>NW_028262369.1:7330000-8617500 GCF_047370975.1 Nipponia nippon
TATCATCCACTTTCAAATTTAGATATAGAATAAAATTCCACCAGAGTATGACATTCCTGGTTTGCCTTCCTATGGTAGAAAAAGTAGAGCTAAATATATAAAAGAGGTGTAAGTCTCCCCACTTTTCCCAGTTTAGGTCTATAACAATGTTCGTCACCCATACCGTCTCTGTAGAAAGTGAACAGAAGAAAACTGTAGAAGACAGAACTAACCTGGGTCAGCCACAGCCTGCTTCTTTTTGCTGTTTGTGACAATCTCGTTTTCATTCATCATTCGTACATCCTGATCTCCCACATGATTGCTGTAAAGATTAAAATCAGTACAATAGCCAACATAATCAATATTGTGAAAAGTTATGAGAGTCATGGAAAAGGTTACCAAATAAGTTATTTAGGTCCTGGAGGCTAAACAAAGCTATGAAGCACAGCTACTTTATATGAAACTATCTAGAAAGGAAAGGCATTCTGTCTGCATCCACCTGAAGGACTTCTTGCCAGTTTTAATTAGTGGCATTCATTCAGGCACACATTCAAATATAAATATCATATTCACTCTACAATTTTCTTGCCTGCCTACACAGCTTGAACCACATTAACCAAAGTGAGATTTTAAATCAGTGCCATACAAAGAGGGTATAAAAATCCTTATATGGAACTTAACACTGTTTTGTAATGTTGATACAGCATTATTTGAAAATTTTCTGAACTAAACAAAATTCATTTACTGTGACAAGCTTTGTTTGCAGGCGGCTGCAAAATTTTAACAATTTCTTTTTGGGAAAGAAGTAATAACTTCAAAGTTAAATTAAATTAAACAAACTACAGAAAAAATATCAGCTGAATTCAACGTTAAAGAAAACATCACTAATAACATCTCCCTTTCACACAGACAAAAAAAACCATCCATGTCTTTGGAAAAAAGGAAGTGTATTTTTCTTTTCTCTACAAATACTGCACAAAACACGTTTCTGTTTTTGGAGATAAATGTAATGTCTCTCAAACTGTCAGAATGAAACAGGAGAACTGATACTGAAGTAAATCAGAACTTAAGTTATTGATGATAATATCAGACTCAAGTTCAGGGTTCATAAAATACTGAACAGTGACATGTGAAAGAGAATAGGCCAAAATCAGAAGTAACAGTACATAAAAGCTCAAGAACATTTTTTAAGTGGAGGGATATTATCCAGCATGTAGTAAGGGATTTGTCTTCTATTGCTGAAGTACCCTATATTTTAGTTGGGTAGCAGGTAGAAAAAGGGAATAGAAGATTGCAAAACAGGCTAAGAAGAAAGACCAAGAAAGCTCCTGCACAGGAATTCTAGAAGAGAAGAAACTCTGCATGTTCTTGACTGGAAAACAGATCATGCAGTGTGCATGAACCAAAAAGTATACCCCTCTTAAAACTAAATCAAAGGATATATGTCTTATAAATATGTGCAAAGAAAGTTATATGAAAAAGATCTATGATTACAGCTGGTCCTTCTTTGCTTTCAATAAAATAATTTTACTCGTACAAAGATGTTAAGTTGAAGAAAGTAAAAGTTCGGTTCTCCTCCCCCTTTCTAGATCCCACTGAAAATTTTCTCAAAACTTGTATTTCCTCCAGACATTTTCATTTCAGTAACTTTTTCATTTGAAAAACTGTTTACCTCCAAATTTTACCATGACAACACAGCCACTTGTACAAGAACCTGAGTCTAACACAATACATCCAAACAATAATGATTTATTTCAACATCTGACAGGATCAGTGGCCAACAGCCAATGCTTTAGAGAACCACAGGAAAACAAACCCCGTAGGCAAATGTGAACTTCTGTTCTTAATCAGGACAGCTTAGGTTCCTTCCACTTATTTCTAAATTTTTGAATATTCTTCTGAATGAATCATGTGCCATTTTTGAATGCAAAACTGTCGTCTTTTTTTCCAACTGATGTATGTGCAAGACATTCTATTTGTTAGCTGTGCAGTGTCTAAAAAAGTGCTTATTTCTATAAGCTTTTGATTTTTCACTTTTCAATCTCATTTAAAATAAATTATTCTTTCAGTCTTTATTTTTCTTGCTAGGAACAGTTTTTTAGACCCTATCAATCCTGACCTTCTAAATATAAGTGCATTTTTCATGGCATTTCATCATATTTTCTGTGAGATTGCCAACTTAGTGGTTTCAAAGTGTCATCCCTCTGAATGCAATTCATTTCTCATTTAAGAAGTTCATTATTTTAGCACATTTATAAAATAGTAGAATTCTGGTTTCTTAGTTAGTATTTGTGCCAAATAAGAGGACTTTCTTTTCTTTACTTTTGATGCTTGGTTCGTTTTCATTAACTTTCTATTTTTTTTCCCTCCACGTAATATCATTGGGATATATTATTTATTCCCTAAGGAAGCCTAACTTCTTTCGTGTTTATTACTATAAGCTTCCATGAAAACATATGTAAATATGAATCATGAACCCCAGGAAGTGCTAAAAAATGCTAACAAATAAAGCTGGTAATTTGGTTCTAGTATCCAAAAAACTATTGGTTATTTCCCATTAACTGAGGATGAGTATGCTTTGGAAGGGAATTTTCTATAGCAATATACATATTGCTGACAGAGGTCACATAAAAACATCTTTTGAAAACAAGATTCTTTCTTCCAATCGAGATCCACTCACATACCTAATAACAGTTCTCTTCTCCTGATGGCAAATCTTCTCATCATCTGTAAAGAGAATGGTATGATACGGGACCACTGGATCGCAGGTTGGTAGGATGCCTGATACTACGTGGTTCACCATATCCAGAATCCCATTGTACACAAGTAAGTCATCCACCAGCAGCTGAAGATATTTAAGAAACAAACAAACAAAACATCTAGAAATGAGGCATTGCTTTCAGCAGTTGTCTCTATCAATTAACTAGAAATCATTTTGCCCTATTTGCTTCACAACTCTGGTCATTAGTTTAGCTTTTATTCCTTAAAACTTCCATTTCTCTCTACTTGCTGCTAGGTTTTGATTTTTTTTTTCAAGTTTTTGTCTTCTCACGGATGTTTCTAATACAGCTTTCAAGAAGGTAATTAAAAATGTATTTCATGTTTTACATAATTGCCATTCTATTAACTGGAGTGAATCACTCTTAAATCTAGGAATTAATGAATCTCACTTCAGCTGTCTAAAACTTGGGTTTGTAGTTTAAACTAGTCTTCCAGGCCTGCTCTATAGTCAGTGCAAAAAGGAAAGCATTATCCTATCTTGAGACAATTATCTAAGAAAAAAATCAGATAAAGTGTTCTTTCCCTGGACAAGAAAGGGAGGATGGATGACTGGCATAGATTAGTCATTTTAATACTAAATGTAGAGTTAAATGAGATGAATCCCGTCCTTTGAGATTACTTGGAATCACACTTCAGTAAACTGTGAAAATAAGTACAGAAAGCAAGCAAGCTGACTCACCAGAACATACAAAATGCATGCAAAAATTACTTACACCGAATTCTTTCACACCTCTCTGAGGTGTTTTGGCATAATTCCATAACTTGATCATTGACACAGTAGTAGGTACATCAAAAATGACATATACCCTATTCACCTGTAAAAGAGAATTAATTTATATTTAACAGCACAAATTCCCCAAAGAAATGAAATTCTCATGCATGTTCCATCAAAAGAGGTCCGTATTTAAAGAGATATAGCTAGAGGACAGATAACTGATGCTAAGGATTTAAGTTCAGCTATCATCTGTGTTCGCAACTCACAGGTGGTGTCTCTGCCCCAGAGCTGCTCTCTCAAATGTACATATAACTCTTCAGAAGATGACATCTACACCTGAGCTTGTCATCCTGGACTGCTAGTCAATTGGAGGAGGGGTAGAGAGACACTTTTAATGAGTATTTTGTTAACCAAATACAGACATGTGATTCAGGATAAGACAAGCTGGTGTCTATTCTATTCTATTCTATTCTATTCTATTCTATTCTATTCTATTCTATTCTATTCTATTCTATTCTATTCTGTTCTGTTCTGTTCTGTTCTAGTTCTTTCTGCCAAATATAAATGGAATCCACCTTTCTATTGGCAAGACTAAAATTTCTCCTATATCCCCTGACTTTGAAAGCTCTTGCAGCAATTTTGCAATTTTTGTGTGAGGTACACTAACAGGAATGTAGAGACAATTATCCAGATGCTTGCTAAAGAATTATTGCTTGAGGTATTGTTCATTTTACTTTCAGTGACATTAATGTCAAGATGTTAAGACTAAAGATTAGGCTGTCGGAAACCAATCTTGCCTGTTACAGTTAATTCTATGCTATTCCTTTTATGAGCTACTATATCAAATTTGGGCCAACATATCTTAAGCTTCATCTCTAGCATCCTTTGAAGTGTTAATCCTTCGATGCAATGGAGAAGATATTATCAGTTTTATTAAATCATTATGCATTTTTTTTTACCGAAGAAAGAAAGGTAGATGTGATCAATAGAAATGTTTATGTCTGTGATTTTCCAGAAGACAATTTGGGCATAGTCTCCAATAGCAATTGTGAGTCTCACAGCAAATGAGAAATTTGATGGAAAATACATTCAAACAAATAAATAAAATGACAGTCTGTAACAGGGGAACAAAGAATTCAAATTGTACCTACATTAGTAATAAATTCGCAAAAGACAAAAACACTTTCCGAATTAGAAAGGAAAAGGCATTTAGAAAGGAAAAGAAAGGCTATAATATAAAATTTCCTTAAAGCTTTCGAACCTTCCAATATAGCAAAGAGTTAATTCAGCTTTCTAGGCAACTGGCATGTTTCAAAGCAGCCTAGCAATGAGGATGTAAGTACACACAAGCTTTGGTTCAGCATCCCAGCTACAGAGGATGATCATGAATAGGCTGATTGCTTAATCCATTTGCACTTCCTGGCTGTACAACCATACCATGAAAGATGGAAGAGAGAAAAGTACTATATGGATCTTGAAAAGGTATAATTTGCTACAATTTAAGGACAGAGAGCGCCATTAAATTGCTTACTCTTCCCTCCTGCATATCACACTTTATCAGTTCACCCTTCTAATACTGGTATCTTATGTTCTTCTATAGTACTTTGGTGTCAGACATAACAACACAAAACAGCGTACGCAGCTGTGCGAGAACTCCAGGTACTGTTATTTTCTTTTTGCCAAAATGAAATAGCCTCTGCAAGCATGACTTTTATAAGGACATGAGTAAACTCAGATGGTTGTCAAATCAATCATTCATGATGTTATAACGGATATCTGAGCATCCCATCAAATTAATTACCAGGATTCAAGATGTGGGATCTACACAGCAGGAGCCTCAAGCATTACACAGAAATGCAAGTGGTCAGTATTCCCAAGTATACTTAAAAGCTTTATATTAATTATTCCCATTGCAATACAACACATAATGATATATGAAGTATTTTCAAAATTGACTTAATTCTTTGCTTTTAATATTCTAATTAATAAATGTAACATATGGAGTAAGGATTTTTCCAACACAGTAAGCTACAACATACCACACGTCAGGTTTACATATTGTTACTTTTGAAATCCATCCTCCTCTAAGAAATAATTACATCTTAATGATGTCCGTAACAGGCCCATAAAAAAATGTCCTCTCCCAAAATGAAGTCAGAACTCATCTAAGTTTATCTACTTTTCCTGTTTAGATATTTGATACCCCATATTTTAAACGTGGGGATTCTAAAAGGCTGAATCACTTGGGGCCTTAGGACATGAAATACTAAGTCTGTCATCTCTAATTTCTGAATTTGAATTCAACATAGATAACGAGATTAAAAAAATTCCCACTGCTGGAACAACATTCATTGCTTTTTGTAAAAATGAAGTTAAGATTCAAAAGGTGTTTACTGCACAAAACACGCATATTACACTCCTTTGTGAGTATCTTTATCATAGTAACTGAAAAAACATCTACACTAGCCTTGCAAATTCTTCCGCTGTTGCACCATGGAGACAGGAGATTACAAACCTGGGAAATCTATACTGCTGCTATCTGTGCAGTGAAAAGAAACTGGAATAAAAAGAACTTCTAAAAGGCAGTGATTTAGCATCATTTACTAGTATCAAATTTACCTAAAAATTATGTATGCTTCCCCTTTCCTTTATGCTTCTAGCTACATCTATGCACATCGCTAAAAAGGAATGAAAAGGGAAAATGTACCAAACCAGGAAGAACCGGTGCAAGCCACATATGTCTGCCATCGGTTGTGTCATTTACTCTGTCAATTAGTTTGTCTGGAGTTCGGATGTCCCCAGATACATCTTCTAAAATGTTGACACTGTCTGGAAAAGCAGCAATATCTGAAAAAAACTTTAAGTGTAAATAATCGAAAAGTACATTTCAGAAACACCATATTTAAAAGTTCATGCTTGCTCTTCCAGATTCCATGAGCGAGTATTCACCACTACAGCAGTAAAACTTAAAAATACACCGAGTACTTCACATAGGTAGCCGAGGAACTTGGGGGCACATTTTTAAGAGCAGGACAACCCTTACAGATTCTGGCATTCAAAATTATTTTCAAAATAGGAATAAATTAATTAGCTGCATTTAATTTATTTTCAAATATGCCTTTATGACTTCATCAATAAAGCTCCCCCTTATCAGGAATAGGCACTTCGCAGCTTTTTTGTGACAAAGCCCCATTTTTTTAGCATGAACTTGTGAAAACTCCTCATATGAAACATATCTCGAGAAAAGTGTCCTTGCAGGAGGTAGTCATGAGTCAGACTAAGTTTTGCTTGAGTTCCTCAAGGTTTGTGATAAAAATCAGCAACTGTCTAATAAGGCCTTCTTTCAGTTCTTTGAGAGAGAAAGATTAAATCTTCTACTGAGCAGGCTTTCCAGGTAACCAGATTTTCTCCGTAAGAGAACATTTATGTTAAAAACATACGTATGTTAAAGACATGCAAAAAAATGTGGATGGATGGCACTGTCTTCAGAATTATAAATCTCTAACAATCCAGTTTGAGAGACATTAATTTGCCCTTGTTCTGCTTTCTAAGAGGCCTGAGTCTGTAAGTATTTCTAAAGAATTTAAGGAATAACATAGCAATGCCTCAGCTGTTTAAGAAAAGCTTGCTCCAGACTCAGTACTGAATTAACACATTTAGTACTGCACTAAGACAAATGTGCTCTTTTGGGATCCTAATATATCCAAGCAACACTACTGTACAGGCAGAAACAGGCAATCATTCAAAACGAGCTGAGGTATCTTTACCTGGCATTGTATTGTACTGTAAAGACATACCGTTTAAAAGCTAAGTTAAAGATCCCCTGTTCTTAAAAACAATTTGTTACCACCTTTCAATTTCAAAATGCTTCTTCTCCATTACAGATGTTTCAAGTTCATCATGTATCATACAAGATACAAATAAAAATAGCACTCAGGAAAAAGACTTTATTACCTTTTTCATTTTATCCTCTATTTATTAGGCAATGAGGATCCTTAGAGATATACAATTCATGCAGCATCCGTGCTTTTTATCCTTTCTAGTTGGCTAAGAAACTATTTCTTCCATGTGACTGAACTACATGAATTGTATGTTAGGGTATGAAGCTTTCAGCTCTTTAGCTGATTTAGCTCTTTTATCTGATTTCAGCTGAGACTTTAGCTGATACAGAGCACTGAAGTGTAACCTTGATGACTATGAATCTTTCAAACATGTCCTTCATTCCCTCTGTTGGTTACCCAAGGAACACTGAATCAAATTCAAAGTCTCAGCCCTTATCTTCACGACTGGATCGAGTGTCTAGAATAGCCTAAAGCTCCAGAACAAGAGTTATGAAAAATTTCTTTCTTGTGGCAGAATGAAAGATTCCATAACAAAGAACTGAGCTCAACCTTTTATGAATTTATAGCTCATCTAACTTTCTGGTCATTCCATACCATAGAATAAATAAAAGTTGATAGCAAAAAATACCATATCCTTCTTAAGCCTTTCCTTCTCTAACCTCGTCCTGCTTTGTTGGTGTGTCCCATTCAGAGAAGAAATGTTCTGAAAGTGTATAGAATACATTAAAACATACGGAAACAAGTATCATCACATAAATATAGAGAAATACAAGCAGAGTAATCACATGGGATAAACTGGCAATTTGGAAGAAGTAGCAAGTGATGCCATATGACAATGTGCCAGGGAGCAAACTGCGTATCTGAAAGGGATAGAGGCGCTTGGGCTGTAGAAGGATACTGTTTTCGGTTAGTAAGATTTGGTCTCCATGTTCATCGAACAACTCAAGTCCATTCAAGCCAATGTAGTATGGATCACCCCAACTTGTCAGAAGCTGAAACTGGAAAACAACTGAAAAGCAAATAGCTATTAAGGAAAATTTTGATACTGATACTTTGCCCTAACAGACTATTTAATTTGCAGTTTCAAAAATTATTATGCAGCCCACATCTCAGTATCAGACACTCTTATTTGCAGTTCAGGAGAGCGAAAAAAAAATCTGTTTTTCACTTCTGACTTCACTATGTCTTAAACCTCTCCGAATAAACTATTTTCTTTTAAGACAAGAAGTCTGCCTTTTCTATCACTGATGATACACACACAAATGAACATCTGCAGGTGGTACAACTAGGAAAAGTCTATCTATATATGTTTACATATATACATGTTCACATATATATATACGTTCTTTCATCAGATGAAGAACTACTGAATTTTTTTAGCGTGTCTTACCTTCTTGTACACTGCAACTTATCGACACCACAGCTCCTATTTGGAGCCTTTACTGACTTCCTATGTTTCCTGAATAAGCCTTTGCCTGGCTTTGGATTATAGGGGTGATAATCGGCCAGCAAATAAGCCCCCAAATTGAATGGCAGAAAATGTAATGATGGAGTCTGTGCTGTCCATTTCTCTAATGGAGCACTCATTTGTATCTCTTTGCTCTACCCAGACACTGATTTTCATGAAACCAGCAGGAACTTAGTATTGCTGAGACCTCATTGTCTCCAAACTTGGTTAGAAGAGCCTAATGGATTTAAAAGGTCCGTCAAATAGGTGGATGGCATGACAGTAAGTATTATCACAAAAGGCTGTGCTTATCTAGGAAAACTTAAGCTTAAAAAGCCACAAACGTTAAGAAAAATGGCAAAAATAGTACACAGTTCTGGTCAACCTTAATAAAGATATAAAATGAGATGAACAATCAATGATATGCAAAAATACAAAGACTACTTCAAGCTTTGATAGGCTGGCTGCATACTGTGCTAATGGACCTCTAGCTCCAGCTTGGATGGATGATAAAAGGCAGGATAAAACTCTACCAGAGTATCTGAAAACAGGTTACACATTCATATATTACATTCCATTTGTTTATTCTTAACTTATACTTAACGGAAGCCTTTCTCATATTCTTAGTATCTTGTTAATTTCTTAAAGCACCAGAAATTGTTGGATCCAAAAGGTCAGGACTCATAACCATAGTACATAACTCTCAAATATTCTAAATGACAAGTAAGAAAATGGCAGAGAAGGATACAACCACATGGCATTAACGGTGCTTCATAGTCCATACTAGCTTGTTCCATTCTCTTTGAACCAGTCCTGCCAAAAAAAACCAAGACAAAATAAGTTTCTTTATGTACCCGTGGCTCATTCAGAAAAGACGGGAAAAAAAACACAGAACTAAGCCTCCACAAACACCACCTCCCAACCCCCCCCACCTGCAATTATGGACTAGATTGTCCTCTGATCTCAATAAAATCTGATTAACAGTATATACTTAAAACCCAATGAAACATTTTGCTCTAAGTGCTTCATATTTTCATCCAGGTGCCTCATACAATTAGCTTCAAGAGAGAACATGAAAGAATACTAAACAGTTAAGAGAAGTTATGGGTGCAGATAGCAAAAACATCCTACTTTACCTCCTTTGTACTTTATTCATCAGCTGGGGCTGCAGATAGTCAAGAAAGAGAATTTCTTGGGCAAAGTCAAAATGGCAGTTGCCTGGTCCCTTGCGGATAAGGAAGCCCTCTGGTGGGGAGATGCTGTGACCATCCAGCAACACATGGACTACCTTAGCCTTGTTTAAAATAACGTAACATAACATTATATGACATGACATGACATTACATAAAACAAAATCGATCCATCACAATTGCATTCACTTCAGAGGCTGAAACAATTTCAATAATTTTGTTATATTTATTTAATTCCTCTATAGTATGACATCCTTTGGCAAAAGAAAGCCTACGCCAGCAGATACCAGTTGCAACCCACAGTGTGCAGTTCAGAGCGTCACAGCTGACATTGATGGGGATGGGAGAGGTGAGGATTTGGGGAAAAATAAGAAAAAAGAATGTATCGAAGAGACCCTTCAATTACTGCATCTCACTAGATTTCAGCAAACTGAAGCTTCCTTTCTTCACTGAAAGGGTTATCAAGCATTGGAACAGGCTGCCCAGGGAAATGGTTGAGTTCCCATCCCTGGAGGTAGTTAAAAGATGCGTAGATGTGGCGCTTAGGGACATGGTTTAGTGGTGTTAGGTTTATGGTTGGACTCGACGATCTTAAGGGTCTTTTCCAACCTAAATGATTCTATGATTCCTGAGCGTGCAGCAATACATACACACATCAACAGAATGGAGAGACTCAGCTTTCAAGTCATCCAGGCATTCGGCTAC
Organism: Nipponia nippon; assembly: GCF_047370975.1. Lineage (NCBI taxonomy): Eukaryota > Metazoa > Chordata > Aves > Pelecaniformes > Threskiornithidae > Nipponia > Nipponia nippon. The sequence goes on from NW_028262369.1 coordinate 7,340,660, forward strand.
TTAGACCATGGGACTTGCTTTGAGAAACCTGGTCTGTTGGGGGCTGATGGGGTCCATCTGTCAGAGAAGGGGAAGAGCATCTTCAGTCATAGGCTTGCCAAGCTGGTGAAGAGGGCTTTAAACTAAAGTTTCTGGGGGACGAGAATCTCAATCCATCCCACTCCTACAAGTTTGATACCAGTGCCAGCAATAGATAGGGGCCTGGAGAAGGATCACAGGTCAGCAGGAGAGCACCTGAAGAGCAGCACAAAGGAATTCCAGCCAGTAAGTCAGCTTCATTGGGGGCCCAACTTAAATGCCTCTATGCAAATGCATGTAGCACAGGGAATAAACAAGAGGAGTTGGAGATGTGTGCATGCCTGCAGGGCTATGACCTTACTGGCATCACAGAGATGTGGTGGGATGGCTCCTCTGACTGGAGTGTTGGAATGGAAGGATACAGGCTCTTTAGGAAGGAAAGGCAGGGGAGACAGGGAGGGGGTGTCACCCTCTATGTCGATGACCAGCTGGAGTGCATGGAGCTCTGCCTGGGGATGGATGAGGAGCTGACTGAGAGCTTATGGGTCAGAATTAAAGGGAGGGCAGGGACAGGCGACAGTATAGTGGGGGGCTGCTACAGGCCACCCAACCAGGAATACCAAGCGGACGAGGCCCTCTATAGACAGATAGAAGCAGCCTCACGTTCACAAGCTCTGGTCCTCATGGGGGACTTCAACCACCCCGATAGCTTTTGGAAGGACAACACAGCAGGGCATAAGCAATCCAGGAGGTTCCTGGAATGTGTTGATGACAACTTCCTTCTCCAAGTGATAGAGGAGCCAAGTAGGAGAGGTGCTATGCTGGACCTTGTTCTCACCAACAAGTGCAAGGTCCTGCACATGGGTCGGGGCAATCCCAAGCATAAATACAGGCTAGACAGAAAATGGATTGAAAGCAGCCCTGAGGAGAAGGACTTGGGTGTGTTTGTTGATGAGAAGCTCAACATGACCTGGCAACGTGCGCTTGCAGCCCAGAAGGCCTACCATATCCTGGGCTGCATCAAAGGCAGCGTGACCAGCAGGTCAAGGGAGGTGATTCTCCCTCTCTACTCCGTTCTCGTGAGACCCCACCTGGAGTACTGCATTCAGCTCTGGGGCCCCCCAACATAAGAAGGAGATGGACTTGTTGGAGTGAGTCCAGAGGAGGGCCATGAAGATGATCAGAGGGCTGAAGCACCTCTCCTGTAAGGACAGGCTGAGAGAGTCAGGGTTGTTCAGCCCGGAGAAGAGAAGGCAGGTGGCACTTGGACTTTTCCAGGATCATGCAATCTCATCTACCAGGCAGTGCTGTATGTAACCTAAGGGCATATGAATAAAGAAGAGGTACCCTACCAGGCAGAAACAATTGAGCCTTGTCCACATCATAGATGCGTGCATGTCTTATACAATCTCTGAAGATTAAACTAAATAATTCAGGCATACTTATTCAGATGATGCAGGAGTCCTGGCCCCTTCACCCTTCCCCATTAGCACCATCTGGTGTTGTATGCATGATCCCAGTCACGTAACAATTCAATCATGCAGCAACAATTATCACTGCATCTTGCCCTGAAATATGTGAAATATAACTTAACATTAATCACAAGCAGCATTTATTGCACTGAGTCTTTCACTAACTACTGGTTAAGGAAGGAATAATACTTGTAAAATATAACAAGATGACCTTCTTACTGCCACTATGATGAAAGCTTGCTGATTAATGGACTGAACCAAAATAGATTCATTTAGTTAACAAAAGTCTTAATTTAGTCTAAAGGTAATGTGAGTCAGTTTTCTAATCTTTGGATTTTATAATGAATGATGTATATATGATAATTTGAGGCTAACTTAGTTTCGTATGCAAATATTTAATTTTCATTATTAGGATTTCTATTAAAAATATATATGCAATATTTATAGTTAAAATTCCCATTTCAGGTGTCTATCTGAGAAGAACTTAAAAACTTTCAGAGTTTCTGCAAAGCCCGTATATTATTAGTGACCTGATATTCATAACTGTTTTCATATTTTTTCCATATGTAAATGATTTTATTCAATTACAATTTCAGTAAGTTACACATGCAATATCCCAAAAGCAAGTAATTTTCAGGAAGTTGTGGGTTGTTTTTTTTTTACACAAACATTTCTTGATTTGAAAACCTTGGGTATTGTACTAGACTAGAGTAGGTGCTCGGTTCATTTCCAACAGCATGAAGATTAATTAGGAGAGAATGTTTGTGTGAGTACCACGTATGGAGAAATAACTGTTTCTGGTTTCATCTGTAATAAGCTTAGGAGCAAAGAAAGGAAATATCCTTTTCATATCAGAAACTCTTCTGCATGCTACTTTCCAGCTGAATCAGTCTGCCAGGCTAAGGAGAGGAAGTGAAAAATCCACTGAAATACACTTTAGTTTAGGAAACACGTATTGAATGGGAAGGCTAGAGACCTAGAGATGAAATCTTACCTATTATACCACAGCTGCTTATATTTATGTGCCCTTTACAGCCCTCATTTCTAAGTAATTTTCATCATCTGAGAAGGCACTCAACCATCACACATAGCATTTTACAAATCGCATAACAAAGCTTTCACAAGGTAATTTTTCATAGAGCTGGAAATAGTACACAAGCCTTCATTTTGACAGTTCACTGCCATTACCCTCTCATACTAAAGCTGTGAATAGAATCCACCAGTCTACAGCTGCCTAGCAAATCATTATATCTCATACTCGGGGACTGTTTCTTAGAAGGAACAGCAATACTTCAAGTGACAGATGTCATGATGCCCTAGGTTTACAGTCTAAAGCCTCTTTACTGTGGCCCAGCAGATACCTTGCATCTTCAGTTTTCCAAATAATTTATTTTATACTTTTAGAAGACTGCAGATATGAACTCATTTAAATTGTACCCACTAACTGTTATGGGACTTATAGGCGTGCCACCTGCATGCATACTTTGTCAGACTCACCTCGTTTTTCTACCTAGCAAAGCAAACTGTGAAAATATACCTTTCTTTCTTTCTTTCTTTCTTGGTTTGGCCTCCAAAGACCAAATTCCATGTTAGATTTTAAGGATTTGGCTATTTCTTTCCCTCCTTTAATAACACATACAGGGAGTTGATTTGGTGTGAAAATTCATGTTCAAACTCTTCTCCCCTGCTCTGCCTTGGAGAACCTTGGGCATATGACTGTAGTGAAAAACATTCCACGTCACCACTTAAAGACAGTTCTTCATATTGCATTTTGTACACAGAATCACAGGAAGATTTAGGTTCGAAGGGACTTCTGCATCTCTCCAGTCACAGCTCCTGCTCAGAGCAGAGAAGCCTGCAAAGCTAAATCACATTGCTCTGGGCCTTGTCAAATTTAGTTTTGAAAGTCTCTCATCACTGCATACTGTCCCAGAGCTGTACCACTCTCATAGTTAGAAGTCCTTTCTTTATGCTGAATCATATCAATTAAGTAACAGATTTTACTAAGAAAACCTAGTTGTTATACACAAGGTATGTTTAGATGGTAAACTCAACATGCTCCTGAACCCTCCCATGTGTCAAACATGTTGGGTTAATGCCATGTATTACAAAATCCTGTCCCATGTGTTAAAATCTCTAGATCAATTGTGGCTTAAATGAAAGATCTTACACTCTGGCCCTCTGGGAGTCTTTGGCCAGTCTTTGGCGCTCAACAACACCCCATGCTGATATTAAAAGATGCCATCACTCTGTTGTGGAGAGGGAACACCTCCTATTTATGTAGTGTTCATATTAAAGCAATTCCCGGAAGGTAAATTTACACAAAGAAGCAGTTCTGCAACTTTTGCCACTATCTTGCCCAATCCTATGAAGGATCCATGCCTCTAACTTAAATTCTAGAATTTTTTCCAAAACTTTGCCAATTCTTTTTGTCCTGTCTCTCTCTAGTTTAACAAATACCAACATTTTTCTTCTTATCTATTGACTGCATTTGGACATCAAGAATGCAACAGTTATATGTGAAGGGGAAGATCTGGAAACAAACGGATGCATAAACTTTGTGGGCAGTGAACAGCAACTACTTCTTCATTAGCATTACAAGTGCATGTATAGCTTCTGAGAAAAACCAGGGAAATGAGGGACAGCCAAACTCAGAGTGCTAGCAAGATGTAACACGACCTCCCACAGGTGTCAATTGCCAGTCAGTTCCAAGAATTCAATATGAAAAAAATATAAAACAAGCAATTTGGAAAAAGAAGAGAGGAGGTATGTTATACAATTTTAGCTAAATTACTTTAGTCAAACTGTTTGAAGATGTCTGCTTTCCCTAATAAAAGTTAGAGTTCTAGAGACTCTTTTTGCCTCTTGGAAAAGGCAGTATTGATTTACTGGCCTTCTGTAACTTACCTGAACAGAATTTCTGTTGGAGAAGTGTCCCCTGTTCTACCATTCCCTGTGTTCCAGGAAATAAAGAATCATATGGTAGACCTAAATACTAGATACTGAGAGGATAACACTTCAGAATCATATGTGTTAAAATAATATGTGCTATTGTATGTGTCTCTCAGAAAAATCAGCTGTGAAGATTTCTTTAAACTACCTCCGGCTTTTTTTTCAATATTTGCTGTTTGTGGAGACAGAAATGCATTATACCTGCCACAAAATTCAGACTCAGACAATCTAGAAAGATTTATGGTGATCCATTAAGGCAGCTATATTCATTCATCACAGTACCAATTTTCCAATGCACTGCTGTATATTTTTGCTGGCAGTGCTCCTTTTCTTTTACTTACCCCTCTAAAGGTATCCTCTGGAGATTTATTATAGTTCCAAAAGCGAAGCCCTGCAATACTTTCAATTTTATCAAAATGGATTGTGAGCAGATGATCTTCTCCAAAAGAGAAGGGAATGAGCCACATATGGTCATCCTCTACTGTGATATTAGTCCCATCTATTAACCTACAAAGAGAAAAATCCATTAGCTGCAAAAAAGGAAAAGCCTGCTTTTTTCATGAAAATCAGGTACTTTACTAGGTGTTAATTTTTTTCTAGATGCCACTTCCAGGTTCCAGGGCTTATTGTGCCCATGTGCATGCAATTAAAAAGCACAGTAAACATCCAAAAATAATATGCAATTGTTGAATTAAAGACAGCAAAGGAAAAAAAAAACGTATTTCCTTTAGTTGGGTCTGTTTGAGGAAAAACAGAAAAAAACTTAGGTTTTCCCTGTGTGAACAGGGGCAGACACAGGAAAGCTCAATGACCTTTGTGCCAAAATGTCCGAAGGCAAAACTCTAACGTCCAGACACAATATAACTTATTAATATAGTTCCATGCCTAAACTAGTATACCTGGCACTCTGCAGTGTGTTACTATGCCAAAGCAACTATACTGCATCCAACAAGGAGCTGGATAACGTGGAGAAGAAGCAGAGTTTGTTCACATCCTTCCTCATGCACATAGTTAGGCACACTCTTACTTTTTAGAAAAGCTATCTACCAGCATGGCAATGTCTTTTCATAAAAGCACAGACTTCAGGCTGACTAGATAAAGTTAATTCCATTATTTCCTCATTTTGGAATTCTGACTTTATAGTCTTCTACCACAAAATATGGCATACAAAGATGGAGTAAAGGAGAATATGAATACATTGCCCACTGTAATTACTTTTATACACTGCCCTATGTACTTACTATTTATTTAAAAATTTAATGGAAGAATGAGTGCCAGACTTGGCAGTTCCTTAAAGAAAAAGATTTGAATAATGACTCTTTCACAGAGGAACTGATTAGGGAGCCCATGAGAGAAAACATAATCCTTGACTTGGTCCTGAACAGTACACAGGAGCTATTCCAAATGCTACAGTTGAAGAGCACTGTAGTGTACTCAAATTCAACATGCTTGCAGAAATATCCAAAGCAAAAAAAAAGCCCCTATTTCTTGTGCCCGAAAAGGTTCTTAAATGAAAATTATGAAGTATGTTAAAAAAAAAAAGGGGAGCAACAAAACAAAATCAAATCATCACAGCAAAGAGAATATTAAAGGACATCATACTGGAAGCACAGAACAAATGTATCCCACTTACTAAGAAAGATGTTAGAAAGAGGGACGACTTGAAAAATCAAAGCCAGTCTGGCTCAGTGGCAGGAAAAAGAAAGTTATTACAAGCCATCTTTCAACAAAAGTCATGATAAAAAAATCCTAAATTCATAGGATCATAAACTCTGGGAGGCTAAATGCATATGCACAGGCCAAAAAAGAGAATGAAGGCTAGCAAGTAAAAGGTGCCATAAATAAAATTCCTCAAATGCATCGGGAGCAGAAAGCCTGCCAGAAATTCTGTAGGATCAACAGATGACTAGGCTGTGAAAGGAGCATTTGGAGAAGATAAGACACCAACAGAAAAGCTAAATGACTTCTTTGCATCTGAGTCCATCATGGTGGAGCCTGGAGAGACTCCATCACCAGAATCTCTTCATCACAGGGGATCTCATGGGAAGATTTCTTAGATCTTGATGCCTACAGAAGAGATTTTCATACAAATAGGCAGAAGAACTGAGGAATTATATACAAGTAAGCTTGACATCCGTATTAGATTAGCAGAAACTACAAAGAACCGAGTTAGTGTACATGTAGATAAACAGAAGATTCTAAGGAAAACTCAACAAAGACTTTGAAAAGAGAAATCCTAATTCATAAACTTATTCACAAGACCATAAACATACCAGAGGACAGGATAACAACTGAAAAAAACCATTAAAATTGCAATATGACTCCAAAACAACAGGATGCAGCTTCAATAACAACAAATGCCAAGTCCTCTCCAGACCTATCGCCTACAATTTCTATATTGCTACCATTTAGGAAGTACAAGTTGATTTGAGGAAGCATACTTACAAATGAAAAAAACTTCATTGGAATTACAAAAAAAAAAAAAAGCTGCAGAATTGCCAAAAGAACGGTACCTATTTGTGCAATACATCCCCACCCTTTGCTAACTTGAAAATTTTCCTTGAAATTATCCAGAAATCCTGCATAAATATCACTGCATATGCATAGACAGATGCTACAGAACACCCACACTTCTGCCTGCAAAGTCCTTAGCAGAGATACCAACCAGGCATGTTATCATCTCCTAACTCAAACACCATCCTTTGGAAACATTTCATTCATGTGTCTACAACAAGCTGTTCCTGGGTAGCTTGTGAAATCCAAAAATGAGCTGTGATGGTATGAAAATCATGTTTGCATTAACATGTGTTAACATAATAAAAGTTTATATCATTCTGTCACTTTATAAAATTTGATGTAAAATTCATCTAAAATTGATAAACTCTAAACCTGTTGGTGGAAACAACAGGCGTGAAGGAAAAAAAAAAAGAGCCCTGCAGAAAATGCTTGCACAATCCAACTCTTTTGCTACTTACTTTTCTAATGTTCTGGAATCTCCTGTATACTCTGGAAGATCATTTAAGTCCTGGGGTGAAGCAGAAATCTGTTCTGTACTTATTTTTAATGCGTGACCATTCTTTCCTATCACTTCAAGTCCTGTCAGTCCAAGGTAATGACAGTCACCCCAGGTCATGGTAAAATTCAGTTGCAGGCCTATATAAAAGAATATACATATAATATATCTATATACATACTTACTAGTTTGAAGTAAGGAGCCAATATAAGCATGCATGCAAACCCCAACAATTAGCAATATGTGTGTTTTGTTTAGATTAAATAACTTTAGATGCTGTATTTGGATACTTCCTGGTCTGCATGCCTACCTCCATTGAATAGCACAGCATCTTGTGTAAATCTGTGTTAGATCCCTTTAGTGGACTACCAACATCTTGTTCGCTTGTAACTATACAACCCCTGATCAAGCATGTTATCAAGTGTCTCATTACATAGATTGTAGACTGACAGTAATTCAACGATACATTTAAGTAGTTACATGACAGATTTTGTGATTATGCAGAGACAGAGAAGACCTATTAGTCTGAAGTCTATCTATCATCTTTAGCCAGCTAAGTGACTATATAGACTCATATAAATCCAGTCTCTCATAAACCCATAAATTGTTAGAGTACACCAACTCATAGTTAAGCCAAGAAACAAATTTGGTTTACTAATGTCTTTAAGTTATTATCTTCACGTCAGAACTTGACACATGGAAGTATTTTAATGGGACAGCACTAGTGAAAAGCAGCAATGTTGATTAGCCTGCATCTCCAGAAAATAAATAGGAAAGAAAAATTGGGCAGACAAAAAATTGTACATGTATCTTCAGATCCACCTGTTTCATGCCTTAGTGAAAAAACATAAATAGCATATACAGATATAACAGGTAATATTCCAATCTGATCAGGTTCCATAAAAATCCATCCCCGTGAATTAAAAATATCTTTCATTTCACACGTTACAGAAGCCCAGAAATAATCAGGTTGGATAATGTCTAAAGAAGTACCAGTAGGCATGATGCCCTGTAAAACAAACAAGCATTAAAGCTATTAAGCCATCCAGCCCAATTACCTATAAATAGTCATAGCAATTTACACGAGACTAAGTCTTGATATACACATAAATTCACTTGGGTGTAAGATCTTTTTAGCATTTGCAAGGACACTAAGAAATAAATAGTTCTGTTACCTGACAAGTTTGGAGCTATGGCTACATTGATATTACATGCTATTCCCAAGGCCATTGCTAAGACTAAACTTGCTTAGTGTACAAGCATGCAAGAGTTCTCAGGCAAAACCAGAGTATATTTTCAAACAAAAGGGAAAAGATAGGGTGAAGCAGCTATCCACACCAGGTTTAATATTCATATCGCCATGCCAATGCCTTCATAGAATCTCAGAATGGTGCAGGGTGGAAGGGACCTCTGGAGGTCTCTAGTCTGACTCCAAGCTCAGAGCATGTCCATTAGATCAGGTCTACCAGGAGCTTATTCAGTGGAAGTCTGAATGTCTCCAAGGCTGGAAGATTCCAAAACCTCTCTCAACCTCTGTTCCAGTGTTTGACTGCCCTCAGGGTGAAAAAGATTTCCTAATATCCAGTTGGAAATTCTTGCCTTCTACCTTGTTTCTGCTGCCTCTCAACCCAACCCTATGTGCATCCCTGAGAACGGCCTGGATCTGTCCTCTCTATGCCCTCCCAATAGCTATAAACAGCAAGAAGATCTCCCCTTCACTTTCTCTTCTCCAGGATGAACAAACCAACCCAGCTCTCTCATGCTTTTCTCCCATGTCAGGTACTCCAGCTGCCTGACCATCCTGGTCACCCTCCTCCACTGGACTTGCACCAGGATGTCAATTTTCTTCTTGTCCTAGGGAGCTCCTTACTTAACACCGTACTCCAAATACAGTCTCACAAGTGTCAAATACAGGGAAAGAATCCCCTTCCTTGCCCTGCTGGCTGCACTTTTATTTTTGCATCCCAGGAGGCAGCGGGCTGCCTTTACTGCAAAGCCACATTGCTGACTCTTGTTCAATTTGCAGTCCTACAAGGACTTCAGGCACTTCAGTGCAAAGCAGCTTTCTTAGCCAGCTGGCCCCCAGCCTGCCCTGCGGCATGGGTTATTACATCCCACACACAGGCCTTTGCATTTGCCCTTAACTTCATGAGGTTACATTAGGTAACATCATTAGGTTATAACTTCTTCAGCCTGTTGAGGTCCCTCTGAAGAACAGCCTTGCCGTCCAGCATATCAACCACTCCCCTCTGTTTGGTAACATCCACAACCTTGCTGAGATTGCACTTTATCCCATCATCCAAGTTCTTTAAAAAAAATACATTAATCAGTGTAGACTATAGTACTGATCCCCGAAGGACACCTCTAGTAACCAGCCACCAGGTGGCCTTTGTCCCAGTGATAATCACACTTTGAGGCACTATTTCTCCTTGACATCGTGACTGGCAGCAGGATGAAAGAGATGAAAACTACCTACAACAGGTTAAGGATACAAATCCTCAGTGACTCCATGCACAATTTATTACCAGGAGTCCCAGATGAAAAAGGCTGTACTGATCTTAAGTTTTGCACAGTTCCCAGTAATTTCCCAAAACAAGAAGAAGCAAGAGGACTCTCACTCCAGGTTTAAGGGACTACCCCACAGCATAAGGAGAACAAGGAACAATATACACAGGCAGGACAGGGTACGTAGAAATCATTGGCAAAAGTCAGGTTGTAGCTTCTACTTAGTTTTTTCCTTTTGTGCAAAGTCATTTACAAAGATAGTCCCTTGTAGCAATTAACGGACATTTTTTCCTGTGTAAGACAATAAATTGGAGTTTCTTTTGCGTTTCATAAGACATGGAAAGCCTCCCTTAAATGCAACGAGCTTTCTCCAGCTCTTTCCCTGCAAGAACTCATGGGCATCAGGACCTCTTTGTCTGATAGAGACAAGTTAGCCCATCAGCTGATTAACAATACCTTGTCAGTATGAGAGACTGCATCTGCTGAGCTCTGAACCACACCCTCACTATCTTTTTCACCCACTTTGAGAAATGGGAAGAGGGAAAGGCATCTTAAGTTCACAAATATGAATTGATTGTAGACATGCTCATAGATAAAGTTCATAGATCTAGATATAGTTCATAGGTTATAGATCACAGATCATAGGTATAGCTCACAGATATGTGGCTGAATAAGCCACAGCATTGTGTGTATTTTCAGAGAGCACACCACAGGTTGTTAAAGACTTTATGCCAGACCCAAGAACCCAATTTCTCTTGTGCTGGTCAAAGGACCAGGAACTGACACTGAAACTTCTGGGCCACCCAGAAGCTCTCTGGAAAATGATTTAAAGGCCCACAGAGAGTTGGTTTTGTACAGGATAAAGAAATCAGGTACTTTAAGAACCAGATGTAACATTCTGGTCTAGCTTTATTGTAGGGTTTCTATTGTCAATCTGATCTGAGAAATTCAGTTAGTCTACATAAATACATAGGATTGGGAGAGAATTACTGGGTAATGGACACAGCTATTACAAATCCCATTGAGGGACTAGGCAAATGGCTAGTGTTATTTTTCTGAGATTAAAAGCCAACTGTTACCATATAATGTTCTCAAAGCCATAATAAACAAAGCTCCTGCCTTAAATATTCAACTACTCGTCTTTATTCTAGACCTGATGTCTGTCACAAAGTTCTGCACAGCTCTGACAAATCAGATCCTCCTTGATAACATGTTAGGGGGGAGGGTGGTTAAGCAAGAAGTAAATGTAAGAACTTACATTTTCCAGTAAATATTCCTGATTCCTTGGGTATACATTCAGAGAGAGGGTTTTGCTCTTGAACCTAAAAAGTAAACCAACAGGTGCAATGAATATGCATATCATATATACATTACAGAAATATTGTTTATAAGGGGGGGGGGGGGTTGGTGGGTTTTTTTGTCTATTTCTGTTTGTTTTTTTTTTTACATCCAGCTTTTGCATAACAATCTCCCCTTTGCCTCACCACCCAGGCTGTCCTGCAAATAATGGAAAACATGCCCCAAGATGTAGAAGATCATATGGGTCCTTAGAAAGTCAAGACTGTTAAGGATTTTTTCTGTTAGTGCATATAAGAGTGTTAAATAAGAGACTCCCTAGTGTGGGCTACCTATTCTCAAAGAGGCTGAAATTCTTAAGTCACTCTTATTTACCTGCAGACTGCCATTAGATAATGATAATATGCTGTATTTGCAACATGTTGCAAATATGTTACAGAGACAAGAAGTCTGGAAGGAAGTTAAGACCTCAGAGAGTGCCACTACAATTTCTTCTCAAGAATCAAGGGGCAGAATAAACAAGCAAACTTGTCCGAAGCTTGCATTTGTTCTTTGACAATGCTAATTCATCATAGCTTATGCTATTCAACATAGCAAACCAGAAAGTGAATATACAGATGATAAAATTTGCTGATCATAGCGGGGCAATTAGGGTAGTAAAGACAAATGACAATTGCAAAGGGTTGAAGATCGACTTCATTTCATTGAGTGAGCGTAATAAAATGGCCAATTATGTTCACTGTAGGTAAATGTAAAAATGCTACACAAGGAAAACAATCCTAACTGTACACATACAGTACTGGGCTCCAAACAAAATAATAGCAGATTAGAAAGAAATTGTGGCATTATTATAAATAGTTCTACAAAAACATCAGCTCAATCCTCATTAGTAGTCAAAAAGCCAAATAGGAAATTAGAAGTCCAGACTCATTCTCTATAGTTTCCTTCATCATTAGAAGTAGACTTCCTGTCATCCAGAATACATCAAATGGACCTACTTTGTGCCTAAAAAAAAAAATAAAAGGCTTGTCAACACTTTTCTTCTACTGTTATATTAGATCTCTGCAGTATAACCACTGACATCCTGGATCTTATATGTATATGTTTCCAGACTGCAATATACTTCACGTAGCAGCAAATGTCCTTGTGGAAATTAAGTAGGTGAAATTGAACAAGAACTATGCACTGAAATAAACACACACAGTAACCTACAGAAGATGGAAAAAAACCCTCCTATTGGGTGTACCTTCCTCGCAGAACAGTGACTCTGTCTTTGATGTCTGATGTTTTTTTCTCAGAATAACTTTAAAAGACCAGCCTAGGAATTAAAATTTACAACTCCACTGAATATCAAAACCCATGGATGCAATAAAGCCACTGGTTTTATAGAATGCTGAATAATGCCCTCCCTTGCAGGCCATAAACCATCTGGGCCAAGCCACCTTATCACCTCTTTTCTTCCTCTTCCTCCTTTCTTGGCTACTCAGATCCCTTTATTCCACTGGTGCCCACTATCTTTTCTTTCAGATATGGTCTAATTTTCTACTATTTCAACTACTTCTGCTTGTGAACATTGTTCTACCTCTCTTCTTAGATGCTTACAGCTAGAACAAAATACGACCATAGTACAGGAGTTATTGGAAAAGCAATAAAAAGTAGAAAGTATCACCACACTCCTAAGCCTGACCATACTGTATAGCACCTTCCATGTGAGGAATAGCTAAAGTAGGACTAACCATTCTGGAAAACAGAGATTTAGAAGAGGTAGTAACAGAGCATAAATGTCTTGAGTGGCTTGAAGAAGGGAATAGGGAATAATTGTTTAGTTTCTTCCAACACAAAAACTATGGGACATTAAATGAACCTAAAGATGAACAGAAATAGGTTCTTTGTGCTATGCAAGTTAAGCTGGGAAACTTACCACTGACATTGTAAGTTGTAAAAGTGCACATGGGTTCAAAAAGCTAGTGGATGAATTAATGCAACAAAAATCCAAGGCAGGATACTAAACACAAAGGTTAAGTCAAAAAGTCCTTGTGAGACAAATTTCTAAGGGCTGGATGAGTGTTTCAGAGAAACACCACTGCATGTTTGCTCTACTCTTACATTCTCCCCAGGCATCCACTATTGGCTACAGAGCTGAGTCAAGTGCACTAATTAGAGGTCTGACCTGCTATAAAAGTTGACATGTTAAGGATTACTGAATTCATGGGAAAGACCATGGATAATATTGACAAGAAAGTAAGACACTTCCGTAAGAGCTTTTGAAAAGTTCTGTAGTCAGTGCAGTAAAACACTATTTCACCTACCGAACATGCTACAGGAAAAAAGGGTGAATGATCAACAGATAGAGACTGTTCAAACCCAAGACTAGTCTGAATGACAGCATTATGCTGGGGAAGACAAATCATCTAGTAGATCTGTATCATTCTTATAGCATAAGCATCCATCTGCAAAATCTTGATGGTACCAGCAAATACAGAATGACAGGGAGATCAATGGCTTAGTCACAATAGCTTTTGTTATTCCATTGCTGATATAGCATGTTTCAGAGTTAGAAAAGGAGTATGAAGAGCATCAGAGATGAACAGCAAAATAAAAAGCAGAGGCTCTGATTAAGGACCAGACAGTCCAGGTCTAGGGTTCTGCAATGGAAGAGGTCCTGGTGAATGCTCACAATAAACAAGTGATCAAGAAAAGGAAGGTGAACTCAATTTGTGTTCATGAAATCCTGCACTGCATAAGGTGTCTGAACGGTTTACGATACCGCAAGCAAAGATGGGACCAAAATTACTGTTGCCAGTGTTAACTAGCACTGGAGAAGTCAAAGAGCTAGAGTCACCGACTCATGATCTTAACAGTGAGATCAAATTCCAATGTCACGACATTTCCCTTTGTCTTACAAGCCACCAGGAGAAGTGGACAAGACAGAACAGGAAGGCTTGACAACAGCACAAGGCTCATTAGGAACCATATATCACTGGGAGTATTTTAGCTGAACCAGCTGGAATTTGGATTGATTCAGCTTTGGATCTCCTTACAGACTTACAAGTAAGAGTGTGTCCCCCCAAAAAAGATACCCTCACTGAAGCAACAGTAGGTGCTCATGAAGATTCTAAGAAGGTAGAAGATTTGATGGAAATCAGGTCAAAGACTGCCCCACACCATCTTGAGCAGAAATTCTTGCAGCATCTTTGCTCAGACTCTGGACTGTTGGGCTGGAGTGGTATGAGGCAAGACTCCTGTGCTTGAAAATATGGCCTTCCTCCAAGCAGTAAAATACTTACTGTATAGAATAGTAAAGGGGCATTTTTATGCTGCAAAATGCACACAGACCTGTGGAGACGCTAGTCAAAAAAGGAAAGAGGAAAAAATAAGGGGAGGGTTGAGAGGGTAGAAGTACCTTCTCATGTAAGATACTTAATTGGTGGAGGATGAAACAAGCAAGAGTATACTCTGAGTGGAAAATATGGAAAAATCTTTGGTTTGCAGTGACAGAGAGCACAGCTACTCATTACATGAATAACTGTATGGTAAAAATCACTGAAGTGGCGTAAACCTTCAGGAGTACCTAAATCAAAAAGAACTCCCTCTAATCTGTCCAAGTAAGTAGAGCTTTCCTTGCAGTCTTATTAATTAATCAGGGAAACCAAAATTTGGAGGACCTTCTGGGCTTAAAAAATTGCATAAATTATTGAGCTGCTGAAAAAAAAAATCTTCAAAATAGACAGATAGCTGTATTAGTTCTTCTGCCAAGCTTTACTCCATCATGGAAATCAGTGTCTCCTACTTCCATGTCATGTTTCAGAAAGACATTTATAGAGAGTTCTGAACATAGAGGCCCCTACCTGTTGATCCTCTGTTCTTAACCCCGCTTGTGTAAAAGGTCTTTCATCTCCCTCCCTATCCGCAGTTGTCGGCCTCTTTAGCTCTTCCTCGTATCTGAAGGAGTTGGCATTCTCCATTTCTCCATCATATGTCTCATCATAGCAGTATATAGCTTCAAGAATATCATCATCGGTAGTGAACAATATAGTATCCCCAAAGTGCTCTGGAGCTGAAGGCAACATACAGAATTAAATGGAGAAACCATATAAAAGAATATACAGAGTGATAAAAACTATTTTCAGTCCTTCTTTACATTTAATTTGCAGTAGTGTTAAGATAATATATGCTAGAGAACTCAGGCAAATTTCAAACACATACAAAAGAAAATGGGAAAAAAGCTTCTCCATCACGTTTTCCAAAAGACCATATCTGTGAAAACAAGTAAAAATCTGCAACTTTTACATGTCTAGTGACTATCAGATGTTATTGAAATATGGTCTTGTTGCTAAGACATTGTTAAGAATAGAGATTAGCTCTATATGCTACTAAAATTCACAATATCATTGAAGAATGCATTAGTGGGTTTTGTTTTGAAATTAAAAGGACTAAATACTATACAAAGTGTCAGCTTGCTTTGAAGTGGAAAGTGATAACAAACAAGCTAAATGTATTTGTTTGTATTTTACTGCTGTTTCCACAAAGACATAAGAAATGATAGCATACCTCCAGACAGGGTTCCTGAAGCTTTCGCAATTTCTCCTTTAAAGATGCATTGTTCATCTAATACCATTACAATGTCTTTCACACCTCTGAAAGAGTGTATGCGAGATTTATTATAATTCCAAATCCTAATCATAGCTACTTGACAGGAATTCACAAAGTCAATAAAGATAAAGTGAGGTTTTCCAGGGGTAAATGGTGCTAGCCAGAGATGCATATCATCCTGCGTCCGATTTACCCCATCAATTAGGTTGGTTACTGTTCTGGGATCGTTGCCATAAGCTGGTAAAATATTTATATCAGGTGGTTCAGCTGTTATTTTTGAAATCTGAACAGGCTCTCCTTTAGAACTGAAAACTTCAATTCCATTAAGACCAACATAATGTCTGTCTCCCCATGTTGTTTGAATGTCTATCACTAAGTGCTGCCCATAAGGTAAAACAGGAATTTTAAAATCATTTCCGTCATAAGCCTCCACAGAATTTTCTTCTTCTTGCCTTTTTGGTAGTGTTTGTAGTTCCTCTTTTCTCATTTGCTGATATTCTCCAGGCCGGTTGATTTTCTGTTGATGAAGAAACTCATCAAAGATATCCCCTTGAAAATCCATGTTAGAGATTCGGCCACGATGGGAATAATTAAATTTTACCAAGGAGTTCCATGACTCCTGCAGAGTGTGTTCTTGTTCATTGTGCCACTTTGCTCTAGAGGTTGCTATGTCCTTGATAGAAAAGTCTTCATCTGAAAACAACATTACATAGCCATTTAATGCATAAACAGGACCAAAAGCAAACCACTACAACAGGGACTTTCCAGAATTATGCTGGTCATATTCATCTTCCCTTACTGTGAAATTCTGTTACACTAGCACTTTTATATTGCCTCTCTATTATGAAGGCTGCAAGTCCCAATTTCCCTTCCCCATTTAGACATAACAAAAACAATCACTTTTAGATACTGAAGAGCCGAGCACATGCCAAGAGACAAAAATGCAACTAAGTTTGAGACTGCGAATTCTTGACCCACCACTTACAGAAATTGGGATTTTGCCCAATGATACTTATTGTGTGGCTGTCACAATACTTTGAATCATCTGTATGCGTTTCTGCAGAAGATCTTTCATACAGTTGGAAATGGCTGAACTGGTTAAGTTTCTAAAGCGTTACAGAGAAAAGCTAGTGCTTCCTCTCAAAATCAGCCATGTGTATATAAAGAAAAGTGGTGAGAAAAGAAGTAGGTCCAGCAAACAAGGAGGATGAGGCGAGCATTGCATTCCATGCAGGTAATGTCCAAACGTTTTTCTCACTTTTCAGCAAGTGCGAGATGTAGAAGGAGGATAATGACAAAGTACCTAATGGGAACGCAGCGGGGGCAACAAATTAGAGGGGCACAGCGGGAGCAAAGCATGCTCGCCTTGTGACTGCACTGAGGAGCTGCTCAATTTCCATCTCAAAACAATTAAGAGCAGATAATAACAAAGATTTTCAATAAAGCTGTCACTTATGTATTTTCTTCAAATAAATGAAGAAAAGCAAGTGGAGTACTAAACAATTACACGCCCGTGGGCTAGATTTTATTTCTGTACAATGTCCTTGAGTGGATACTAAAACGAACGGTTATCAAGAATAAGCGCCAATTGCGGTAAAATGCAAAATAATGTTTTCCCAAAAGACTGCTCAAGACCATCTTTTAATTTTTTTTTTTTTTGAACACTGGGAAAGAGGCAATGTTCCTAATCCATCTATGGCCAATAATCATTTACACTGGGGACAAGTGAGATAAAAATAAGAATTTTAAAGCAGATGGGAAACTACCTGAAAGTGGGTTGTCTTCTAGAATGAAAGGCTGGAGACCAACCTGGCCACTCCTCCCACCCCACAAGGGAAATACAGATAGGAAGCAAAGGTACATATTTCAGAGAACACCAGTCATTTGCAAGTCACTTCTTGTTCAAACCATTGTCCATACGGCTACTCATGGGGTGGGTGATCCCAAACAGTATTTCCCAGAGCCTCACAACTTACCTGAAGAAGATACTGTATATATATTTACCACTTTAAAATGTCAAAGCTTGAAAATTTCAGGATGAGCATGTACAGAAGAGTATTTGAGATCCATTGGCTTTCCTTGTTTTGGAGGTTTTTTCCCTTTTTTTTTAAACTTTTTTTTTAAAGTTAAGTACTTCAAGCAGTACAGAGATTATAACTCTGAAGCACTTCTACAGCAGTTCAATAGGAGTGATTTTCAATGGGAGGTTAGCAGGTTTGTTAGCTACATTAAGGAATGACAACAGGAGAAGCAGAGCTCTGAAAGGAAAGCCGAGAATAGCCCAAAAGCAGAGGTTAATGGCTGAAGGCTTACAGGGTTTGGCATTTTTTTTTAGAATCTAAAATTTATGGTATTTATTGGAGCCATGTGAACAATAAACTCTGCATGTAGATAAAGAGTATCCCACTTGCAGATGTTACAGATGCATTCCCAGCCTTCTGCATGCCTGAGAGGACTGTATGATTGATGCTGTCACAGAATCCAGAAATAATGACACCTCAAACATGCATCTCCGCTATGGGTTTAGAAGGGGTGTCCTGAATCACAAAGTTCCTTGTCCTGCTTCTGCTGGCAACACACACCATACAACTCCTCTCAAAACTTTAGTAAACTACATTTTGGGGCAACTCTAGCTTGAAAAAACCACCTTCTCCCTCTGTTGTGCTAATCTCATTTTTACTCCCTGCAGTTATAAATAGCAATCATATTTCCATGCTGCAATCACACGCTTCATTCCTCAAATCATTCTAAAAGCTCTCTTCTGTATCTATTCCACTTTGTAATCAGCTTTCCTGAAAATGGATGATCTGAACTGCAGTTTTCCAACTGACGTCTCACGAGTGCCTGTGCTGAGATATTAACATTTCCCTAACAGAAATGCCTCTGCTGATACATCCTCAGAGTGCATTGCTATAATCACGCCTGCGTCACACGAGCATTTCACAGTCAATCTGTTATCAACTACTCAACCAAGATCCTTCCCTTCCTCGGTCATTTGCAATTGATGATTACTCAGCTTACAACTTCATTTTTTGTTATTAGTCCCCAAATGACCTTGCAGGCAGTACTATTGCATTGCATTCCATTGCTATTACTCCAGTCCTCAAGTTCATCTTTCTGCGCAGTTCTTCAATCTTCTTAACTCATAATACCCCTAATTATATGTTATTTGCAAATTTTATCAGCTTACTTCCATCATTTCCTTTGCACATTAAACCAGTTATCAAAGAAAAATTATATGTTTTTATAGCAACATTAACTCGAGCCAAATATGCATGTACATGCTATTTCTAATTTCTGTTGTTCTCGTTATTCCTCATTTAATGACCAAAGACGTGCTGTGACATTGCATATGAGCTTGTGCAGCCTCCCCTTTGCCACATACTGCTGTTGGGAAACTGCAGTTCCCCTAGCCCCATACCAATTGAAATTTACCACTTTTAGGGAAATACTTAAAAGTGTTTCCCTGTTGTTAATGCTCACTCAGCTCCACTTTGAAGATGGCTTTACCCTGCACAGTACAGTACAGAGAGAACAAAAGCTGGTAGATGGCATGCAATTTTCCCAGGGAAAAACATATATTGGGAGTTTTAAGCACCAGATGACAAAGCCTGCTCTGAGCAAAATTAGAGGACATTATAATTGGAATCATGATAACCTTCATCTTATAGTTTACATTAAAACTCCTAAATTTTTACCATTTTTATAACTGAACATAAATTACTAAGGTGGGATTTATTTACAGTTTCCATAACGTTGACAAGTTTTTAATCAAACAGAGATCCTGTAAAACGTGTGAAACAGCAAATGGGCTGTGGTGAGTGGGTGGGTGAAGGGAAGATGGCAGTTATTCCAACTACTTCTGTATTTTTTTCTGCTTTGAGGTATAATTTCAGATATACTTACAAAATTGCTGTTTTCTCCACAGAGGGGCACAGCAGGAAAAATTCAGACATTCTGAGTTTAGAAAGAACCACTCTCTTCACCTTTGTCCAAAAACTTCATGCAATACCTGCTGTAGAATTGGAACTGGCATTCCTGCATTTAGGTAAACTTCCTGCCCCTTATGACCATAACTTTAATGTAAACACGCAAATACAATATACAGCAAGCTACACTTTCATGCAAATTGTTCTGATGGTTAATTTTACTAAATCACACCCAAAATTGCAATTCATATTTTTGTAACCTCTTCTTCCAATTCTCTGGGCCTTGTTGTCCTTGTTCTGCCAAACTCCCTTCATTTGAGACAAGTTAGTGAATGCTGAAGAATTACAGAATGCCAAAGAACTTCAGAACTTGCCCTATTCTCACACTCTTCGCTGGGGACACACTGTTGGCTACTGCCAGAGGCAGAACACAACTACACAAATCTGGATCCCCCACCTCCAACAGGATCCAGGCGAACTAAAAAAGGTTTGGAGAAGGATGACAAGGATAATCAAAATCATGGACCACGTAACAGCTAAATTTACTAGAAAACTCTTCATAAATGAGCAGAGATGTCTGAGGGAGAGATTTGAAAGAGGTATGTAATGTCATGAGCAGAGTAGGGAAAATAAGGGCAGTTTTCCATTCACTCTGAATAAATATATTCAGCATATATTCTCACTGAGAAAGACACAAACCTACTACACAAATAAACTCTGTAAATTTACTCACTACCTTGAGGTCACACTCTTCTTTATCTTTTTGCCGATTTTCATTGATATTAGCAAGCATTCGCTGTCTGCAGGACTGTCAATTTTTAGAATATAATTTACTGAAATTTAGTCTTCAGTCTTCTCCAAATGAACTTTAAAACACTAACTCAGAATGTGAATTTTTCAGAAAAAGAGCATTTCACATCAGGTGTGGGACAAGGAGAGAGACTGAGCATTGTCAATAGCATGAATGAGAAAAACTGAATACTGCAAACATCACAAATAAAATCCCACTGTCCATAGCTCCAGGAATGTCAAGAAGTCTCTTCCAGCCTAAATGATTCTGTGCTTCTGCAAAACGGAGAACATGTCAGTACTTGCACTAAGGTTGCTATTGTGAGTTCTTACCTTTGAATGCGGAATCATCGTCTCCAAGATTTATAGTGTTTAAACCCTCCTTTTTTACACATCTGACACTTCTCCTTACAGTAGGATACTGTAAGCTGCAGCAATTTTTGTTAGAAAGTTGCTCCGAAATGTCCAAGCCCACACCACCATCCTTTCTGGTTAGTATTTGTGATCTCTCATCTCCATTTGCATTTCTACTATTGGATCTTCCCAGCTCATTTCTCTGACATTTGACATCCTCACTAGTCAGATCTGAAAAGTTTTTCATGATTCTATCTGACTGTGTTTGAAATCTTAAACGTAAACAATGTTCTGTAGCAAGCCAGGGAGGCTTCTGCTTAGTGGAAGTAACTTGATTATTCTCTGTTACTTGGGAAGATGACTGTAACCAAGAAGGAATTGCACCTGTAGAATCAGACAATTTTCTTCCTGTTAGCTTTTCCATTTGCTCTCTCAAAGTAAGTTCATCATCAGATTGAACGTGCTCCATAACTGCTTGTACTGTTGCATTCTCTTTGGCATCTTTTATACAAACTTGAGATGGCAACAATTTTAGATCATCCTCTAACTCAGCAGACAAATTTTTCTTTGTACAGCCGATGGAATTCATCTTATGCTCAAGAAGATTTTCTTCTGGCAGAGATTTCCAGTTTAGTGAAGTACTGTTTGACTGTAAGCACTGAAAATGTAGGTCTGCTTTCTTCTCTGTGACTGCAGGTGCATATACTTCTTTCCTTTCATTTGAAGAATATGCAGAGATATCTTGCTTGTGACCTGTAAGGTCAATTGTAGTGCTATGGTCAGTGAGGAGATCTCCAGAGGCTTTCTTTAATTCACCATCAAATACAAGCTTCTCATCAACATATAACTTCACCTTCTTTACTCCAACATCAAGGTCCTACAAAAATGAAAGTATGAAGATTTCAATTAAGCTGTTCAAGCATTCGATATCACTGTTTTGGAACTCTGACATTTGAACACTAAATCAATAAACAGATGAAAATGATTAAAACCCTGTATCAGTAACACGATTTTGACTACTTTTAATCAAAAGCTCAAATAACTGAAAAATACTGTGGAATATTTAAGATTTTATTTAAAAGGACTAAAAACCCTGCTAGACATTACTATTAACTGGCTGACAATGTTTTAGAAAATCTTGAGCGAAGAAACCTAGATTAAGTATAATTATATTTGATCAGAATATAAATTCCAGAGGCACATTTTGCTTCAGCCTCTTTAAGATTCACCACTTTCACGACATGGTTCCACAATGAACAACCACCCAGATCAAAGCCACTAAAATTAAAAAGAGTTATAAAGAGTTATAGAAATACAGGGCTGGAAAGGACATTAAAAAAAAAAAATCATCTGGTCCAGCTCCTTCCACTGAAGAAAGTAAAATAACCTATACCGTTGTGAAGAAAACTGTTTTTAACAATTTTCAAATAATGTGCCTTGATGGCTTATTCCAACACTTAACTCGCCTTTTAAATAGAAGGCCTTTATCTCAGACAGCTCTGCTACTCACAACTTTACCTCTATGTTCTCCTTTTCTGTGACATCCACTAAAAACTGATTTTTTCATTCCACTGAAGTTGGAACTAATGTTCTTTCTATTCTCTTTATCATTTCTATCTAACCTTTTCTCCCTCTTAACAAAAATACTGGTATCTTCAAAGAAAATATAGAAGATGAGACAAAGTCCATCTCCTTTCTGCCCTCTAAATTTCGGTAACATGTCCATCATGTGGAGTCTTTAAAGACTCTCTGTTCTTTCCTTATTTTCACAGAAACTGAGAAGCTTTTCATGAAAGTAAGAAGCTTCAGTTACATCCCTCTTGCTCATCTCCTGGATGTCAGTTCTCTTTAAATACTTAAATTTTCCTCCGCTCCCAGCCTAAACCAGTTACTCCTTCACCTTCAACTACAAGTGTCTCCACTTCTTCACTCCTGCATGCACTCTTTACAGCCTACAAGTCTTTATAGCTGCCATTCTACTGCTTTCCAAATAATAACTTGTATGAGGCGAAAAATGTAATATGGATCTACACAGGGGGAAAAACAGAAGTTGCGGGCATAACAAGAAAGCTACGGTTGAGGGAGGGGAGTAGGTGTAGGAACGTGAGACACATTCCTGATACATTCCTGATAGAAAAAGATAACCTTCACTAACTTCTCAGAGAACAGCTGTAAACTCAGTTTAATTGGCCATTATGTCATGGCTGCCTGTGTTATTCCTAGAGTATCATAAAGCGGTATATGTCTGTACTGATGCATTTGGCCATAAAACATGGTATTTTTTCCCCTTGAACAAGGACACTGGGGGATTAATCTAACTGGGGATCAAAACACTTTAATAATTATATCTATTAAAAACTATCTACATGGCTTTGCCTGAAATTGTGATGGGGAAGAGCAAGACTATCAGGATGCCCCAGTAATGTTATTTTTTGAATCTTTGTACATCTGGACTGTTAATGTCTCCCTTAAATGCTAGAGATATTGGATATTCACAGTTGAATTTGGGATAACTGCAACATTTCTACATACTATCCTAGCCTTTACTGCTGTTATGAACACTCAAACCTTAGTTCCGTGTTTTCACCTGCGAACAGATATAAACTGCATGAAACCACAGAAATATACGCATGTATATTTTGAAAAGTATTTGTCAATTTCATCTTTTTGAATTAAAATCATCAACCTCTTAAGAACAAAATGTTTTTAAATGAATCCCACTCCACCCACCAGTACTGGAAGAAAAGTAGACAGAGAAAACGTTAATAAAATTAGATGGTGAAGCTTATTGTCCCTGAAAGAGGGACAGTCAAGCACAGAAAAGGGCCAGTCACTTCAAAATTACTATTCCAGTCAGTGGGAAATTACTTCCTTTCTCTGAAGTTTTGGAGTGTCTGGGATAGGTATCATAGGAAGCTTCCTCCAGAGGAGGGCCACAAAAACGATCAGAGGGATGAAACACCTCTGCTATGAGGAGAGGCTGAAAGAGCTGGGGTTGTTCAGCCTGGAGAAGAGGAGGCTGCGGGAAGACCTTATTGCAACATTTCAGTACTTAAAGGGGGCCTACAAGAAAGATGGGGATAGTCTTTTTAGCAAGGCCTGCTGCAACAGGACAAGGGGTAATGGTTTTAAGCTAAAGGAGGGTAGGTTTAGACTGAACATAAGGAAAAAATTTTTCACGATGAGGGTGGTGAAACATTGGAACGGGTTGCCCAGAGAGGTGGTAGATGCCCCGTCCTTGGAAACATTCAAGGCCAGGCTGGATGGGGCTCTGAGCAACCTGATCTGGTTGAAGATGTCCCTGCCAATTGCAGGGGGGATGGACTAGATGACCTGTAAAGGTCCCTTCCATCCCAAAGCATTCTATGATTCCCCAAAAGTGGTGTCTGGACTGTATCAAGATGAACCAAGCAAAGGTACAGATATTTCTAAGACACTAGAGACAGACTGAATTGGGGCAGGTATTAATAACAGCTGATATCTCAGAAGAAGCATCTGTTCATGAAGAACCAGTAAAAGAGCTGATGAAAATCTCTTGCACCAAAATTCTAGGCAGACTGAGGCTCAGGCAGGAAAAATATGAACAGATCTCAGGGACTCCAAGAGCAAACGTGTGCAGACTCAGGACTAAGAAGTCCTCTTTTTCATTCCCTGCCACCCCCCTTCTGAGCTTCGAGTTGCTTTGTGACCAGATGCGGTGGGAAAGATCAACAGAATGGTTAGCTTCTCCTAGTACCACTGCTTAACTCTCCTCGGGCACAAGGAGGTTGGAGAAATGCCTTCCTCATGAGTAATTCCATCAAGAAGCCACCCTGTAAACCAACACTCCATACTTCATCCAAAGCAGGGTTTTTTCCTCCCAGAAGAGTAATTAGAATAACACAATGTCTCAAAACAAGCAAGTAGGTATGATCAACATCACAGAGAAAAAAATGAAAGATTTTGGGAAAATAGTTCTATGGTTTCTATTGATGTTCCTTCCCAGCTTGCCCATTCAGCTCTCACAGAGTGCCTGCTGGGATAGTGCTTTCCAATGAAGCAACAGGGATGATATCTCTGGCCATTTCAGTGATATCTGTGCACAAAGGACAAGAGGCATTTTTCTGCGAATTACACCTGGACAGAGGACTTGAAGTTGCCTCTACCTGACTTCTCACAGAAGAGTGAAAAAGAAGAAGCACTAGAAAAGAAGTCAAGAACTAAAAGAGGTAAGTTCTTCTATAAACCTAACTCCGCTGGAACAAAGCTGCTGCATCTTTACAGACAATGCACGCCACTGGTTGTCCAGCACTGAAAAAGATCTCCAACTCAAGAGAATGGACATGAACATACACACATGAGTAACACGTATATGGGCAATCGCTTGAAGGAGACAATGATCCAACTGGAGAGCAACTAAGACATTCAAGCTTTTAAGTATTAATTCCATTCACGGATTTGTGAAGACATACAACAGACATCACATTGGATCTTATGAAAAGAGTTTTAATAGCATCAAGTAATGATGCAATTTCAAGGCTGTAGCAAGTATTTACAAAATGCCTGAATATTTCAGACAAACTTGAAAAGAACTGGGTGCCCTCACTTACACTTTATCTGTTCTTGCAGACTAAAAATGACCTCCTTTTTTGCAGATCTCATCTGAAGTAAATAAAGGCAAGATGAAGCATTCTCTGAGACCTTCCTTGTAATACACTGAATCAAGGACTCTATGACAATGATGTAATCTTTTACAGCTTCCTCCAGACATATTTTTTCTACTCCCAGACTTAAGTTCTAAAACTCAAACATTTTTAACAATCTAAAAGTACTGGCCTGAATTAATTTTTTTTCTGTTTTTTGAAGAAGTACTTGGGCACCTCTCACTTATGTGGTTTCTGAGGGAAAGAAGGAGGTTAGAATGATTACAAAAAACCAACACAGAAATCTGGCTCTGGATTTACATTACCAGGAAGAAAATTGTTAGCTAATTATATTTTTGGCTTTTATACATCTCAGACAAAACTTCCTCAGGACAAATTACAGAATTAGGCAGAACTGCTTCGTATTATTCTTTCATCTTAAGGATAATGGGACATTTCTTTAGTCAATGTAGATGGCTGCACTGCCACCAAAATCCATAGGATTATATTCCTAATGGATTTTACAGCTTGCCTCATGGTGGTTTATTAAAAAAACAGTGCCTTGAAATACAGAAACACATTTATGTGTATTTCCTGCATTATATTCAATAGATTTGGTAACAAATCATACTATTACCTCCAAAAACAGCAGTCTCTTTCGCACTCTCTAATGATGACGGAACAGTCTGTAGCCCACATTTAAATAGAAAAAGCTATTAAAATTCCAGAAAATAAATATAAATCATGTAGTAAATTTGTTTAAGCTGTCCCTTCCACGGCTGTTTCCATAGTATAAATTACCATATGTGCTTACATAAGAACATGGATGAGAGCAAAACCAGAGGGATAAAGCCTCTTATTCATAATCCAGGACAGCAAATCCTCTTTAATCCAGTACCTGGGATTTTTTTCTTAACATTGCAGTATACAAACAAGAATAATTTCCGTGGTGACATTCAAACACACAAACAAGAGACCATCTGCCATGAGATGTCTCTCTTGTAACACTAGATTACTTGTTTTATTATGAACACACAGTTAGTATACTTTTTAATTAAAGTGACAGAACCAAAATCGAGCAACACTCAGCCTATTTATACCTATATACATGAGAAAACACATATTTAAACACATTTATTTATATCGTGATAAAACAACTGCAAGTTCTGAATATTAAGATGCATTTACCTTTGTATCTTTATTTCTCACCACAGTAAAGGATTAACTGACAGAATATGCATGCCTTTTATTAGGTCTTTAGAGATCTTTAATAGCTTTGAAAGAAAATACTAATTGTGCCTATGAAAACGTATGAAAATGTAAATGTTAACTTACATTGTTACCACTTACAATTAAGACAAGCAAATTTCACAGTAGACATGGACACCTCCTAGCTCCCTATTTTATTAGAGAAAATGGTATCTACTTTTATTTCATACTTTTGGAAAGAAGATCAAACTGAATTTCCCTAGGCAAGGTAGAGCATACACACAGAGGAGTTGAGAAAAGACTACTTACACAGGGAGTTGTTGTGTTGTAATTCCAAATCTTGATCTTGGATATACCAAAGTCATGTGACCGGGTGAGATTGCGGATAACAAAGTAAAGTTGGATGGGTGGATGGAAAGGGCACATCCAAAGGAAGCTTCCCTTCGTGGTCTAAAAACACGTACAAGCAGACTGTCACTAATACTCTTTCTCCTAAAGCAGCATATTTTAATTAACTCACCACCCCACAGAAAAATATACATCGATTAGAAAAGTAACCATTTCATAAAATCTACTATGTTAAGAGCAAAACATTAACCTCATTTCCAAGCAGTAAATCTGACTCTCCTCCCTGTAAGACAGCTCACCAACAACCTGAAAATTAGATAAAGGTCAGCTGCTTGCTGTCCTGGTAAGACATCTGCATGCTCACAAATGACAGGCAGTCTGCCATGCTTTGTAACTGCAGGGTCAAAGCAAGCCCAGTTTATCTTAATCAAATTAATCAGCTTGGCAGGCACTAGAGGGGATCACTGAGCACAACAGACACTGTATAATCATTTTACGATTTCTTGAAGTGCTTACATTTCTGTTTTGCCCTCTAAAGAGGGGAATCTGATAGAATTTTATTTCACTGCCTCTGTTTTAATCAGGCTTTGCAGACAACTAATTTCACTTACAGATCTATTCCTTAGAGCTGTATATAGGACTCCACACTTGAAATTTTATAAGAAATTTTTTAAGACATCACAGAAGCTCCCAACATGAATTTTACAGACAAGTGACAATCAAGACATTTTAAAGTACCAAAGAACGCCTAATTCTGGACATTGTTCAGAAGTGCTACCTCTACGTGTTCAGAAATGGAGGAAAAGGATGTGTGGCAGCTCAGGAAGAAGCAAGGAGTAAAGAGTTGCAAAATCAAAATGATGAATATTAATATACTTGATGTCGAATGTTACCCCAAACCAGAGATGAACGAGGCCACAGAGATGAATGAGGCCACAAAGCAAATATACATGCAGACAACATTTCAGTGATCCAAGATTAGCAGATAAATTAGCTCCCTTTCTATTTTCAATGATATACAGTACATGTAGTCACACGGTAGGTACACAAAGTCAGTATTTTTCCACATCCTTTCACTTTGAAGTGAGTCTTTCAGTTTTGCCTGAAGGCAATAGCTACAAAACTTCCCTATCAAGTACTTTAGGTGTGTGCCTAATGATGGTAAGGACAGAGCTCTGCCGGTCTGTTCAAAGATATCATGAATAGATCCACTTCTCAGAGCGGTCATCTACATATTCCAAGCTCTAATGGTCCACAATGTCTCTGCCCCAGAGGCCTCTCAAAAAGCTTTGGGAGACTCTTGTTGCTTTGAAATGTCAGTGTTGGGCATAAATAGCCATAAGAGTGCCAGACAGGTTTAATCCTTTCTATATAAAAAAAGAAAGAAGTTTCTTAACATAAAAGAAATTAAGGATAGCCCTCAAACCAGTGTGAACTGAATTCCAGGATCAATTTCAAAGCTAGATCGTGTTATTAAAGTCATACTATGAACAAGAATCATTAAAAAATCATTTCCTAACAGCAGAAAACATCTGATGAGCAATCCATCTCCAGACCTCTCAAGTCAGGACCTGAAGCCCTAGCAATCAATAGATTCTGGTGTGCACCGAGATAGCACCAGAGGTGCCTTCACAGGAGGGCACCAGATTCAGCACCAAAACGGACTCTGGAGAGACCTGTTCATGCTTCTCACTAGTTTCTCTGCAAAGTTGCACATGATCTTCCAAACAATAGAAGGCATATCAGTGCCACGCTGAGTATTGTGTCTTGAGTGAGAGGCAGCTGTAGAGATCATTTTGTTTATCAGTGGAATTAACTGCTTAGGACTGAGGATACACAAATTCACAGGTGTTACAGTCTCCATCAGCAGGTCAAAGATCTGACACCAGAAATTGAAGGCACCTTGATGAGTCCGTGCCAAAACTCATGAGACTGTGGAGGACTCTCATGTTTTATCACTAAGAGTGATGGTGATGTCTTTGCCTTCACATCATGTCTGGAGTTACTGTCTTTGCAACTAGCACTGAAAAATCTAGTGCAAAAGGTCTTTGAACCTTCAGGGTGAACCTGATACGTCAGGAATAGGAATTACATTTGAACTGGATCAAGGAAAAAAAGCAAGAGTGGGAAGCTTTGGTCTTAGATGTTGTGGAAGACTGGCCCAAGACACTGCTTTGTGTGGGCACTGAAGGTACACCTGATGGAGAGTAAAGGAAGGCTTGAGCACTGTGAAGAGGAATGACGTGGGTCTGAGGGTTCACCGTTGTGAAGAAATACCTTTGTTAGATATTCCTAGAATTACAGTTACCTGTCCTTGTTATTCTGAGGTTTAAAAGACCTATATATGCATGTAAGAATCAAAAAGGTTTACAGGAAACAATTTTAATGAAATGCCTTATCTATGTACTATTAAGCATTATATACCCTCAGGCACTATTTCCTTAGTTGAGAGTACCTTATGTTCTGCCAGGCATTTTTTTCTTTTACAGCATATCAAGAAGTACAAGGAAGGAGGCAATTAAATACATAAACCAATAAATAAATAAAATCCCTGATCTTCAATAAGAGTATGTCTATTCTCAAAGACAAATGTACACGTAAATGATCAAAGATGGAAGCGTTTCAACCGAGGTAAAGTGAGTTTTCCACAAAGTAAGTTTTTATGTTAGTTTTCATTCTGTTGAAAATATCAGTTGCTTGGAGATTCATTAATTTGTTGGTTTTTCTAATGTACCCAAAGGCTTTCCTGTATGATCTGAAATGTACACAAACTGAAAATGCTGCTTTGACTTCTGAAGGAGTCTGTAGTTCAGTTATCACATATCCACATTCTGAGACCATATTCCCTGTCCAGATTGCATCTTCTCTGATGCAGTACCTTTCCAGCTTCAAGAGAGGAGATTACAGTGTCACAAATCAAAGGAATATATTGACCAATGAAATATAAAACCTCATTACTTAAGAATAATGGGATATATAAATATGTGAGAAATGCTGAGAATAACAGGTTTATGACGGATTAATGAATATATTACTACATAATTTAAAATTATCTAGAAATCTGAGAGTCGCTACTACTACTACTACTAAGTGTCACCTGCCAGAGAGCACAGCCTATAAAGGAGAATGGGTATTGATGACACAGCCTATAAAGGAGAATGGGTATTTACGACACCCAAACTGCAATTTTCAGGAGACAGTAAGAAAGATGTTTCAAGTAAAAATATTTGTCTGGAAATAATATTTCATTCTGAGTTTCAACTAAATTTCAAAATACTGCATATTTGCCCTCTTTCTATTCTCATTCACCCTACAAGTAGAGAAGTATCGCTAGCATGAAATGAGTTAAAATTTATGTTTTTTAACAGACTAAGTCATTTAGTATCCTCATCCACTAAAATCATACTAATTTTTACTAGAATCCTAGCACTAAAGGCCCATGGAGACAAAGGACACACAGTGAGTGTGCAGCACTAATGAAATTATGGCTGTATGAAGGGCTATGGACATTTGCTAATCTCTTCAATAGCATCAGAATTTCATACCAGTTATTGTCTTTTGTCCATTGTCTTTAGTATGTAAGCACTTCATGTCTCCTCATTTTACTGTCTCACAGAAGAGCCATGAAATACTTTTACCATGCCACACATTTTTCTTAATCTCGTGTTCAAAACTACCTACCTACGCATTCTTATTCTTCCATGATTGTTCCCTAGGTAAAAGGATAACAAGGGGACAGAAGAAAATAAGCATGTTTCCTTCTTAAGTTTACTTAAATTCATATTAAACATCTGGAAGAAGTTAGCAGTGAAGCTCCTATACCTTCAGATCACAAGAATTAAGTTTATCAGCAGACATACTGTAAAAATATGAAATTCCCTGTCCTTGAAGTTTTGCGATCTCGTTCTACAGATGCTATGATTACATTACAATACTTTAAAAACTGAATGTGTTCTTTCATCCAAGACAACACCACAGAGTTAATATATAAGGAGGCAGAGTTAAAGCTGCTTCCTTCCAGTTGCTCAGTTAAGTAAGTCAGGCAAATTAATCAAATTCTGTTCTAAAACAAAATTATAACTGAATACCAACATCTTGGACAGGAAAGCTGGATTTGTTAGTAACAAGCAATATTTGTATTTTTTTAAATTATCAGATAGTTGTTATGCAAGTCAGGTTCAAAATGCAATCATGTTTCTAAACAAAAAAAACTAGTGATCGAATATTAAAGAAATATTATAATGAGAAATTTTTATATCCAGGACTAAGCTGTCTTACATTTAAGTTCTTATTGACCAAGCAGCACAAATCCCCTGGGTTGTCAGCATTTCGAATGTCCACATCATGAGGAGACACAAATATCTTTTCATTGTATAAATCAAAGAATTCCACCTCGCTCAGGCCCACATTTACTGGATTTCCCCAGTTAGAAAGAAGTTCCATAGTCACATAAATGGCATCACGTACTTCCATACTGGTTGTCATCTGGACCAAAATGAAATACAGTATAAACATAAGTGACAAAACAATAAAATGTGGAACAAAATAAAGACTGTTAAGACTACAATACTGATGAGTCAGAAGCAAAAAGCTTGCAAACTCAAGGCTATCTGGATGACATTCATCATTCTGGGTTCCACCAATTCTGCCCCACATCAACTAATAAATCTATCAGGGTAAGAGAAAAGAACTTATGATCCTCTTACAAAGCCTAAGGAGAAAACAGTTCTCTCTGTCTGCTTCCTTTGTCATTCTGATGAACAAAGGAACGGTGCTAAATTCTCTTCTCTTATCCTGCCATAGGTTTATTAGTTGACATGGGGCAGAATCGGTGGAATACAGATCATTCAATGTGCTTTTATTTCAGTAATACTGGGAAGCATCAGTTGTGGTGCATATATACACAAACCTTCTCTCTCAACATGGAACCTACTTCAGATTTGTCATCAGATAGGAATATGTCATTATCACAGGCAGAATGGCTCTCAGGCTCCGGAAGGTCTTTCAGAAGTTTCTTCTGTTGTCTGAAACATACATATTCTTTTATGTGTTACTTCCTCATAATTCCCGTATTTTTAAGGAATAGTTTTGTTGGTGCGAAAGTGAAGAGATGATAGGATGAACCCACACGCTCCACAGAAGAAGCCCATGTACCCCCATGCTGAATGACAACTGTTGCAGCATCCCACCTTAGATACACAGAGTTTGGTTAAAAGACTGGGCTCCAGTTCTCAGCTGATTCTGAGGCAGTCTGAGAAAGTAATACATAGGTAATATGAAGACAGAGGGAGATGTTGGCAGTTCCCTGATCCACAGAGACTCGCCTAAGGCTGGAACCTTCTC
Organism: Nipponia nippon; assembly: GCF_047370975.1. Classification (NCBI taxonomy): domain Eukaryota; kingdom Metazoa; phylum Chordata; class Aves; order Pelecaniformes; family Threskiornithidae; genus Nipponia; species Nipponia nippon. The sequence continues at coordinate 7,373,103 of NW_028262369.1, forward strand.
CCTGATTTGCTACTACTTGCATGATGTCTCAGGTATCTAAAGATTACCAGGTGTAGTGGTATACTGGTGGTATACTGAAAAATATCTCTTCAAAAAAGGAAGCTAGCCTTAAAGGAAATATATATACCTGCTTCCAAAAGGACAAATCCTTTCAACAGCTTTTGTGACTGCAGTCCTTGTCTGGCTTTTTTCTGGAGGTTCAACCATTGCAGAAACAACAGATGAAACAGAAAATTTCTTCTAAGTAAGAAAAAGATGAACGCGTTTCATTCACATTGTTCTCTACATACCAATGAGTATCAGCCTGCATCTCTGGAATAAATAAGAGTTTGGGCCCAACTCTGGTCTCGGCTAACCTTAGCTAATCTGTAACTCTATACCGAGTTAAAGCACATTTAACAGAATTCGTCTTGATTTGCAATGAAAGAGCTGAGCTTGGAGCTTGATCTTCTATGTGGAAGAAAAGTAACTTAAAAGCATTCTCTGATGACTATTAAAAAAATATATATATATGTCTGAAATCTCATTGTATACATTCGGTAGGATTCAGTTGGCCAAAGCTTTGGCACAGGTCTGCCTAGACTTTCTCCTTCTCAAAAAAAGGATCGTAAAGACTTTCAAACCCAAAAAATCTCAGTTTTATAAGAATAAAATCTTGATTTATTTTTTTAAAAATAGAATTATCAGTAGTGACTATCTAAGAGAAAACAGAGGAAAAGTCCTGCAGTTCTTACAATGTTATGGGCTCTTTTTGTGCCTGTACCCCACTTTGGAAGTATACCCTGCTCCCTTTGTTATTTTTCCTAAAAATTTGTTGGTAGCTTTTGCCAGAGACAGAATACTCAGCACAGTGAATAACTAGTCAGATGAGGAATGGCAGTCCTTCTGTTCTTAGGTCACTTCCATTTCTACAATTTTTGAAGAGTAAGAGAACTTTAAAATGCTTAGAAGTTAATTACCTTTTTAGTATTAAAAATTCTTCATTGTTATACATTTAAATATCAAAGGCCAAGTTCCACAATCCCTTAATTGCATAAGCAAAATTAAATTACTTCTGGAAGATCATTTAGGTCAGCTTTAAGACTGAGAACTCACAGTGGGTTTTTGAAACTCCACCTCAAGTGTCAGGGTAAAATTACATCTATTTTAAGTATTATTTCATTACTTTTAATTCAAGCACAACAGTATTAAAATGTCCTAATGTTAGCAGAAACATACATTATGTGAGAAAATTCAATGGAATTTGTTCTCTCGGTCACAAGGCTATAAATATCTCAAAAACAAGAGGAATAAGGTTGAAAAGTTGACCTAGAGGGTGAAATCATATGTAAAGTACTTACCTATAGTAAAAGAACATTGTAACCTTTGGTCCTAACCAAAACTCCCCAGAAACCTAATGTTGGCTCAGCGATGACAGTGGATACATATTCATCATAGCATCAACTCACAACTTCAGGGAACATCAGCTTAGGTTAAAGTAGTCAGCTGTCTTGGAAACTCTCAGAATTCAAATAAGTAACTCCAAGAATGTCTAGGCATCTCTCTTTTCCTTCCTATAAAAATGAGTCTCCTAAACATCAAACTGGAAGCAGACTTTGAATCCAGGAACACTGTCCATAACAGATAATTTTGTAAATTTCAGTTTATGCTCAAATTTCTTCAAGTACTTTCTTTCTGTTAGGAGAACTGAATTACTGGGTATGCTCAAAGTTTAGCTAGGATTGTCAACACAAACCTCCTTACTCTTTAACTTAACAAGGAATAATGGTGTGACCTGAATCAGAAGGGAGTGGATTTTTGTTGATTTCCTTGTTTATAAGGTGAAGTTTTAATTGCTTTTGAACATGGTTGCTGAAGATAAGAGATGTACACACATTGGTGCAGAAAACCCATACGAGCTCCTCCTCACTAAGAGCCAGCAGCGTACGTGACAGCTCTGCTCCAAAAGCAGAGCATGTATTAACAGGGAACAGTGCCCATATTAATGAGTCCAGTAGGAAGGTAGCATTTATTGGTATGGAAATCACACATTATCTTGTTTAAGAAGCTTCCAGAATGAAAATGGTTCAACCAGGCCTGCAGCTGTGCATTTGACTGTATAGACATATCATGTGACTGGTCTATCAGTTGCTCATTGATCCCTGAAATCAAGAGAGAGCTGTGGGATGCCATCCTGAGGAAGGAGATTAAAGAAAACCACCCTATGGAAGAATAATACAAATTAAATAACACTTAAGAGGCATCACTATTCATTCATACATAATCTTAATGTACAAGAGACTGTAATTCATGGGGGTTTTGCTACTTGATCAAACAGCCCTTTTCTGTATTTTGCCATACCTTTTGAGGGCTTGTGGAAACTGTCTGCCTTTGCAGATCTCTCTGCAAGACTTCATTTTCAATTTGCATTGCTTTAACCACAGCTGAAACTGAGAGATCAGGATCCTTCTCACACTCATTCTTTCGAGTTGCTGAAAGTGGTCTTTCTGGTCGACTTAATGGTCCTGCCACCAAAAGAAGGAAGGAATATTCATTTGTCCAAACATATAAGTATGGAACATTACAACAGTGTACATGTGAAACATCCAATTCAGTTACTGACACAGGGCATTGCTAGCAGTCTGTAACCATCCCAAGCAAGGCTGAATTGCTCCAATTTGTTTTCATACTAAGATTCCAGGTCACATCTACTTTAGACAGCTGAAGCAGTATCATAAGAGGAGAAAAACTGACAAATGAGAAACATAATTTTTATGCTTTAACATTTTTTTTATTTGCTTTATTCAGGTATTTAATGGAAATGCCTTGTAACAGTTCACTGAAAAAAGTATATATAATTTCAGCACACCTGAACTTTTTCAATGTAACTGGGGTGTTCAGCTATCTTGGAGGAAGACCCAGAGTCTTCTAGCAAACAAGGGGAGGCAGGAGTTGCTATTTGCAAGGCAAAATAAATGACCTTATCACTTAAGTAGTCATCAAAATGCCCATACGCATCCCAATCTTCCCAAACATCATGGAGAAACAGAAACGTCACAGCCTATAAACAGGTTTAAAAGGAAGGAAATAAAATTTAATGATAGAGGATCTGAGACTGGACTAAAAGAGAAGCACAGTGCTTCTATTCAAGGTCTTCAGAAGTCAAGGGAAGAAAAGAGACCAAAGTTGTACAGACATTAAGATCAAGTGAAAATATACATAACAGGCTGATATGCAAATGTGCTCATACTGCTGCAGTGAGGTTTACTAAGCAGGAGAGTAAAATGGGAGTGGATGCTAGTAACATGAAGTCTACCTTGAAAAGACAGGAAGTTAAAACTGAATTGAGATTTGCATGCATTCACATTCTAAGCCCTATGCCGTCTTCACTCATAAAAACTTTCAACAAGCATTAGTCATCTCTCAAACACACAGACAGAATAAAGTCCTTTTTATTTTTCTATACTATACCATCCCCGTGAAATGAAATTAATTTAAAGATTTAAAGTGATAGGTGGACAGAAACAGTTCTAACAAGCACTATTATAACATGAGAAAATGCTACACACGTCTTTGGAAAATGGTCAAAGCAAGCATCTTCTCAGACAGATGGTGGGTGAGGGTCTCAGAAGCTACAAAGAGGATTTATTCTGAAGCCAAAAAGAACCAGCTTCTTTTCCTCAGTTTGGTTTTCTGCCAATTAAGAAACTAATATTTTGACTTTTCAAACCATTAGTTTTATTGCTGTCTTGGGACACATCTGGATTTTGCTTTTTAGAAAAGTGTCTTAACCATAGAGTATGGTAAGTCTGAAAACTTTAACTCAGACATTTCAAAACTCAAGTTCATCAGACTTGTCCAATTAAGGACTGTGCTGAAATAACAACTGCAGCTATGATTTCAGCCCCTAGATTTGGGGTTTGTTTGGGTTTTTTTTTTAAAGCCCAGGTAAAGACCACACCTTAGCAGCAGATTTCTAGAATAAGCAGCAGTGCTTTCAAAATGGTGTTCTCCAGTCCAGGAAAAACATTTTCCAGTCTGGTACTAGACACCCGCATACCTACCCAGCAGTGGAGACTGATCTGCAGTGTTCAAGGTGTAATTCAAGTACAGTCCCAAGCAGCAACAGAGCTAGTTTTGCTGTGCTGTGGAAAACTATGCCTTTATTGCTATAAATGCATTGTATTCAAGTCTTCCACCAAAGTGTCAATTGCTGATTTTACAAAGACTCACTTCTGTTAATACCACAGGGAACAGATCTCCATGAGGAAAGTGGGAAACACAGAGCAAGCACAAGGACTGAAAGGGAGAGGAAAAAGTCTTATGCTGTGGAAGCAAAAAGAGAAGGAAGGTAGTAAAGACGTAGCAGAAGACTAAATTATACGAAGTATATAGGCTCTGGACTTTCTCACAATTTTACTTAAGTCAAAATACTTGAGGGGGTAAAAACAACAACAAAAAAACACACAAAAAAAAAAAGGACAACAGCTAAGAAAAATCACATCATGACAGATGTGTGCTGAAATTATATCTGAGCCAGAGGGGAAAAAAGCATGAAAACTCTCCTTATTGACATTATATATTCTTATCATATATATTAATATACATTTATATGTTTCTTACTAGAACAAATTCTTTCATGTCTTTCCTGCTGCAAAAACTCAGCAGAGAGTGGCCGAGTGATTTTATTTTTTAACACGATTGGTCTGACAGGAATATACATTTCAGCATTATCTTTTCTTTTTGCCGAGAGAACTCGTAGTGGCTTCACTTCTGCAAGATAATAAGGGAATAGAAATAATCAACTTCAGAGATATTTAGGAGCAGCCAGCCAGGGAAAAAAAGGATCTTAACTGCTAAAATTTTGTCACTTTAATTATGCTGGCATAGTTTAAGTGATAACCTCCATCCTCCCTCATTTTCACTGATACTGCTCTACTGACGTAGAAGTACATATGCATGCCTTGCACTGACTTCATGACACAAAATAAAATATACCATTATAAGGTACCAATATATCTCATCTGTACTAGATATTTACCTGCATCACTGTCAAGAAAAGCAAAAATAAAAAAGAAGGCATGAGTCACTTATTAACCTAGTTATACCAAAATAAATTCTTAAAATATAGACTAAAATGTTGTCTTATGTAGAAGTTTCAAAGGGGGAGAGTGTTGCCTAGTGTAGTTCATAAGAGTACTTCTTCTCTTTTTTATTTGAGAATTATTAATGCCTCCATTGTTTGCATCACAGCTTTGAAACTTCTCTCTGGAAAAAAAAAAATCATGTACTCTTCTGGAGATCTTGTTCTCATTGCTGCTCCATCCCTTGTTCCTGTCTCTTTGTCTGCCACCTCTCCCCATTCACACTCCACTACCTCTATGACAATGAGAGGAACACTCCTTTACTCAATTTGTTCAAAGATTGTTCCTCTTAAGTTAGGGAATTAGCTATGGATAAGGAAAAGAGGGGAAAAAACCAAAACAAAACAAAAAAAAAAACACCAATGAATGTACCTGAAATGCATGGAGAGGGAATTTTGAGAAATACTGAATGTAGGTAAAGGTCTGTTTTCTGCCTGGACTCTGTACCTTTAACAAGCTAACTATCTTTGAGACCTAGTGACTGGGTTTGGGTTTGGACATTGAGGTCTCCAAAGGAGAAGACCTGACAAGGAAGTGGCTCATAGACAGACAGATTTGTTTTCTCTAATTAATACATCTTTCATCAGGGATGAATAGCACATGCTATGACGACAGGTACCCAGCATCGAGGATGTGAAATGGAGGAAGCTGAGACTGGGAAGATTTGGCTGCCTGGATTACTGCAAAAACAGTTCAAAAATATATTAAAAAAATAATAATCTCTTGAAAAATCTCACAGACAGTCTGAGACAATCTTTGTTCAAGCGTCTAGGCCTGGTGATGCAAGTGGGTTAAGCAAGGATATATCTTTGTCTTTGCAAAAAATTTCCTAACATAGTAGTAAGAGGATGCCAGTCTCCCAAATCAGATCAAAACAACAGGTTTGTTGAAGAGCATGAAAACTCATGAGAGTATGGAGTAACCATTAACGATTAACCAGCAGCAATTCCCTTAAAGTAATGCTCTCAAAGAATTATTACAGCACTGTAGTAGTGCATAACACACAGAGACTTACTACTTTGATCCTGGTTGAACTCCAACACAGTCAGGGCACCAGAATCAAGGCCAGAGCATCTCCCAGCATCCTGATGTTCAGAAGTTTCTTTCTGCAGTGATTTACTGCTATGCAACTGAAGGCCTCCAAAGCTTGTAATTGTTTCCTCAGTGGGAGATGGTTCTGAAAACACATCCTCTTCAACAGAGTCATAATCATCACTAAGAGAGTCTTCTTCCATCCTTTTCTCTTCTATACTAAGTTGCAAGCTTCTTCTCAATTTCTAGTACAATTCAAACAGATTTGTCAGAAAAAGCTTAAACATGTATTTTAAAATAAACCAATGTGGCTGCCTCTTCCTCCCCCAGGAGAAAGAAAAATCTTCTCATGAACTCAGAGCCATGATGCAGCTAAAAATATTCACATTCCTATGCCGTGTCTTCATTCCTCTGATGAGGACTTGTAAAGAAAAATCATCCCACAACTCCTTTGTTCCTTCTCATCAGAATCCTTGCAGGAAAATTCTGTAGGCCACGGAATTTTTATGTGCAAAACCAATTTTTAGGAGTAAGTTACAAACAGGAGGTAAGTAATGGAGAGGGCAAGGACATATATTTTTCTAGACTCACACAGTTAGATTACCCTGTCTTTTGGCTTGCTATTTGAAGACTAGCTGCAATCCAGATTTTCCGAATGCCTTCACAAGACTACAAAGCTAATGTAATAGCAACTCCTTTATAAGCAATTGGATCAATGGTAATAGTCCTGTCTTGTACACACCTGTACCTCAAAAAACAGTAGGAAAGGCTTGTGGTCTAATGGACTAAGCTTCCAGTTTGCACAGATTTTTTTAATTGGACACTCTATAACAGGATTTTATGCAAAAACTAATCTATTTTGAAATTTACTGTTGAAAAAACTACCCTGCCTCTCTCAGCATATGCCACAAACAGCACAGATGATGCTGGAGAGCCTTTTGTTGTTATGAATGTAAAAGGAAAAGACCTTGCATATCTTAAATGCATTTTTTCACTATTTTGTTGGTGTTAGAATTTTGAGGTAAGTATAGGTAAGCAAACTGTATGAGTAAATTGAAAACCTGAAGCTATCTTAGGTACAAATGAACTGTGACAGTGTATGTTCAGGTTGCAATGAAGGCTTCAAGCTGCTCTTCTGCTACAGATAACACTTGTTAGGGAATCCATGTTGACAGAAACATATTACAAAGAGCAGGCAAACAGGTTCAAAACAGGGTCTATAAACAACCTGAGGCTTGATATTGAGCATGTCTTTATGACAGTCAAGACTAATATTTCCAGCTATTTGACAGGGAGTTGTACAGGCTTTCTTTTTAGTTTGAAACCTCATGACATCTGCATTGTAACAAGACATTCAAGAAAACATATTATAGCTTCTGGAAAACCAAAAGTATTTCCATCTGGAATACAAAGAAAAGTAAGGGTTTGGTTTAAAATTATTAGCTTACTACTTACACATAAATGATTATAATATCCATCACTGTAAACAACTTACTAGTTTCTAAAGAAAAAAAAAATTCGTAAGCTCAAAAGCAATATAGGAAAGGTAGAAAGATGCAAGCTAGGAAAATATGCTTGGGAAGTTTGTCTGATGTCAGTGGTAAGATCTGTAGACAGTTTCATATATAGATGCTACTCTGCTACCCAGAAAAGCTTTATTGATGTCATTAATTGGTTAGGCAGAAAAACATCCATAAATTATTGTTCATTTATTCATTTTTTAAGGACAGGACATTTGTGAAGTGTGCTAGAACAAACTGCAATTAGTAACCGAATGCAAGGCTGAACTGTCAAACAACAGAGTCAATACAATAACAACCCTTGATGGAAAGCAACTGTATTGATTATAATATTTTAAAAACTTTACTCTGACTTCTGTTAGGTAAAACAATGACATGCAACAATTTTAGCATGATTATTCAAAAACTCACCCAAACCCAGAAAAAGTTGTTATTTAAGCTTTCTCTAACCTGATAGCCAAGAGTGACATTCATGTGGACAACCATTAAGTGAACTGAAAGAATCTCCTTGCATGAAATACCTTGGTTCTACCCAACAGAGACAATACGCTACCTCTTTAAATTAGGACTTAACATGTTATAGCGTTGTTGACTGAGATTAGATTTTCGAAGTAGTTTTACTTTCTCTTTTCACTTTTTCCTTCTTTATGTCACATCTCATCAATGCAAAATCATCTAGTGAAAGAAACACTTTTTGCATGCTCTAGTCAAGACTGATACCTGGGCCCATTCACATTTCAATTGACACTACCATGAACAATAGATGGCAACTGCCAATTGTACCTGGGAGTAACAGAGAAGATCATCACCATTTGTCTCCATGCTCAAGCTTTCATAAGGTTCAAAATCCTCAGAGTACTCAAAAGGAGGTTTAATGCAGAGTTTAGCCCCCCTTTCTGTTTTAATCTCCACAGTTTTCTGTTAAAAGAAGCATCCAAAGAAATTAGACACCTTTTGTGCTATCACAACGGCAGTACAAAAAGAATAATCATCCCATTTTACATAACAATATCTAGATCAAGCAACCTTTTTTCCCTCTGTTCCATAGAAGGATTCTGTCCTCCCGGAGCTCACCTTTGGGCCCCTGCATTGTGGTTTAACTGCCCTAGTCAAACTCTTCACCTGCTGCTGCTATCCCCAGAGTGGGTCAGGCCCAGCACACATCATGCGTTTGGCACCAAAGTGAGTGCCCATTGGGGTTCATTCCCTCACCTCACCAGGTGAGTGAAAAAATGACATAGCAATCAACAAAATAGCGGAAGTGCAATCACTTGAAGCACAGGCATGTAAAGAAGTGCTGGTGGAACAACCTTATGGCAAAAGCTCTCAAGCCTCTTCTGGGGAATCGGCATGCTTGGGTGCCTCTCTGAAATGCATCTACACTAATGGAGAACAAACACATGGGGAACAAACAGGAGTTAGAAGCTTGTGTCTGGTTACAGGGCTATGACCTCACTGGGATCACAGAGATATGGTAGCATAGCTCACAAGACTGGAATGCTGTGATGGATGGACACAGCCACAGGCTGAGAAGGAACTGTCATCCTTTATGTGAGAGAGAGCTGGAACGTATGGAGCTCTGCAAGGAACAGGTCAGGAGCCAGTCAAGAACTTCTGAGTCAAGACTAGCAGGCAAACCAGCATGGGTGCTGTTATAGCGGGTATCTGCTATAGACCTCCTGATCAGGAAGAAATAGATGAGGCCTTCCTCAAAAAAATTGAAGAATCCACAAGTTCAAAGACCCTTGTCCTCATGGGGTACTTTAATAAACCTGACATCTGCTGGAAAGACAACACGGCACAGCTCGAGCAATCTAGGAGATTTCTAGAGTGCACACGGGACCGAGGAGCCAACAAGCAAAGGTGCTCTGCTGGCAATGCTGAGAGAGCTGGGACTCTTCAGCCTGGGGAAGAGAAGACTCTGGGGGATCTCATCAATGTGTATAAATACCTGACAGGTATCTGCTCACTGACAGGACAAGAGACAATGAACACAAATTTAAAAAAACATGGAACTCCATATGAACAGAAGAAAAAAAATTTACTGTGAGGGTGATCAAACACTGGAACAGGTTTCATGGAGAGGTGGTGGAGTCTCCATCTGTAGAGTACTCAAAACCTGCCTGGACACAGTCCTGGGCAACCTGCACTAGCTGACCCTGCTTGAGCACAAAGATTGGACTAGAAGATCTTAAGAGTTCTCTTTCAACCACAAAAATTCTGTGATTCTATGATCTCTATGTATGAAAATGACTACTTGAAGTAATTGCAATTTTTTTAAGATGTATTACTGTTGTGTGTAATATAATGAGGGGGAAATGTTATGCCATAAGCATTCAGGCACAAAGATTTCTTTGCCTTTGTAAATGTCAGACATGGCTGCAAAAGTGGTTCAAATTAATTTATTTTACTTCATAATTAGGATGCAATCAAAGTATGCACAGTGTCAGTTACTCAAGCATGGCTAAAGAGGGGTAGAAGACTTGAGAAACTCATCTTTCCATACCACAGAATTTCAGTACTCCAAAATATGACAAAAGAGAAAGCAGGAAGTGCATATATCTCTCTCAAGGAATAAAGTTATCTTTAAGTAACTTTTTCCCCCCACTTTTGAACTCTTGTGCAGACATATTCCATAGGGGGGTCCTCATAAGTGAACAATGGGAAGAGGACAGTTTCATTAAAGGCAACATGTGATCCAGAAGTCTGTGCAAGGATATTAAACTTAGTTATCTGGGGTTCATACACTCCTCTACCACTTTGTAAGTGCCAGGAGCAGAGATGTCCCAGAGAGAAGATCCTAAGGCAACCTGGCTTTTGATAGAATGTGTTCTTTCAATAATTCTAACTTCCTGCCTCATAGCATACCTTAGCCCAGCCTAAGTTTGACAGTTTTGAACATGAATTGCTAGGTCCTCTCCAAAATAAGAATCTCCATCCTTTGCACTAGATGAGCTCTTTAGGCTTGCCATCCGAGATGTCAAGCAACAGCTATTCAGCTGGAGGACAGATTGAGCCAATTACGTCCAGGCTACAAAAAGTTTCTGTGATGGATGTCACTGAAACCAGACCCTTTCAATAAGATTTGCCTCTTTAGGCTTCAAAGTAGACACAAAACTGGTCAGGGTATCATTTCACATTGTCACTCAGTATCCAGACCAAACCAAGACTCAGATTCTACGAGAGTCCCAACTGCCCGCTATCTACTACTTGCAACCAATTTCCCCTAAAATTATGTATGATCTAAGACTTAGTTCAAAGATGCATTTTTTCAAACTGTTTCTTACCTGAAGCCAACCTCTGCGTTGTATTTTCCTTGGTGCAGTCTCTGTGCTGCGTTCTTGCAACTCACTCTCTTCTAGCTGGGCTGCTTTTTCAGAATGTAGAGACAAGAATTAGAAGACAGAAAATAGAAATACGGTATTTGACAATATACACCTTAGTTCATGTTCTTTTTTTTTTTTTTTTTACCCAGATGAGGACAGAAGAGTAAGTCTTTGACATGTAAATAGTATCAACAACTGAAAAGGGATTCCACTTCAGATACTTGCTAGTTGTGGATTAGTATCAGGAGTTTTGAAACTGCTCAGGGACAGTCATCATCATGAGTATTCAAGACAATAAATTGTTTAAAGATACATTAGCTTAACAGCAAGTGAAGCCCCACATTCATAGATATGAAAGTATAGAAATACCATAGAATCATAGAATGCTTTGGGATGGAAGGGACCTTTAAAGGTCATCTAGTCCATCCCCCCTGCAATTGGCAGGGACATCTTCAACCAGATCAGGTTGCTCAGAGCCCCATCCAGCCTGTCCCTGAATGTTTCCAAGGATGGGGCATCTACCACCTCTCTGGGCAACCCGTTCCAATGTTTCACCACCCTCATTGTGAAAATTTTTTTCCTTATGTTCAGTTTAAATCTACCCTCCTTTAGCTTAAAACCATTACCCCTTGTCCTGTTGCAGCAGGCCTTGCTAAAAAGACTATCCCCATCTTTCTTGTAGGCCCCCTTTAAGTACTGAAATGTTGCAATAAGGTCTTCCCGCAGCCTCCTCTTCTCCAGGCTGAACAACCCCAGCTCTTTCAGCCTTTCCTCATAGCAGAGGTGTTCCATCCCTCTGATCATTTTTGTGGCCTTCCTCTGGACCCGTTCCAACAGGTCCATGTCCTTCTTGTGCTGAGGACCCCAGAGCTGGACGCAGTGCTCCAGGTAGGGTCCCACCAGAGCAGAGTAGAGGGGCAGAATCACCTCTCTCGACCTGCTGGCCACACTTCTTTTCATGCAGCCCAGGATACGGTTGGCCCTCTGTGCTGTGAGAGCACATTGCTGGCTCACGTCCAGCTTTTTGTCTACCAGTACTGCCAAGTCCTTCTCGGCAGGGCTGCTCTCAATCCCTTCATCCGCCAGCCTGTACTGATACCGGGGATTGCCCGGACCCAGGTGGAGGACCTTGCACTTGGCCTTGTTGAACCTCATGAGGTTCACACAGGCCCATTTCTCCAGCTTGTCCAGGTCCCTCTGGATGGCTAGATGTTCTAGAATAGGCGTACACATCATTCTAACTTCTAGCTGGGTAGACAGTAAGCTGTCTTAGGAAGCCAACCAAGCCCAGAACCCATACTACTGAAGGCAGACTCCGATAGACAGAGTCCTGGTGAACCTCAGGTGATATGCTGTGTTTGCAAAAGAATTGCGTGTATTTACTCTCAAACTAAGGAAACATAAGGTATTGGCAGATTAAACAGAATGTATTAGGTATTTAACATACTGTGCAGAGAAGGATTCTTCATGTACAAGTCATAAATGAAGGACAAACAATAATTTTCCTTCATTTCTAAGGCAAGGAAGAGTTGGTTCCAGAATTTCTGCAAAAATCCTGTGTATGGTCAAGCAGAACTAAGGATTCCTGTGCTGGAAACGGTCCCAACTTACAGTGGAACAATGGATTTTTGAAAAGATGCTTTCTTTGAGACAAAGAGACAAACATCTTGCAGGTCAGATCAGCACCCTCAACAGAGCAAGGACACCACCAACACTCTCAATAGCATCCTAAATAAAGGCATCTCATTTCCTATGTCCAAGACAGATTTACAGCTTCCATTTCTTCTCAGTGGAAGAAAATAGCTGATGCAAAACCTTTTTTCTTTAAGCCATAATTTAATGGTCACCCTAAGCCAGCAGAAACCGGCACTACCAATAAAAGAAGCAGTCGTCCTACAAAGGTCACAGAATCACAGAAAGATTTAGTTTGGAAGGAACCTCTGGAGGTCACCTAGTCCAACTTTCCATTCAAAGCAGGGCTTACTTCAAAATTAGACTGGGTTGCTCATTACAACTCTCAATACCACATTTTCTTTTTTGGGTTGGACAATGCTACATGCACCTGTGCAGTGAACTGTTCAGAGAATTTATATGGGCAAGTGTTAAGTGAGGAAAAACATAAAAGAGAGATTACTTTTAATTGTAGTCACTTGTGCAATCTAGTTTACCATGAGATTGCACAAATACTGGTCCAAGCAGGTAGGACAGAACAGGCACAGGTTAGGACCGTTCTTGGGGGAACAGTGTATACTTACGTCAATTTAGAGTGATCATAAAATTACAGAGCAAGAAGAACAAGATGTTGTTCTATTGCTTCAGCACAAAGGATCTGTCTCTTAGGCCTGAAACAGGACTAAGAACAGAGGGGAAAAGGAACAGATTGCTCCAAGGAAGAAACAAGATACATAAAATCTTGTCTGGCAAAACAGCCCTTCCAACTACAGCTCCTGCTACTCCATTAGGCTATTCCTAAGTAACTCCAGAAATACTTTGCGGTCATTAGCATTGGTGCTGATTACTGTGGGGCTCTTCTGGCACTGAGGGTGAACTGTCCTGAGATAAGCATGGTCTGATTCAGTCACTGCTTTGGGACAGAATTGGAAGCATCTTTCACTTTCACTTCCTAAGCAATCCATCTCTTCTAAGCAACTGCCCAGAAGGCCACTCACACATGCTCTAAATGTAAGCAGGAAAAAGGGACAGGGTAGGACTCATGCTACCACTGCTGAGTATTTGGTTCTCAGAATTGTTTGAGTATTTTGTGATGGATTCACGTGACCAGGTCTCTCTAAACCAGGAAAAACAGTAGTTCAAATCCCAGACAGAAGTTCATAGAATCATAGAGTCGTTAAGGTTGGAAAAGACCCTTAAGATCATTGAGTCCAACCGTTAACCTAGCACTGCCAAGTCCACCACTAAACCATGTCCTCAAGCACCACGTCTACCCATCTTTTAAACACCTCCAGGGATGGAGACTCAACCACTTCCCTGGGCAGCCTGTGCCAGTGCCTGACTGCCCTTTCAGTGAAGAAGTTTTTCCTAATATCCAATCTAAACCTCCCCTGGCGCAGCTTGAGGCCATTTCCTCTCGTCCTATCGCTTGTTACTAGGGAGAAGAGACCGACCCCCACCTCGCTACAACCTCCTTTCAGGTAGTCGTAGAGAGCAATAAGGTCTCCCCTCAGCCTCCACTTCTCCAGACTAAACAACCCCAGCTCCCTCAGCCGCTCCTCACAAGACTTGTGCTCCAGACCCTTCACCAGCTTCGTTGCCCTTCTCTGGACACGCTCCAGCACCTCGATGTCCTTCTTGGAGTGAGGGGCCCGAAACTCAACACAGTACTCGAGGTGCAGCCTCACCAGTGCCAAGTACAGGGGCACTATCACCTCCCTGGTCCTGCTGGCCACACTATTCCTGATACAAGCCAGGATGCCATTGGCCCTCTTGGCCACCTGAGCACACTGCTGGCTCATGTTCAGGCAGCTGTCGACCAACACCCCCAGGTCCTTTTCTGCCAGGCAGCTCTCCAGCCACTCCTCCCCAAGCTGATGCAGTTGAGTTACTCGTCTGTGCTACAAACATTACTTTAGAACAAAAATGTCTTTCCCATGGGATGGATGGGATGTGAATACCAACCACTACCTGTTTTGGCACACAAAAGAGGTCCACTGGTGTCATTCCTTTGGAGACTTGAGCTGACAGTGCCTATTCTAATAGCCAAGGACTGAATAGTACATCATCAAAATATTAGTCATAATCAAAGGAGACCCCACGCTACCCTTAAGCGATGTCTGTGACCACACCGATATTCACTGGAAGTACATACCTGGTTGTGAAACTATGTCTGGGTTATACACCCAAAGAAATGACAGTATACCTAGAGACCAGATTCAACTACCTTATAAGCCCATCATTTACTTTAATTCATTTACCAAGCCTAAGCGTAAAAAGTTTATCAATCCCTATTATCATGAATTACTCCTAGGGAACACAGACAAAGAAAATAGTCCTGACAAATAGATTTATGATGACATTTTCAGGAACCACAAAGAGGGATTTGTGCCCATTCTGTATTATTAAGTATCACACATTCCTAATTTTTCAGTGAAGACTAATCCCATAGATGGATGCTTTAGAAGTAATAAATGATGCAATAACTCTCATGGGAGATGGATAGAGAAGAAAATTCAGTGATGTATCTCAGCTAGAAATCTTTTCTGTAAGTAAAATCATATTCAATCATTGAGAAGAAATGCCTAGAAATGAAACAGACCACAAAATTGCTAAGGTACTACCCCCAGGCAAGAAGCTTATACAGATCACCAATGACTCCCACACTGAACTCTAGTGGTAAAATCAAATGAAAGAAGAAAAATGACAGGATGATGATTTAGTTGATATTTTTCACTGCAGCTACACGTGTTTAAAATAACAACATTGGATAGCTAAGAAACAGCGAAACACACTGAGTTTTCTTCTGCAGAGATAATGCTAGTGGCTCTAAGTTGGTGGAGCTGAGGAAAGGAACAGAGACAGCCACTGAAGTCTTTAAAGGTCCCTAAGACTAGCTGAAGTATTTGGCCTTACCTGAATCAAATGGCATTAAGCGACCATAAAAATAAACAACTTTGGTTAAGCTTAGAGATAACAACTGCACAGCAAAACTTGAAGAGGAAATTTCTCTTGACAGAGTCCTATTACGGCTGCTGCCACAATATCCCTGCACAATTTTTGGACCAAAAAGTCAAAGACATCGTTTTACACCCTCTTATCTACCTAAAGGTGTATCATCCCACTGTGACAGAGCACACAATTTCCTTCTTTTTCCAATTTCCAGAACATGAACTTTTTTGCATCATTACGCATAACTTTTTACTTTCATATGGAACAGTAAACTAGGTGACTAGCTGATTCCCCATCACCATCCCATATAACCTGCAAGAAATTATACAGCAGACAGCTAAGCCTAAATGCAATTAAACTTGAAAACAAATAGTATGTAGCCAGTGTAGCAGGAAAACAAAGAAAAAAAAAGAGATTGAGCTTAGAGTCATGGTTAGAACGGTTACTGAAAGAGAATTTAGTTTCCGGTATTGTTGAGACTAATAAACTTTCAATCATAATAAGTTACCATATTAAGTAACTTTTCAAACTCTGTCTTCATTTTTAAGTGAAAATAAAGCTTAAGCAGACACTATCTACACAGCAACAGATTAAAAGAATACACTCTGAAATAGACAGGTTGTAGCAAGTGTGAGGATAACAGACTAAGGTTGGTAAACTGCTTTACACAAAGATTTAACGAAATCAACTTTATTTTCATTATGCTAAATAGATTAGAAGGCCAGTAAGCTCACACTTTATACCTTCATACATGCAAAATTGTTCTTGTCACTACATTGCCCTCTGTGACAGACAGACTTAAATTAGAAATAAAATACACATTTTTAAATAAAGCCAGCTAATCACTGGCAGAAAATGGTAGATTTTCTTTACTTCAAATATTTAAATAAAGATTAGCTGTCTTTTTAAGACAACTATTACAGCTGAAACATAATTTATGAGCTTAATGCAGCTATTACTGGATATAATTCAATTATAGTCTATGTCATCAAATGTCATTTGTGTACAGGACACCAGACTTAGACTACCAGACCAGATCTTAAAGTCCATCAGTCCATCAGATCTTAAAGTCTACAAACGGTGTTAGGTACCAGAGAAAGGCATACAATTATTTTACACTGGCAATTTATATATGTTTATAATCTTCCAGTTTTAGTTATAACTGTTAAACAAATGGAGAGGCAATGAAATTAAACTTTGGAATTAGTTAGGGACCAACTAAGACTTTGATAGGGTGTTGCAGAGACTGTTCCTTACATACAATCAGCTTAAGTACTGTGATGAAAGAGTCCCATGGAATTTCATTCCACCAAGCTCAAATGCTGCTGTCTCTTTATCACAGTCTGACCAGTAACCTCACCAACTGAAATACAGCTCTGATGAGTAAATGTTTAAAATAGTTCTAGATTGCAATCTCTGTAAAACCCTTATGTAACTCACCATTTGTCCTGGTGGTCTTTGTCTTGTTCTTAAAGTAGCCATGTGAGTTGATTTTTTTGCGGTAATTTCTCAGCTCTGAATTAGCTCCATTCAGATACAGAGAAAATCCTTGTTCTAACTGCTCCAGTTTGATTTGTATAGGATCCTTTCTTTTTAAACGGCCCAGTAGCCTGAAGTAGAAAGGATAATAAATCATCCTTACGCAGCGCATATACAGGTGGTCAGATTAGCAATAAATACAAAAACACAATGTCACAAAGCTGAAAAATATGTTCACAGTTCAAATAACTATTTCAGAATATAGCTTCCAGGACCTGTTCCTATTCTGCAATGCTTGTATGAGTATCCGCATACTGCGACATACGAAGTTTGACCATGCCTCTCCCTTCTGAGATTTTTTCCATGTTGTTTCTCATTTCACATTATTTTTTTACATTTGGTATTTAGTATATTTAACCTTTCTTCTTACGAATTTTTAGGAGTTTTACTTAGAATTTCAAAAAGCTTAAAAATGGTTGAACTCTTTTCAAGAAAAGAATAAGAAAAAGATTACTTGTGTTTTGAAACTTGAGGGGGAAAGCCCCCAGTCAAGAGTGCAGTTAGAGACACCAGAAAATTAAAGTCTGGGTAAAAA
The DNA here is from genome assembly GCF_047370975.1 of Nipponia nippon. Classification (NCBI taxonomy): domain Eukaryota; kingdom Metazoa; phylum Chordata; class Aves; order Pelecaniformes; family Threskiornithidae; genus Nipponia; species Nipponia nippon. The sequence continues at coordinate 7,390,801 of NW_028262369.1, forward strand.
TAATATTAAAAAAACACCCTTCCCCAGGCGCAATTTCAGTGAAACACCTACCCTCCTCCCTCTTCCAAGTCTCATCTTCCCTCCTTTTGCCAGGGGTTATACTCAGTCCATCCTAACTCCTTCGGTGAGGTGACATGCAGGCCAGAAGGTTGGGGCCATGTGGGTGACAATTTCCGCCTGCCCCTGCACAGTGCTTCCTGGTTTCCCTTGACTCCAGGGTGGGTCAATCCACAGGCCAAAGTCCCCCAGGGGTGTATCTGTTCTGAAACCAGTCACATTTTTCCAAGAGTGTGTCCCCAGCCGTTTCCCCAGCACTCCTCTAGGTAGCATGCCTCCACAGGAGCACCCCACCCCCTGCAGCCACCACTCTCTGAAATCCACCCCAGGCTGCTCTGACTGGTGATGTTTTGGCACATGATGGGCTGTTTCTGTTAGTTTGGGATCCAGCAGGAACCGGCTGTGACCAGCCCAGGGCAGTACCTGACCTGCTCCCACACAGGCTGCTCTGGCCCAAAACCGCCAGTTATGTCCACTACAGGAATGTACCCAGCATGCCTCTTCTGAAAGGTACACTTGCCACATGCTTGTCCTGTTGTAAGGCAGCGGCATTTGTCTCCACCAAAATTCAGAATTAGAGCTGTGATAATAAGGATGCAAGTTGTTTCAATCATTAATTTGCTTTTATCCTTTCCTAAAACTGCTTTAGGAGACTATATATGGAATAAACCCATGTGCACAAAAATTGGCTGTTCTTCTAACACAACTGTGGCTTTTGTAGGTTTTTTTTTTGTCTTTTTACCAAACAATTCAGTTTGTTATAGGATTTGAGTAAAGATCTTATGGCTTGTGGTAAAGGAGGAAATTAAGCAAGAAAGTTCTGTAGACCCTTCTGAATTAACCTATGAAATTCATCTGTCTAGGGTACAATGACAGGAAGGTTCCTATGAACAAATATTAAAAGAAATGTTTTAAACTTGCCTGAAAGATTTGCAAAAGCAACCTTGATGTCCTTATCTCCCACCTTAGCAGAACCTGACTTTGTGCATTTAACTTAAGCAACTTCTGCATGCAATTTTCTGTATTTCTGACAACATAAAAACCTTGCCTCGTAACAACATCCTAACACAGTGTGAGCTGCCAATTACTTCTGAATCTAGAACCTCTTGCTCTTTAAACAAAAATCTTCCCTGTGAGCCATGGAAACAATAGCTATTTTATTAATAAATTTATCTATATTTTGAAGTATGCTGAAGAAATATTGTGATCTCCTCTAGAAATAAGAACTTTGATGTACTTAGCAAACGAAGGGAAGACAAGAGAATCACCTGACTGCTTTAAGAGACAGCAAGTCAGACTTTGCAACACAAGTTCAAAACCCAAGTTTTTAAACTAATATTCACAACTGCTGATATTAGATACTATATGAGATACTACACAACGGATACTTCACACTCAATGGTGGTAACAATTCTGTATCTTACCGGTTTCTCTGCTGGAGCGATATTAAGTATTCGTCATGTTTTTCATCAAAGTCAGTCACCATGTCCTTAATATAAAGCTGAAAAGAGAATATAATTGTCACACTGAAGTATAGAAATTATTTATTACAGAGTACTGCTGGTTTTTCACCCTCACTAGACAAGAATGCTACAAACTGAAAAAAGTTCTTCCTTCAACAACATATAAAACTGTCAGGGTACTAAAAAAAGTTCCCGAAGAACAGAGGAAACGTTACCAGTTTTAGTTATTTTTTCAGAAGACTTCACAATCTACTGAAGAGCCTAAAAATACTAAAAATGGAAGGCATATGCTGTAATGAGTTTATAATCCAGGAACTGACAAGCAAGTCAATTCTGGGGCACCAGCTGAAAGGGCCATGCCCAAAGCCCAACTGTAGGATGATTTTCCTGACTTGCTACTGCTCACAAGGTCAGTTAATTCTAGAGCTTATTCACTGCAGAGGCTGTATACATTCAAAGTGTTTAATTAAAGATTTTACCTTGCTTGCCTTTCAGAAGTATGAACTTTTCCAGCAATTCCCACCAAGTATCCCAGAGCTGCTGCTGCAAGTTGTGGTGGGGTGCCCTCTTACACACGCAGAAGTTTAAACTTTCCACCAAAACATTTAATTTAGTTCTGCACCGAAAAAAAGAAACCCCATATTTTGTCTCTTACCGACTGCAGAGTATCTCTGCTCAAACGCTGCCCCTTCCCGCGCCCTCGCTGAGGTAACGCAGCCTTGGGGCTGAACTGACAGCTCTCCGGAACGGAACGAGAGGGCAGGGCCTCGGGCCCGACCCCCCTGCGCTTTGCCTCCGCAGCACCGGCAGGCAGCGGGCTCAGGAGAAACGCGGGGGCAGAGCGCCCGCCGGGCGGAGACCCCGCAGCAGCTCGGCGGGCACCGCGCCGAGGAAAGGCCGGACCGGGCCGCCGCTGCCCTGTTTGTGCGTTTCCTTGGTTACCGGCGCGCCGGTGACCTCACTTCCGGCGCGCAGGCCCGCAGCCGGAAGCGGCGACGGCGGGGATGGAGGCGCTATGGGCGCTGCTGGACGAGGTGGCCCTGGAGGGGCTGGACGGCATCACCCCGGCCGCGCTGTGGCATCGCCTGGGCGCCCGCACGCCGCCCTTCCCGCTGCCGCTGGAGCCCGTCACGCAGCAGCTCCTCTGGGCCGCGCTCAGCGCCCAGCCCGACGTCAGCTTCTACCTGCTGCCGCGGGCGCGCCCGCCGCTCCGCCTGCACGACCGGTGAGGGCAGCTCCGCCGGGGACCCCGCCGGGCCGGGCCGGGCCGGGCCGTGCCGAGCCGAGCCGCCCCCTCCCGCAGGCCGCCGCGCCTTCCCCTACCCGCCGGGCGCGGTACCCCGCGGGGCGCTGCGGGAGGGCGTGCTCCTCTGCGGGGTATAGCTCGGGCCTGGGTCCCCAGCCGCCCCGGTGGCTGCCCCGCCGCTCTGCTCCTTCTCGGGAGCCGTTCAGGCCTTGCTGAAGTAGCCGGTTGACGGCAGGCGAGGCGGAGCGAGGCTGTGAAGCCTGCTATGGAGCAGACCTGCACGGGAGTCCTGGCTAGATTGCCGATCTAATGACTGTTTACCACTTAGGTACAAGCAGAATTTATATGTTCATCAGGGTGGATGTACCTGTTGTTTTCCTTTTTTGTAAACTATTATATATATTTCTTTTATTCCCACCACTTCAATATCCTTGAATTTATGAGGATCAAATAATCTGTTCCCTTCCTCCTGCCTCACACACTCTGCGTGCTGATAAGGTTTGGTCATACTCGAGGAGTGCAACTCTGCTCTTTGTGGTTTTCCATTTTTGAGGTTTTGAAAGAGCTTTGTTTTTCCAAGATATTTCAAAGAGGTACCAGCATTGTTTGTGACAATTTTATATTTCAGTTCCAAATTCTCCTTGCTTGGTTAAATGTTGGCTCTCTGCTTTTGTTTCAGGTATGAAGAAATAGACCTTGAAACAGGAATACTGGAAACCAAAAGAGATCCAGTCCCTTCAGATGATATTTATCCTGTCCACATGATTTTGGATAATAAAGATGGCATACAAGGTTCCTGCCAGTATTTTAAAGAGAGAGTAGATATCACTGATCAAATAAGGAGGAAGGATTTGCAGCCTTGTTATACTTACACAGAAGCTGTTGAAAAGTGAGTGAAATCCTTATATCTGGCATTTTTAACTTAAGTTTTAAAATTCAGTCTTTGCTCAGTTTGTGCAGATTATATCAAGAATGGTGTTTGTGGGGGGGAAAGTGATGGATCTCTCTGTTTTTATGGAACTAATAATAATTTATTATTTTCCTTTCTGTTTCTTAGATGGGGCGAGAAACTAGTCATTGTTGCTTCTCAAGACCAGCGTTACAGAGCTTTAATAGGCTGGGAGGGGGACCCTGACTTAAAACTCCCTGACTTCTCCTACTGTATACTGGAGCGTTTGGGTCGTGCTAGGTGGCAAGGAGAGCTTCAGAGGGACCTTCACAGTGGGGCTTTCAAGTAAGTTTATATCTTGCTATATGAATTAAATCAAAGCTACTAAGTTTCCACTGGTTATTTGTAAACATCTGTCCACTTAAGAATTCCTGTGTTTTGATTTAAACTCATATCTCTATTGGTAGCGTCTCATCCTTACTACCAGGAGCACTTGGTTCTTGGAGCCTGTATTGCTAGAAGTATACTGGTCTCTTCCTTGAGTTTGTTATGCTTCCTGATATTTTCTCATGGAACCAGAGCTTGTCTATTGGGTCAATGTACAAGTTTCTAATTTGTGAAAGTTCTTGCTTTCTCTAAATCACTTTTTCTTCAAATTTGGGCTGGAACGATGCTTTTCATTTCCTTTTCTAAACTGCTGTGTAAACATCTTATCCTGCCCAACTTCTGAAGAGGTTCTTGGATGCCCACCTTTTGTCCCCAGCATTTGCCCTGTGTGACATCTTCCTCTATATGGCCTGAGTTACCAGCTCCCAAACTAGACCACATACTTTTGTTGATGGAGGAGCGTTACCCAGCCTCCTAGGGAACTTCTGTTTTTGTATTGCTGTGCTGGAGAATATTAGCATTGCTGTTAAGGGTTCACTGCTTCTAGGAGATGAAGCGTATGTAGCTTGCAAACCACAGTGGCATTGTTCTTGCCACTTAGGAAGCTCTTTTAGGTAACTAAGATGATGGGTGTGGAGAGGAAATCTTTTGTGGATACTTTTCTGTCAGTTCAGTGGCCTGAGTCAGCCCACCAAGGAGTGAGATAATACCAAAGGTATTACAAGGGGGGCAGTGATTGTAGTGTAGCCAGGAGTGAGAAAGAGGGCATGGGGATGCAATATTGGTTCAGCTGTTTCATCAAACCATGTCATGACACTGTGATTGTGCATAGAGACTGTGGGTTAAAATCAGAGGTATTCCTCTCTCTTTAATTGGATTAACTATGAAAATTAATTTCACAGGTTCTTAATTGTGGCACTTCCTAAGTTTGAGATTGTCACTTTGAAAATTAAGATAACATATGTTGCTAAGACCATAGGTAATTTAGGTGAAGTGTTTTGGGATGCTGGATAATTAGAATTTATTTGCAGAAGTTTCTATGCCTGTAGATATCTTGCCATCTTTTCTTCAGAGTGGATGCTGGAAAAATTCATTATCACCGAAGAGTACTGGACAGAAATGGTCTCATAACAATGCAGTCCCATGTCATAAGACTACCAAGTGGAGCACAGCAACACTCAATTCTTCTACTTCTGACTCGCTTTCATGTTGATAGGTATGTGACACTCAGATGTTTTAAAGATCTCCTGGGTAGACCGTGACCTTTTACTATGATGAAAGTTTGCTCTGCTGTCACAGAACCATCAAAGTTTCCTGGAATTGACCCTTCTCAATTTCTTTATTAACTCCTCTTCCAGATGCTGGACAGTTAAAGCTTACTTGTCTTGGCGCTGTAAACAATAGGGTATTCTAGTACCTGTCAGCTGCCTACATAAGCCTAACTCTTCTTATTGTAGCACTAATCAGTCTGTTAATTTTGAGTGTTCTCACTTAAAACACATTTCTAATAGGAAAAAAAAAAAATCACTCTTGTTTATGATTAGAACTTGTGTTTCTGTGGATTGCTGATGAAGTAAGAGCCTGGGCTTAGTCACTGTTCCTTCAGTTGGGGTCTCTTCTTGCTGACAAATTCTCTCACATGCTATTCACAGAAGGAAAACTGTAATTCCTCAAACAATCAGAGAACACTTCAGAATACTTTCTCTAGTGACTGACATTTTGTAAAGGTACAACTAGTTTATAAATTTATGTGCATGCTTACATGTAAAATAATTGTCTTTTCTTGATTAGGAGGAGCAAATATGATATTCTGATGGAGAAGCTCTCAAGTATGCTAAGTGCTCGTTCAAACCAGATGGAAACATTAGGAAACTTGAGGGAAGAATTGGTGAGATTCATTATTCTCTTCCAAATTCTCACATAGAATCTAGATGATTAGTATCAAAGGCAGTCATTCATACTGCCTGTTTTTTAAAGTTGCACAATATTTTGGTGGTAGGGTATCAAAAGAAGGGTCTTAACCTACTAAATCAAGTTACTGTTGCTGCTTGTGATAAGGAAGGAGTTCTATTCGATCCACAGTTTCAGAAAAGTATTGTTAACGGATATCGTCATGCAGTTCTTACTTGCACAATGCTGCTGCTGGTTGCTGCTGCTTGTTTGGATGGTAGAGTTGGAGGGATAGAACACAATCCAGAAGCATCTCACACTCTGCCTGGTGTCTGCACTAGCAGGCTTTTAAGATCCTTCTTTGATATCCTACCCCAAAATACTGTGTTTTGAGAACAGGCAGTATGAATGTCCTTGATACTCATCACCTAGAGGTGAGACTTTTGGGCTACAGTGACTTTTGCCGCTTCTCTTTGCATTAGGGTCTTTGTGAGAGAACTTTCAAACGTCTCTATCAATATATGATGAATGCTGGCCTAGCCAAGGTAATATCCATCCCGTTACAAGATATACATCCCAATGGAGGACCCTACAAGACAAAGAAAGGTAACTAGAGCCGTGGCTTTGCTTTCTTTTTATGTAATTACATTGATGCCATTCTATCTATAAGCCTCAAATCCTAAATTAAAAGACACATAAGTGAAAATCTGTCTATGCAATTATGTGGAGAAGTGTGTTAATAAAGCTAGAACACTGCAGCCCGCTTGAATTAAGCATGTGTTCCAGGTCTTTAAGAAATGGATGCAGGCAAGTTTGTTGTATATCAGGGTAGGCTGTTTCGGTGGATTGTGACTCCTAGTAAGACTGCTCAAGCCAATACAGAGAGTAGGGACAAAGAGCAGTCTGCTGACCTTTCAGGGTAAAGTTGAATGACAAGTCAATAAACTTGACAAAAATATATGAAAAGTTATATAAAACAAAAAAGACTGTTATGAAATAAGAAGCTAAAGAAACAGATCATCTTAGTTATGACTTTTGCTGAATGTCATCAGAATGCACAGTTTCTCTGGGAAGTTTCATATCAAATTATGAAAGTAAGCTTCTACAGCACTACCTTGGAATTCTTTACGTGAGCAAGATAGCCAACAACTATTATTCAAAAAAGCCATAGTCTACTGAGGGACAGTTTAATGCATAACCACGTTTGAATTCAAAGTTAATAGGTTTGCAAGAACTGCTGATAACTTCCAAGCATGTAGTGGAAAGACAAAGAGGAGCAGAACTGCATGAAGAAAGGGAACAAAAGAAAGCAGCTGCTCTCGGAAAAAGATGCAGATAAAACTTGTATGGGGAAAAAGCTACAAGAAGTAATAATAGAAAGTGTGAGGAAATATAGTATCACCAATGGAATTAATGCAATTGCTTAAGGAAATCTAAACCAAGTCTTTAATCACAGAAAATCCTAAGAGGCAGATTTGCCAGGGTTAAAAAGAAAATAGTTCTAAAAGATGAACAATGTGTTTTTCAGAGATGTAGTGAACTGTTTGTGGGGGAAAGAAAAATCTGATATGAACTAAACATTGCAAATTATATCGTCTTTGTGAATAAGAGTGATCATTAAAGGAAGAAGTGAAAGAGCCAATAAAAACATGAGAACTTCAAGAAGACGAAAGTGATGCCAGTTACATAAAGTTGGATTAAGGCTCTTGATAAGACAACAGATTCCTTCAAATCTTTTAAGTCTGGGGGAAGGAAATCTGTTTGTAGGGAAATTGTGTTATGAACAAAGAGAGACAGTGGCCAAAAGTAGGTACAGCATCTAGCACAGTTCAGACAAATCTCCCACGTTGTACTGAATAAATAAGGGAGTGATTGAACAAATTCACTTGTAATGAAATATACGGGTCCACCTCCTTCCCATAAGAATACCAGAGGGAGTTTTACACAAGTTCAGAGTTTCAAGAAGGCAGTGGAGATCCTCAAAAATACTGTAGAATGGATCAGTATACAATGAAATATATGGGAGAAATTATCATCAAACTCTTACAAAATATGTATTGTACATAGTTAATGTATTTCTGGTTTGAGCAAGTGTTTCAACATACAGTGGCTTGTATGACAGATACCTTTAATCACACCATTTAGCATTGTCATTGACACAAACCTAGATTCTCTCTTACGCTGTCTTTGAGTAGTATTGCACTAGGTTATATTTGCGTATACTTCCTCGCGCTGAATTAAGTTTCAGAGATTTTCTAATGAGCTGAAGACATTTGCAAATAAAACCCAAAGACAGATAGTGTTCCTAAAAGACAGAGTTTATAATCAGTAGTAAAAACATCTAACTTCCAATTAAAGTATGTACTTAGAAGACAAGAAAATACAAGTCCATTTATAAAGTTGGTGGCAATCCACAAGGCAGTAGATGTTTCATGTTTCGTCACAGATTGGCACAATGGCAGCTGCATGTACTACGTAAGTTTGTCATGAAAAATGCCACCTGATGAATCTATGACTTGAATGATAATTCCATCTTACAGACATAAAAGCTGAAAATCCACATAAATGCCTTCAAACACACTAGGTATTAAACTAGGATGAATTAATAATAGCTGATTTTCATCAGAGATCAAGATAGTTTAGTCTCTGGAGATATACAGGAAAGCATATAGAAATATGTGGGACACACTGAGGATGAAGCCAAAGCATCTGCTATGGGAAGCACATTATTGGGCAGCAGGAGCTAAAGTAAAAAAATTGGTTGGTATTTTGGTTTGTTTTCAAATATTGCTTCAAGTGAAAATCAATGGGCTGCAGAACTACAGAGGATGTGATAACAGTGCCTGCAGCGCTACCAAAATGTCAGCACTTAATTACTATCCTAAGCAGTATTTTAGGATACTGGCACGGCAGGGATTCAGACTGAGGAAAAATAATGGAATCATCTGGCCTGGAGCTCAATCACATGATTAATTTACTGTGGATTAACTTCATGTCAGCTAGGCTTCAGTTACTGGTCACATATATACATAAGATGAAATTCATTAACTGAAACCTTGATGATTTCAACTAAAGCTTTCACCTGGCATTTTTCACAGCAGGGCTGTACCAGAGGAGTAGAGATGGCTGTAGATGTTCCCACCCACTGCTGCAGGATGAATTGGCTACTTCTGCAGTAGCTGCTGAATCACTGCAACTTTATAAGCTGGCAACGTACAGTAACCTAGTTCTAGCTTACCACTAGTCTCTTAAATTGTTTAGGAGGAGCTGAATGACACTGGTGATAGTGGGTCATCCTTATATCAGGGAGCAGAATTGCTACAGCTCTCCAAGTCATCTGTCCCCACTCTTCTGTGAGATCCCAGAACGGTAAAGTAGGTGGAGAGGTACTACAGCACAGCCAGTGCACAGTAACATGTTAAGATGTGGAACTGAAACATGTATGAGATTCGTGTGGCTGGTGGGCAGCAGTGCGTTCTATGCTTGTGCACAGCAACCTTAGATTTTTGTGTCTCCGTTTGCATTGCATGTAATTATAGTACACCATACATGTTAACAAACCTAGCCATTCCCTGGGTGCAGAGAATAGATTAGGACTTTGGACAAGAAATCTAGAAGCTTAGCTTCTCATACGTGGTTGCACGTAGAGCTTCCATAATATAACTGATAGCATGTGTTGTGGAATCAGCAGACAAAGGCTGAGAAGAACCTCTTCTCATAGTGTTATTGGAACCGTGCAGCATAACTGTACATTTCAGTTATGCTGTAAGAGCTTACTGGATGGGGTAGGACTCTTCGATCCTTTTCTTCAGAATGCTAGTTGCTTGGTGTATGCTTCCTCCAACATGCATGCATACAAACACAGAAGAAGGTGCTAGGGCATATGATAAACTGACAGTCCTTTTAGGTCCTGGGATTTTTAAATACTGGGAACTGGCAGCAGCACCTGATAGGGCCCACCAACTGGTGTCCGCTTTGATCACTTGATGAGGAAAGGCAATCCTGTATTAAGGAACAGTTTTGCAACCAGGTAGCTTATTGTATCTTCAGGTGTATGGTTCTCTTTCATTATGTGATTTGCATTTATAGAAAGTAAAAAAGGCTTTGAGTCTGTAGAAGGAAAGGAGGGGTTTTATACCCAGTGAGTTATCTCACAGTCAGATGTGTTCTGAAGATGTGATACTGTGGATCAGCACTTACTCCTTTCATTGATTTATTTGTACTATTGAAATTTCTCCTGTTACTGCAGTGTTTTCCGCTCTGCTCATAAATCACTGTATTGGGCAGTCCTAATGTTGACACAGATGTGAAGGTCGGGAGCACGTCAAAAATTCAGCTAGTCAGTATTTTGACAGACTTGTAAATAGGGAGAAGCTGTTGCAAACCTTTCTGAGAAATAAGCCCCTGTCTTTGGTCTTTTGTGTTCCTCATGGCACTACTACTACTTTGTGCTGCTGAAAGAAATAAAATGGTTTAAACGTGTGCGTACGACCTGCATTTTGTTAAGAGTTGTTACTAACATTCATGTTCACAGGGACTGATGTCATGGTCCGTTGCCTTAAATTACTAAAGGAATTTCGGAAGAAAATGGAAGATTATCATGATGATGATGAAGAAGAGATCATCACAAAAGCTGTTCAGCCTGTGGATATTGTTTGTGAAAGGGATATGCTCACCCAGGCTTATGAGCTAAGTAGGTGACATAGTAAGACATGCTAAAGACTTTTCCCATTGTCTTCTTATTCCTTGTATGTATAAAAGAAAGGTGTATATATTGTGATGGGGTTTTTTTAAGTTCTGATTGCTTTTTATGTATCAGAAAGTGTCAATTTTTCATGGAAAAGGTGAGGTTTATGTTAGTTTAGACGGGAGCTATAGGTGCTGCCACCTGTTACCCCGTCCCTGGAAGCTTATCAACCATTCAGTGCCACCAAAATAAGACAGCATGGTAGAAACAGGACATTGCGGTGGGATGAGGAAAGGTGAGGAAGAAAACAGTGTTCCTTCTTCTTCTCCTACCTCTTTTCCTTTCATAATGGAAAAATGAATATCTGACTGCAGAAAGCCATCAGGGGAAAAATTCACCCCCACTTTTAATCCAAAGCGATCACCTTCAAACCTCATTCTGCTGGGGCGGTGCTTTGCATAAAATTGTGGTTTATGACCAGATTTGACTGTATATTGTGTATGTCTGTGAAAAAGCCTTTAGTTGTTAGTGGTGAATGTTAAATTTTATATTCTGGCATATACAGTTGCTCAGAGCAAATATGAGTGTATATACAAATGTATGTATGTATAATTCAGTCAGATTATTTCCCTGAGATATTTTCTGGTTTTCCTTTCTGAAACAGTTGAAAGTAGGGGAACCAAAGGTATTTCTCAGGCAGAAATTCGCTTGGCTATGAATGTGGGGAAGCTAGAAGCAAGGATGCTCTGTCGTCTTCTGGAGAGGTACAAAGTTGTCAAGGTAAGGTTAAAATAAAATACTTTATATACTTGTTCAAACTGGAGATGCAATTGTGGTTATTGTGATAATACGTTTTAACGTTGTTAACCTCAGACAATAGAAATGGCAGGGATTTGAGAACTGACAGTGAAAGAGTCCTAATAAGATTGAAAAGAGTATGACTTCAGTTGAGGAAAAGTTATATAAGAGAAGTTTTCAAAAAGTATTAAAATTTTAACCCACGGTAATCTGAGGGCTAGGCTTAGTTGTTGGAATGTAACATATCTGCTCTTCTAGCATATCTGTTCTGTATTGTTTCCTGGTTAGCTGCCTCGACACTGAAATAGTTTGCTGGACCAGATGTACAAGTATTTTACATTGGTTTGTGATTGGGTGCTTGAGTAATAAAGACCGTGGGGAAAAGTCCACACGGCCCCATATTTGCTGTCTGTATCAAGTGGATGTTCTGGTGATCCACACCAGCAGGTGGGATTGTGCCAGACACCGCTTTACAGCATTCCAGAGAAACACCGTTCGCTGCACCATGAAGCAGTTCTGCCCTCCAAAAAGAGACAGGGCAGAGAAACAAGCCTCAACCCTGCTTCACCTGGCCTCAACCACTTACCCAAGTCATTCACTGTAAGCAGTGGTAACCCAGGTGACCTGGGGGCTGGTACTTTGTGGAGATGAGCATAGCTGTCTCTCAACTCAAAATAGCTACTTTGCTTAATTTTTTACTATAAGAGCTTCTGTTTTGCAAGATCCTCTACTGAAGGATCTTGTCAGAGACCCTCTGTGTGTTTAAAATCATCAATCTACTTTTAAAATACCGGTAAATTCTGAAAAAAAACAGTTACTGTTGTTGAGGTTATGGTGATTAAACTCCTTATTTCCAGATATTTCAATTTTATTTTATTTTTCATTTCAACAAGCCAAACAAATTCAGCTGTCATTTCTTGCATGCACCCACCCACCCCTTTCCACAAAGGCAGGATAATTGCCATCTTCCCTCAACAGAGAATATTTTTTACTAAGATCTTGTCACTTGGTTAAAAGTTCTGTAGAATTAAAACCAAACAAACTATATAAACCATTGGAATATCTAAATACACTTTTTCCTAAGTCAACTGTGAAGATGAAATCTTCCCTTATTGATAGGCTAGGTGTTAGAGTTTCTAGATACTTGGAAGCATCTCTTGTAGTAGACAGGGTATCAGCAGTTTTACTTAAGTCTGATTCACTCTGGTAACGTCTACATTGCAGTTATTTTTCTGAACAAAAATTTATTTCCAGTCTGAATACATATAGTTTGTTCTTCCTTAGACTTTTCTACATCCCACATACTGTAGGCGTTTCATTCTAGTATGCAGGTAATGCAGATTTATTTATTTTTCAAGCACGGTATTTCTTTGATTTCTATATGTTAAGGTTAGTCAACATTTTTGTTATTTAGGAAAAAAGGATAATAACGTGATATCTTTTGATGTGAGGGGAGAACGGTTAGAAAATTTTCCCACTGTTGATGCTGGGGAACAGACCGCCAGAATGGAGAAGTAAGGTGGTAAAATAATGTTCCAACTATTTCCTTAGGGTTTTATGGAGGATGAAGGTCGGCAAAGGACAACGAAGTATATTTCATACATTTTTGCAGAGGAGAGTGATTTAAACCGTCAGTTTGAGAGAGAGAAGGCTAGGAGTGAGCAGTTAGCTACAGTTACTTTGGCTCTAGTGCCAGAAGATTCCCCACCTGTGGAAGATGTGTCTCCTGGAGAAGATGATACTTTGGTCTCAGAGTCTGACAATGAAGAAGGGAAAGATGGCAAGAAGAGAGGAAAATGTCAGAAGGCCAACTCTGGTTCTCTGTTGAAATTAAGTTTCCAAGATGATACCCATCAGTCAACACCAGCTAAAGGTAGATCATGATTCTGAAATTTGGAAAGAACCTTGCATTTTTCTTATGGATCCTTTTATTAAAGAAAAAAATCATATGCTATTAGCTTCCATTAAAGTGTGTTATCATATATTTATTTTTACACTTATTTGATTATTTCCATGCTTTGTTGATGTTCTCTTTCCACCAAAAGTGTTATGTTTTGGAATACTGTGGGTGTGATAATCTCTGGAGATTCTTAGGGCTGAAGCGTGCTCTGGTGTTTGTGTGCACCAAAGAACGTTTGTGACTATCACCATTCACTGGGAAAGTCTGCTTCTCCTTACCCCTGTGTTGTTTCTCCCCTTTTCCCCATGCAAATGATACGGGCTCACACACCTTGCTCCTTGAATATTCACTTATTTTTCTGGTGGCTGGAAGAGCTGAAATGATTCTGCAGAGGGCCAGACAAATTCCCAAACTGTTGCAAGGAAGGAGGCAGGACTGTGTGGTTAAAAATGGGCATCGTAGGGAGACTGTGGCAGCTAGCAGTCGGGTTGGCTTAAGCTGCTGAGAGGAACAGCATCCTTGGGCAAATTTTATATCTGCCTTGGATGTTCTGTGATGAACTGACACGGTACCTGTCATGGACTCTGTTTTTCAAAACACCTTACAGCCCAGGCTGTGCCCATCAGAGAGCACCACCTTGGTAGAGCTTTAGCTTTTAAAGTCTTTGAAGACTTCAGAAGGGATTTGAATACACTTTGTATTTCTTGAAATATTTTATTTCTTCCTTGCTAAGGAAAAAGGTGGGCTGTGCCTCTCATTAGAACGCATCATTTCATTCCATTGGCTATGTAAATGTCACCTTATGTGTGGGAAATAGCACAGGAGCTGACAGACCAGCCAGTTAACATTTTTTTTTTATTGTAACATGTAAAAGTTCTTCCCCTTTTGGCAGTGGTTTTTTTTCAGTTGGAAATGTCTTGTACTGAGCCTTAGAGTCTGTGCAAAATGTTCATGTACTGATGCAAACCTTCAAGTGGGATGAGTTTAAATAGAGTAATACTGACTTCTTGTCTGAGACCAGATAAGATGGTAACTAACTACTTTCAAGCAGCAATAGGCTTGGGATGACTTAACCCGCAGCCTTACTCACCTAAGCATATTGTAACAAAAATGTCTTGCCTCCTGAAGCTAATTGCTTCATCTTTTTGTTTAGTTATTTGGAACATCTTAATGTGAAAGCTACCAGCCTTTTGGGGACATATTTTAAAGAGGATATGGTGGTTTATTTTTTTATTTTATTTATTTTAACTATTTAAATGTTCCTACAACTTCTCTGATAAACTCCAAGGGAAGAGAGGAGAACAGATCTCCATTTCTTGTGTAGATAATCTTTGGAGTAATACTAAATCCTTGTTCTCATTCTGGTTTGAGTCAGAAAAGTCAGGTTTCTGGCAGAACTTGAGAATCTTTGTGACAGAAACTCTCCTTTCTTCAGACAGCAGTTTCTGGATAAGCTAATCTGGCCCTTCATGGTCTTCTAAGTCTGTCTATGAAATGGCTTCTGCATGGAGAGAATTATGTGATGAGCGGGAGTTCACTTTTTTTTAAACTTTACTTTTAGAGGCTGAATGCAGTCATTCATGATCAAACCACTGCTTCCAGCAGGGTAGAAGAATATGTGAAAAATGTAGCAGAATGCTTTTAAGTACAGTTACCTGGGTGGATGGGGAAAGGCCCTTTTTATGGAGAGAAAAACTGAACATTTACAGGAAACTGTAAACGCAGAACAATTACAAGGCTGTTTGCTCTTAAACCAGGCTCAAAGGCAACAGCTGTAAAGTCTCAGGGGAAGAAGCTGCCTTCCCCTCAAATTCTTGAAGAGCCCGAAGAGCTCCCAGATGTTTCAGGGGAGAGTTCTACTTTGGAAACTCTAAAGCAGGAGTCCAATCTGTCCACCTGTGCTCATTCCACTGATGAAGATGGGGATGTGGCTGTGGTTGAGGAGGTCAGACTTGAAGACCCTAAGGTAAGATCACGTCTTAATATTTTCTTGTTGGTACAGCTGTCTGAACTAAGTTATGCAAGACTTCAAGCTATAGTTTTTGTATTCATTTATGGGATTGTTTGGTTTTTTTAAATTTAGTTTCAAAGTACAGTCATATTTTGGCTGCATTGTAGTTATAAGTGAAAATTACTCCAGGAGATAGGAAGGTAAATGTCCAAAATACAGTTCTGGGTTAGTTCGCTGGTGCTCTGCAAATTCCCTGTGTTGACTTAACGTGTGTCATCGCTTAATGTCTGTCTGTGCACACAAGTGCTGCATATCATCTGGTCTGTCTACTCTAAACCAGGAGGAGCAAATGGGTTTCGACATGAAAGTTGTGTAGCCTCACTCCTGCTGGACTGAGCCTGGGGCAAGAAGCCTTTCTGAGAGACAGGATATGTTGGCTTGGACTCAGCACGACGTTGAGGCAGTTACCAGCTTTCTAGGCCAAAACTCTCAAGTCCAAATGGCTCAGAATGTGGGATGGGCAGAGAAAGTGCATAAATCTCTGCATGTACCTGCATAGAAATTTTAGCTTCTGCCTTGGTTCCCTGCCTGTGAAGAGGATATAAAAGATAATCCCCATCTGGCTAGTTTGTTACAAATAAATACATCAAAACTCTGAATTCCTCAGTTGCTGCGGTGTAAGGAACGAGCGTTAGGCTGCAGACATTGAATAATTCATTTTAAAATTCCTATTTTGTCCATACCATGCACTAGAAGACTTGTGGCCAAAAGAAGGAAAAACGTTCCAAAGCTACAGCAGTGGAGAGATCTCACGAAACATACAGGCTGCTGAAGCGCCGAAATCTCATTGTGGAAGCTGTTCGAAACCTCCGGCTAATTGAAAGCTTGTTCACGTGAGTCTGTCTGAAAACAGCGTGCTGGGGACCTGATGCATTTTGGTAGCATAAGCATGGCTTTAGCGCTGCTTTTTCTTGGCCCTGATGGCGCTATATGCTATAATGTCGGCACATGGAAGGGGGAGGGGTTGCAGTTATACTGGATCTTAAAAATTGATCACCTGTTTGGAAGCAACAATAGTTCTGTACAGATAATTATACAAGTGAATTTTTGTATAGTATGTGTCCCGTAAATAGAGATCAAAGAACTTTTTTTGTTCCTTTCACAGTGTGCCAGTAAGATACAGCACTTCCTTGCTTGAGGATTCTTTCATCTGCATAAGTTTTATTTCTGTAGGGTTTCAAAAATAGTTCCTGTGTTATTCTGTCATTCATTGTAGAGACTCTTCATATCAGTCGTCATTGGTCACTAGGATTCTAGTGGGGTGCTGAAAGTTTACTTTTCTTTGCAACTTAATGTGGGATGGTTTTATGTCATCTCATGACTTGCCTTGTCTGCACTAAAGACACTTCCCTGAATGTTATAACATCTTTCAGCCTTTTAAGATTTACCTTCATAGAGAAATGGAAATTCTGGTGCTCTCCTGGAGTCCCAGCTTCCAAATTAGCAGGGCTCTTGTGGCAAATATGATTGCACCATCCATCTTCTGTGTTAGCACATAAGATCCTGGCATGTAAATACGCACAGGGCTGCTTGATACAGGAATTAGGTAAGAAATCATGGCCTTATACTCCTCTTGTTTGAGAATTTTGAAACCTTCTGTCACCTAGTTCAATTGCAGAGTGTTGTGAAACTAGAGCCCTGTCTTCTGGCACCGGCTTCATCACTGATTGATCTAGTCGCATCCAAGTGCAGGCTCAGAAGATATTTCAAGTCCCAGCTGTCCCCTTCAGTAGCTTACAGGTTCCCCCAGCACTGGTGGATGTTCTGCCCCTCCCCAGTCTCTGCCAAGGAAATTTGTTGGTGTTGTCACTCCAGTTCTGTTAGTTACCAGGATGTGGTATTCCTTTGGAAAAAGTTGAAGTCCATGTGTACATTCACTTACTGCCTCATTCCCTTCATACTCTTCCATATCTTTTTCAGATTGAGAGAGTCAATCATTCTTCAGAATTGGAAGAGTCAGAAATAGGGCCTGGGGCATTTGTGAAAAAAATGCCTGAAAACAGGCATTAGGAGAGTAGGGTGTGAGTGTGCTCCTGCAGACTGCTACAAGGGAAGAAGTGAGCTGGCTTCAAGTGGTGGGATATGTGTATCTGTATTGTGAATGCACATGTAGTTTCTGAGCTCTGAACGCCACTAAGTAAATTCTTTCTGCCCCAAGCTGAACTGAGCTCACAAGTGGAAATATAAACTGCATATGTTTAATCACCACTTAAAAAAGCTGTAGGTTTTCCTGACCTTAGGGAGGCTGGATTCATAATTGCGCTATAGCTGTACACAGAGAAATCTGGCATTGAGAATTTGCTGTCATCACAACAGCTGTCCTCACGTAAAAAGGATAAGCTTGATTACAAAGAAAATAAAGCTGAAATTTAAAGCTAAGTTACCAGTTATCTACAGCAAAAGGGAAAAGTGAGCAGTAACTGCTAGAAGCAGGGATATATCCCCTCACTACACATCCTCTAACAAACTGCTTAGGCAGTTTGGAGCATTGCTGGGCTTAAAATGCAAGGTATTTTTTGCATTTTTAGGCTTCAGAAAATGGTCATGGATCAAGAGAAGCAAGAAGGTGTCTCCACTAAGTGCTGCAAAAAGTCTATCGTACGACTGGTGCAGAAGCTTGCGCGAGAAGGGCTCCTCCGACTCTATCGTACTACAGTCATTCAAGATGGCGTTAGTAAAAAGGTGACTGCACAGACCCTGGCAGCAGAAACAGCTTTTCTCACAACCTTCTGATTTGTCAAAGTGTTTGGGGCCTTTTTTACCGAAATATATGGATGACTTTACTTTTTGTAGCGGAACCCACAGTCGAGCTGCCCAGAAGCTACATGTCCCAAACTAAGCTACTGTGAAAACCAGATTAGTGCTTTCAATTATTGTGCTGCAGATAATTGTGAGACCAAGGCATAGTCCAGAGATCAAAGTCCCTGAGTCTTCCTTCTGAGAGGTTCTGCTGCTTATCAGTTATGCAATTCATGGTTCTCTCCCTGCACTGTCAGGCTGCAACACAGTTCTGTTTAATCACCTTTTGAAAGCCAAGAGTATATGAGAAATCCTAAGTTAGCTTCTGAGTTGAAATTTATAGAATGTGATCTGTTTTTTTAAAAACAAAAATCCACTGTTATTGAGGTTTATGGAAGTAAAATGTCTGTAGTTGTGAAGCTGAGACTTGTCATTGTAACTCTAGTGTGAAATGTTCGTAAGCAGGGAGAGAATCTATTGAAAATTACCTGCTGCACGATTACTGTAGAGCACATTTGAAATCTTACTAATCTGAATTGTGTGTGTACTTTCAGCAACAACACGTATTAGTTTGGTCTTACGAGGTATGGCTTTTCCTTTATCCCTTTCAGCCTAATATTTGCAAGTTGAAGTGTTTGTTCCCCAAATATTTCAGATTTTAAAAACCCCCAAAACTGAGGCTTGCAGAAATGACATTAACTGTGTATTCGTACAGAGACCATGTGGTCTGGTCTCTTGCTTGTTTTGATCCAAAAGTGTTTGTATTTTGCGAGCTATTAAGCCTTCATAGGATTCGTCCGTTGTGGTTAATTAACTGTCTGTTAATCTCTGATCATTTATGCAGCTGATTAAGAGCCAATATCTGCATAAATACCTTTTGTTTGTTTTCTGCTGCTCTACAGGTAGAGTTTGTTGTGCATCCTTCAGTGAGTCCTAATGATTCCCTTGTAAAAAGTGCCATTGAGCAGGTGCGTTTCCGAATCTCCAATTCAAGCACAGCAAACAGGCAAGTTCCGATGATGGTTTGGATGGTTTGTGGGGAACTTGGCTTATCTTGTATGTGCAAAAAATACGCAGAGGAAATAAACACAAAGCAAGCAAAAGAAAAGAAAAATCTCTTCTTTAGCAATAGAGAAATGGAAACACAAAGATGAAGCAAGATGCTGAATATCTCCTGAAGTCAGGAAAGAAGAAGAATTGAACTCTGCTTAATTTTTACCAAAGTGCTGTGTGGTTCTAATACAGGATTAAAGTTCCTCAGACACCAACATCCCAGGACCATGCTGAGGAAGAAAACCTGGGGCAAGAGGCAGTTCCTGATTCAGGAGAAACGCAAGAAGGCTCATGTAAAGCTGATAATAATCGGGCAAGAAAAACTGATGAAAAAATGGGCATAACACAGCTAAAAAACTATCACCCTGTTACAGGTACAGCTCACTTTTTTTCTGTTGTCTTTCACTTCCCCATTTATTATTAATAATCACTTTCAGATGTTGGGCTCTCCTAAGATACAAGTGGTTTTTTTCTTCTTTTATAGAAGAAAAATTGGGTTTACGTTAAAGCAATCTCACTATCCAGTGCTTTCTCAGCTGCCTCTTTTTTTTTTTTTTTTTTTTTCAATTGCGAATTGGAGTATTTGTATTCACTACTACTTCTTTACTAAATATTTGTATCTTACATTTACTTTCAACTTCCCATCTTTCCTTCCAGTTTTCTTCACATAAGTTTTGCAGAGGTAGCTATTTCTCCTGTTCTAATCCTCTTTTTATTTCTGTTTGTTACTTAATCTTCCCTCCCAGTTCCAGGACTTGGACGTTCTCTTGGCTTTCTTCCCAAAATGCCCCGTTTAAGAATGGTCCACATGTTCCTCTGGTACTTAATTTATGGCCACCCTTTAAATGGAACACAGCAAAAAGGAGGTAGTGATGGTGAGAAAAAAGGCAGCAAACAAGGGCTGGATGTGAATGCAGCTGTACTTGAAGCGCAACCAGACGGGACCTTAGAAATTATTACAGCTGTGGTGAATCCTGAAATCTCTGCACAGGAGACTGAAGTAGAGCTGTCTAATCAAAGAGGTAAGAAGTGGCACATCCTGCCTTTACTGCAGGCTTTGCCATGGTTCAGCGCTGAAAAAAAGGTAAAAGCCTACTGCAAAACAGATTGAAAATCAATGGTTTAGATAATTTTCAGGTCACTTTAGATTTTCAGATTTCCAGACTATGAACTGCCAAATGTGTTCTGCTTGAACACTCACAGTAAAACTATTAGCATAACTATTAAGTTTGTCCTGTCTGAATCTAAGCCAGCCTTCTTGTTCCTAGTGTATGTGGATGACATGTCATGGATGCGCTATGTCCCTCCTCTCCCGGTTCACAGAGAGTTTGGATATGGATGGGCTCTTGTTAGTGACATTCTTCTCTGCTTGCCTCTCTCCCTCTTTGTTCAGATAGTACAAGTCAGCTACAAGGTATGGTGCTTTTTTGTTTCACATTTGTTTTACGTTGAAGTCTGACAATATCAACTGTACCTATAAGCAGTAACAAATATCCTTTTGGTCTATTTTAACAAAACTAGCCATCAGAGAGCAGACACTTTAGTTCTTGATAGTCTTTTACAGAAAACTTAGTTACTTTTACAGCCACACTGAAAAAAATGTATAGCCCTGTAATACTGCAAATTCTTAAGCTAATATTTTGCAAAGAGCTTCTTATAATCTCACTGAATCTTATAATCTCACTGAATCTTCTGCCTCGTTGATTAAAAAGAATAATGTTTAAGCATTTTACAAAAGCAATAACATGTGCTTAGAAAATATTGCAGTAGACAGTTCTGGTAGCAAAGCTTGATACTTTAAAGGTTAGTTATATTTTGCATTTTGATTAACTTCTAAAATAATTCTAGGTGGATGGTCTGGACGAATTTTTAAATGATCCACTAAAAAAGCACACTCTGATCAGATTTCTTCCAAGGTCGGTCCGACAGCAGCTTCTCTACAAAAGGTAAGCAGATGAGTCAAAGTAAATGGCTCTAGGGTGGAAACAACTGACTGTTTTCTCAGTTATTTCCTGCTTGTGTCAAAGAGAGCTTTGTTACTTAAGACAAGAATCATCAATCTTCTAAGGATAGTGTGCCAAATTGTATTTTTTTTGTCCCAAATAGAAGGTAATAAGAAACTAATAAACAATATTCATGCATGCTGTCAGGCAGTGTTTGAGAGCTGGGAGGTTCTGTCCTTCATAACTCATCAGTAGGATGTTACTTCTGTATAAAACACAGTCTTGACTGCTGCTAAATTCTGAATTTAATAGAGTAAATGTTGCTGTCCTTCATAAATCTTTCAGAAAATGCCACATTTCCCAGTTCCTGCCTCTCATACATACCATTCAATTTCTACTCATGCTCTCAGTGGCATGTCTGCCATTGTTTGCCATTCCTCATCTAGGAGATTTAAAAATTGAGATTGGACTGAAGGTAGAAAGGGAAAGGAACATTAAAGGAAAGTGATTTGAACATGTGGAATCAACAGCACCATGTTAGTTTCCCCAGAGAGTCATTGCTAGCGGCATGGATTGGGACGGTTGGGGGCTTATACAACATTTTGCCAACCTGCAAACATGTCATTGGTGAGTGAATAGTGCTAGACAATCAGCTGTCAAGACTTGTGGTCAGCTCAGGTTTGCAATTCCTAACCTATTACTTGCTAAATCTTAGTAACAAGGAAACTGGATTTATGGTATTTTCTGAAATCTGCAGGCTCCATCTGATAGATTTATGCAAAACAGTATGACATATAACCATGTTGTCTCTTTGCCTGCCATTTACTAAAACTTCTAACTCAGCCAAATTTGCTTCAATATTTCTGGGCTTGTCAAATGATCTTTCAGATCCCTAGAGAAAACTCCTACCATTCCCATTTAACTGCACAGAAAAACTTAGATCTTAGTAAAGTTAAATATGGGCAAAGCTAATTTTTGACAAACTCTCTCTCAGAAACTAGATCTTGCAGACGTTTCCTGCAACTTCCAGAATTTTGCCATATAAGTAGATATACAGCATGGGAAATGTTGCCCTTTTTGCTCTGCCAAAGCTATAAGCAACTGAAAGCAGTTTCATGGAGCAGTAATTCTAAACAACCTTAACTACAGGGATCGTTGCCTCCTTTATATACACGCGTGAAGGCTTATCAACCCATATTTAGTAGTCATGTTTTCTTACTCATGTCATCTTTTCATAGCATGAAATTGTCTGCAAGATCTGCTGGTGTTCTGACCTTGTTTATGTCATTTTTATGTATGGTATTTCTGGCTAACTTTGTTCTTTGCTAGCAAAATTTTAGTTAGTATTTGGCTAAAATATTGTGTTTGTGATTTGAGGAAAGGAAATTTGGAGCTTTGGGATGTTATATGTTTTCCATAGGCTGACAATTAAAAATAAATACCGCTTCAGAAATTCTAGAACTCAGTATTTGAGAAAAGCAGTGGCTTCCTGAAACTTCAGGTTGCTGCATGAAAATGTCATGTTTTCTGGTATCGTTTTTACTGTTTTCATGAGTGCTAATTGTAATACTCCTAATATTGCTGCAGGAGGTACATCTTTTCAGTGGTAGAAAACCTTCAAAGATTATGTTATATGGGACTGATACAGTTTGGCCCAACAGAGAAGTTTCAAGACAAAGACCAGGTAATTTTCAGAAAAAATTTAGCCATTATTCTTCATGTTTTTTGTCCAGTGAAATAAATGTAAGATTTGGGGTTTGTGATTACCTTAACTAGTTAGGTAAAATACTGATGTTTCAGATATATATGCAAACTTCCAGATCCAAGTGAGATACTGCAAGTTGTGCAGATGATTTTTACCCCTTTCTCTGGAAAGAAACTACTGAAATGTATAATGCTTAACATTTCACACACTAATGATCTGGGAGGTTCCAGACTGGCAGCACTTTATGAAAAATGAGCATGCTGTGTTCTTTTCCGTCAAGGTGTTAGGCATTGGACGTCTGACACAGAATAAAGTCGCTGATCAGAGTGAAATAATGACATTCGTACACATCTTTTTATAAATAGAGAGCACATGCAAAGGAGAAAGCAGTCCCAACATATATTTTATGAGGATAAGAAAGATAATCAGGCCCCAAAACACATCTGTTCAAATCCTGAATGAGAGCTGGTACGAAACAGTCACTCTCTGTGGAAACTTGGAATACCCTGTGCACAAGGGGTAAAAGAAACTGTTCTAAATCTAGAAATGAAATTTCTGGATCCCTGACAAGGGAAGTTTGGGAATACAATGCGATAGGGTGGGGATGGGTGTGTCTTGTGTCAGAGTACAAAACAGCAAAGACTGAGAAAATGCTTAAGCAGTCCTAAACTACGCTAAATTGTGTGTCCTGTAAATTAGGCAATTTCAGTGATTTTTGCCTACCAGCCTGAAATATACTTTTTTTGACAGGTCTTTGTGTATATGAAGAGAAATGCTGTGATTGTTGATACCACTATCTGTGACCCCCACTATAACCTGGCTCAAAGTAGCCGCCCATTTGAGAGACGCCTCTATGTTCTGAATACCATGCAGGACGTGGAAAACTTCTGGTTTGATTTGCAGTGTGTCTGCCTTAACACACCATTGGGTATGGCATAATTGTACATTCTTATATCGCAATTCCTCCTCCTTTCCTAAAACTTGAGGCAGGCTCTGTTTTGTCACTTCCAGTGTTTTGTTCTCTTGTCTGGTCACCTTGTGCATCAAAAAAAGCTAGAATTTCTGTCCATATAATTCTGTGTAGTTGAGATCCACTTGACATTTTCAGAGCAGTTAAAGGAAAAACATTGCTGTCCTGTTAGAAGTATCAAATTTGATAATAGCCCTGTAAGATTTTAATCCAGCTATGAAAAAGCCTTTTTGAAAGTAGTTACTAGAATATTTTTGTCATAGCTCTCTACCAATTTAAACAGAGATCCTTTTTCCTTAGAAAAATGTTGCTAAACTTTCTGATAGATAGCTTGAGTGGAAGTTGTTTTTTTGAGTTTATTTTTGTGTTTGGTCATTTTACATTTTTAAATAGGATATACAGCTACAACTATACATTATTAAAAAAAAAAAAGGGAATTGGAGGTAAGAGATTTCTCCTGAAACCTTAGACAACACTATTATGTGTTTCTGTAATTTAGTCAGCCAGGTAAAAGGATCTATTTGTAGTTTTGTTTTACTTTTGCATTGAAGCAGTTATGTGCAAAAGGCTCCTTACACATTTGTCAGATGGTAGCATGTTTGCGATTGTTGTAGCTTTTGCAGGCTAGTTGGACCATGATTACTCTTAGCCCCCAAACATGGGAATGATACTGTTTCACCAGTTTGCGTATTTATGGAAGCTTTGTATTCCAGTTGAGTATTTTCCATGTTGAGCCTTGAGGGGAAAATTGCTCTGTGCTGGATTTATATTGAGCCTCTAGATCAGAGACCTGCCTGACATCTAGTCCTGCCCTATCGTCTTTGTAGCATGGGCAGCCAAAAGCATTAGTAAGCCAGAAATTGGGGGTTTTTTTCCTACCTTTGAGTTCTGTTACTATAAAACTATTAGGTGACGACTCTGCTATATCCTAAATATATCTCCCACATGAAGGTGTCAGACATGCAGAACTTTCACACTGTGATTCAGCAGTCACAACCCGCTGCATTGTTTCTTGAGCACTGTTGCCACATTTGAGTATCTGAAAGGCTGTGATCCATGCCTAGAATATCAGTGAACTGCTGAATTTTTTTCCATGTAAAGGGTACCAGCCTCCCATTACTTCTGCCCTGAATACAATTTTGGACAAGTTAGTGCCTTCTGCTGGCAGTTAACTAGAGCACCATTAGCCTCTCTGAGAAGGTAGCATGTTTTATCGAGAAGTGGTAAATATGTTAGTACTGTTTGGGAGCAGTAGTTTGCCATAGCAAGGTGGATTGAAAGTGGGTTGAAGTCTTAATTCCCGTGCTGATAGTCAAAACCATTTGTATGTCTAGGAGTTGTCCGCTGTCCTCGTTCAAAGAGAAGTAATCTTCAAGGGGAGGAGACTGCACTAGATGCAGAAATGGAACAAGAGTCAGCAGTGGATAAACACAATCTGGAACGAAAGTGTGCAATGTTGGAATATACCACGTATGTCATCTTCATCCTGGCTTTGTTGCTTGAATAGAGTGGGCGAAAAGAACTCTTCTGGTTTTGGGGATGTTGCTCAATAGCAAAAGCAATTAAGACTCTAGCACTTCCATTGGGTGTTGTGGGGTTTTTCTTTGTAATTCAGAGGCTATCTGATTAAAAAGATGTGTAGTTATGTATCATGTTTACAAGTAACTTGTCTACAAAGCAGGTTTTTATGCTAGATGGGTGGGAAAAACAGATTCGAATTTCCTTCCAAAGTAGTACAGATGTGTGTTGCAAGAGTCTTAGGGAAAGCAAAGTTGAGAGGGAAGGAGTGCTTCTTAAGTAAAGTTAATGCAAGGGAAAAATTTAAAGATTCTCTATTCCTGTGCTTTACGTCATGGTATCTCAAGTACCCTGTAGCTTCAGTAGCTCCCCAGTGTCACATTCTGAATTCTGTCCTTCTGTGTTGCACTTTGCTGCACATTGTTTACAGATTAATTTCTAGTATGGTACTGGTGTACACTGGTGAAATCTGGAAGCGATGTCTGGAGCACTTTGTATTTCGTCTAATCACAACCAGAATACTTGAGAGGATTGTATACTTACAACCTGTGACAGCCACGCAGAATGCCAGTTATACTTCTTATATTGTGTTGTGCACTGTGGTGTAGTTTTGTCAATATCCTATTACGTTTTAATAAACAGTCTGTTTAAAAGTATTTTCAGTTAGTTCAGTGTTACAGGTAGATATATCAAGTTATCTTAAAAAAATTCATGGAGTTGAGGCAACCCAATTCCACTGATCCTTGCTGATTAAAAAAAATTCTGTTCAGTCCACTTGTCAGCTTTCGTATATGGTCTCCGCTGTATGGTAAAAAATCTTTTAAATTGAATATCTGGTGTTTGCTTGCAGTTAGGCTGGAGATGACTGCAACATTTTTAAGGTCAAGAAACAGTTTTGGGGTTTAATTGATGGTATAATGTTATAATGAAAGAGTTGTCTATTGAAAGCTGGGCTGAAATAATTTTTTCATGGTAGCTTTCAAAAAATCTTTCATAAGGCAAAACAGGATTTCAAAAATACTCTTTGGTGTTATTACTGAGTTGTCAGAGCTGTCGTATTTACTGCATATACAGAGCTCATTCATAGTTTGATTGTTTTTTTTTTTTTAGGAAGTAAGTTTGTGTCCATGATTTCTTGCAAAGTGTCATATTTATATAAAGAAGAAAAACAAAATCTTTTTTTTTTTTTCCATTCTGCACTGTAACATCACACTAATAATTAAGTAGCTCATTTGTGAAGGGTGCCAGTTCATCCATTACTTGCCATTCATTGTTAGTTTCATCCTCTTTCCAGGGAGAGAATTCCAGTGTGTTGTTTTTCTGGCTTGTATGTGTATTTAAACAAGCTTTAATGTATTTGTTAGAAAACTGGAGAGACCAGTGCTTGACAATCAGTGTGAAAAAGGGTTATGATTGCCTTTAGTTCCTGTGGAAGATTTTCCCCACACTTGTCCTGAGAAAGTTTTCCATCTGAGCAGGTATTTTCTCTAGTTCTGTGGCAGGAATAGCGCTGAGAACAGTTTAACATGGCCATTGGAAGTTAGTTAACAATAATGAAGTTGCTCTGGGTGTAATCTTTAAACTGAAAGCTCAGTCATTAAATATCAGGGATTAAAACTTAATGGAACAGCATTGTTGTCATGCTACTTCTGGAACAGGGTTAAGGGAAGGAGCATCTCTCTCTCTCCTCTTCTTCTAGCCCTTTCTAAATTGGGAGGGCAAGGGGAGAGTTCTGCACATTGCACACACGTGACTTAAGAGCAGCTGAGAAGGCGCTCCCTACAAAATAATTACTGTATATTTTGTTATTCTTTCTCTTAGAGGCAGCCGAGAGGTGGTTGATGATGGAACTATCCCCGGAGATGGGTTAGGAGCTGCGGGTCTGGATTCCAGCTTTTATGGGCATCTAAAACGCAATTGGATCTGGACAAGCTACATCATCAATAAGACTAGGAAGGTGGGTATTTTAGAATTTATATACTGTAATGACTTTTCCAAATTTTAATATTCTTAAGGTTGAGATACTGATAGCAAAATCTTACTGCTTGCATGCTTTCTCAGTCACGTGTCTCAGTAATGCTTTGCATCACTGGAAAGAAATTAATGCCAAATGTAGTAAATCTTGGTGCTGAAGTGAATGAAAGAATTGGACATAAATTTTATCCGAACTGAATTTGATAATACATTCAACCAAAGGAGAAATACTTTATTAAGCAAGCAATTTAGATTACTTAGTGGTGCCTCTTACCTCTCTGAAATGTAGAAGTTGTCAGATGAAAACAGAAACATACAGAACAAGGAAATATACACAGCAAAAAAAAAATTACTGGGAAGCCCAACATAGGCAAATAAGAATGGGCACCCCAGTGCTGCCTAATGTCCTGTCTCTGATGGTTGCCGAGAAAAGATTTGTAGGGAGGGTTGTAAGAGCAACATAGATGTATAATGATATTTCCTCAGAATATTATCCCAGCTGTCTGCGAGTTTGACTCAAGACCATTCTAAACCTGGGAGTGATGTTTCAAAGCTCTTAATAGCTTTTTCTTTTAGGATTAATTTTTCTAATTGTTTTTTGGACACATGTAAATCCTTTAGCATCCACAGCTGCATGCAGCAAAGTGTTTCAAAGTCCTATTATGTGTCACCATTTCCTTTTGATGTTTTAAGCTCCCTAATAATTGTAGTACTGAGGGAAGCTGTGAAAATATAATTCTCCATTACCCTTTCTGTTTCACTTTATTTTTATAAACATCTCTCATGTTTCCCATTATCATCTCTTTTTAAAGGCTGGCATCTACTAGATTACTTAACTGTTCCCAGCATGGAACCTGTTCTGCCTTCAGTCATTCTTGTTGCCTTTCTTTTCACCTGTTCTAGTTCTACTATATCCTTTTTAAGGTTAAAATAGAATCTCATAGTGCATTCAGGCTGTGGCCAACATAGCTGCATAGTGTTGCTCTCCTTTCCTAAGAACTCCTTACATTTGCTTTGCTTTTTGACCATTTCCAAGCATTGAACAGGTACTTTCACAGAACTGAAAATTACCTTACCCTAAGTAGTGGTCAAATTAGAGTTGCTTGGTTTTGACCTCAGGCAGGATCATTTCACTCTGAATTTCATCTGCTGTTCTGTCATCTAGTTGTTCAGCATTAACAGGACCTCCCGCAATTCTTCAGTCTTGGCTTTCCTCTCGCTGTCTGTGACCGACTTCTATCACTAATGAATTCCACACAAGCGAAATCGGTTTTGCTGAGAATTGCAAAACTCCTAATACACTGCAATCAGCTTGGGCTCAGATTTAAGATGGATAGAATATGGTGTAGGAGGCATTTACTCAATGTTTGTGTTTGCGTTTTGGTTTTGTGCTTTTTAGAAGGTCCTTTGGAATGTAAAATGCTTTGGAAAAAATACTGTTTTACACAAAATTCTGCTCAGCCTCTGTAGCAGTGAAAGAATCAAGCATTTCTTCTCCAGCGATGGCTTTTTTTAAACTTGAGGAGATTTGCTGAAGTTCTAACCTTCATTATCTAGTGGTCATTACAGTAAGATTTAAGAAAAGCTCTAGAGCCATTCAAATATGTGGTAGTAATAAGACAAATGAATTCAGCCAAGGATCTTTTCCTTTATACTGAACATTTATTTCTGACACTACTCAAAGGATATCATGTGATGTTAAAACCAGTGCATTCCTTTTGCATATCGCCTTTTTGAAAGCTGTGTTGTCTTAGGAAAGTACAGTTTCTGAAAATGGACTGACAGTGAGACTCCAAACCTTCTTAACAAAACACCCCCTTCCGCTCAGTACTGGAGGTAAGGTGGTGATGCTGGTGGTGGGCTCTGTAACTGTATTAGAGCTGTTACTGTCTTTGTCAAACCGAGTATGGATGATGTGGGTTATTCCTGTTTCCCTACGGTAATCTGGGATACTTCTGGGGCAGTGAAATAGATGAATAATTTCCTTCCCTATTTCTGAATATATGGAACAATATTTTTTTTTTATCCAGTGTTGATGACATGGGTTGTTCCTGTCTCCTTACAATGATCTAGGATGCTTCTGGGGCAGTAAAATAGATATGTAAATAATTTCCTTTCCTATAGAACAATAATTTTTATCCTTTGTAATTTCTGACGTGCAGTTTGCAGAAAATCTAGAGGGACTGATGTTTTGTACAACTAGGCACTGTTAAAATTGCATAGCCTAACATTTAAGCTAAGGAGGAGGAAATGCTTCAAGTAGAATATAAAACCTCAACTCAGTTCCTTTGTGTTTGTGCACTGTATGCTAGACTAAGTAATTACTTGATGATTCCTCATCTATGTGGGATTTTATTGTGTGTCAGCTGCTGAGAAGTGGCATGAAATGACATGACTAACAAAGGGCAAGTCTGAGAGGGCATCTGTCTTTTAATATACTGAAGCTTTGGCATTTGCTCTTTATACCTTAATATTGTAGAATGTAATTGCTGTAACGCTCCATTACTGTAAATATGTGTCATTTTAGGTAACAAAATTAATATTTTGGGAGAAGGAAAGGTGGGATCTGAGTCACTTGTCCAGAAGGAGGAATGTATTGAAATAAGTAAAGAACCAACCCAGGATCGAACCAAACGAGTGAGAGGTGGAAAAAGCCAAAAGAGGAAGAGGCTTAGGAAAGATATTGGAAAGAAGACGAAGAAGAAAAAGAAAGGTAAGTAACGCATCAGGAAAAAGAAGCATTCTTTTTAATGCACATGCCTGCTGTAAGTTGCTTTAGAAAAGCTGATGTGACGGTCACATAGTGTGGGAAATGGAAACTTACTGGCCATCTCTTCGGGTTGCCTCTTTCAGTGAAGAGGTTCAGATATCCTGGGGCTGTATAGTAGCTCCAGAGAAAAACAGCATGCTGTAACTGCTACCTGCGTGTGAATCATGATTGCACTACTGTGCTGCACAAACTAAAGAGATTCTAGTGGTGACTGTGCCAGATTAACTCCTTGCAATTCACCATCAACTTTCGATAGCTGGCTTAAAGATTCTTCATGGTATGATGCTCTAGGTAGTCAGTTTGCTAACTGAAGTGCTTGTTTTCTCATTCCTGTGAGAGGTATTAATGCATTTTACTTTCTCAACTGCTACTTCCTTCTCTGCTTTTGTCTTTTATTCTTACAGACTCCAATTGATGCTGATACTGCCTGTGATAGGAGTTTGAATTAATCAGAATATGTAGTGCTGAGATAACTAACTGCTTTTTTTTCTGGATTTGTTAGAAGAGGATTCTGTAGAAAAAAGCAAAAGACTCCGCTACCATGATGAAGCTGACCAGAGTGCCCTGCAGAGAATGACACGTCTGCGTGTCACCTGGACAGTGCAAGAAGACAGTCTGCTCATGCTGTGCCGAATTGCTAGTCATGTGCTAAATGCAAAGGTATATAGTAGAACCTCTGTTTAAGGGGTCTGTGTGCTGAACACACATTTCCTCAGTCCTAGGAGTTCATCCTGGTTCTAACCATCATTTGTGTACGTAAAAGCTGAAGTTTAACTCTGAACACTTTTGTTCTTCACACAGGTAAAAGGGCCCTTTGTTCCGTGGCAAGTAGTTCGGGATATCATGCATGCCAGCTTTGAGGAATCCCTCGATAAAACTTCTCATTCCGTTGGACGAAGAGCTCGTTACATTGTCAGAAATCCACAGACCTATCTTAATTATAAGTAAGAAGGTTTCTGTCTATCTTCTAGGTATAGGCTAAATTCTCCTGACGTGAAGTGAAGGGATATGCTTCTCCTGTGGTTTTGCCTTATATCATGTGAATAGAAATTTCAACTTTTTTGCACCCTAGTGCTATCAAATCTGTATTGAATTGGGAAGATTTCAACTATGTACAACACCTTCAATTGTATCTGTTGCAGAGTTTGCCTTGCTGAGGTTTACCAAGATAAAGTCCTTATTGAAGATTTCATGAACAGAGAAAATAATTACGAAGATCCACAGGTAGGAGGGAAGTATTCTAAAGGTCATAGAGCACTGTACACTCTTTGAATTACTGAGTACTTGCACTGTTTCGATTACTGTGATTTCATATCTTATCTCTCCCTTGTACCCTTAGCTATTTTAAAAATAGCATCATTGTAAAAATGCAGCATCATTGCTATTTTGAGAGTAAAGTGGACACAGGCAGCCTTGCAAAGGCACATAAACAGCACTGCTGTGCAACAAAAATTTGGGGTTTTCAGTGTGCTTGTTTGTAAGTATCCATGACTGAGCATCCATATGCACTGATTTTTTTTTTTTTTAATCCTCTCAGCCTCCTTGTTATCTGAGCAAGAAAACATTTTTGCTCTGTAATTTCTTATTTTTTTATTCTGGCTGCATGTTGAAAAATTGCCTTAGTTTCTGTGGACGAGTGCAGGTTTGTAAGCACGTTTCATGAGAGAAGCTTTGATTTGATCAGTCAAAAGATTTTACTTAATTTTTGAGTTTTTTATGGCTTAAATCAACCACAGTTTCAAATTGAAAAGTTGTTTACGCTTTCAGTGCAAGCAATTCCATTTTGAATTTCAAAACTTTATCACAACTGGGACAATGTCACAGCAAGATTTTCTTTGGTTTTATCCAGGAATGACAATTCAAATTATTGTCAGAAAATCCCAACCAGTTCTGTTGTTAGATTCATCATTTTTGTTTAAATAAAGAGGAGTTGTTCACTGGTGAGACATTGCTGAAATAAATGCATGTGTCCCCATCCCTAAAATCTGTCTTCGGAAGCAAATAATATCTTGTTTCCAGAGAGATACAGGGCTGTTCCTCTTGTGTAACAGGTGAGCTCCAAGCCATGATGGTACAAACAGACTTAATGGAGAACATGATAAAGCCTGAAGGGTGTGAAGAGAAAAAAAAGACTTAAGCAGAAGATTAAACAAAGCTCTAGCAAGAGATCTTATGCTATTAATTCAGTGTAATTGTTTTTAATATGTTCACGGTGGGTTGCTTGTAGCTGTGAGCTTGATTACAGGCAGAATCTGCAACTGTTAAGTAAATCAGCAAACTCAAACTCCACAGAACTTTTTTGATGCATTCTGTTCTCTGTGGTACTCTTTCTGACTTGATCATTCAAAACCAGCTATTTCTACTAGAATTTTCCATGAACACTTTAAAAGTAGAGGGTCTTTTCCCACTCTAAGAAATTGAGGTTGATAACATTTCTCTCTCTTGTTCTCAAAGGTTTGTGCAAAGGAGTTTAAAGAGTTTGTGGAACGACTGAAAGAGAAATTCAGTTCAACCCTGGGGAATCCCAAACTTGAGATTCCTGATACTTTGCAGGAACTCTTTTCCAGGTATTTTAGTTATGGTGCTTTGGACTCTGCACATGGCCTGAGACAGTGAGAGAGGAGGGCAATTCAGAGTAGACCTCTCCTCTGCTATGTGTGCTTTACACCCTCTGTTACTTGTACTCTGAGTATCAAAAGAAGTTTCAGTAAATACAACAAGCAACGTTTCTCTCAAATCCATACTTCCTAAATACATATAACTAATTTTCAGTTATTTGCACAAACTTGCTTATTTTAAACCATTCCCATTTTGCTAAATAAGGCTTTTTGTAAACCAGAATTCACAATGTCAGATTTTCATAAATTGTCAAATCCTCAACTTTGCTGTTAGAGGTGTTGGTACTGAGGTGTAACATTTTAATGCAATAGAAGACTTCCCTTTACCGTTTTCCAGATTAACTGGCCCCATTTTGTATCACAATTTGTAGCTGGTTGCTCACCTAAATCATCTCAGTGCTGCTAAAACTGTTGATACAGAAGAGCACTCAGCCTTGTATAGCATTCTCCAGCCCCAGATCGTCAAGCTTTTTCATGATGAATAACACTTGGAAAGAAGTGTGAAAATTTGGGTCTCGAACCATTTTATGATAATAAATTTAGTACCTTCGTAAATTTTCTTACTTTGGGAAGGCTGTACGTTACAGCAAAAGTGCTGCCGATGGTAACTGGAAGTCTAAAACGACAATCCATAGGTTTTAGATATCCATATAATATATATTTGCGGATATAGATATCCGCAAATATAGATATCCATATAATGTATTTGCGGATATAGATATCCGACAATCCATACAGTTCTGTACTGCCTCCTGTCAATGAGTTTTATCTCCTTGTCAGCAGTGGAGTGAGGGAGATTGATCTGGACAGGTCTTTTAATTTTTGACACTAGGGCTGAGGGCTGGTGGAGCAGATACTTCCCCTGCGCTGTTTCAGCACTTGTCTTATTAGCAGTTGCACTTGTTCAGCTTCTGGGTTTCATGGTTGATATAAAATTACTTTTGTTTCAGTGTTTTCCCTTCCCTTCCCTTAACTAGATTTCGAGTTCTGGCAATCGGAGAAGACACAAATCAAAACACAAAAGAGGATAGTCTAAGCAGGTGAGCAGCAGTAGCACCATTTTTTCCCATTAGGACTCCAAGGTCATGTCAGCCCTCACATCTGTGGAAGTCATACAGTCTTCTAATTCAGTATGTTTTCCATCTGTTTGTTGCAGTGTATAAATTTATTAATAGAAAAATACTTTCACAAGGCTGTAGGGACCTCTGACATAGATTATAGATTTGATGAATAAATTGACAGCTGCCATGCCCTTCTCAAAATGGTGGTCTGTTATCATTAGGACAACAGTGTATGTTTTCTTTGTGGGTGCTATACCTTAAGAGGAGGAGATGTTAACAAAGAGAACTTTGTTTTGTGCCGGATTATCTGGACTGATCCAAAAATTCAGGGTGGGAGGTCAGGAAAAATGTAACAGGCTCCTTTATGTGAATGATCCTCAGCTGTAGTGATCTCATGCCTTTATACATCTATTTCAGAAGCAGATGATTGAGTTTGCATATTTTTGTGCTAGTAGGTAACTCATGCTCAAAAATCATCATGAATAAACTCTTCTTTTTTTCTTTCTTATTTTCTTTCAGTGTCTATGATATTCATTTTCTAGTGCTACAGAATTTGATTCAGAGCACTTTGGCACTCTCAGATAACCAGATGAAATCTTGCCAGTCATTTCAGGTACAGCATCTGGACCAAACTTTACTGGTCATACAATTCTAAAGAGTTTCTCCTTCCTACTTTGATATATGCCTTTTTCAAATGGGAGAAAAGAAACGCAGAAACTTAAATTTGTATCCATTCTGTGGGGATTATTCTCTTCTGCTTTTAGGAAATTATTAGGCAGATTTTCAATAGGTTGCTTTTCTCTCTGAGGATGAGACTGCAAGATGTGAGGTTGAAGCAATCCCCAAAAACCATATGAAAAACTCCACGTCCTTTCCACTGGGTCAAACTGTACCATGATTTAGTGCCCACTTGAGCAGTTGGAATTATGCTCTGGAGGAGATATTACAAAGACGGTCCTAGTATCCAGCTGACACTGATGTTGCAAAGCCACTCCTTCAGCGTTGGGGACCACAAAAATATATCATCTATCAGTCAGGCACTTTATTTTTTTAACTTAGAAGTTCAAAGGGAGTTTAATATCTCATCAGTAGGAAAGAGTGGAGCCTAGAAAGCCAAGCTCATGGAAGCAAATGTTCCTGGTAAAATGATGGGAAGAATCTACCAAAATGTGTTGCAGATGAGCATTTTTTACATATATAACTCTAGTGGGAGCCTGATCCCATTTTGAATATCAAGTGTTCTGTAGTATTTAGTTAATTTAATTGGCATTTACTGTGGGAAGCCTGGAATCCCATAAAAGGAATGGAATAGTGTAGTTAAGTGAATTTATATGTAGCATTTACATTCTGGCTTGCAGCTCCGTATTCATTTAGTTAATGTAAACCTCAAGTAGGTGAATCTAACAGTGGATTCAGAGCTAACACCACCTTTTACACTGAACGGGGTTTTTTTGCAGACATTCCGATTGTACCGGGAGTACCGGGATGACATTCTTGTGAAGGCTTTCCTAGAGTGTCAGAAGAGAAGCTTGGTCAATCGCCGTCGAGTAACCCACACACTGGGACCAAAGAAAAGCCGGGCTTTGCCTTTTGTACCCATGTCATATCAGCTGTCTCAGAGTTACTACAGGTGAGTGTCAGGAAGGTCACTGTTTGAGCAAATAAAAGAAGCTACCCAGGCATACTTGGTATGGAGGAGAGAATAACCATGAAGTACCTAGAGCAAAGAACCTGACTGTCACAGCTGAAGCTGAAGAGATGAAGGTAACGCGTATGTATGTCAGCCCTTTATTCAGTTAGCAATTAGGGCCGTGCAGGGACTAGGGCCAAGTTTGCTGGGCAAGCCTTTACAAAGACATATGCAGAGGAGAGGAGAGGTAGCACCAAAGTTGTAGATGTGGTGGAAAGATTTCTTTAGTGCTCTTGTCATTCTGATGGTTGCTTGCTTTTCCTGTCCAGTTACTTTGTGCTGCACTGTACCTGGATGTCAGGGGTGGCAGAGGAGAGTTTAACTGTAAATGTGTTCAATGCTCAAGCAGAAGATGAGATCTTTGCTTTGTATTTGCTATATAGTACCTGACCTTTACATGGTGCATAAATACCTAATGTTCTGGCACTAGTAAAAGGACTGTGAAAGGAGTTGTAGAAAGTACTTGGTCACCAGCTCTAGCATGGAACTTCAACTATTTGGCTGCTCTGTGCTACCATGGGTCTAAAATTCATGCATTGTAAGAACAGATCATGAAAATTTTTTGTGCTTCTTTGAATTTGTCTTTTTGTCCAGAGTTTTTACATGGCGGTTTCCCAGTACAATTTGTACGGAGTCCTTTCAGTTCCTTGAGAAGCTCAAGAATGCTGAAAAATCAGACCAGCCAGATAACTTCTCATTTAAAGATCAAGAAAACAACGTGGCAGAAGGAATGATTGCATTTCCTATGGATGGACCTGGTGGGCAGTGTGTGGCGATGCTTTCGCTATTCTCCCTGGGACTTGTATCTGTGAATGTGAGAATCCCAGAGCAGATAGTTGTGGTGGACAGCACTATGGTAGAAAATGAAGTGATAAAAAGGTAAACACTGTTATTTCTATTGGGAAATACGGTTTGAGGGTAACTTAAATGAAATTGGACAGGCATTAGCATTTTCTGCACTGTATTGTGGCATGTTTTACTGTGATATTGTTTAGATTTTTATTTCTGAGGGAGCATTCTGAAGTCTTAATGGCACTTTAGTTAGTGCCTGTCATTATAGCCTCGGACTGCATTTATCTTCACGTATGTGACATTTAAATTGCTAGGCACTTCATTGCCATCAGAGCTAATGCGGAAAGGAGAGCAGTGTGTGCTAGATGAGCATTTTCATCAACATTGTACCTTCCCATTTCAAGGACTGCAGAAGGATTAGTAACAAGGTTTCACCTTTATCAGTGAAACCTGTCTCCACAATATCGGTTCTATGTATTGTCTCCTCTTTGGGTTTGGTTGTTTTTTTTTTTTAAGCCTCCAGTAATTGCTGGAATTGCTGAAATTGAAACTCTCTCCCTAGGCAGTCTAATCCTCTGAATACTTATCCTTACAATCATTATGTGTTTTCTTAGAGTGCAACGAAAATCTCTCGCTGTAGTTTAACCTGTTCCTTCCTGTTGTGTATATATACATGGAAAATACTTTGTTCTCTTTCTCTTCAGAGCAGCTTATTACCTATTTGAAGATTGTTATCATAGTCCTCCTCCCATAATATGCTGTTCTTTAAAATGTGCAGCCTTAGTTCCTTTACTTGTGTTTTTGGTATGTTATCCAGATCTCTGTCTTTCTCATTATTTTCCTCTGCACTGAACTGTGATGTCAAAAAACAAATGCCACGCTCTTGCTGGCAGTTCTGTGCCAGTTACATCATGTTATATAGGTGATATGCCTGCTAATACATCCTAAGATGATGAATAGCCATGGTCTTGCCAAAAAAAAAAAGGGGGGGGGGGGGGCAGCCAAAAACCCCCAGTGCGGTGATTCATGTACAGCTTGTGATTCTTGTGATTCACTATAACAAGTTTCTTTCCCTTTACCTAGTTAATTGTTTCCTCTTAGTGTGGAGGGACAGGTGCATGGTACTGTAATATAAATAACATGCATTTGTCCATATGAAATTGCTTACTGCTCTTTTCCAGACTGTTTCTCCAGTTTGCTGGAAATGTTCTGAACGCAAATCCTGTCTTCTCATAAACTTGCAGCCTCTTCAGTTCAGTGATCCCGTGGAAACTTAAGCTATTTTATCACCAAGGTCGTTAGCAAAAATACACTGAACCCTGAACTAGTCCCATTTCTGAGTGCAGGCATCTGAGTCCACTTTTCCAACTCGTTATGTACTAGCACTATTTTTTCTAAATGATGTGTTCCCTTTTGGTTTTAAGTATGTTTTAAGAGGAGGTACTTAAGGTCTAACTCATCTTAGAAAAGGCTGGAAGGAACCTTTGGTTGTCTCTGGCATAACCTGCTTAAAACAGAGGCAACTTTGGAGTTAGATCAGGTTGTTCAGAACCTTCACCTTTATCCATAATGACTCTTGTCGTGTCCTGGAAAGAAATAGTGTTGGTTTGAGTAAGTTTGTTTCTGGGAAATCTATTCTGGCTGCTACCACTGTTCTTTACTTTGAGGCCGTCTGCAGTTTGGTTTTATGTTGGTTTTTTGTTGTTTTCAGTTACTTTAAAAAAGAAAAAAAAAGCGTTTGGTCTGTAATTCTTTCTTCTCCTTTTCTCCCTTAAAAATAAACAGTCTGCCCTATACTGCAGTATCCCTTATGGTCTCAGCCCTTGTGCTCTGACAGATGTTCCCTCATGATGAAGTGTCTGCTGAACCAAAGAGGTTCAGCACTGTAAGCTGAGATATTTTGGGTTCATTTCAACATGCTTGCAAAAAAGAGAGAGTTTCCTTTTCCAGGGACCTTTAGTGTATTTTCTTTTCTGTAGTTGCTTGTTCTCAGCACTTTCAGTCAGCCTGCTATGGACATAACCCACAGCTGTTCATGACTAAATACCAGAATGCAGAATAGCATGTGTTCTTGCTCTGCTCAGTGTAATGAGTCACTTTCTTATTTTGGAAAAAAAAAAGCAGAAACAAAAACACAAACAAAACACCTCTGTTTGCTGTAGTTTGGGAAAAGAAGGACTTGACGATGATGATGACGATGATGATGACTTAGATGACAGCTCTGGAAGCAAACGGAGAATAGAAGTAAAAGCTCGTCAAGCATCTCATACCAATTACCTACTGATGAGAGGCTACTACGCCCCTGGAATTGTCAGCACGCGCAATCTGAGTCCCAGCGACAATATTGTGGTCAACTCCTGCCAGGTGAAGGTTAAGCTGCGATGTACACCGCTTCCAGGAAGACTCAGCTCTCCAGGTTAGTTTCTGTTTGGCCTAACTTGCACAGAATTGGGTTGGAGCAGGAAAGATAGCGAACTCACGAGCTGAGGAACTGATTTGAACGAAGCCTCTTAATAGGAACATTCTTTTTTCATTACACATGCAGTTTGCCTTGTAATGCTTTCTCTCCTGACTTAAAACAAACAGGTGGTTGACTTACAGAGGCACCTTTTGTTGGTAACAAGTCCTTGCTGTATTTCATGTTGTGTGAAACTATTAATCCAAAGAGGAAGTCTGTCCTCTGCTCTGTTAACCCTTCTCCAGGAGGTTTTTCAGTCCCTTCTGCAACTTAAAACACCATATTATGGTCATACCCAAGCTTTCTCTTCTGTAAAGAGAAAAGAAAATCTTTCAGAGCCCCTTGAATGGAAATTCACATTTATTTGTCTCATGCAAGTGCCTGAAATAGTGGTGTCCAATCCTTTTACCTACAGTAATTTAAACATTTTGATAATATTTAGAGCTTGAATATTTGCAGTTTGTCAGCACTCCCCCTTCTTGAAGAGCAGCTTCCTTTCAGCTGTAATGCAAATGTATCCAGGAAAGCCTTAAGTTGTATAGCTCTTTGGCTGCAAGGTCTAGTGCTGTCCCTTCCCATTCCTATTGCTGTTGTGGTAGAGGTAAAATAGAAATTCTTTCTCATATCTCTGCTGCCACACATGCCCTCCAGGTCTACTGAGCTGACAGCTCATTGCGGTTGTTTTCATTTTTCCTTGGCTGTCAAAGAAGTGCAGCTGTCATATGAGTGTCCCACAAAGCACGATGTAAAGGCAGCCTGCAGATAAAAGGGCGGGGAGCAGGTACGAACAGTGCCAAAGCTACCCTCTAATCATCTGGGACTGGAAAAAGGTGTTACACTGCTTCAACTTCTGAATACTCTGTACGGTGAGGGTCAGTTTTGTGCACTGATGGACCTGTCTCCAAACAGAGAGATGCTTTGTTATACTAAGTGTACTACGACATTGTCAGCTTGTAGATTATACCATATTTGGCCAATAGCTTTCTGCCACAGATCAGCTGCTTCCAATTTTTCAAATAATAGGGTCCTCCATAGCATTTCCTTGCCCTAGACTTTTCATTTGACCTTCTTTAAGAAAAAAATGAGATGATTCCCTCATTAACTTAGAGTTAAGCTTGACCCAGTGTTAGAGAGAACACCAGTAAGTCTACACTGTCTTTCAGCAATACTTCACTTTGATATGAGGGTAAGCCCTTGTAAACCAGCTTGCTCTTCTTCTACAGGTCTTTTCAGAGAGAATATAATATGTAAGGCAGAAAGAAAAAAGGAAACTGCAGCAATGAAGATGGAAAACTGAGTTCCATTTTTAATGGGAATAGTCTAGAACACCTCTAATCCGTCTGTCTCGGAATATTTATCTTTCTGTAGTGTATTGCATAGTAACAACTGCTTCACAGCTTATACGCTTGTTTTTTATTTGCTTTGCAGTTTCTTCTCTGCTTGATGACATGGTCGTGGGAGTCTCCTGCCTCCCTGAAACTTTTACCAGGCTGATAAAAGTCCAAGAAGAAAATTATGAGGTTGATCAGTTTCTTCATGAGTGTACAGAACGTTATGGCTATAATCCCAGAGATGTAGCTGCTGTTTTGGAGATCCGTAATGCAATAGAGGCAACTTCCCACTTTGGCATTTGCAAAGCTGAGCTGAGCAAACGTTTCTGCAGCTATGAAGAGGTGGAACCTGAACGCACCAGGAGCTTGGAGCAGTACATTCAGGTGGTTTTACAGCCAGCTGCTTTCCATACATTAATGATGGCATGCTTAGTATTCCCTTGAATAGGACAATCTTCCAGGCTGTAGGAAGCAAATATAAATTGAACGAAGCTATTTATATTAGGCAAGAGATCACGTGCCAACACCTGATAGCAGTCTTGCCTCAAAGTTAGGAAGGCCAAAACTCAAAGCAGCACTTACTCAAAGACAGAAATGAGCTGTTTCGGAAACCTAGAGGTACCAACATTCACCTTTGGAAGCAAAATACTCTTTCCCAGTTATATTTTATTAATTTAAGCTGAACAAAAGTGTCTTGTGCTGTAGTTTCAGACAAGTTTAAGGGGTAAAACATCTTTTCAACTTCAGTGCAGCAGGACAGAAAATTGAATGGTCTACTAAGCTCTTCCTCTTCCTTTGCTGCCAGCTAAAGATGGCAATTCCATGATATTTGGTTAAACTGACATTTTCCAGTGAAAGCTCCTGAGACAATTTTTGTGATTTTTTTTTTTTTTTTTTAATAGGACCTTATTGAACTGCAGCAGGTTTTAGAAGTAGGAGGCCATACTGTAAGACTGGTTGCAATAGTATTTGCCAAGCCATGGCTATTACATTCAGTATGTCTGAAGAATAAACCAGATGATTCTGATCAGCAAGGTGCAGAAACCGCTCTCCCAGATGTACAACAGGATTGCCTGCCACCAGAACCAAAGAAGGGAGAGGAATGTTCGAGAGAGGAGGAGCAGCTGGGACAAGACACCCAATCTGTCAGTGATGAAGAGCCCCCACGGAAGAGATGCAAGACTCAAAATGATGTCCTTCAAGATGGCAATCAACTCTGCCAGGGTTCACAGAGTGGTTTGAAAAGTGCAAATGAAAATAGCTTTGATGCAGGTGTTACTGATCCTGTTACAATGAAGGAAGCTTTAATCACGGATGAAGAAACAGGCTCCCTGGGAGGGCAGGCAGAACACCTAGCTGAACAGCCGGTGTGTGCTCCAGGTGCTGTGAATGTGGACACTTACAAGGAACAAGAGAAATCT
This sequence comes from Nipponia nippon, assembly GCF_047370975.1. Taxonomy (NCBI): domain Eukaryota; kingdom Metazoa; phylum Chordata; class Aves; order Pelecaniformes; family Threskiornithidae; genus Nipponia; species Nipponia nippon. The sequence continues at coordinate 7,432,172 of NW_028262369.1, forward strand.
TGTTCTGAGAACAAAGAGCTTGAAGAAGAGAATGATGAGCTCGGCACTGAGCACAACAAGCAGATCCCTATCCTTGAACAATCAGCCGGTGAGCAGTATGATGATCTTTCCTACTTACAGGAGAACCCAGGAGTCTCTAAAGGTATGTAAGAGCACTCTACATCCAAGAAATAGAGACTAGCTCATCATCAGTTGACCCCAAACAGGTAGCTCCATTTTATAAGCAAAAACTAGATTCTTTATGAAGCCGTACCAGTGATAGAGGGGTTTGTTTCTCACAGATGAAGTCGCATTACACTACTTGATCTGGAAGGTCTTGGAGGTTTCAAATACAGCAAAGATTCCTCCCTGTGCCTATTGCTGGAATGTTTGTGACTAGTCCAGAAATGAGTTTTTCTTAGAAACTCATTTCCATGTCTTATTCTTCTCCAAAAACGTATTTGGATCTCAAGTTTCTCATCTCTGGCTTCAGTCCAAAGGCTAGACATCTCTAAACCTAGAAAACACAGCGCTGCTGGTGTACATTTAACTAGAATGCCCATGACTGAAAGTTGTAAAGTCATTAAGCCATTCACCAGAAAGCAGCACATGCCAGTGAGAAGATTAATAGCCTCGTTTGTAACCCAATTTGACTTCATTTTCATTTCCTTTTTACTGCCAGTTTTAATAGCTAGTAGTTCTTGCCAAGCGTTACATTAAGTAGGTTGTTGGGCATTTTATTTTGTTTTTGTCTTTATCAGCTCTGATTTCAGATTGAATCACAAGCTAACTGCTTGTGTGGTATTTTGCCAAGATCTGGCGTTACCCACGTTTCCAGCTGCAGGCTGCCATGTGAATCAGTGCAGACTGATCCGTAGCATCTTAGAGCTCGGTATTGTTTAATTGGAGCCTTCCTGCAGGAAACAGACTCCAGGCTGTCTAAACAGCAAAGACTTCAGCAGTTCTTAACATGAAACTACTAAAGTACTGTTCTGGACTTAACTTCCTCTACTTGTTTGTAACATGGGAGGGAAAAAACAGTAGTTATGTTATCAAGCATAGAGTTCTTACTGGTCTTAATGATAAGGGCCAGCTGAAGCGTTTACATGGGCTTAAGCCAAAGCTGTTAGCCTCTGGGTGTGGTAGAAGTACCTACATTAAGTAATAGTGTAATTAAAATTCATGACATCATGCATAATGGAAGTTGCAGAGACAACTTTCACTTTGAAACCAGGCTCTGCTGAAATCTTGAGCTTGCGTTCTCAAGTCTACAGGTACTCAGACATCTGCTCAACTTCCATATGATTACCAGGAGCATTAAGTTAAACCCACATGAGTGCCTGCATGCTGAGACCCTGCCTAGCTCTCTGTGTGAAACTCAGTTCTTTCAGTCCCTAGAATTACTTGCGATTCAGCCACGTCATCGGGCTTCTGGGAATAAAACTTCTTGCTGTGATTTGGGAATGGAACCACAAAAAATGTGGGTGGAGCAGACAGATGTGGTTGTGAGAAGAGGGGTGGGAAAGAAAGAGTATGCTGCAGGCAGGTAATGGCAGTCAGAGTGGAAGCTTAGCTCCCCATGCAAGTGAGAACAACACGCGGCGTAGTTTGCTTGTGTTATTTTCTAGCATAAGCTGTTGCATTTTTCAGCTTCACCACCTTTTGCTTTCTTTCCACTAGATAAAGAGTTTGGGTTAATTAAAAACTATGTGTTCTTTCCAGGAAGTTCTATGACAGATGTATCCCAGGCAGCCAGGGACCGGTGAGTAACAGAGACATCTGCAGAATAACTGAACACCTAGCACTGCCAAAATAGCATCTGGAAGCAAATGATTTGGAAACCTTAGTTTTATGCTCTGATGGGCAGTGAGCATTGATGATGGAGAAACCCCATGTTTTCCTCCAGTGTTCTTGTTAATGTTACTTATGCTTGCATGCATGCTGAAAAAATTTCTCTGGTACGTGCGTGTTTTTTCCCAAAAACCAACTATCTGGAAATATCAGAGGAACAAAACTCATTTTCCTTCTCAAATAAGTCCAATGCCAGAAAGTCTCAGCTTCCACGTGCCCAAGAAAGGCCTGGAGAAACTGCAATGTGGGAAATGTGAATTGCTGTGCAGGGTCTGTCTTTTGTCTCCAAAATGCTAAAAATGAGGAATTCGGTTTCCTGTCTGAGCACTGTTGCTGCATGTTGCAGATTGAAGCAGGTCTTGGATAACTTTTGGAGGATGTTAGAGCTAGTAACAAACAAAGAAGTGGAACAAAGTCATCAAGGCTCAGGGTAATTGTTGGGTGGTATAATGGTGCTAAAAGTGCTTCTCGGGTGGTGAACACCTAGTGTGAAATACTTCAGGTCCGTGGAACTGTCTAGTAGATTAGCACCAGTCTCTGCCCATTCTCAGAGCAGCTGCAGAATTTACACCTAGGATGTGAGCAAACACTGGCAATGGATGTAGTAAGAACCTCCATTATGCAGAAATGACGATGATGGGAAAGCTAGCTAGAAGAATAATTCCCGACAGAGATGAACTTAAATTGCCTTTTGCAGGGCCTGCGAGAACGTCTGCTTCATTGGGAGACCCTGGAGGATTGTGGATGGGAATCTGAATAAACCTGTGTGTAAGGGGATGATGGAAGCTGTGCTCTACCACATCATGACAAAACCAGGCATAACGGAGGGCATGCTCTTGCAGCATTACACGGGGGTCCTGCAGCCCGTTGCAGTCTTAGAGATACTGCAGGTATGTGAATCATCAGCTGCGTGAACTGTAATCTGGCTCAGCTTCTGCATTGAGAGCCAGCAGCTACTGTGCTGGAAGTGCGAGGAAACGGGGACTGTGAATGAACCGTGAAAAATAATCTTCTCCCTTTAGTGCAAATTATCCAAAGCCAGAGCAAGTTACTGTTCACAATGAGGAGGGAAGGAAGCCTGCTTTACCTTCCTTGGAATGACTGTATTACTGATGTTAAAATTGGAGCTTGCTTCTGAAACGGATGTACGTGCCGTGGAAATTCTAGTTGTTTACTGCAGAGCGGTGGCTCGTCACTGTGAAATATTAAGCTGGGCTGTTTAATGCAGTGTTAATCACCATGGAATTTATCTTGGTTTTTTCCCTATATACCTTTCAGATGGGTAGTCTTTGACATAAGAATCACTGAAATGTGTCTGTGCTAGACAGTCCTGTAAATATGACCTCCTGTCCTGAGACCTGCTTAAAGGCATACATCCTTAATTGTAAAACAATACATGGTGAGAAAATTTGAGTTTCTCACATCTTTTTTCCCACATCTTGAAGTTTGTTTGCCACCACTGCTACTTTGCAAAGGAAACCTTGATTTATTTTCTTTTTTCTATAAGGATTCAAAATCCTAAGTATAGCAGTAGTATTGCAGTCCTTCCCATAAGCACGACTTCCTCTACTAATGCTGGAAATCAGTATTCCAGTGTATGTATGCCACACTTCTGGCCAAAGGCTGACGCATTTGGTAACAATGCAAGTTGTGTACGCCTCCAATGATGCGCTGAGCAACCATCCCATTTCCTAGGTGTCCCATCGCAGCTTGCCCGTGTGTCCTGTGCCGCAGCAACACTGCCAGGAGGGTAGCTGGGATCAGGGCACAGGCAGAGCAGCAGCAGACAGGTTTAAGACTGCAGTACGGAGTGTACAGTGGTGAGGCATGCACGTGTAGGAGAGCAATACAGACTCCTAGGCAACTTTTATTCAAATCCACAAAGTCAAGGAATTACCTGTACATTTTACAGATCAGAGAACTTGAATCTAACTTCTCTAGCAATAAATTTTAACAAGAACTAGTTTTAAAACCATAGACAGAGCTTATATCTGTGATATACCAAATATAAGTAAATTTAGACGCACACCTGTGTGAGATTACTGAATACCCACCAGATGTTTTCAGCACGTGGATCGCCTTGCTGGCTGTTGCTGCGGGAATGAATGCTAACCCATCAGCAAGAACTGAGCCAGAAGGTTTACACCTGTACCACCATGAAATGATTCGTAGTTGGGCCTAAATGTTGAGATCTGTTGTTGAACGCTGTTCTGTGTCAGCATCCAGATGTCAACCACTGTGCTGAAAGTGACAAATGAGCATATATCCAGCTATGCGACCTGGCTTTGCTGTGCTGGAATCTTTGCCATCCCCACGGTCTCCTGAGGGGGTGGAGTGCAGCCACTTTTAGTATAAATTGGCTGATGTTTCTGAGAACACTGTAGGCAGAACAGCATTAAGTGCTTTTTATTTTCTGCAACTGCCCAAGCTAAAATGTGTAAATTTTTCTGCAGGGTCTGGAAACTCTGGGTTGCATCAGACGATTCTACATGAAAAAGCCATCCCTGGTGTCGCTCTTTTCTCAGCCAGTTGTGGAAGAAGAACTAAACAATCCCAAACTGAGCGAAACCCCGACAATATACTATGAGCCTACAATAGACTGTACTCTCAGGCTGGGAAGAGTGTTCCCCTGTGAAGTGAACTGGAATAAATGGGTGCAGATTATCCCTGTATAAAAGAGGTAAAGCTGAGTCTCATTAAATTGGTTTATCCTGTAGGAGCGAGTGTTAATGCAGATTAAATGTTAATATTTCTGCTCCATCATGTTTTTACTAAGTTATTTATCCTTTTTACTTTTGAATGTATTTAAACTGAGAATAAAGCTTAACATTAAAACACAGGTAATATTTGATCCCACTTTTAAGTATATTCTCTTTTTACCAATGCCACATAGTTCATAGTTTCTGCTTTATCTTACGTGGTTTTCACAAGGCACAGCAAAGGCCCCTTTTTCTTTTTTTTTCTTCCCCTAAGGCCACAACAGTAACATTTTACCTTTGCTTTGCCTTCTGCTCTGTTGTACAGCAGCTGGCCCTGTACTAAGGTTTGGTAACTATTCTTTAGCTTAGTTACCTTAGGGTCTGTCTGTATTTCAAACACTGGTTTCTTGGTGTGCGTGGCATTAGTTTATTATGTGTGCTTTTAGCAGAACTACTGCACCATGTGAAATAAGGGCCCGATAGTCTTCCAAGGCCCTACAGAGGGACCTGGCCAGGCTGGATCGTTGGGCCGGGGCCAACTGTATGAGGTTCAACAAGGCTCAGTGCCGGGTCCTGCACTTGGGTCACAACAACCCCAGGCAACGCTACAGGCTGGGGGAGGAGTGGCTGCAGAGCTGCCTGGAGGAAAAGGACCTGGGGGTGTTGGTTGACAGCCGCCTGAACATGAGCCAGCAGTGTGCTCAGGTGGCCAAGAGGGCCAATGGCATCCTGGCTTGTATCAGGAATAGTGTGGCCAGCAGGACCAGGGAGGTGATAGTGCCCCTGTACTTGGCACTGGTGAGGCCGCACCTCGAGTACTGTGTTCAGGTACAGTTTGGGCCCCTCACTCCAAGAAGGACATCGAGGTGCTGGAGCGTGTCCAGAGAAGGGCAACGAAGCTGGTGAAGGGTCTGGAGCACAAGTCTTGTGAGGAGCGGCTGAGGGAGCTGGGGTTGTTTAGTCTGGAGAAGAGGAGGCTGAGGGGAGACCTTATTGCTCTGTACAACTACCTGAAAGGAGGTTGTAGTGAGGTGGGGGTTGGTCTCTTCTCCCAAGTAACAAGTGATAGGACGAGAGGAAATGGCCTCAAGCTGCAGTAGGAGAGATTTAGGTTGGATATTGGGAAAAACTTCTTCACCGAAAGGGTAGTCAGGCACTGGAACAGGCTGCCCAGGGAAGTGGTGCAATCACAGTCCCTGGGAGCATTCAAAAAACGTGTGGATGTGGTGGCTGGGGACATGGTTTAGAGGTGGGCCTGGCAGTTAGGTTAACGGTGGGACTCGATGATATCCGAGGTCCTTTCCAACCTTAGTGATTCTAACACAGGGAGGAGGAACACCCTTTTGGAGCCTCCGGCTGTCACTTTGTGTGTGGCAGCCTTACCCCCGGTCAGGTTTTCAAGCACCCACACAGCAGACGGTTGCTTCCACCCAGTGTCGTGTTTATTGCAGAAGACACCCAAACCCCCTCCCCGCGGGACCTCTGCTCCCGGGCCCGGGGCCCGGCCGGGCCGAGCCCGTCAGGGGAGCGCGGGCTGGGCCGGTGCCGCGGCCCCTCAGCCCCGGGGCGGCCGGGGTTGGGCCGGGGGCCTCAGTCCCGCCAGCGGTGCCCGCACTGGGCGTTGCAGCACTTGTAGAAGGTGGTCATGGGCTCGTCGGCCGAGCGCGTCTGGATCTGCATGAAGTAGGCGCGGGGGTGTTCGCACTTCGGGCACGGCTCTGCGGGGCGAGGCGCCGTGAGGCGAGGCCCGGCCCGGCCCCCCCCGCGCCCCGGCCCGGCCCTACCTGCGGTGGAGTCCACGTTCTCCCAGGCCGCGGCGCCGCCCAGCACGTCGTCCACCTCCTTCAGCCGCGGGTACTTCCTGCTCGTCACCTGCGGGAGGCCGCCGGTCAGGGGGGCCCGGGCCGCCCCCGCCCCAGCGCCGGGCCGCCCTCCCCGGTCCCCATCCCCCCCCCCCCGGCACCTTCCGCGTAACGTTGCGCACGTAGGGGCAGGTGGTGCAGGCGAAGCGGTGGCAGCGCGGCCCCTCCTCGGCCACCAGCACGTTGCCGCAGGCCGGGCAGAAGAGCAGCATCCCCGGTTCCGCGGCGCCGACCGCCCCTTCCGGCGCGGCGATGGCGGAGGCCGAGGAGGAGCTGGCGCACGCCGAGGTGCTGGAGCTCTTCCAGGCGGCGCTGGCGCGGCTGGTGCAGGACCCGCTGCTCTGCGACCTCCCGCCGCAGGTGGGGCCGGGGGCGGCGGGGGCCGGGCCGGGGCCGGGGGCCGGGGGGGGGGCGGCGGCGGGGCTCAGGCCCGCCTCGCTCGCATGTCGCGGCCGTGCCGCCCGCAGGTGACGGCGGAGGAGATCGGCTCGCAGGTGGCGCTGGAGTACGGGCAGGCCATGACGGTGCGCGTCTGCAAGGCGGACGGCGAGACCATGCGTGCGTCCCGGGGCCGGGGGGCGGGCGGAGCCGGGGCGGGGCGGGGAACGGGCCGCGGCGGGACGCCCAGGCCAGGCCCGGCTGGGCGGCGGGGGGTGGCGGGCGGCTGCCGGGGCGCTGACGGGGCTCTCCCCCCGCCTCCAGCCGTGGTGGTGGTGCAGAACGCGTCGGTGCTGGAGCTGAAGAAGGCGCTGCGGCGGCACGTCCAGCTGCGGCAGGCACGGCAGGGCGGCGTCCAGCACCTCAGCTGGTGAGCGGGCCGGGGGCGGGCGGCACCCCCTGCTCCCCCCACCTGCCTCCCTTGCCCGGCTCCCTCTGCCGCTCCCCCTAAGCGTTTTTCCCCTAGGAAGTACATATGGAGGACATACCACTTAACCTACGCCGGAGAGAAACTGGCAGATGACAGGAAGAAGCTGAGAGAGTGAGTACTCGGGTCCCTTCTGGCGTCCGTGGGGCTGGAGAGGCCCAGCTGGAGTCCGCACGGCATCTGCAGAGGCAGGGCTAATGGGGGGCTTTGTGCCCTGGCTCAGGCAGGTCCCAGCACTGGCACAGGCTGCCCAGGGCAGCGGTGGAGTCCCTGTCCCCGGAGGTATTTACAAGACGTGTAGATGTGGTGCTTAGGGACATGGTTTAGTGGCTTGGCAGCGCTAGGTTAATGGTTGGACTCGATGATCTTAAAGGTCTTTTCCAACCTAAATGATTCTACAATTCCACTTGAAACTGACTGCAAGATGGGACCAGCCCTGCACACAGTGGTGGGACAGGCCCTGCCCTGACAGACTGAGAGGCCGCCTGCAGGGCAGGAAGGTCTCAAGTAGTTCCTCAGCCACAACCATCCTGTGCTGAGTGAGTTCATCCAATTCCGACCACGCCGAGGCACTCGGATGCATTGCCCCTTGGCTGTCTGTGCCAAACTCCTGCAGAATAGGTCATGCTTACTAAGGTTACACCTGAGGTATCCTGCAGAGGCAAGATTAGTGAGAAAAAGCATGAGCGTGAGGGGAGTAGAACACAGAGGCGGCCAGGAATGGTGTCATGCGCATGAAGTGTATTAGTTCATTGCCAGGGAAACTGTGAGCTACGCAGCAGAGGATGGGGTCAGGACACATAATGTGGTGGACGGGATCCAGGGTGGAAGGGACCTCTGGAAGTCATCTAGTCCAACCCTCTGCGCAAGCAGGGTCAGCTAGAGCTGGTTGCTCAGGGCTGCGTCCAGTTGGATTTTGAGTATCTCCAAGAACATTGCCCCCACAACCTCTCTGGACAACCTGTTCCAGTGCTCAGTCACCCTCACAGAGGGCTTGGCAGAGCTGCTGAGGTAGAAAGGTAGGAAGGAGGATGGAAGAACAGCAAGCAAAGAGGAAACCAAGGATAAGAGTGTTGGGCCCTGGACCTGCTCAGCCACATATCAGAGACCATCTAGTCACAACACTGACAGACGACTCCCACGTTTCCACGCCCATTCTCAGGGCAAGGGGGCAGGAGGTGCTGCTGAGCACCCTAGCTGTTGCATACAGCAGTGCTGGGTATGCCAGCCTGCACACAGACCAGCGAGAAAAGCTTGTCTGAAGTATTAAAAATTTAGCAAGACAGCCCTAATCAAAGCTGTCCTCAAAGACTGAGCCATGGATGATAGATGTTGCATTTAAGGGGATGTTGCAGTTAAAAAGGCAGATGATCAGCTCCATCGGTGCCAGCAGCATGTTCCACACACACAAGTGAGAACTTCAACTTGCCCTGTATTAGGGCACAGCACGTAATCGTAGGAGTCCGTCTCCCCCTGGGAAAGAGGAGGCTATAGGATTTCAAAGGTTGTAGTTCCTGGGAAACTGGCATATAACAGCATAACTCTCTGTTCAGGTATGGCATCAGAAACCGGGATGAGGTCAGCTTCATAAAGAAACTTCGAAAGTAACCTGTCAGGTAAGTCCTAAACATCCATTACGAGCTACCAGTTCTTCCATCTTCCTCTTCCCCAGGCCTTAGCGTTCAGGCTCACAGCAGCTGGTGTTGCTGCTCTCCGCTGCATAGCAGAGCATTTCTGAATGCCGGTGTCTGCATTCGGCTTGCGCCCTGGCTCTGGTCTGTTTCCACACCCTGGTTGTGTTGCTTGTGCTTCTCTCAGGGTGGGGAATGATAATTCAGCTACTTCAGTTACCGTACATCAGGAGCAGCAGCAGCAATATCTTAGCAATGGTGTATCTCTAACCCTACTTTATGTTTAGACCCTTATCTGTTCCCTCAACGTCTTGAGATTCATTAAATGCAGGGTTCCTTTGTTGGCCCTTGTGATTGCTTCTAGGACCTTGCTTTCTTTTAGGCTTCTTGAATCTGTGGAAGTCACTGCTAGGAACGTGGCTGGGCGCTAACCAGCCCCTAGGAGGACAGAGGTCTCCTTGTGCTACAGGTCATTGCCATCACCCAGGTCCTCAGGGTCCGTCTTCGTGCCTCAGGCTCTCGTACCCGAGTGACTGTGCTCTCACCCTGCTCCTAGCGTTCCTGCACCTAACAGAAATGTCCCGCGGGTGCGTGTAGGCAAACACAGCACGTTCTCTGCTCTTCCACAGTGGGTGTATTTTGAGCCGTCTTTCTCAATTACTGCAAGCTATAAGGAGCTAGGAAAAGGGACCTCAGCGTACATGTCCTGTCGTTTTTGTCTCTCAGTTTCTCCATTTTCTGGTTTATAGAAACTTGAGTTCAACAAATTCATTGTTCTCAGAAGACAGGACACACCACTAAACAACTTTCGGTCGTGGTATTTCTGTGCAACCGATGTGTTTAAAAATACTTCCAGCACAGGAAGCACTAGTAGCATGTATATTTACCTGTTTGTAACCTCTGTAGACCTAATTCTGGTATTATACTGCTATTTTTAGAAAGTTATGCACACAAACACAAGATGTGGCCAAGACTCTCAAGCTTAGTAAGTTTAAAATTATGTCTGCATCCCCTCAACATCTAAAAACACAAGCGCAGTGTCTGAAGAGCCGTGGTAGTAGCAGCTTTTCCCAGCACTTGTTTTTTTTTTGTTTTGCGGCTCCAGCTAGCTGGATTAGAAACTGTTGCTTTGTGACCACAGTAACTTTTTTTCTCCTTTCAATACTGCCACATTTGCAACATCCAGTGTAATGTCATGGGTGCCATGCCAGAAGCCATCTGCCCCACAGCGCCTGTGACCAGCAGTCACCTGTGGCACCGGCTGATCTCCCCTGGGCTGTCTGGGCGTGGTGGTGTGGCGACAAGGGAGCCCAGCATGCAGTAACTATTGTCACTGCCAAATGTCTTCTTTCTTTAACAGAGAGAGCGGAGAATCCAGCCCTACCAAGTACCAGACTGTGGATTCAGCACGTTTCTGGACGAAAAGGTTGTAACATTTCAAAGAGAAACAGACTCCAGTTGCATGGACATTCTCGCATGCTTTTTGCAGTTGCTATTTGAAAGGTCTGTTTCTGAGCTGTATGTGGAATGTATTTTCAGTGATTAAAGAGACCCTCTGGTTTGCTGAGGCTTTTAAGGCCCTTATTTCCAGCTGCAAATCTGCATCTGACCGTTCTGGGTGCTAGAAAAGGATTGATTCTGCTGGTAAACAGCATAGGCGAGATAAAGTAACAAACGTAGCCACAGACTATGCAGAACAATTAACAGTAGCTAAAACGCTACCTTACCATTTAATCACCACCTTAGCAGTAGTAAACAACTCTGGTTAAAAATGTAGTATTGAAACTAGTGTAATAAAAATAATGGCAGCAGAAAAGGTTCAATACAATTGAACAAGGCACAAACGTTCTGTTTTCAGAGTCTTCTGAGATAAGGCAAAACATGCCTGCCAAGTGCTAAGGAGACAGTTTAAATTAACCACGGGCAGGGTTAGAAGTGTCATTGGATTAGAGGCTTTGTCCACATGGAACTGGCACAGCAAACGCAAAGACAGTCCATCTCCAGTGCCTGCTCGAGAAGCCAGTCTTTGCCTTCAGTGGAGCTGTGCATCCAGGTCGTATTTCTCGCAGAATTTGTCTGTGAATGGTATACAAGTAAGGAACTCGCACCACTCGCACTTGATGGGGTAGAAATAGAACAAAATCACAAGTCCTGAGAAGAGTGCAATGAAGATGAGCTGGAAAACTATAATTTGGCATCGCTTCCTATATAAATCAAACTTCCCAAAGCTAATGTAGGGCAGGAAGGCAAAGGAGAGGAAGAAACCACTGATAAATCCTGAAATGTGAGCAAAATTATCAATCCAAGGCAGGAGGCCAAAGGCAAAAAGAAAGAGCACCACAGCCAGCAGCTTGAAGAAAGCCCTCCATGGGCGTGCCAGGATTTGCCAACTCTGGAAGAGCTCCACAAAGAGACAGGCCAGAATCCCAAACTGGGATCCTGCAGGGCCAACCTGCAGAAGAAGAGCATTACAGGTAACATCAGGCACACGCCGTCTGCCTGGCTTCTGCAGCCAGCTCCAGGCATTACAGTTATTTATCATTCAACTCCTTGTTCAGTGTTTCTTGGGAGAGAGATGCTGCAGCCTGCCAACTTCATCCCTATACTGGGGTTCAAGGAGTAAAGGGGCCTGGTTTGATCTTAGGATCGAGGTAAGTGTGAGGCCAGCAATCACTAGAACAGACCTGGTATTTAAGGAGGGCAGATCTGGGCTGAGTCATCAAAGTGGAGAAGGTCTTGAAGGCAATCTCCTCGCTCCCCCCACCCATCCTGCACTTCTCTTTATTGAAGGACCTCAAAGACAGTCCTCCAGGTCCTGCCATGCAATCTTCTGAAGTGAAGCTGGACTGTCACATCAGATTTCTCCAGCTCTGGCATGTGGACAGGGACAGTCCTGGACAGTCTGGGAGAGGTGACCTCTGCTCTTTGCCCCTCTCCTGCCTGCCACTCACACATGGAGGGTCTCTGGCACCAGGTACAGATCTCAATTCCCAGCCTGCTAGGGGCCTCTCTTATGGACGAACCCCCCATTCATTACAAGAGGCAGCCGCCTTTTACTGCAGCCAGACCAGGCCAGGCACTTGGAAAGCCCAGGGTTACTCTGGGGATGTTATTGCTCAGCAGCTACGTGACAGTGTGTGCTATCTTCTAGCTACAAATCTGCACAAGCCACGTGCTGCAGACATGAGCCCAGCTCTGGTCTCTGCCAGAGAGGCACAGGCATGTAGAGAAGGCTTGTGTTCAGGGCAAGTTACCGGGACCCTAGTCTGGAGGAGACCCACCTCTGCTCTGTAGGGTAGAAATATTGCACTGGCAAGGTTCCCAGTGATGCCACTGAGCAGGTAGATGATAGAGATGCGATGCCATCCTGCCAGCTTCTCTAGGTCCCGCAGGATCGTCATTTGGAAGCAGATTGAAACCAGACAGTGCAGGATCCTGCCAAGTTCAGAGTACAGAAGCTGAAGCAGCAGCCACTGAAAGTCACCTCTGTGCTTTGCTCTTCGCCAAGCCTTGCTGAGAGCTCCTGGTCTGGCCTTGCCCATGCCTGTAATATCCCTCCCAGCAAACACAGCATGGTAAACCTCAGCAGGGACAACAGCTCAGCCTCCCTGTGTCCCCCAGGGAAGGAACTGCCAGAACAACCCTCAACAGCAATCCCAGGGTTCCCCCACCCAGATAGCAGAAGTTTTACACCACCGCTTACCCAGCATGGAGGAAAAGCGAGAGCCAGAGGCGGTAGAACTGGTCAGGGACTTCTGGATTTAGGAAAGGGAGGAGTCCACAGACGTCATCCATGCAGTGCACCTAGGGCAGCAGAAGTGGGGTGGTGAGGTGTGCCAGGCAGTGCTGGCCAGCATGGCTGGGTGCTAAGGCCAGAGCAGAGACCGCAGTTAGCTCTAAAGAGGGGCTTTCCTTGCTCTTCTCCACTGCGTGACGTCCCAACCCAGGTATCCAACACCAAGTCACACGTAACCCCACCCATTCCCTGTGGCAGCTTTATGCCCTCATCCTTCACCCCAGCACATGCACAACTGAGACATCCACATTTGCTTGCCCATGGAGCAGGAAGGTTGCATTCTCCCGCTGCTTCCACAGTGCTCTTGTACTGGGCTTTCCCAGCTGCCAGCCCAAGTCCTAAACTGATCTCCGAAGAGGGACAGATGCAGCCAGCTCTGCTACTACAGCCAGGATCAGCCGTTTCCCTTGGGCTCAGGGTGGGACAGGACACAGGACTCCCACCTACACTGCAGCACAGTTGCCCCCAGATCTTGCCAAACTGCAAGGGGAACAGGCGGGAGAAGGGCGGCCATACAAACCCCCAACTCCACGCTTACCTGAGAGCAGAGTGTTGCCTCCTCATGGAAATAGCCCCGCATAAATTCACAATACTCCCGGGAGGTTATTTCACACCTGGAGGAGGCACAGTTATCAAAACAAAGAACAAGCCACGCATGGAAGGCACAATAGACCATGCTGTGCCCTCCCAGGCCACCCACTCCCCCTTGTCTCATCCCAAGTCTGCCTATGAGGACTGATGCCTTCGGCTGCCCCTGACACGCCGTAGTGTCTCTGCAACAGACGCACTAACCCATTCCCATTTGAGCCCAGTCCCACTCGCCGTACACCCCTCCTGCTTCTCTCCCCCAGACAAGCCTGAGTCACCTCCACAGACGAACGCCCTGCATACAGGGGCTCCAAAACAAGTGCTAAAGCTGAGCTATTTCTAGCTGAGAAGGCACCACCAGAATTCAGGAAAGCTGTGTTTCTGGGGCTGCGGGAGTATTGTGCCTCTGTAGCTGAGCGAAAAGGGGGGGCCAGGCCAAGAGCATCCTGGTCATGCCTTTCAGGGACAGAGAAACGCCTCGGGGCAGCATGGATTTTTTCACCCTAGCAGGGAAAGCCAGGCCCAAGCACTGGGTAACTTCTCAAGCTGAGGAGCAACATGAGGAAGAACAGCATCTTCCTGCGTGGCAAACCCAGAGCAGGTTGTTTCCTGACACCTCCTTGAGTGCTCAGGGATGCCAGGCTGGGGCCAATGTAGCCTGTCAGGACCAAGCTGGCCATTCCCAAGGGAAAGTGTGGAACTCCTCAGCAGATTTAATCCTCTGGAATCCCAGTCCCTCCAAACTGCAGGACCAGTTGAGCGAGATACCCTGCTGCACTGAAGACTCAAGCTGGCTGTTATCTCCTGCTGAGAGTCCTGCTCCATCTGGGCGACCTGTCATGGCTCCCTGTCCAACGCCCCTTCCCAGCAGGGCTCTGGACTGCATGTGGGAAGGACAAGGAGGACGAATGGCTGTGTCTACAACCTGAAAAGGGCCTCCTGTGTCTCACCCCAACACTCAGCCCCTCTCCATACAGGTAAAACTCATTACCTTCCTTTGGTCCCAATGCAGCAGGGCCGGCCTGTAATCACGCAGTCCATGTGAAGGTGGTTGGTGTAATTCCCAGCGCTGTTTTTTGTGCAGATCTGGAAAAGGACAACAGGCCGCAGTCAGACAGCCATGGCTTTGCTTGCTGCCTGAGTAAAGTCAAAACAGGCCCTTGGAAAGAAGCCAGTCCCACAGACACGGGCCTCCCAAGGCCTCCCTCTGGCAGCAAGACCATGCCTGACACTCCATCTGCCCAAGCCCCCGTCAACACCTCCTCTCCACCGAGGGATGAAAACAGCCTGGAGGCAGAGTCAGCCTCCATCACCCTGTTACCCTGTCAGGGCCCAGGGCTTCAGCAGGGCTTTAGTTGGCACAGGGGAAATTTTGTTGTTGGAGGGCTTTGAGCCTTGGCTAGACAAAAGCACGACTGCCCTGATCTGGTGTTTGTGACAACGAGCTGGGGGGCTGTACCAGAGACCCCTTCCACCAACACAGCTGTGGCTCTGCCCAGTGGGATGCAAATGCCATACTGCAGCTGCCTGTACAGGCCCTGTGCCACCGGTGATGCTCACCGGCCATTTGGTGATGTCATCCGGCCACTCATGCGGCTCCATCGAGGCTGGCTGCTCACACACCCTGCAGCAACAGAAAGCAGAAATCACCCTGAGAAATTACTTTCCCCAGCATCAGCAGCAGGCAGGATTCCCCAGGGAGCCACCACACTGTCCCTGTCCCCAGGCTGCGGTCCCACAGCTCCTCTCTGTCCCCAGCATGGGGCTGGGGACACGCTACATCAGAGCAGCCAAGGCTGTGCTGATCAAAGCTGCAGCCTCCTTCCAGCGAGCAGAGATCATGGCTTCAGCACAAAGGCAGCCGCCTGAGAGCACGCCGCTGCTCAGCAACTCACTGGCTCCTTTCCAGGTGGCCACAACCCCAAAGGTGGGCATTCAGCTGGTCCCAGCCCTACCTCAGTCCATGGTGACCAAGGGCAAAGGTGTGCCGTGGCACCCAGAGGCTGGCAGGGCTTTGGGGCAGAAGTGTGCTGGGAACCTGACTGCTGTACCCCAAGAAGGGAGCCTGTGCAGGGAGCAGGAGAGGAGGGGGAGAGGGATGAGGAAGGCACCCGCAGCTCAGAACAAGCCACTGCGCAGGCAGGCAGCCAACAACAATGGAGACTAGGGGGAGCAGAAGTATCACCACACTGCCTCCCTTGAAGCCTTTGGGGCAGGTAGGCACATCACTGCCCCCATGTCCCTTGTTCTCCAGAGCAGCTGCTGTCCCATCCAGCAATCAACTGGCCTGGGACTCCATGCCTCTCTGACCCTACTGCCACAGCAGCCCTGGCCCCCCCAGGATGGCAGCTGGGCTAGGCAGGACATACCTGGGGTCCTGATGACAAACAGACCCAAATTGCCTCTTGCTTCCTGCCAGCATTGGTGTGCTGGGGTGGTGGGGCCACTTCACCCACACGGCCAGCGTCGACTGCAGGAGAGAAGAGAGGTGTCACTGTGAAGGCCAGGGTGGGAGAAGCATCAACAGAAGTGGCCCTGAGCCTGCAGGGACAGCAGGAAAGGGGCCACTGCGCTCACCGAGCACTCCTCCTCCGAGGTCTGCACGCAGCCCGACTTGTCATTCCGCACGCAGCAAGCCGAGTGCTTCTCCTTCTCCCGCTTGGCGCTGATGAAGCTGTGCACTTGCTGGTCCTGCCTCATGCACGGTGAGAACTTGGCCCCTAGGTGGATCAGGGCCTCCTGGCAGAGATGGAAACACTCAGCTCGGCCAAGGGGCAGGTAACGATTGCCTGGGGCAAAGAAGGCTCGGGGAACTGCGAGGGGTACCCCTATCAGGACTCAAGGGACCAGGGGCAAGTCCTGCATGATGAAGCCCAACACGCATCAGGCATACTCTCAATATTTGCTTTGAAGAAGGTAAGCCCAGAACAAAAGTTCAGGGATTTCCTTGCCCATGGCCCAAGAAAGGCCAGAGCTGTGGCCAGGAAAGGAAACTCTGAGATATGACAGCCTTTCCCAGGGGGAATGGTACCAGGAAATCACACACCACACAACTCCTGCATGTTCTCTGACCCCATGCTTGGCTTCATAGGAACAGGGTGCAAAGCAGGAGTGCCAAGGTCCATCCCAGCCTCCTGGTAGCCCGCAGTGCAGGGTGATTGAGGCCGGGAGCACCACTGCACCCTGTCAGTGATGGCAGGACCCCATGGGATGTCCGACCAACAGAGGCTGCTAGCACCAAGCTCCAAGCAGCGGAGGGCCCCGGTCCCTGGGGTGGCATGGCTGCAGCACGCAGTCCCCCATCAGCCCACCAACAGTCCCAGCCACTCACTGAGCTGGGGCCGATCCAGAAGTTTTCCTGCTGAACGTATTTAACATTTTCATAAACCCCTCTGTTTCGCAAGACCTGCAAGGAGAGAAAGTGAGAGCCCCCTGAGCTCCTGCCCACAGAGTCAGCACAGCAAGCAGCAGGGGCTGGTGAAAACGGTACCCAGGATGAACAGAAATCCCCACAGCTGATGACTGGGCACATGGTTCTCTCAAACTGGTCTTTTGCAGGATCACAAGTAAACCACCATCAAAGCCTGGGCACTTTCATATTAAGATTTCATTTAAAATGTCTATCTCTGGCTACTTCAACTTTCAAGAAATCCCAGGGTCTGGAGACCTGGAACTGGCTTGAGAGCCAGCAAAAAGCTTCCCACAGCTCAGAAGCATAAGCAGCAGCTACTGGCAGTATAGGCTCGGGTGCTGGTGACAGTGCTCTGAAAGCTGTCAGACACGTAGGTAAGAAGCTCCCCAGGGCATCCCCTGCAGGGAGCGGGGATATGGCTGTAGAGATGTGTACTCCAGAGACCTTTAACAACCTGTGGGAAGGCTACAAACAGCTTCAAGATCAGCTCTCAAAGTCAGACAGGTCAGTTTTTGTCCTGGCAGAAGCAAAATCCTGCAATTGTTGCAAAAACTTAACTCAGGTTTGAAATATTTCCCTGCCATGAACATCCTTCTGGTCTCCACCAGGAGGGGAACACGTTGTTTGAAAGGGCTCCCCGCATAGAGACAACAAGAGCCTGCAAAGAGCCCACCATGCTTTTTGCGGGATATAATTCAATGTCAAGAGTAATGTTGCTGCAGGAGGGAGAGAAGGTGGTGTGGGGGCTCACAGAGATGCTGCAGGCAGCCCCACAAGACACAACACTGGGTGTCCAGCCACCAAGGCCCTCAGGCAAGTAGCCATTGTGCTGAAGACTAGGACACAAGAGCCAGCAGCTGAAGGCTGAGACACAATCACACTCCAGGCAAGTCAGAGGGATTTACTTACTGAATCAACAGTTTCATGTTGTGAGAACCCCACGGGGGCGATGCCATAGATGCACACAGCAAGGATGGTGATGAGTGAATGCACAAAGGTGACCCAGTAAGTGAAGAAAGGCCTGGATGGAGGGAAAGGGAGAAGTCCAGAGACAAAAAGCCAGGCATACTACATCTACTCACAGAACACAGGAGAAAAGCTGTTGTTTTTCCCCAGGGACCTCGGCAGAATCTGGGGTACAGGGCCGGGATCACCTACTGGAGGCAATGGCCTAAGGTCTTGCTGGCAGACAGGCCCTGTTTACTCTGACTCCCCCATTACACTGGACAAGCCACCCTTTCCCAAGAAAGCATCCATGAGAACACATAAGCCTGATGCCAAAGTGTGCTGTGTGTCTGAAATAATGACTTTAGGGGAATGATCAGAGGCAGGGATACCTGAGCCTTCCTGTTCATCACAGGACAGTGGTGGTGGGGCAGAGATCTGCAGTCCCTCCAGGTAGCAGAAATACAGACACCCAAAGCAACATGAGGAGCAGGGTAAGCTCCCAGTGCAAGGTGATGCTAACATGCTGCTGTCTGCTGCAGTTTGCACTGTACTTCAGGGGTACAAACTGGGGGGGTCCAGCAGCAGCTTTCACCCAACCACCCCGAGGCAGTGACCTGAGTCACCAAGGGGCAACAGCAATCACTCGCTAGTTTTGTTGGGACCCCTTCTATGACCGCAGCTCTCACCTGTGATCATCCATGTCCTCAATCTGCCGCTTGACATAGCTGTCGATGCGCTTGCGGTATGTACGGTTTGTCAGCTTCCCCACCATTCCCAGGCCATACGGCCTCTTCTCCTTGGCGAAGAGTTTCCTGACAGGGACGGCAATGCGCTGGCCACGCTTCTGTGGGCTGACACTCACCACCTCCTGCCGCAAGCGGACCTTGGGCTGTGCCAAGGCTCCATCCTTTTGCTTCCTCCAGCCTCGCTCCAGTGGGCTGAAATAACATCCAAATCATAGAATCATAGAATTGTTTAGGTTGGAAAAGACCTTGAAGATCAAGTCCAACCATTAACTCAGCACTGCCAAGCCCACCACTAAACCATGTCCTTAAGCACAACATCTACCCGTCTTTTAATTATCTCCAGAGATGGGGACTCAACCACTGCCCTGGGCAGCCTGTTCCAGTGCCTGACAACCCTTTCAGTGAAGAAGTTTTTCCTAATATCCAACCTAAACCTCCCCTGGCACAGCTTGAGGCCGTTTCCTCTTGTCCTATCGCTTGTTACTAGGGAGAAGAGACCGACCCCCACCTCGCTACAACCTCCTTTCAGGCAGTTGTAGAGAGCAATAAGGTCTCCCCTCAGCCTCCTCTTCTCCAGGCTAAACAACCCCAGTTCCCTCAGCCGCTCTTTGTATGACGATGTATAATCCCATATAAAAAGCAGGAGAGCAATGGTTTCCTTCTCCATGGCACAGCAACAGGGACCAGCCCTTCTCTGGTCTTTGGTGGCAGCAGACCCTCTGTCTGTCCCACCACAGCTGGGCCGAGCAGCAGCTGATGGCAGACAAGATGCCCTGAAGTGGAAGCTGCATTTCAAAGGCTTACGCAGTGCCAGCTGATGAAAGCGCAGGACTACATGCACAAGGTGGCACAAGGCAGCTGTGCCAAACTAACCCCACTGACGAGGAGCTCTCAAGGCTTTAAAGAAGTGTTTCAGCAACAGGCTAAAATGGAGAGGCTACAGTTGGGCACATCTGCAGCCTCATGCACATGTATTTCCTTCATTCCTCCGACTCTGCTCTCTGCTATGAAATGGAAGTGTAGTTTAGCCCAGCAGTGGAAATCCCCACCCTTGAAGCACTCTACTGTGGTTGGAAGGGCAAGTCAAACCCCCATGCCCACCAAACTGGACAGAGGAAAAGAGCAGGAATCCAAGCAGCTTCCCAGACCAAGAAAGTGACACTGTCACATGCTGCAAGCTGTGCCAGTTACCTCTCACAATCTCTCTTCCATTCCTCCCTTTATTTGCACCGATGCATGCATGTTTCGGGAGAGCAACAAAACCAGGCTTCAACACCACAATAAAAATCTCAAGCATCGCTGTCTAAAAGAAGGCTTTTTTACCAAAATAGAGTACGCAGCGAACGTTGCACAAGCTACTGGTGAATAGTACCTGCTTTGTAAGCCTCCGTCACATTCAGATGTTTTTGTACTTCTTTGCCCTTAAATAGCAGTTTGGAGGTCAGGTCTGCAGCATTCAGACCCTGACCAAAAAAACCCCAACTACCTACCATTTCACTCTTGCTCACTGCCTAGCACTGTAGTAGGCACATCCCTGACGTGCACTATAGTCTAGTTTACCTCCTCTGGCTTCCTAAATGACCCCCTCTGCACAAAGACAATGGTTGTCAGAAGCGGTCAGAGAAACCAGCTGACAAACTTTTTTCTGAAAGATCACTAGAGCATCTTGGAGAGATCATGACAGCTCTGAAGTACGGACAAGCAACAGGATGAGGGAGAATCTGAACCTCTTTAGCCAAAAACACTGCTGTGAAAATAGCTATTTTCAATATTGCACCTTACAGAAGATGCTTTTTTACAAAGCTGAAAGTCCCAACTTCCCCTTGGGAAGTGCTTCTCCAACAGAAAGTGCAGATTCCACTGTAGCCTGCTCTTGCCCCAAGAGTTCAAGTGGTTTCTGTGTTATGGACGTGCTGTTTCCCCATATTTCCGGTGCTGGGCTATCAGCCTACGCCAAAATAAACACCTGGCCACCTAAAAGGACACCCGACTACGATTCTGATAACAGTTCTCTGAAGTGTGAAAGAAATGTATTTTCCTCAATAAATGAAACTATTTAAGGAGATCCAAATGGAGCCAAGAAGACCGAGACCGTCTCAGAGGAGTGACAACAAACTCCCACCATTTGCTGCTTCCACTTATGTTAAGACTGAGTCAAGTTCTTGGAAACACTTGAAGGGAAAGCACCAACCCAGCAAGATGGGCCGTGAGCAGCAGAACCACAACAAGGACCTCCCTGTCTGCTCCATGTTCACACCCAGCGGTGCTCCCTGCTGGGGTCAGCTGCCAGCTATGCTAGAGCTGACTCGGAAACGACATAGAGCAATTACTCAGTACCAGTTACTCAGGTGGAAAAAATCTAGGCATACAATACAGTACCACCCACATATTTGTAGGGCTCTCAGCATCAGTGCCACACCTTTCTCTCGTTTTGAGTGAGGAATGTAGCCCAGCTCGACACTCAGCAATGCTTCACACCGCTCCTTGGAGCAAGACAACAGTTCCTGGTGACTGTGGCAATGGCAACAGCCTTCTCGTCTTTGCTACGTTCTCCATAGCCAAAGGCTGGGCCCCCAGCATCCTCACAGCTGATTTAAAGTGTCTTTCTTCAAGGCATAATACAGTCTCCAAAACATATCACTTGAGGCTGGAAGTTGTTGGAGAGACTGCAGAGGTGGCCTCAGAGTCACCTTTCACATGCATGGGTAGCTGAGGCAGGAGGTCTTAAGCTGGGTTTAAAGAAAACCTGTCACTGCACTGCTCTTTGAGCTCTGCACCAAGCACCCACAGCACTCAGATCCTGGCTTCCTCCATGCAGGAGGTCCCACTCTGAATGGATTGGCCACTCCATATTAGGCTTTGGCAGCTTCCAGGAGGATACTCACAGTAGCAAATGGCTTCTTTCAAGCTCATTTTTGTCCAAGGCACCTCCTGTGAGATCTGTCTGATCCGGAGGTTTCATCTCAGCATCTTTGATTGCAGCTTCTGATGGCGACTCGAACACTTCATCCGGATAAGTAGAGAGCTCCTCATGAAGGACTCCTTCCTGGGCAGACAAACAGAAGTCCCATCAGAAGAAGCCAGCATCACATTTGAGACACCAGCCCTGGCAGAAAGCAGCGCTGGTCTCTGCAACACACAGTCCTACCAGACCTAGAGTCTTGCACTGCCTCTGGGGCCAGTATCACGCCAGAGCCCTGCCCCTCACCCGAGCAAAGAAAGAAGTATCAAGCTCATCTGGAAAATCCACCGTGTCCTCCTCCAGGAAACTTGCTGGGGTGAAGCTGCGCCGTTGAGCTCTCCTCAGGGTGCTGTCCTTCACAGAGCGCCCCTGTAGCCAGAGAAAGCAGCATCCAGTCACTGCCAGAAACCTGAACTCCAGGCACACGCAGGGCCACCGCAGCCAGCACATGGGGAGCCCAAGTGCTGAGCTGATTCACGCTTGTGTGTGGAGCACAGCAGACCTGCTGATGTGTGACACGCTCCTGGTGAGACTCACAGGTGTTACCCCACTTCTCAATCCACAGTGCCCACCTCCCATGCAGGTGAGGTTTGCAACATGCTCCTCTACCACGTATTATACAATGTCTCTGACCAAACCGCAGTGACGGGTGGTACCGGACACAGCAAAAAGGTCACTGAGCCCAGGAAAGCAGACACGTGGCAGGATGAAAAGACTTGCATAGTAAGAGCCTCAGGTACTTCTGCTCTTCCATGACTGCTGACCAGGTGCAGATGGGCCACCCAGAGGTCCAGGCAGGCTGAACTGGACCTGCTGGAACGCCCTGAGGCTGCTGGCTGTGGGAATCAAAGCCCCCAGGCCAATAAAGGGAAAGCAAGACCTATAGCAAAACCTAGCCATCATCCCCACTTCTTGCAAATCCTGCCTCCTAGACATGTGGCTGAAACAGAACAGGAGATGGCTTGGTTTCTTCCCCTCCACCACTGCTCTCCCCATCCTCTCTGCTCAGCAGCTCCTTCCCTCTCACCCTTCTCTCAGGGCAGAGCCGCATCCCGCCACCAGACTGGTTCCTTCCCTCCCACAGACAGTACCTTCACCAAGGCCGCAGCTGCTCGGAAACTCATTTTGGCAACAGACTCCCGTTTCCTCCGTCGTGGGAGGCGATTGAACCCTGAGCGCGAGCTGGTGAAGGAGCAGAGCGACGTAGCACCTGGCGTGATCGGGGTGTGTGGGATGCTGCAGCCATCGTTGTCATCAGCCATACGGAAAGCTCGGCCGCGGGCCAAGGGGTCTATGATCTGCCGAGAGAAGCAGCCTATCAGTCCATTCACTCCCAAACCCTTCCCTACCAAGCCCTCCTCCCTCCAAGCAAACATCCTGAGACCATGACAGCGGCCTGGCTCCTGGGATTGACCAAGAACCAGGCTGCACGGACCAACAAGCAATTCTACAATAGGAAGACATGGAATAACCTGTTGCAAGCTAAGCCCTAGTTGTAAGCATCAAACCTAAGTCCTCAAACCTCTCCCCCTGCCCATTTTTTTTTCTTTTTTTTCTTTTTCTTTTGTTGGTATTGACTATTTTCACCCAGAACATTCCTGATGTTCACAGGAGACTCCAATCCTCCTTCAGCCCTTCCTAAGCTCTTGGTTTCATTCATTTCCCGTGCCAGTGAGCTCTACAGTCAGAGAATGTGCTGTCTGAATGGGAGTCTGAGAAATCCCTGAAAACAGCCATGCTCTTTCTCCAGCTAGTTTTCTTTCTGATACTGGACAGCCCAGGACTTAAACAGTATCCTGTTGAAGCTTAACTGTATATTTACATCTGCTTCCATTAATGAAGTTATAACAGCTGGAAAAAGCAGGCAAGCTTCCGGGAGCTGCAAGCCCTTCTTTGGGACTCTTCAGGCCAAAGCTCTCACTTCTTCCAAACATACGAATCAACCTAATGAAAATATTGCCTTCAGCTACAAACCTTGCCTCTGTCCTTACATCATCACAGCTGTGGTTTCCATAAGACCTCTATGCTTTATCCTAACATTTTACGAGCTTTTTTTTAATCCACAGTTGCACACTCAACAGCAAGCTTTATGGGCTCACACCTACAGATACAGTGTTCTGATTTAACGTAGCCCACATAGAGCCCAACAATATTTCCGAGTCTCCTGTGACCAAAGACTAACTGCAAGACACTTCAGCTAGTAAGAAAACAGGGAAGAGCACAACAAGGTGAAATTTGATTGAAAGATGCACAATATTCTCCTCTGCTTTGGTGATGCAGCCAGGCTTCAGGTCACAGACTAACCGGCTTGGGAAGGAATTTGTTTCCTCACTTGCCCGGGTTGCAGTGCTGCTCACTAACGCACAGCAATCAACCACATCAATTACTATCACGGAATGGAGCAAAGGAAGAGTTGGGATACAGTGGGTTAGTTCTGAAGTGCTGGTAACTGGATGTGGTTGACTGGGTCTTGTACCTACTTGAAGGTAGTGAGCAGGGGGCTACCAGATGCCCTTTGCAGGCACTCAAAACCATTTCTGGGGACCTGTGAGCAGAGCTGTAGTACCGCTGATGCAAGAGACATTTTTCAAAGTCCTAAAACATAACCAGGTTTCTACGAGGACAGTAGCTGTGTTACTGCCTGCATTCTGCTTGGGACAAGGATCCACTACGCAAGTGTCCTGAGCGATACCAGGCCTGTTACTGTATATTTGGGTCCAGGATACTGGCCACTCTGTGTACAACAGAATTTTGTTCTTGCAAAATGGCAGCAAAAAGCTCGAGCTGAGAGCTCTGGGACATGCTGCACACATCTAATCACCACCATAGTCACAACATGACAAACACGGCTCCGAGCCTATCACCAAAACAGCTGAGGGATCTCAGCCAACGAGACTGGAGAGAGCCTTGCTGAAGGAAGGAGTCTGCCAAACTGTATCTGAGACTTGAGAAGTGTCTCAGCATGGAGCTCAGACATGTTCAGGCAGAGCTAAGCCTGCAGGTAGGTCACAGCTGCCAAAGTGGTAAAGACACTGTGCAGGAAACTCACGATGGCCTTGACTCTGTCCCAGGTTACTCACCTTTTGCATGCCCAGCTGGCAGGGTCCAACATAGAGCGGAGGAGGAGTCTCTGTGCTTGTTAGAGAAATATTGTCCTGACTGGGCAAGTCCATTTCCCGGATGACCTGAGGTTTCAGCTTCCCATACCGCAGGCTGCAATGGCGGAGGCTCTTTCTCTGCCATTTCTGAGTAGCGTCGCTGTCTTTGCTCACCCCAAACCAGTCTGCTGTGCCTCTGAAAGATGCCAGCATACAAGTGCAAAGAAGCATTATGTTTGCTTGGACTATGCACACGAGAAGACAAAACACCTGGTGGTCGCTACCAGCCCACCCCGATTCAAAGACAGGCAGAACTCTTCCCTACGAGCATCTCACAGCCTGTTCTCAGCTGGTTTTAGCAACCTGACAGATGCTGGCCAGAAATGTTCAACCATTCTGTCTCTTAAGACAGAAGAAAAATGACAAGAGAGATTCATTGTGTCTAAAGGACACTTTGTTCTGAGTTTTTCTAAAAAAAAAAGAAAAAGAGGTGAAATAGAAATTCAGAAAATAACTTGGTGAAAGGTTCTTTTTTCTTTAAAAACCATCTATTGAAAACACTTACCGTCTTCAGGCCAGCTCTAGGTCCCCATTGTGGGATTGTACTGTTTCATGGCTCTGTAGCTTCTCCCAAGAGCCACCAGAATTCACTGTTCTCTCCCAGCCTCCCCCCACACTCCCAGGATATCCCTAACTTCTCCATCTCATGCTGCAGGATTTCTATCCTCCTCAACGGTAACTTTAATGGCAAATGTTTGCTGTGGTCTGGATCTCTGCTAAGGCAGACATACATAGTTCTAAGCTGCTGGTTGCACAAGTAGGAGCACAAGGTTGCAGGCACGAGGTAGGTTTGCTGCCAAGTGGCTGCTGTCACAGAAGAGCAGTGGATCAGAAGGAAAATCCCAAGGAAGGCGGAGAGGGATCGGGATAAGCCAGACTAACAACCTACTTCAAATACGTCAGGACAGCTGGTACCCTAAACCTACAAAGATCATCGCAGCCCTGCCAAGCCTTTCCCACTGTGGTTAATCCTCAGAAGATGACAAGCTGTGTCAGCCTACAGTTGTCTGGCCCAGGTGTGAAAACCTGAAAATGCTTCCAAGCCAAACCCAAACCCCTGGCCTCAGACCCCCTGCTCAGGGGTAGGACTTCCAGCTGCCGAGAAGCAAGACCTCACAGATCACAAAGGGAGTATTAAAACATACGCTGGAGTAAAGGCTGGGTTAAATCTAGAATTAGGTCACACAGGGAAACTGAGTCAGTGCACTGGAGCCAGGAAACTTGTCCTGTGTATTGCACCCTACCGAGCAAAAATACCACCAACCAACAGGTGAAGATGTCCTGCCACCACGTAAAAGGATGTAAATTTGAAACCCCCGGCCTTTCCAACTAAAACCTCCAGATGCAAACCACCACGCATTGCCCTCAGCCCGCCCTGTTCTCCCAATGATCCAGAACAGACCCTTCAGCAGGCGTGAGGTCACGTGGGCCATTGCTAGATCCCACCTGACCTCACTGACCCAAACGTCTCCAAATGCCAGTCAACAGGGGCCAGACCTCAGAGACAGGGCTACGTGCACATCTCGGAGCACTGCGCTGCTCCCGCTCACCCACATCTCGTCAGAGCAATTTTCGTCTCTGTTCAGAGCGGAAGGGCCCAGGGTCAGCACCTGGCCTGACAGACCCAAACCAAGCCTGTAGCACAGAGGTAATGCTCTGGCCATGCAGATGCACAGGCACAACACACACTACAAAACAGTCTTACAACTCAGAGGGCTTCTCATAGACTGCTGTAACCAATATTTCAACACCAAGGTGACCTTGGGTGACAAGTCCGTATATGGGAACACTCCTCAAAGGGAGAGGACTGAGGGTCGCTTGTGCCCACATGAGCCTGCTGATGAATAGCCCATTGCACCAGCAGCAGCGGCTCAGAGCCCTCTGAAACTGTGCGCCCGCTAGCCTGGAATGACAAGCACCACCACGGCTGTTTTGCACTGTGAGGACCACTCCTGAACTGCCAGAGACCACTACTGGTCCAGGGCCAGGGTAAAGAGCTGTCCTACTCTCTGATCATAGTCAAGATAGTCCAGGAAAGCTGACTACAGAGTTTAGGGTATCTGGAGCACCTTGGGAAGATGCTGAACGCCCCTGTCCAGCTGGGGAGTCCCATCATGTCCTACAGACTCCCTGGAGCACTGTAACAAGCAACGAACCAACATCAGAGGTCAGCTCTCGCTCTTCTATCGCATTGAGCTAACCAGCCCTGAAAGCCCAAGACCAAACACAAGCAATCGCCAAAGGTGGACACAGTGCCAGAGTGGCATCTGGCCAAGGGTAGCACTGAGGAAGGTAGGACAGGAATAGATTCCTGAGCATGAGGTCCAGTCCCTGCCAGGCACAAAGTCACATTGTCTGTCTGATGTAAAGGTTTACTGAGCTCCATTTTCGGGGTGGTGGTCGGTGGGCCATTGTGCCCTGGACTCCTGGAGCGGCTCATCTCCTTGGTGCTAAGTAAATGAAGACCTCCACCTCAAAAAGAAGACAGTCACATTTGGATTAGAAAAAGCCATGATGTCAACAGGGAAAGAGTGGATGCTCTATTCCATTCACCAGCTTCTGAGCCCTGTCTGGACCAACATGACTAGCATCTGTTTGGTGCTGCTTCCCCTCCTTCCCCTTCTGCCCCAAGGAGGCTTTGGGGCTAACATATGCATACGCCACATGTTGCATTGATGCTAGCAAAGGCAGGCTGCGCTACGGCTGCCCTGGGGATATATTCCAGCTACGGTGAACACCAGAAGGTTGACAGCTTGTTAGGAAAGGCAGGAGGGAGTGAGGCTGGTGGGTGGACAGCTTGTTAGTCCATGCTACTTATTGACAGCTGCCTACATATTTAGTAGGAGTGACAATTGTTTTTTGTTAGAAGCACACATGAACTTTCTCACTCCCGCCTGTTTGTAGGCATCCTGGCCAGCCCTGGGAAGGCAACGTGGTCCCAGCAACAGCCAGCATCTGTGCAGTTCACAACAGCCCTTGCACACACATGCAGGGGTGGGTTTCACACTCAGTGCTACCAGTACCTGAAAAACGATCGGGGCAGGGACTGCCGCTTTCTCAGGGAACTCCTGCCCACCCGATGCCCATGAACAGGCATGGTCTGACTCCTTTGAAACCGTACCTGTCTGCTGCAAAGAAAAGAGAGCTGAAGGGAAGGAGCCTGCAGGGCTGTGGAGGGGAGCAGCGACCTACATCCAACACCTCCTCGTCTCCTTTCATAGCCCCATCGGCAGCAGTTGTGCCACACTGCACGTGACAGCGGCCTCCACCTGAGAGCATGACCTAAGAGAAACAACCAAACTCAAGCCCCACAACACCATCTTTGAACCCAGGAGGTTGCTGAATCCTTTTGGTGCATCTGCACCTCTGACGTATGTCTCCCATTGCTCTTGATGATACCAGGGATACTGCAATCCCCCTCAGCCCCCAGACCTCTGTGATCTGCCGCCTTCTGCCCAGATGCCCAGCTACAGATCCCACCGGCTGGCTTTGGACCACCGGAATGTGAAACCATGGAGGTGTCAGCAGGCTGAGATATGACCTGCTTAGATACAGGTGTCTGATGCCACTAGAAGTGCCCTGGGCCCATTCTGGTTGACCCTGGCAGGATCTTGCCTGGTGCACAAGTCTAGCTGTGCCACATCTGCTGCTTTGCGTGGACATCTCAGACACCCCGGGAAACTGGAAGTGGTGTTAGATGTCTATACTCAGGCACATGAATCACTCCCATGCCATGTTCTGGACCACACAGGCTTGACCTTAGGCTCACACTTGATCTGTATCCTCCAAGCCCCAGGTAACAGGATGGTGTGGAGTCCTGCTGCCAGAACAGCTTCACATTCTGTGCATCCTGAGGGCTGTGGTAAGCAGAAAACCTGGCAGTCAGCCTCCCTGGACTCAAAACAAATCCCCAAGACACCTTTATGGATGCATGGTCTGCAACTCTCCATTGCATCCCTAGCTCTGCTACACAGAGCACAGGTTTTTAGGCCTTTCCTTGGTACTTTCCAGTTCCCTGTCCTTGTTTCTGATCCACTTACTTCATGCTTTTATTGCTAGTGTCATGTCATGTGTGCATCTCCTGCAGTTCTGTCCCTTGGAAAGTCCTTCCCACTGCTGCACCTGCACCCCCCTCAGTGTGTGGGCGCTTTACCACCACTGTCCAGCACTCCTTCCTTGCTCACTGTAGCTACATATGCCTTGTCTGTCTTATAGTGTAGCAGCACTGGGGGAAAATTTCTTCCCCCAGCACCAAAGTGGTTCGCAGTTCCCCAACCTCTCCACCCTACACACAAGCTGCATGTTGTGAGGGCCTCTGGGGGAGAAGGTTACCCTGGCCCTCCTGCACAATGCTTCTTGTCAGGGCCTCCGCAGCACCCTCCTAGGATATCCCCTCATCCTTGACATGCTCTTGCCTAATGGTCCTGGCAAGGAGCGGGAGGTGAGGGAAGAAGCAGTCTAGGTGTGCAAGGACAGCCTCAGGCGGGCCCAGAAGCTGCCCACAGCCCTGAAAAGAGCAGAGACTGCTTCATTGCTCAGTCTTCCCAGCCTCACAAGAAGCAGGATCACGGAGAGCTGCTGCGGGAGAGCTTCACCACCAAGGCAGCTGGGGAACATCTGAGGCAGAGGAAAACAGTGCATGGGAGGTCAGTCTCCCCCATAGCTGGAAAGTTGCTCCTTCGTGAGTGGGAGAAGCCTGGCTGGCTGAAAGTGCCCCTGACCTGTGGAGCTCCAGGGATGACCCTGGGATCCAGGCAGGCCTGACACACTGCCAGGGATACAAGCCAGGCATCTCAGGAAAGCATGTGGGAGAGCCACTCCCTTTGGACAAACGGGGATAAGCCTTTGACACAGGGAGGGAAGGAGCATCCAGCTGTGTGTCCGTGTCTCAGAGACCCTGGGTCATGGGGACAAACGATAACCCTCTGTGCAGGTGTGGGGGACAGGACTGGAGCAGCCTCTCCCTGCTCTCCATCATCCCCCACAGCCATCCCAAGGACCTGCCAATGAGCCAGTGCTAGGAGCCAAGCTGCTGAGAGCCCTGGCCTGCTCAGGATGGGCTTCTGCCTCCCCCAGCAATCATATCCTCTCAGATACCGCACCAAGCCCAGCACACCACATCATGCAGTCTCAGCTAAACATCAGGGCCTGAGGCATCCTGTTACTCAGAAACAGCCAGCTCCCGGGGGCGTGGGGGCAGTGAAAATTTGTCTCTAAGTGGCAAGAACCATTCCTTGTCCTGATCAGCACAATCTTCCTCCCAGGACTTGTCTCCTCGCTTACTAAAGACAGGCTATATAGCACCACTGGGCTTATATATTGGGGACCTATCTGCACCCACCCTCTTCTGCAACGTCATGGTAGATAACAAGGGAGACAACCTAATCCTGCTGTGACAGCAATGCCACTTAAGTGCCAAGCAATGGGACAAGCAGAGGACTATATATCCACAAATAAAGGATGGCAATAGATGTCAGAATCCACTAAAGCAGGCTCCATGAACTCAGTGTCTCACCTCTTGATGGTCTGGGTGATTGAGGTCTGTCGTTGTAGCACCGGTCTTCTCACTTCATTAGGCAGGGAGGGCACACGGGTGTTGTCAGCAGGCATGCTCACGCTTCGCAGAAAGGCCTGACGTCTCGTTGGCTGCAAAGAAAAGCAGGAGGGGAGTCAGTGTTCTCAGAGTGATGCTCTACAAGGCCAGTCAGGTTATGAAACATTTCGTTAGCAATTCAACAGCCGCCCAACACCCCAACCACAAGCTGGGTGCATGCAGTTGGGCAGCAAAATCTGGCTAACAAGGACTGTGTTCATGTTAGCCAGGAATGGCTCTGCAGAACAGAACAGTTAGCATCAAGGACACAGCATCTGCATGTTGCAGTGGGTCTCAGTTCATACTGGCTCTAGCCTGGCCCATGGAGTGATGTCCAATTGTAGATGTAGTGTATTACATGAGCTCCTGCAACATATCCTCCTGGCTTTTTTCTAGCCAGAAGGAACCCAGATCACACACTCCTGGACCAAGGTAAAGAGAAGCACAGTGTGAGATTTGCTTCATAAGTGACTCTGGATCTGCACTAAAAGCCTGCGAGAGCTGTGGGTGGGTCTGTGCTGTAGCTGCTGCCTGGTGCAGGCTAAGCAAGCTGGGAAAGCCACATTGGCTTTGTTCATAACCTGACTATCTGGACACACTCAGGTCTGAAAGCTCCTGGCATGTCTTGGCTGAAAGTCACCTACCAAATATAACACAACTCACCAGACTGTTCTCCACTCATGCAACTGCCTCCCCAGGGCTGCTCTGGACTCATTTTTCATCAGCTTGGCAGAGACACCATCTCCCATTTGTAAAATGCAGGCTGAGCAGACTGTCCCTCTGGCAAGTGAAGCTCTGATCAACTGTTTCTCTGGTCAGACATTGTCTCTGCCTCAAGACTACTTGCTACTTCAGCCCCTCTAGCCCAGAAAGCTAATAATTTCCACTAATCTTAACATTTTTGTTATGTTTTATGTGAAAACAATGCATTAGATACTCAAGTTATAAGCCAAAGGAGCCCATTATGCACTCTTATCCTGACAGCCTGTACTGTGCAGACTGGACCTCCAGAGAACATCACCTCCGCTAGCTTCCATCATAAGTACAGAGTGTCTCTCCAGAAGGTGCCCAGCTGGATTTAGAGATTTCAGGTAAGAGAACATCCATGAAAGCCTTAAATAAGTGATTTGGAAGGTTTCAACCTGCACTGTTAAAACACTGCATTCCACTTCTAATCCCTGCAGACTGAACACCGATCACTTCCCTTCCAAGGGAAGACCAGGACCAAGATTTATCTGCCAGAAGCCGTCACATAACTGAAGTGCATTTTAGTCCCTGGATCAAGGAATGGTGAAGAGGCCAGTCCTTGCTATTCCAAGCACAACATAAGTTCCCTCTTAAGACAAGCTTGTCCTCAGCTCCCCTCCAGGGAAGCTGTATAACCCTCCATTTCTCTGATGGCTAGACCGTTCTTTCACATAAGCAACTGAACCTAGGCACTGCACCCCACCCACGGAGCCGGGCAGTAAGAACCCTCTGGCTCTGCCTTTGGTGCAGGTGGTCTCTGTTCCTGCAGTAAGGTCACACGAGCAGCCAGGAATCATCCTACCCATGTCTCACCCGTACGTGAGAGTTGTTGCCACCTTGTAGCAGAAATTCCTGTTATTCTCCCTATTCCCAGCACAAATACAGATGTTTTATTCTCATACTTTGCACAGTTCCTATTAACCTATCACCCCATCTCTACTTCACCACTCTTCAGTGTTACTTATTTCTCATCCCACATGATCTTCTTATGTTCCTCATGCTAGTAACAGCTTTGTGTTGCCAGTAAATGTTTTTTCTCTGCTGTTGCTGACGAAAGCCTGTCATTACCTCGGCTATTCATAAGCCAGATTCATTCCCTGCTCATTTCAGCACGAGCTCTGGCACTTCCAGGCCTTCATGTTTGTCTAGAAGCCCTTCATTCCTCCAGTCCCCTTAAAAAATGCTTGTTTGAATACCTCACTCCCATATCCCCCAGCCAGGACGCTTTTCACAATCCCCATATCCAGTCACATCCACCGATCTCAGCACATCAGCAACCCACCTTCATCCCTCCCACATCGCCTTCAAGGGGAAGTTAATTACCAATCATAAATTTACCCAATGGCTCTGCCCCTTCTCACATGGCCTCGTGACCTGCCATCACACGCTGCCTTTCTCTCAGCCAGGACTGCCAGAGTCCACGGGCACAGGCATGCTCTCAGCGCAGTAGGGCTCTGCACACCCCCTCCACGGCTCCGCAGACCCTCCCTCCTGCCCCCAGCCTCTGTACCTGCACAGGCTGGGGCTCTTCTGGCACTGGCACGGGCGCCGGTACCGGGATGTCCAGTTTTAACCATGGTGGCTTCTTCCGCTGTAAACTGCTCGTGCTGTCGTGTCGCGCCTCCGACATCGTCCCACGTTTGTCCTCAGGCCTAGGAGAGGGGAGAAATCACAGTCAGGAGGGGGCCAGGCTCATCCCTGACATGGTACATGCCAGCAGGGCCGAGCAGAGTGCCTTCCTCCAGGCTGAGACTGATGGGACCCAAGACCCACGTTGGATGACTTAGAATCATAGAATCATTAAGGTTGGAAAAGACGCTTAAGATCATTGAGTCCAACCGTTAACCCAGCACTGCCAAGTCCACCACTAAACCATGTCCTCAAGCACCACGTCTACCTGACTTTTAAATACCTCCAGGGATGGAGACTCAACCACCTCCCTGGGCAGCCTGTTCCAGTGCCTGACTGCCCTTTCGGTGAAGAAGTTTTTCCCAATATCCAACCTAAATCTCTCCTACTGCAGCTTGAGGCCATTTCCTCTCGTCCTATCACTTGTTACTTGGGAGAAGAGACCAACCCCCACCTCGCTACAACCTCCTTTCAGGTAGTTGTACAGAGCAATAAGGTCTCCCCTCAGCCTCCTCTTCTCCAAACCAAACAACCCCAGCTCCCTCAGCTGCTCCTCACAAGACTTGTGCTCCAGACCCTTCACCAGCTTCGTTGCCCTTCTCTGGACACGCTCCAGCACCTCGATGTCCTTCTTGGAGTGAGGGGCCCAAACTGTACCTGAACACAGTACCCGAGGTGCGGCCTCACCAGTGCCAAGTACAGGGGCACTATCACCTCCCTGGTCCTGCTGGCCACACTATTCCTGATACAAGCCAGGATGCCATTGGCCCTCTTGGCCACCTGAGCACACTGCTGGCTCATGTTCAGGCGGCTGTCAACCAACACCCCCAGGTCCTTTTCCTCCAGGCAGCTCTGCAGCCACTCCTCCCCCAGCCTGTAGCGTTGCATGGGGTTGTTGTGACCCAAGTGCAGGACCCGGCACTGAGCCTTGTTGAACCTCATACAGTTGGCCCCGGCCCAACGATCCAGCCTGGCCAGGTCCCTCTGCAGGGCCTTCCTACCCTCCAGCAGATCGACACTTCCACCCAACTTGGTGTCATCTGCAAACTTACTGAGGGTGCACTCAATCCCCTCATCCAGATCATCAATGAAGATATTGAACAGGACCAGCCCCAGTACTGAGCCCTGGGGAACACCACTCGTGACCGGCCGCCAACTGGATTTGACTCCATTCACCACCACTCTCTGGGCTCGGCCGTCCAGCCAGTTTTTAACCCACCGCAGAGCGCACTTATCCAAGCCATGAGCAGCCAGCTTCTCCAGGAGAATGCTGTGGGAGACAGTGTCAAAGGCCTTACTAAAGTCCAAGTAGACAACATCCACAGCCTTCCCCTCATCCACTAAGCAGGTCACCTTGACACAGAAGGAGACCAGGTTAGTGAAGCAGGACCTCCCTGTCATAAAACCCATACTTCCCAAACTCCTCGTGAGGGTTCAGGTGTCACAGCTTGTGTCCGCGCTGGTCAGCCAGGACCAGACACTTGGAGGACACGGTGCGTTTCTAAGGCCCGCAGGACCTCGAGCCAGGTGCCAGAGACGCAGTCACAAGTTTGAGAGTCGCCTCCCACCAAGATTTTTGCTGAGACTACTGTGACATCCAGATTCCTTAAGAACCAGTCATGAATTAAATCTCAGTGAGATCTGGATCCAGTCCAACCAGCTAAGTAACTGCAGTACCAAAAGCCACTGACCTCCCACTAAAAACAGCTTGTGATTCACACAGGCACCCTTGCCTGCCCAAAGCCGAGCACCACACTTTCCTACCTAACTACTACTTAGCAATTAGCAAGTGGCCATTTCTCATTGCTGGTTCTAATCTCTTTTAAATGTAGTCATTTTCTAGAAACACAACACAGTGCACAGAGAAATACAAGTATAGCATGAATGTTAGAGAACTGGCACTAATCCTGAACTGAGTGGTTTTCATACATAAATAATAATGATATAGTATTTATATAAAAAACGCTGTGTTACCAAAACGCCAAAGTAACCAGAGTGAGTCGCTGTCATCTTCCCCACTCTACTATGCTGCCACTTTATCCTCCTGTTTAGGTTGCATGCAGTGTGACAGGGACCATGCGACCCTGGCAGAGCACTTAACTTTACTGTGCACACTCAGAGAAACAACAAAGAAAACAGATTTAATCGGAGGGAGATCAGCTCAGATACCTCCACAGGTACCTTCCAACCCAAGCTATTCTACAAGCCCGTATTTCTTCCTCTCCTAGCACACACGCAACCACAAGCTAGCAGTGGGAAGCACGTGTGCTGAATGGGACAACAGATCCAACTCCCTCCCAGCTCCCTCCTTGTGTTGTCCTAGGCCACAGATCCCATAGGGGACAAAAAAAATTAAGAGTCCCAGCCTCTTCCCCCACCATGGCAGACAGATGGAATAAGCATCCAGTTAACTTAGCAGGCACACATGATTTGAAAGGAAGTAGGAGAAAAGGTCTCTATTTGGATTAAAACTCAGTGCTCTTACAACGTTAACACAGTCAATTTCTTTTACATGCACATTGAGTTTAATATGCAAGGATTCTTCCTTGAGGGTGGCCAAGTCCTAGGACAGGACCAGACGCAGAGGGACCTCCACCCTTGGAGACATTTGGCACTCGACTAAATGAGGTCCTGAGCAGCCTGAATTATCCTTGCCTTGCACAGCGGCTGAGCCAGACAACCTGCAAAGGTCCCTCCCAACCTAAATTAGGCACTAGTTCTCTGAAACACGCGCTGCCTTTCATGGCATTTCCACCATATTCCCACAGCTCACTGCAGCTGCTCTGGAAAGGGAGCTGCACAAACACTGAAGCTTACCATTGCAAAAGATACAAGGCGGGGAGGGAAATAGGTCAACAAAAGGGAGTGGGGGATGATCTGGATTGGGTTAGGAGAAGAGAATCTCATCTAAAAGGAGCTGACGACCAGCTGCTAGCTCAGTCACGCAAACTGGGCTGGCTGCCAGGAGTGCTGTGCTCAGCTGAGCCGGAACGACAGAAAGGGAGGACTCAGCTGTAGGTGGATGAAGGTTGGGTTTCAGCAAATACCACAGGCCCCCAAGAGTCTGGGAATTCATGATGTAGCCTGTACAGACATGCCCTTTGTACATGCACCACGGTCCTGTGTGCACAGACACAGTGCCGTACGTTAGAGAGACACAATTCCTTCCTTCCCTCCACCCCTAGCCGCAGGGGTGACTAAATGCATCTGTTCTAACTTCCTATAAGATGAGAATAGTGAGAGTATTAGGGGAACTCCTGCCTGCTCTTGGTAAGGGTAAATCTGCTACAAGATAGCTTTCAGTCTCGCATCAAAACGGGCAAACTTGTCTTCATGGTGAGGTCAGAAAGCAAAGCAGATTTCTCATACCTGAAAAACTCCCTTGGTGCAAGGCAAAGAGCTCCAGCATTTACCCATGAGGATCATGAATACCAGGTCTTCCCGAGATGCTCTAATCAGAGACCAGCCAAGAGGGACAGAGCCATCACTCTGGTATGACCAAACACAACCTATTTCACACATGCCCCTCGTGACACAACTCAAGAGCCTCCCTTCTGTGCCTTCAAGGGCAAATTCAGAGCTTCTGAACTAGCAGCTCTTCTTTCCCCAGCATCTCTTCAATGAGAAGACATCACTCAGCTTCCTTCCTGTCCACCTACAGAGCTGCCTTTGAGAGCAGGTGCTGTGGGTGTAAAGCATACACACGTCTAAGATTTGCAGCTTTATCAAACAGTGAGGCCAAGCCAGGAAGACAGTGAATGAATCACTCCTGTATTGCCCAAAAGCTACCACAACAACGCTACGCTCCCTGAAAGACTTTCCAATGAAATCTGTTTTCAGTCCCCCTTCCTAAATTGCCACAGACAGGGGTGTCCATGTATCCATCACGCTGGCTTCACTGCAACCTTTGCATGGGGATCTCCAGTGGTGTGCACACACGCCACATGCAAAGAGGAGGACAGAGCATGCACACACACGGGATCAAGCCCCTGGCCTTATGATTATCCTCAAAGTTGAATCAACTTTGTACTTTAGGCAAGAAGAAGATCTCAAGATGAAATTCGCGTAGCTGACTGAGCAATAGACTGCTTTCTCCCAACTTCAGCAGTTAAAGAGTTCTTTAAATAGCAAAGCATCAAAATGCATATATAATAATTGTATAAGTGCACTTATACTTAAAAACCAGGTGAGTTTCAAGGGTGACTGCAAACAGAGTCTTAACACTCTTAACTCAGGAGCAAATTCTTCTACCAGTTTGACCTTTTTTACTTACTAAAATGTTCACTAAAGGGTGCACTGCAGGCAGAGCTGCTCAGCATTCCCAGCTACCTGTGTCCATCTGGAGTGGCCAAGAATAAACCTTACAAACAGGTAAGATGTAGCTTGCAGCGCTGGCCCTAGCAGGGCCTGGTTCTCTGCACACTGTGAATACGTGGCCGCAGCACAAGTCAGTCAACTGCCTCTGACCCAGGGCACAAAAGAGACTGGGGTATGGGCACAAGAGGCAGGTCTCCAGGAGGTTAACGGTGAGACTGAATGTGGATCCAGCTGTATACAAAGACGTATAGACTAGCTGTACATAGATGTATAGCTGTGTACATAGAAGTACAGCTGGATGGTTGAACATAAGTCTTTGCAAGGCAGGTAACACCCCGTATTACACCTAGTCCTCACTCAAAGTGCTGCCATCACTAACTTCTGTCTCAGCACTGCACTAAAAGCACATGCTGAGTTTCACACTAACCCGTTGATGATTTTTAGGGGCTAGTGTTTCACGATACAGTGTCCATGTATCTGGTCGGGCCAATGGGCTTTGTTTCAAAGTTGACTGCATTGACACGTATTTCATTTGAACGGTCCCATATCCTCGGTCCCAATCTCTCAGTACTGCCCTAATAAGTGTTTTCAAGAGGTCACCGACAGCAGCAGGATAGGAACATACACAGCACAGCCATGCAAGGTCAGGCCAAGTGTCCGTCTAAAGCCAGTATCTCATTTCCAACAGAGGATGCCTGGCAATGGGTACAGAGTACAGCATCACTCGACAGTCGTATCTCCCAGGACAGTCATGGCATGTGCTATGAATAACTCGGAGGCTTCCTGTGCCAGAGATGTCTTTGCATTTAATGGTTCTGTATCCATCTCCATATCCACCCAAGGATTTTTCTTCCAGAATTGATCCAACTCATTTTTTAGTCCAAGCAAACTTTTAGTATTCATAACTGCACATGACAAAGAGCTCCACAGCTGAAACACGTGCTGTGTGACAAGCCACCTTCTTCAGTTTGTCTCTAAACCTGCCACTTCCTGGGTTCACTTGATGCCCCGCAGCTCTTGGGCTAGAAGAGAGAACAGCTTTTCCCTATCCTCTTTCTCCATGCCAATCCTGACTCTGCAGATCTCTTCCATGCCCTTCCTACCATCCTCTTCCCACAAACACAGCGGGATCCACATCCAGCTGCTCACTCCTTGGACAGGAGCTGTTCCAGACCTCTCACCTGTGTTTGTGGTTTGCAGTGTCTCCCAAAGTCTAGAAAATGCTCCACCAACCTAGACATCAGCTAAATATCTTCATCCTGGGTAGGTGGAAATGTTCATGCTTTCAAGCTTTTGCAAACTGTCATTGGGGCTTGAAACTCAACTTTTGTAAACCGTCAGGATAGCGATTCCAGCAAGTGGCACCAAGAGAGAAGTCTCCGCTATTACCAAAACCACGTAAGAGCCATTGGAGACATGGGTAAGGAGACTGTCTGAAGAGACTGGGAAGAGGTGGAATGGCCCAGTACCTGCCTGGCCTTCTCCTCCCAGTGCTGGCACAGTCCCAGTCCTGGTGCCACCGCCTGCACTGCTCAGTCCACTCAGAAGCCGTTCCCTCAGCATCACAAAACGGAGGAATCCAGAAACACAAACTCCTCTCCAGCACGTGGGCTGAACGCAGAGCATTTGTAAATCTAGCTTCTAACCGATCGGCTGCATGTACAACTGTGGCAGCAGCACAAAAATTATTAATAAAGTCAATTTCAATTAAAATAAGCAAACAAAAGAAAAATCTTGTATATCGCAGATAGTCTGGGAAAGTCATCTTCAAAAGCTCCATGCCAAAGCAAGGTCAGAGTACCAGAATGAAAGCCAAATCCAGTGTGCTGTGGGTCAGGCGAAGAAAGAGGGAGAGTGCATTAAATTCCAGAAGTTGGCACATGATCAAGAAAAGCTGCTTAGTGAAATCCACCAACCCAAACAGAGAAGGAAAAGCCTTGTACAGAAGCCTGAGCATGCACCTAAAATTGACAGGCATCTCAAATACATTCAGAGATTTGCACAGTTATTTCAAAAGACCGACTATCCTTCCATTTGAACAGACAACTGAAGCTATTCCCATGTTGATCTCTTCTTCCAAAATTTCCATTTTACCAACATTCCCATTTAAAATAAAGCTGTTTTTTTCCCAAAAACATTTCAAATGAAAAAACAAAACAAAACAAAACAAAAAAACCAACTTCATTCAACCTTACCACAGAAACACACATCATCTGCTTTTTGCAACAACACTGCTTCTCTCCAGCACAGCGTGTGCGTGTTCTTACAGACACCCCCAGGAGGTAACCGACACTGGGGCTATTCCGCTGCAATCCGATCACCACATCCCATGGTCAGCCTCCAGCTGTTTTCCTCCATTTTTCAAACCCCCATCACTGCAACAGCTGTATTTGCAGTGCCTGCTATGCAGAGTCCCAGGCAACTCCCATGTACCTGAAGGGGTCTGCCCATGCAGCTATCCTGGTTGAGGCACACTGGCAGGCATCCAGGTGGAGAAACAGCAAAGAAACCGGGATCCTAAATGTGTTCTCCAGACAGAGCGAGCCAGGGAGACAGCGGGCTCCTGGCTGTGCCTCTCCCTCCAGAAGGATTTACTGCTGGCACAGCAGGGAAAAGGCAGGAAGTCCAAGGAGAAGAGGAGCAGTGGGGTTTCGGTCTCGTGGCTGCCAATAAAACCATCTAGCATGGATCAGACCCAACAAGTTACAAATAATATCTCAAATACCAGACGCAAGCCAGACCTTTAAAACAAGCCAGATGGAGGGGCTGAGGGCAGGCAGGGACGGGGAAGGTGGAACAGGCCTGTGACCCTGCACTCTTGGGGAAAGCTGTCGAGGGCACAGCAACACCCAGGCTTCGGCTGAGACCACCACCATGTCCCACCCCAAGAAACTACCTCAGAAATGAAACAAGGCCATCAGCATTCCCCTGGCAGCGGCCCTGTGCAGGGCTCTCCCGCTCTCCCGACCCTCGCTGCCGAGCTCGGAGGAGATGCCGTAAGGCTTTGCAGACTCACACGCTGACAAGCAGAAGCTGGGGTCTGAGCAATCCAGGCACCTCCGAGCACAAGCCTGGCAGCGAGCTAGGCAGACACACTGCCCTTCTAGCCCTGCGCAGCAGGGAGCTGGCATGACTACCATTCCCACACACTGCCCACTGCCCCTCTCGCCGCCCTCTGCCATGCACAAGCTGTGCTTGAGTGCTGGTAGGGACTGATGCTGCCTACAACAGCCTGCACCACATCATGCAGGCAACAGTTCCCCAAG
Source organism: Nipponia nippon (assembly GCF_047370975.1). Taxonomy (NCBI): domain Eukaryota; kingdom Metazoa; phylum Chordata; class Aves; order Pelecaniformes; family Threskiornithidae; genus Nipponia; species Nipponia nippon. Next base: position 7,472,221 of record NW_028262369.1, read on the forward strand.
GCCCTGCCTTCTGCTTGCAAGCAAACCAATCTGACAGCTAGTTGCTACCCAAAGAGCAGCCTTGCTTTACTCCAGTGAGCCACTTTAAGGTGTTTTACCAGCACAAACCTAACCCTACTAAATTATTTCCTGTTGATCTGACATCCTGAAGAGGCTCAGACATTTTCCGATAAGCTCTGTGCAACCTGAGAGAGGAAGGAACCAGCCTATTCAGTGATAACTCGGCACAACAGCAGCTTAGCTGAAACATCAAACTACAGCCCAAGCCTTTGTCCCCTGCCGATGTGACAGTGCTCCTCCACCCCCAGCCTTGCAGATCAGCGCTTGGGGAACAGCATTTGCCCCCACCAATATGCATGCAGCACACTGAGCCCCTGCACTCTCCGCTGAAGAGGGACCAGACAGGAGAACTGGGGTATAGCCAACCTCTTATTAAAAGACATAGCTTTCCTGCAGGCCAGTGTGGCACATCGGAAAGGCCTGTCCCTACCCAAACTGTCTTTTAAACTTTATGTCAAAGTTGAACGTGGAAGAAATGGATCTGGGGCAGCGAAAGCTTTTGCACAAGCTCCAATGGAACAGAGGCCTTTGCCTTGTAGAGAGTGAATTAAAAGGCACACAGTCTTCCTCCTGAGAGTTTTCTTTTCAACCAGCACTCTAGAAAGAGCTAGAACAGGAGCTACACACTTGAGCAGGTGGCTATAAAACCAGTGTGCAAGTAGATCATGGACAAGCAGCACGCAAGCACCACCCCAGAGCTGCGCCAGCAGGAACCCACCAAGGTGCGGTGAATGCTACGGGGAAGGTCTTTAACTTCTGCAACTACCCAAGCAACCAAGGCAGAGCTGAGGGATCTCGCCGTGAACCACTTAATTTAATTAGCTGAGAAATACCAGTGGAAACTTCCTGGCTTGGAAGAGGCCAGGCAGACCCCTAGGCAGGAAACAGGAAGCTACCTTGGAAAAAAACCCAAGGGTCTGGATTTCATCCAAAGCCCTGGAGAATGATGCTGGTATGCAAGAGGCACACCGAGAGTGCAAAGCTTCAGCTGGGACCCCCTGAACTTGGAGAAGGCTCAGCTATATACAGAGCCAGAGGGTTTTAAATATAGGTAATAAAAATATCTGCCAGTGAAGTCTGAATGTATGTGAGCCAATCCCATGATCAGGAAAGCAGATCTGATGTCCCTTTGAGCAACTGAGTTTCTTGATTTTCAGAAAAAGACACAGGTCATGATGGAAATCAACCATAAATGAGCTCCTACTGGAACACCAGCATTAAGAGCTTTCAAAGCAGCTTCACATGGGACCTGAAGGGTATCCAGGTCTGGTGCCCTCATACAGAAGAGAGAGGAAAAACAGGGAGCTCAAAAAACTTTTCTGATTCCTGTTAGTCTCCAGATCTGTAGGTGAACTTCTCCAAATACAGGTTAAAACATGGCCCCAACTGCAACCTGCAAACATCCACACAGGCAACAGACTCTGATCTTCGAGGTCCCTTTGCTGCAGCAGACAAAAGGCAAAATAGTAACAAGAACACAGAAGCCAACGCTCAAAATTAAAACTATAAAGGTGTCACGGCCACTTGAAAGAGGTGCAAGCCAACAGAAGAAGCAGTGCCCCCAGCCCTCTGTGTTGCCCCTCTCCTTGTGCTGGCACGAGCATCCCCGCAGCTGTTGGGTGATCCACACTGGGAACCGACCCACATTAGCTCAGCAAAGAAAACGGTTTGTTCCAGCCCAAGCTCCTTCCCTGATCCAAGTCACCACATGGCTCCACAAACACTTGTGCCAGCAGAAGGAAAGGGGAAGAAGCAGGAACAAAAAGAGCAGCTGGAGCCAGATGACTGGACTGCTTCTCAAGGCAGCACAGTTTAAAGCGCCCGTGAAAACATGGACAAAAACTCACACTTGTAGCACTGTGGGAAGGTAACAATTATCACAAGGGAGGTGGTGGGTTCTGCATCTCTTCAGGCTTAAATGCTCTTCTGAGAAGTGCCCTCAGTGCAGGTGTTGAGTGCAGCAGGAATCAAATACTACTATATCACCAGAGGCAGAGTGAATTTTTGGTGGGGTCATTAGATGGGAAAACATCCAAACCATCCACAGATTTCTCTAGAGCCTCACGCACGGGGAGCTTCCATAGAAGGGTTCCCAAGGGATGAGTTTCTCCTGCTCACCTATGGCCTGTGGCACCCACAAAACAACTAGGTGGAAGGGAGCCAGGTACAGGAGACGTGTGACCCAGATGACAGAAGCAGGTTCACAGCACCAGCCAGCACGCCTGCACCCCAGAGCCCACGCAGGGCCCAGGTGATGAGCAATCAGCACCCAACTCCACCTCCTAGAGTAAACCCAATACAGAGCCATCTACAACCTACCTAGAAACCAGCAAGGGGAACAGTCTGAGCATAAAACATAACCAACAAAGAGGGGGGAGCAGTGGCAAACCTTCTGGAGTACTTTGGTGTCTTCATCCTGTTTGTGCTTCTCCACGAACACACCTTGCAGCTTTGCACAGAAGACACCAGCCTGCCACCACATGCAACAGCCACATTTCCAGCAGCCACATCCTAATACTCTGGTCATAGCATGCCACTTATAGGCTACATCTAAGGATGGAATGATGACGATATCTGCTAATAGCTCTAGCAACAGTGCATCAAACACGGGGGGCAAGAAACCAGCACTGACCAGCACTCCCATTCCTTAGGGAAGCCAGTAGACGCAGCACTGCCTGGTCCTCAAAAGGAGCTGGTTTCCACCTAGATCTGTTACCAGCTACCTGATAGCTGATGCATCTCAGCATGCCTATGCAGGAAGCCAGGATACTACCGCTGGTCCGGTGCCACAGCGAACATAGCCGGAATGGATAACAAGTATAATCACATTAACAACTCAAATATTAGTAATTCCTATTATAAACAACAGACTGCCAACAGTGGAAGTGCATCCAGAGGAAGAATCATCTAGGCAAGCCTTGTTCTTGAACCCTTTTCAAAGGCAACCACAGCTGCCCATTGGTTAGCAGTGCCCACGCTGAGCCAGCAGAGCCCTTCGGTCTGGGGTCCCCGGCAGCCTCAAAGCCCAGTTGTTTCAGTACTCTGCCTGGGTCTACACGTTCTTCAGCGTCACCAGAGCTCCTCGTTAACAAAGAAGCAGGAAAGAGTGATCACAGAAACTATTTTAGTACACATATAACTCATTGCAATGATGCAATGGGGCTCCAGAAAACCCTGTTCCAGATTTATCTTCATTACTAGTAAAACAGATGCACTGTAAAGTACGGGCTGATCCACAAGTACCATGGACACAGTTATCACCTCGATTATACAGCAAGGTAAGATTCACAAAAATGCTTTTGTCAGCACGGCCATGACTCCACATCAGAAAACAAAAGACAAAGCCAACAAAATCCTACCACTGCATTTTAACAAAGGTATCATTTCTCACTGAAATTCTGCATTTGTAATTTTTTTTCTACCAGCTCTCATATTCATCACAAGTACCGTAAGGGCTCGGGACACAAGGAAAGCTAGGAACACAGCACTGGTACGACTCTGAAGACAGCAGTAAACACTGGCTCTGGTTGCTTTTGGAACAGCTGCTGTCTGTGCACCCACCTCAAGAGCAATTTTCTTGGTAATGCCTTTTAGTGATTATATAACATTGTTAATTTAGAAAATATGACATCAATAAACAATTGATGGAAAAGCAACGGACAAAACTAGCAACCTCTCCTAGAATGATTACAATACTCCAAACCAAAAATTATGTTAGACCAGAAGCCACCCAACCTCTATGGCAAAGGCTCTCGGTACTAAAAGCAGCTAAGAATCACTGTTTGTTGTGCTAAATAAAAATGCCTCACTGGCAAATGAGATCAAAACTGCCGCAAATGACAACATTTCCTATGGAAAGTTATATAAAACCATGCTGAATAGCAACCTAAAAAAATCTTAGAGGAAATAACAATAACAAACGCTGGAGCCACCAGAAGACAGACTTTACACTCAGGAAGGATGGAAGCCTGCATCTGAGCCAGTCAGGCCAGCTTTCTTCGCATGTTCCTTTGAAATTCAGAGCATTCTCACTCACCATCACACACCTGCTTTCTCCAACACGACCACAGTTCTCTTCACCTGGATAGAAGCGAGAGAACAAGCCTGCATCCACCAGCAGTGCCCACAGCAATGAGGCCCAATGGAGAGCCTTCAAAAGAACAATTATGCAGCCAAGGACTCGAAGCAGAGCTGGTTCGGCTCGAGCTGCTCTTCCTAAGCGTTAGCTGATTTAGCCAGGGACACAGGAGAGCTAGCCTGCCGCTCTGATGCTCTAATTTCTACTCTTGCTAGTGTTCGGCAGTCGGCCACACACCATCTCCTACTTTGTCTAATTGGAAAGCAGTGGCAGAAAGAGCTTGTCTTGCTCTGCAGGTGTGTGTACGCATGTGTACGTTCATGTGTGCCCAATGCACCAACTGATTTATAACGCAAATAGAAATAACCATAATTCTAACTTTGTTTTAGCAAAAAAAATTAATAATCTAAGTGAACCACACTTCTTCAATCTGAGTGAATGGCACGTTCTCTCTCACTGTTCTCCCTGAAATTACAGTCCCAGAGCAGTCAGAGAAAAGGAAGGTATGCTCCCACTTTTTGGCAAAACAACTCACAGCCTGCTGTCTTCTGCAGTTCACTTTAAAGCACTGGGCTTTGAATTCAAGCGACAGAGAAACCTATCTCCCATGTGCTGATTGCTACAGGGCAGTAACTCCTGAAACAGGGAAGCTGTATTTGTCAACCTAGCCATCTAAGCCCTCAAGATTTTAAAATTCAAGCTGTTGTAACTTTCACTGAATCAAAGCCCTGTAAGTGCCGGACCTGTAGAACAGTAAAAGCAGCATCCTGCACAGCTTCAGGATGACCTCATACGGATTGTTCCTTTTTAAAGAAAAAAAAAAAACCTTCAAAGCAGGGATTGCTGCTGACCAGCAGAGCAAGGGGCTGTCTCTCAGTGAAGTGGAAACAGGAAGGGGAGGAGGCAGCAAAGGTAGGCTTTCCAGAAAAGGCAAGATCGGGCATGTCTTGATATCTCTTCTGCCCCTGGGAAGGCTGTACTGTGCCAGGGAACTATTTTGCAATGCTACTTCTTAGTTCACTGAGAAGAAATTACATTTCCTTTAATAATCTCTGCGCTTTAGAGATGCTCTGATTACTAAGGCAAGGTCTGTTTGTTGCTAAAGGCCCCAGAATTTGAGAACATATCCGCTGCTCAGGTCTGTATCATGATAGTTCTAACATTTCTCTAGTATGCAAAAAATAGCTTTAATTATATTTGAAACAAATGGTGTATCTACATAGTTAAAGAGTGCACCCAAAGGAAATTTCAGCAAGAACAAGCCTTATGTCAATCTCACATTTGCTGTCTCTGCAGCAAACAGAGCACACAACCAATGACACTTGCACTCTATAGCTTTAGGAGATTTAGCAGTTAAGGTTAACATGAAGAATAAGCTCTCCACCTTCACCAAGTAGCAAAGACCCACTGTTTGTTATTCAAAAGGATTTGACCATAGTTTGGATGATTTCTTCAAAAACTCAGCTACTAATTTGCTCGTTGTGGCATCATCCCAACACACATTAAAAAAAAACACTTCCTCATTCCTACAGCAGCATGGACCGAAACAAGAGATGTGATCTGAAGTGGGCTCCAACCAGTCCTGGACAGCAGCTAGATGAGCAAGACCAAAAAAAGGAGCAAGCAATCAGAAATCCCTGAAGTTCAGTTAACAAGGACACGACAATAGGCAGTCTCAGCACAGACACGATTCCCACCACTCCCTGTGGAAACCTCACTCTCTCAGGGCTGCCCCTAGACCTTCCCGATGGCACAGTCAAGCCTGCCTGGGAAAACAGAGGCTGGCAGGCAAGCCTTGCCTTCCCCGTGCTGGAGGTGAGGGTCCTTACAACTCCGTGCAAGCAGGCCTGGATGGCAAGAGCACCCACCACACACCAAATTGGTTTCGGGTCCTTCAAGGACACGGAAATAGGGCTACCAGCACAGCCATGGGAAACGCTAACAGATCCATTTCCTTCCAAGGTTAAATCTTGCCTGTTGCCTCCCTAATCTCTTGGGACTAATAGCTGCAGGGCTGGGATTGTCCCTTCCTAAATATTTTTCTGTTACTTGCATAGTGGGTGCTGACCTCAGAGGGGAGTCACTGGACACTAAGGGAGTAAGCAACAGATCCTGATGTCCATTCAGTTCAACTGGTTCGTCTGCTAGTTCTGAACAAGGCAACAAATAAGCAAGCAAAAAGACCAAAAAAACCCACCAAACCAACCAACCACAAAGCTAAAAAAAACCCCACCACTGGGGAGACAACTACCTGCATGACCCTGGACACCAGGGCTTCTCCTCCTCTGAGGAAAGAGACCATCTTCACCCTACTCTCCAGCAGCACTGGGACGTTCTAGCCATGACCCAGACACAACTCCCACTAAATTCAGGTTGCAGCTCCCACAGCGCAAGCTGAGACTGTGTCACACCCTCAGCAGAGAGGATGCAACACGGCTCTCCGAGCAAGCAGGCAACACATACGTTCTGCGAGTTACTTAAAACTACAGCAGGTAGGAAACCAGCAGCAGGGAAGCAACCTTACAATAACAGTGCCAGATCTGCACATTCCTGTCTGTTTTGTTCCAACTAGATGATGATGAAGTTAGACTTGGGGCCCAGCACCTCTGCAGCTGAAAAGAAAGGAAACTAATCCACGTCTGAGTCCAGGGAAAATGTGAAGGAAGGAACCCATCCTTGAGTTTTAAGTATTTCTACTGAAATGGGTCATATACTGGCAACAGGCAAGGGGGGCTGCAGGAACAGCAATTAATAGAAGTGTCGTGTTGGGTCACAATTAATGCTGGAACCTCCAAGAAGGGCGCATGGTCTCCACAGGACGCCAAAGCCTCCAGAGATAACTAAGGAAGAAAAGCAGCAACCACAAGGGAAGAATCTTATCAAAGACTATTCTGCTGGATAAAAGCTCTAGAGATACAGATAGAGAAATGTCAGGATCTTCAGCTGACAGCCAGTCCCACTCAGCAGGCAACATCCCCAGGAGCACACGGGGTGCTCTGCCAACCTTTTTGCTGGATGCACTGAATGGAAGAAGAAAACAACCCAGGATTCCTGGTCATGTTGCCCATCTCCGGCACTAACCAGGCTTTAGTTTGCACTGCAGAGAGATCTGACACGCTGAATGGAATCAAGTCTTTACTAATTATATCTGAGCATGTGGGCTGCGTGCCCAGAATAAACTGTCCTATCGCACCACACTCAGCAGACCCTGCCTCTTTCAGGGGAGCGTGCTGGGACTTGCTGGCTACTCTCCGGGGCTGGATCCCAGAGGAACAGGACTGATGACCCCAAAAGGAATTCCTATTCCTGCCCCGCGACCTCGCTCAGCTGCAGCCTCACTGCAGTCCCCACCGCGAAAGTGAAACAAGCCATCTGCCAAGTCCGGTGACGAGGCGCTGGCCCTCTCTGAGGGATGTAACTCCTGACCGAGGTGACACGTCAGGGCCATGCGCTCTCAGCACCAAGCCGCGGGAAGGACAAGCTTGCTGGAGCAGAGGTGCCTGCTCTGCTCTGCAGGCAAGCAGCGCTCTCCACATCTAAAGCTCGGCACCCTGGCTGAAGCCTACCCAGCACAGAGCAAGACATTCCTGAGACCGGGGCCAGCCCATGGCTTTCCCCAGAACCTGAAAAGCCAGTTTGTAGGCAGATCTCTTGCAAGCATATTGCTTAAAAAAAAAAAAAAAAAAAAAGAAAGAAAAAAGGCCTGTCATGGGAAGTCCCAGAGCAGAACTAGTTTTGTGGGAGTTGCTTGTACACTGCACAGCGTTAACTTCCTTTCATGGGAAGGCACAGGAGCAGGCACACCGTTGACACATGGCCACACGTGAGAGCTGCTGCCTTCGGGGGGGGGGGGGGGGGGGTCAGGACTGATGAGCGCAGAGACCGTAACGAAGCTCGTTCCCCTGTTCCAAATCCACAGCACCTCTTGGGAGGCTGGCAGGGTCCCCGCTCAGGAATGGCACGGGCTCTCCACAAGCCCGCACACAGACAGCAGAGACCTGGGCTGCCCAGCAGTAGCCACAAGGACCTAAAGACACAGGAGGGAGGGAGGATAGCTGTTATTAGAGCAACAGAGGGTTAAAAAAAGGCAGACAAGCTTTAAGGCATGCAAGGCCTTTCGTAAAGTCCTTTTAACAATCAAATCTTGAAGGAAGGAAGTATCTGAAAGTTCATCTGTTTCTTCCAACTATATCAGCCAATCTAACACGTGTTACCTCTTCTTGCAAACCCTGCACCACTGAGACAGAAAAGCTGGAGAGCAACATATACCCACGTACTGGAGTGGAGATCCAATTCTCCTTCCAAGGGTCTGCTCCCCAGCTTGTCCCACGCAGACCCTTTCTACACCTGTGTTCACCACGCAAGGGCAGCTACTTGCCTCTGCTGCTCTATCAGCGTTACTGCTGTTAACACCCTGCACTCCCTCCTCGTCCCGTGCTTCATTCAGAAGCGCCTTCAGCTTTACTGCCTTGTCCCTTCCCATGACGTGTGACTATTTTTTCCTTTACTGCAGAATGCACAGCTTTCTTCCCAGAGGAAATTAGCAGCCATGGGGACAAAAACAGGAAGAAAGGAAACAACTCCCTGCTCGCTCCGAGACCCGGCCTGGAGACATCCCTGACCAACGCTGCGCACCCCGACGCGAGGCCAACCTGCAAGAGAACCAAGTTGTGCACAAGGAACGCTCCAGCACGGGACAAAACGCGTCTGTGCTGCCGCTCCCCTCCCCTGAGTTATGTGAGAGAAAAGCAGGAGGGTCGCTTTGGCACAGCAGGGCGAGTTAAGTGTGTGTGGGCCACGACGGGGGGAGGACAGGTCCCAAAGGACTCGGCGCTGGGGGTGCGATCCTGCAAAAGCTTTAACCAGGCTTGCGTTGGGCTGCTGTGATCCCCCGCTTCGTGACAGCGGGGCACAGTGTGAAAAGAGTTCAGGGACTCGATCCAGAGGAAAACGAACCTTTACGTGTAAAAAGCGATACGTTTTCCACCAGATCAGCGCAGAAAGTGGCTGCCGGAACACCGGTGCCAGCATCAGGGGAGGGTGGGTGGGAACGCGTGGCAAGCGATGGCGGTGGAGGGGCCTTTCAGCTCCAGCGTGGACTTGGATCGGCTGAAAGGAGCCAGGAACGCGCACCTTCCCCACGGCCGAAAGCACCGGGGTCACCGAAGAACCGCGGACGAGCCGGACCCCGGATCCACACGGGTCCGACGCTGCCACTTCTGCCTGTCGCTGACGGGGCCGGGCTCCCACCTGAGGCACCGAAGGCGGGTGCCCGGCGGGGGGCCATTTCCAGAGGGCTTCTCCCTGCTGACAGGGGTCGGGCCCCGCAGCTGGCGCCGGCCTTGCCCCGCGATCCGCCGAGGGCCGTTCCCTGCCCGGCTGAGGCGGCGCGGCCCGCGCCGCCTCAGCCGGGCAGGGAACGGCCCTCGGCGAACGGCGGGGCTGCCCCTCACGGTCGGGCCGCCAGCAGGGGGCTGCCGAGCCGCGGCTGAGGCGGCCGGGCCGCGGGACGGGACGGAGCCCGGAGCCCGCAACTCACGTGTGCGCCCTGCCCCGGGGCAGCCCCCGCCCGGACCCGCGGTCCCCCCACCACCGCCGTCACCCCGGCCCCTCGGTCCCCACTCACCGCGAAGGCGGGCGAAGCGCAGCGGCCAGCCGCCGCTCGGGTCGGGCCGCCCCCCAGTGCGGCTTAAGGGACCGGCGCCTCCGAGCTCGGCCCGCGTAGGGCGCGGAGACTCCTCCCCCGTGCCAGGGGCCGGCCGGCCGGGCACGCCATTCACAGCCGCGGCATGCAAATGGGAGATGGGAACCGAGCCGGGTACGGCGGCCTGAGTCCCGCCGGGGAGCTGCCAGCGCCCGCGGCCGCGGGACGACGCATCCCGCCGCGCCGCCGCCCTGACTCACGGTGCAGGAATGCGCCCAGCCGGGCGGAAGCCACCGGCCCGCCCGCGGCCCCCGCAGCGCGGCCCCCGCGGCCCCGGGCCTGGAGCCCCCGCCTCCCCGCCGTGTTTTCGGTGGTCCGCCTCGGGGGTGGGCATCGCCCTTCGGGCCTGCGGCCGCCGGCCCCCAGCCGAGCTGCGGTGGCTCGGTTTAACTCCGGGTTCCGTTAGCCCCGGGCCCGCGGGGTGCTCCCGCCGCCGCCGCCGCCGCTTCCCCGGAGCGCCCGGCTCTGGCAGCAGCTGTGCCCGGGGGGAGCTGGGGTGATCCCCGTGTGGGGAGCCCCGGGGCCGGGGGTCACGTTCAGCGGAGGGGACAGCACGGCTGAGCTGCCAGGCCCCGGCCGGGCCTGCCCCGGCCCCGCTGCCAGCCCTGCCCCGGCCCCGCTGCCGGGCCTGGGGAGCCCCGAGTCTCCCAGGGCAGCGTGGCTGCTCCCAGTCACCTCGCTCCTGCCGTTTCACTGTCCTTTACCTGCTCCTTGCCTCTTCCCCCCACCCCGTCCTGTGGTTCCCATCAAGTTCTTCACACCTCCATCCACATGGTTAGGGGATCGCCCCTTCCCTAAGCTGTTTCTTTCCTCCCAGCTTAAACATTTCCCACTTTGGATGGCATCCTCCCACCTTGATTGCTCAGCCATCCTCGCCTTTGTCCTGGGATCGTTGCTGAAGATTTCTCCATCCGTCCTCTCCAGAGCATCGGTCAGCACGTACTGCTCACACAGAGGTTTGCTAGAGCTCCAGCAAGACCTGCAGCATGCACATCCCTCTTCAGCAGGTCCCCAACCCACAGCTGCGGGGGCTTTTTATATTAGTAATAACTGAGGGGGCACATATTCCTTGCCATCTTACTGCATCTTCCCTGCCAACCTGCATGCGAGAGCGACAGACGAGCGGGAGAGCCACCGGCGCTCCCTGCGAAGGGTGAGCTCATCGGTACCGCACCCACCCCTGCGTGCCCACACACAGCAACGGCAGCCGTGCTTCGAAGGCAGCCCCCCAGAGAGCCCTGCTAACTACATTGCGTCTCATTAGCTAATGAACAAACACAGATCAGCCCCAGATAGTCCTGGCTGAGGTGGAGACCAAATTGCATGCAGAACCCGGACTGGCCTCAAAGCTTCATGAAGCTTAATAGGCACAAATTATTTTCAGATGTTTCTACCACATAAACAAGGAAAAGAAGTGTCCAGTAACGTAACAGAGCAGAGATGAACTCGCAGGCCCTTCAGCACCTCCCAGGAGGAACGCTCTGGAGCCAGAGTGTGACTCTGACCCACCCCTGCTCTTTCTTAGCCTCCTGCCAACAGTACGTGCATTTTGCAAGAAAAACAAAGCTCTTTCACCAAAACGTGATTTCTCGCTCCTGTATAACACTCTTGCAGAGAGCACTGCTAACCCCATCCCACAAGCTCTTGCTTCCCCAGTGCTTCCCTGCCCAGACCCCCCGGGTCTGTGGGGTAGGATTTTTTTACACAACCGCAGGCATCTGCGCTTAGGTAGATGAAGTCTACCCTCTTGGTCAAGAATACGCTCTCCTTGCTCCCATCACCACCCAGCGTGTTTCTCCTTCAGTGCACGGAGTCCTATCAGCCTAAAATACATAGGGTAGGGTGACTTCAGGCCAGCTTCTGACTGCTGCTCTCTCGAGCATGAGCGGGTGCACAGCAGCAGTTTGGTGTTGAGGGGACATTTGTAGGCTGCGAGAGCGGGAAGCAGAGCCAAGTGTCACCCAGCAGCCCTGGTCCTGAGCAGGTCATCCAGCCCGACAGCCTTGTTTGTTTTCTCCCTCATGAATGCTTGCAGGGAGTACTTCTGGTTGAAACGTGGCCTCCGAGAACCAGCTGAAGGACAGCTCTCTTCTGGTGCTTGTTATGTTTAACGTGAACATGTGATTACATGAATTTGCTTCGTTCTTCTCTGCTGGAAACTGGAATTTCCTCCCTTCTGCTTGAAACCCATGAGAAACTGTGATCTTGCCACAAGACGTGGTTAAGACCCGGCAAAATAAATATCCATCAATATGTGAAGTGCAGCACTTGTACTGCTGCAGCTCGCTTAAACTGCTCCTGCAAAGCCAGGCGAGCCACATACCTGCCCGCTTACAGCCAGGCACTGGAGGGTCTGCACCGGCCAGGAGCGGTGCAGAACAGCCACATACTTCCCATGTTTGTTCAATACCTCGTCTTCGTCAGCACCACACGGTTCTCCCTCCTGCATGCACAAATGCAATGCCTCTTGGAGCACTGATCCTGTGTCATCACGTATTAAATCGGGCTGCACTGTATATTGATTATACATCCAAGTAGGCAAATGGTGGTGTTGGCATGTGCTTATGGCCACCGCTGGACACGTGGCACTGGGGAGCCATGCAACGCTCCTTTTCCCCTTTCCTTTACCTTCTTACAGCTTGCGTGCGTGTGTTGCCTAACAGTTATGTGAAGACAGTTGGGACACACCAGGAACACAGAGATCTATTTTTATCTGGATTGCCAGTTATCTAGACAGATTGTTTGATTTTGACCTGTTTTGTTCAGGGTGTAGGCCAAGAAAGCATCCCAGTATCCGGCAAGCACAGCGGAGAGCATCATATTGCAGCCTCCTCAGGGAAAGCAGAGCTCCCCTTGCCTTCTGGAAATACACGGGCTTTGCAGTGCCTCCTGTGCTGACATGAAGCAGCGGCGCGGCCCTGGCAGCTGTCCTAGCAAACAGGGAAGAGGTCCAGAAAGGCCTGGGATTTCTTCTGGGGAGGATTAATAACACAGAAACCCAAGTGAAGTCCCACGGAGTTTCAAATGCAGGTGGCCTGGCCAGGAGCCAGAGAGGGAACTGCCAGGAGTGAGAGGATGGGGATTCCCCTTGGGGAATGCATTTGCAGGGCGGATCGGAGATCACCTGCGTCCCCTCGTCAGGGAACAAACCAGGTTCGTGGGTGCCAATGGCAAGTCAGGTTTTCATCCCCAGCCCCGTGTGCGGCGGGGGTATCCCATGGACAGGAGAAGCGGGGTTGGTACTGTGGGGTCTGGTCACCAGAGCTGCTACAGAAATAGTCTCCTCTTCTTCCTTGCTCCCCTGCAGCTCCTGCGTGTGCAGCTGGCATTGCTGCTTTCTGCCCCAGCCTCACGCCAGGAAGAGCAGCGCTGGCTGCTCTGAGCACCCAGCCCCAGCAGTGCCCTTTCTCCCGCGCTGTGATTGCTAACAGCCTATCCATCTCGAGTGTCTGGGCAAAATGCTTGGAGTACAGATGCCTCCTCTCCAAATCGGATGCCAGGCTGAGAATGGTGCTGCTGACCTGCAAAAATATATTGACACTTTTTAGAATGCAAATTAAATACCTTTTGCTTTCAAAAAAACCCCCAGACTTTAACAAACAGCTATGTTGCAACTTGAATTTCGTACAATCCACTCAATGTACATTAAGTTCAAAAACCTAACACTGGGCAGAAAGTCTTTTGAAGCCTCTGTCACCCTCAGGCACCAGCAGACATTGCAGACATTATTATGCAGGATCACGCGGTGGCAAGGAGGGACAGAGAGGTGACTCTAGCCTGGCAATTTCATGCACCTGGCGAGGCGCTGGATGTGCTCCGGGCTGAGCTGGCAGCACGCCTGCAGGGCTGCACACAGAGCAGGGGCAGGGTGTTAAGCCAGGACTTAAAGCCCAGGGAAGAGGCCCAAAAATAAAACCAAGGCCCACCGTCCTAGTCCGTAGCTTATTCAGCCCAAACCAGGATGGATAATTCACTTCACAGGCGTGTACAGCAAGTCCACGCGGGGCCGGGGACCAAAACCAGGAGACAAGGCAGGAGAGGAGCCCAAATGTTGAGTATATCTGGGAGGGTGGTGGTGCCCCAGACGACTCACAGCCACAGGAGCTGCTGCCCAGCAGAGCACGAGGAAATCACATCAAAACTCAACCCCTTAATTTTCTGCCCAGATTAATTGCAATTGATCATTTCTAGCTCTGGCTGCAGGGAATGTGTGCGTTTGCAGTGGCAGGAGGAGGTGGAGGAATGGAAATAACATAAAACCAGGATTCCATGGCCAGCCCTTACAGAAATATTTATTTTAAACTGTATTTCAACCAGAAAATCCATTTGGATCAAAATGGCAATTTTCATTTTGGTGAACCCGATGGGGAAATTGGAAAAAAAAAAAAGGGGGAAGAAAAGTATGTGTAAAGAGGGCTATTATTTCCAAAATACTTAGGAAATGTCACTTAGCAAAATAGCTGCCTTCTCCCCAGTTTACTCCAACAAAAAAAGGAGCTTTTGACATATATATATATAACATACATATACATATTTTTCATATAGAAGGAATAAAAATGTCACAGGAGAAGTAAGATGAAACCCCCAGAATATCTGTTATGTAGCCTGAAAGAATCTTATCATTTTCCAATCCACTATTGGCAAGAGATGAAATACTATTGCTTCAGAATTTCAAAAATAGACAGATTTATTTCCAAGAGGCACACGAGAACTCTTATAAAATAGTCAAATATGGAGTGTAGTCGCCAAGTGTGTGATCAAACCTTGCTATCAGAATGCAGGCATGGTAGAGGCTGAATTCAGATTGCACAAATTACCTTTTAGTTGGTGAACTGTAATTCTGGGGTTCCTGAGTTTTGAACGGTGATTATCATTTAAATGTCCAGCTTCTGCTAATGGGGAATGTATGCCAGAAGGGAAGGATGAACCACAAGGAGTGTGAGCTCTGTGGCCAGTAGCTGAATGTCATGGTGGTGTTTGGGGTCCTTGCTTGCAGCCCCGCCAGGGCTCCTTAGCAGCTACTGGTGTCACACTTGCTTCCAGTGCTAAGAGTTACTCATGGTGATGAAGAAGAAGTGCACATGAAGTAGGAACACAGCACAGCAGCTTGACAGGTGCCAAAGAAGCCCATCCCCAAAGCACTGCGAGAAACAACATCAGGTGGACAAGCAAGGTTTGGTAGCCTGCAGCCAGTAACTGCATCCCTCCAGGCTAACCCAGGTGGCTTCTAACTTGCTGCTGGGGACAAGCCTCGAAGGAGAACGTTCAAAATTGGCAATAACGAGTGATCTAGTTCAGTTCAGAAAGGAGAGCGTCATGGAAAGGGACTCAAACCAGCATTAGCCACAATGAAGTTCAGCATCTCATAAGTTCCCATATTAACTAAAAGAGAATTGAATTGAAATTGAAAAAAAAAAAAAAAAGAGATTTCCAGTTCAGTTACTCATAAATGAACTGAAAGAGTTCATAAAAGAGCCAAGGAATTTTGGTTGGTCTATTGGAAATAAACCACATTTTTGAAGAAAGAGCAGAGATATGCTATCTTGCTATCTTGATGTAAAAATATGAACTCAGTCATTGGAGAAAAAATTAATTCAGTTGCTGACAACAATCTTGTAAAGAACTTGCTCAGCTAAAATAACAGAGCTTTGTGTAAATCAAGTAAATCTTTAAACAAATCTTTAAGAATAGTTTTGGCATAGGCAAGTAAGACACAAAGAGGCTGAAATTTCAAAGTAAAATCCACTCTCTTTTTCAGTAACACAGATCCACTCCCCAGCAACAAATAATTTAAGCATGTCAATGTTTAGCAAGAAGTACTGTAGTTAGTTAGACTTAAGGAACTATAATATTTAATGTAAAAACTATTCCAAACAATCTAATTTCATGGGTTCTGGTCTAAACTTTATTGGTCCCCCTCTGCTGCCCAGTCAATGAGAAAAGGTACAGCTGGAAAGGTGGCTCCTCTTCCCAGTCTGTCGCTGCTTTGCTGCTTTGGTCCTTCTGCGCTGTTCCTGATTTTTCAGGTTGAAACAAGAGCCAAGGAAGAGGAGGGGATTACCAGCTTCCAAAGGTTTTATGAGCTCTGTCTCTGGCATGTCTAGAGTGTGGCATTGCCACTGAGTTTTGAAGAACTGCGAGGATGGAGGTCCCTCCACCTCACCAGGTCCTGTCCCAGAGCCGCACTGCTCTCATGGGGAGGAGCCCCGTCTCTGCGTGCAGCCGGTTTCTCTTGTCACTGCTGTGGCCTCCTGCCCTTGCAGGGTCCCTGTAACCCCCGCGGGCTGTGCAAGGAGCATACTGATCCCCTCTATCTCCTCCTCCAGGGTGAGCAAGGCCGCTCTCTCAGCCTCCCCTCCCCAGCCCCAGCCATCCCAGTGGCCCTTCACCGGCCTCTCCAGTTTCCCTGCCCCTCCCTTCTTCTGAGGATCCAAAACTGGACACCGCGATGCATGTACATTGAAATACCGGTGCTATGCAAACAGGAACAGAAGGATTATTTGTAATTAAACCCTATCAACAGTGAGCCTCCAAACATCTGTCAAAACTCCCTATGCTGTAAAGACTCCTCATTTTCCAGCAGATTTTTTGGTGCAGGAACTAAAGAAGCCACCGCTGACCTTAAATGAAGAAGCACTGGTGGAGCTGTCTCTGTCTTTCCAGGCCTTCTGCAGGACACGGTTAAAAGAGGAAGCTGCCAGCAAAGTTTTTAACCAATTTTCTGTTTATGCTTGTCATTAGATGCCAAACCAGGGGAAGGCAAGAAAGGAATGATAATTCTTAAATCCAAGAAAAAAGCAACTGTTAATCTTGACTCCCACCCAAGACCCCTGCATGTATTACATTTTATTACAAGCATTTATTATAAAAAGTGTACTTGGAGCAAATGATCCCAGTGGAGCGATACAGTTTAGCATTAGCCAACCTACAAATATCTGCCTTGCTTGTTTTTCCTTTTTCCTGGCACGTGCAGCATTTTGAAATCATCTGGAGCTTCCTACTGCTTCAGGACTTGTGAGGTCCCAAAGACAGTCACTCAAATAGCTCCTAAGTCACTCTTTGGAGAGCTTTTGGGTATATGCATGATCAAGTTGCCCTCTCAGAGCCTTAGCTAAGGCAGACTGTCTGCCCCAGAGACCTGTTCCCTCTTGCACTGGGATGCAAGAATTGCGCCAGTGAATATGGTCAAAGCTTCAACTAGAAAGAAAGCAGAAGGCCAGCCTCCCGAAGGATTTGATAAAACAGAGTGTGTCTTCATTCCAGATTGCTACAAAGCCCGTGGATTTCAAGTTGTCCACAAAGGAAAGATCTGTACAAAACATCTAAGCCTTTCCAAAAAAAAACCCGCAAATGTTTGGACACAGTCCATTTTTAATGTAACATACAGAAACTTCTTAAAAACTGGGTGGGGAATTGTTTCAGAAAAGGGCAAAGCCTTCCAAACTGCTCGCTTACAATACCCCTCTGAGCCCCGTGGAGGAGACGGACAGATGTTTTGCTGGAGTCCCAGTGAAATCACCGCTGGGTGTGTGTGATCATTCGGGAAGGGGCAGATCTGGAGCTTCACTGCCCCAGCCCGATTCCTCCTGGAGCAGACGGGCTGCAGCAAGAGGGACCAGCCGGACGAGCTCATCGCTGGGCTGTGCAGCTTCCCTGGAGTGGGGTCCTTCCTGCGCTCCGGTACCCATGGTTTGGATCGCAAGCCCTCAGTGCCAGCAAGAGAAAGAAGCTGCTCACTGTCTCGTTCCTATTCTCCCCTGAATAAAGCCTTGCAGGAAAGGGAAGGGATCATTTCATTTCTTAAAGGGCAGCTGACTCCCCTCTAAATGGCCACATTCTTGTCCCTCTTGCAGAGTGTGGCTGGTGCCAAACTTGATCACAAAGGCGTATTCATGGCGTTTTCCTTCCTACACATTCAGGAGTTGAAAGCCAGTTTGGTACAAACTCCCCAAAATGACTTATTCAGCAGCTGCTCGCCAGCTTCCTGTTTGCAGAGCGGCAGGGCGGGAGCCGGGGCACGAGCCCCCACGCCGTGCACGCTGCCGTGGGGAGACCCTGCTCCTCCGGTGGTCCCCAAGCCTGGCAGCCTATCAACCATTACTGATGGGGCTCAGCTTGGGCAAAGACCTCATCACCAGGGTGGCCTTTTCACCTCTGCTTTTGGTTTCATCACCAAATTTGCTTTTTCTCGAGGTCGCTGGTCCCTGGGACACGTTCCAGCTGTAATGAGGATCTTTTCCCTAGTAAATAATTCCTGCTCTCTCCAAGGGAATGGAGCAAATACTCAGCCTCAAGCTACTGAGCATTGAGGGCAGCCAGCTCCTACCCTTGCCAACAGCCATGGAAGCGATTATCCTCCCTGGGATCAAGAGGCTCAATGTCTTGCCTAAAAACCTACAGGAAGACATTGGGGGAACAGGGACAAAGCTGCCCTTCAGCTCTTAGGTTCATTTATAGCAGAGGAATCAGGCAAAATGGACAAACTTTGCACAAAATCTCTGTTCAACATAATGCCACCTTCATACCGGCACCCGCAGATGCTTCCTGGTACGTTCTCAGCTCCATCACGCTTTGGGGAATTGTCAGAAAGACCAGGGTATAGGACTGTCCAGGTCCTGGGAGCGGTTTGGCATGGTGTCCCTGCTGGGGACGTCATGGGTTTACCAAGGAGAAGAAACCCCTGGGTCTGTGCAAGCTCATGGAAAAAGCAGTGTCCGCTGTGAGTGGGTCGGTGGTGGCTCCTGGTTGCAGGGGAAGGTAATTAGGATGTTTTCTCAAGGCTGGCCTTTGGTTATGTGGTTTCTTCACCATCTGTGGCTTCGGTGTGACTGCCAGCAGTATGGTTTCTCCTCTCAGCCTTCTACATGGCCTTTTGCCGAAAAACGCCCCTGTAGTGTCTGCAATCCCTGCGGCCACACTTGCTGCTCGGCTCACAGGGAGGAACTGAGACCATCTTCACGTCCGTGATGTGTCCAGTAAAACAACTTGCCTTGTACAAGAGACAGCCTTCCCAAAAGCATGCCACCACCTATGGGGGACAACCCCTTTGCTAATGGATATAGGCGTATTTCTTCCACAGTGCCACCATCATTTCAACTCACATGTTATAACTGAGCAAGCTGGGTCCTCATGGGCTTTCCCACCAGGCTGGTGGTATGAGACAGCAGGATTTCGCTCCAGCGGCCCCATGCTTTTTCATGGTTACACACACCACACTGGTAGGCTCAGACTGTCCTCAACTGGAATTATTTAATCAGCAACATGCTGATATGCTGACCGCCAAAGCTGCCTAATGGCTGCACAGATGATCATTTGTGGCAGGTCAGTGGTAAATGAGCTCCAGTGTGGTTTCCTGGCAGCAAGGGGACCCTTTCTGTTCACTGAGCATTTGCTCTTTCAGCTGTGGCTATTTGTACATGAACAGAAGTGTTCACACCTGACCCTGGCTGCGGGCCATTGCCTTATGGCAGCAGCGACGGTGGCGGAGGAGCCTGCACTGGGCTCCCCGCACCGGCCACGGGAGCGGGACAGCCGCCCGACCGCACGGCTGCATCGCGCTCTGCCATGGTGCACTCCTGAGACAAGGGTCAGAAATGCCTCTGGCAGGAGCAGCAAGCACTGCCAAGAGTGGATTAGGGCAGGAATGTGGAAGGATTTGACAGCTCAGACACCAGAGATGAAGGACACGGGCACTGCAGGCAGGGAGCTGAGGCATGTCGGTGCTCACATCTCCTGGACCAGGCCTGCTGCCCTGGGAGAGGGGAGCCATCTCGGCCTTGTTAGACTGGAAAGTGTGGATACCTCCTTTCTGGAAATGGGCGTATCCCCACCATCATCCTTTCATTCCACGTGGTTGCCGTGGAGAACACAAATATTTTTGTGCCATCACTGAGCTGAAGTTTGGATCTAGCTGCAACTGGAGTTGACTAGCAAAGGTGACTCGGTATCTTGCTTGGTGGTTCCACAGGTAATGCTCCGAGTCCCAGGTCTGCACACATCCTTTGGGTTCATTGCATCAGCCCCACTGGCATCCAAACGGTGGCATGGCTGGGACGTGTGGGAGGGATTGCAGGCTACTGGAGCAGAGCTCCTTGACCAGACTCATCTCCAGCCTAAGTCAGCTCTTCAGCCTGGGTGCTGGGCTGAGATTCACCTTCAGCATCTTACGCACTGATCATAGATAACCCACTGGCTCATATACAGGCTGTGCTATGTGCAGGGACCACTAGTACTGATTCTAAATGGGTATTTCCAAGGAAAAATGCCTTTGGCAATGTAAATTCTTAGCGATCCCCAGAAGGACCAAAACCAAACGCTTAAATCTCTCCAGAAGAAGCATTTGAAGGACAGGAAAGTGCCAGCACAGCGCGGGGACCAGGCAAGACAGACATACTGCGGCATCCAGTGCTGCTGACTCAGACGCAGCGATCACAAAGTCTAATATAATTTTGTTGCACATCATCACACCAAAGGAGCCAGCACGGTAGGTGAGTGGTGTTGCAAGGGAGGCCAGTTTTCCACGGTATGTGCTGTATTCTTACAGCCACTGATTCAGCTAAAAGGATGTTCCGCCCTGGGGCTGGGCAATTACAAATTTAGCAGCTAGAGTTATAAGTCCATAAATATCTTTGTGGTAACCTTTCTCATTGCATCTGGGAAGAGCCCAAACAGGAAATCTCAGGTAGAAACGGGAAACAAAACCTCATAATTTGAGTCATCAATCATATGGTAAAGTTAGGAGAGGAGTTAGCCTGAGTACAAAGGAGCTTGTCTCTGGCAAGGCTTCTAGAAATAGAAGCAGCAATTTCTTCTGGTTTCCTGGAAATCTTGTAATTGAGCTTGCTCTTAATTTTCCTGCTGGAAAAGGAATAAAGTCTGACCTACTTTTGAGCAAGAGAGTCATTGGGATCAGACTCCCAAAATAGGCCTGAGCATAGATGCTTCCTTGGTGCCCGCTGAAGCTGGTTGTTTGGTGCAATGAGATAATCCTTCTCTAGAAAAATTTCAAACAAAGAGTTTCTGTAACCAGAGCTTCAAATAAAATTATCTGCCTTGTTGTTTAGGGCTAAAGAGTCCATCTTAATATTGAAAGACGGTTGCGTTTTCTGTCTAGAGCTTGAGTTTTGTCATAAATTTTAAGAAAGCATGACCCTGGTAACCAAACTGATGAGGAGCCACTGCTCAAAGTGAAGTCAGACTCTGAAATCAGCCCTCACAAACAGTTGTTTTTCTGGCCTTTTGAAAATAACTCTTTTCAGATGTGCAATTGGGAATTTGCCAGGCTGCTCCAGATATTTCCCCAGAGGTCCAGATGGTACTGGGAGACGTGGAAAATAAGATATGTCATTCTTAAATAAGATTATTGACACTCTGCCTTGCTGTAAAGTGCTCTCATTGTATTAGTGTAGTTTGGGTGCCTGACCCATAGGTCTACAGTCCTTTGCAAACAGAGGTTGTTGTGCTAAGCGGGAGGGACGCATGCAGGGTTGCATGTGTCCGTGGGGTTGAACACAGCCAGGTCCCCAAGCAGTCCAGTCTCACTGGAGGAGATGAGAAGCATCTTCTAAACCAGCACCATGATTTTCTTTGGCTGTAACAGCTAAAGCACTGTTAGACTGAAAATCCCATCAGCCACACAGCAAACAGCAAGCCCCTGCCTCAGCCTCTCAGCAGCGTAATCCTGAAAGCTGCCCTGTGAACAGAAGTGCTTGAAATCTGCCATCCGCTTTGGGTGAGGAATTCCAGGGAACGGGGTTTGGAAAAAGTTGGCATTCGGTTTCACAATGAGGACCAGATTTTCACTAATTCCTACTGAAAGGAAATTCCAACACATTTGGAAACTAATTTTGGAAAACAGAAATATTTCCATCCGTTTGGGGGAGGGAGGCAATACGTGTCCCACACAGAGCACTATCCCCAGCACGGCTCTGAGCTCAGGGGGTTCACGATGCACCTGGAGGACAGGGGGTCCTGGCCAGCCGAGGACACCTCCCAGTGCCCTGGGGAGCACATGGAGGAGATGTCCCATCAGCCCCAGGACAACTTCCCAGTGACTTGGTAGCATCCACCTCACATTTTTGTTTGTATATCTCATTTCAGTCTTGAACAAACAAAATTAAACAAGACCAAGCCCTGGAGAGCACTTGCTCAGTGCGTCTGGGCAAAGCCATGGTAAGCCCAGCTTGGCAGGCTTTGAGAGGAAAGGCTAAGCCACTCCCTAGCTTCTCCATCTTCTCCAACAAAATGTTCCTGGAGCCCCTCAGGACACAGACAGAGAGTTTAGCAGGACTTTGGGAGCCACACATGTTGCAGAGGGCTGCCCAGCAGTGCCAGCAGCCCATCCAGACCTCTTAGACTTCATCACCTGTACTGGAGCTCCCCGGAGCACAGCCCCCAGCTGCTGTTTGGGCAGCGTGGGAAGGCCTGAACCACTCTCTGGCTGCCGGAGCGGTGGAGCAGAGGGCCTGACTCATCTCCCTCTGTGGGATGGAGCAGGGATGGTGGGTAGCCTAAAGGCCACTGCCAGCCCTCACCCCCGTGCCCTGCTGCAGACCCCAGGAATGCTCCATGGGATAATGATAGCCTTGTGGAATCTGACTGCCTGCTGGACTGCTGCACGCTGCTGCTTGCAAAAGACTGTTTTTGGCACCATTGCCAGCCTAAACCCCAAACCATAACACTGCAGCCAGCGTCTGCCCGATTCCCAGAAATTCCAGCGATGGATGAGGCAGGGGATTTTTCTCACACACCCACACAGGAACTTAGAAAAGGAAAAGCTAAATACAAATGCAGAAGCTATTGGCGGTGGTCACCTAAGCCCTACCTAAGCATCCAGCCTGGAGAAGCTGCTGTCTTCTGAGATGTAAAATGCTCTCAGGCCTTTTCTCAGGAGCTTTCTCCTGGCCTCTCTGATCACAGCCTCCCTCCAGCTGATGGAGGTCTAGGCTGACCCACGTTAGTGGAGAAGGATCTGTCACTGAGCTGAAATGTGCCTGCCATGTTGTGAGGAGAACAACTCATTGTGAAATTGAGGAATCTGAGTTTCTCCAGGGATTATTCTAATTAGACACTGGCTATTTTTACCCCATATCATATGTTGGAAATACAACTTTAAAACCACACTGGAGCAGCCAAGTTAAATAGTGTAATAACCTTGAAAATAGGGTTAGTGAATTTAATGGCTAACAACAACATTTCCAGCAATAACGCTAAACCAGAGGGACTAACTGCCATGCTTCTTGGCACAAGCTGAACATGAGGAGAGTCAGGGATTAATCTGCAACCCTTGACAGAAGCTCATGGCTATCTGAGTCCATCAGCAGAAGCACTGTCATAGCCACTGCGAATGATGGGTGGCTGAAGTCGCTCAGATAAACACTGTCAAATCCTAGAAACAAATTACATTTACAACAGCTTCTATATTCATGAATATCACTACAGCAGGTCTCATAAATTTTCCAGCAAACCAGTGATTATGGCTAACGGGAAGGAGGCCAGTGGCTTAGTGCCCAGAGTAGCTTGGGAATCCTGGGCTCCCTCGCAACTCGTGCTGGGACCAGGAAGGAGCAGCGCCAAGTCCTGCCTGACCACAGTCTTGCAGTGCCACGGTGCTGAGCAGCTCGACAAGCCCGGGAGAGCCGTGGGTCTGCAAGCATCCAACATCTGTGGGCTTGATCCAGGTTTATTCTCCCTGGGCCATGTAGCGGGACCCTGCACCAGGACCTTGCTGCCTGAGCTACGTCCTCACACTCAGAACCTGAGGTTTGGCAAAAGCTCTGGGTAAAAAAGTCCCTTCTTGTTCCCAAAATATCACACATCTTCTACAGCAGGCTAGTCTGGCAGGCCTTCAATTACGTGAGCACAGGTTTGGAAGGATCGGGATTAAACTTAGCTCCAACGGCACACAGAGTTTAGAGCTTATTTTACAGCCATAGATTTCCTGCTCAGTTTAAAACCTGTGTGCCATCTCCCAAGGTCCTTACGATGCCCTCCGCCCTGCCCCTTTTCAGGCGGGGGCCTGGTCCTCCCCAGGGGGCACAGAGATGCTCTCCCTGCAGTCAGCTGGGTGGTGACACATGCCAGCTGAAGACCTGCACCAAGTGTCAGACCAATTTTCTGGACAGAGCAGCAGGTACGTGCCCGTTCTGCTCCCCCAGGGCCCCCCAGGACAGCTCCCTGGCACTGGGGAGCCTTCACACCTGAGTTTCCAGTGCTGCTTGGGCAGAGAGGCTCCTTGAGAAAGCCCCTGAGGATGCCCAGCTGCAAAAGCCCACAGCAGTCAGCTTCCAGGGTCCCATGCACTTCACCGCGGTGAAACTTGTTTCACCTTGAGCACAGCTCTCTGCAGAAAACTGGGAATTTAAAAAATATTTTGTCCAGACAAGTTACCCTCACTTGTGCGGGGTAACACTCTCTTTCAAAGCGAGTGACAGGTTTTGATCTCAGGGCTGTACAAGAGGTGGCTGCGCAGCCGTTCGGCTTGCGGTGCACATTTTCCGTAACCTCTTAGAAAATATCTGCTAGCTCATCCAAGAGCACACCTGGAAAGTCCCCAGCCTTGGCCTGCTGTGTGCACAGCTCATAGGGGGTCTCTGACATAAGGGATTTTCCCACACACATCACAGTGAGGACCAAGCAATTTTGACAGCACTGGGATGGTTAAAGACAAAGTTTGGAGCTTTTGGGGTTTTTTTGTTTTGCTTAGTTTCCTGTGGTCTGCAAATGCCGTGCCACTTGGTATCTGTCCTGAGCTTTGGAAACACCAGTCCCACAGGCACCACCTGGGTAAAATGTTGCTCAGCAGACAGTTTCTTTAATCCCCCATGTTTTTGGCTGCTGTGGCCCACTATGCCAGTGCCAGTGGCTCATTTCTTTCTCACCATGGAACATCTTCATATCCCAGGTCTGTGGCTGCAATCCCACGTCGCTGGTCCCATGCCCATCTCTGCCATTGTCCTCTCCTTTCCCCATAGCTCTGAAACCCCTTTGACCTTTCTTCCAGCAGTCCCAAAATAGTTTGCCTTCTCTCCATTTTTAGAGGCGAGCCAGGCTTGAAACCCATTGTGGGGACAGTTTCTCCTGGCAGCAGAGACCCAGGTGCCAAAGTCAGGATGAAGCTAGACCCTGGGAGAACCTTGCCATGACATGGGAGATGATTCACCTCGAACGAGACCATGCGAGCATGCTCGCATGGGAGCTCGGCTTCTCTTGTCCCTGATCACACCGAATCCCAGCTATATACATTATCCCAAAATAGTGGGATCAGCCACGTGCATGGTCTTCTCTTGGGAAAGGGCAGACAGACAGCACGCTGCAGGACGCCAGGGCAGGACAGAGGAGTTACTCACAGAAGCACTTCCTTTCTCATGATCACTCAGTTTATCTTTGATTAGAACAGGGGTTTTTTTTTAACTTTAATCAGTCAGCCTGGGAAAATAGTACGGCAGTTCTTCTAACAGTCCAGCTAACTGCTTGCTGAAAGCATTCGCGAGGGTTCATCTAACCCACAGAAATTGCTCCAGACAGACAGCACTGACTCCCAAAATGTATTATACAACATTTAATTTCTAACCCTCTTAGTCGAAAAAAATAAACTCAATTCCAATAGGAACTGGCTTGTAATGAATTTAGTCATGCCTGTGTGAGGTGTGTAAATAGCATGTGTAAATAACACCTTAGCTATTTGGCTGTAGGTCACTGCAGCAAACACATCAAGCTATTGTGCTTCCCCTACAAACCTGTCATCACACACACCAACCCAGCTGGCAAATCCTCTGCCTTTTTTTTTTCTCCCCAGATGTTTCAATCTCCAGTTTGAAGCTGACATCTGGAGAAGTGATGTTGCAGAAATGCTACACATCAGCAGGCCAAATATGGGATATGTTATGGAAATTAAAATGTAGTGACAGAACAAAATTAATGGACTTTCAGATGCAAGTCAATAAGTGATATAGTGCCTGTCAATAGTTTCCTAATGGAAAAACAGATGAGAAACCTTCTTATACTGAGGGGCCCCCCAGGAGAGACGTGACATCTGGCCAGACAGAGTTTCTGAAAAAAGGCACTTTCTGAAATCCGACTCCCCCCAGTTAGCCAACATCTCTCCAGTGCCCCCCTCTCTGCTCTCACTCCCACATCCTTGTTAAGCCACCCCAGTCCTCCCCTGTCTTTTCAGCCTTTGTAGCCATTTCTGCCAAGACAAAAGTACATCTGAAATACCTCCTCCATGGTATTTGGGGGTTTTAGCCATCTCAAGACATGAGACTGCAGGCAAAGTGGCTTATAGAGGGGCATGGCAGATGGAGGTTTTATCTGTGGGTCTCTCAGCGTCTGTCTCAGAAGCTGGACAAAAAGCAGAAAGGCAAAGAGGGTAGGAAGACCTCCTTTAAGGAACAGGTTCACAAAGAAGGGCTTAGAGTAGTCCCTCAGGGAACAGGCAACTGCAGTTGAGCAGTGGGCAGAAAGAGCAGATTTTCTCTGCATTCTTTGTAAGAAATCTGTACTCATCAGGCTTGTGAAAGATGAACATTTCTGCTAGAGCAGCAGTTATCTTTTTGATGAAACCATGAAGGAAACAATTGTTGTTGGGATTTTTGCAGCAAGAGGCCTGCAGATTTGTGTGCTTTGAGTTGGGAAAAGCAGTGACCCTGTCTGACAGCAGCAATGGACTGCTTGGTCCTTAAGTCATAGAAAAAAAAATTACTGAAGGATTTTGGTGGAATAGGACCTCTGGAGGTCTCCAGTCCAACCTCCTGCTCCAAGTGGGTCTGGCTGCAAAGCTAGAGAAAGTTGATCAGCACCTTGCCCAGCTGAGTTTTGAAAATCTCCCACCACCTTTCTGGGTACTGTCCCAGAGCTGCACCACTGTCATGGTGTACGGGAACCAGAGCTTCCCTTGCCCCTACCTGTGGCTTCCTGCCCTTACAGGGTCCTTGTAACCTCCATGAGCAGCACAAGGTGCCATCTCATCCCCCTCCGTCACCTTCTCCAGGGTGACCAAAGCCACCGCCATCAGCCATCACAGCAGCCCTTCACTGGGCTTTCCATTCTGTCCTTGTCTCTCTTGTACTGGTTGGCATACTGTCCAGAAAGGTGGACAGAGAAGTGAACCAAATACGTTAGCTGTATTAAGGCAGTTTTCAACATTATTTTTTTCTCTGTAGACGTACAGAGGAATTCTCCAGCAGCTCAGACCAAAAAAGAAAACCCCAAACCCCAACTCTGGTCATTTTATTTACACAAGGAGGAATGCAGGAATTCTGACTTACTCCAAAGTATCTTTGGTTACCCTGTATCACTACAAATTTGTTAAGAGTAGGACTGGCTAGCCCACAATCCCACTGAAGACACAACTGAAAGTTTTAATTGCCGTAACTACCACAGCCCACAAAATGTAGCAAGACACAGCTCCTGCTGCACTTTCAGAAATATGTCAGCAGAGAGAAAACAGAGATAAGTAGGAAAAAGCCATCGGCTAAACAAATGTGATAAATTTTCAGGAAGTAGGAAGAAATAAATTGGGAGCATAGCTATTTTGAAAGCAATTCCTATTTTTTCAGTGAATATTTTTATTGGATCTGTGTTCCTATCTTTCCAGTCAAAATTCTGTTTCTCACCACGTGACGGCGCATTTTAATGTGAGGCCAAAAGGGATCCATATTCCAACTAAAGCAACATTGATGTGCACACTGTACACACATAACTTGCCTTCAGTAAGGCTTCCTGGAGAAGGGCAAGAACGTTTCAGATCACTGCAACCAGATGCGGTGTCTATCTCAACCAGTTCCTAGACTAGAAAGTGAAACAAGCCTCTGACAGGCAGCAATCCACAGCAGAGGAAAAGGGAAAGAGAGCACAGTTTACAGTCCACTGTGGGAATATATATATTCTACTATGGGAATACAATCTGCTCCTGATTTCAGTTCTTGCATTTCCTCTTTGGCCACCCATGACAGCGTAAGGGTGAGCAGATGGGGCAGAACCAGATTCAGCAGCGCTAGTTAAATCTGCTGCTTCGTGAGTGTCAAGGCCTTTGGTTAGGACAGATGTGCTCTCGAGGACGGCTGATTCCAGTATAATCACCCCCAAACTGTACAGGAATGCCAGGAAGGGTTGCCTTAGCAATAGCATTGCTTGGCAAAGAAGGTGTCTTGGATTTAATCTTGGTTATCTAGCCAATGCCATTTGAAAGTTGGTTGCATAGAGGCTTGGAGGTCATGGAAGAGCTGAAGCCCAGTCACCATCTTTGCCCAATTTCAGGAGCCATTGCTTAGCAGAGATGATTCCTTAAGCACCGATTTACCTTCAAGCCCTGTTAAAAAGCACTTACATAGAGATCCAGCTTATACTGCCAAAAAGTGTTCCTAATTAGTTTGGAGCAATTACTACCTCAAATAGAGTAAGATCCCTTAGCAAAGGGACTCATTTTTCATTATTAATTAAATTTATACTGGGGTTTTCCCAACATAATTTTATTGGTCAGGGAATGATCTTTTTTTTTTGGTTTCTTTCTTTTCTTTCTTTCTTTTTTTTTTTTTTTTTACATTCCTAAAGTAAAAGCCACAGCAAAACTGCAACACAGATCTGTCTTGACTGAAGTAGTGCATAAGGACAGAGATGTTCAAAATGAGTGAGCACTGCAGAAAGCATTAGTGATTTACATGCAAAAGCAAACTTTACCTGTATTGTATTTATGCCCCCAGACCGTTTTTTTTCCCTGGGAATATCTGAGTTCCCATCTCTTCAAAAGAAGGAGTTTGTTTTCAGTGGCAGTTCTTGGAACTGGAACACTAAGTCCGATGCCAACTGAAAAATTGATATGCAGAGGGTGCACCCCGCTGCTTTCCAGTTACTTGAATTCCCACCCTGGAGCTCAGGTTGCCTGCGTTTTTCTGGGAAATCCTGCAGCAGCAATCACATCAGACCTAAGGGATTTCTTTGAAAACAGATTTGAGGGTCCAGGAACCCTTTTTTTTTTTTTAATGGGACTTCAGACAGAAACTGGAGATCCATCATGTTTAAGTTTCTCTTTGAGCAGTGGAACAAAGCACAGTTTCCTAGGCTCCTGTGTCCCCTTTCCCTTCATTTCCACAATAACCTCTGTCTCCTCTTGTCCTCCTGAGAACCTCGTAATGCTGCCCACTTCCCTGTTCCTCCCACCACCATGCACTGGCATGGCCAGTACGTCCGTGCTCATCGCCTAGAACACTTCAAACAGTGTAGGGAATTGCTGAGCACATTCTTGTTTCTTTTTGTAAGGAAGGAGGGACATGATTCCAGATCTTTCCCCTCTACCTAGAAACCAGGTTTTATAAAATCTACAGGAACTCAGCCTGCAGATTCAAAAAGGAAGGAGATAGATACATAGACAATGTGAGTGCGTAAATTTTCTTACCCTGGGAAAGAAGGTTAAAAGGGAAACGTAACAGCAATTTTAGTTACAACGACCACATTTGAAATGCAAACCCCAAGAGTGGGGGTCTCTGTCTCTTATTCTGGCTTGTGAGCCCTAAGATGAGCCTCTCTCTTGCAGCATTTATAATCATTCTTTTAATCTATAAGGACAAGCAAGATGGAGTCACAAATCACTAGGAATATAATTAACTTGCAGTGAATGCAGAGCTAATCTTTTTGTTGCCAGCACTGTTACACAGGCAGTAAAGCCTTTCTGCCAACAGTTCTGGTCAATGATTATCCCTTGCAAAAAGCTTGTGACATACTCCCTCCAGTCACCTGTTTACATCCCAAATGTTCTCAAGTTCTGCTATTTCAAGCTTAACTCTTGTGACCTTAGTCAATGATATTCAATCCAAGCCTCCTTCCATAGCCTGCAAGGCAAACAACTTCAGGTCAGTTTTAGTAACCAGTGCTATGTCATGCCTGTGGTCAATGACTCTAAATATGCCCACGCCCATATGTTTCCTAAATTTGGATGTCTATGATAGCAAACAACAGGGTCTGGGTGGGCAGTACTGTTTCACCAAAGAAGATTTGGGGCATTTTTGCTCTTTGAACATTTCTTTCACCTTCTGAGCATTGCCTGGATGAATTTAGATTTATTAGAAGAGATCGGCTTAGCAGGATAAGCAAAACAATTGTGACCCCTGCAGAATGTCTCTAAGAGCTGGATGAGTCAGATAACAGATCCACCGAGCAGAAGATATGTACCTCCAACAGCGGCCAATTGCAAAACCTTACAGACAGTATAAAAACAGGTCAAGTATACAGTCATATTTCTCCTAAATACTCCACCAGACCCAGTGGTCTGTGGCTCAGGGACTTCCCGAGTTAGAGATGGTGTGTCTGTGTTTAATAGCTTGGACAGACTTTTCTTCCCGGTATTTGTTCAAAGGTTCCTGAACCCCTACAATGCCTTAGTACCCACAGAGTCCTATGGAAATAAGCTCCTCAGTCTATGTGTGAATTGTCTCTTTCTTTTTGATCCTGCCACTTTCTTTCCTTCTCAGTCTTTTTTCACCCTCTCCATGCCAAGTTTTGTAATGAGCCCCTACGACAGAGTGTGACTGGGTCCCATTCAGGACATAAGCTCCTGGTCTCATTTGGAAAATGCTCTGTTGTTTTCCCAGGGAGCGAGTAAGTAGGTGACCAGTCTTTATCCCAGTACACTCATAAAATGCAAGCGTCACCTTTGCAATGTTCCCTGTAGTGGTTACCAGTATACAATGAAATGACTCCCAACAGCTCTTTTCTCCTGTACAAAGGGTACGGGATTACTCCTGTGAAAACAAATGAACATTATCAGCTCAATTGCATCCTAATTTGAAGATTTTTCATCTGTTACAAGGCATTGGTGGAGCTTATCTGAACTACTGCTAGCAGCTGGCGTGTTGACATTGCAGAAAAACTGTTATTCCTCATTGTGTTACCGTGACTTCAGCTTTGCTGATGCAACTCATTTGTGCCTGCTTCTCCTCTTACTGCTCTAGGCTGTACATGTCAAAGATGATCTGTTGTTCTGTCCAGAGAGTATGGACATGGTAGCAGCAGGACATGGAAGAGATGTTAACCTCAGGCAGTTCAGGGAGCTGGTTTAAGCACAGCTCTGGAAGTTACTGCGCTGGTACAGTGGAGGGGAAACTGCTCTGAAGGAGGCAGGCAAGAATAAGTGGCTGGAGGCAAAGAGCCAGTGGAATTTCTTAAATTGGCTTTTTCCCTGCATCCAGCGCATTCTGAGCACTCTCAGCAGAGGGGGAGTGCTGGAGGTGGCTAATAGCTCTTAGGCTTGCAATGCTCTGACTCTACATACATGCACACATACATACATATGTATACACACAAATCCCCCCACACTCCCATGTATACTCTTTTTCTGTTCCGATTGAATAATCAGGCATACTTGCAGTACAGCTCCTCTTGATTTAGGAAATACTGAATAAACTGTCTTTAATACCATCAGAAAAGAAACTACTGTGATTATAAAAGCTTGGCTGACAGCTTGGGGCAGCTCCATCTCATGCCTCCCAACATCCTACTAGTTCAGCTGAGCCTTTGGTCTCCAGCTTCTCACCATTCCTGCTCCATGCAGCTGGGAGAGACCCCAGGCATGGCTGTCCTTATGGTACCACCAAAAACAGTCTCACTGGGGATACCACGTAAGATACCAGTCCTGCAGACATAGATGGCAGAGCCCAGCAGCCCAGCAGTCTGCCCTGCTCACTTGGTTTTTCCATTTGTTTCTCTGCACTGAGCAATCTGTAAAGCCAAGCATTTCGGTCTTGTCAGAGAATAAAAATGTCTTGCATACAAAACAAGAGACTCAGTAGAATCCATTAACATGTTACTAAATAGGACTTGCCTGCCCTCTCCGGTCCAGAGCTGAGGCTCCCAGGAGGTCTGTTAATTTACTGTTTCTCCACTACATGCAGTGCACTTACTAGGATTCTTTGCACCCTGAGTGCAAAACGGGTGGAATGGTATCCACCATGGATGTCACCAAATTTAGAATAAAACATACACATCTGCTTACATAACGAGTTGAATGGGCTTGGTTCACAGAACTCGACATTTGATCTGTGGCTCAGCTTGGGTGTGGGAGATACCAAAGGAGCTATGAGCACCTCTCCCTTCTAGTAGCTGGTTAGTTCTGGTACTAATTTGAGGGCTGTGTGTACCTCAAACAGACGCTGATTGGAAATAGCTCTGAATAAGACACACTGGCAGTTGAGGATAAGTAGGAAGCAGCAGCCAAGACTGGATGTCAGGAGAGGCCAGGAGTGGATGTCATAAAAACCCTGTGCTGTTTGGAGCGTTTTCATCGATGGGAATTCTTCAATAGTTGGTTCATGAAATGTTGCAGCTGTCTTGCAAATGCTGGCAAGAGTAGCGTGGCCACGTGAAGTGGCCAGTCAATGGCCATTGGTGGGGAACTGGCTCCATGTCTCTTTCTAACTGGACAGAGGAGGCTTTCAGCAGATAGCACTGAAGCTTGATTTGGTATCTTACACAGAGAAAACTTGAAAATCTGTCCCTTCTGCTTTCTTCCGCTTTCATGCTGATCTCCTCTTCTCACTGTAAAAGGATAGTAAGTCAGCAGCCTGCATATCCTGGAAGCTGTAGGGAACCACTCTGCAAACACAGTTTTTGCTCCAAGAAAAGCCTAGCGCACTGTATGAATGCAGTATGCCACAGACCCCAGGGTCTGTGAAAGCCAGATTTTCTAGCCACAGATTTCAAGTCATTCCTCTCACATAAAAAAAAAAAACCAACAACTTTTTGCCCAGTAGGGAGGGAAACTTTAATCTTCCCAAACAGATCAGCTTTTACAGGAGGCTATTTTAGGTGTTGATTCTGTAACAGTGAAGTTATTGGACAAATGAAGAGCATGGCATATGCTGTAGCTTGGAGCAATTCGCATTCCTCAGGTGCTAAAAGCTTTAAATACTTCCTTTGGGCATGAAATAGATCTTCCGTCAAAGAAGCCAGCATTCCTGACAGTGCCTGTCCCACAGACTCCCACAGGAGAAAGTCTGCAGAGCTGAACTAGTCTGACCCCAGGAAATCCTTCCCACATCTCTCATTCTTGCTTAGTTTCTCCTTTAATTTTCAGAATTTGCTGAAAGGCCAGTTTGATGTTTGGTTATCTTCCTTTTCATGCACTTTCTTGGTCTTCCTTTCTTATATTAATACCACATTAAAGCTGGGATGTGAACCATGCAAGTCAGGAAGTCCAAGATGCTCTTTCAGAGACACTCAGTCAACACTGTTAATGATTTTTAAAAACTTCTTTTGTTGTCTTTGCTAATAACACAAACGGCTGATTTCGGACTGGAGCTAAACACATTCATGCAGCCAGCAAGTAATATCTCTCCAGGGAATCCTAACTCTTGTGAGCTTATCTTTGTCCATATTGACTAAGAAATCACATAGAAATCTCCAATTAAAGTATGAATAACTTTAAGACGTATGCATGTTTCCCTCCCTTTTTTGCACCACTACAGCAGCAAGACTATCATGCTTCACAACAATGATTTAAGGGCTTTCCAGTGCATTCTTGGTGTTGCTTTGGGTTCCAAGGTACATTAGCCCTTTCTTCATGGTCAGAAAGAATGAATATTGTGTAACAGACTGAATTTGCTCCATTCATGGTTGGTTTGTCGATTTTTTTACATTTTCTTATTAAACAGGAATAGTAAAATTTGGAAATTCTGGGTTGAATACAGGGTTTACAGGAATGGCAAAGCTTTTTATCCAGCTTCCTCACATTTGAGCTCATCACTGGACTGTTAGTCCCCATTTCTGCCTCCACAAGGCCACTCTTAGCCACTCATACACCTGGCTGCACCTCCAAAGCTGTTGATGTCTCCTAAAATTTTAGTCAGTAATTTATCCTTCTTCCTTGCAAATTTATGAATGGGGTAGACACTAAGTGCTCCTTCCCTGCATGGCTGGCTCCTCGCTGGTGCTGTACTAGCTAGTGCTAGCCTGAAATCCATACTTTATTATACAAATGGGAATAAATCCATTTTGATCTATCAGACTTTCCCTGATACCCTTTCTGCAACTACTTGTTTATGAATCAATGGCCCGAACTGCATGTCTCCAGAAAGTTGTGAGGAAAATCGTATTTTGAACCCATTTTGACCATATGATTCATCTGGTTAAAAGCTGAAGCCAAGAATTTTTTCTGTAGGCCAGATACTTGTTATTTGGGGAACTGAGGGAGTAAGTAACGCAGCTTTCTATAAAGCCAGCTTGTGACCATTTGTATTCATCGGAATGTATATTCACCCCTTTATTATTAGTATTATTAATATGAAACAGCAAGGAGTGTGAGCGTGGATGCCGAAAACCAGGGAGAGTTCAAAGACGGCCTATGGAGGATCTGGGGTCCAGAAAACAAGAGCTACGATGAGAGATCAAGCGAGCTCAGAGAAAAGGCTGCAAATCAATTTGATTGTGGACCATCGCCATCTACAGAGTGAGCTGTCAGGTAAAAGAGGGCTCTTTAGTCCCCACAGCCGCAGCGCGGCTCTGCCGGCACTTCTCCGTCCCCAGGCCCGCCTCCCCTCACGCCGCGCCGGGCACGCCCCACAGGAGAGCTCCCGGCTTCCGCCGGGCCTCCGGGCAGGGCCTGTCCGCGCCCCCCCGCGGCGGTTACAGGCCGCGGCCCGGCCGAGGCGGGAAAGCGGCCGGCGGCGGAGCGGTGAGGCTCCGGCAGGTGCGTGTGCGGCGGGGCCGGGGCGGGCCGGGCTGCCTTGGGGCTGGCGCTGGGCTCGGCCCGGCCTAGCTCCATCTGCTAACGGCGGGCTCCGAGGCCTGGACCCGGCGGCGGCCCCGGCACCGCCCGCCGCGCTCGGCGAGGCCGACCGGGCCCGACCGGGGCCCGGCCGGCCTCGCCGAGCGCGGCGGGCGGTGCCGGGGCCGCCCCGGGGGAGCTGCGAGGCTGCTGCCTTTCCTGGCTGCAGGCCCGGCCCAGCGCTGCTGCTCCGAGGCCTGACTCCCTTTAAAAACACGAGCATGCTAGTTACTCTACTGTGTAAAATTGATGTACTTGTAGACTCTGTTTAGTGCCACATTAACCGTTTTTGCATAGAAAGATTTCACCGACAGATTTCACGCATGCTTCCCGTGTGCCTAGTAGAAAAAGCCGTGAGGGGTCTTGCACTGCCTTCATGGCTATCAGTGCTGTTCATTGCCATGTAACAGGCCTGTGTGTGTAAATGACCCTTTCTAATACTAGAAAAACTATTTTATGTATGTTGTGGATCAAAGATATTGCAAAGACTATGTAATAAACATTGAGGGAAAGGTAACATCCCCATTTTCTGAACACAGTTCAGACCGGGGGAAAGAGGTATATGATCAGCTGGTTAAATGGGGTGTACAAATGCACTTTGAATAAGGTTGCACTGTGATTTCCTAGCTCCCATCTCACTTTTGTTCTGCAGAGAGCATCCTCTGGCATTTTTGTGCATAACTAAGTAAACAGATTATGGAATCAGTAATAGATGCTATAGAGATCTTGGGAGAAGAGTGATTTCACAGTTAAATGCTGGAAGAGCAGCTGCTGTACAGATGTGTCACAAAAATGGTATGGTTTGGACCCTATAAGGAGGAGAAATACCCAGTCTATGGAAATGTGCCGCAAACCAGTTTTGAAAAATGGAGGCTTTTCTAAATAAGATTGCCACGTTAGAAACCAGGCTACTGTGGCGTGAGCAGGAGTGCCTTTGCACTCCGCTGGTTCAAATCTGTGTCTGACTCAGATTTTCGCAGCCTCTACAGTCAGCAGTGATTTGCTGGTTTCCTGGAAGCATCTTTTTATAGAAGAGACTTTTGCTTTTGTTCCTCTGTTATATCATCACAAGTGTTTTGTCTCGCTTGCCATTAGCAAGCTATTGTCACATACAGCATGTTATCCAAAGCTGTGCGGGAAATTGTCCTTTCTCCTCAGATCCTTCTTTGTTTATATAGGGCCTGAAGGCTTTGTTCTAGTGTTTTGAAAACGTTCACCATGATAGTGGTGGACATTACATCAGCTATTTCTCTTCACCTGCATTTACACGCTTACTGTCTGCAGACCATCATCTGTTAAGGCTTTGATCCAGCGTTCAGTTTTCTTACTATAACTGTTTAACAGTGTCTGGTAACACAATGCAAAGTGCACACGAATAGTGTCTCTGTAACAAGGATATACTGCACAGATTAATCCTGAATCGCTAAATGTAAGACAAGCCTTTCCTCTGGCTGAAAACAGAAGAAAGGGACGTTCTCGCTGAAGAGAGAGACTCATAGCATGTGCATTGAATCAGTCCCAATTTAATCACCTTGAGCAGCACCTTAGCTGTTACTGAGCCTGTCTCATGACTGATTACAAAGTGTGGCTGTGATTCTCTCCACATGGTTTTGTTGGAGAGCTCAGATTCTTTGTGCAAAGCGTGAATACTAAGGCCTTCTTTTGAGTATCTTGGCCTGAAATCTGGAGGAAATAATCTCTCTTTCTTTCTCTTTAAGTCAAAGACTTCTCATAAGGACTTCACACAGTCCTGCTTTGTAAAACTGGATGTGGAGCAGGTCCTTTCTCTGAGCCTGAGTCTAGGCCTGACTTCTCAGGAGGAGGTGTGAGAAGCCTCTGCTTCCATGTTCATGCAGGGAGCAGCTCCAGGATCCTTTTGCAGGTAAATCTTTGTGGTTTTGCTGCTTATGCTTTTCTTCCTAGTCTTTAAGTTATGGTACTTCAATGGGAACTCTTAAGTGGAACTCTCTTTGTGGATATTGTTCAGATGTTTGAGCATTTGAGTCATAAGTTTTCCTTTTTGTCAGTGCATTAATGAAGGCTTTGGTGAAACATCTTTGGTCATTGAGTCAAACCTTCAAGCCTAAACTAAATTGTTTCTCACACAGTATTAAGATTAAGGAAGGAATGTATTTTCTAGGGTCGTTTTATAAGATGGGTACCTAAGACTTAAGTGTAACTAGTTCTGTATCCTGCTATATCACTCTTTCAATGTGCTTTACAAATCAGGAGTGTTCTCACTGCTGTCATATAGGTGGGGAAAAAAATAAGACTTCTAGCTCTTGGATGATAAGCACAATATACCCAATGTACATTTGCTACAAATAATGTAGATATAAAGAAGAAACCTGAACCGCAGATGATTTTGAATCCTTATGTCCATTTCCTGATCAGTGTTTGTGGCCTCTCGAAATGCTGCCTGGCTTAACTAAATACTGGCTTGGTTAACTCAAATCTCAGAAGGCTGAGCTAGCTAACATCCATTATCAGTATTGTATTTAACTTGTTTGTTTTCATTTAATATGCAAGTTTGGCACTCAGTTAAAAATAGCAGCTAGAATGTTGGGTGGGTGGGGGGAACAAAAAAAAACAAAATGGTTTAAGAGGGTCAACCAAAATGAAGCATGATTTCACTAAACGAAGCTAATTTCGGCTTTTTGGGGTTTTCATGACTTTTCATTACTCTCCCTCTTTTTTATCTTCCTTGTTCTTTACAGAAGGATGAATAAGTTTTCATTCCAAAAAGCTCAAAATGTCCAGTAGGCAGTAGGAGCGAGGACTGGAATTGCAGGGACGTCTTGCAGGAAATGACATCCCCAGCATTCAGTAAGGTCAATAAAACCCATTCATTTTGCCATACTTTTGAGGTATTAGGATAGCACATAGTGTCAAAGTCTGTCTGTGGAGAGATTGACTTAATATTGATAATTATAGTATATTAGCTCCTGCCTGCACTCTTCTTTCAAGAAGGTTTTTTTTTGCCTGCTTCTCATGCTATTGTCCAGGAAGCTATACATTATCAATTTACTTCTGGTTACTAATAGGTTAGACTAGATAGGAAACGTGGATGGAAATCCTTCTTGCTGAGAACTCATTGAAGGAGCTTAAAATGAAGTGTCTGTGTGAGAGGTTATTGAACAAATAGGCAACAGGCAGGAACAAGCTGCCGAACCAGGTGGAGCCCCAGGGGACAGTGCTGCTAAGGATGGTCTCTCCCTTCTCACTGAAAGCCAATACCTGTGAACTGGAGAGCAGCAAATGTGTCACTACTTTTTAAAGAGCGTTCTAGGGGAAATCTGTGGGCTGCTGACCAGGAAGTTTGACCACTGCCAACTGAATTAGTAGAAAATATAGCAATGTAGAATTATTGGACACCTGCATAAATATTATATAGTGAGGAAGAGCCAATGTGGCTTTTGTTGTGGAAAGTCATGCCTTGAAAAAAAATGTTGAATTCTGTGAAGGTCTAAATAAGCACATTGAGAGGTCTGTCTTACAGTTTGTACTCAGCTTTCAGGAAGCTTTTAAACAGGAGCCCTCACCTGACCAACCCCTGACACAGTAAGGGAGTTCCCTGTTATAAATAAACAGTTGGTGCAAAGATAGGAAAGAGGATGTGAGTAAACGGCAGCCCTCGTGGTGGCTGGAGGTCATCATTGGAGTGCTGCAGGGATGTTTTGTCAATGACCTGGAAAAACAATGTTTCCAGCTGGCTTTACCGTATTTGAGGCGGTAAAGAAGAGGGCTGATGGTGATGAATTGCAAGTATAAACTGATTCATGTGGGTGGGGAGGAGTCCTAATTTCACACGCAAAATGAGTGAGTTTTTGGAGCCGTAATGACTAATTCTGTGAAGCTTTCTTTATCAGTAAAGTTTCAGTTTGGATAGTTTTACACAGGCTCAGGGAAGACGGTGTAAGCTCACAGTTACTAAGTGCACAGAAACTGTGCCTAGTTCAGAAGGTTCCGGTCTCGAGACATGGAGGATGTGTGGAGAAGCACTCTGTGCTTATTCTGTTCTTCCCTAGGTTCCTGCTTTTGACCTGTGCTGGAGAGCAGGATACAGGGAGACATGTCCTTTGGTCTGGCCCAGTATTGACAGTTCAAATATTCCCACATGAAATCCGTACAACTGGGCATTTGTATGAGGAATTGTCTCTCCAGAAGTGGCAATGTGTTCTTATGTATGCTTCATCGTGCTATCAGAAAGATATATATACAGGAGGAGAACTTTGCAGCTGCAGTTATCTGGACCTGTGAGCCAAAAGTATGTGGATATTACTAGTGGGATTTTTTTTTACCTCCTTTCAGTGAAAGCTCGTTAGATACATGAGGAAATAGCTGCAAATGCAGTCTTATTAGAAGGATTAAAGAAGCCTGCGTAGACTCACTTGTGCCTCGACTAGAGGGTGTATCTGCCACTGAGCTGTATTTTACACCTATTTTCAGTGTCTTTCTGGTTCTGACCTGCAGGGTCCCTAAACACTTGCCTGAGACTAGCGCAGCAGCCCTGAACACTTCAGGTACTTGTGCAGACTTACTCAGCTCTTGATCTTCCTTTTCTGACTTCCATACTTTTTTTTGTGTGTGTGTACACACACGTGTTTAACAACTTGTAGCTAGTTTGATTACAACAGGATTAGTGAAAAGTGATTAAACCCACAACTGATTCTTATTTGAGGCACAGAAGTAGAATTTGTTTATTATACAAGCATGAAAATCTAGATAGAAATGAAGAGTTGCAGAATTTGCCTGTAGACTTACATGTGAAGAGATGGTGTCTCTTAATTCCCATATACATAGGGCTTGGGTATTTGATATGTACTGTCTTCTACAGCGTGCTTTTTCATAGGCAAGAAGGGATTTGTATATAGAAGCAACATCCTTTACAGAAAGCGTAGATAGGCTTTGAGGCATGGAGTTTTATGTTTCATATCTTGGTATGAACAAGCAGTGAGACAAAAGGTAGATTGGGGTTTTTCTGGATTTCTGAGGTGGTATTGCGGTCCCCTCATTCTCGATTTTTGCTTTTAAAGCAATCGCATTTTTATATGTGACCTATTTCTCTTGACTATAAGGCAGTATCCTACTGCTGTTTCTAATGAGAGTTGAAAGGGCTGAGATCTGTGTAGGATCAGCCCATAGCAATGAAATTACAAGTGTCCTAAGGCTGCCGGTATAACATTTACATGAGAGCACTTGCAGCTTTTAAGAATTACTTAATTGGAAAGGCAATAGGTGCCCGGCAACTCAGATCCTGTTTCTGATGTCGCATTCCATAAAAGCACAAATTACCAAATGAGTTAATGCTCCACTCAAATTGGCCATGTTTTCAGCATGTCTTTATGTATGGCTGATGAACTGGAAGTTCCAGTTAATACTGTCAGCAAAGTCTGGAGGTACTGTCTTCAGCGTGATGCATTCCGTTGACCAAGTCTTTTAGAGGGTCAGTCTGATATGGGGAAGTGTTCCTCCTCCGTCCCTTCCTTCCTGCAACCGTTTTTCCTATTTGCACCCTTTCTCCTAGACAGGACTCTCATTTCTGAAGGCCGCCAGGTAATTTTGTCTGAGGCAGACTGGTGACTTCTGACAAAATTTTTAAGAATTCCCAGCAGGTGAAAGCCGCAGTTCAGAGCAGAATACCTGGCATGGAGCTGGCCATTCTATGGCAAGTCTCCGATATCACTGAATTATTGCGATACAGAATTAGATGTTTAGGAAAAAGCATAAAAACACCCCACCTCCCTGCAAGTCATGCCACTGTGATTTTTTTTTTTTTCCCCCTGCCTATTTTTATATGTTTGTGTCTGGATTCTTCGGAAGTGAAATGTAATGCTGCTGGGGAACTGGCACTGGTGATCCACAGCGTAGCAAAGCTCAATTCATTTCGGTGTAGTTCAAGGATTGCTGGTGGAACTTTCTTTGTGAGAAACATCAGAGCAAGATAAAGATTGTTTTTGATGGTGAAGGTTTTGGTAGTGATTTTTAAAAGCTGATGATCTGGTGAAAAATGAGTGTCAACAGCTACTTAATTATGTATATACTTCCCTTGCAGGCTCAGCTGTATCTAGGATTCTTTCTCCATTTCTAATTATGTATGATGAACCTTTGCTTTGTTCCCTTATATCTACATGTGGTTGAATTTCAGAACTGATGAGATGTCTTCTAAAACCTGGTGTCTTTGCGTTCTCTTACAAGAGTCCTTTTTTTGAGGCTGAGACTTCCCAAATTTAGTGCCAATGGGGGAATTTAAAAAAATTTGGTTTCAGCTTTTTGTGTATCAGTATAGGAAAAGTGCGTTCTCAACTGTTTTCATAGCCTTTTGTATAAAAAAGGCTAAAGAGCATCTCCAATAATGCCCCAGCTGGGAGATGGTCATCTGCTAGACCAACAGAAAACTGCAAATTGTTCTTGTGTTTGAGCTAATGGTGCATTGTTGGTATCATGATCCCCAGCTCCAAAATCTCTTAGCCTATTTCAAAGTGCTTTATACAGTAAATAAATAAGTTTGTTTGTGTTCGACAGGTGTAAGGACTGCGGCACAGAAAAAGAAGCATTAACTTTTCGAAGCTCGCATACTAAATTGGTGACAAACCTAGAAGAACAATCTCAGGTTACGTAGTTGCCTCGAATACATACTGTTGACTGGAACAGACTGCTCTTCATCTTTCTGGTGGGTTGAATTTAAAGCTTATTTTGTGGAGGCTCTAACACAAACATTTCTACAGCATGATAATCAAGTTTGTTGCTGTGACTGTAAATAGGGCATCTGCCAACCCAAATGTTCTGTGTCCTGTGGAGTTTTAGATTCTGATCTGGTTACATTACTGTTTAAAAAGATTGATACATTACTTCTGTGGACTTTCTGAGTCAGCACAATTTTTGAGGGTGTTGCTTCCTATTTTTTTCTGTCTGCTTAACAGATTATGTTAGTTCTAGGTAAAAAAAATATATAGTACTGGTTCATCTTTGTTTTCAATTTCCGAGTTTCCTAACCTAACAGTTAGCAAGCTTATTTTTGCTGCAAAGTGGAGCAGAGTTGCTTTTTATGTGCAGTCCTTAGAAAACTGCAGTTTGAGTATTCATCTTTTATTTGCATATTAGTACAGCCCAATATTTGCCTAGCCTGATGTAGACACAGCTAAATCTGTCATCTGCTTCTGTAGTTTGGCTAGGTTGTCCAATTAGTTATAGCTTTCAGATTCGTTGTTGTGGAGAGATGTGTAAAAATAAGAGTTTGTGGAAATGAGTTACTTCTAAATAAGCTTTATATTCCTAATTGTGTTTGTATCAATTTTATAGAACTATGCCAAAAAAAAGAAAGCTGTTGGCTCAATTAAGCGCTCTCCAAAGCAACTCCAGCTTCCCTTCTTTTGATGCCTTGGAGAACCGAAACGTTACGCCTGATGGGGATTCTTCTCCAAAAAGCAGCAAATATTTTGCGATAGAGAAAAGAAATTCTTCCCGGCTAGAAGCAGATTTTTTCAACCAGCCCTGTATTAGTTTGGCCAAGTCCTTTCTGGGACAGGTAAGACATGAACACTGAGATTACTGTACTGGAGCCTGTGCTAGCTAATAACTTTGTGTAAAAGGATGAATTTTTTTTTTTTTTGCCATTTGACTCCAGGGCTTTGCTATTTTGGGAATACAGCTCTCATTCCTTCTCTTGTTAAGTTCAGTGGAATTTAAAGACTAGTAGCCAAATCTATTTTGGATGAAGTCAGAGGAGTAATTTTTCAGGTTTAGTTTACTGTCACATTTCAGAATTAGTTTTTTGTGGAGTTTTCTCCCTTTTTTTCTGGTTTACTGAAATGTACTTTGCTGTTTGTGGTTTGAAGGTTGTTTCAGGCCCATTATTTTCCATTCAGGTATTCCTTTTATTTGTTTTTGGCTCTTGCTTAGCCCAGTGGACAGTAATGCTTTGCAGTCAGCAACACCTCCTTCTCTGCCTCCATTTTACTACCTTGTGAAGCTAATAGCATGGCAGGCCCTTGGCCTTTCTTCACCAGTATCCACTGTCATAGTGTACTCAACTATTTCATTCTTACCTGCAATTCAGCAGGCTGCTTGGTAGTTTTTTTTTTATGCTGCCCTGTATGCTTTGAATGTCGTATCTCATACTCCCTGCTTTTGTTTTTGCTGTTCTGAATAACTCGATATTGTCAGTACACATGGTGAGCTCTCTAATGATCACCTTTCTGAGGTTATTAACACAAATATGCAAGGCAGCACAGGCCCTACTGTGGAGACATTTAGGACTCCACAGTCCCACAGTTAAAGTCTCTTCACTCTGAAAACTGCTCTTCCTTCCTTTTTGTTCCTGAGTTTTCAAGCCGTTACTTGTTCATTAAAGGACCTTCTCCCTTATCCCATTGCAGAAACTTTGAGGAATCTTTGGACCTTGTTGAAAGCTTTTGGAAATCAGAGTGGGGGAGATTAAATGTGTCTCTTCTGCTGAGTGAGTCCTTCAAAAAACTCTCCCGCTGTTTCCATGGGACGGAATTCCTTCAGTGTTTTCCCTATAAAAACTGCCGTTGTGGGACCTCCTAAATTCAATTGCAAAATGTGTTTTTAGTTTCACTGCTATAGTCTTATCTTCTGTGAGTCTTTTTTTATACCTTTACAGTCTGTAGGGTGAACAGACTCTCTGGGTTCTCATTGGTTTAGATAACTTTAGGAATTTGTTCCACAAACTGTTGGTTTTGGCCTGTCTTGCTGTGTCTAGCTTTTTTTTTTTATTTTCTAAGGATATTGTCTTGCTTGTAATTGACGCCTTTGCTCTGCTTTTTAACCCTGCGGGGTTTTTTTGTCTGTCTGAACCTCTCTCTGATACGTCATGTGTGTTTGCTGTCTTTATAGACATCCTGCTAGAGGCTTGCCTTTCCAGCTTTAACCTTTGGCTGCCTCTTTTAAGTTCTTCCTAACAAGCTTCCTCACTTTATGTAGTTTCCCCTTTTTGCTCATAAGCAGAACTTGGATAGATTACTTTTGGACCTTAACACTTGTGGAAGGACACTGAACTTCATACTTCATGTTCATGATACAAAGTTGTTTTTCAGGGATAAGTCTTTGGAAAAGACTTTGCATTTTGTTCTGGATCAGTTTGAGAGTTTAGTCTTTTCTTGTGAGATCCTTGATTACTCACTCTGCAAAGCATTTGATGGTGTCTAAAAAAACATAGCCTGTGTCCTGTCCTACTGTGATACTTACTTGGTCTATGTGAGGATACCTGAAGTCTCCCAGTGCTGATGCATTTTTGTCTTAATGACTCCAACATCCTTATGCATTCAGTTACCCTGGGCAGGTGATATTTTAGTCCTAATTCTACACTTTTCCTGTTTAGGCCTAGAATTACAAGCCAAGCAATTTCTATGTTAATTTTAGATTTTTCTTTAAAGTATAACCCTAGTCTCCCATGACCCAGTCTAGTCTCTCATTTTCTTAGAATTATAACTGTAAAGGTAATTTAGTGTTTCATTCATTATCTTCGTTCTACCAAATTTTGGAGGTGCCTGATATATTAATATTGCTTACCTTAAATGTGATGCTTGAGTTCTTAGAAACAAAAAAGCACCCCAGAACATACACACAATAAACGGCCTCTCAAAATGAACTGTCACAGCACCAAGATACATCCTCAGTGAGAAATAAAAACCTCTATAAAATAGTTTACTGTGAGGTATTGTGAATGATCACCATTTTTAAACTGTTTAACTGTGAATATTTAACTGTGA
This sequence comes from Nipponia nippon, assembly GCF_047370975.1. NCBI lineage: Eukaryota > Metazoa > Chordata > Aves > Pelecaniformes > Threskiornithidae > Nipponia > Nipponia nippon. The sequence continues at coordinate 7,516,551 of NW_028262369.1, forward strand.
ATATCTGAAAAGTCAGGGAAATGCCTGCATGCTTTTAAAATCATAACCTAACCATTGCATTTCATCATATTGAAAGAGAAATGTGGCCACATGGGTGTGCCTTCAGGGTGTTTACAGGCAGTTGCTAAACACCAGAGCTTTTCTGAAGTCACTGCATTTTTCCTAAAAATAATAAACTGATTGTTTTCAACAATTTGAGAAGTGCTGTAGGGAAACCTTGATCTGCCGGAGTTGCAACGTTTGAAACTGACTTCTGGAGCATCCATACTGGATCAGGTCAATAACTGCATTAGCAATCCAGCACAAACATCTGTTAGGAATTAAGCTTTGTTTCTTGAAGGTCATTTTTGAATGGCTGGTTTTCAAATATGGAAGCACTGAATATAGTATAATTAAACTGATGGCTGTTGCCTAAATGAGACTATACTGCAGTATTTCTTAAACACACATTAAGGAAAATAAGAGATTTAGAAACCAGGTCAAACCACAAAAAACTCTGTATGAAATTTTGTGATTGTTTTATTTTTAAAGATTATCTTTTCACTGTCATGTGTTTTGTTTGTTTGTTGTTTTTTTTTTCCTCCGCATCTGCTTTGTTTTATTTAAGGAGGCACCAGAAGCAGGGAACACACTGTAATAACAAAGATCTGGTGTTGTCTGCTTGAAGCCAATTCCCAGCTCTGCTGCGCTGCCCCTGTCTGTGGTGCAGAAAATAACAGAAATAGAATTGATACTCACTCTGGTCATGATTATCTCTGTGGTTAGGGACTAGGACTTGTTTGAAACATCTCTGTGGAGAGAGACTATCTAGTCATAGTAGTTATTTAATTGTTCCACCATCATATTTCTTCTGATGTAAAGAATATACATTCATGATGCTTCAGGGTTGATGCTGGTGGTGTTTTTTGCCTTAAACCTGGTGGACTGGAGTAGAGAATACAGAAAATAACCACAAAAGCAACTCCATGGGCTTTACTGTATATAGGATCATAAATTGGTTCTTTATGATACTGCCACATCTAATCACTCCAGGCATTTTGTGGGGTGAATGACAGGTAGGAACTTCTTGTACTGGGCTGTGGCCTGGACAGTAGCAGCTGAAAAAGTTCACATTAGCTTGCAGACTAGATTGCTAGGTGGAGAGGAGAGTATGTAGTACCATAGACTCATAGAATGCTTTGGGGTGGAAGGGACCTTTAAAGGTCATCTAGTCCATCCCCCCTGTAATGGGCAGGGACATCTACAACCAGATCAGGTTGCTCAGAGCCCCATCCAGCCTGGCCTTGAACGTTTCCAAGGATGAGGCATCTACCACCTCTCTGGGCAACCCCTTCCAGTGTTTCACCACCCTCATTGTGAAAAATTTTTTCCTTGTGTTCCGTCTAAACCTACCCTCCTTTAGTTTAAAACCATTACCCCTTGTCCTGTTGCAGCAGGCCTTGCTAAAAAGACTATCCCCATCTTTCTTGTGGGCCCCCTTTAAGTATTGAAAGGCTGCAACAAGGTCACCCCACAGCCTTCTCTTCTCCAGGATGAACAGCCCCAGCTCTCTCAGCCTTTCCTCATAGCAGAGGTGTTTCATCCCTCTGATCATTTCTGTGGCCTCCTCTGGACCTGCTCCAACAGGTCCATGTCCTTCCTGTGCTGAGGACCCCAGAGCTGGACACAGTGCTCCAGGTGGGGTCTCACCAGAGCAGAGTAGAGGGGCATCAAGTCCTTTTTTCTGACTTCTTTGTTTCCACAGCTCTTGCGCTCTGGTTATTTTGTACAGAGGGTTGCTAACTGATGCGCTCTGACCTCTCTTTCAGATTTTAGTTCGCAAACTTCCTGATGGCAGAGAACTCTGGGGGAGGATTGTTGAAACAGAAGCTTATCTGGGTGGGGAAGATGAAGCTTCCCACTCGAAAGGTGGGAAGCAAACTCAACGAAACGCGGCAATGTTCATGAAACCAGGAACTCTCTACGTATATCAGATCTACGGGATTTATTTCTGCGTGAATGTTTCCAGCCAAGGTAAGTTGAGGCTGAAAGAGTTTTAACGCCTGTAGCACAGGGCTGGTATTTCAAGCTATGTTTGCTGTGTTGCAGTCACTTGTGAGCTCCATATGAGCTCTGTGAAGTCAATGACTTGCTGTCACAATCTTTCCTTGGGACCTGAGTTTTGCCATTGTGAACAGTATGTAACTGTGGACAGACAGCTTATTAACTTTCAACATTACAAGCAGGGCCCACCTCCAGCTGCACAGTCACCAGCCTGGTGGGGTTTTGGTCCCAGCTGTGAGCTGTATGAGCTGTTCAGGCACAGAAATAAAGACTAAGGACTGGAGGAAAATCTTGATAGGATAAGCTCCTTGATAGGAGTTTTGATGACCTGGGCTGCTGCCTCATTCATGTGAGTCAGCGAACTTTGTTCCTCAAAAGTGGTGAAGTAGAAGTAAATTTGCAGTCTAATGACAGCCTAAACCTTGGTGTCTGTTGCCATGACAAGGAACTCTTCTGTCTCCTGCCTTTATCTTCAGAAGCTGTAAATGTTGGGGAAAACAAAAAGGTCTGAGATGTCCTAAGCTTAAGCAAGGAGCCACTGCAGGAGCATTTTAGCTGCTTTGCTGTATCTTAAAACCAAAAAAAACCCCACCCAATCATAAAAACCAGACTGTTAGAGAATCTTCAGTCTTTTATTATTCTCAAGATAATATAATCAACCCCTAATCAAATGATTCTGGAATTTACTGAGACTCTCCTTCCACAGCTCCTCTTAACATGTAAGTGTTACTTAGAAAACTTGGGGTTTTTCTTTCCTGTAAGAATGCCAGTGTTTGCCTCGCAATAAAGCTATTGGTTAATTAGACACCTTGAAATGGCAGCAGGTATTTCTTAGAGAAATACTCATTTTGTCAGAAAAAAATCTCAAAAATGATTTATTTTCTTTTTCACCATTTCAAAGGTGTAGCTCAAAAAAACCCCACTACTTGTATATTCCTAAGTGGAAAGCAAATGTTGTAACAGTGACCATTAATCCTCAGGTTTTGGCCTTTGGACAGGAGCCAAGCAGAAAAACAGTGCCAGGTTACACTGTGGGGGAAGAGCCTGTCTGTCTAAATGGAGGTCTGGAGCCTGGTGGATGAACACATGTGAATTTCATTACGTTGTCTCTGCCAAATCTGTTTAGATAATAAAAGCAGAATGGTTCTTTATTTGGGATGGGATTCTTAGTGTTCGAAATATTAGGAATAATAATTTTTATTAAAAAAAAGATGCTTAGCCTTTGAATTCTAGAAGGATTTCTTTGAGATTTATACTTTGGGAAATTTTCCCTTATATATCTCTGTTTAGTTTTGTAGCGAATCAGTTAGAGCTCACTGTTGTGATGGATTTAGTTGGATTTTTTGTTACAAACTTATTGTCCATTAGCCTGTCATACACGCAGCTACGCTGTCACTACCAGCTTTGTCAGGAATGCACTGAAATACATAGCGTGGCTGTGCATGTTGTGTATCACAGATGCATCTACATAAGTAGGCTTTACTCCTTCAGTATATTTGCCCATGTGCAGATGTGTTGAAAGAAAGAATTTGAGGACGAATCATACCTGAGATGCTTTCCCCATCTTAACATAGATGGAGAAGCCTGTCCTGTTGTTTAGTCTGAGGGAAGGATTGAGGAAGTCGTCTTTTGTGGTGGCACTTGTGCACCTGGGTAGAAGGCAAAAGCATTTCATTTTCTGGATATAGGACAGATCTTGGAAACTTTGTTTTGAATCTGGCTATGGCTGTGCATAAAACACAAGGAAACACTGGCAAAAAAAAAAAAAAAGTCTGTTGTGGCATAGCTTGGTCCCTCTTAGTAGCACAGACCACGCTCTGCTTATAGCATGAACTTCTGATGTAATCAGTTTCATCATCTTTGTGCAGGGAATTTGATGCAAAATATCCAAGTACTTCAGGGTCTCTCTGGGAATGCTGCAAAAACCTGAGCGACTGACCAGGAGACTATAAAAGGAATGTGAAGGTGCTTCTGAAGGTGTCACTTGGAAAGACTGAACACAAATTACTGAGAGAACCCTAAGTGCTTTTCCTTTTCAAAGGACACATCTCCAGTGATGTCCCAGAGCTGCATCACTCTTTTCTTGGATTTTGGCTGTGCAAAGCTGCAGAGCACCAGGAGTTAAACGGTGGAGAGAACATGGGGTGATTACATCTATTCCCATAGATCATCTTGTGCCTCCTGTGATCTCCCAGGATTTTTCATATCCTCTCCTCAGCTGCCTACAAACTGAAGGTTTCTCATCTACTTAGTTGTTCCTTCCCTAGGCTCTTGCTCCAAAGCTAGTCCATAACTTTGATCATCCTGGTTGCCTGTCCCTGAATCTCTTCTAGTTTTGTTTTATCTTTCTATAGATGGAGGGGAGGAGCAGAACAAGCCTAGACATGCACGCAGATTTCAGGACAGCAGAGCAACCTGCTTTATATGAGTAGCTGGGGTTTACATCTGGAATACTGCATGGCACTGCTGCAGCAAATTGGAGCAGTGGGGAAAGGTCTTTGGGGGTTCCCTGGTGTTTTCAAACACACACAAATTGACCCCATCTTAAGCCATCTTAATTTTGACCTGGATGCATGTTAGCAAAGTTCATACTGAATGACATGAGAGTTAGGGGAAAACCTGAGGCTGATTTCAGGAGAAATCAGTTCTAGAGATTTTCCAAATGACTCTTGAAAGATGTTTCTGTTTAGCCATCGGGTGGCTTGCATCAAAATACTCATGCAATCATACACTGATTTTTAACAAAGCATTTATTTCTGGAGACTGTTGGAACAAGCACATAGACTTAACTGAGATCTAGTGTGGTTTTAGGTGGTTTATTAAAGTTAGCACAAACTAATAATCACAAACGAATTCTTTGCTGGCTTAGATTAAACTATCTAGTTCTGTAGTGTAGTAGGCAAGTTCTTGTGCTGCTTAAATTACAGGATCCTTGTGGGAGGAAGGCAAGCGGTTCAGAGAACCAGTATATCCTCTGAAGTACTGGCAGTGACTGCTGTCCTGCTGCTTCTCAGACTCCTGAACTGAGTGCCTGTAGAGCTGATTTGGAGCCGCTAGCTTAATGAAAGCAGCCCTCCTCGTACTGGAGAGAGATCAGAGTGCTGCCCTGTCCCTGTGTTGCCTGTGTTTTGCTACCTTCTTGGCACAGACGCTGCACAGGGCTGTCCCAGACACACACACTGTTGGGACCAGGCAAGCAGCATGAATTGGACTGTTGCAGCATTAAAACGTAGTTTACCACTGACTTGAATCATGCTGGGGCCGCCTTGGTCCTTAATCAGCTCAGGATCTGAGGCCGATACAAGGTGTGCAAAGCTTTATATGCAGCTCCCACTTGCTCCCTTCTGCTTAGCTTGTCAAGAATGGGGTATTTGGCTCATGAGACTCTGGCTCTTCAGAGCTCTCTTGTTTTGACACGTAACCTTGTAGCATCATCTGTTTTAATACCAGGTGGAATAAACTTTCTCTTCCGTTTTCTGTATTTCGCTTATGCTAAACATCAGCCTCGGCGCTGTCATGCGGGGCTAGGAAAAGGTGCGTCACCAGCAGAGCTGTGCTGGGAGAGGTGCTTGGTGGAGCAGCTACAAAGGCATAGACTTTACCTTGAGAGCCACTACCACTGTAGTGTCCTCAGCAGTATGTCCCCAGCCCTGCCTGATGCTGCCAACAGACATCAGAAGCACTTCAGCTTTAGCCTGTTGTTTTGCCACTTTGCTGGGGCAAGAAGTTGTGGCTGTTAGTGCGTTCAGTCGACTTCGACTGTATCGTGGTGTTCATAAAACCATAATGAGTTGAAAGGTGGGCTCAAATATTTTTTGTCACTGAGGAAGGAGAAATCTTTGTGCACATCACAGAGATAAAGCTGCATCGTGTGGGATTTTACTGTGAGAGGTCTTCCCGTCACTGGGTCAAATACTGCTGCTGCCTGAAGCCATGGCGGTCTTTCAGTGTGCATGAATCTTACAGTACATCCCGAGCAGCAAAATAATCTTAGTACAAAGAGCTTTCCCTAGGGTTAAGAAGGATGTTGGGCTTCCCGCACTTCAAGAAGCGGGTAAATGCCAGTCACGCTTCTCTCTGACTTTGCTGTGATTTGTTTCTCTGCAATTTGCCAAGGTGTGCATTTTGCTGCCAGATCTGAAAGAACAGCTTGTAAAATCAAGATCCTAGTGATGCTCTACCCAGAGCCAGGGTCACACTGCGTGGACTTCCCTCTTTCGGATCCTAGCCTAGGACTTTGAAGGAAGTGTTGCGGGAGCAGTGAGTCAGACGGGTGGAGAGAGAAAAATTTTCTTCTCTCCAGTGGCCAAGCGCTGTTTCCAAGAATGAGAGCTGGAGCCATTCCAGGGAAGGAGCAGCAAGCCGCACAGTGGGGGTGTGGGACTTCCCTATTGTTTTTTGATTTCTAGCTGCTCAGGGAAAGAATTGGCCCCTGCGTTGTTGTTAGATCCCAGCTTTTAGCTTTGAATGCTACTCATTACATGGAGTGACTCTTCAGCATGGGAGGTAGATATTCAGCATCTCTGGACTGGCACTGCTGCTGGTGGCGTGTCAGTGGCCCTGTCCATGTCGGGCAGATGCTGAAGCCAGATAACCCATGAGAGCGAGCTGCTGTGGGCTGCAGAGAGGGAGGAAGGCAGGCTGGCAGGTAGGAGATGAGCCAGAAGGATTCAGCTACTCTTTGGTAGTTAAAATAAAACTTCTGATGTGCAAGTATGCTCAGGAGGACCCGAACATCAGCCCAGGGGTGTGGGGACAGAGAAGGCAGCAGCTCATCATGGCATCCCTGCACTTATCCTGCCTGCTGTCTCCTCCTCTTCCCAAAGCTCTTCTGGTGTTGCTGTCACATTCAGGGGCTGCTGGCTCGGAGCAGAGTGCGGGGTCTGTGCTACACACAGCTAGAAAGAGTGTGAAAAGTTTCTGGTGGAAATGCACGAAGAGCAGCCAGAGCCAGAAATGCCAGGTGCCCCCTGCCATGGCTCTGCGGGTGCTCCAGGAGCACCTACGGTTTCTCTAAATGCTTGTCTCTCTTCACATGGACTCCCAAGGACTCGGTTCAATCCAAGTCTAACCACGGTTTCTACTTGCATTTGTGATGGATGAAGGCAAGTAGTGTAATTAGTGATTTCTCAGAATCCCACAGTTGTTCCTGGCGAGTGAGGCAGCGTCCAGATGTGAAGGATGTTTCTTTGTGCATGGATGAAAAGCAGAATTGGGACATGGAGCATGTTCTTAAAAATCTAAAATGACCTTTGAGCTCTAAATCACTGTAGTACAGGGAAGCAGCTTTTGGCTGCCAGATTAGCATCAATCCCCTTCCTTAGAGAAGGGAGTGCCTGGGAACAGATTGCTGACAGCTGTTGGAAATAAGTCTGTTGACTACACCGTGCTGTGCTGAGGGCAGCAGGAGCTCTGAGCAGGTTCAGGGCAAGAGGCACACCTCACAAGCCAGAAATCAGGTCCTCAGCTGATCGGCTCAGTTGGGAACCCCGGAGGGTAATTTAGTGTGGGATTTGTACAAAATATGAGAGGGATTCTATTTTTGGAAATTGCAGGTCCTTAGGGATCTGTCAGTGCCTACAAAAAAAGCCTTTGCCAGGCGGGAGCATGGCTCCAGATGTTTGAGGCTGGAGAGGGAGAGGGGATTCTTGCAGAGCAGCATCACCGAGCACGCAGATGCTGGCGGGGAGGAATGCCGTGGGCGGCCCCAGCACAAGGGGTGCTGTGTGGGGCAGCACACAGACCGCTTTACCAGGCTCTCTCCTCGCCCACTCAAGGTCACAAAAAGACCTTCCTTGCTGTCCAGTGGAAAATACCAAGGCTCTCTTTATGTCCCACTTAGGCTGGAGGTCCTCGTCCCAGGGGAATGTCTGTGCTCAGAGCTGCATCTTTGCTTCACTGTCACCAAAATCGGGCAGGGCAGCTGATCACAACAGCTGTGGCGAGCTGGAGTTTCCTAAAGCTCCTGGCAGGGTGGCAAATCCCATTTGAGAAGAGAATCTGTCGGTTTTCTTCACTTCTTGTCGTAGAAAGGTCTTCTCTGCCAAAGCGATGCTCCCAGGGCCGTGCATCCTGCAGCCAGATACGGTCCTGCCCCGGGTCCCCGTCTTGCGAGAGCTTCCCTGGCAGAAGGGTTTGGATCGCTCTCCGCTGTAGCTGTGCAGTTACCCAACGCGGTGGTCATCCCACCTGCTGTTACCCCTCCAAGTGGGTGTCTGAACTGGTAACACCTGCAGCCAGGGCTCCCTCAGCAGCTGCTCCCCGTGCCTGCAGCTCCCTCCCAGGTTTCTCTTTGTCCAGCCTAATTCTGCAGGCTGCTCTTTCTGCTGGCAGCATCCGCACTCATTCCTCCTCTCCTTTGTTAGCTGGAGTTCTTGTAATCAGAGTTTATTATAAATCCACTGGGTTTGGGAGCAGCTTTGGATAGCTATGCCAAAACTGAACCGTATGCGTATTTATTCCTGAACGCTGTGCTGACATAAGAAAAACCTCTTGCCCTCTGGCAAGCCTTGGAGCAGCAGCTAGACTTGGTAACATCAAGAAGCAGGCTGGGGGAAGAGCAGCTCAGCACTGATGAATAAAGGACACAGAGCTGTGGGACGCTGGACAGTCAGAAGAGGGAAGGGAGTGCGCTGACCACGGGTTAGCGACTGACTCCAAAGCCTGGCGCTTGAAGCGAAGCGGCTGGAGAGAAGGACAGACCCTGTGTTTGGGCGCTGCAGGCAATTCCCTGCTCCATCAGGCCGAGCTGAGCCACAGGCTCGGAGCTGAAGCGCTCCTGCTGGCGGTGGGGCTGGAAGCCGAGATGTTGTCGATGACCAACCCTGTACTAACATGTGGTTCTTGTTCTGCGCAGGGGAAGGGGCTGCAGTATTGCTTCGCTCTTTGGAACCTCTTCAGGGTTTAGATGCGATGAGAGAGCTGCGCAGTGCTTCAAGGAAAGGACCCACAAAGCTGCTGAAGGACTGGCAGCTGTGCAATGGGCCCTCCAAGCTCTGCCAAGCATTGGGGATCGATAAGGCTTTCGACCAAAGGGACCTGACTCAGGATGCAGCCATCTGGATGGTACCTGGACATGACCTACCGGGGGAGCAGGACGTGGTAGTCACAACAAGGATTGGCATTGGCAACAGGGGAGAGTGGGCACAGAAACCTCTCAGGTTTTATTTACGAGGAAACAAATTTGTGAGCGTTGTAGACAAGAAAACAGAGAGAGAAATGGCAGCAATGGGACACTTCTCTTGCAGCTGACGAGTCCTGCAAGGGTGCCACCGACCAGGACTTGAGCTGTGCTCTGTATGATAGCCTCAGGCTACGTCATGGCAGCAGCTAGGGCAGACATAGTGGCCTGGAGGTTTTTAACAATAAATGTACTTTATCACAACGAATGGGGCAAGGTGGAATTTTATTTGTGGGGCAGACTGGCGTGGGTCTCCCAGCCAGAACTGAGGTTGGGTTTGGAGATTGGAGGCCGCTTTCTCCCTTGCCAATAGATCCAGGCTTAATTAAGTGGATGAGTGGTGAAGGTTCACAGCTCTGAGCTGCTGTGCTGCTCCCAGCACTGCTGGCCCCCAGCAGAGGCCATCGTTTGGTGGCTGTAGGGCAACAGTCAAAAGACTGGATGGCAGCAGGGCCGACTCAAAGGACGAGAGCTGGGAGAAGAGGAGGTAAAGGAGGGATTTTACTGTTGTCTACAGCTACCTAGTGGGAGGGTACAGAGAAGACAGAGCCAGGCCTTTGTCAGACAGGATGAGAAGCAATGGGCACAAGCTGGAAAACAGGAAATTCTCATTAGCTGTATGGAAAAAAATTTCCCCATGAGGGTGGTCAAACACTGGAACAGGGGCCCAAGCTGTGGGACATTCAGACCTCTGCTGGACAAGCTCCTGAGTGACCTGATCCAACACATTCTCTTTGAGCAAAGGTTTGGACAAAAGACCTCCGGAGACCCCTTCCAACCTTTACCAGTCTATAACACCCAGCTTAGAGAACCAGAATGGTTTTTGTGTTTTCCCAGCTGCTTTTGAGACCAGTTCAAAACTTCCCACTGTGTGAACCCCAACAGAGAGAAAGCACCGATGCTGAGACTTCTGCGATGCTGCAGCCTGCCATGAGGTATGGGGGGGACAAAACCTCTAGGATTTAGGGCAGAACCCGCAGAACTGCGACCATGCTGGCAGTCTGAAGGGTGACAAGGACACCCCCCCCACACCTTAGGATTCATATGCAAGAAGAAAGCTCAAGTTTTTCAAAACCCTTGTCCCCATCACATGAAAAAAACCTCATTTGGCCCCTTCTGAAGAGCCCTTGTTATGCCGATCTCAGCAGCTCACCTTGAGATGCAGTTGCTGGGGGCTGGCTGGGACTGGGGCCCTGCAGCAACGTTGATCTGATTTTCAGGTCGGATATTGCTCTTGCTCTCCTATAACATCCCTGCTCGCAGCTGCGGGGGAAGACTCGCCAAAGGGACCGTGAGTTGTCACTGGGTGTCTGGTGCACAGTGGACACCGGGCTCCCCCGGCGCGACTGTGCCTTGCTGGTGGTAGATAAGTTACATAAAGCTCACAGTTTCACCCAGTTTGTGTCGGCAAATGAAGCTGCTCTGCGAGAGCCTGCAACTCTGGGAAAAACTCCAGCTTGTGTGTGTGGTACAAGGGAAGGTCTTAAGAAGGAGCCTGACAGTCTTTTAACAACACACAGCCCTGGAAGCTGCCACCATGGAGGTGAAGGTCTCCCCCCTGCCCTTCCCTGGGTACACAGCACAGAGCAGTGAGCAGCTGTGAGGGGTGCGCTGGCACAAGCTCCTCCTGTCCGCAGAAACGGGGCTGTCGCCTCTGGTTCTAGTCCCAGCACGGCTGGAGGAGCAGTCCTGAACCAGATTAGCAAATGCAGCCATGTAAAGGCTGTATCTTGTTTTTCAGCTGGATAGCTTTAACCCCGGCCAGGTTCCCAGTCTGGTTCCCTGCAGCCACAGCCATGCTTGCAGGGAGGGGACGGGAGGAACAAAACAAGGCCCGGGGGACAAGTCTGAGTGCCCTTAGCACCAGTTGCTGGCTGCATGGAACTAATATGGCCATGCACTAGCAGCTTGCCCAGCTAATTTCAGTCCTGCTCAACAACCAAGCTCCCTACTCCACCCCCAGTCAACAACTGGAAACCCTGAAAACCCGCAAACACGTAGGCTGCTTGGTGACAGCCGTGCTCCAACAGACACTTGGTAATAAGGATGCTGGGGAGAGGAAATAATAAGCTGTAACACAGGAAGCGAGTCATTCTCATTCATGAATCTCTTTAGTTGTGATACTTTGCCTTCCAACCTGTGTCCTCCCTGCTGCCAGATAACGGTGATCAAACAGAATTCCTCAGCGCCCAGGGACATTTCCCTAAAAGCCAGGCCAACTCCCTCTGCCCTTGAGCAGAGGCCGTGCGCGCTCTGCCATGGGGACAGGCTGCTTGCAAACGGTGCTCGCGGCTGAATGACCCAGCAGCCATGTTGTTGGAGAGCAGAGAAAGCACTTCTGATGCACCAGCGTCCACCCAAAGGTGAAGTACTGTCAATAATGCTGCAGTGGAAATGTCCTTGGCCCGCTGTCACAAGGCCTGGGGAGGGAGCAGGGTCAGGGAAGGGCTGCGAACCGGCAGCTCCCGTGCTGTGAACGTGGCGCGGCAGGAATCCAGACCGAGCAAGCGCGTGCTGTGCTGCAGCAGGCCCCAGAGCCCTCACACAGAACGTCCTCAGCTGTCACCACAGGGAGCAGATGGGAAACCGAGGCACGGAGGGGGAGAACCTGCTCTATGTCACATGGCAAGAAGGAACTGAAACCACCTCCTTGAGTTTTTAGGCATCTTTTAGGCTATCAGTATGGAGAATGTAGCAGGTTCCCTTCCTTTGCCGGTAGAGTCACTTTAAGAGAGACTGAAAAACTGAAATGACGGGGTCCTCATGGCTGGTCACCACCAGCACGCTGCGGAATTTGTCAAACAGCATCAGCAGCTGGGAGCGACGCATGTTCTCGTTGTACATGATCTCCTCCAAATGGTGTCGGCCTCGGAAATAGTGCAGCAGCCTGCAGGGAAAGAGAGCAAGGGAGGCACGTAGGCCAAAAGCAAGTGCACGCAGCGAGAACTCAAGGTTTCCTCTCCCATGGGACGCAAATCAGAAGGTGTTTGGGTTGTGTCCCTCATTTACATGAAAAGTGAATTAAATCGGGTCTTACCTTAGGCATGCCTAGCACAGAAATCCCCTGGAAAAGCAGGGGACTCCCCCTCCTCAGGGCTTTGCAAAGGTCCTCCTTGTAGCAAAAGGTTTCTTAGCCTGGGGCATTTCCTAAGATTGTCAATTTTCAACATAGTTTTAACTCCATAAAGCAAGGAACCACAAGTGCCAACAAGCCTTAAGAAGTCAGGAAGGGGCAGATTTACTTCTGCCCTCTCTTACTTGGGTCTACACTGCCCTTTGTCACAGCTCTGCATCAGGGGCCTCGGTACCTACACTTGCTTTTAGAATTAAGAGCATATTTTCCCTCACAGCAGCCCAGGGGGCTTGGTAACTACAGGTCATGCACTCTTGAAGTTTGGTCAGCTTGGGGTAGGTGGAGCAGTCACAACAGGGAGATGGAAATTTTGATGACAGGCACCACAGAGAAGTGCTGGGAGTTATAAAGCCCTCAAAGAGCCCCAAAATCCTGAAGTCTAAGCTAAACCCACACTGACTTCTCGAATTCCCAGCTCTCTTTAAATAGACATGACACAGATACCCCTTTGCTGGGCACCAACATGCTACAGACATCAGGTAACCTCGGCCCTGCACAGGCAATCACGGCCGGGTCTAAGACAAATGACTGCAGCAAGCCCCCGACTGCTGAGGACCTGTTCCCCAGAGACCCTGCAGGGCCGTAGGACCAAGCCAGCCCTCCAGACAGAGGTAGAGTTTGCTGCTCAGTCTCTTAATTGTCTTAACAACCTCCCAAACATAGGAACCATACTGCACGTGTCACTCAAACGCTCCTACCCGTCCGGGCCCAAACGCATATGCCAGAATCACTCCCCCAGCTCCACAGACAGATGTGCGTCCGCATGTGTCACACATCACACTCCGCTCTGCGCTTCAGCAGCTTCTGCCATCTGCAGTTTAGGAATATGCTGGCCTCCTGCTTCATGCCAACTGACAGTAAAAATGAGTGGAGATGACAAGATCTGTTTTCCAATTCATTCATACAGTCTTCATGCACAACAGCCCTCAAAAGACACCAGATATCCCTTAGGGCATTCCTGTTTTCACATGGCAGTAGGATGAGGCCTCTCACGCTTCCCCTGAAGGACGGACATTTGCCTGGCTGTCTTCTGCTGCTCAGGCTAGGCACTCCTGGCACCCATTACCCTTCATGGGTGACTGGAAAGGAGTCACTGTGCAACAAGCCTCCTCCATCGCACCCTCCCTCTACACTGCACAGAGTTGGTTCTACCTCCAGTAGACTGCTATTTGTGCTTCTCTGCTCTCTTAACTTGCCATGTCCCTCCTCACCCTCCTCTCGTTCCCCAAACAGCTGTAGGTAAGCTCGGAGCCGGGAACCTCACTGCCTCATCCCTGCAGGCAGCCCCCAGCACACTGCAAACTCCCTTCTGCTCTGACGGTCATCTCCCAGCTCTCAAGCTGGCACCATTATGTAGAACATAATTGCTACATCTCTGTACCTGCAGTACAAACAGACAGACAGACAAGCTCCCATCGTATTTACCTTTCCGCTATCTAGGCTGTGCATTCACCTTTTGCAGTATCTCCCACTGGGTATTTAAATCAGGCTAATTGGCTTCCTTCCCCGGGCCGATGGCAACCAGTGCACTGAGAAGTGGGCGTTAGCAGGGACGGGGTGGGTTTGTGTGTGCATGTGTCAAACCCAGACTGCTCCCTGAGGTATTAACAGTACTTTTTGTATCTTGTAACTTGCATCACGATTCAAAAAGTGATTCTGAAGATTTTGAAAGCTACGTATTCCCTCCCTTCTATAAATCTGCTCGCTGTGATTGCCCATGCTCTCACCTCCTGGCACAGCTGTCTTCTGTGCAATTAGTTCGACCTGGCTTTCAACAGCAATGCAGACTAAGCAGGAGTTTTCCAATAAATAAATCCATCCTATATTCAAAGAGTCTGGATTTGTAACTGGTCAAGATGAAATACTTTCCACTCCAATAAAAGTTAGAGAGGATATTAAAGAATATCACAAAAATGCCGGCTGGAAGACACCTCCAAAGTCTAGTCCAGCATCCTGCTCCAGCAGGACTACTGCCAACGCTGTAGCTTTTCCTAGCCAAGCTCTGAAAGCCTCCAAGGATGGAGATCCCCCCACATGCCTGTGTAATCTGTCCTGAGCTGCACCACCCTCCCGGGGAAGAAGTTTTCCCAAAAGTCCAGCTAGAATCGACAAAGCTGTAACTTGGGGCTCACAGCTCCAGCAAAGACGGGCACTACCTTCGCCTTTTTGAGCTGTGAACATTTACAGGACCCAAACGGGACACGAGATGCACTTCTTGGGGCAGTAACAGTGCATTTGAGTCCCTCTGAAGCTGCACAGATACGTCTGTTGACAGATGTGCGCTTCCAGATCCAGGTATGGCGACGGAAAATTATTGCTTTTCATTGCTCATCACTGTTCTCCCCTCTTCACGTTACAAGAGCTACCCCTGTAACAGCAATACAGTGCTCTTAAACACTGGAGAAAAAAAAAAAAAAAAAAAAAGGATTGTCTCAGGCTAGTCATGCAAATAAAATTAGCTTATTTCTGGCCAAGGAGATATCCCTTCCACCAGCACTGCTTGAGGATGGAGCAGAACTGTCCACAGCTTAGTGCCGCCAATGAGCATTCCTCAGTGGAGTAAAGAACCTCCATCTCCCAGTCTAAGAGCAAGAAAAAAAAATCCTGAAAGTGATTCCACACCCATGGCTTGGGAGAGAAGCCATCAGTGAAGCCTCAAACTGTCTTTAAAAGTACTGCTTAATGTGCAATGAGGAACACTTTGTGTACATTACCAAAGATCTAGCTCAAAAAGAACCTGCCGCCTTCTCAAGTTTCCTTCTGGAAGGACATGCCAACCCTGCTCCAGCAGCACCTAAGGAAAGAACTTGGATTTCCATTCCCATTCAACGTTCCGAGGGTTAATGCAGCCAATGCTGGAGCCAAGCTTCAGTATGCCTTGTTTCCCCTTAAGGTTTCTGCTTTGCAAATACCGGCTGTGCATAGCAATGGACAGGCACAAGCTCCTTCTGCCATCTGTTTAATGAATAACAGGCGTTCAGAGGCATAGACACAAGAAAATGTATCGGGCTGAACTTTATTGCTCTGCTGAAAATAGCCCGTCCCTTTGTGTGCACACACAACTATCCTTGGAAGGGCAGTTGCAGTGTATTTAGTGCACTAACCCTGCATTTCTAGCAGGAGTTTGTTCTGGGAGGCAGCTGATACAGCAGAGCTATTTGCCACAGCACAGCCCTCATTAGGCTGCTATTCCTCAAAACGAAGCAAAAAGAAGAGCTGACGCAGTAACCTGTACTAGGGTAATGAGGGAGATCAGCTCGTTCACTGCAATGGCTTCTCCACAATTGGTTACACTTTCATTCAGAGCAATAGGTTTACCCAGACACTCATCTCTGATGGTTTACAGCACAAAAAGAGAGAAAATACACCCACAACCTCCAAGTTACGGTGTCTCATAAAGCCACCAGCAACCCAGAGCATCTTGCATAAACATTTCTATTTGTACACTCCAGCATCCTACCCATAGGACCCATTTGTTTATCGTATCTTCTCTCTTCCTCACTGTTGACTTAAGAGTAAGCTATGCAGTTGTCAGTTCAATCTGTAGAAGAATGGAAATTCAGACTTAGCAAAGCCATCCTGGGGATCTGCAAAAGAACCTGGTGCACAAGCAAACTGCAAAATAAACATCATTAAGACAGCTCATTTCATGAAAAAAATCGAAGTAATTTTTTGCATCTGCAATTCCAGAGCTTTCAAATGGGTGTTTTACCCAGATGAGGGAAGTGATAGGGGAGCAATCATGAAATCCTTTCCTCTCCCTAGGATAACTAAAAGAATCTGCATTGCCACTAAACTGGCCCAAAGCATCCCCCACAAATTCTGTCTTAAGATATCACCAATGATGATTTGGTTTTTACTTTCCTTTCTCACTGGTTTCCTAACAACTTATCTGGTAACGAGGAAAAAACATTTCAAAGTGCGCTAATGGCCAATGTGTTGCCTCTCAATCAGGGAACATCCTCTGAACAGTTTACGGAAGATGGAGAAGGAGACGAGTAATTCAGAGAGCAGTAACTACCCACAAGCTTGGGAGAGCTCTGTGAAAATACCTGAGCACAGCATAGCTGCAAACTTTGCCACAGACAAGAAAAGTATTTTCTTGCTATTACAGTTTCTCTACACTACTTGACTATATCCATCCTAGGGCGAGAACCTGGTTTTCAGGGGATTACCAACTGAATCTGGGAAGTATAGGAAAAGCTGCAGTACTTGCCTCAGGTGGTTTTCTGCTCCACAAGTATGAAAACCAGTGAAAGTTGCATTCCAGTGATGCCACTGTGTTTTGAAATGCTTAGGAAGAATAAGTATTTTCCCCTACACCTTTTTCCCAGATGGCTGGTTAGGAAGTCATTCTGCTTTTTACCATGTGCAGAACCGCATCTTGCATATTTTTGTTGTGTTGAAATTTGTAACAACAAAACTGGGTGCTACTAATCACACATCCTAATGACTTTAACCTAACTTAACCTAATGTAATGAGCAGCTCATCTCTGCAAAACAGACCTTGAAACCTTTGTAGACTGGTCTGTAAAAGTATTCAGGCTGGCTTTGCATCTGATGCTCTTTTTCCCTGTCTCATGTTTGCAGGGAGTTTACAAACCTTACAATATAGGATAGCTGGCTTGGAAATATCAACGGACACAAAATGACAGCATCAGCATGACTGCATCTTTGCTTTGCATGCTCAGAAGGCTTTTTCAGGCTGTGCAGATTTACGTCTACCATGTGTGGACACAGGAAAACTGGCAGGCAAACAGTCAAGTCCCTGTTGTCCAACCTTACGCCCTGATGCTCCTTCACACATCCAGGACTCTTTGTTAACAAGTGTTCTTGTGACACATATATTAGTTTTTGTCAAAAACTGATGTGCACAGATGAAATAGGTATAAGGGGAACAAACCCAAAAGAATTTATCCTCCAAAACCCCAAGCTAACGGAATTTGCTCAGAGTCCATACCAATCCTTCAATAAAACAGCAAGGACAAGAAAAAAAGATTACATTCTGCACTCATCATTTCCTACCTTGCAAACATGCGAAGATCTTCTGGATTTTGGGCAGCAGGGACATTAAGGAT
This sequence comes from Nipponia nippon, assembly GCF_047370975.1. Classification (NCBI taxonomy): domain Eukaryota; kingdom Metazoa; phylum Chordata; class Aves; order Pelecaniformes; family Threskiornithidae; genus Nipponia; species Nipponia nippon. Next base: position 7,533,985 of record NW_028262369.1, read on the forward strand.
AGCTTCCCGCTCATGTTCCAACAAGCTTGCTAGGAGATTCTCTGTCATCCTTTTATTTAGGGGTGAGTCCCCACCAGGTATCAACTCAGCACTGGAATTATCCATGCTAGGGCTTGTCAGAGTCATGTCATCACTACTAGCTATCAGGGGAAGAGAGAAAGAGACACAGAATTTTTATATTCCTCAGCATAATGATGCAAAGATTATCAGTTCAGGCTGTTTCTATGCAGTCTTTCCAAATAATCCCTTCAGATTTGTAGAGCAAAGAAAGTGGCTCTCGAAATGCTACATCTATCTGCAATTAGTCATATGACAACACAGCGATTTTCTCAATGGGAAAGTCAAATGTTTCAACAAAGTCATCAATTTATGTGGAAAACTGTACTGCTGGAGACCATAAACAGTCCATAAAAAACATCTGAAAAAATTCCCAGCCAGCTCTGCTGGAATACCGTGAAGTGGTAACATGAAAAGCCTAACAGCACAGAAGGTGGGAGCAAGCAGAAAGAAAGGCCAAGAAGCAATATCCTCTTGTGTGAGAGCCAGAATAAGCAGATCGCAGACTTATCTGACTCACGTTCCAAGATTTCTGCCCTAATTCATGACTTCTGTAAAGCTGAAAGTTGTACAGAGAATCTCTCCCAATATCCAACCCCAGTGGCGTTCTGAGAATGCTGCTCATAGCAGCACAGGCAGGAAAGTTTGGGGATTTCAACACTGTATCTCATTTATAATCTTGAAAAAATGCTTTCCTGGAATCACCCTGAAGAATAGCACTGAGGAAATTAAAGAAATCAGGAGACATAAACAGAAATCAACCATTTGTGAGAACAACAGCTAGCTCTGCATCAACTTAGGTGGCTCTGCAGCCCACAGAAACCGATGCCGTTTGAAACAAATTCTCAAAATTTTCTTCCTCTCCTGAAAACCAAAGTTCATGCAGTAACAGCGGTGCAGCCAGAGGAACATAGTGGTTACTTCTGAGTACAGCAAGGAAGTAGGAAGTTACCTCGAAAAAATAAAAGTACACCTCTGACAAAATAAAAATATTTTACATGACCAAATAAGAACTAGGCAAATTACAAAGCACTACTTGTTTTTAAAAACAAGACGTTAAGGTCTAATAGCCCTTAAGACTTTCACCAATGCCCAACTCTTAAGTTTAAGAAGGGCTGAACGTAATTAGCAAGCACTCCAGCAAAGACAAGTTGTCTTGTTACCGAGGCCTGATTACCCTAGGCATTGCTAAGGGAAGCTCTAGAAGTGGGCTGTAGTCTGAACAGCAGAGAAAAATGTGCTCATACTTGGAGAACCAAAGCTGAGAGCATTGGGGGTGCTTAAACTTCGGCCTCCAACTCTGGCAGTAAAGGGCATGTCTTCATCTTGGGCTCGGAAATCCTCCTCATTTGGTGGCACCATCAGACAGACGTAAGTGTGAAGCTGAATAAGAAGCCGGTGTTGGAGCATCCATATCACCATTTGAATGAGCTGAGTCTGCAGAGTGAGAAATGAGGTATTAAACACCCATGAAATAAAATACAGGAGGAAAACAATGCACAAAGGTTAGGCTTTGTGACTAAGAAGTCACAAGGAGAAATGCTTTCCACCCCGCACAACAGTTTTATCTCTTCTCCAATCATAAAAAGGTGACCAGGCACATATGTTCATTACACCCAGAGCCTTTGTGGACGCTTAGGCTATAATCAAACCTTTAATGATCAACATGTCTTTATGCAACACTGACCAGCAGAGCCAGTGTCCTCAAACGAACCAGCCCTGCACCCTCGCCGTAGCCCCAGCACCTGCTATGTTCTAGCAGAGCAGCTGAACGCCCTCACCACATAATGCTTTAGCCATACAAATGTAGCCATACAACACCACAGGGATCTGTTCGGTCCTCTTTTAACAAAACAAGTTTAGTAGGTGCTAAAAAAATGGGATAGTCTTCCTTTTGAGAGACCAGACATGGGAAACGAATCAGGCCCTGATGCCCAAGGCCCAACAGTGTGAGCCCTGAGATGCTTGGTTTCTAAACGAGGCCCACTAACGTCACTAATCACTGAAGGGTTAATCCCAGAGTAGTCAGATTAAAGTGCAGGTTCCCCTAGAAACCCAGAGAAAGGGCAGGGTGACGAGGCAGAGCTGAAGCAACCAAGACAGGTGCCCAGAAGTAGGAGACATTTGCCGTCAGATGGGAAATTGCTGCAAAACCATGGGAGCCTCCAGAGCTCAGAGCCCTGCCAGGACTCAGTGATGCAGAAACAGCGCTAACAGCAGCCGAAACCTTGGCAAGAGACAGCAGCCTGCCGCTGCCAAGGAGTCCCCTCTCAATGCAAAGGGTTAATATCCCCCATTTGCTCGCCATCCTGCAATAATGGGGCAGGCCAAGCTTATAAAGGCACCTAGGTTAAAAGGGTGCAGACAGGCAAGAGTTTCAACAGAGAGATGACGCTCACATTAAACAAACCTGCACAACACCTTTGTGTTCCAGCAGCTGAAGCCCCGCACAATGTCCCCAGAGCGATGCTGAAAGCAACGGGCAGAGCGAGGGACAAGCGTTTGTAGGTTCTTGGCATGGCCTATTTTCAGGAGTTTTGGAGGAGCATGCAAAACACATCATCGTGTCTGAATTTCTGCACAAAAAGCCTTTTCATATCACTGCAGGCAACCCTTCCCTTAGCTAACGGCTCTGAAAACACTGATTCACTGACAAAAGCTGTTTGGGGATTTCATAGCAACCAACACTGTTTTGGTGAGAGAAACACATGCAGAATGAGCTCAGGCTCTGAGAAGGAAGCTAGCTCTGCTGTATTAATCATCAGGATAACGGGCCAAATCTCAATAAAAGCCCCAAACCAAAGTTCATCAGCCCACATACTTTTCCTTTTTCCATAAATCTTTTGATTCTCAGCTCCTCCTCTGCTATCAAATCACAAAAGAAACATCTCCTGTTTGCAGACAGACCCACACCCTGTCTTTTCAGGGATTACCACTTTTGGGGGCTGAATGGATTTTAATCTTAAAACATATTATCTGGGATCGCCTTCAAACAGATTTTTTTTTTTTTTTTCGGAAAAGCCATAATTCATTTAACATGTTTAACAGAAAATCTACAGAAGAGGAAGGCTGGCAAAAGATACCAAATGCATAGTGTTCTGCTAACACCTGAAATCATCCTGGAAGAGAGAGGAGGCTTACTCCAGTGATTACGTTACTAAAAACCTTCCTTCCAGATGCAGGGCCTGGATGGAAAGATGTCTCATATATTTTACTTAAATTTCCAACCTGTTGGCACACAGAGATGTCTGATTAGCTAGTTTCACATCAAACAAAAGAGGTCTGCACATTTCACAGCACAAAATAACCCTGGAAAAATCCAAGGCAATTCAAGGAGACAGTAAGACAGGCTCTACCAGACCTGCAGAATCTGCCAGGTAGGGCCTGACCTATACCAGCCTCCACTGGTCACTTTGGTGGTTTCATGAATTACAAAAATATCCAGTTGCTTTTGTTACAGCTCTGTGTGCGTGGAAAGTCTTATCCCACACTCTCTAATTCTGCATACGCACCTTCACCTCTACGCTCTTGTGCAAATAGTTAGAAAGCCACCCTTGAGACAGCAGCTATGGCTCAGCGGAACAAGAAGCCAGGCAAAAGTGGTGTTACAGCTTTACAACTGTAACGTTGTACAGCAATTGCCAAATGCCTTTGTGCCATAAGTGGGAAAGCTGGGGATCGGCTGTGACTAACTCGAAAACTAGAGAAAACTGTTCTTCCTTACTGAAGTGAGCCTGAACAATCATCTCTAGATAAGAGAGAATGATGATCATTGATGGTTATCTATAATAGCTAGACTTCAGTGGGAATTTGGTACCTCTTAAAATCCAGTCCTAGAAAAAAACCCAAGCGATGCAGTGTCCTGCACCATGCCCAAAGCGGTGCGCTTTGTGCCGTCACTGCACACATGCCTCATACCACCACTTCCACTTTGTCCTGCCCACACATAAATACCTTTTCCAGGTTTAAACCTATTTCTTACCAAAAGCAGCAAGTGTTTTCACAGATAAGGTCTAGCAGAGGCTTTGCTAGTATGTTCTGCTGCTTGTCTCTGGACACGAACACTGAATTTACATCCATTCTCCATCTGCTCCTCTTGATGGAGCTTACAGACAGGTCTGCAGGAGAGAAGGCTTCCCTGCACCACCTGTGCTGCTCTGGCTGTTGGAAATGCCCTTCCTCCCTCGGAGGTATCTTGGGGTTATCTTGGTGATTGGTCTCAGTCTAGTTGATTAGCTGGGCTCCTTTATGAAGCCAAAAAGGGCTGAGAGTAGCTTCCCAGGCAAGGGTACGCTTCAGTCCCAGGATGCCTCCCCTCACTCAGTCGTCATCTGGCACTGTAGGAAGCCATAGCCAGCCTTTTTTGGCTGAAACACCAGGACTGTGATGGTAATATAAAAGGAAACATTTTTCATTGCTTAATTTAACTAACAATCAACTCTAAATTTCATCCATATTTCTTTCATCCTTCCCGCCTCCCCATGCTGCCTCTTTCCAGTCTGCTCTGAGGGGGTCCCGTCTGCCGCAGCATCTGGACCGCTCCCGCTGGCACGGATCAGCCCGTGGCCGTCCCCTTTTTCTCCCCATCTCGCGGCGCAGCAGGCCCTGGGCGAAGTTAGAGCGTGTTGTCATGCAAGGCGACAGAGAAGGCGTTGGTAACAATATATTGCTTTGTGCTTATTGACAAAAGCAGAGAAGACGCATTAGCTTCTGAAAACATGGGCACTATACGTCAGCCCATCTGGGCAGTTTGGGACAGTCAGAGGAAAGCTCAGCCCCAAGTCTCAGAGGGACAAGATCCAGCATTCATTCTTCTCTTCCCTCTGGGAATCAAAGGGAGCGTTTGTAAAACTCTTGAGTAACGTGTTAAATAAAACGCATTTCCTGCAAGGGTTCTTTAAGGCTGTTTCATTCCCAGGCCTAAAAAGCTACAGAAAACACCGAGATAACTGGGACCAGCGACAGGTTCAGGAAAGGGAAGGGAAAACGGTGACCCAGAAGCACTCAATCCTAGCTTGTTTCTCACTACATGAGGATACACTCTTAGCTAAAACACAGCTTGTTTTGCCCGCCAAAGTATACAAGTCCCCTTTCTCCTGTCTGGATTAACTAGTTATTTGACATACGGACTCTGCAAGGCCTGACTTGAGAACTAAGCGCTGCCTTGGCTCAGTAGGATAGCACTTTCAAAGTCGCTGGGGTAAACGGATGTTTGCTGAAATGTGTTACCTTTCTTTATCATTCAAACCATGCCGAACAGATCAGCTATTGAAACTTCTTCCTATTTTGCAGAAAACAGACTCTGAAGACCCCTATTAATGTAGAACAAAACATTTATGGTCTAATATTGCCATTTTAATCATTATGTAATAGCTCTGAATTCTCACTTTGCTGAGAGCTTAACCATTCCCTCCATTTAGGCCTAGAAAGCCATATTTAACTTGCGACACTGAAAATCCTTGATTTTATACCTAGTCCAACTGAATATAAATGCACCTTAATACTACTTCCATACCTCTGCCAACAAAAGCTCCCGTGACTCTTAATGCCTTCCAGATGCCCAGCAGAACGGTCCCATTTGCAGCGTGTCTCTCGGAAGACACAACTGCCTATTCAGTATTTGCATGCAGTTCTCCTCCCACTCCCATCCCCTGACATATGTGCTCATTTTCCACCGAGCTGTTACACAAAGCACAGCACGTTTTCTGGATGCATAAGGCAGAGGCCTCATCTACCGGTGCCTTACTCCCAACAGGATGGCCAGACTTATTAAAACAAAAGTGAAAAATTAAACATATTTTGTTTAGCGCAGCTGTCATACTTTCCCATCTGTTTTTTTCCGCAGTTATCCTAGCCCCATCGAGGCAGAATTAGATAACTACAATAATAATAACAATGTTCATTATGATAAGGAGCTACCGTAGTGAAGGGGATGCAGGAAGGAAATGGGACATCTCGTTCACTGAGGTACACTCCTTCTACCTTACAGGTGGAAAGATGCCCCCTGCCAGTCCATGTTTGTTCCTCAAGGCAGGGTAGAGAGATGTTAGACCTTCTTCTGAAAGAGATGAACTAGCTGAGGCGATAATGCACGGAGGAGGGGAAGCCACGAGCATTATCCCTTTCTCTTGGTTTGCAAAGAAACAGTGCAGAGTAGCTGGGTGAAGAAACTTTGATGTCGTATGAAGAAAGCCTTGCACGGAAAAGCACGTTAAAGCATTCCCATGCGGCAGCTCCAGTTCTCCAGCATGTGCCTAATACACATAGTCTGTCAATGAATGTGTGTGGAGCTAAAGGTTTTAGATCACCGAATGTTTCTGTGCTTTCACAGGTTATGAAGGGGTGTGCACCACACTGAACACCACCAGAGCTCCACGCTGGTGTGCTCTACGGTCACATCAAGGCTGTGCCACGCATGTGAAAGGAGAGCACAGGGACAGGAACCAAAAGTCATGGGCAGCAGAAGGAAGGACAGCTTCTTTGGGGTCAGGGTAGAGGAGATGCAAACTGCTTTTTTTCCCCAGTAAAAACACTAAAAGGGAAGATGAGTTCCCCTGTTTTATCAGCTCACAGGATCTCCTCCCGCCATGGCCGCACCCTGGTGAGATCCAGCACCAGCAGCATGAGCTAAACTGGTTGCTGTTCAGGACAGTCCCAGGCTGCATTGGATTGCGGCAAGCCCGGGTGGCACCACACAGCACAGTGGAACTAACAGACACCTCACCACCGTGAAAAGAGGAAAGTAGATTCTGCTTTCCTCACTCACATCCCCAACTGCAGAAGTGCCTCCCTCGTTCTGCGCCAGCCCTGGAGCTTGCTGGATCTCCCCCTGAGCGAATTCCACCTGCTAACCTGGCAGAAAACTAGTGCGGCTGAAACGAGTTAAGTGAATAGAGTCAAGCTGGACAGGAGCCAGCACTCTAGCGTAAAGGGAAGATGGAAAGGAGGAAGGCATGTGTGCACACACCTGAGAGTGGAAAGGAAAAACAGGGCCTCCTTCTCTCAGCAGCACCAAGATATCGTTAGATCAGCTCAGCTGCAGGCGTAGGTGCATCCTCACACTGCTGCAACATTGCTATCCAAGCAAGGCAGGTTTAACACAGCAAAAGGGAAGCTAGCATAGAAATCACTACACGAATACCAAAAACTTTGCAAATTATAAGCACAAGACCACTGACAGATATACAGTGACCAGAGAGTTCAACTGCAGTATACTGCTCATCATCACAGGCAAGAAATGAGATCAAGAAGATGGGCTCAAGAAAAATTCCTGCCTCTAGCACAGGGTACGCTGAGAGCGCTGGCCGTCCTGGCAGACACCACTCGCTACCACTCTCCTAGCTACCTGACAGACTTAGTTTCAGTCTTAGTCCTAGTTGCTCTTACGTGGTGCCATGTCATATCATCTCTAACCCTTTCTGTCCATTTCTGGCCACCCAGGGAGCGCCGAGAGTAGGAGCGGTCCACATGAGGAACAGGCAATACAAAGCACGTAAGAAAGAAACACCAAAACCAGAATGCAGACGTGCACTCCATCTTTCAAGGCAGTCTTGCCCTTGTCCTTGCTCAGGGTATTGCAGGTTGTTTGTACCTCCTACCAGCCAAAAACTACCACAGCACCCCAAGTATAACAATGCCAGTGTCACATTTTTTTCACCTACCCAAAGGAATGGAGCAACTCCACCCATATAACAGTAAGCAAACAAAAATAACTTTGTCCTCTTTCAAATCAAGCAGTATGACTTCGTATAAAAACAGGAGGAAGGGCTCTTTAACAGCTTTCCTATTTTGTATCGTGGACTTTATTAATGCCTTCCATATTCTCTGCCCATCCAGAAGCTCGTGCCAAAAGGAGGAAGCCAATCCCATGCTTAAGACAAGAATCAAATGGGATGGTCTCATGGGGTGGCATCTACCCCATGAGACCATAACATTTGCTGCAGAAAATACAGCCCTTCCCACAGTACTGACCTTCCAGCACAGATGACCTTCAGAAATAGAGACTGTACAGTCACCATGATGAAAAGCACAAGATAACAGACTACTAGTGAAAAATCTTCGAAGTTAAAAAAACCCAACATCCCCTCCTCCTATGCACACAAAGAACAAAATTACAGTGAAAGGTCCAAACTTTGTTAATTTTTTTCAAAGGCAAAGCAAATACAATTTGACAGTATTTACAGTTCAGAGTACAGCATCTTTTATCACTGCACAGCGGAACAAAAACCCACCTGCATTTCATCAGATTAATTGCTCTATCAACTAGATCTCCGTTAATTACAATTGGAGCCTGACCATCTCAGGATAGCAATTGGATTAATCTCTCTTAAAAAGCTAGTTCCTAACAAAAAATACATAGTTATACATAGGTAAATCAAAGTAGAAGAAAATACTTTTTCTACATTAATGTACTGATATGAAAACATCTAAAAACTCTCTCTAGACTAAACTCCCCCAAGAACTGTCACGCTTAGCTTTATCAAAAAGGAGCTCGCCATGACTCACAACAGCCCACCAGTGTGGTCTGCTTCATCTTCACGCACATGTCTTGCCAACGTGGCCCCAAGTCTTCTGCAACCACAGTTCTCACCTCCCCTTTTCAAACTGTAGAAAGCACTTCCACAGCTTTTCACAGCACCATCCTTCATCCTTCCACACACGCTGAATGGATGATGAAAACAAGCCGTGCTGTTGACTTTTAGGGCCCACCAAGGCCGGGCGAGCATCAGGGAGGAGATGCACACTCCAAAAGAGGCATTTTAGCACTCCAACAGCTTTGGCTAATGTTGATCGCTCACTGTTGTTTCAAGGCATAACGGCAGCAGTAAGTGGCAGACTTTATTTGTGTATTTTAAAGAAAAGTAGGATGTCTGAGAATAACCAGAAGTATTGAAGAAGTAGTATGAAGGCAAGTAATTCATTCTAAAAGGAGTACTGAGAATAAGAATGCCTCCTGAAGCTACTGCTGCTAGACTAAAATTAATGCTATTAATTCATCTCCAATTTTCAGGACACAGATTTGTCTGTAACTACAACGAAGTACTAACAAAACAGTAGTCATGGCTCTTCCCCTGCCTCCCAAGGTGGCAGCTGACCAGTACATACTATTGGGATTAGACGCTACATCATTAGTTATCTTTATCTCTGATCATAATCTCTGCCAACGTGTAATTACAGCAAATTATTTTCTCACAATTGTGCCTGTGTGTGCAATTGATGTTAATCTTCCAGATATCTGAACAGTGGCTAAATTCATATAGCCAGCAAGTCATCAAAGTATGAAGGCTAGCAAACAACACTACAAGAAATCAGCTAAAGAAATCTGCCTATGGTCCCTTTGCTGCAACGAGCTGTGTTCAGGGGTCCAAGCTTCTTCATCTGGGAATGTAAGTGTCAGCTAGGAGACCCCACATTATTGAGCTCTTTCTTACATTTCACCAGTTCCCAGAAATGCCGCAAGCCACGATCTATGTGTAAGCAAAACAACAGCACACAAATCCAAAATCCATGTATTATTATCCCAAATATGAACATTAAAATGCTAATGCTGTAACACATGGACTCCTGTTGACTACATGCTGAGTCTACTTCCTTTAACAGCTTTTAAATAATTCCAGTTTCATATCAAAAACTAAGTGAATAGACAGTTTGCTTTTATAACCAGATTGTGAACTTAAAGCAGATGGAATATAATAAAATTAAATGTGATTGTCAGGAATCCACAGACTTGCACTCAGCCCTGCTAATTTATTACAGTTTTCAGCAGACCAAATGGAGTTTCAGTTTTCCCTACTATATCACTCAAGGAAAAGAAACATTCTGATTTGTCTTTTAGGATTGTGCTTTGCTAGCACAGAGCATCCACAGAGCTTCATCTTGAACATCCCCACAGCTTTTGGGCATGTGGATATGGAAAAACAAATCATATGGTTGGAAACACAGTAATTGGCAACTTCTAAACCTGCAAGAACAGGTTCCCGACTAGGTACTCCAAAAGCAACACCATTCCTCGTTCTCATTAGCAGGAGAATGAGGAGCTCTTGTACATTCCCCATCTCACCTCCTGAACGGGCGGCGCGAGCGGATTCTTGAACTCTGAGAGTGACACTGGGAGGGAGAACTTGGAAAGCATCGACGGCAAGTTGTGGCCCCGGAACTGACAAGAAAATGCATCTGCTAATGGAGAATAACTACAGAAAAGAGATAAAGGCAGAAATCAGTTTCATATTGCTGGTCAGTGTAACATTTATCCATTTAAGCATTACAGAAGTGCCAATTCCCAAACGAAATATTGTCTGTGATCTAGAAAAACAGTAAGGATAGTTTATGGCATGTTGCATCCTGCAAAAGTAAGCAAGAAGCCTATGCACTTTCATCTTGGTGTTACATTCAGCTCCAGTACATTATTCAAGTTGTGGAGGGAATCCATAGGAGAAAAATAAAAATTATTGAAAGTCTAGACCTACACGGTCTCTGATCAAAGGAACAGGGATTGGGCAGTCAAGAGAAGACAGGGGTGGGCAGGATGTACACACAATCTTTGAATATGCAAAATGCAGCTGCAGATGTGACTGTTCTCCCTGCCTATGCTGACAGGACAAGCAATATGACTGATCAGAAGTAAGGGAGAGTCAAGTTAAATATTAGGAAAACTGTCTGTCTTAGGATTTCCATCTATAAAGGTCTTCAAGAACAGCACTGCCACATATGACACAGGCACCGTTGTTCCTGAATGACCTCAAGGTCCCTTCTAGCCCTATTTTTATACTTCCATCACAGAAGTTTTGATTTAAAACTATTTTCCTATAACTGAGTTCCAACACAGATTCTAAAAACATCTCAAAATCCAACACAGAAACGGTTGCCAATCTTCAGCAGAGCAAAAATACCCACCACTGCCTCCACATCTTCCTTGCATTGCCACTGCCTGCTCTCAAAATGGCCCCATTGCCTTCTATCTGTGAGAGGGCGTATCAGGATAAAATGCCATCACATGAAACAATACAATAATGATAGCAACACTACCCTGGATTTGCTACTTCTGATTAATTTCAGGTGATGCTGTGTGTCAGGTACACAGATAGTCCTATGAAACACTCATTTATTTAACTTAATCATAAAGTATTTTGTTTTGTAAATGTTTCTGTATTGCTTCAGGTTTGTACAGCCTTTCTGATATGGACATTCAATGAGCAAGCATACTAAAAATAGTAAAAGTAGCTTCACAGGGTAAATATTGATTCCAAGGCCCACATCACTGCAGAAGCATATTGATCTGCTATGATGCTCCTCCCTACCGCACACAAACTTCTATATGGCTTTGCAAGTTCAGGCACATGTAATAGTTTGTGTTCTGTACAGTCTCAACAAATTCATATGTGAAGAAAGATCCTACCCTGTATCCAGTAAGACAGGGAAGGAAAGCACATCTGCACTTCTCACCATTTTCTTGCTACAGTCACTCCTTTTCCTTCTACTTACAGACAGACACTGGCGTTTGGAGAAAGCATGTAGACATTATTTTCACAGAGCGGATAAATAATAATTGCTTTTCCCCAGTAAACAAGATGTGCAGCAAGCTGGAAAACCTGCATTGAGAAAACAGGGAAAAATTAGGAGACCAAAAAAGCAAAACTCAAACTCTCAGCAAGAGCTCCATACAATGACAGAAAAGTCTTGTTTGAGCTGAAATGAAAGGAAAATGTTCCATCCTTTCACCCTGCTTTCAGAATAAATTCAGGGTTTAATATAACATGTGGCACATCAAAAAGCACTTGACAAGGTTATAAATTTCCAGAGGTTCACTTCACATTTCTAAGCAACTTAGTATTTCCTGCCTTGACCGAATTTCTTCAAACTGTACCAACAGAAGTTTAGGTACTTTTCAAGCCCCAAAAACCTATTTTTGTTTATGCACAAAATGCATTGAGTGTTATACATGAAAAATAAACCAAAAGAATCAGCCTCTACTGTGACACAAACATAAAGGAAACCAACACTGCCTTTTTAATGCACTGAGATATTTCACTAATGAGTTACACAAAGTATTTTAATATGTTAAACAAGTCAGTGGTTGTTAATGGCTGTGGAAGAGCCACATAAATAGCGTCTACGAGACATAAAATCCAGCCTGTATCATTAGATGCATTTAACTTTGCTTTTTTGTGGAGAACAAAACTACAGAAGCAGTAGGGAATTTCCAGAGTTCATCCCATAGCTATATAACGCCAAGTAACACCACAGACCACTGTAAGCAGACCTGGAAATTTTATTTCAAAACAGGACCTTTTCCTTTGAATAAGAGAAGGCATGGACCTACGATCAGGAGCATCTGAGATGACAAGCCATGTTCTTCTCCCCTGTCACACAGAGCACAGATTGCGTCCCTGGGTCTGAATTGACCCTTAGAAGCATGGGAGTGGCTCTCCCCTCTCCTGTATCATCTAATAAAATCATCAGGTTCAACAAGCAAAGGGCCGCAATGACCGCAGTCATCCGCAGTGGTCTCTCAGTGGCCTCGTGTTTCACATGATTGCCAGAGTCTCATTCCCTCCACTGGCACAAACTTCCCTTTTCAAGGGCTCGACACATCACCTTGAGCAATTCGGATCTGAAATCTGGTTGTCAGAGCTGGAAAGGCATTCAGAAAGAGCTGCTGGCTTGGGGAGACTGCCTCAAAATTTTTGCCCAAGCCTAAACTAGAGCTTCTTCCGGGGACTCTGCAAACTCCGTGCACTAATGTACTAAGGGAAATCGATGGGTAGGTTTGCACAGGCTTTCAGAGCTCTTTAGTAGAAAAGATCTTGGCAGATCCAGAGAAAGCAGCAGTATTTGGCCACGGCAGCTGTAAGCTTTCACTTGCGTTTTGGATGCCTCCATATGCACAGACATCAATGTGGCAGAGCCAAGACAGACCACTGTGGCGTAAGTCAAGAGTACTATTTGTCCTGGTTTTAACTGCCTCAGGGGAAGGCACAGAGAAGACGGAGCCACTCTTCTCAGAGGGGCACAGGGACGGGATGAGAGGAAACAAACACAAGGTGGAATATGGGAAATTCCCGTTAGATATGAAGAAAGTTTTTCACTCTGATGCTGGTCAAATGCTGAACCAGGGCCCAGAGAGGCTGTGGGATCTCCATCCCTGGAGTCATTCAGAATTCGAACGGACACATTCCTGAGCAGCCTGCTTTCAAGCAATGGTGTGGACTAGAGACCTCCAGATGGCCCTGCTACCCCACAGCAATCTGTGCTTCCGATGTGGCTGCAGGACTGTCAAGCACCGCCACCGCACCACTGTTCTTCGTCTCGCCAACCTTTCCCCATGCTCTAAGGCTTGAGCTTTCTCTATGCGCTCTGCTCACACCGAGAGAATTGATGTGCTCGTGTACTACAGAAACCCACTGGCACACAGAAAGAAAATGCCTCGTGAATTAAAAGAATTTCAGCCGCTGCTGACAGTTCCCCATACCTGCAGCAATGCCAAGTCAGCATCTTGAGCCAGTTGCTGCAAATTCTTCACAGCAGAGGTAGTTTTAATTACTCTCACCAGGGCAGGAGAGCAGTCCAACGGGAGCTCATTAAGCAATGACTTCTCATCATTTAAAAGTAATAAGGCATGGTAAGGCCTGCAGAAAAAAAGGAATACATTTGCACAGTAAACTGCAGCTTTTCCTGAAGGCTTAGTTATTCCCAGACCATGATACCTGGGCTCAATCTGCTGGTAAAAAAGAACATCTAATATCATCCTTTTGCTCTAAGTAGGTTCAGAATAAGTGTATTTTTATGTCACAAGATAAGATGCTCCCCATAAAAAGGGGACAGAGGGTTATATGGTAACTAGATGCCCTAGTGATTAGAAAAGAATGACTGCGCTGTGCTGGCATACAATTAAGCCTGGAGAACTAGTCTGAAAACTGCTCATCTGCATTACTGAAATATAGAATGGAGTAGAAAAAAACGGAAGAACGCAAGCATTAGTTACTTTTTTCAGGTAAAAAACTGTAAAGATGGAGAGCAGGAAATAAGGTATCATGAGGCCTGGGCTCTCTTTCGTCTAAAAGCAAAATTAATTCTGGGTTAACAGATTAAAGTGAACATGTGATTCCGCTGATTGGAAGCAGCGCAGACCTCTCTTGCAGCATCACCTCAGTACAACCACCTAATGTTAACGTAAAGGCTGTGGCTTCACATCACCATGTATCCAGCAGCATCACGGTACCTTGGCATCAGCTTCAGGGATTCCTGTCTCAGCCCACGGCCCCACCACCACTACAGCTCAGTGTCGCATCACCCCCAGCTGTTCCAGTACAGACATTTGCGGCACCACACCTGGAACTGGAGGAAGGACCGGCCACACTCTGAGGGACAGAGCTTGCTCTTACCTGATAGATTTCAGGCTTCTCTCAATTGCTTCAGGGGGTATAAAGTTTGTGGCAACATAATGGATTTTATGAGGCAGGCAGAAACTCACTTCCAGCCAGTTGTTGATATGTAAACGAACCACCCCTGTTGTGCAGAGACTAAAATAGGAAGAAAATAAATACATACAGCATTTACCATGTATAACAAATGAAATGTTGTGGTCCAGATTCACCCCTGCACAGGAATCTCATCAGGACAAGAAAAGACTGAGTGTACCCTGTCTATCCCCGGACTGGCTGAGGACTAGCTGATTCCTAGCTGCAAGGGCTTCCTTAACTTGTACTTAGAGAGCATTATCCCCTACAAGGCTTTGGGGGGATTTGAGAGACTTCACCCACTGATCTGCTGCTCCCTCTGCTCTTAACATTGCAGCAGTATCTCCAGTTAAAAGAGTTTCTTGAAGATCTACTGCAAGGCACTGGAAAATTTCCTAGACCAGGGCTGCAAAGAGCAAACGTGAATTGGGCACAATGCTTTCACCTCCAATTTCCATCTTCCTCTCGAAGGAGAAAGAAAAGGAGATGTCTGTACCGGGCAAGGGGTGTTATGAGCAGCACACTTCCACAATAACAGACTCCTTTGGTTCTGCTTAGGTTGTTTGTCTCCTGCTAACCTGCTCACGTTTGTCACATGAAATCACAAATGTGCTTGTTAAATGGTTTCTTCATTCTAGGAAACCACAGGACCTAAGCTAAGCCTTTAAGCTGACTTCAGACAACAGGACTGGAGTGGAAATGATGGACATCTCAGGAATGACGATAAAGTCTGACCCTCATGTTCAGCCTGAAAGCAACTATAAGCCTCTTACTGAAAAAAAACAGAAAGCTGAGAGATTAGAGCAATCAACGTCATTCAGGTAGTTTTACAGAAGTCTGTAAATCTAGACAACAGATGAAATATACCTAGGTAGGTAACCATATTTACTTAAAAATGGGTAAAGATACGGTAAGGGTAACATACCACAGGGAGCTAAGCTAGCACCACCTTGCAAACCTTCACAACGCTGCCCTGGGAACAGCTTTGCTGCAGGCACTGGGACCCAGCAGGGAGGAAGAGGCAAGGCCTGACACTTTTTGCCATATACACCGAGTGAGGAACACATATAAATTTGCAAATCAATCTCAAGCAACAGCTAATCTTGTCTACACTGGAGAGCTGAATTTCTGAAGATGTCCTTTGATTTTAAATTTTGTTCCAAAAGATATTTTTTTTTTGGCCTAAAATAAAATTTCAGAGTTTGCACTCTGAAAATTCCAGTCTGAATTTTCAATTCAAGTGTGTTGAGACTCGCAATATGACTTTTGTGTCGGTAACACCCACGAATTTCCCCTCTACACAAAACAGATTTAAAAACATGCCAGGAACAGGCCGGGAGCAAATACATGTCTTGGAAACTCTTTATGTGGTGATTTAAACATTTATACCTAGCATTCAATTGTAGGCCACAAACTAACATGCTCTTTTTCAAGTTCATCTGGTTGTATACAGGGTTTAGAGAGACCTGAAAATTCAGCTTTAAAACAAAAACATTGGGTAGCTTTGGCTGCCGGTATAACTATTCACCAAACCACAACAGAGTGGTGAGAGAGCAAACACGATCCTGTCCTGCCTCGTGCATGATCAGACTCATTAGGGAAAATCTCACTGCAGACAATGCTTTTCAAAAGCAGAGGCCATGGTTTTGTTCTCAAATCTTGCGCTGACCTCCAAAAAATACCGATTTTTCAAGTTGCAAATGGAGTAGAAACTATGTATGTTTTCCTTTTTTAAAAGGCACTGAAAGGATGGATCCATTCCCTCTCTGGCGCTACCACCTCACGTCTGATCAGAGGCTCCAAACCCTGAAGGAACATGCAAAGCACAGCAAACACCTCCGTTCTTCTTGCATTAAATGCTGCAACTCCAGTAACACTGCTTATCCCACCAGACATACACCAATTGACAGATAAAGCTGGATTCCCTCAAAATACATCAAGGTAAAGGGCATCCTGAAGCAGTACTTATCCACACTATCTACCGGGCCAAATACTCACAGGGGAAAGCATGACAATAAACAAACGGGACAAGCGAGTTAAGAGACTACCTGAAAGCTACTGGGTTGTTAAAACAGGTTACCAAAAAGCAGCAGAGATGCATGAAAACATGAAACACTTGTAGGGATATTTTCCCTGAATAGTTTAACATTCAGGAAACAGAAAAAAATACAGTTGGTTCCTTTCATTCTTTGGTCCAAGTGCACCAAGGCAGAAGCTTTAATCACATAATTACACTCTCCACAGCATAATTTTGTCTACAGCGCACTATACAACAAAAGCCTAGAATTAAAGACAACAAGAAAACCAGATTTTCAGTTCTGATCTGGATCTTAATTTCATTCTTCTACATTTGCATTCAACTGTACAATTTCAAGCCTTCATTATAGCTTTATGTACATGATTTCTCCTTCACCTGCCCCTCCTTGGATGGAAAGTAATTTAAGTCTCTAATAATTTGACAAGGAATAAGCTACATCCTCCAGCAGCAATGTACGCGACTGCCAGCCAACAAAGTTAAATAATTTCACCAAAATATACACAAAGATTCGTGCAACATGAAATACAGTCAAGTCACAGAAAGTGAAGTTCAGATCCACATTTGCCTTCATTTTTACAGATTCCCCATGAAGTCATCTATTTAGCAAGCTTTTTACTGGGAGTCTCACAAATCTCCATGAGCTGGCCCCAAGCTCTTTGGCTGGTGACCAGCAGACCTAGAAGCCACCTTCTTTTAGGGGCAGAAGCAGAACGGCAAAAACCAGCAAGAGAAGAGAATACTAAGAAAACAAGCTTTCAAAGTCGCACTGGGGAGTCACCTAGGTCCAATTCTACTTTATTCTTCTTAACCAACTAAAATTGTGGAATAAAGAGTCCAGGAAGATGCAGGGCTGTGGGAAGGTGAGAACACTGCGTCGGCTGCATTGCACGCCATGAACTGCAGGGACACAGTTTAAGTAGCCCCAATAGGAAACCTAGAATTGCACAAAGCATTCAGAGGTGCAGCAGGTACACCAGGAATTTCCAGAAGGCTCTCTTTTGTTCTTTGCTCCTTTCCTAACTAGTCTTCATATTTCATGGGGATTTTTTGCAGTGTTACTGCACCCTGAGCTTTGTCACCGAGTTGACTTTTTCACTGAACTATCTGCTGTAATTCCAAAAGCTCTTTTCAGAGCAGTTATGTACTATATAAGGGCTGTCTGGCCTTACATGCATTACTTTACATCTATCTACACTGAATTTCATCTGCTGTCTTATCAGACACTTAACTGGTATCCAGAGACCTTGCTGCAACTTTTCCTTTTTCCCACAGACTTCAAGAATAACTGGGCAAAAATAGCTTCATTCCCCATACTCTAACCAGCTATTAAACCCTCAAAGACATTCCATTTTATCCCATGAAAACTTAGTTTCCACGCTTTTTTAAAAAACCTCTGGTTAGATAATACATGGTGAGCAATACTGAGGGATATATGGTGAGGGATTAGGATACTGAGAGGGGATATCATAGTCTAAAATTGAGACAGGGAGAAGTAAATAGGAAAGAGCTGTTTAACGTCTCTCCATCACAAGACCTATGAGACATCTCCTGATACTAGAAGGAGCAAAGTTCAAAAGAAATAGAAAGGAACACAGAAACTAGTTAAGCCACAGATCTCCTTATCAGAGGATGCTGTGGTTGTTAAATATTTACTCTGGCTCACAGGATCGTGGACTAATTCCGGGAAGTGAGATCAGCTGAAGGCTGTTGAATATACAGAAACCACCTCCAAAGCTGCAGGAAGCTGGGGAACATTTTTGGGAATATCACTGCTCTTTTGCTCTATTCTGCTCTGCCCTGAACAGTGACTGTGAGCCACTGCCCCAAAATGGGAACCGGAAAGTTGGCCAGTACCCCACAGAATTGCAGCCTTTTTTTTTTTTCAGAACTATTGGCAAAAGAAAGCCAATCCCACCTCATATTTTATGAGAGTTATGAATTTTTACATACACACACCTCATTTTATGTCTATCCTATTTATATCAGAAATTAATAATATGTTTTCTAGTTTGGTGGAGGTGAGCTTGTAGCTTTGGAGTTTATTTTTGCTAAAGGTTGTGACTACTTAGCGCTTTAAAATGGTTTCACATTTCCTTGTAAAGGACACATTGACCATCCTTTGGTCAAATAACTGTAGCTGGTTTATATTTTACACTACAGCCACACAAATCACATCTAATAATTCATTAAATCTCATATAATTATTCCACTTCTCCCTGAGCTGCTGAGATAGGCTAGATCTACTAGTCAGTTCAAATCCCACTAGGCTAAAAATGTATAAAGGCTCTTTGTATATTAAAAAGAAGAAACAAGCAATCCAATCCTCCCCAAAAACCTCCCCATACTTTCACTTTTATTCCAATATAAAGCTAAGAGAGTTTGCTAAATGCAGACAGGCAGTTAGTTAGTATCAAGCTAACATATTATCCGCAGTTGCAGATAAAACTTGGTGAAAGCTGTCTTAATTCCCTAAATTGAACACTGGCTTAAAAGAGACACCCATTGTAACACTGGTAAATTTGTCAGCGCTGGTGGTACTGGCAACTGGACTTTCTTGGTCCTAAAGCCACCGCTTTTTGTTCCACACCAATGCTGGAGTTTGGGGTCAAGATGAACGAAGACTCTCAAATCTTTTTTCTGAACTAATCAAAAAGAAACATTCTAGTTTTCTCCATTAGGGTCAGAAAAGGTCCCAGGAACTAGATGTTGATTACCTCTAAACTGTCAGTTTAATAATACTCCATTACTATAGCAGCAATAGTGTTACAGTCAAGATGACCTGGCTATTGATTCCTGTGTTATAAAATACAGGCATTTCATTCAAAACGCAAGGGACATTTTGAGCTATGAAAAGATTCACACACTTGCAGTTTTGTACAAACCAACTTGCTAAGGGACATGTTGGGTCTTGCCTGAAATACCTCAGCACCATCTACAGGAAACCAAGGGCTAGACAGCACCTCTGGAGCAACCGTGATAATTCAAGAGGCCTTCAACTGGAATTGCAGAAATCAGCAGACACTAGGAAACGCTGGCTTGAGCGAATCTCAAATGGCGAGCTGGGTTCCCATCTGCAATTCAAAGTGCTCTCTTCACTTTACTATGCTGTTCCCCTACGCCAAAGGCTATGCCAGAAATCTCTGTAAATTTAAAACAGCGCGTTGTCACTGCATGCATTTGAAGACTTACCGTTCCCAGCAGTCTTTCCTCCTCTAAAAGAAACGGACCAAATCTTTCCATCTTTCCTCCTAGGTCATTCTCACTCCTCCACACTCTCTATGTGGCCCAAATCCTTCTTGAAATGTGATGCCCAAAACTGGATACAATATTCATTACAGCAGCGGCTTTACAACCCTGAGCGGGATTGGTTCCCATCTTACAGGCAAGACTTTTATTTTATGCATTCTTGTCTATTTGCTTTTTCTGCAACCCCTTGTCACTTGTGACTAACCCTCATTTCATAGCAGGCCACACAGACTCCGAGCTGTTGCCACACAGGAATTCTTCATCTTGGAGTTGCAGAATAAAAATCCTATTTCTAGACCATTTCTTCTACCTTACCAAAAAATAATTTTAATTCTATGCCTGCCTGGCAAGGTGTTGCAGCCCCTCTCAACTGATCTGACTGCAGGTGTATAAGCATATTTCCTCTTCTCTCGTATGAAGCATTAATGGAAAAATACTGCAGAACACACCTTATTACCCAGCCAGCCAACCACACTCAAATGCACAGACATTTTATATTTTTACCAACACCTTATTTCTTACATTTGCTTATGACAATGTCATGCAAAAGTGTCAAAATATCACTTGCACCACTTCTCCCCCACTCACAATGCCTAAATGAGGGAGACACTGCCTTATTTTACATCTGGGGGGCAGCACCAATGTGTGTGTTTCCATGGTTAGTCTATTGGCAGTATTAGCACACTCCCTGAGCTTGGGCTGTATGTTCCTCCAGTCACAGCTAAATGCCACAAGATGTCACTGTGTCACTAAAATGTTTGGAAACAAGATCAGGGTTTGCCCAGTCACAAATACGCAGCCCTAGAGGAACAGAAAAAGGTAAGTAGTAGGTGAAGTTTAATATTAGAATTACAGGCTACATTAAAAGTGCCTTATTTTAAACCTTAGTACAGGTTTTGTGCGAGTTGTACTGAACAATATACTATGTTCCTTCCAAACAAGCTGAAATTCACAGCTCTTGAACATAACAAAGAACAGTTTATTACAAGTTTTATAATGTGCTTTGCAATCATTAAATTATTTAGGCTCTCAGCGCCTTACCTTACAGGGCTTTGCAATTATTCCCTTTGTACATGGGGAACCACAATCTAGGGAGGCTAAAGGGTTTGTCTAATATCATACAATATGCTCTACAGTCAATGAAGGAATCCAGGGTAGGGTAATTCTCCCAAGCCCTGGCAAACACCCTAATCAAGGGGCACATCATCTGCCTCCCCACCAAAACCTTCTGTTCCCCTTTGTCCAGGTCCTTCACCAAGCGCGTATCCTGAACCAGGGTGTCTGCTCTGCATAAGGAGTCAGCCTGACAAGCTGTCAGAGCAGAAGTACGCTGGAGGAGGTTGGTGCTGGCTCCTGCTGAAACTCAACACTAACTCCACACTCCTTTGAAATCCTTGCCAGAACTTTTAATCCAGTCAAGAAACAGCATGTAACACTTTCCATTCTGCTGAAAGTCTCACCACCTAATCCAAATTCACTGTCCAGACATGCACAGTGTAACCAAATGAAGCCAGGGCAGTATCTGACTTGCCATCAGTGCTAGATGCAGCATTTTTCTCTTAGCTGCAGGCTTAGAGCACTTCTACAGCGATATGATATTCATATTATGACACTTTTCAATTCTACAATTCACTTGTCATTATGTGCCTCTGTGCTAAGGAAGAAAATAATAATTCTTAAAGCTGTGACAAACATCACCAACTTTTAAGAAACATAACATATCCAAAGGTTAGGATAGCAATTCTACAAACATTTCACCTGACAGCTAGCCTTCATATTGCTCCACCCGGTCTAAAACCCAAATCCCAATGAGTCAACAGCATGAAGAGGTACATAATATCCTAAGGAACAAGGCCAAGAGGTTTCAGAGAGAAGCAGCATACTATGAGCTAGGAAGAAAATCCCACTTACCTGTCATATGTCTCTTTGAGATCTCTGGCCAGTTTGCACTTGGGCAAGATGTGATGAAAAGGTGATTGTGGCCCTTCTGTGGCTATGGAAAATTTCAAAACAAGAAAGTAAACCACTGATTTCAAAGCAAAGAGTTTCCTCTTCCCCCACTAGGTATCAACCAGTATCTTAGGGACAGAATCCATATCTTTTTAATCTACAATTATCTTTCAAAGCTTTTACAATAAGTTACAAGTTTAAATAATAATAGCGAATTATTGCCAACTTCTCCTAAACCTCAATTCAGTTAAGCACATGTAACTGTGAATTTGACAAGTGATGATTTTAAGCTTTTTGTTTTTATACATGTTAGTTTTAATTTTTAACGCTTGCAGCAAGACGATGCATCACTGTCAGACAGAGTTTACTTTAAATAGGGTACATTATAGTAAATTGCCCTGAAGTAGTCTATAAAAATGCTCTGTAACTATTTGCTAGCCACGGCAACAACATGTAAGAGTAAAACATCCACACAAGAAGTCTGGTGACGCAGCACACGGCATTAAAGCATGGGAAACTTGCTCTACGTTGGGTGAAGCAGGCTACATATGAGTTCTTCCATCTCAGCCTGACAGGCAGATCCAAATGTGATGGTTCAGCACACATTCTCCAGTGATCATGCTGAATGGAGCTAGCAAGGAAAGTAAAGAAGCTAATTCACTTCTAAAGCTGACACCTCTGCATAGGGATAGTGATGTTGGATGAGGCAAAAGGCAGTCAAAAGCTGTCAGAATGCTAAAGAGCACCAAAACTTGTTCATACTGATCCCAGCCACAAAAGAACTAAGAAGGCACAATCAGCACTTTTCTGAAAAAGTACTCCTGGACAAACATATTCCTGCACAAAGCTAAGCTCAGCACTCACTCTCTGACATGGCAGACACTTCATCCTGAATAGCCAAGATCAGCTTGGCCTCCCTGGTCAGGTATTGGCAGCGGCGCTCCTCGTGCTGCAGGACTATGGCGATTCTTCGGGAGAGGTTGTGTAAGCAGTTTATCACAGATGGATCTGCATTGGCCTACAGGCACCACAGAAAAGAAACAGGTCAGTCATTCAGCTACAATCACATATATAGAACTACAGTGATGGATAAGTAGTCAAAATAATTATCTTCCGTAGATATCAAAAGTCAGCCTCTTTGGCAACTGGCAAAAGAAAGGGATTTCTCTAGCAGCAACAAAGCAGAAGCTCAGAGATGTCCAAAGGTAAAGAGAAGACTCAGGGATTTTTAAGTTTGTCTACGTGCATCAAATGAACACAGCACCTGGAGCATGATACTGCTATCTGGTTTATTTTTTGCAGTTGTTAATGGGCCTTCTACTAGCAGAGAGACCAAAGAACTCCATTTCACACAGCGAGAAAAGAAACTGTCAAGCTATTTTAAACAGCAGAATATCACGATGTTCATGTTAAATTCACTGGGAGTATAAGGACTGTAGTGCCTTTAACATAGCCCATTTGCTCCATGTTGCTATACTGATGTTTGTCTTATATACTGACAAGACAGCAATTAGCTAAGAATTACTAGCACACAATCAACAATTTGATCCCAAACCAGAATGGATTTGGATTTACGCTCCCAAACATTTCACAAATATGGCTTATTACTAACACTGTACTCGTGCAAGTCCCAGAATGAAAGTGCTGGAACAATCTATCGTGTAAGTACAGCTGACGAGGGGGGGGAATCGGTGGCTCCAGCCTGAGTAAGCAGCTGCTTCATGTTTGTTAAGACATTTAAAGGAATTTACAGTTCTAGCAAGCGATAACTTGGCATGTAAACTAGCAAACCATGAGTCATCATTTTTGGATTCCACTGTTCTTGCTGAGTCACGACACGTTGGTAACCCTGAAGCTTAAACACAGCAGGATCAGTGCTGATTATAGAATTTGGGACTTTGCCTGCTCTGTCTGCCCACTGCAGATGGACTCTCATCGTTATCTCAGAATGCCTCCACCCACCCTCTGCAGTGCACTACACCATGCGAGGAAAAAATTTCCACTTGCTTCTTGCACAGCACTTCCCAGAAACATGACAGCTCCCTATGAACTAACAGTGTCTTATTTGGCAAATATGATTTAGTGCTGCCTTACACACACAATTACATCAGTATCATCCCAGCGCCAAAATGCAAAAAAAAAAAACCAGTTTTCCGAGGAGAACCACTAGAAATTAGATTCTAGAAAAATGCACGCTAGATACAGTCTTCGTTGCACTTCACCAAGCTCTTGCAATATTGTGAATGAAGGAGCATTGGTTTCAACACTTCTGCTTCCACGTGACTCAACGTGCATGAATGTTTGTGTTTGCATGTGCATCTGCACACACTTACCTACCACCAAAGCATGGTGCTTTACCAATACGCCAAAACAACAAAATTCTTGAAGCTAATGTCTCTTAATGTGTGAAATCTAAAATCAATTCCTGTATTGCAAATTCAGCACTTCCTGACCTAAGAATGTCCCAAAGCACAAGAACACTGGATCCCCAGCAGAACTCAGTGAACCACTTCTTGCTTGATTGAGACTGATTGCTGGGATAATTGTCTTGTGTGAAACCTTGCTCTTCAAATGAGGACAAACCATCCAGACTGTGGCCATGTCCATGTTAGTCACTACTGGAAAGCCAGCGGTAAGAAAAGTACTAGTGTTAAAAGGGGGAAAAAAAAAAAAAAAAAAAAGGTAATTTCACAAGCAGGGAGCTGGAGGCTTTTAAGTCATGACGTTATATCCAGTCAAGCAAAAATCAAGCATTTCCATAAAGACAGCTATTCCAACTCCCTCTTCTATTTTTCAAATGTTTCTTCATATGTGTACATGCTACGAAAATAATATGATGGCTCCACAGACGCAACCTGTGGGCTGGGAAGAGAAAGCCAGAGCTCAGAAATCAAATAACGCTCGAACATAATGGAATTTCTAGGGTTTTATGCCACCTAATTAGCCAAGCCAGGATCCCTTAGCACAGATACCAACATCTAGTCAATAGAGCAGGCCCGAAAAAAATTCCAAGCGAAACTACATATTTGTTCCAGGTTCCTGCTGAGCACCAAAACCTACTTATTCTTCATTTGTACCTTCTTCTCATTTAGAATGCTACAACCACTGCTCCCTGGCACTCTTCCTTTACAATGATCTCATTGCTAAGAGGAGGCAACTTTCAAACACTGTCCATTTAATTATAAAAAAAGCCTAGAGGCACTGAGCAAAGGCACATGTCTCTGTATCATACAGCATGAGTAAGGGCTCAAAACAGTGGTGGTCTGAGCCAGAGAAGGTTTCTGAATGACTCTGCGCTGAGAAAGCTTGGGTTGACCAAGGCCATGGTGGGGAACTGACTTAAGGCTGGCCAAGCATGAGCCACTGTCCACGCTGCCTCTGCTTCTGGAGCAGGACCGACCACCAAGGTCCGAGCTGCATGCAGTCACAAGGGCTCGGCAATGTGCTAGTGCAGCTGTATGGATTTGGTCCTACCCTGGGCAGGAGCAGAGCAGTCGCGTACAGAGTGCAGCATCTGACACGTGGGACAGTCAGACCCAGGCTGCCTTCTTGCACAGCTTAGTTGGACAAGCCTCAACTGCAGGGCCTAGAAAAATCACAGCAGATTACCAGCTCGCTAATAACAGAAGACAAGACACATACAGGACTTGCAACTGGGTTGCAAAGTGGTTCCTTGCATGCCTTTACGCTCTGGGTATTTAAAACCAAAAACTCTAGAAAATGTCCTGAAGAGAACAACTGTACTTGTTTTCCACTGGGCTGGAGAACTTTCCCACTTGTCAGTGTCGTATTCTACATTGTTTAGGTTTGTCGTTTCAAATTAAAATATCCCAATGAAATCAGGCACTGAATGTTTACTGGAACGCGAGACTACTGCATTCTCTTATGCATCCAAAGCACATCCCGCTGTCAGATGGAATGAAGACAGTCCTTACCCTTAGTGCAAACACCACATTGAAGAGAATCATCGTGGGCATCTCTCTCTTTGGCGAAGGATCAGTTTTGGATACCTGAAAAATATTTTTTTAAAAATCCCATACATTAGTTCAGTTGGATCCAGTAACAAAGAGAAAAAAGAAAAGAAAAAAAAAGGAAAGAAAAAAAAAAGAAAAGAAAAAAAAGCCTAATTCAGTCAAATAACTAATTTGCTGAGAAAAGAGAGCAGACAAATCAAATTATACCACCAAATTTGACTTGTAAAAAATAAAACTGTGATTTTTTTTTTTTTATTAAAGCATCACAGTTACTCTACAACACTGCCTTTTCTGAGAAGCTGTGAAGACTTAAACCAAAGCATTTTGGTCATGACCATGTAAATGAGTACCAGTTAAGATAGCAGTCTTACTAGGTGTCTTTACTATTGCATTCTAGGATCATTAGGGACCCTAGGTTTAAATTCCTTAGCACAATTGTCGTATATATTGTTAACTAAAGAGAAGTCCATAGCTTTCTCATCCCAGGCCACACCTATTCTGTCCTTTCCTAAAATCCCCATTTGGATCGCGTCATGTTACAACCTGTTACTTTTATCAGAAAAAATATGCTCTAGAACTGCAGTACTAAAATCAAAGGTTTGATTTTCCCTTCCTGCAGGACTTCAAACACATTCTCCAGCCCCCCGTATTCTTTTTGCAGCAGAGAGCTTCACCCCTAACGCAAGTACAGACTTTCTGGTGGGGGGGAACCGTGGTAGCCAAGACGAGCAAGTTGAATTTGCACATCCGAGACTAACAACTCTGAATCGAGCAAGCGTCGCCACAAGATGGAGCACAAAATCCAGAGGACATTCCTGACACCCCCGAAGCTCCCTGCTGAACACCCATACAATCCCAAGTGAAAACAGCTATAACCTGCCAGGCCAAACACCCACCTAACCTCATACTGGGTCTCTATCCAACATACCTGCATACGTAGCTAATGCAGCATCTGAAATGGGGCAAATGCAGAGAAGCTGGCAACAGCAGAGCTGCATCCACCCTTCCTGGCAGGTCCCAAGCACCAGCAACGAACTGCTCAGCAATGAACTCCAAAATCTGAGTGCTTTCACTCAGTAGTCTTAAAAATTAGAGAAACTAAAAGAAGCAATACATATTTTTGTTTTTTCTAAAGTGTAAGTGAAGTTCTATCAAAAAGGCAGTAATGGGACGGTGGTAAAGCCAATTTAGTCTGTGTGTTTATTCTCCTGGAGTTACAGGATCCAGGATGTCTTGTGAACTTCCATAAAGACTCAAAAGCATTTCCAAGTGTAGGGACTGATCCTGTGCCTTCCGTAAAATCAAAGAAACTACCACCATTAACATCAATTGGGATGCAGGCTAGATTTCATATCACCTCTTGTCCAGAAAAAAGAAGAAAAGACTAAGTTGGAAAAGAAAATGCTGAAGGAATTTGAAGAATTCAGAACACTGCTACATAAAACATGGTCTGGCACACAGGATAAAATATTTGTGCTCTTGTAACTCCTGAATCTCACCTGAGGAAGAATTTGCTGAGCTGTCGCATGGATTAACTTATCACAGTATGAACTCCGAAGAAACCCAAACCAGAGCCTGTCGGGTTACTCCGGTCACTGCCTTTGCTCCATGGGAAACGAGCTCCATCTAGCTTCCTCCTAACTGCAAAAGGGTCCCAGATTTAGACTCAAATGAACTAGCAGAGATGGCTGCCACGTCTAGAAGATTCTGGACACTAGAAAGTTCTGGGGTGCCTACTGGGGTGATAAGACACACCCAAAAAGAAGATCCCACAAGAAGTAATAAAAAAGTGTTTGCAGCACTGTAAACTGTGTGTATTTACCCAGATACAATTTTATTTAGACAAACTGAAAATGAAGAGACATTTCATACAATTAGTATAAAACTGATTGTAAAGCGGAGAGAATGTATAATATGCGGTGAAAAAAATGTAAATACAAATCTTCAACCTCATTTACACCACATTTAGGAAGTTGCGTCTTTCGGGCGCGATTAGCAAACTAAAGGAATCTGATACTGTGAGAGAACAAGCCACCGCTGTCAGGGCTCTGAGGGCACCAAGTCGTCTTAATGGCCCTGACCAGCCCCGATTGGGTGTCCCCCCACACACACACACTAGCCCATGACCCAGGAGCCCCATTTAAGCTTGGCCCAGGGCCTGCAGGTGTGTCTGTCTCCAGCCCTGTCTCCTGGATGGACCTTCAACCTGCGTTGTCGTAGGTAGCTTGTCTCCTGGATGGACCCTTGGTTCAGTACATTGCAGCCTTATCCTCCAGCCCTGTCTCTGGTCCCATCTCGTTTTGTCCCTGGCTGGAGTCCCCATACGGACCCTGGGCCTGGTTCACCACTTGCCTTGTCTGGGGCTGGCGATGTACTTGCACAGCTTGGGGACGCTTGAATTCTGTCTCCAAAACAGCTTAAACATTTGAGGATTGAGTCTTGGTGATCCCCCGTCACATTTCTTGTAGACTCAAGACCGAGTTTCGAAAGTGGAACACTAGCATCTTTTGATGCTTGAGGCCAGCTCCTCACTTGGATTAAAGCAGTCTGGTCCTCTAAATATCAAGCGGCAGTTGCCAACAATCTGTTTGCACCTCTAATTATAGACAGAAAGGATGATTGAATTGGCAAGCAGATTTTTTTCCCTGAAAAAATGAACGTAAATTTGATGAAAAATGAGACCAAAGCAGTTCAGTGACAGAGATCAGTGTTGGATTCAGAAATTAACAAAGCCTAGTTCATTCTTACAGTCTATCAGGAAGAAGGAATGGGACAGGGAATATTTTGCACATAGAAGCACGTAAATTCTTTCCTAGATTTAAGCAGGATGGTTTTCATAGCCTGGGTGGCAACTGCTTTCATTCCAAGCAGCTGAAACACAGGCCACGGAGCTAGATCTCAATGCAAACAGCAGCCTGACTTTGTCAACAAGAAAATTTTACACCTCTTTCAATACCCTACCGATTCCAACCGAGCCTTGTGAATCATCTTCAGCACCAGTAATAGTTCAAAGTAAAGAGTTAAAAACAAGGCTGACGTAGTTTCTAGCATTTGTGAAGGTTTTTGGTGGTGTTTTTTTTTAACTGCCATACTAATTAGAGGTGCTAAAAAGCTAACTTGCAATAACTAATGTGGTGAGAAACGGCTTTTTGAGCTGGACTGCTTAGTATTACTTCTCTTTACCCACACTGCTTTCCTACAGTAACCAGGAGGGGGTCTCTGTGAATCACTGACACAGATCCCCCAGTTTGCCACTCAATGTATTTATCTGGAAGTAAGTAAAAGACAGCTTTGAGCATCAGGAAGTAAAAAGAGGATCAAAAGCAAACATGCACGTTCTGAATTCTACATTTCCTAACTAAGCCAGGCAGTTTGAAAAGAAGGCAGGTCCCCAGAGCGCACCTCACACCATACCTGCCCAAGGGCATGCTGAAGCAACGTGGGATGGCCAACAAAGCGAACATTATCGATCTTCAGTTCAAACTTTTTGCCACACATATCTGACTTGGTAGCCAAAATTGTTGCCAGGATGACATCCGAAAACCTTGAAGAGCAGAGACAGAAGTTATTACAATTTCAAAAAGCATACCAGAATATTCCTCCAAATACAGATATATTTAACTTGTGAGTTTTTGACGTATTGTAAATTGTGTCTAAATTGCTGTACCTGGAGTACCACCAATTATGGAAAATTAAGAACCCCTTAATTACATCTCTCAGATTATCATAACTATAAAACAGGAAGCATTCACGACAAAGACTGCAGGGTCATGCTTATTTAATTACATGCTCAGCAAAATACATTGGAAGGATTAGATGCAGTTCACTTAAATATAAAAACAGCTCGAGTTAGCCATTGCGTTGATTTAGGTGCAGGTTAATGAACTTACTAAGCAACTACATATCAACACAGCCTGTCAGTCAAGCACAACAGAGATCTTTAAGCCACCCTGTATGGCAGAGGTGAAGGCAAGAAAGAGCTGATTCAATTAGAAGAAACATACATCCAACACTTGTCCCTCCTTTCCCCAATCTCATCAGTGAGACTCGAAGTTACTCACTTAACAGATGTCAACCTGTGGTCAACAGACCACCAGCACCCTTCTGAAAGCTGCCTGGCCTCACCTGGGCTTTTTCATTTGATAAAGCGAACTGAGACCAATTCGTGACAGGGCAGGCCCTTCCCAACGCCGACCATGGTGTTACTGGATTGCTCTGGACTGGTGGTGGGAAGAAGGCAGCTGCGAGACAGGAGGGCAAGTATCTACAAGGAGACTGCCCTGTAAAATACAGCTACCGCTTCAAAAATGCGTAAGAATCCAGTGTGACAAGGGAGGAATTCTGCAACTGCTCTTTCCGATGGCCTTGCAACATTGGTCTGGTCTCTACAAACACTCATTTTCCTCAGGGCGTCCTCTGAGACAGTGGGGCTCAAATCCACAGGGAAGAGGACCTCAGTTAGCTGCTGGAGGGAACTACTTGTTCTAGAATAGGAGCAGTGCAAGGTTTGATATCAGCATGTTCTTTCCTCGTCTGATTTCTCAGAGGCTCCCATTTAACCAAATGAATTTCAAACCAGTTTCTGATGAGACCAGTTTTTTTAAGAATGGAAGTATTTTTTTCATTTTCTCTATTTACATTCCGGGGATGTGTGTCCCTGTCAGACCATCCCCCTCCACCAGGCAGGTATCCCAGATAACCCAATATCACTCAGAGAAAAGGGCAGGCATGGGCGTGTGCTGCGCTCACCTTATCTCTTGGCCACAATGCCCAGAGAAGGAATTAATGTACCATATGCCCGGTTCACTCTCAGTGAGTTACAGAGTACTACAGAAATTAAGACAAATGCACACAGCCAGGTCTTTTGTGTGTATCCATCTGCATATGACCCAAGGGGCATTTCTTTTATTAGACCTACACAGACTGAAGGACAACACAGGGGCTTTATGAGCCATCAAAGCCCCGGGTGTTTGTACAAACAGGTCATCCTGACAACAGCATGCTGCTTATGTTTGGCTTATGGAATGAGCAGCTCTGTACAAACTTCCAAATCCCTGGCCACTCTGCTCCAAACACAGCTAAGGGCAAGCAGAGAGATGGGGAGACTAGCCAAAGACTCCTGGGGCCGCTGAGCCCACGCTCCTCGGCCGCCACACTGCACTGGGCTGCACAACACACGGAGTTCATGGAGAAAGGGCAAAGCGTCCTCAAACAGGACCCGGACCGACAGTCCTTGGAGATCACATTCAAAATAGGAAAAAAAGTCACCATGACAGCAGGGAGCTTTTCCCCCTCTATCTGCCCCGTTCAGCTGTGTTCGTTAATAGGCTCATCATGGAGCCAGGAAGACTGTAATAGCAATGGATCCAAAACGAGCATATGTTTTGGGGAGCAGAGGGAGAAGGAGGCAAATTAGAAAATGTCTGCTTGTTGGTAAGAAATGAGTTACTCTTCCATCCCCCAGCCTTGGCAAGGGATAACTTGGGAACTGGAAAACTGATCGTTATGATGACTTTCACCACTGTTAAGATTTGACTTTTACAAGGAATTACACCAGCAGATCTTTTCAGAGAGAAATGTGGTGCTGAATGTAACAGTTCAGCAGTTCCCCAGGAGAGCTCATGCCACGGACAGCCCTGTCTGCCCCACCTTGTACGTGGCTCTGTGGGGAGGAGGAGATTAAAAGGTTGATTTTGTAAAGTCCTTAGTATCTGCTCACTCGCAGAGACTTCTCTTTCTGGGAGAGTACTGCAACTGCAGCCAGATGACACGCGCAGGAAAGATAACCCCATGATGGGTCAGACGGGTGCTACCTGATGGGTATCACTGCGGGCTCTCCCAAGAGTGACCTAGACTCCAGCCCCATTCTCCTCATCTGACAGCCTACATTTATTGGGTTTGCTTGCTTGGGTTTTTTTTTCCCCCAGTACTCTACATAATTTGTACATTTCTTAGGCCTCAGGGTGGTAGTGACATTGAGGGACAGCAGATACGTTATTCCCATCATTTCAATTCATCATCTCATCTTAGAAAAGAACACTTTTACTTTAGATATTTTAATACTGATTTTTCTAACCTCTGGGGTGTATTAAGATGACCTCAAAATACTGACTTCTCAGAGCCCAAGAGTTTGTTAGAAGCAGATTAGGTTTCACAGTTGGGCAGTAACAGTTCCTTCTTCTTTTATGAGATTAGTCCGAGCATCGTGATTTCCAGAGGGAAGCAAACCTCTCCTGTACTAAAGAATTCAGCAGGCAGAAACTAAACACAAGAAACAAAAGCTTTGATTTGCCCCAAATACCCTACCACTCCTATCACAAGCTCAACGTAGCAGCAACAGCAGACAATCCAGCAGTACGATACAAACCACACTAGCGCAGATCGACTGCTGTCACCAGCATCTCCTTTGGAAACCCGGCTGAAACAACAATTGCTTTAGCATACGGAAAAGGAGGGGGAAAGAATCTCAAACACAAATTCATTTTTTCCCCAAGAATGGGTAATAACTTTTTATATGCCACAGGAATTCAAAGCAAAGTTTTTATAAAGAATTCTTCTTTGAAGTAGTTTACAATGGGAGCTGAGTATCTAGGTGAGCATCTTTATGTTAAGCAGGGACTAGAAATGCAGTTTAATACTTTTGGGGCCCTGGGTCGAGATAAGCACTTCTCCCTCCACACATTCAAAAAGGGGGTGTAATGCAGTCATCCAGTTCAGCTTAGTGGGGCACCAAGAACAAGCAACCAGAGCAGCTGCTCAAAACCAGGTCTCTGAAGAGCTCTCCATAATTACTTTGGGATTAAATAGTTTACTCACTGATCTGTACTTTTAAGTCATTGCTCATCAGAAAGCAATTTGTTCTAGGGCTCCTTGTTGGAATAACTACAATGCCAAGGCTATACTTGTTGCATTCTCGGAGGATCACAACTTTTCTCAATTCACAGAGGGACCGTACCACACCCATTCTGGATACCCTACAGGAAGCACAGAAATGTTAGTAGGACCTTTGTAATTATCCTAGCATAAACCTTTAGCAATATGTTTCCTACAGACATTGTGATTTAGCATGTAATTATCTCATCATTCGGTGTAAAACAGAAACCAGAAACAAAGCACAATTAAAAGGATGGTGAGAAAAGAAAGCCATTCTAGACAAAGGTGACTGTTTAGAACGTTTGGTCTTACCCCGAAACCAATTGCTCATCAGTTAGAGGACATTGGTCTCTGAAATGGGAACATGGCCATAAACACAAAACAAAACACAACAAAAGAAAATAAACGAGGCAAGTACACAAAATACAAAAAAAAAAAAAAAAGAGATAATATTAAAAACTAGGATGAACTACTAAAGAGTTAACTCCTGTAAAGGAAACACAACTATTGAGAAGAGTCAAAAGTTAATGGTAGGTGAATTCTGGGAATATATTGCAGGCTTAGATTGAGAACATGGAGAAAACAGGCTAAGGCATTTTAGTCCTCTCGCTAACACTGGCTGCTGTAAGGTGTTCCCGCAATATGTTGCGTTTATGGAGCTGTATTTACACCGTACTTTTTAATTCATGCTTACCTTCAGAGAAAACAGAAGAGGATGCAGTCTGATTTAGAGCAGATTCTAAACTTCAGTTCCTTTTCTAGACTATTACTAGCGTTTTCACCAAAGGAACATCCTGTGCAGCCCCAGATGACCCACAGCTCTTCACAATTGGTTCTGGCACTTCCATACCCACAAGACTTAGAAAAACAGGATGCCAAACATTTATTGTTGCATGCACAGCCAGGGTTCTGTAAAGGGCCTTGCTCGCAGAGCCGCTGCTGCTCCCCCCAGGGATCTAAACAATAGGTACAAGTCTGTCCAGAATCACAGCACAAGCATGAAGTCATTCTCCCTCTCTGTCTGCCCCAGGCAATAAGCAGAAACTTAGGAAGAGCAGGCTGAAAAAGTTTTCAAGGCAAAGAACCTGAAAACCTTCTTTACAACAGGTGTATGGAGCAAGGCTCTGTTAACAGCTGTACTCACTTTCATATCAGTGAAACATCTATTTTCATTTCAACAGTCAACTGCTTTTTTTTCCAAATAACAAGGAAAAAAAGGACTTGTTTCCTGAAACAAGCTTCCTAAATATACTGAAAAATGAATCTGATAAAAGCTTTCTACTGTCCACATTAGAAAGGGGAGACAAAATGAAAACCCACGACAACTATTAATCCAAAAGACAGCAGATTTCTACCGGTCATGTTGAAAAGGGAACCTAGAGCAATCCCAAATGACAAACTATACAAAGGGGGTGGTATTACAGGAAGGGTGTTTAAAGGGATGGAAGGATGGATGAATGGAAAAGCACGGGCTTACAGAAAGGAAGCCTTTCAGAACAAATACAAGGAAGAACACTGGAGTCCAGTGAAAGAGGGACAGAGGATACAGAAATGTTATCACAGGAGAACTACTGTTTGTTAGAAAGGGACATTCAAGTCCTTGTTTGTCAGTAACTTGACTTCTTTTATAACAGAAGCATTTGGCCAATTAATGACATCAACGCTGCCAAACTTGCTAAACCTCCTTCAGTTAGTTATGCTACTAAAAAATGCAAAGTCTGGTGTAACATATGTTACTATACGTGCATCTTCATTAGAATTTTTGCTTGCTGACTATGCCACCTTCAGACAAGCTACAAAAACCATTTCAAACCGATTTAGCAAAGCATTATCTTATGGCTTCAAAAGAGTAATTGCCTCACGTTTCTTCAGGGGGGTGGGGGGAGAGACCGGCAGGCACCTCCATAAGCTGTGAGGGGTATGTACTGCCCATAAAGCACTCAAAAACTGAAGGGTGTTTTTGAAGAGAGCAAATGATGAAAGGCTGAGAAGAAGCCAGCAAAGAGAGACACTTGACAGGCAATTTGTTTTGACAGTGGCAGATTCTTCTGAATACCTTTTTGTTGCACGGCCACCATCAACACACCTCAACCACTTTTGCTGCTTGACTTGCTTTTAAAAGGAAGAAAAATCTGTACTCTGAAGACCCAAACACACAGCTCCATTGACTTGAAATTAATATAAGCAAATACACACCAGTAACCTAGAGGTAGGATTGTCACAAATAGGCTGCAATTGTCTGTAAAAAAACAAAAAGCATAAGAACGACCAGGAAATTTGAGTCTGAAGGCTAAAAGAAATACGGTTACACATACAAATATACTATAAGGAAATGGAGAGTTAAGGCACCTAAACTGACCTCATTTTGTCCTTTCTGAAGCCATAAAGAAATACATACAACTCAGCTGCTCCAGGAGAGATCAGCTTAAAAGTAATTGATCCGAGTTCCAATAGCTTAGGAAAAAAACAATACTGAACCTTATCTAGGATACAATTGGTGCTGGATTGCTAGTAAATTAAAGACAGCCATCCAATATAAAAAAAGATGAATCCAAACCTCATAAGAACTATTGCAGCAACAAGATAAATCTGAAATAACCTTTGCTACTGAACGTGAAAACATGGAAAAGACTCAGCCCTTCAACATTATCGAACTTGCCTTACACCACCAATTCAACCTAGCAGTCTGCCCACTCCAAAGCCTCAATTTGTGCCACCAAAAACATCCACAGATGCCACTGATACGCGATGATTTAAAGGAATCTTTTTGCCCACTCTTCCTTGGAGAGGCCTTCCAGAAATAATACGAAACCACTTAATAAATTACTTTCATTGAGGACAACTCCAATCGGAAAATCATCACCACCAGAAAACAGACTCAACTTCATGCTGATGAACTCTCTCCATGGACTACTGAACTGAGCGTTTCAGGAAGAGAACCGCTGCACCACTGCACTGCGGAAGGACAAACTTACAGGGACAGAGCTGCCACTGGGGGAACTGGAATGGCTCTCACAAAACCAGTCGCTCCATTCCTGGTCTCTCCAGCCCAGTCTTCAATGGGAACATATAAAACAGATTCCGAACAGGAGCCCAGAAGTGAAAATTCATAACATTGGTGAGGAAAAAAACACATTGGCTCAATGACAATACCGGTTTTACAGCATATGATAGTTAAACTCCTTCCTTTCCTTGCCTCTCTCTCTCTCCAAGACATCTGTACCTTTCTGCCTCCACTCTCCCCCTTGAATCTCTTCTACTCCAAGACACCAACTTAGGCTACTCCTAAAATGGTCTGATACAAATCAAAACTCTGAGAAACCTGTTGTACACAGTTTTGAAGATCCCCTTTTGTTTTGCGCTGGAAGAAGGACCTGTGTACATAAAACTTGTGTATTTTTTCCACCTGTATCAGTAAGTCCAGTGACAGAGATTAACTCTGCCAACAAACCTCCTCTTGTCTAATATAAATTAACTGTACTCAATGTATAAAGAGGATCAGTGATTTCTTCCACTAGCTGCTATGACTGAAGACAAGAATACATTTAGCTGCTACATCAGTTGTATGGGATGCAGTGGACTTACAACACTGATTACACTGGTATTGGGAAAAAGCTTTTCAATAAACAGACTTGAAACAAACACAATTTTGAAAGAGACTTTGAATTTCTGAATGCAGATGCCCAGCCACGTAAGCAGCACAAGCAGTGTGCTGGACCTCAATAACTGGCCTCTAGCAGAACCAACGCTTTCAGAGCAACATAGACGCTCCTCTTCTGTTTCCCACCTACAGACAGATCCACAGGAGATAATATTAAGGGACTTCCTGCTAACAGACCTGTGTTGGCTGACACCTCAATTTCATCTAAGTAGATATAAGGCTGATAAACACTGACCTTAGTAAGAGTCAGGTGCAGACACTGCACCATGAGTCTGTGTGTATTGCTACATACAAAACTGTCCAAGTGTCTTCTTTTTTCTGAAGACCATCACTGCAGAGGGGGAGTTCTGTCTTCGTATTCTTTCATTCAGCGCTTCAGAACTGTGATACTTTGCGCTTAGTGAGCTCAGTTGAGAGAGCATAAATTCTTTTAAAGGCTAAAAGCTTAATAACAAATACCTGACCAGGAGATTAAGCACTAACTTTCAAGCCCAGAGTTCTGGACACCACTACAATGAAATAGTCTAAATCTTTGTTTAATGCAGGTTACACACCAGCACATTCAATCTACTTAAAACCAGTTTCAGGAAGACACTAGTAGTTTTCTCATCTCACCATAATTTGAAATGATAAAAGCTTTTCCTACATCACTGTAGTAGCCACATATTGCATTACACTAATTCAGCACCACAGGCAACATCCAGTGAACGCAGCTCCCTGTTAAGTGCTTAGTCCAACCTGCCAAAATGGCAGAGGCAACACGAATCAGTATCAGACAGAAGCTGGTACCATTCCAACGCCGTCTTAATCTGTCTAGGGAAATACCAGAGCCAGGGTTTTGAACTGCAACCAACAAAATCCCTGAGATGATAACCAGCAAACACGTGCACTGAGCCTTCCTAATGTGCATACTAGCTGCCGTCCACAGCACAGTCTGAAACGCCATTCTCCAACTACCACACTTACAAAACCATCGCTTGCTCCCACTGGAGTTGTGCCCTGTACCATACTGTGCTTGCTGGAGTCAGGACAGAATGCTGCATGTGAAGGCTTCAAAGACACTAGAAGAGGCAAGAGATACAAACGACCTCAAGCAATATGTGTTTTCATAAGATCCCAGTCCTGGAAAAACATATGAATTGATGAAGTTCACTGTCATGGGTGATTTTAATTTCCACTAAACCATTCTCAGTCATAAAGTTAAGAACAAGCTTACATTTTCTAAGGTTGGGATCTAAATTTCTTTTTTGGGGGCAAGTAATGAGTACTTCTTTTTTACTCTTATATGAGAGAAGATTTATTTAATCTTTTATTTATTTAATCTTTTATTTATTTAATCTCTATGGAGATTAAAACACATATCACAAAAAAGATCTGCAACTGAACTATGGGACAACAGACAAAAAAAACCTTTTTCTTTCCCAGATTTGTCTCATATCTGATAGTGATAAACTGAGAACCATGCAGATTCCAAATTTTCTACAAAAACTAATTAGAGGGTCCATTCGTACGTACATGCATGCTGAACAACACAGTGCCTATTTTCAGTGTGTTTGTTACC
Organism: Nipponia nippon; assembly: GCF_047370975.1. Classification (NCBI taxonomy): domain Eukaryota; kingdom Metazoa; phylum Chordata; class Aves; order Pelecaniformes; family Threskiornithidae; genus Nipponia; species Nipponia nippon. Next base: position 7,571,801 of record NW_028262369.1, read on the forward strand.
CACTAATTTCCTCTAATTGAAAAACTATCTTTAAGTCTCAGTTTCCTTTTGAGCTACTATTTCATTCCACAGACACAAGGGCAGCTATATCTGGAGAAACAAAATTAGTTATTCATTAGTGCACAGCAATTCCATACGACAATTACATGAGCTAGGGAAGAATTTGAGGCAACTGAATAATATATCCAGTTAGAGGTAGGCAGGTAAAGAAAAGTGGCATTTTGCCAAAGTATTAATACTCCTAGCTTTGAAAGAGTAATACTGCCTTTCTAACGAGCACAAAATACCTGAGGTATACCTTGCCCAGAAAACAATAGATTCAGTAGCATTCCCTCATGAGAAGTTCCTCATTACTAAGCACTAACTTGCTCATAACTTGGCATTAAAGCATTTTTTGGCAGGTTGTCTTCCATACAGTCTGAGAGAACTGGCCTACCGAACTAGCCGGCAAGAGAGCAAAAGGCCATCTCACCTCTGTTTCAAACTTTTAGGCAAGGAGAAATGTTTTCCCCTACCTGGAGTCCCCATCTTGATCTTCTGTGGTGTCACCAGAGCTATTCACAGCGTATCGACTCCTTGGTTTATCTGAAACAAAGAATAAAGACAGCTTTTTCAAGGAACAGTCTCCTTAAAGTGTTCATTAAAGTAAGTGCATTAAGAGAATACTTGTGCATTAAAAGAATACTTGCCCGTGCCCTCTTTAAAATTATCTATAACAGAGATCTAAAAAAGTAATATTAAAAGCAGAAAGCCCCTTCCTTTTTAGGTAGAAGTACCAGATCTTGTTTTTTCTATTCTCATTCAAAAACACATCAAAAAATAGGAGGAAGAGGCTTACACCTTCAGGGGATAAAGAGGAGAAAGCAAAACATTCACAGAAACAACTTTTCTCTCAAGTGCCAGGTAATAGTTTGCAGTTCGAGAGAGAGTGGAAAATAAAATTCTGACCAAGGCATTTCTCTCATTATTGCTCAGGTTTCAGGACAACGATAATGCTCCAGAAGCCCCTCCTGCAGTCACAGGTATGGAAATCCTTTACCAACAAAAAGCAGGAGGGGGCAGGAGGGAAGCAGCCAGCCAAGAAAAACCCCCACGTTTTCAGATTTTACCTATAAAAACAAAAAGGGGCTTGAAGACAATTCTCTCCTGGTAAAAAGCGGCTCACAACCTCAACAGGGTGTCAAACCTCTCGCGACACACGGCAGTTAGCGAGCGTCTCAAGTCGAACAGCCTCATCCTCCTGCAGCACCTTTAGGCCTCGCACCAGGACGCTCGCCCGGCAGCGAGGCCAGCTGGGACGCTGACCCTGCCCGCAGCGCCGCGGGCACGGCCGTCCTGCCCCGCGCTCCCTGCCTGCGGGCGGGTCCGAGTCCGGCCCCAGACGCCGTCCCGCATCGGGAATGTCGAAGGAAGGGGTAGCTGCTTCTTCAGCTGGCACCTGAACGGTCCCATGTTCCTATTTGCCAGAAGAAATGAAACCTTCTCCACCTCATTATTCAACACAAGGGACTAAAGTCTCTCAGTTTCTACCCGTTACCGGTTAAAGCTCGCTTAGTGTCTCCTGAATCCCCTCTCCCACATCGGTGCCTTCACTTCTCACCCTGCCTCCTCCTTCCCCTACAGCTCTTCGAAGCCCAGACCGCTGCAGCTGATCCAGGGACAGCAACGGGGCACCGGGCCGACCCTAAGCCCTGGTGTAACCAACGTGGGGTGCGAGGCGCGGGTCAGCGGGGCCGGGACACCTGCGGGTGCGAGGCGGGCGAGGGGCGCCAGCCCCCACCGAGGGTACGAGGCACGGCGGGGTGTGCCAGACCGCCACAGCGGGTGTGTGAGGGGGGTGTGCGGGATACCAGGCCCCCGCCGGGGGCACGGGGGGTGCCAGGCCCCCACAGGAGGCAGCGGGCCCCCGGCGGAGGCTGGCGGGCAGCCGCAGTCCCCAGCCGGGCCGGACCCCGCGGCGTCGCGCACTTACTGGCCTGTGCGGCGGGGTGCTCGGCGCCGCGCTGGAAGGGGAAGCGGAACAGCAGCTTGTTGCCGCGGCTGCCCGAGCTCACCAGGATAACGCTGATGGGGCTGGTGCTCTCGCCCATCCCGGCCCGGCCCGGCCCGCAGGAAGGCCGCTCGCCGCTGCCGGCTTCCGCTTCCGCCCGCTGCCCGGGCCCGGGCCGCCGCTCCCGGCTGCCGGCGGGGCGGAGCTGCCGCTGCAGGTGCGGGGCCGGGGCCGGGGCCGGGGCCGGGGCCGGGGCCGGTGCGGGGCCTCCCGGCTGCGGGCAGAGCGCAGCCGGCGCGCCGCGCCTCGCAACCCGGTGCAGCCCAGCGCCTCACAGCCCCGGCCCCCAGTACAGCCCAGCGCCCCCAGTTCACACCAGCACCTCACAGCCCCGGCCCCCACTACAGTCCAGTGCCCCCAGTTCACACCAGCACCTCACAGCCCTGTGCCCCACTACAGCCCAGTGTCCCCAGTTCACACCAGCACCTCACAGCCCCGGCCCCCACTACAGCCCAGTGCTCCCAGTTCACACCAGCACCTCACAGCCCTGGCCCCCAGTACAGCCCAGTGCCCCCAGTTCAGGCCAGCACCCCACAACTCCATCCCCCAGTACAGCCCAGTGCCCCCAGTTCAGACCAGCACCTCACACACCCCCCAGTACTCCCCTCAGTCAGCACAGTGTCCCCAGTTTAGTCCAGTATTTCCCATGCCCATGGACACCACTCCATATTCCTGGCACCTCCAGTTTATTCCAGCGCTTCACTCACCCACAGCCAGCTCAGCCCAGTGCCCCCAGCACGGCCCAGCACCCCCAGTTCAGCCACGCACCCAGCCTGTGTGTGGTGGCCCCCCGGGCTCCCCAGCCATGCTGCCGGCCCTGGAGCCCTCGCGCAGGGGCTGCCGGAGGCCTGGGCCATCTGTTCCCGTTACTTTCCATTGGCCTCTTTGGGTGGTTTTTAGCGATTCTGGCAAACGGCAGCGAGAGCTCATTGCTCCCGCGCGGGTTGGCCATTACAGGATGCCTGCAGGAGGCAGGCTGTGGAAATTGGACCTTTTGGCTCCTGGAAAGGCACGCTTGATCTTCTTTCTCACGTCCATTGCAAGACCTCAGGGTGCTTTACAGCACTGATACAACTTGCCTCGTGGTTCCTGTAAACTTACTCTTGTTCTAGATTAGTAAGGGTAACAGCTGGCAGCTGTCTTGGTGCATTCGTCTTATTCTGTGTTTAACTGAGATCAGAAAATTATCAGCAATTATGTTAGAGGACGTCCTGGGTTTTGCATGTAAATTCTTCTGCATTTGATTGCAATATTTGGATATTTGAACGCTCTGAGATATCCCCACTCTGGATCTTGCTCTGCAATTCCCTCAGGGACGTCGGACAGAGGTGGGTGGCTGAAGAGGGAGATGAGCACCCGCAGCGCGCATGTAATCAGCAGGGCCATCCTCCGCAAGGCCGGCGATAACAATTGAAGCAAGAGAAGGTGACGCTGAGGGGAGAGAGTTGTCTGCGGGTGATTAAAGAGCAGTCGTATTATCACGGCAGAGCATTCCTCGTGCACCAGCACTGGGCAGCTACGTTAAAATTTCCTAGTGTGTCTGCTTCAAAGCATAATTGTACTTTCTTAAATAATAAATTACAGACATATTTGTCATTTCCAGCTCTTGGAGGCTGTAGTTTAGCTAAAGCAAAGTGTTGCAAGCTGGTAGGAAATTAAAGAATAAAGCCAGGACTTAGACACCACTTTTAAGATTTCCAAAACTTAATATGCCCCGAATTTTCAGAGTTAGAGCAGACATAGTTGCCACCTTATCCACGGGAATTCCCTTTGAAGGGGAGGCAGTCCCCATGAAGAATACAGGCCTGTGGGGAAAGTTATCCCTGATCTCACAGGGGTGCCATTCAATCGGTCACTGGATTTACAGTCAGGGCTGCTTTTATAACGAGCAAACAGGCCTGTTGCTCGCTTCTGCCTTTTAAAATGAGAAACTCTGGCATCCTGCTTTTGGAACAGGATTAAAAAAGACCCATATTAATACTAAAAATCACCTTTGGTGTCAGCTTTAGTGACATTTCACAGGGTCATTACAAAGATTCATCACCTGCCCAAGGGTGGACATTCTGCTACAGGTCTATGAATCGTAACTATAAGAAGCAGCAGCAAGCGAGGAAGGCAGGTCGAGCGGGGTTTCGCAAAGGACATAGCTCCAGTATCGGTCCTGTGACCAGGGGAACACCAGTGATCACGTTGCCCAGCTCCTTGCGTTGCTCAGGCCAGGACCTCCACGTCTCACTACCAGTGGGCAGCTGGAGCACTGGGATGGAGGAACCTGGCTGAGAGGTCCATGTGAGGACAGAGACGGTCACTCTCCATGTCACATTGTGGCACATGGCCAAGGATCACACTTCTCCCACCCGGCACACTCCTGGGGAGCTCCTGCGGCCATTCCCAGCGCAGCCCTGATCCTGGGCAAGTGGTGAGCTCCTTCTAGCCAACCACTGTCGTCTTTTGGCTGCTCTGGCTTTTGTGATAGGGCAAGAGTAACTCTCAGAAAATGAATTCAAATTCCGTAAAGACTTCAGCAATGACGAACCCTCCTGTGCAGGCGTTACTCCGATCCTCATGTCTACACAGACCTTAATCCTACCGTCATGGAGGATCAATGCTCAGGTTAAACCGCGGGCAGCAAAATAGGAAGGAGTCCTGATGGTCTCTGCCTTATCCCTGTGTATATCAGGGTCACAGTCGCTTCCCTCATGCGTTGATCAAGTGACCTCTGATTAAAAGCACCCTCACTGAGGAGAGCTTGGAGCACAGCCATGCAGCAGGCAACATAAGAGGCAGCACTTTGGGGAGGAGACGAAAACATTGTCTAAATGTATATTTAACAACAGCATCTTTATTTTCAAAGTGATTTTTCCATGGGAAAACTGCAAGTTTTTAAAATGCATGTAGGAAAGGATGATGAATACAACCTCCCTTGATATCTCCATCCATTTAAGCTGCGTCTACTGAATATCACCTTTTCCTGTGCCCGGACTGAAGGACCACTGCCCACGCCATCAGTGGCACTTTTAATGGGAGACTGCTCTGCACTGCGTCTGTGCAGCCAGAGTTAGCTCTGGGTTTTCAGTGAACATGTATGGCATTTATCAAAGGGAGGATATACAAAGAGCACTCTGATAATATTCCTTATTATAAAGCGATTGTTTTCACTGGGTCTCAAGTGAGTCCCCCCTTGTACCCTCTCTTAAAGTGAGGTACCGAGAGAAGCAAATTACCCAGCCACCCAGCCGGTGGGCAGGAGGGCTGAGGAGGGAGCTGTGGTACTGAACACAAATTAAATCCCAGATAAGGTGTTGGCCTCCACAGAGGAGATGATAATACAAGACCACCGAACCCAGCCAGGCTTGCAGACGAAGAAGCATCAAGTGCTTTGTGCCTGTCCTTTGCGAAAGCCCAAGGTTTTTCCTGCTTCGTGTGACAGCTCACATGCAGAGAGGCTTAAATTTAGAGCCAGTGCAAAGCACGAGCAGTGGGTCAGAGCCCTTCTGCGAGTGCCACTGCAGCCACCAGGACACTGGGGACACCAGAGGATACAGCAGCAGCTCTCTGACCCCATCTCTACTGCTTCTCTAGCACCACGGGTTCATTCCCACCCAACCCCAGGACACAGTGGCAGACCCACAGCCCCAGGAGAGTGGGGTCTATGTGTACTGAATGTATCAACTCCTGCAGGCTGTAGAGTATACCCAGAGAGGAGAGACCTAGCCCCATGTGAAGGCACAGAAGGAACCCCCACCGTAAGCACAGCACACGTGGGAGCCTAGCTCCCAGCCCAAACCCAGCACCTGCCAGCAGTCAGGTTCCCCTGCCCGGCAGCATGGCACCGCCGCACCATGGCTCCCAAGAGAGGCTCCAAGTTTGGTGCATGCTCTTGCGCAACATTTAGGAGAACTGGGTGGTGTGATTGCACCGGCATTGCTACTTTGGTACAGATAACCGTAGGCTGGACATACTCCAATGCACGCATGACCCAAGTATCATTAGATCCCTAGAAGGGCTTTCCTCTTAGCAGGACGACCATGTGTGGAGAGCATCGTCTGTAGCTGTCGGTAGCATTGCTGTGAAACACAGACACATCTTGGCAAGGAATCTAGCTTATACATGCCAACCTTAGCGCAAGTGTGCAAGGCTATTTGGGCAGAGAACGCTATCTGACCTCTCTGACTGTACCAGCTGGCTTTCCGTGCACGGCTGCCAGCGCTCAGTGGTGATGTGTATGGCTGCTGTAGTTTATCAGGGTGGCAGAAAGATTTACCTCTGCTTCATGTGCTGGCAGGATATTGATTCCCTGAGGTTCAGCAGCGACCATCTCCAGTAGGGTATTTCTTTGACACTTTGCCCACTTATCTGTGATTACAGACTTGTGCTGATCTTCCCTTTGCTTGTGTGGTCATTCACCCATCAAGTGTGCCAGTGCCCTGAAGCAACAAGCCATCTATTGGGGGACCAGGCTTTCCTGTACGTGTACAGCATGTAGCACCATGCACGCCAGCACTGGCTGTGGTGCTGAGGGCTATTTTACAGTACAAGGGATAATTAACAGTAAGAATCACGGAACTAGAAATCAAAGACATACAATATGAGGCATTTAGTGATGAAAAAAAAAAGTCTGACTGGGCTTTCTCACACAGACACATGCTTTTTTCTAGGACCATACTCAATTTCATAAGCTCCCTCTCCCTGTACCCATGGGAATCATTACTATCAGTGCTGTTATAAGCAATATCAATTGTGGAGTGCATCCCTAGTTCTTTGCAAGAGGCTGGCAAAGTTAAGTCCTGGCAGTGCTGAAGTGAATGGCAAAAAGTCCACTGATTTCCACAAAATCAGTGTCTCACTTCCCCTCTGAACTATACTGTGCATCTCCCAGCCTGTCACTACTTAGGCATCATTTTATATGAAATATTGGGCCATGTGGCAGCCACATGTAGTGGAAGTGTATGATATGCTGCAGAAAGGCCCGGAGTCTTGTGTTCACATCTGTGAAGCAAGGGAGAAAATGCAAATTTTTCTCCAAGCTCCTTAGTACGCTTGAAGTCCATACGCTCCTCAGCTTAAAGATGTGTCCTAACTTGCCGTCGCTGGAATTTTCCAGCATTATCTCTCTGTTCATGTATCAATATGTGTCCAGACAATTTCTTCAGGCCACACGGCCATTACGTTAAGAAGCAAGAAGCTGATAACACCAGCAAGCGAAGAGGCCAGTGCACTGACCCTTGCCGAAATAGGCATTGTTTCACGGGGAGATAAGAGCCTCCCACTGCCATGGGTGGGCCTCTGGGGTGACCAATGAGCGTGGACAGGCGCCAAGGTCTGCTCTCCCCTTCCTCTTTATAACCAGGGCTGCCAGGGCGATGAGTCCAAACCTGCTCTGAGTGTTCATTGCAAGGAGCCTGAGCCTGCACCCTCCTGCACAATGACGCTGACTCAAGCCGAGAAGGCCGCCGTGGTCACCATCTGGGCAAAGGTGGCTACCCAAGCTGATGCCATTGGGGCAGAATCACTGGAGAGGTAAGTCCCCCCGGAACCTCTCTGAAGAGCGTGCCTCCTCTGGCTTTGCTGTTAGGATGCATCTCTTGCATCATACATCATGCATCATATGCATCACGCATACAACTTGCATGCGTGAGAGCACACTGGGACTGGTGAGAGTTGATGGATGACTTCTATGTTGTTTCGTATGTAATTTTCTGGAATTATATCTGTGCTACTAAATGCTAATAGATGGCTTACAAAATCTTACAGCAAAACATAGTTTTCTCAGTAATTCTAATGGCTTATTTCCCGTAGCCAGGAGCCCTGGCGAGGAATTCAAAGTCATTCATACTCAGTGTCCTGAAATAGGGTTATCACTGTTAGGAAATGAACTTGAAGTGGTTTATTGTACAAGTGATGCACTTTCTCTTACAATTTCTAGGCATGAAGAGAATAGCTGTCCACTAAATTCACTGGATACTCATGTTTCATTGTGCCAGTTGATAAGTAACAAACTGTTAGGAAACAAGACAACCGGACCCTTGCATGAAGTATAGCACAGTAATCCCAAATTCGTAAAAATTAAGCAAGCTGGCACAAAAGGGAAAATAGTCTGGAAATTGTTCAGAAGTTATTATGTTACTCAAAGTTATTTAAACATTATTTACAGCTCAAGATAAAGTATTGCGATACTCCTTCCAGCACTGTACCACTCACATTGATTCTGGTTCGTTCAGCTCCTATTAGTTTGAAGATCCTGCAAACTGGCTTACAATGTAATATAGGATATGTAGTGACAATTTGGGGCTATTATTTATTTTATAATACTCCCCAAAAAAAACAAAAAATACATTGGGTTAAAAATTATTTTTAACATGTCATTCTTCTCTAGTACATACAGATTAGCCCACTGTCTAATCTGCACGTACTGCAGAAGAGGTTTAAGAGCAGAAAGACTTTCTCGATGCAAGCTTCAAGATCCCAAAGCTCTGTTACAACCTCTGAAGGAGTGCATTTCTGTAGCTGGCAGGTTTACACTGCACTTGCTCTGAGGTTTTACCACCTCATGCATGTCACTTCCACTGCCGAATCTCATTCTCATGTTCTCCTTCAGGCTTTTCTCCAGCTACCCCCAGACGAAAACCTACTTCCCTCACTTTGATCTCAGCCAAGGCTCAGTTCAGCTTCGTGGTCATGGGTCCAAGGTCATGAATGCCATTGGGGAAGCTGTGAAGAACATTGACGACATCAGAAGCGCTTTGGCCAAACTCAGCGAGCTGCATGCTTACATCCTCAGAGTGGACCCAGTGAACTTCAAGGTGAGTGGACACAGAGACTTTCAGGGATGAAAACTGTCATCACAGAATTAGCGACCACAGACCATTTTGGCTAATGGCAGCTTGATCCCTGACTGCACTGCACAGCCTTGTCAACTCATGCTGCCTCTTGTTCCCCATCTGAGTTTTAACCTGAGACTGGATCTTTTAATGAAAGACCTGGTCTAGCTCAAGCAAAAAAACTACTCAGGGAGCTCCTGTGGTTTGTGTTAGACAGCCTCGAGTCCCTGCTGCCTTTGTTGTAATTTATGAACCTCCCTCACAAGTCAAGTTACATCACCTGTCTTGAACAAAGTAAATTCTAAACATCTCCACTTTGTTGCATTTCCCTTTGGGGAGGAAGGAAGGGACATTTGGAAAGAGGGAGTGGTATCGAGCAGTGCCTTTTGCCCTATACCAGAGACAACTCTGCTTCTTCACACATAGCATCAGGCAGCAGCGCTACCTGGCTGGGACATGTAGTTGTCATCCCAGAGCACGCTGGGACCAAGGTCCGTTGCAGACCCCTAGACTGACATCTGTTACTGATTACGATGGATTTCACCCTGTTTTCCCTTACAGCTGCTTTCCCACTGTATCCTGTGCTCTGTGGCTGCCCGCTATCCCAGTGACTTCACCCCAGAAGTTCATGCTGCGTGGGACAAGTTCCTGTCCAGTGTTTCCTCTGTTCTGACTGAGAAGTACAGATAAATGGCCTCCACAGAGGGTGAGGGAGGCACATCCCTGGCGCACCCCAGCTGCCAGGCTCTGGGGTACTCACCCCTTCCTACGCAGTCCTCTCAAATCCCCTATGCAAGGGTTCGGTCATCTGCAAAACCCAATAAATAATTCGAATGTGAGCTATGGTCTCTGTGCTTTCATCTCCATGTGTTCCACCTATACTTCACTGTTCAGGCAAGGGTGTTCTGAAACGTCTACACAATATGGAGGGGAAAACACTAAGCTGTGTAAATTCATGTACTAATTCATGTACTAATGAACACGTACTAATTCATGTGCTAAGCTGTGTAAATTCAGTGGCAATAGCATAACATAATATTAGTGGGAATAACAGAACGTTGAGCAGAAGCCCAGAACAGGCTAAAGCCCTGTGACTGCTACTGCTCACCAAAGGTATATCCATCAAAGACTGTTTCCAGGCTGACCAGGAAACAGTCTTTTACCCTGCTAGGATATTGAATGGACCCAGGCTTTTTGTTTGGCCTATCCAAAACCCATCACAGCCTGTTGTGAACAAAACTTGCATTGCCATATGTTGTGATGTGCCAGAGCGATGCTGGGCATTGTCTTCTCATGCTCCTCTCCATGGGGTATGGACAAGGTATCTGATACACTTCATGAACACCTTGGGCTATCACACCTGCTAGACAGGGTTGGTAAAGGGACCATCCCCTCAGCTTGACATCTCTTATTTTTATACAGGGAACTTCACATGCATTTGAAATTTGGGAATACTGGTGGCCACTGGAGATCAGTGTTGATGGCATCTGGGGGACCACAAATTCACAGGGTTTCTCTGGAAAGCAGCGACAGGGAAGAGTACACAACTGATGGTCACCCTGGGGGGGAGCGCAGGGATCATAGAATCATTAAGGTTGGAAAAGACCCTTAAGATCACCGAGTCCAACTGTTAACCTATCACTGCCAAGTCCACCACTAAACCATGTCCTCGAGCACCACATCTACCCTTCTTTTAAATACCTCCAGGGATGGAGACTCAACCACTTCCCTGGGCAGTCTGTTCCAGTGCCTGACTACCCTTTCGGTGAAGAAGTTTTTCCTGATATCCAACCTAAACTTCCCCTGGCGCAGCTTGAGGCCGTATGGATGCTCCATATGTACCTGTTGTGGGTAAACCCCAGTGGGCAGCTAAGCACTGCACAGTTGCTTGCTCACTGGGGAGTGATCCCAATGGGATGAGGGGAAGAGGAAAGGAAGAATAAAAGCAAGAAAACTTCAGGGTCAAGATCAAACAAACAAACAAACAAACAGAAATAACTGTTTAATAAGTGAAGGATAAGTGGAAGAAGAGGGAAGAAAACAAAACAAAACAGGCAATGCAAAGTCAATCACTCACCACCTCCCATGCCTAGACCGATGCCCAGCCAGCTCCTGAGCAAAAAAGATGAGTAACCCCCCCTAAAACTCCCTAAAACCCCCTCTTTTCCCTTTTATTGCTGAGTATGGCATTATATGGTATGAAATACCTCCTTGGTTAGTTGGGGTCAGCTGCCTGGTTGTGTCCCATCCCAGCGTACCGTGCACCCCAAAATCTATTCCCTGGGGGGCAGCATGAGAAGCAGAGACGGCCCTGATGCTGCGCAAACACTGCTCAGCAAAAGGCAGAACATCAGTGTGTTATCAGGGCTGGCTTGGTCAAAAATCTAAAACACAACACCATGTGAGCTGCTGTGAAGAAAATTATTTATCGGGTTACATTCACTGCCATGCCTGTCTCAGAGGACTTCTGACATGAAAAGGTGGGGGCAAAGTCTTAAGTACATTCTGATCGACAACCTGAACTGGCACTGCAAGCCATCCTCATCTCATTTAGGACTGTGTGCGGACAAGGGGGAGAGAGATGGTGCGGAAGCTCTGAAACCGCCCAATTGCTCTAAATGTGTCACCCAGTGTACCACTGTAGTTTTTAAAACTTTATACATTTGTGGGTCTCAGGTAACCTGAATGTTTAAATCCACAGCTCAGATGGTAGGTCAGCATCTGGTGTGTCCTTAACCCCAAATTTGTACCAATGACTTTGTACAGAGGCTGAGCGAAGGATGTGACAGTCACCAACCACCATATGCCCTGCGGGATGTCCCAGCGTTTACAGGGAGAGGCAGGAGCACACGCCGGGGTGGGAAGAAGGGAAGAAGCCCAGGCCTGACAAGCATCACAGGGCAGACTCTGGGAAGACCATGCGCCCAAAAAGGAGGTTCTTCCCCACCCAGGTTTCTCCGGGCTGCTGGAGAGATGGTGTTTCCCATGGTAAATCCCCAGCATGACACGAGAAGGCTCATCCATGGCTGCTGCTCAGAGGCCCAGGGGCTCTTCGGGCAGAGAGGGGCTGGATGCGCCAGACGTGAGGGGCCAGGGACACATGTGGGACCCACCCTGACACCCGCGGAGCCAGGGAGGACCCCAGCCCAGCCGGGGGGAATGGCGGATCCCAACAGGAGGCTTGAGGACACGCTTGCCGGTGGCTGGTGCAGTGCGGCAGGGACGGGCAGGGAGGCCGGGCCCCCTTGGGGCCTCCTCAGGGCTGGGCCCCCTGAGGCGTCCGGGGCCCCCCGAGGCAGTGCCGCAGCCACTCCCTGGGGCCGGCACTGCATGGCCATGGCCCCCCAGCCCCTCGGCGCCGATAAGATAAGGCCGGGGCGGAGGTGCCAGCCACTATAACAAGGCACCCCTGCAGGCACCGCTGCCACCGAGACCTGCCTGCTGCCAGCTGCCACCATGCTGACCGCCGAGGAAAAGAAGCTGATCTGCCGCTTCTGGGATAAGGTGCCCCAGAAGGATGTCTTTGGAGCCGAGGCCCTGTATAGGTGCGAGCTGGGCTCGGGAACCCCATGGCCGAGGGGGGTGCGTGGGTGGGAGCCCCCCGGGAGGCTGGTTGAGGGGGTCCAGCTGGGGGTCAGCGGCACTGACCCTCCCGCTCCGGCAGGATGTTCATCACCTACCCCCAGACCAAGACCTACTTCCCCCACTTCGACCTGCACCACGGCTCTGACCAGATCCGCAGCCATGGCAAGAAGGTGGTGACCGCCTTGGACAACGCCGTCAAGTGCCTGGACAACCTTGGCCAGGCCCTGTCCGAGCTCAGCAGCCTGCACGCCTACAACCTGCGTGTCGACCCCGTCAACTTCAAGGCAGGCAGGGGATGGGGGACGGGGGACGGCGGATGGGGGACAGGGGACGGGGGATGAGGGATGGGGACCAGAACGGAGGGACAGGGGCCGTAGCGGCGGTGCTGAGCCCCGTTTTGCCTTGCAGCTGCTGTCGCAGTGCTTCCAGGTGGTGCTGGCCGTGCACCTCGGCACCGAGTACACCCCCGAGGTGCACGCTGCCTTCGACAAGTTCCTGTCGGCCGTGGCTGCCGTGCTGGCCGAGAAGTACAGATGAGCTGTCAGTCATGCCTAGGTGCCATCAATAAAGACACCTTTGCCGCAGCACCGTGTCCGTCTGTGCCGGGGCCAAGGGCCAGGGTGGGCTGGGGTGTTGTGGTGCTCCCATCGGAGGGAGGGAGCTGCCGGTGAGGCCAGCCATGGTACGGGGGGGCAGCACTGGCCATGACCTCCCTGGGTGCCCCCCAGGGCCCTGCCTGCTTCCATCCCGCCCCAACTTGGGATGCGGCCAATGCTGGGAGCAGGACCCAGGGAATGGAGCTCAGCCTGTCGCCTCACCATGCCTCCATCCCTCTGGGGAGCGGGGCAGAAGGATGCACCAAGCCAAATGTGGTTCTTGCATCCCCTTGAAGGATTCTCCAGGGCGGGGGGGGGGGGGGGGGGCAGGGTTAACCCCTCCTGGCTCCATCTATCACAAAGGTTATTTAGGGCTTTATTGGGAATACTGTGGGAGCTAAGTGCCCAAATGAGCTCCACAGGCAATCAGACAAGTTCATGGAGTGAAAAAGATCCCCCACAGACCATTAAGCACAAACACTTCTTGAGCTCAAGCCCCGGAGCCACAAATCCCTGTCGACTGCCAGGGAAGTGCTCCCACACCTGCCCCGGGTGCCTGCGCTTCCCCTAGAGCCTGGGCAAGGTGGGAGCGGGGCAGGCAGAGCTGCAGTCCAGCACAGGGTCACTGGTTTCAGGGTTTTGGAGCCTGAATTTAAAAAAAAAATCATTGTCTTTAGATCACAGGTGATGGGTTATAAGATACTAAAGTAGCCCTGGGTTTGCTCTGTGCTGTGACACCAGTGGGAGGAGATAAGCGTTCTTGAGGGATGGGAGATGGTGCATCGGGAGAGCAGTGCTTGTGGTGGCCAAGCGCAGGCAGCAGCCGGGTGCTGGGTGTGCAGGGACCCTGCCTGCGCAGAAACACAGGGCTGGGAGTCCCTGGGCCATGCCAGCCCCTGCTCCTGCCAGTGCACTCATGAACCTATAGCACTTTTCCTCCATCCTCAGACACATCCCAATCTACAGCCCAGTGTCTTCATGCACATTTACACCCATTTTTTCTTGTGCTACCAGTTTGAAGGGCTCTTCTGCCTTTGCAGTTTGCCCCCCGATGCACGCACAGGCAGCAGACACACCGCCCCGCCGCTGTTTCCCTGGGCTCTGCTTCCCAGAAGATCAGCCCCTCCGTCCTCCCCTCCTTCCCTGCTCTGAAACGGTGCCAGCTCAAGCTAATCTCCTCTAAACACAAATGATAAGAACCATGGAGGAAACACGGGTGTGAACTGTCCCCTGCCTGCCTGTGCCAGCTCTCGAACCTACTGGAAGCACCACAGGCCCCCTCTCACCCGCCTCATCTTCCTCACCATCCTCATCGTCCTTGCCCTTTTTGCCTTCCTCGCCTTCATCATTTGGGGCACACGGGGCTCGCCATGAGCCGCTGTGGCCCTGCATGCCTTCTTTTCCTGGCTGTGAGCTCCTGCTGCTGCAGGCCAGTGCTTGCACCGGTGCCCGGCGCTGATCCCCATGGCCCTGCTGAGTGTCCCCCCTTCCCAGGAGTCAGGGTCACCCGGTTCCTCCACAGCACTGCACTGCGCAGGAGAGAGGGCTGGGGCAAGGGAGCTCCGGGGTCTGTATGCAAAGGGACGCGACTGCAGTTCGGGAAGCAGGGGGTGAAGAGGGCACACACTTTGGGGTACACCAGTTTGGGGTGCACAGAGGGAACAAGAGCAGTAAGTGCAGTGGGGCAGCGTGGATGAGTGGCTGTGTGTATAGGGGCCGCGGTGGATGCCCGGGTGTGTATAGGGGCAGCGTGTGTGTGCAGGGACAGCGTGTGCACAGGGGCTGTGTTGGATGGCAGCGTGTGTGTAGGGGCAGCGCGTGTGTGTGCAAGGACGGTCTATGTGTAGGGGCCGTGTTAGATGGCAGTGCGTGTAGGGGCAGTGCGTGTAACCGGGGCAGTTCACGTGTGTGCGTGAAGGCTGTGTTGGATGGGTCAGTCTGTACCTGCAGGTGCCTATGGGGCTGCATGTGGGTGTTGGGGGCGCTGGGCAGGCTCAGTCTGTGGGGCACAGACTCCCACCCCGCTATTGAAGTTAAAACCCGCACACTGCTGTCCCCGCCATCCTGCCAGAACACATCCAGGCTGTGCCAGAGCTGCCTGCGGCAGGGGGACCTCAGCCGGTACCCCGCTCCGAGCCCTGAACCCAGCCTGTGCCGGGCAGGGACATGCACAGACTCCTCCGCCTGTGCTAGTGCAGACCCTAACCTCAACCCATGCCAGCGCAGACCCTAAACCTAAGCCTAAGCCTGAGCCTAAACCTACGCTTAAGCCTGACCCTAAGCCGAACCTGCAGCCAGCCTGTGCTAGAGGGGACGGACCACCCAGCCTGCGCTGATGCAAGCCCTAACCCTAATCCTGACCCAAAGCCGCGCTGGTGCCGGGGGCAGAGACCCCGGGCCGGGGCCGGGGCCGCGGGGAGGAGCGGGGCGCGGCGCTGGCGGGGGGGCGGGCGGCGGCCCCGCTGGCCGGGGTCCAGCGCCGGCGCGGCCGGGCCGGGAGCGGGGCGGGCCGGGGGCCGGGCGGTGCCGCGGCACCGCATATAAGGGCGGCGGCGGGCGGCCGGGGCAGCCGTGCTGGGGCTGCCAACGCGGAGGTGACACCATGGTGCTGTCTGCCAGCGACAAGACCAATGTGAAGTCCGTCTTCTCCAAGGCCGGCAGCCAGGTCGATGACTTACTCGGCGAGGCCCTGGAGAGGTACGTGTCCATCCCCATCGTCATCCCCTCCCCTGTCTGTTCCTGACTCCCTCCCATCTGCCCCCATCCTCTCCCCATCCACAACTGTCCCTGTCCTACGTGACCCTGTCCCTGTCTCATCCGTCTCTGACCGCTTCTGTCCCCCAGGATGTTCACCACCTACCCCCAGACCAAGACCTACTTCCCCCACTTCGACCTGCACCACGGCTCTGCTCAGATCAAGGCGCACGGCAAGAAAGTGGGAGCTGCACTGGTTGAGGCTTGCAACCACATCGATGACATCGCGGGTGCCCTCAGCAAGCTCAGCGACCTCCACGCCCAAAAGCTCCGCGTGGACCCTGTCAACTTCAAAGTGAGTATCTGGGAAGGGGTGACCAGCCCAGCTCCCCTCCTGCACCCCCTGGCTACCCTCTCGCCTCACCCCCTTGCTCACCATCTCCTTTTCCTTTCAGCTGCTGGGCCAATGCTTCCTGGTGGTGGTGGCCATCCACTTCCCCTCTGTCCTGACCCCGGAGGTCCATGCTTCACTGGACAAGTTCCTGTGCGCTGTGTCTGCTGTGCTGACTGCCAAGTACCGTTAAGACGGCACCATGGCTAGAGCTGGACCCAACCCACTGCCAGCCCTCTGACAGCGAGCAGCCAAATGATCTGAAATAAAATCTGTTGCATTTGTGCTCCAGCCCTGGCGTCCTGCTCTGGTTGCTGCCTGCGGGGAGGGAGCGGGAGGGATCTGCTCCGGGGGTCCGAACTGAGGGCCCTCCCTGCCAGGTGGGCACATGGAGGAAATGGGCTTTAGCTTTGCTGTCTCTGAGAGAGACAGTGTTTGGGTGGTGGTGCCCAGCAGGCAGACACTGCTCTGTCAGCCATGGGCATCTGGGATTACTGCATTGCTGGGGTGTCACTTTGGAGGGGTTCTGGGGGGCTGGCAGGCTGGGGGAGAGAGCGGGCATGGGGGACTGCAAGGGGAGCAGATGGGGCTGAGCCCCAGATCCTGCTCTTTGCGCTCTGAACTGCAGTAGGGTAGGGGGTGTCAGAGCAGGAAAATGAGCACAGGCAGCAAAGCGGCGCTGGGTGCTGCAGTGCTGGTGTCTGCGCAGCCCCAGCCCTTATCGCAGCCTGCAGTGGGGTGGCCGGGGCGGGGGCTGTGGGTGGCTGATAAAGGAGAGTGTGGGCTCTCCTCCAGCTGTGGGTGTGGTAGGAGACAGGGCGGCAGATAGTCCTGGGGGGCTACAACCTGCCAGGTGCTGAGTAAGGCTGCCCCAGCCCTGCCAGGGCTGGGGGGTGCTCAGTGCTGGGGAGAAGTTTTGAGAAAGCTGGTGGAGCAGAGCCAGAGCATGGAACCAAGACAAGGTTGCCATGGGCCCCTTTGCTCCCTGGCACTTGCAAGGATGAATGCTTCCCACAGCCTCCAGTCACCATCAGTGAACATATTGGAAGCAAGAGAGACCCCAAATGACTCTGGAGAGAGAGGGACACCCTCCAGCCCCCAGGGTTTCTCTTGCAAAGCACCACAGGCATCATGACCCCATATGCTCACCACACCTGAGAACGGTGAACAGGGGAAGACAAAGCTGGTCAGGGCACCGCTGACTGACCTGATCTACCTTTGCATGGAGCAGGTTGCACGCTTCCAGCTGACATCACCCATGCATAGCTGTGGGCACAACTCTGCTCCCTGGGGAGCTCAGGGGGAGCAGGGGCATGGTGGGGGGGTCAGGGCACACAAGTGTGCAAGGTAGTGTGGACTAGTGTGTAAAGCACCAGGAAGAGGCAGCATCAAATCCAGGACAGACTTGGGATGCTCCAAACCCGGCCACAGAGGACCCTTGCGGGGTCCTTATGCACATGATGTGTGCACAAGAGGCAAGGTGTAAGAGCAACGCAGGGGACAATATGTGCATGGAGGGGAAGGGGTTGGCAGTTGTCCCCACTGCCTCTGCCAGGCTTTCACTTCCAACCACTACCATGCAGTGTTGTGTCCTTAGGCAGGACATGTTGTGTGGCAGTGGGCAGTGTCCTGGCTCTGCAGCGCTTTCCCGGGGCTCTGCCTGGCCAAAGAACCGCTGAGCTCCGAAGAGCAGGGATGAATTTTGTCCCAGCCATTTGTCCCTGCTGCCACAAGATGGGGACCTCAAGCCGTGGTGCTTTATCGGGGCCAGGCAGAGGGTGGAGAGGGCCAAGCCTTGGTCCTGCCTGCAGGGCTGAGCTGGAGCCTCCGGGCAGGGAGAAGCAGGCTGCCATTGTGGGCTTCCAGCCAGTCCCAGCTCCCGAGCACACTGGGGACACTGGTGACAGCTCAGAGGGGTGCAGGAACTCTCCCCAGCAGCCCACTTCCAGCGCAGGGTGCCCCAGCAGCCAGGTACCCCATGCCTCCTGGCTTATAGCACAGGGACATGTGAGCCCCGGGGCTGCCTTCATTGGACATCCCTTGGTGGCCACGGCTTCGTGTGCCCTAGGACACAGCCTGCCCCATGGGCTAGACATGCTGGCAGCAGCAGCTTGGCTCTTCCTGAGCTAGCATTCCTGCCCAGCTGCCTCGGGACCTGCAAGCAGCACGGCAGCAGTGGTCTGCAGCGGGGCAGGTCAAATATTTCCCCCACTGCCTGATCGTGTTGGTTTTGCAGGTTGTATTGCTGCAGCCCTGGTGCTGATGAGGTGGAGGCAATCTCCACATTGCCACAGCAGCAGTAGCCCGAAATGGCACCAGGTGACGTGGAGGTGGACTTGGGGGGCAAAGCCCCCTGACCCAGGCCATGGCAGCGCTCAGGAGGCAGAGTCACGGCAGGCAGCTTCAGGGGAAGAAGGAAGATGAACATCTTCAGGTGAGACAAAAGCCTGTTCTGATGTCTCCACTATCTGGAGGCCTTTCTCGCCACTCATCAACATTTATTCCTGATGGACAAAGCGTCTATCGTTCAAAGATACCCACAGAACAACACAGTATTTTGTTATATGATAGTCACAAAGGCAAGCGGCATCTCAGAGGTCATTTTTATTGAAAGAGGAACTAAAATGACATCAGGAAACAAGCTTGATGGTTATGACTTACCTGATCACAACACTTTTACCAGTCTCTTGAGGGGCTGCAAACAGCATTGTCCAGGTAGCTTGGATACTACTCTTATTAGCATCTGATAAAAAGTCATGGCCCTAGAGAGTGTGTCCTGGAAAGGGACACAGAAGTACATACTTCTGGAGGAGGTCAAGCATCCTAGGGATTTTACCAGGAATTTCCCATTCAAAATTTAGCACAGAAGCAGTGGGAAGATACAGAACTGATTTATTACTGGAAGCTGATCTTAGGACACCAGTTGAGAGATCCTTTTGCTGGAGAGATGAGGGAAAACATCATTTGTTTTACAAACTGTTCTTCTGTTTATACATCCCATATTGGCATTCAATATGCCAATAGCGTAACTGACGATGGGTGCAGCCTATAGGTCTTTCACTGAAAAACTGCTGTGTAAGCAGTTTGTTTCCCTTGTGGTTGGACAGTTACTCTGTCCTAAATGTCAGATTTTCCGTACTGAACTGATCTCTCCAATTTGTCTAGATCATTCTGAATTTTAACCCAGTGCCTTGGGGTGCTCGCAGCCCCTCCAGCTCAGGCACATCTGAGAATTTAATAAGCGCGTTCTCCATTACAACACATAAGTTATTGATGAAGGAACAGTGAATAATAATGTTGAACCAAGGACTGGAATCTGTCACAGAAGGAAAACAGACTCATCTGAAATGATTCATTCTTGGCAATGGCCATGGTTATTACTCATCTCTTTCTTCGATTAAATGTCCCACTGTGTTTTTGTGATTTGAAGTTGACTGGTTTATGGTTCCTTAGTTTCCTCCTTTTACCCTGCTAATGATAAGAGACCCTATTGTCTTGTTTCTGCGACCCCATCACCCTCCACCACTTCTCAAAGGTACTGGCTGTGTGGAGGTGGCCTCCATCAGTTGCTGAGGTAAAAGGGCATTTTTTTCGGGCAAACAGTCTGAAAATACCAGAACGGTTGAAATATACTTTAATTCACACTTTTTAGGATCCTCCCACCTTCTCCGCTGGCTGTTTTGCTAGTGGGAAAAGGAAAAGTGGTCGTAGAAGTATGCTGGTCACTTCATTGATTCCTCTCTCCCAGTGTTGTTTGCAGCAACAGGAGATGCCATGTGGGGAGAGCACACGAGCCTAGCCAGTTTTGATTGTGCTCCTCCAGCATCCACACCAGCAGCAAGAGCAATTTCAGCGAGTACATTCCTGCCTGTTGCCTTCAGCATCTGTCTGTTGACCTGCTGCTCATGAACTTGCTATACCTTTTATAAACCTGCTGATCCTATTTGTTTCCACAACCTCCTGTGGCAGCAAGTTCCAGAAGTTCATTCTTCCCCCTGCCCTGTGTAAAGTCCTTTTTATCCATTTTAAACCAATCTACCAGACTCATCGATGGCCTCTAATTCTAGTCATGCAGAATCTGATGAGCACCAGGTCCACATTCACTTTATGATTTTGTAGAGTTGGCCCTTCCCGCTCCCCTTTCTCCAAGGAAAAATCCCAGCCTTCCCAGGACCTCCTCATACTGCAGCTGCCCCATCCCCTCGATCATCCCAGTTGCCCTACTCAGGACTCTAAGCCCACTATGTCCTTAGATTCAGAGGCCAGAACTGCACAGATGTGGGTGCACCAAGCTGTTACACAGCAGGCAAGAGATGCCCTCTTTCTTGTTTTGAGAGCCCAAGCCCTTCCTGATGACATCACCGCATTTTGCTGGCTTTTTGCTGCACATCAAGGCTACAATTTTGGTGAACCGTCAATGAGGAATCCAGCATCTTTTTCCTGAGCTGTAATAGCCAGTTTAAGTTCAACCTCCTTTGTTTTAGATCATATTTCCCTATTTGTGTCACCTTATTTATCTCCACTGAAATGATTGACCTCCTGTTTTTCCGTTTGTGAATAACACTGAAAGCTGCATATAGTAAAGCTCCATGGACTACCTCAGATAGCCTCTCACCAGTCTGCTGCAGTCATCTGACATTTCTGTCAAAAGATAAAGCGTGCAACTCTATCAGCAGGTTTTTGGTCCATATTCCTGGGACACAGTTCTTCGTTATACCCTTCCTTTCCAGATCCCCTGTCACAGTGACTTCAAGTAGGCAATGAGCTGCTGGGTAGACACAACTCAATGAGGATCTAGCTGGAGTTGGCTAAACACAGGGGTTTCCAGCCAGCGCCGCTTTTTAACTCCTTGTACCAGGACCAGACAGAGATAAGGGGGCAGACTGTGCCAGCTGTGTGCTCTCCAGAGACCTTTGCACATGGCCAAGAGGATCCCAACTATGGATTTATGGAAAGCAATACAGCAAAATGTGCATTGCAGCTGCTCAGCCAGAAAGCTTTTATATCTCCTTCGATGGTTGAGCAGCTGAGTGCCTTTATTAATAGTAGAAGTATATTTATCAAAATTCATGGGTCAGCATTGTTAAAGCTCCATAGATTCAATTTGGACAGGTCACCATTATTTATTTTTCCAGATCGTAGCTTTAAGCAAGGATATTTTCAGTATATACTCCAGATTTCTCCCCAAGCTTGTTTGAAACACTGTAGGAAATACACTCTCCAGAAAAGGGTCTTCCACTTGCATCTGAGGAGGGGCTGTGCTTGAGGACTCATGGACCAAAGAGCAAGAAGCAGATGTGATGAGCCCTAACCCTTACACAGGCACCTGCGCTATATTGTCAAGTGTGTCACTGAGCCGGACAGAAGCCCTGACCCTCGCATAGCCATGGTCCTTCAGATTTCAGCACAGACAGAAGCTCACCAGGGGTTTTCTAAACCTTGTGATTTTTGTTGCCACCACAAGAGGAGGCAGCTGGATCTTCTGCCTGGCTGCAGGTCGTGGTGGTCCATGGGTGGCTGCATGTGCCCACCTGTGGCACTGCCTCTGGAAGTGGAGGAGTAACACGTTGTGGGTCTGATTCTGCATTACATTAGCTGAGTTTGATTTATGCTCAGATGTCTCAGATCTTTGACTTTGAATCTCTTTTTTTGTCCTTTAAGAGGAAAATAACTGTAAGTAGAGACAGCATTGCAGGAAAATCATTCATAAGGATTGATTTATGATGAGCTGATACCTTTAAAGTGGAGTTGAAGGCTAAATTAACATAGAATGAGAATAGAAGGGTTGGTTTGTTCTTCCAGAAGAACAATTTTTGAGCAACAGCAAAATCAGCTGGGAGAACTCAAAGCTTATGTGGAAGATGTTTGCCATTCCCTGGGGAAAACATTGCAAAATTACTTTATATCCCAAAGAAGCAGGAAAAACAAGAGGGAAAGAGTATAGTACCTAACTGGAGTGTGATTTCCTAATATCAAAAGGATATTAGGAATAATAAGCATATTATGAAAAATGGAGAGGAGGACTAGCCATTAAAGAAGGCTTTGACTGATGTTTGCAATATGCATGAGTGAAGTAAGAGCAGATAAATCCATCAAGTTGTGGGCCAAGATCTCAGAGCTCCGTCATGAGCTTTGTTGTAAGTCATGAGCCGTGTTACAGCAGCATCTTGCGGCGCTGGGACCATGGGATTTAGACTGGCAAAAATATCAATTAGTGGAAGAACTGTAAGATAGAACTCAAGAAAATAGGGAGATGATAACAGGAATGTTGAAAGGGAATTATTGGGCTGGAAGGAAATTACTGATGGAATCAGACCTCAGATCTGGCCTTGGAATTTTTATTAATGGCCAAAATATTAAAAAAAAAAAAGATGTGGGTGCTGTCACAATAGAGGAGGATCAGGATATTACAGGATACTTGAAGGGCCTGAAGGATCAACATAGCAGAAAGGGGATGATATCCCCATGCCCAGCAAAAAGATGTGGAGGAGGCTGATGCTGTTATTAGGCAGGACACGTTCCAGAAGGAGAGCCCTGAACATCCCAGGATAGTACTACACAGGGAGAAATGGAAATGAATAGGCACTGAACAAATCTAGCCTGGGAATTAGAAGAATAGTCCCTTCCAATCCCATGCTTTATGCGCTCAAGCTTCCGGGCTGACTTCAAGGAAGTCTTCTCATAAATTAGATGAGGGCATTGCTAGCTATTGATTGCATAAGCTGCTCTGACTGGGCTTTCCGTGATGTCAGAGCCCCTAGAAAATGACTGGCTCTTCCCTAGGGGAATTCATTCCCATACCTAATAAACTCACCCCAAGTATAGCAGGACCGTGAGAGCAAGAAGTAAAGATTTTGAGTTTCTGAAGTAATAAGCCTTCAGGAAGACTGTGGTTGACAGAAAGCAGGTCTGAAGTCCTCAACCAAGCTGACCCATAAGCAAGTGGTGGGATTTTTGTCTGAGCAAGGACCCTGAGACTGTGTCTAGACTGCATTATTCTCTTGGAGAACACAAACGCATCAGAAGGTATCCCAAAGAAAAGGCCTGTAAGAGTGAAGATCCTTGACTCTTTTGGAGACAATCAGAAGATCAGAGCATGAGTTGACCTACAGAAGCCACATCTCCCACGAGTCCTATGAACATGGCAGATCCGTGAGAGCTGAGCCGGCAATCAGACTTTCTAGGGACGAGTATAAACCCCCCTTCAGATGGAAGGGCTGAGCCTGCCCTACAATTTCAGTTCTGAGCTAGGGTACGGTGGGCAGCTACTGTCTGTTTACGACTGAGGCATGTTAATGTTTGTGATTTCAGGTTAAATTGATCTTAACTTCCCATCTCGCTTTCTCTTTGTGTCACTGAGAAGCCAACGCAGGAGGCTGCTGTCTCCCGTGGCAGCAGCCTGGTTCCATCACCGCCCCCCTCTTTTCCCCAGGGCGCTCTCCCAAGGGTCCAGGGTGCTTCTGGGGTTTTGAGCCCCCCCCCAGGGTCACTTTCCCGGGGCTCTCAGGGACCTCCTGGGGTATCGGGGTGCTGGAGGACCCCAGGACCATCTGGTATCTCTGGGTCACAGGGCTCCCTGGGGTTATCCGGGGTCTTGGGGTGCTGATGGGGCTCCAGGACCTCCCCAGGATCACGGGGGTCCCCAGGTCCTCAGGACCTGGGCACCCCACAAGCCCCAGGCTCGTCCCCGAGCCCCCCAAGGCTCCCCCGGGCTGCGGGCAGACCCCGTTCCTCCCGGGGGTCCCGGCGCTGCCCCCAGACCGGGTGTCCCCACGCCCGTCCCGGGCTCCGCCGGCGCCCCCCCGGGCCGGTCCCAGCGGCTCCCCGGGGGCGGCGGGGGCGGCGGTTCCGCCGGGGGCGGGCCGGGGCGGGGCGGGCCGGCGGAAGCGGGCGGAGGCGGCGGCGATGGCGCTGCGGGGCGGGCGGCGGGCGGCGATGCCGGGATAGCGCCGGGCGGCCATGGCGCGGGGAGCCGGCCCGCCGCTGCGGCTGCTGCTCCTGCTCCTGCTGCAGCTCCTGGCGCTCCCCGCCGGCCGCGGCAACCGCACCGGCGCCGGTGAGTCCCGGCCGGGGGGATGAGGGGTCAGGTTGGGGATGCTCGGAGGCAGCTGGGGATGCTCCGCGGGGGCCGGGGCGGGGACGGAGGCGCACGTCTGGCAGAGGAGCCGGGCTGGGGGAGCGTCCCTGCCCGCCCGTGGGGCGGCGGGGCTCCCGGGGGACAGAGGCGCCGGTGGAAAACCAACCGGGTTACGTTCAAGCGAGCGGGGACTTGTCTGCCGCGCAGCCCCGGGAGCTGGGCTGAGTCCCGCAGCTCCTGCCGGGGGTGGCTTTGAGGGGGCTTTGTGATTTCCCGAGGGATTTGGGTGCTCGGGGACTCTGTGAACCCTCTCCGGTGGAGCAGCGCTTGTGTCGGGCGCTGTAGAGCAGCGAGAGGTCAGGCCCGGATCCAGAGGGGTTTGTGCTGTATTTGCGGTGGTGGTGGTTGTTTTGCTTGGTTTTGCTTTGTTTTCAGGTTACTTTACTTCCAGTGCATCAAGGCAGCTGGGGGGGAGCAGGGGTTTTCGGCAGGGCGGTGGGCTGCTCTTTGTGGTGGTGCTGGGGGTCTGGGGTCCCCGGGAACCATGCCTTCTCCTCCAGAGCGTCAGCCAGCGCATGCAGTGGTGGAAAGGTTTGCGGAGGTGAGATTGTTTGCCTTCTTTACCCTGTCACGGAGGTAGGCTTGTGCCAGCAGCGGCTATCTGCTGTTGATGGTGGTTATCACTTCCTCATAGTCTGCAAAGCGTGGAGGCTGCTCTGGAGGAGCCGATGGCTGAGATGGCCTTTTGCCCCAGGCCCACCCTCCTCTGGCATCCTGCTAGCTGGGTTCCCAGCCCTGGAGAGCTACCCTGCACTTGAGGTGTGGTGGTTGGTTTGTCTCGGCGCCGTCCCGCCAGCTAGGGGAATGCCTCTGTAGGGTTAGGTCTGGGAGCCAGTGAAGATCAGTGCCTTCCCAGAGGAGCAAGGGGTCCTCTTTCTGGGACATTTAAAGATGGATTTTTGACCCAGGCTAAAGGAATAGGGTTTCTGTTACATTATAAACAACCGAACACCTTGCCCTATAGCCATGTCTTGTCCAGAGTCAGCCTTACCATTGTCTGTATAGCTTTACACAGTGTCCTCTTTGAAATGAGGGCTTCATCCTTTTGATGGGAAGCCCTGAAACCGGCAGTCAAGATATTATTTCCTAAAACTACCATGAGATCATCTTTGGACCAACAAACCCAAGCTATTGCAGGTGGCTCTTTATTCTGAAGTTCATATAATGTGTCTCCTCTCTGCATCTGTGATTCTCCTGCATTTTGTTTCTTGTCTTAAAAACACTTTTGGTTTTTGCATATTATGTTTGAAATCTGTATGGGAGAGGATGGGAACAGCATCTATTTGACAACTCCCTTGCTCGGTTTAAAGGCTTGTTTTACATCATGGGACAGTCAAGTGGGACTTTCCAGGTTGTTGCTGTGCTGGTGCAGAGCATACTGAATGGATGGGGACAGACACGTACAGAGCACAGCAAATACTAGAGTATGCTCTCTGGATGCAAATGGGCTGCCGGAGCACACGCCTCGCCTGCGGTGACCTGTCTTTCTGGCTTTTCTCTGCTGATAATCAGTTTATCTGCCTGCGGTATTCGCCTGTCAGCCCAGGTGGAGAGTGCTGTGGGAGTCACCTTACCCGCTGTGCAGCTCTCGGGTGCCCAGCGCAGCAAAGCCCGCGAGCCGGCCCAAGCTGTTTGTGCGTGGACTTTGTCCACGCCGCTGTTCTGTTGATAGAGCCACAGCTGCTGCTGACCTGGTGGCAGGCAGCGCGTGGGCAGGGCAGGCAGGCCCTCAGCCTCTTACTGCGCTTGAGCTCGCTCCGTATAATTGACCAGTCCTTAATAAATAGCACCACTGATTGCTTGAGTTTTTAATTTTGCAGCCTGCCTGCCCTCTCCTCCCCAAAAACCACACAAATCATGCTTCAGCTTTGTGAGGACATGCTGGATGGGTGGCGACTGTGGCTGTTGGCCGTGCGGAGAGCCTGTGGGGTTGGAGCAGCTTGCATCAAGGGAGGAAGGCTTAGCCCCATGCAGGTTGTCTGATGGGACCTGTTGTGTTGAGCAGGGCCAGGGCTCTCCCAGCTCTAATCACGCTTTGTGTCCCTGTCCTGTGCCCAAACATCTCCGTGGACTTCCAGAAGCAAACATGCCGTGTGCATGCAGAGGGCAGCTGGGGGTATAGACGCCGCTGATTAAAGACTGCTCCCTTCTGTAGCTCCTGTGCATGAAATATGGCTGGGCTTGTAGGGGATCGCAGCCAGCTCTTGTTTGTAATAGCCCACGCACTGCACTGGCGTTGCAGCCAGGGAGCATTTGCTTGAAAAGCCCCTTTTGTCGTCTCTGCTCCTTGCTGGCCTAGAGAGCAGCGTAACCCTGGCGCAGGGACCGCAGCTGGACAGCTCTGCCCACGTGCTGTGGACTTCTCGCTGTCCTGCCCGGGGCTCACCCTTCCCCGTGACCTCGCCTGGCCCTGTGCGTTAAGGTGCTGCAAGCACTGCTCCCTTGGCTGGACCCTGTGGATGCGTGGCCGGGGCAGTCCCTATGGCGAGGTGAGGTGGCCACACTCTTCCGCCACAAGCAAATCCTCCGGTTGGCTTGCATGGCTGGTATTTCTTGTTTTCCTGTTGCCTCCTTTCCCTGTTGGATTCGCAGGGTGCCCGGAGGCTTTGGCTTGGTAATTTGCCAGGGAATTAAACCCATGATTACCGTTCCTGTCTCTTTGCAGCGCCGTGGGTGCAGGCCAGCATGCGTCCTGCTTTGGGGCATGAATCGTAGTTCCTGCTAGGATTAGGTTCCTCTTGGCATGAAGTACATCCCAAGGCTCTGGCCCTGCCCGAGGACTGTTTTCCTCTTTCTTTGGCATCTTTCTTAAATTCACTCGGGTCTTCTGTGTTTCCAACACGACCCTGTGCAGCGTTGGAGGAGGGCAAGTTAAACCGCGCTTGCTGCTGTATTCTCTGATAGAAATGAGGAATCTGCGTCTGAAAGGTGCCACAGTTTCTCTCCACTCCAGGGAGTTCCAGAGTAGAAAAGGAGCATCTGGGAGGACTTGGTAGAGATGTGAAGACATCTTCTTCTACCCCCTTGCTGAGTGTTATGAACCTGGTTTCCAGGTGGGCGGCATGGCCTTGGCTCCGCTGTCTCCGAGCAGTTTTGTCCCCTTCTCAACCCCGGTGTGATGTTTCTTTTCCATCCCTGAGTTGCAGTCTGGCTGGTTTCTTGCTGACAATAATACTAATGTATAATTTTGCAGGTGGAATTATCAGCAGGCTGGGGGTGATCTATAGACATAGCTGGGCAGAGGGATGGATGGAGGCTCTAGTTAGTCCTGCTGGCACTTTGACTGAATAGGTGTTGTCCTCTTGCATGACCTTTCAGCCTACCTTAGGGCTGTTCTCACTGTCCCAGCAGCCTTTCGTCCAGGTAGGAAAATCTTTAGACTTTGGAAGGTACGTCTGAAAGGAGAGTTAGGTTTGCAGCCCGTGAATTTTCATCACGTTGCGTGTCACAGGAAGGCAGTGTGTTGTGCAGCACGTGTGTCCCGAGCTGGGTAAGACCGATAACATCAGCCCACGTGCTCAGCAGAGACAGACGAGGGTACAGCTCTTGCCTGTTGGCACCATAAACTGCTGCTGGGGCCCGGAGCACCCCTGCGCTACCTGCACCCATCTGCTCTGCACTGTTTGCCCCAGGGTTTGCTGCTGCCTACTCCATCACCTTTCCTTGTGCCATCAGCTTTTCCTCCTGACCTTTTCCTCCTCCTCCTCAGTGTCCCTGGTGATCTGTGATCTTCAGAGGACATCTCACAGAGCATAGTTAAAAGCATCTTTTAGTGCTTTCTGGCTCTGGGTGACGGTTTTGTAGCAGGGGTGTGGGTGGTTCTGGCTGGAGGAACAACGCGGATCACCATGTATCCAGTGGGGCTGGGATGAGAAATCAGGGACACAAAGGGCTCCTCTCTGGCAACCTTAAAACTCCTGTGTGCTTCTGTGGGCGCGTGTAGCCCTGCAGCCTGCCCCCAGCAGCCACCCCAGCAACTGCTGTGCTCTCTCCCTTTCAGAGTCCCTGTATGTGTCCGAGTACTTCTCTCAGAGCGCACAGAAGCTCTCCTTCTACAGCTGGTATGGGAACGCCAAGCTCTTCCACTTCCGTGTGCCAGAAGACACTGTGCTGCTTCGCTGGCTCCTGCAAGCGTCCCGGGGGAAAGGACCTGAGTGCACCGACATGGAGATCACAGTGTATGTCTGTCCCTGTGCCAGTGCTTGCCC
This sequence comes from Nipponia nippon, assembly GCF_047370975.1. Taxonomy (NCBI): domain Eukaryota; kingdom Metazoa; phylum Chordata; class Aves; order Pelecaniformes; family Threskiornithidae; genus Nipponia; species Nipponia nippon. The sequence goes on from NW_028262369.1 coordinate 7,600,283, forward strand.
ACGTGGCCTTCCTGTCCTTCTCTTGTCCTTGTTGCTCATGGCTGTGGTTGGTTGGTTGTAGGAGGCTGGGCGTCTGTTCCCCAGTTGCAGCAGTCATAGTTTCTTACTGTACTAGAACTAAATCTGTGTTTAAACCTGTAGGAGCATTTCGTGTTCACGTTACCAGTGGATCTGGGGCTGTCTGTCAGACGTGATGTCTAAGAGACGCCGTAGAAATACTGGAGAGAGCTTCACAGTGAGGCCGATGCTGCTGCTCATCAGCAAAAGTGTTCCTGGACCTTTCTGTGCCTGGCAGGATCCTGTGCATGGCACCAAAGGATGTGGCAGGGGCTTGAGAGGACCCAGACCGACTGGAGATGGACAAATTCCCCAGTACAAAGAAACTGAAGAGACTGGGGACGCTTTTTCTGAGGGACGCGGGCTGTGCGTGGAGCAGAGACAGGAGAGGAATGCAGTGTCCTGCAGACACAAGAGCATGAGAAGATTGCAAACTCAATGCCAGTGAAAGAAATGTAGCTTAAAGCAGTACATGAGTTGTTGGGGGATTTGAGATCAAAATCTTACAGCTCAAAGTCTTGCCCCACCTGCATCTTGGGAGGGTCCCAAGTTTCCTGGGCAGGTTGTGCCCTCAGAGATGTGGGTGTCTCTGGCACCCGCCCCACAGAGGTCTTGGCGGTGACTGAAGTTTGCTGCTTGGCTTGTGCTTTCCTGGTCTGTCCTGGGCACAGAGGAGTGCTCTTGGTTGCTCCAGGGCAGCCTGGAACAGATGATCTTTCTACTTTCTGCTTCCCAGAAACATTTCCCATAGTTTGGGGATGTGAGGGACAAGGCAGCAGCTAAATGATGCCCTAAGAAATGAAGACCAGCCCAGCTAAACTCAAACACGTTAATAACACATCATCTTGTCATGTTTGCTTGGTGGACCTGTTGCGTCTGTTTTCTGTGGCAGCGCAGTCCAAAAGCAAGCAAATTACATACCAAATTGGCTGCCCAAATAAATATCTCGCATATTACTTAGCTGCCTGCTTTTCTGCTGCTATGAACATTGTACTGCTTATCTGGAAAGCAGAAGTGTTGGTGTACTGAAGTCAGTCACGTGGACCTTCCTTGGTAAGCATCTTTTTAGTCGCCTGCCCGCCCTCCTAACAGAGGAAATAGGGAAGATGCAGATCTTAGCTAGAAAATGAAAGCTCTTCGTTGACGATTTAGCCTATATGGGGAATTTGCGGATGGTTATGTAAAAGGAGTAGTCTTGCGGCTGGGGCTTAACCTTAGTAAGTGTTGGGGAAATTTGCTTTCAGGCTTGATGGAACCATGTAAATCCTTATCTTAATAAGCAGCCAAGTTAAACCAATCTCTAAATAAATCCCGGATAAGCTAATAGCAGCCAGTCCTCACCAGATGAAAATATGATGGTCCACTTGAAAATGTGGGTTTTTTCCAGTCTGCTCCCTCTCCAGTCTCAGGCCAAGCTGGGTGTCCACTGACAAGTTTGTATCCCAGTTTATCTTGCCAGTGTCTTTACATCCCTCGATTTATTCGCATTCTGGTTTCTTTTGCAGGCACTTTCGCTATGGAGCCCCTCCTGTAATTAATCCACTGGGCACTCGTTTTCCTGCAAATGCGACTGTCCGTCCTTCCTATAACATAACCATCACTCTGAGCAGTGCTGTGCAAAACACCACCTTTGTGAACGTCACCACCCCTGCTGCTGGGGACTGGTTCATTGCTGCCCATCTCCCTGAGGCTGCTGGCAGGATTGAAGTGAAGGTGAGGGTGCTGGTGAGGGTCTCGGCCATCGTACTCTGCCCAGTGTGTCTCACCACAGCTGACCCGTCTGCTCTCCCCTCCTGCAGGGTTTCTCCACTCCATGCCCCTATATGTTCCAGGCAGATATGTTTGTGCTCAGACTCACTGATATGCCCATTCTGGAGCCTGGTGTTGCCATGCCACAAACCGTCGTCTCGCCTGCTAAGCCACTGCATGTCAAGTGAGTGAGAGCAGCGGATGGAAAAACTTGGGGCCGTGGTGGGGTGGGATTTCCCACAGGTGCTGCTTAGGGGGAGGCACTGTTATTCCCACGTGGGGCTGGAGCTGAGGGGTCTCCGAGCCTGTTTGCCGAGCTCCCTTGCAGCAGTGGTAGGGTTTGCGTGGGGAGCACACGAGTGCCCTTATCCAGCTCTTCCCAGGTGGTCTTAGAGGTTCAGCTGCAGGAATTTTAGTTCTTTGAGATGTTTCCCTTGGGAAGGATTTTCACAATACCAACCAGGGCGATCCTAGTTCTTGCCACAAAGCCCCAGGGACCGCTGAAGCTTGGCTGGCTTGTGTTGAGACTACAAGCTCTGCAAACTGCTGGTCCCTCCTCCTGCAGGGTCTTCGTTCCCAAGCATGCCGCAGGGATGCGGTTTGAGCTGCGAAGCTGCATAACAAGCGAGCAGAAAGCATGCACCGTGCGGGTAGTGCTGGGCTCCATCACGCTGCCCCAGTCCTTCCAGAGGATTATCACCTGCACAGGGAACATAAACTGCAGCCTGGCCCTGGACTCACCCCCCTGGGAGAAGTGGCTGCAGATCATGGTGGAGAGTCTCGGCACTGCCAATGCCAGTGTGTTGGTGGAGATGCTGGCTTCTTTCACAGGTGGGCTTCCACTTTCTCTAGGCCTATGGGAACGACCAGAGAGAACTTTGTGTCTACTGTGTCTCTCTTGGGTCTTTGGGTGGCTGGCTGTAGTGGCCTGCATTCCCCAGCATGCTGGTTGCCTGGGCATAACCCTGGGTGCTGAGACCTAGTTGTTACTTTGGAGTCAAAAGTGAAGGCTCCAGTGTTCACCCAAGAGGGATACTCCCTGGAGGGATACTCCCTGTTTTGGAAATGCCTGAAAAATTCAGGGTCTCTGAAGCAAGATATTTTCCAAAGGCTGTTTGGGAAGGAGTGGCTGGCTTGAAATCTGGTGGGGAGAATGGTTTTGGGTAGATGCACCAGACTGTAATGGTATGTTGACTATCGATTGGCCATAAGCAGGCTACAGACAGGAAACCATCTCACAGAGGTTTACGTGGGGTAATGTCTTGGGTTGTAGCGAGGGTATGTCACCATTTCGGGTGACACCTTGTGACTCAGGAGGTCACAAGGTCCTCGTGGCTGCGATAGGCACCTTTGCATCCTTTTGTTAGGTGACCACAATCCCTGTTTGACTCTAGGAAGCTCATCAACTAGGTACATTTTTAAAGTTTTCTTCTGCTGGGGGTTCTGTAATCCCCTTCTCAAAGCAGAGCCTCATCCCGTGTGCCGGAGGGCCTGGCACTGGCAGCCAAGGTGTTAGAGGGGAGCACTAGAGTCTCTGGGAGCGATGGGCAGGCTCCAGCAGTGGGACTCCACGTGTCACATTCAGCTCTATCTGCCATGACGTGATGGCTTGTGCCTGTAGCTACATTGGGTTAGCATCTCTCTTCTCAGCTTTGTCTGCTCACATCTGGGGAACTGGTAGAGACTTTTAGGCAGCCTGTGGTTATGGGACAGCTAAGTGCTGTGCTCTGCCACTGGCTGGTGAATGCTCCCTGGGTACATTCACGTGTCATGATGCTGTGCGTTACCCCTTCTTCTGTTCCCCCTCCCCTTCCCTGCAGCTCCAGGATGCTTCCACCCACTGTACTCTGGCTTCCATCAGTGTCCCAACTTGTGGATGCCGATGCTAGAGTTCCCCCTGCAAAGACAGTGCCTTTCAGGGGCTGTAGCCAATACTGCAGTGCATGAACCAGCTGAAATACCCCAAGTTTGTGCTATCGCTTGAAGGTCTGGAGCTGCTGGGGCCCTGCCTGGATGAGGTGCTAGTCCTGGCTGTGCTGATTCCTCCCCTTTTCTGCTTTACAGCTTGTAGACCAGGAAGTACCAGTTCATTCCCTAACTTCAGCAGCCTAAACCAGAGCCAAACTGGTCCCAGACCAGGTAGCACAGGAGCAGCAGGGAGCTCCACTCTGTCTACTGGAGAGGCTTCACGCAACGCATCCGACCAGAAGAGCTTCTGTCTGCAGAACCAGCCCGTCGTTCGTGAGGATCTGGATGTGGTGTCTGTGCGCTACAGGCTCTTGAATAGTCCCAGCGTGCCTGTGAGCTCCCTCTCCCCGACCCTCCTCCTCCTCAACCTGAACACTGGCATGGACAGCGGGGGTTCCCTCGTGGTCAGTCTCCTGCTTAACAAGGTGCGGAGGCTGATTGATAGGATTGTCTCCCCTTTGCAGGGCTTTGTCCCTGCTCCTGGGCTGGTTTGTCAGCAAACTCCAGGGGCTGTAGGTACCTGTGGGACTTTTTCTCTTTCTTTTTGTTGTCACAAAACACTCTGAGCCTGTTTTAGCCGCTTCTAGCATGTCCCACCTGCCAGCTCTAATTCAAATGCCACAGCTTGCCGGTGTGTGGTGGCAGTTGAGGCAGAGGAGACGAAATGGAAGGCAGCTGCAATGCCATCTTCTCCACAGGAGCCTAGCGCCTTGCCACCAGGGAAGGAGACTGAGCAAGGGAGCCCAGGGATCTTCCTGCCCAAGTCGCTGATTCCCAGGCTGCTTCAGTGACACCCCAAAATCAGCCCCCTGAAATTCTATGAAATTTCCTGAAGGCTGGAGCAGGGCTCAGCCCTGATGTCCTGCTGCCTCTGACTTCTGCCACCCTGTGCTCGTGCTGAAGCGATGTGTGAGCGTCCCAGCTTTGGGGCAGTTCCCCCCGTGCAGTCCCCCGGGAGGCTCTCTTGCCTTTCAGCCAGCATGTAACACGGTGGCAGTGCAGGGTGAGCTGAACACAGGTTTGCCCAGAAAGAGCTGCTGAATTGATGGGTGACCTTGATCTGCAGGATTTATTGTCACCTGCTGTTTCCGTGTACTGTGGGCAGCGTGGGAGGTGAGTTGTGCAGGGGGGTGGCATCAGGGCGCTCTGACGTGGGACACTGCTCTGTTTGCACAGACGTCCGTGAGCCTGGCCAATGCCACCGTGGTAGCGTGTGTGAGTGCTGCTTCACCGGTGCTGTCCCTCAATGCCACACAGAACTGCAGCACAGGTATGAGAGCTGCTGGCACTCACCACCAGCTCAGCTATGCCATCTCAGGGCTTTGCTTTTAGACCTCATGAGCTGTTAACTGACTCAAGACTTTGTGGGGTGTCCCAGGGAAGCCGATTTTGGCACAAGCCCTCCAGAGGTCTTGGTGCTGGCATCTGCCCAGGGGTGCTGGGATGCAGATGCTAGCCTGGCACCAGGAGTTAGCTTCCACCAAAGGAAGGTCTGGTTACCAGCTGGGGCTCTTCCAGCCTCGTTGGCAGGAGGTCTGGGGATGGTCAGGGTATTACTGGTGTGCAGAGAAGCTGAGCTCTGCACTGGAGGACTAGCCAAGCAAACAGGCTGTTCCAGGTGCCCTGTGCTATCTAGGCAGGTACCAAGAGCTGAGATGAAAGAAAAAACAAGGGGCTCAGGAGCAAGGGTCCTTGGTGACTCCTGAGGAGAGGAGCAAGGAGCCACAGGAGCATCTGATTTCTGTGCAGCTAGTCTCAGCCTGGGATTGCCATGGACTCTTCTCCCCTAGTTCTGGCCCATCACAGCACCCTCTTCTCTTTAAGCTTTTTTCCAGGGCTACCCACTGAGCGTGAGCACGTCATCTGCAGAAGCAATGCTGATTGTCCTGTACCCGCAGACGGATGACTGGTTCCTTTCCCTGCAGCTCATCTGCCCAAAGGGCCAGGGGTGAGTCTGGTGTGTCATCCCACCTTGGGGCTGGTTCAGAGTGCTCTGCCTCTGGGTCCTGCCGCCCTTGACTAGCGTGAGCAAAACCAAACCCATGTCCTCACTGCTGTGCCATGGGCTCGTCTCACCTGGTAGGAGTGAAGCTGTGGCTGCAGAGGGGGAAGGAGGCAGGTGGCAGTGCCGACTTGCTCTCTTGTGAGTACCCAAGCAGCTTGTCTGGTGCCAAGCTGGCATGTCTCATGCAGACTGTGGGTGGCAGAGCCTGCCTGGATGAGCTTCTCCTTCCCCCAGTGGATTTTGAAGTGACAAATTGGTAACTGAAAATGCTGCTGTTACTCCTTTGAGGGATCTCTTGAAATGCAGACAGTTGCACCCATAGTCCTGCAGTTTGCCTTCCTGCTGGTCCCTTGTGTAAGGGGCCGAACGCACACTGTAAAACAGTGCTGGTGATGCTGGGCCTGGGCACCAGGGTCTGCTTTGGGGTTCTGGGGAGAGGTGACTCCTGCTTGCGCATCAGTTCAGCAGTCTGAGTGGAGAGGGAGCTGACTCTGCTCCTAGCTCTTGGGAGGGATGGAGCAGATCTTGAAATCGGAGGGAGCTTGCATGCATGAGCGTGGCCTGACCCTCTGGAGCAAAGTGCTCCCTGGGCACAAGGCTGCCCCGAAGGACCGGGGTACCAAGGCAACCTGCTCTCCTTGCAGTGAATGTAATGCTGCAGAAGCCAAAGTGACCGTCTTTGCATACCTCACCCCCTGCTTCAATGACTGTGGGCCGTACGGACAGTGCAGCCTCCTGAGAAGACACGGCTACCTCTATGCTGGCTGCAGCTGCAAGGCTGGTGAGTGCCTTTTCCTAGGAAAATCCTTCCCAAGGGGAGGCCACATTTTTCGGTGGTGGTATTTGGGTAGGGGAGCCTGGGGTCTGCCGTGGCTGCCAGGAACAGCCTGAGGTCGTAGCACCTGCCCAGGGAGCCCTTCGCACCCATGGTGGCCTCTTTGGGAGCATCCTGACTTCCCCAAGGGGTGCTGTGTTCTGGGAAGCACAGAGAACCACAGGGGAAATTGGGAATCGGGCTGAGGACAACTTTCTGCTCAATGGTCATTTTGCCTCCAGCTTGGAGACTCCCAGGGCTTGGAGAGGTCCTTCTGAGCGTCCCCAAAGGGATCAGGCTGCCGACAGGGCTGCCTGAAAGTGTCTTTCAGGGCGGTTTGCTACACAGGGCCCTGATAAGGGATGCGATGAGGCTGGGCTGCAGTCCCTGTCCGTGCTTTGCCATGGTGCTCTGTCTCCTGCCAAGAGCCAGCACGCGGGCCAGCCCTTAGACTCAGAGGTGCCCCTGGAGGAGGAACATCTGTGTCAAGCTGCTAATTATCTTAATGGGATGAGCAGACTGGGCGGGAGTCAGTGGTGTAGGGAAGATGATAGCTCTGCTGTGCTTGGGTGAGTAAGTGTACCTGTTCTCAGCAGAAGGACAAGGCAAAATGTGGTTCAGTGCTGCTTTGGGCCTGAGCCAGGACGTCCCTGCTGTCTGCTGCAGTGCTGATGCTGGGCAAGGAGCGAGATGGAAAACAGCATCCTAATTTCCCCGAGGGGTGCCAGGTTCTGGGAAGCACAGAGCACCCCAGGGGAACTGGGGAATCAGGCTGAGGACAGCTTTCTGCTGAATCACTTGGAGCAAAATGCCCCATCTGCATATTCGTGACCCAGAAATAAACTGGAGAGAGCAGCCTCTCTGGGCTCTGCCTGGCGGGGAGCCAGCAGAAGGGGCAGAGCTGCTGGCTTGGTTTCTAGTGGCACTGCAATGGGATGGATGCTACTCTGCTTGTTGACCATAGAGTGCCTGCACGTACCCAGGCTGCTCTGTGACTGACCTCCTTTCCCCAAAAGGAGGGCATGGGCACCCTAATCTTGAATTAAAATAATTACAATTAAAAAAAAAAAAAAAAAAGGAAAGAACAAAAGGCAGGTTTGTGTTTGTAGAAGATGGTCTCACTTCAGTCCTTGGTATCCCATTAGCAGGCTGAGAATTGACCCCCATGTCAAGCCTAGAGTGTGTGCTGTCCTCTAGAAAGTTTTCAATCCCATGTGCCCTGCACAGACCTGGATGTCACCCTGGGCTGAGGCAGTAGGTTTGGTCACCCTGGAGAAGAGGAGTTGGAGAGGGGTTGAACCACACCTTCCACAGCCCACAGGGGTTACAGGGACCCTGGAGCCAGGCTCTTCTGGGGGAGCACAGGGAAAAGGCAAGAGGCCGCAGACACAGGCTGCAGCAAGGAAACTTTCAGCTAAGTCGAAGAAGACAAATCTCCCCCCGTGAGAGTTGTTCAGCTTTGTACAGTATCCAGGTCTCCATCCTCGGAGATCTTCAAAACTCAGTTGGGCAAGGCCCAGGGCAACCTCAGTTGGCTTTGCACTCTACCCTGCTGTGACAGGAGGTAAGACAGGAGCCCAATGGCTTCCTCCATGTTGTGGATCATTCTCCACCCTGGTTCCTGGGATCTGTAGGGATGTTGCACCCAGCTTACACTATCATCCGAAGCATCTGAGCCTCAAATGCTTAATGTATCACCTGCAAGTAGCATGTGTGTTGAGTTACTGTGGGAATGAAAAGTACCAGCCTGGACACACCTATGCTGTATGTAGAATGGCCCCTGCTATGTCGGAATAACCTGGGGGTGTCCTCAGAGCAGACACGGGGCTCTGTTGGGGTTCCCCAAGACTTTCCACAGCAGAGCATGCAATGAGTAACGAGACCATCCTGAGAACAGGAGTGCGAGTGGCTGACGGAGCAAGGGAGAGAAGGCCAGGAGGTGGTCCTGGCGTGTGATTGCCTCTTCCGAGGAGTCCCAGGCTCTTGCTGGGTGCTGCGGGAGGACAAGGCAGGGCATGCGAGATCCACACAAACCTCTCTGCTCCACAGGCTGGGGCGGGTGGAGCTGCACGGATGATACCAAGGCTCAATCTGTCAGTGCACAGAACCTGGCCACCCTCCTGCTCACCCTGAGCAACCTCATGTTCCTGCCGGCAATAGCAGTTGCTGTTTATCGCTACTACCTGGTGGAGGCCTCCGTCTACACCTACACCATGTTCTTCTCCACGGTAGGGATTGCCTTTTGTCGGGTCCACTGCTAGCTTCCCCTCAGCATCAGGTATGCTGCATGGGACTGAAGTCCTTGGTGGAGCAGTCCATCCTGGAGCTCCACAGGGAGCTTCTAGGGGCATTGGATGAGCACCTCCATGGACAGGTCCTGCCCCTTCAGAGCTTGGTAGGAGTGTTATTTTCCCTGGACTCTTCTACCCACACTGCGGGTGCTTGTATTTGGGGGTGGGACCCCAGGGAGCTGAGATGGGGTTGGAGCATTGTGCACTTGAAGGGTGCTGTGTTAGGAGCTCTCGGCTGCTGCTGGGAGGGTGCAAGTTGATGACTGCTCTCATCTGCTTTCTGTAATGGTGGAGCTACCATGGGCCGAGCCTTCTCCTGCCTCTCCTTCCTGGAAAGCCGTGTGCTGCTGCTGGATTCATGCTAGCCTTTGCTTTTGTCCCCGGCTCTAGTTCTACCATGCGTGTGACCAGCCAGGCGTCGCGGTGATGTGCATCATGGACTATGACACACTACAGTACTGTGACTTTTTGGGCTCTGTGGTGTCCATCTGGGTGACGATCCTGTGCATGTCCCGGGTGAAGAAGATCCTGAAATACGTGAGTGTCAGGTAACCCCGCATGGCAGGGCCAGACCTGAGCCAGCCAAGCTGCGGGTGGCCATGCTGAGCCCTCTCACGGCTGTATTTTAATGACACAGCCCAGCCTGGTGACGAAGCGTGTTTGTCGCCCAGTGCCACCCTCATTTTTAAACCAGTGGGTTGTTTTGTCCCAGGGGTTTGGATCATGAACCTGCGTGATTGTAGGGACTGGGCCTGAAGGGACTGAGATTTGTGGGAAAGGTTTGTGGGTCCTCTGGTTTCTCCTTCTGAAGGTGCTGCTCCCGAGTCCTGCATGCACGCAGGGCTGGGTGGCCAGGAGGTGAGGTTCTCCCTGCCTTTGCAATGGCTGGCTGTGCTCTGGCAGCAGATGAGCTGCTGACGATAGTGGTGGTGTCTCATTCCCAGGTCCTTTTCGTCTTGGGGACCCTGTTAATTGCCATGTCCCTGCAGCTGGACCGCAGAGGGGTGTGGAACATGATGGGTCCCTGCCTCTTTGCCCTTGTCATCATGATTGCAGCGTGGGTAAGTACAGGCAGCCAGGCAGGACCTGCTGCCCTGAGCTCCCTTCCAGAGAATGATGGTGGCAGAGCAGACCCCAGGCTCCAGCCCATCCACAAGGAGAGCTTGATCTCCTTGAAACACCCAGGTGGAGGGAGGGCAGGGCAAGGGATTTGCCTTCCATCCCTCCAGTAGCTGACAAATCCCCCAGTTACGGGTCTCAGCACAGTCCAGCTGCTGCAGCTCCAGTTGAGCGCACACCTGTGGCTGAAGTATTGTCCCAGAGCAGTCGGCTGTTGCCCATGCCCTGGGCAGGAGCTATGGCATCTGTGCTGGGCTTTGGTGTCACAGCTGGATAGGGACTCTTGCACACAAGAGATGGGCCCAAGAAGGGGGAGGGGGCTGAATTTCTCAGGGGCAGCAAGCACACCCTCTTGCTGTGAGGTTAGCAGATGTTCCTGGTCAGGCAGCGCTGCCCGTTTTCCCCTGCCTAAGCTTCTGCTTGGCTGCTTAACCCTCCTATGCTTTCAAACCTCCAGGTTTACCACGGAGTGAAGCGCAGACACTGCTACCCCTCCTCGTGGAAGCGCTGGGTTTTCTACCTCCTCCCAGGGATCACCTTGGCTTTCATCGCTATCTCAGTATATGCATTCATGGAAACCAATGAGAACTATTACTACACCCACAGCATCTGGCACGTGCTGGTGGCTTGCAGCGTTGCTTTCCTGCTTCCTCCACGGGACAAGCATAAGAAGCCCTGGGCCTGGTCACAGAAGCTCACTTGTCGCTATCAGATTTGCCAGAACGACCGTGAGGAGCTCTATGCTGTGACCTGAAGCTGCTCAGCTCCTGGTAGCAGAGGTGGAGGGCTGGTGCGGTTGCTCTTTGCCTGGGCTGCCCCTCTCTCACACGTGAGCAATCCTCTTACATGCTCATTCACTGGCTGGGAGAGCTCAGTATGGACCAGGTTTAAAGACGAAGATGGTGGGCTTGTCTTGTGAAGGCAAGTTTGAGGCCACCTCTGCTTTTCTGCTGGGATGGGGCAGGCTCTTCATGGTTCTAGATCAAGGAATAGCCTGCCCCCCACCTCCCCATGGCCCTGGGGGAAACTGCCAGCCCTTCCTCCCCTCCTGCTGCATCCATGAGGCTTGGGCTTAGCCCACGCTGAGCTGGAGCCAGGGCTTTGGCTGCCGGGCTCTTCCCTGTACACCCTGTCCTAGTAGAGGGCTGTGGGATGGGTATTTCCCCTGCCATCCTGCAATCAGCATTTGAACCCAAGAGAAGAACGGGTTTCTTCTGATCTAGGGGGAAAATGCTGCCATGTGCCCTTGGTGCTGATGGGGAGGGAGGGAGCTGATCTTGGCGTGCGCTGTGCCCTTGGCTGCTGTCTCCATGGGGGTCTGCAGCCTCTCTCCCCATGAAACAGGCAGTGCTGCTCTTACCTAGTCCTGGTAAGAACAAGTCCTGCAAGAACAAGGCCAGGACTTGGGCCCTGGATTCAGGATCAGACTTGGCAGGAATGTGAAAAAAAAAAACCAAACGCGGGAACGTGCAAGAGGCATCAGCAGCATCTCGCCCAGAGCTGTGAAACCCACAGCAGTGCAGGGTTTAGTCTAAGTTTAACTTTAGCCCTCTTAGCCTGGCTCCTTCCAGATGAGCTGCTGTACTGTCCCCTTCCTCTCAGTGTTCAGGTATTCACCCTCTTCCTCCCTTTTGTGGGTTGGGCACATGCGCAGCTCTGCCTGGGCAGAGTAGGTGGTCCGGGATGGTATCCGAGCTGTGCACCCCCGGCTCTTCCAGCCTGCTGTGTCGTGGAGGCTGGATGTGCTGTGGAGTCGTGGCTGATCAGAGGCCACCGGCAGTGTCCCGCCCCAGCCAGGAGCATCGCCATGGGCTCCCCGGATGGCTACCGACTCCTTCGCAGCGTCTGTCTCACCTTAGCCTTACTATAGGGCACGCAGGCATCAGAAAGCAAGGGCAGAAAACTGGCAGCCAGGCAAGTTGTCTTTGCCCATCCTTATTCTATAGATAAGGGCTCAAATGCGTCATTCCTTGCTGGTTTGTTCCTTGCTGGTTTATTCCAGCTGTGGTCGGTCTGGTGTGTGCTGCTGGGAGCCCCTCAGGTGGCTTTGGGGAGGAAAGAGCTATTCATGAAGGATTTGCCTCCTAGTTTATAGGAAACAGGGTTATTTCTTTGCTTTGAAAGGCGCCCAGCATTCTGCTCAGCTCTGCACTTTATCCCTCTCCCTCCCCTTCCTCTGCAAACTCCGACGTTTTAAGCAGACGCAGGACGAGCGAAGGGCGCTCACCTGCACCCAGCGATGTCGTCCCCCCGGCACCCACCTCCCCTGCGGTTCCTTTTGCTGCTGCCATCTACCACACCGGCAGCACGGCGGGAACCGGGGGATGTCGGGGCTTCCTTGAACTTTTATCACTTTTAGGCACTTTTTCCCCCTCCCCAGGTTTGCACAGCGGCCGTTGCAGCCCCGGCACTGTGGCAGGCGACCGCTGCTCCTTCACAGCCGTGCCGTCCGCGCCAGGCTGCCGGTTTGGCCCCGGTGCTGCCGGTTACCAGAGAAAGCAATAATTCCTCATCGGGCTTTTTCCTTCAGGGGCTTCCGCGCTGCCAAGCAGGGGAAGCTTCGGGGCGAGAAATCCTGCTAACGTCATTGTTTATTTTGTGTTTGATGGGTGAGATTCTGCTTTTGCCCCCCCACCCCGCGGCTGTTGGCCCTGGCACAAGGTTGTGTCAGGTGCCTGGGGTGGGGGGGTGTTAATTATTTGGGGTAATATCTGAGCGAATTCTCGTGTCTGGGGAAAAAAAAGGTTATTTTTTTTCTTTGCTGTTAATACCTGTGATTATTTTATACGGTAAATTTTAAAGCTTACAATTTTATAATTTAATAAAGGTAATGGTATTTGAGGGCAAAGAGGTGGTGGCTGGAGCCGAGGCCGCTGGGGCCAGGGCCGGAGCAGCAATGGCCGGGCAGCCGCAGGCGGCGGGCGAACGGCGGGCGCGGCGCGGCCCCTGCCGGCTGCCGTCGTCGCCCCTGCGGCCCGTCCGCGCCAGCCAATGAGAGGCGGCTCCGGCCCCGCTTCCGGCCGCCGTGGCCGCTGGGAGCGGAAGCCGGGGGCGGCGGGAGGGCGATGCCGCTGCACCGGTACGCGCCGCGGCTCTGGCCGGCCCTGCGGCTGCGGGAGGGCCTCTGTGCGCGGCTGCCGGAGCACTACCTGGCGGCGCTGCAGGACGACACGCCGCCCACGCCCGTGCACTGGCGGCCGCTGGGCGTGCGCTACCGGCGGAACCCGCGCACCGGGGAGCGGGAGCGGGTGCAGGACGTGCCGGTGCCGGTGTACTTCCCGCCCGCCGCCGACGAGGGGCTCTGGGGCGGTGAGGGCTGGATCCGCGGCTTCCGATATGCGCGCAACGACAAGGTGAGCGCTCCGGCCTTTCCTTACCCCGGGCCGGCGGTGCCCGGTGGGGGAGCCCCGGGCGACCAGGGCCCGCTGGCAGCAGCCTCCGCCTTCCCCCAGCGGCACGGGGCCGTGTGTTGGGCAGCCCGCCCAGCCCCTGGTGCAGCCTCAGCCCGTTTTGGCGGGCAGCGGCGAACCCCGGGGAAGGCGGCGTCCGCGGGCCCTGACCGCCGGGCCCTGCCCAGCTCTCCACCAGGCTGCCCAAGACGTGGAAGCCGCAGCTCTTCGAGCGGCAGTTCTACAGCGAGATCCTGGACGCCACGCTGACCATCACCGTCACCATGCGGACGCTGGACCTCATCGACGAGGCCTACGGCTTCGACTTCTACATCCTCAAGGTAAGGCCCTGCACCCGGCGGGGCCAGCAGGATTCACTGTGCAGCAGCCTCAGCGCGGCAGGTCTGCGCCCACGCTGGCCTTGCTCAGGGGCCTGCAGGCATCTGCTGCTGTTAATGTGTTGGTGCAGGTCTAAGGCTTACGGCCTTTAATACCCCCTTGATCAGAGCCCTTGGTATTAAAGATCAGAACTGTGATCAAATTAGCTCCAGAAGAGATCCAAGGGATCGTTCCCCTTTCATAACGTGTGTCCTGAGAGCTTCTACAGCGTGCGGATAAACTGCCAGTGTTGTCCACGCGCTGATAGACTTGTGTGTTCTCTAGCAGCTGGTCTCTTGGTGCAGTTTGACATCAGACTTAATTTCTCTAGACTCCAAAAGCCGATATGTGCTCAAAGCTCGGGATGGATTTGAAGCGAACGATGCTGCTGCGACTCGCACGGCGGGATCCTAAACTGCATCCTGATGATCCAGCCAAAAGAGAGGCGATCTATAACAAGTACCAGGTGGGTGCCTGACCTGCAGTCCCTGCCCTGGTGTCTGCAGCGATGTTTGCTGGTTGTCCAGACTGATAATGCCCTAATCACCCTGTTGTGGCACAAACCGCGTTTAGGGTTAAGAGTATGGGCAGAGAAGATCTAAACATCGTTTGTCAGGTTTTTCTTGTCTGTCTGTGGGCTGCTAATTTCTGTACTGATCATTTAGGAAGACAAAAGCCTGTATTTTACTGTGATCGAGGTCAGTGAGGGTCTGCATTAAGCACTGGTAGAAGCTGGCACTGCCAACAGCAATGAGAATTTGTACTGATTCTGCAGCGAGGAGCCCAGACGGCCTGTGTGCACTTCCGTTTTGTGCAGCTGGTGATGGTTGCCAGCATAGAAACACCACCAGCTCTACAGTCCATGGAGCTGTGCTGAGAAACAGCTGCAGAACTACAGAAAGGAGAGGCGCAGCAGTGGGCACAACTGATCAGAGAAAGCAGGACCCTCGCAAAGGGAAAACGAGAGAAGGGAAGTGGACTTTGGTTGCCAGCAATGAGGGAACAGTGGTTTAAGATTTGTCCGTAGTAACATTCCTACTGGATCACCTGTTTGTGTGAGTTGGGCATAGAGAAGATTTGCATCTTAGTCACCTGGAAAGACTGTACCACCCGTTCCTTCTTTTATCACAGGAATTTGCGATCCCAGAAGAGGAAGCTGAATGGGTTGGCTTGAGTTTAGAAGAAGCAATAGAAAAACAGAGGCTCCTAGAAAAAAAGGTGAGTTCCTGAGGCAGTGCTTAGCGCCGAGGTGTCTTAGCTGCATCAGGCTGGACATCCAGCTGATCTGAGCACTCCTGAGCGGTAGAAGTGGTGCTCCAAAACTCCCGAGCAGCCACGTGAGCCCAGTTAAATTTGGGTGCCCAAAACATGGGGCTGAGTTAAAGCACATTGTAAAACCAGATCCCCCAGTTAGGTGAGAGAGATTTAGGGGGATGGCTCATAACTCCTGCCCCGTTGCGTGAATATCTTTGCCTTTGGTTGCCTTCTGCTATACTCCTGTGCTTTCGGACATGTGGATATGAGCTCAGTTTGTGACCCTCTGTCACCACATCTCACTTGTTAGAAGCAATATGCAGAGCAGGGTTCCCCAGAGAGCTGCTGGGGCAAAAGGGCTTCCTGGGGGATGGGGTGCGTTGGTGACGTGTCCCCCAGACCTGTTGGCTCCCGTCGTGGCTGCAGCAGGGATGGAAAGGTCAGGAGCGCTGACTGCATGAGGCGGTGCTGGGCCCTCAACCCTGTGGGGTCCAGCTTCTTCGAGGAGCATGTTCACCCAACCTGCTTCAGTACAGCTCTGATTTAGGGCAATGTGAGGAGGGAGGCAAGCTTTTTGTAGAAGAAAAAGGATCCCTGGGAGCTACTGGTGATTCTTGAATGCAGGCAGAACTGGGAGAGCTGGTGAATGTTCCACACAGGTGCCTGCGTCTTTGAGGCAAGGTTATAGAGCTGAGCAGCAGCTGTGTCTGGAGGAGTAGCACAGCAGGTTGTCTTGTTCAGCCACGGAAAAAAAACAGGCCCACCTTCCTCTGGTTTAACTGTTAACACTCCCACAGCACTGGCTCCCTGGGCTCTCCGTTAGACTTCACCCCTTGCTGCTGCTCAGGTTCACTCCTTTTAAGTGGTTTATCCTCTGCTTTGTTTCAGGACCCTGTCCCGCTCTTTAAGGTGTATGCTGAAGAGCTCGTCAACCAACTGAAAGAACAGGCACTGCAGAAGCAGTAGAAGGAAAGAAACCTTTGGAGCAAACCCCCTGCTGCAGATCAAGCTGTGGGGTTCAGGGAGTCTTCTGTCTGAACCACGTTGTGTGGAGGGGGCCACATGAAGAGCATGCCCAGGAGCATGTTGCAGTTATCGAAGTCTAATGACAGCCTAAATTCAGTGAGGAACCATTCCTGTGGGCTGAGGAAGGAATTTCTGTCCTGTGGCCTCTGAAAGCGTTCTTGTAAGACTGACTTAATGTGGTTCTACCTGTACAAGTAGTTGGCTGCTGTTGAGGGCTTGATCACTATATAAAATGAAATATGCATTTTGGGAATATCAGTAAACTTTCCTGTGATACTCATTGCTCGTTAGTGTATTATAGCAGGGACTCTAAGACATGGTGGTGTAACTTGGATCAGTCCCCAGCCTTCTGCAGCAGAGACGATTGTGCCCCAAAAGCCTGACCACAAACCCCTGCCTCAGGCGGTGCCTGCCAGCAGGTGGGGCTGAGCTCCCCATCCACAGTCGATGGCTGTACAGCTCACCCTTGGGTTCCAGCACTGTTTCTGTTTGAAGTAGGTGATTTTTAAATCTTTTATTTTGTAAAAATGTAGCTGAAGTGGGTGTTCAAGCCTTTGCTTCTGTCTGGCAACAAGGGACTGAAAAGCACTTACCAGAATTAAGTGCTAGTGAACAGCGCTGTGTGCCACTGGTGTCGTCTGTAAGCTTTGTGGTGCTGCAGTGGGTTTCTGGCTGGAGAAAAAGCAGCCTCTCCTCCCTTTCCCTTCAGCTCTGAGGGGAGGGACAAGCACAGAGCTTGCAGGATGGACCTCGCATGAGCCGCATCTCTGGATTGTCGCCCCAGGAAGAGACTTTGCCTTAACCTCGCCTTGGGATGAGACATGCTCCCCGTATGCAGCACATAAGGGCAAGTGTACAGTCTTGGTTTCTGAGCCACAGGACCCATGATAAGAGAGAAACCGGGCTTGTAGAGCAGTGTGTGGCTGGTGCCCTCTGCACTGGAATGGAGTAGAACCACAAGGGAGCAGAAATTCTCAGTGCCTTAACATCTGCCATAAAGATTTGGGAGAGAGGTGCTGCGGGGGTGGTTGCTGGGTGGGCACAGAGCCCCTGCAGGGCTGTGCTAGGTGGCTGGGGATGAGGGAGGTGGTCGAGGTGAACGTGACATAAATGGTGGCATTTCAGGAAGACCAGACTTCTCTGCTGCTTTTTGGGCCAGGGAATGGCTTGCAGCTCTCGCAAGAGGTATTTGAGCCCCCAGGTGAGTGTGGCACGGCTGTGCAGCCCTGGGCTGGTGGGGCTGGTTGGTCAGGGGCTGCCAGACTGGGGCTGTGCTGTCTCTGCATGGGGGCAGGAGGCTCAGCACTGCAGGGGACAGCGTGGGTGGCAAAAGCTGGGATGTTTCCAGCCTGCCTGTGTGTCTCAGCTCCAGCAAGTCCGGGTTCTCAAGAGCAAACTGGCACCGAAGGTCACGTTTGCCTAATTAATGATTTTGTAGCTAGGCCAGCGCAATGACATTTCCTTATCTTCTTCCTCTTCTGCAACTGAGCTGAATGGAAAGCTGCTGCCCAGCTCCTCGGGGACCCTGACACTCTGCCCTCGTTAGAGATAATTAGCTGGGACAAGCTCCTTGTTTGACAGCTCTGCTCATCATTAGGACTAGCACAGCTCATGCATTTTAATGCCGCTCTGAGCAAAGCTCCAGACTGTGGCTCTGTCCCGGCCCCCCTCCGTAGCTTTACTGGAACGTGCTGGTGCGGGTCTGGCCTCTCAGGCCCAGTGCAGCTACGGCAGAGCATGGCTGGCGCCTGCCCGGATCCCATTCTCAGCCCTGTGTGGGTCCCCGAGTGCCTCACAGCTCCTCAGCAGTGAGGGGGCTGTTTGGGATGGCTGAGTGGGCAATTACCAGCTCCTTCTCTGTACTGGGGGCTAGTAGGTTTTAGTTATGTAAAATTATCTTCCTGTTGTGTAGTGCGATATCTCGGGGGAGAGCTTTGGCTGTACGTCCTCCCCAGCTGCGCTGCTGGTATTGCCTGTCCTTGAAGTTGATTCTGTTCTTCAGCACTGCTCATCGCGCATGCCCGTTCTGCAGGATCTGCTGCTTCGGGAAGGTTTGGTGGGTGCTGAGGGGTAGTGAGATGGGACCTTTCAGCAGGACCTGGGGAAGAGCTCCTGTCCCGCTGGGGGCGGGGGGTGCTACTGGGGGCACCGCAGGAGTGCGATAGGAGCTGCAGGAGCTTCTCCATGGGGAAGCTATTGGAGATGTGGTTAATCCTGACTTCTGAGTTGGAGCCCTCCGTTCTCTCATCCTGCCTTCTCTGTGAAACCCTCCCCTTGCTCCTGTCCCTACACCCATGTTGGATGTGGCCGGGAGCTTACTCTCATGGAAATACTCTCCTGACTTGAGGAGAGCTGGAAACTCTGCTTGCGGACCAGGGATGCTGCAGCTTCACAGAAAGCAAAGTGCATGGTTGCACAGCCGTAAGCATGCAGGGCTGGCTCGCCCTTCTGCTAGGCAGATCAGAAAATGTCTCGGGGTGGGCAGGGAGCCCCTGTCTGGCTTTCAGGGTAGTTTGGGCAACGATACCCCCCCAGCCAGGTTACTTGAGGAGGTGGAGGAATAGCTCAGGGCCCAGTGTTAGACCTGTCCTGGTTTTATGCCTGCTTATTTGCAGCTCTGACCACAAACTGAGAGCTTGATTCTGCTTGTATGGTGGTAGTAGTTTTTTATCTGTCCAGGTGGGCTCAGTCTGGCAGATATCAAGTTCCTTCCCTGCCCTAGCAAGGGGAATCGGAGGAGCTGGTTGTTTGCCATGACAACGTGTTCCCAGAAAGCCACAGATGCCACAAACCTGTGGGTGCAAATTGGGTGCTGTCAGCTTGAGGCTGCAAATCCACCCCGGGACAGGGGAAGGGCCTGGCTGCCGAGCACAGCTCAGACCCGAGCACTGCCTTGAGCTTCAGCAAAGGTCACCAGGTGCCGTCCGTGTCTAACACCAGCCACCGTGAGGATCCTGAGCACCGCTGCAGCGTGCACAGCAAATACCAACACACAGGCTGGGAGCAGAGACCCAGCAGCTTGCGAGGATGTGACAGCCAGTGACAAGCTGCCAGAGAGCCCTGCCCAGGGTCACCTTGAATCTGACAGCTTAAGATAAGGCTGGGGTAGCAGTGGAGACCACTTAGAAGGGGGAAAAGTGAAAAATGATCTCAGCAAGGTAGCAATGAAAGGAAAAATCTCGAGGAGAACTGGCAGGCCAAGGTTTGTGCCAATCTGTCAATGCAATTCCTGGGCAAGATGGCTGCTAGCCAGCATCTTGAGTGCAGAACCACTTGGTTGTTTTATTTTTCTGTGTAGGGACTGCAGCCAGTGCTGGGAGGACTTCTGACGGGGCAAACCCAACCATAGCGCTCTGCCTGAGGCTTTGACTCAAGCCTCAGGTTTCCTTGGCTGTTGCAGATAAGCGCCGCTCAGCAGCGCATCTGTAAGCACAAACAAGGGAAGGGCTCGGGGCATGCCATGCCTTGTGCCGGGGCTCCCCATGGACTGCCAAGCTGTGAGCTCCCGAGAGCCACCCTGCAGAGTTACAGCCACGGAGGCCACCTCGAAGGCCGCCTGCCGCAAACATGTCTCGTGGTGACAGCCCTTCCCAGTGCCACCAGGGCCAGGCGGCCCAGGGGAGGTGCAAAGTGGTCCATCACCCACCGAAGCAGTGCAGAATGGCGAGGGGTGACCCCCGTGCCCGGGTGGTTTTGTCTGTTCGTGGTTCAGATGGAGGAGGGGGGGGACGGCCGTGGCAGATGAAACAAGGAGTGGACATGGCCACAAACTGGCAGGTTCAGGTCAAAGATGAGGAAAACCTTGCCCCAGAGCATGCCGCCATCAGGTACTGGTCAGCAGAGGCGGGGATCCCCAGCCTTAGCGGTTTTCCAGGTGTTGGTGGACAAAGGCGTGGAATGCAGACAGCGAGATGCACGCGTGCAGGTATCAGCCACCAGCGCTGGGAAGTTAAAAGGTCAATCCAGAACTGAGAGATCCTTGTTTAATTCATTCCTCAGGTAACAAAAATACACAGTTTAATAGTCCCAGCATGCCACCACAATATATGACAGTGCCCCTTGAAACACAAAAGCTGGGCCCATGTGCTGGTTGTGGAGGGGGTTTGGTATTACAGGGCTGGGGGAATCACCCCCAAACCCAACGTTGCAAACAATAAAGCAGAGAAAAAAGTTAATTGTGGAAAGCACCCAAACTGGGAAAGCCTCAGTTGGGACGGCTGGACTAATTCTGCCGTTCAGCAATAGCGGGACATGTATACTGACCTTGCGGTTCTGAATTCCCAAGTCTGTGTTAGCTGATATCTTGAAGCAATGTTTGAATTTTGTCCATCTCGCTTATGGCTCCCAGCAAGCCATGGTCACTGATCCAAAAAACAGCTTGAGATGAAGGCTGTATTTCTCAACAAACTTACTTTCTTATCTATTTAAATGAATGAATTCAACAGCATTTTACTTGTAAATTCCCCACAGACCCCTCTGTACTCAAACAGTGAGTAATATTTTGGGAGCATTAGCAAAAGCAGTGTGTCCCTGCCTTTCATGCCAGTCTCAAAGGCGAGCCCGCGTTTTCCCTCATGGCTTTCAGGCTCTTAGTGTGGAGCAGCCATTGCAAAGGGACATGATTTTTAGGAGCACTATGAATCATGAACGCAGTGTCAGCACAGGTCAAAACTTAGCCTGAAAGTCATCCCCCATCCTATGGCATTTATCAAGAAGAGGTTTAGAAACTCACTTGGGCAATTCCAGCAAACGCCTTTCAAATATCGCTGTTCTGTTTGCTTTCAAATCAACAGGACTCAACTTCTCCCAAAAAGCTGGACGCAGATGCTGAGGGCGGTTGCGGCTGGGGGTGTGCACAGCGCTCACCCCCACAGCTTTGCTCTCTGCTTGGGATTTGCTTTGTGGTGTTTAGAAGCGACGAGGAAAAGCAGCAAAGATCCTCATGGCTCTGCTGGTGAGTAACGTTTGTGACAAGTCATTCTGCATTTTTGGGATCGCGGTGGAGCCAGGCTCATGTCAGAGGGACATGGCAGGAGGCCATGGGTAGTGACATGGGAAACACTGGTTGGATGTAAGGAAAAACTTCTTCCCCAGGAGGGTGGTGCGGCCCCGGGACAGGGTCTGGAGAGGTGGTGGCACCTCCATCCTTGGAGGTTTTCAAAACAACAGGGCAAGGTCCCGAGTGACCTGGTCTAGCTTGGCAGCCAGCCCTGCTCAGAGCAGGAGGTTGGACTGGAGACCTCCAGAGGTCCTCCCAACCTCACTTTTTCTGTGATGCAGTTTCTAGTAGCTATTCTACCTTGTGAAGGCCCCTGCAAAACAGGCATCAGCTTGAGGAGGGGGTATCAGTAATGAACTAAAGAAGACCAGCTACCAAGTGCTGGCTGGAGGGGAAGGGCCTTGTTTGGGCAGGAGGAGAGGGAGTCTAATAGCTCTGCTTCCTCCCCTCCTCCGGGGTATGAATGGTCACCATCCTGCCTGAAGCTCCTTCTGCAGCCTTGTGCTGTGCTCTCTCTTCTCCTATCCACCCAAGGAAGTATCTCATGAGCACAAGCCATCACCTCCAGGAAAAGTGGCTGTGGGCATGGATGGTGGGATGGAGCTGTTGGCCACATGCTGGATCACCAGGAGCCCAGCAAAGTGGAGCAGCAGACAACAACCTGGGTCTGCGTGAGCATCCCTGGGGCTTCTGGCCTTGGGCGCTGGTTAGCCATGCCCAGAAGAAGGCCCTGGCAGCTCTCCATGAGTGACTGCTGGGTTTCCTGGTCCTGCTGGTTCCCAACACGCTGCTCATCCTGGCCAGCTGCCCCAGCTGCGCAGGGGATGAGGTGTGAGATGGTGTGGCCGGTTGTGTCACCGTCAGGTGGCCTGACAGTGCCCTGCTCCACAGTACTCTGCTGTGGCTCTGCTGCTTGCAGGACACGCAGCTTGGAGCACAGCCAGGTGAGACCAGCCTGGGGCCAGACACAGGGTCCTGGCTGGAGAGGGACACGGGCAGATCTGTGGGGGAGCTTAGCTTTTGCGGTAAGGAGTCATAAGAAAAAAAAAAAAAAAAACTAATAAAATCTACATATGAAAATGTATTAATTGCCCAAAGCATCTACTCCTGACATGTTCCTGCTTCAGTCTCTCCTACAGCCATGGGCTGAGCTGGACCAGGGACGCTGGGCCAGGGGTGCTGGGCACACAGAGCACGAGCAGGTATGTGGAGTTACCTCCATCCACAGCTCCTGCTGCATGTCACAGGCTCAGACTGGGCTCCTTGGCTGCAGGAGGAAGGGCTCGGGGGTGCAAAGGGGAGCGGTGCCAGCTGGGGACTGGCCACAGACACCTCTGCCTGGCCGGACTCTGCCGTTAGTGCGCATCTCCGTTGCACGCATTTACCAGGCAGCCATTGCCATGGTAACGCTGGAAATGGTGCTGTTTCAGGCCAGTTAGAGCACTCTGACAAATGCAGAAAATGGCATTTCTGAGGCGGGAGCAGGGCTTTGCTTGCAGGGCCTCCAGGTACCTGGGGACGTGGCTGCTCGGAGAAGGTCCTCACAGGACTCGGTGCCCCCAGGGATGTGTGTCCCAAGCTGGGGTGAAAGGTGGTGGAGGGAGCATGTGGGGTGGGAGATGCTAGGGGAAAGGGAGCAGCCACAAAGTGGGCTTCTCAGGCAGCGCTCCTGGCATGGACAAGGCTGGGACCGGCAGAGCTCGTCCCTGGGACTACCTCCGGGTCCGAAGCAGCCCGGGGCCAGTACGAGGGATAGGGCAGTCATTTCATGGAGCTGCATCCTCACCCCACATGTCAGAGCCATCCAGCGCTGTGCTGGTGTTTCCTAGCTGTCACTGGATTATTCATCCATGTAAGAAGCAGTCTGTGCCTTTTTGTGAGGACAGCTCGCTGTTGTACAGTCAGGCTGGATTTTTACCTGTGTGCCTTTATAAAGGCTGCACTCTACCTGCTGTTTAATCCTCCACGCAGTCCTGTAAGATGCTTTTGCAGATCCTCGTAGCCAGCCGTCATCTTCTCGCCCTGATTGTAGAACCATAGAACACCAGGTTGGAAGGGACCTCAAGGATCATCTGGTCCAACCTTTCTAGCACAATCTAGACAAGATGGCCCAGCACCATGTCCAGCTCAGTCTTAAACGTGTTCAGCGAAGCGGAGTCAACCACTTCCCTGGGGAGATTATTCCAATGATTGATTGTTCTCATGGTGAAAAATTTTCCTCTCATGTCCAATCGGAATCTCCCTCGGAGTAACTTGTACCCATTACCCCTAGTCCTTGCTGTGTGACTCCTTGTAAAAAGGGAACCTCCATCTTCTTTGTAGCTCCCCTTTAAGTACTGGTACAAGGTGATGAGATCACCTCTAAGCCTCCTTTTCTCAAGGCTGAAAAAATCCAGCTTTCTCAGCCTGTCCTCATACGACAGGCTTCCCAGACCCTTGATCATCTTGGTGGCCCTTCTCTGGACCCCCTCCAGCCTGTCCACAGCTTTTTTTGTACAGCGGGGACCAGAACTGTACACAGTATTCCAGGTGTGGCCTAACAAGCGCTGAGTAGAGAGGGATAATGGCTTCTTTATCTCTGCTGGTGATGCCCTTTTTGATGCAACCCAGCATCCTATTGGCCTTCTTGGCCGCAGCAGCACACTGTTCACTCACATTGAGCTTCCCGTTCACCAGGACCCCCAGGTCCCTTTCCATGGAGCTGCTCTCCAGCCAGGTGGATCCCAGTCTGAGCTGCACTCCTGGATTATGTTTTCCCAGGTGCAAGACCTTACACTTGTCCTTGTTAAACTTCATAAGGTTCTTGTTAGGCCACTCTTCCAGCCTATCCAGATCTTCCTGCAGGGTGGCTCTCCCTTCCAGAGTGCCTACTTCCCCACTCAGTTTGGTGTCATCTGCAAACTTCATCAGGCTACACTTGATCCTGTTATCCAGATGACTTATGAAGATACTGAATAGTGTTGGGCCAAATATCGATCCCTGGGGGACCCCATTTGTGACAGGTTGCCAGTTTGAGAAAGAGCCATTTACCACCACCCTTTGGGTGCGGCCCACCAGCCAATTCCTCAGCCACTGCCCAGACCACTCGTCCAGGCCATAACGCATCAGTTTCTCCAGGAGGAGGCCGTGGGGAACCATATCAAAAGCCTTGGAGAAGTCCAAGTAGACAACGTCGACTGCTTGCCCCATGTCAACCGAGCAGGTCACTTTATCATAGAAGGCCACCAGATTTGTCAGGCACAATCTGCCCTTGGTGAAGCCATGTTGGCTTTTCCCAATCACGTGCTTCACTGGACTCGTGATGGCCCCCAGGAGGATCCGTTCCATGACTTTCCCGGGGATTGAAGTAAGACTGATGGGCCTGTAATTACCCGGATCCTCCCTTGAGCCTTTCTTGAAGATAGGGGTAACATTTGCCTTCCTCCAGTCCTTTGGGACATCCCCCGATCTCCACGGCTTCTCGAAGATTATAGAGAGTGGCTCCGCAATGACATCAGCCAGCTCTCTCAACACCCTCGGGTGGATGGCGTCAGGGCCCATTGATTTGTAGGGGTCAAGCTCCTGTAATAATTCACATACTAACTCCTTCACTGATGATCAACCAGGTATCATCAGCAATCACCTCCCTGCTCCCAGCTGCTGGAGGAGTGCTGGGCTGTGCAGAGAGCCCTTGGGGGCTACCCTGCCCTTCGCACCGCTGCAGAATGCCCACGTTGTTTTTTAACCAGGTACTTATTCACATGGGGACTTGCCCACTCGTTCCAAGGCATCTTAATTTCCTTGATACGGAGCCCTCCTGAATGTGTTGTGAGACCCAGATGGACCTTCCCACTTGAGTCTCACCTGTCCAGCAGGATGTGGGGTGACTCTGCCCCAGTAGCCCATCGCTATCTGTGTGTCCGCTCATTTTCTTCCTTAGGATGTTGTCCATCGACTTCTGAGGCTGGTCAAGGACCTGAGTTTGATTAAATACTTCCTCCTGAAAGCCATGCACGGATTTAGGAAGGTTTCAAGTAGGGGAAAGTCTTTACTCCTAACTTGAAGCTGTCTTGCTCCAACTCTGGGAATTGAGCCTTGTGACGCTCTGGCTCCCAGAGCAAGGCTTTGCTATACCTGGTATTTTCTCCTTTCTCACCTTGTAACCTCTCAGTCTGTTTGACATCAAGTTTCAAGTCTTGCTGCAAGGCTTTTTCTCTAGAAATCATTAGCTGTGGCCTTTTCTTTTTGCCACAGTTCTCTATCACTGGTTTTAAAGCGTGGGACTGGAGCTGGGCACCAGCACCAAAAATTGGGGGAAATCTCCGTGGATGCAGGCGCCAGGCTGGCAGGCTTCCGCTCGGCCAGGCGGTCCCGGGATGTGCAGAGCCAGGACCTACCGAAGTGCGGAGGTGGGAAATCACCTGTATACAGACCCACTTGTCCTGCTCAGCTCCCCTCTCCTCTGTGAATACTGTGCTCCTCTCACCTGTTAGCAGTTTTTCCTTGTTTTCTGCATGATACGCTGCAGAAAAAGGAGAATTAAGGCCTTTGCAGGGCTCGGGGGAAGGTACTTTTGTTGGGAGGCTTGTGGAGCAGCTCTCTGCAGCAGGCTTCAAGACGGTGGGTCCCTTGCGGAGGGGCCAGGAGGTCCCGGGTGGCCGGAGGGGACGGCAGTGGTGGGAGGAGAGGGCAGAGGGTGACGAGACCCTGGCATGGGAGCTGGGGTGATGGGTGAAGAGCAGGGCCAGTGGGCGCGTGTGGCTAAAACCATGATGGCATGCGGCTAAAACCGTGTGGGCTCGGGAGCCTGTGAGCCGGGGAGTTACCATGGGAACCGCCGGAGGATGCTCCGGAGGGCAGCGCAGTTCTGCCGGCATGGCTCCGTGGCCTTGGCGCCTGCGCCTGGGTCCCCAGCCGCAAGCACAGGTGGAAGGCTCCCGTTGCTGGGAGCGGGACCGGCTGGGCCCCCAGCCCGCAGGTACCTGGAGAGGTACCAGCTTGTCTTCAGCAGAAAGGGAGCGATTCCCTTTCAGCTAAGCCCCAAAGCACTTCACAGAGAAGCTGCCTTTAAAATAGAGAAAGCGCAAGTGGGGGAGCAACCCCAGGCAGGACCAGAGCGGGGGTGGGACCTGCAGCCAGACAGCAGTGCCTGGGCTGTGCCGAGGCCGCCAGCTCCGGGGTCCTGAACCTCACACACACCCATCCATGCTTTGCACGGCTTCCAAACCCTGCCATGCCTTGCAGAGGCTGGAGCAGGGCAGCTCCTGGCCCCAAAGCGCAGCCATCCACCATGTAGCAAATGGCTTTAAAGCCAGGGCTGTAACACTGTCCCTGGGGCAGCTGCATGGTACAGAGCCACTTGCTTGGCTCACTGCTTTGCTGCCCTGCAGCGAGCTGGGTGCTGAAGTGCTCGGCTGAATTGGGGCCGGCTGCATCCTGCGTGTAGCTGGCCGGCATGTTTTGTTTAAGCCGAGCCTTCCCGGCCACCCTGAGCCAGCTGTTGACCCAAGCACGGGTGGCGAGAGCCCTGCCCTCAGTGCCTCCCTCTGCTTGCCCCCGGCCCCCAGGTGGGCTGTTTTCCCGGCTGGCCTGGCACTGGGACCAGCTGCATCGGCAGCAGCTGCTCTGGGCACCAGCCAGCCCCTTTCCCCAGGCTGCTCCACTTCCCTGGAAGCCTTCAGTGACAACATTGTCACCAGCCCTTTGCACACCCAAGAGGGCTGTATCGCGTGCATCGCTCCCATGTGCTGCTGCTGACATGTTCAAGGCTGGCTGCTCTCAGGAGACAGGCCTTCCCTTTACAAGCTGTCTCGGTTTCCCAGGTAGGGTGTATTTACTCAGGTGCCCACAAAGGTTGTTTTCAGGAGCATCTCTGCTAACTTGCTGGTACGGCATCGGAGTTGGTGCCCTGCCCTTTCCTAGCTCACCCTGGAAGATGTTAAAAGGAAAATCATTATCACAACTGCCAGGCTCCAAACTGCCCTTTCCAGGAGCAGGGAGGTAGGGCTGTTTGAGCATCAGCTGGTTCATCTCCTGGTTCCTTCAGGAGCCTTGGAGATGCCTCCTGGCCCCATAGCTCCTTGCTGCTCCCTCCTCAGCTGGTTTCACGTTGTCATCTCTGGTCACCCCAGTCTCCTCTGCACTCCCCAGTGAGCTGGGTGGGAATCACCCAGTTCTCTCACTGCCAGCACTGAAGCAAGGACCTTGGGCAGCGTCTCCCAGTGCTCCTCCTGCAGCTGCCCTGACGGACTCCTCCCTCTGGATGGCTGTGAGGAGGGAACGGGAAGATGACCTTGGCTTCCTTTCCCTTTCCCTCAAGCCCACCCTGCTCCTCTCACCCTGCTCCCTGTGAGCTCTCGATTTTCCCAGGGTCTCTCCAGCCCTTAGACTCTTCCTAAGACCCTTTTTTTCCCATTTCCATGGAACTGCTGTTGGTGCCAGTGATGACCAATGGGGACAGAAGTGCCCTGCAGGTCTCATGTGGGTGTTCCAGCCGGCGAGGCTGGGCTGGGCACCTGTTTGCTGTTCTCTGGCTGCAGCCTCCGTCCCTGGACCATAAGGACGGGGACAGGGCCAGGCTCCCACCTGCCTCTTGCCTGTGGGACCCACCCGGCCAGGAGCACAAACCGTGTTCCTCTGTCCTGCGGGCTGCACCACCGCCTCTGGTCTGTGCTCACAGGTCTGGCAATGAGACCTGTATGCGTTGCTCTGTCCATCACTGCTAAACACCCTCCAGGAGTATTGAGAGCCTCTGTGCCTTGCAGACCTGGCAAGGAGCAGCTCAGCATGAAGGCAGCGGGGCAGAGCGGGTGCTCCAGCATTCCAGCATCCAGGGATGAGCGTGGCCAGAGGTACGAGCCGCCCCATCCCAGCCAGCACCACCGGTGGGTCCCGCAGAGCCGCAGAAAGTGCCGGCCGAGCCTGGCAGTGCTGGTGCCCGGGCAGAAACCCCACGTGCTGTGAACAGGAATCACTAACGGCAGCAGAGGGGAAGGAGGGCGGAGGCGATGGAGGACTGCTCGGCCCCATCCCTGCTCTCCAGATGAACTGGTGTGAAATCGCCACGAAAGGCAGAAGCGGTGGCTGGCAGCCTGGCAGCAAGAGCCCACCATGGCCAGATCCTTGCACCCGTGGGGCGCCGTGTATCCCCACCCAGCGCTGCTCCTTGGAGGAGGATGATGGTGAGGGCTGCACGACGGCGCAGGAAAGCCCTGGCATCGAGGCATTGTGCAGCAGGAGTGATGGGGAAAGGCTGGCCGGGGGAGGCAGCCGCTTTCTGCAACAGCCTTCAAAGAGTTTTCCTTAAGTGTTACTGCTCTTTAGGGGTTCCTTCTCCTCCAAAAAAAAAAAAAACAAAGGGAAAAAAAGGCGACGAGGAAGAGCAATCTCTCGGTGTGGGATGAAAGCGGCCTGTCTTGACTATTTACCCAGCAATTATAAGTAAATCGTTGGTGCCTAACGGGGCCGGTTGCCATAGTGACGATGGGATGGAAGGACCAGCATTTGGTCCTGGCCGCAGCCAATCAGGCTGGGAAGCCCAAGCTGCAATATAAAGTAAAGATTCCCATCTTCCAGCCACACACTTGCCAAGAAAGGGAAATAGGTTCAAGAGTCTGGGGGAAAAAAAGTGCTCTGGACAGCGGCAAGCAGGGCGGCTGCTCCCGTCATGGCGGACTGCGAACGCCCGGGCAGGTGAGAAATCCCAACTCTCCCCATCTCCCCGCTTATTGTTCTCCCGCGCCGCGGTCCCCTCCGCTGCCCCACCCCACCCACGCCGCCGCCCCGACCCCCTCGCCCCGGCACCCACAATGAAACCCCCCTTCAGGCGAGAGACAAAGAGAGGCGTGTGGAGAAAGGCTCCACCATTCTCCCCAAATTGCCATCGTAGGCCTTTCAAATCAAATTTCGCAAAGCAGCTTCATCAAAGGCCCCCAGCTGAGAGGCGCGAGCCCCATATTCCTGCCCCCCCAGCAGGTCTGGGGTGGTGCAGTGATCCCACACAAAGTCCGCGCCACTCCAGAAGTGTCTTTACAAAAAAAAAAAAAAAGGGGGGAAAAAAAAAGGGGGGAGAGATGGAGATAAAAAAAAAAACGCAAGCGAGAAAGAGCGGCGCCTAAATTGCTCGTCGTCTCCCCATCTCATTACTCGCGACTTCTGAGGACGGGTATTTCCAAAGGCTGCTATGAAAGACTTGTGAATGGGGCCCCCCCCGTATGAGATCAAAGCCCGAGGGCCGGGACGGCGGGGTGTGCCGGAGGAGGGGGTGAGCAGCGGCGGCGCCGCAGGATGGTGGGGGGGAGCCTTCCTCCCCTGCTGCCGCTGCCCTCCATGTTTCCCGGTGTCGCTGCTGCCGCTGCCTGACCCATCTTGCAATGGAGACCGGGGACAGCGGCCGGAACCCAACGGCTGAAACCGAGATGAGCAAACTCCACCAGCTCGCAGTTCGGCAACTCTCCCAAAATTCATGATTAATAAAGGAGCTCATTCCAGCCGGGACCTCTCCGGACACCTCGAATTGCAGATGAGCAGGCAGCTTCCCCATCGCTCGAGCCCACTCCTTGGGTCTCTTCCCTCCCCACGCTGCAGCATCACGAGCCTGGTGGGCCACCAGCAGAAGGGCCGAGGACAAAGGCAGGAGGACAGAAGTTGTGCCACTTTCCCTTCCCGCTGCCTCCCTTCAAATATGGGCTGCTTTCTTCTGCTCAGAGACAAATTCGGCTCCAGGCAGCGTTCCCACCACTAGCACCACCGGCAGACAGGCGCCCCATGAGCGGCACGGAAAGCAAACTCACAGATGGTAAAATAAGAGAGTCGTGTAGGGTTCAAAGAGACCTTCTATGTCAATTGTTATATTATTAGGTAAACTCTAAGAAGAAAATCTTTTAATCCACTGTGGCTAATCCAGTCCACTTTTGTTGGCCAGGACATATTCAGCATCAACAAAAGGCTCTGGCCGACGGACACCGGCATACATAATGTATTTATAACTGCGGGAGCCGGCTCGGCGGCAGAAAGAGCCACCGCTTGGGCCAGCAGCGGGGGCCGGGGCGGAGGATTTGCCCGACTTTTATCAGTTTTATTTTCATTTCAAAGAACCCGGCTGATATTTGCACTGCGCCGCTTATCAGGGGGAGCACAAAGAGGGCAGGGATGTTCGCAGCACCAGCCAGCCCCGAAACCCCGCCGGGACCCTGCCAGGACCCTTGCTCCTTGCCTCCCCCCGGGGCCGAGGCAGCGCCGGGGTGGTGGCAGCAGAGAGGGCTGCAAGGGCAGGTTTGCCCTATGCCTGGTTTTGGGGTGATGGTTCCCATGGGGTGTTGGCAGCTGGGCACAGCTAGGGTGGCTCCTCCCGAAACAGCTGTCCTGGGCTGGCAGGATCCCTTGGGATTTACCCTGGGAAGGTGCTGTTGCCCTGGGATGGGGGGAGTCACCTTCCCACAAGGACGTGGGATACAACTGATGCGAGGAAAGAGCTGCAAAGGGCTGGCACCGCGAGGTGGAGAGCAGCGCGTGGATAGACCTTGTCCTCCAAATCTGGGGAAAGCAGAGACCGGAGATGAGGAACCTGAAAAGCAAATAAAAACCAACGGCAGCAAAGAGCAGGTGGGACACGAGTGTGGACCATGTGGCCACAGCCCAGCCGATGCGAGGTCTTCTGGAAGGAAGAGGTGGGAGCTGGTGGGACCGAGCTGAGATGGGTCGAGGCAGCAGCCACAAGCTGCTGTTGCGGATGCTGGAGCCGAGAAAGGGACACCGGCCACCCAGCTCCTTTAGGCCTCGGGTACGGCCCATCCTGAGCAATGGGCTCCCCCAGGGCAGGGCTGGGTGGGGGCCCACGCCTGGCCCACAGTGGGGCAGGAGGGGATGGACGGCCAGGCTGGCTCCACAGACTGAGGCGGGGATTGAAAATGGCTGTGAAACGCCTGGCTAGATGGGCGCTGGTGGCCATGGGATGAGAACAGGACTGAGCAGCAGAGACCTCTGCAGAGCAAGGAACCAGGGTCTCCAGTGGAGGTGAGCTCACTCAGGAGCTCATGGTCATCCCAGGATGCCACTAAGGCAAAAATGTGCTTATTCCCACCGTGGGTAGCTCAGTGCCATCCAAGGCCAGTGGCTCAGATCCAGCAGTGAGGATCTTCATGGAGACACAGCAATGGAGGAACCAAAAGGGCTTTTTCCAAAGAGCCCAGAGGGCTTGGCCAGGGTTTGATCCTCATGACAAGGGACAGCGAAGGAGACGAGCCGTCTCCTGAGGGAGGGGGGGTTACCACACCCCAGATGCTCCCCAAGGTGGGCACAGGGTGTTCAGCCATGAGGGTAGAGCTAACAGGGCACTGATGAGCCACACCACTGTAAGTGGCCTGGGGAGCAGAAGAAATGGCCTCCAAGGGATACTGCAAGCCCTAGGTCAAGCTTTTCCACTTTCACTGCACTCATGGGTACTTGGAGTCCTCCAGAACTACAGTCTTCCTCAAATGTAGTTAAATTGGCCAATGCTCAAAAGTTTCTGCAGGGAATGGATGCACATACAGAGTGCAAAGCCATGAGGCACCGGCCCTGGATGGTCCATCCTGAGATCCACCAAAGGAGCCAAGGGACAGGGCGTGAGGGATGTGGATGCCACCCATGAAAGCAGATGCTCTCCAAAAGGCTGGAGTGTACTGTGGGCTGCTGGGGTGCCCCGACTCACTGAACCTCGCTGCCCAACCCAGCCCGTTGCTCTAACCATCACCAAGGCACCCCCAAAACTCCTGGCTGCTCTGCATAGCGCATCCAGAGGTCCACCCAGCAGAGGAGCTGCCAGGCCAGACCAACACACAAGGAGCACAAACCACCTGTGAGACAGAGGATGAGAATCCAGGCTAAATCATCCATTTTCATCAGGCAGAAGTTTAACAGCAGGGGCTGGAGAGGTGCCAGGCTCTGGGCAGCTGTTGAACGTGAGACTGAGCTAAGTAGCCCGAGTTAAAGATGTTCAGCGTTGGAGATCTGAAAACATCTCTCCATTGGGAAAAGGGAGCCATGGACCTCCTCTGCAGGCACCTCTGCTCCATGTCCCACTGCAGGAGAAGGCTCAGGTGGGCTGGGATGGCTTGTGGTATGGGCTGGGGTGTCACGGGATGGCTGCCCACAAGATGATCATCTCCAGACACAGCCCATGGGTGCTCACCCCACCTCATGGTCCTGGGGGGGTCAGAGAAGTGTGGGAAGAATCGAAGTCCATGTCAGCCTTCTCTGTGAGACATGTTCTCCACAGCATGTCCTTGGCACACTGGGGAAGCTGCTGCTGCCACCGCAGGAAGATGCTAAGTCCAAGGTCTGGCAAGATTTGGTGTTGTACATACACCGCAACACGATTTCTCATGCTTTGGCCAATTGTAACTGTAAAGGATCAGGACAAAACACAATATGAGGCCTGATTTGCTTGTGTTTGCCAGCCGTGGGTTCTCATGAGGCTGGTCACCACACCAGCCAACACTTGCCCATTGAAGGACTTCTGGCAGAGGAGATGCATTAATAAGAGAAGACCCAGCAGGACTGGCAGAGTGCGGAACACATCATCTGGGAGAAGACCAGGAGAGCCTGGCACACCGAGGTCAGAAAAGCCAAGGCTGCAGGATCAGGCTGCTGTCTGCTCCCACCACAGGGGGAAGAGCTGCGTAGGCTGAAGGACACGGCTGGCGTGAGCATGAGTGGTGTGAAATGGCTGCAGATGTGCAGGCTGGACACCAGAAGGTGGCTCCAGCCCTGCAGAGCAAGGGACAGCAGCTGCCTTCGTGTCCTGATGAGGACAAGGGCCGAAGGGCTGGGAAGCAGCATCGCTCTATGGAAAATGGTCCAAGGCTTGGTGTCTGGAAGAGATGGGACACAGCAAAGCTTGAGACACCTGCCCAGCCTGATGCTTACATCTCTGCCGAGCAGTTCTTGTGTCTCCTCTCCAGGGAAGGAGAGGGCCATGGGATGCTCATGATTGCTAGCCCACGTCACCCCCAGCTCCCAGCCATCCTGTCCCAGAGAGGACTTGGCTCTGCTGTGGTTCACCTGCCCGCCATGGCATGGGAAGGGGAGAGGATTTTAGGAGAGAGGCAGCCTGGGGTTTCACACCCAGGGAAGACAGCTACCAAGTCAGGAGCATGAGCAGAAAGGGCCACTGACAGTCCCAGAAGTGCTGGCAAAAGGGGATGGGGAATCTCATGGCCAACATTTAGCATGAGGGCAGGTTTGCCTTGGCTGCGGAGCATGTCTTGCACACCTCCAAAGACAGAGACCCCCCACTTTTCCCAATTTCCTCCCACAGTGAACCATTTTGTGAGCAATTTCTCTGGTTCTGTGTCAGGATGACTGATGCTCTGCACATCTCGATGAGGGAAACCCTTGAGATGGGTCAGCACCAAGATGATCTCCTGGGCTGGGCTTGTGGTGGGGCAGCTAAAGCAGCAGAAGAGTTTGAAGAACTCTTCCATAAGAGCATGAATAAATGGCACTCACTGAGCACCCCCAGCTCATCAACCGTGGCTCAGCACAGCATCGGTTTGCTAATGAGGAGCAGCAGAGCCTGCCCCAGCCTGCCCACCCATGCAGCCTCCTCCCACTGCCACAGCCCCACCAGCCCCAGTACACTTGGGTGTCCCCAGCTGGTCTGCAGATCTCCAGCCATGGTGCAGCAGGAGGGCCTCCTTCTCATCACGTCTCTGTGCATTTTTGCTCTTCTCTGCAGAAGGAAGCAGGTAAATCCCAGAGTCACTGCTGGGCTGGGTCCAGCATCTTGGCTCAGCTGGTCAGGACCTCAGCTGGTGTCCAGCAGTGCAGAGCCTCTCCTGGTGTCATTCCTAGGACCTCACTCCCACCATGGAAGAGGAACCCTACAGAGAAACCTCCTTTCCCAGAGGTGGTGCAGCCCTCAGACAGGTCACCAGGGGTGGAGGGGCTCCAGCACTTGCCTGTGCTGAGCCCCGGCTGCCCTGGTTGGGTGCTGGTGACACAGAAGTGCAGGGGTCCCATCCACCAGCTCAGCTGGGAGGGTTGGCCAGTGCTGGGGAGGTGGGTGCAAGGGGAGATGGCAAAGGAAGGCAACCACCACCTGGGGCGGGAGGTTTTGGAGGTGCTGCTGGGAAGCAGGAGGCTGGGGAAGGGGTGGTGGAGGCTGGAGTCCTAGCACAGGTAGGGAGAGACCCCAGGAGGGTCTTTGGCTGTGTTACAAGAGAGCTGGAAGAGCAGGGGGCTCCCAGAAGTGCCCTGCCAGGCCTAGGGGTCCCCCAGCCGGGGCTGGCGTGTCCCCCTGGCCTGGAGCAGACCTGGTCCCTTGGTGCAGCCCGTCGTGCTGCAGAAGAGCCCAGCGAGGGCTCTGGCTGGCAGGCTGTGACTTCCCACGAGCGCGGCCGTCCTGCCTGCCGGCGGGCAGCCACCAGGAGCCTGTTACCAGCAATTAGCTGCAAATGGCTTCCCAGCCTGGCTGCTGGCCTGCCTGAGCGCTTGGAGCCAATGCTTCTCTGGGGCACAGCATCTTTCAGAGGAGCATCTGATGCCCTGTCTGAGAGGCATGAAGCAGCGAGGAAAACAACTCTGCAGGAGAAATAAGGGGTGAAAATGCCATGGGGATTTCACAAGGATCCATTGCCGCAGCCAAGGTCTGGCTGGGTTTTGGACCTGCGCACATCAGCCACAACCTCAGCTGCTGTTGTCACTTCATGGGCTGGGAGCTCTCCTGGAGAAGGACAACACCGAGTTGAGACCTGAACTGTACCTGTCAGGTACGTGCGCAGGTAAAATGATTTCCAGAGCTTGTCCCAGGTGCACAAGTGTTTGAGATGTCCACACAGGCCCCACCATGCCCAGCAAAGCTGGCCATAAACCGGTGGGCCACTAGGTGGACTCGTAATAAACCAAAATTGCATGACACAGAGCTCGCTGACCGTCCTCCACATCCTTGCGAAGAACCTCGTCAAAGCAGATGCACTGCCAGCAGCATGCATCCAACTGGCCACTACCTGGTCACCAGATGTTGGCCAAAACATGGTGAACAGACCTTACTTCTCACAAAACTTTTTGCCAGCTCCCTGGGAGGGCTGACCCTTCAGGATAGGTGAACCAGGAGTGTGGGGACAAGCACTTGCTCCCCAAGCCAGACTGCTGATAGCAATGATATCAAAACAGTCAGGCTGGAAGTCTGCACGGCTGTAGGACAGACATCAAGGCATCACTAAGCTTGCTTTTGCCAGCCGGGCTAGTGACCACATCTAAGCCAGAAAATTTCACCCGGTGTTGCAAAACAGATCTGCAAGAGCGGAGCAACCGATATTTCCAGCAGGACTCTTGACATCAGCTTTCCCTTACCCCCCAGTAGCCCAGCTGGTCGGGATCACCGATGGCTGGATAAAGGAGATCTGCCTCTCCTGCCAGGATCAAACAGGTTCAATTAGCACGGGCTGCTCTGGGACAATCCTGCTGGCAGGGACCAGCTGTCTCAATGCAGCTGTCAATGATGTGAGCCACCCACTGCACCCCACATTCCTCCCTGGGGGTGGTGCCCACTGCATGCCCACCTTGTCCCATCCCACTGTGGGGACGCCAGAGCAGCAGCTGCAAAGGGCGAGCGAGTGAGCAATGCCCAGGGGCAGGTGGGTGAGCCCTGGGTCTGCAGTGAGGCTTGGGGACCCGGGACAGGGATGTCCCCCCAACGCCACTGCTTCCTCCTGCCCCAGCTCCCTAAGGTGGGACCATTTCTGTACTGATAACCGCTCCAGAGCCCCCATGCTCAGGGTCAGGGCAGTCCCAGTATGGCTCGGGGCAGAGCAGAACCCGCTCCAGACATCTCCATCTCATGAAGGGCCAAGATATGAAGTGTGTCCTTCAGGACCTTGGGAGCAGGACCTCCTCCTGCAAGCGGGGACCAGAGGGTGTCCCCACCTGGCCCAGCTCCCCTGCAAGCATCTCCTGGGCCGGGTGGTCCCAGCGGGGATGAGCTGACATGTCTTCTCTCTGCAGAGCGGCGCTCCTGAGACGCGCATGGATGGTGTCGCATCCCCGCCCCCCCGAGAGGAGCAGCGAGCCTGGTCGTCTGGAGCATGGAGAGGCAGGAGTGCGGGGCGCAGGCCTGGGGCAGACCCCAAAGGTGCGTGCGGGAAGGCGCGTGGGGTGGGACATCACCTGGGGGTGCCTGCTTTCACCAGCCGGTGACAAAGAGTATTGGGCATTGGCAATGCTGGCCGAGTGTGTGTGCGATGGGTTTTGGCAGAGAGAGTTGATAAAAACTGGGGGAGTCATGGGGTTTTGGATCCGGCAGGGGTCTGGCAGGATCTCTTTGCTCTGCCGGACTTGGGCAACTCTTCCCTGAAAGTGGCACAGGAGCCGGGTGGAGGGCCAGGTGGCCACCAAGGTCCTGGCATCGGCTTGTGCGCTCCTCTCCTGCGCTGCAGCCCAGAGCAGCAGCGCCGGCTCCTTGCCCGAGCAGGGCTGGGGCACATGCTGCATCCTCGCCACTCGGCCGGGACAGGCTCAGCAGCCACCCACCACCCACTCCCACCCTGAGGGAGGTCCCAGAAGAAGCTAGGTCCCTGCCCAGGTGATTTCAATGTTTAAGGACTTGAATTTCAACCTTAAATCTCATTTGTAGCCTCAGTCCCATGGCTTTTGCCACGGGTTTTATGCAACTCCTAGAGCATCATTGGAAGGAGGCCATTCATCAATTACAGATGATTTTCTAGAAGGAGATTGCACCTACCCCAAGGTGTCATCACTGTGAGAGAGAAATAGCTGGCTGGTTATTGGGTGATCAGCTCATCTGGAGCAGCCTCCCAAGGCACAGCATGATTACAGTCTGTAATCTTTTTTGGGGGAAACACCAGGCTTAGGGGCTCTGTAATCTGGCAGGTGAAGGCAAAGCAGAGCTGGGGGAAGGAGGTTGATGCCAGGGCAGGCACAAGGGGAAAAGCCAAGCAGGGATGCTGCCGGGGTTGAAGGCAGAACGAGACCCTGGGGAGAACAGGCCAGGGTGCCAGGACGCTGCAGGGGCTTCCCTCTGCCGTACGGGCATCTGCACCACCACGGACAAACACTGGCAGCTGCAAAAACTGCTGCCTGAGCTGGCCCAGGCCCTTATGTTCCTGGAAGGAGCCCACCTTGGTGGGAGGGCTGGAGTTTTTCTTATTTTTCATGTGAACAGTAAAACTTTTGCCCCATCCACCTGCTCCAGCCCTGTACCTGGGAGGGGGGAGGCCCAGGGATGCGCGGCGTACCCTGAGGATTTGCAAGTGAGCACCCATGTGGGAATGGGAATGGACTGGGAAACTGGGATGATTTTGCTGGAGGGGAAGGACCTGAGCACCCAGAGCAGCCGAGCCCCGCACCCTTCCCACCTGCCTGGAACAGCAGCCTCAGGCATGGGCTTTATAAAAGAGCAGCATGTGAGAAAAAAGGCATAAGCTTGGTGTCCCAGTGGTGCTACACCCTCTTTGGCCAGGACTGGAGGCAAATCCAAGGCAAGCTGACAAATGTGGGTGTTTTTGCCTCTTTTGAGGTGGGGAATCCAAAGCAGGAGGTACATCAGGCTGTCCACGGGACCTGCACCACGGGGACTCGGAAAGCTCGGCTCCTGCTGCTCCGCAGATGCCGTGGGGGGCTGACATTGCCAGGATGGGAAGGTATCTTTAGACCAGTGCCTCCCGCAGGGAAGGATGCTGTGAGGGTTCAAACCAGCATCGCCCGCTTCAGCTCTCACCTCCAGCCCCTGGCACGGCTGCTCATGGGCATCCTCGCTGCCCGCGCAGGGAGGTGCTCTCTCTCTCCCGGCCCGGCAGGGCAGGAGCTCCCAGCTCCCAGCCCGGCCGTACCCGTGGCTGTTTCTCTGCTCTGTTCTCCTGCCAGCCATGTCCTGTGGCTCCACTTGCTCATCACCTCCACAGCAGTGCCACTGGGCTGCTGGTGCCTCATCCCAGCTGGGCTCTTTGGGTTGCCCACGGTTCCTGGTGCCACAACGTCAATACTTTTATCTTGACTGCTAATACATTTTCTTTCTCCTGCTCTGCAAGCATCATCTTGCTAGCAGTCCAAGGGAGAGCTATCAGCCTCCTCTTCCACCCCAGGACATTTTTTTTCTTGGCAGCCTCTTCTGCCATCGCTGCTCACGTAGCCAAACCTCAACTCCTGCCTCAGAAATGAGGGTGCTCCAGGCACAAGGCGGGGACGTGGTACACAGAGGGCCCCTCTGAGGGCGAGCTGCCCTTTGCCTCCACCAGCAATCAGTGTAGGACCTCACACTTCAGGGTATTTCTATTTGTCCTCCAGTTTCAAAAAGGTTTTTTAATAAAACCGAAATTCGGCACCACTTACGACCTTGCAGGGTCCTTTTAAATCGCAGCCAAAGGTTGAACAGCACCATCTAGTGCACTTCATCCCGAAAGTGTCCGCGCCGGAGGGACGCCAGCTCTCACCCACGCACATCTCTGCTGTTAGAAGGGTACGCTGGATGCTAACAGCCCACCAGCCATCAAACATCAGCGCCGGGTCAGGCCTGCCTTGCTTTGGGGAAGCCGGTGAGTCACTATTAAGAGGAGAATAATTTGAGATTAATATTCTTAGTGCTGAAGCTGAACCGAGCGCTCTCAGCCTCTGCAGAAGTGATGCTGGAAGGCTTGCAGCTCCCAAGCCAGCCTGGCAGGGAACTGATGGTGCTAGCAGAAAACCTCCCTTTGCAGGTCTGAGAGATGGGAACGAAGGGCTTGCAGGGAAGCTCTGCAAATCACACCATGCAACTGTTGCGTGCACAGTGTCAGGCTGCTTGGATACGGTCCCAGGCCCTTTAGACCAAAGGCTGAAAGCAGTTCCTATATCACTAGCATTTGCTGGCTCTTCCAGGCAGAAATGAATGTGTGCACCAGAAGCCGGGAAGCGTACGGCATCCCAGGCTTGCACGGGGACCAGCCTCAGCTGCAGGCTGACGCCAGGTCTGCACCAAAACACCACTAGCATCTCAGCTGTGGCAGTTTTGGGGAGGTATAAGGCAGGGCGATGCTACCAAACGATGAAGAAGGGAGGAATGATCTGGTTTCATTCATTGGCCTCTATCCTCTGTCAAAAGACCTTGCAGGCTGATTCCTCCCCCATGTAGACCAGGGATGCTCAGTTTGGTTTTTCACCTGTTTGATGTCCCTAGGTAAATCTGGAAGTAGCTGATGTTGTCCCCTGGCAAAGTGCAAGGACTGGGCTCCTTGGCGTGGGCGAACCGAGGTGTGAAAGGCAGGGAGGGGCTCCAGAGGGAGCCCATGGCTCTCCCAGCCCCATTCAGCCCTGCTAGAGGACCAGAAAACGGCAAGGCACCGGGAGGGCTTGTCATCAGCCTGCGGGAAATTCGCCTCTTCCAGCCCACAAAGGGGCAGCTGCCTTTGCTGGACAGGGCAGCGCTGGCTCCGCGTTCTCAGGGCACGAGAACAGAGCGCGCACAGTGATCCTGTGCCGCTGGAAGGGACCCACTGGCTGGGCTGGAGCTGGCTCCTCACCCCGGGCTGTGTCCCCTGGGCCGGGGGAGTGCGGCTGGGAGCTGGTGGGTGCAAGAGAAGCCCCCAGCGCTTCTCACTGCCCCAGGTCCAGCCTGGCCCCGAGGAGCAGTAAGCAGCCCTGGGGCACGCCAGGCCCCAGCACTTCAGCCACTTGCATCCTGGTGCACCCAAACTCCTCACCAACCCCACCTCGATCCCCCCTTGCCACGGAGAAACCTGTCTCCGGTTTCTCATGCAAACTCAGTGCGGGCCATGAAACCTTGCTGGGCCTTTCTCTGGGAGATGAAAAGCTCTCTAATGCCTGATCATCTCTCACCCATGAAGCTGCTTAAACGCTATAATCGAGGCATCTCTGGGGCTCCTTTGAACTAGCTAAGGAGGCTGCGGTTCTCAGGTATCCCCCTGCAAAGCAGGGGTCAGTTTTAACTCATCTCCACCGTCTCTCTAATTTCTCAGCGACCTTTCTGAAACGCAGACGCTGGTACCCCTCCTGCTGTAGCACCCAGCCCAGCCCCATCCCGGCCAGGACATCCCCCATGGGGTTCCCGCTGCTCTCGCCCCATCCCTCCTGCTTCCTAACCTCGCCCCGAGCCCGTCCTTGGCAGAGCATGGGTTTCCAGCAGAAGGGACCTGTGCTCAGCGGAGGGATCCTTTCGCAGCTGCTCGCATTCAACCACGTTTTATTTGCCCAGGACTCAGCTTATGAAGTTTTCTACAGCTGTCTTGACCTCGTCCGTGTCTCCTGCCCCTCTCATTTCCCTGGCCCCGGCGTTTTTCTCAGCAGGGCTTTTTAATCTATTTCTAGACCATTGATGGAAATGCTGAATAGCACTGGGCTTCCCATCCAACCCCCGGACACCCACTGAGAGCATTCCCATTCTGCAGGGATTCCCCATTGATGGCTGTCGGTTTGCCAGCTCCCAGTCCCTTTAAGGTGTCTCTCTTGATGTTGTATTGTGCTAATTTTTAATCAGAATACTATATGGATTAAGTCACATGGCTGAACGGAGTCCAGGTCTATTATTTCTATGCCATAACCTTTATCAGCCAAACTTGTAATCTCTTCAAAGGATGACATCAGAGTTTGACAAGAGCTATTTTCCAGAAACCAGGCTGATTGCATTAATTATATTCCCATCCTTTAATTCTTTACCAGCTGAATCCCACATCAGCTTTTCTAGTATTATGCCCGAGATCAGTGTTGCACTGCTACATGTAAATCAGCTCCGAGCATCGTTCACATGAAAGAGCGCAAGGAGCTGCACCATCCTGCCGGGCTCTGCACTGGGGCGGGAAGGGGAGCGCCGCTGCTCGGGCTGGACTTCTGTGTGTTTCAGAAAGCTGGAAAAAAACATTGTACCTTTCTGAAAGTGTTCCCTAAATGCACGGAAACAGGTACATGCAGTATAATAATTGCATCAAAAAATGGAAACCATCCCTATCGGAAATCTTTGTGAGTCGTTTCTGATATTTAGACGATTGCCTCGGGGCTTGCTTGCGTGTTCAGCTTTTGGGATGGTACCTAGGGGTCTGCCTGGCTCCGTCCCAGGGCTCTGAGTCTATCATCGCTTTCCAGGGAAGAAGCAGGCTTTGCATTTCCCCGTCGCGCTACTCTCGTTTGGTCTCTGCATCTGGTCATCTCCTCTTCCTTCCCGCAATGTCCCCCATCACTCTGGGACAGCACTGCAGTCTCAGTGCTGGGGTACCCCGCCTGGCCAGAAGCTCCGTCCCGGGGTAAGACACGCTCCGTCCCGGGGTAAGACACGCTCCCCACCGCCTTTGTGGGGAGTCTCCATGTTGTTTGACCCATTTCAGTCCATACAGTGCCACCTCTTGGCGAGTCCCCTCATTTCTCCCCGCCGCAGAATTGCCCTGCTCGGAGAAGCAGGACACATGCTGCGGTTTCTAAACCACCTCTGGTTGTTCGTGGAGGCAAGAGACGCTGGTGGAGCAGCCACTGCGCTCCTCCATCCCTTGCCCGCTGGTGTGTGCTCTCTCCTGGGCAGAGCCTGGCTGAAGACGTTGCTGTTGCATCCTGGACAGAGCACTACAGGCCCCCGGTGGCTTTGAGGCCGGCTGCCTTTTCCCGGCCGAGCCGAGCCAGCTCCTCCGCCAGGCCTTGGAGGTTCCCAAAGCGTGACCCTCTCCCGGGCCGTCCCCTGCCCAGGATGCTCGGAGCTCTGCTGGCTCCTCTTAGCCACAGCCCTGGAGCTGCTCAGCCCTTGACCGCGGCGCCAGCCCATCGGGGCTCTGCTGGGGCGCCGCTCCCCGGCCCGGACCCTCGGCCATGTGCCCGGGGCTCCGCGGGACTCGAGGCCTCCTCGGGCGGGCAGCGGCCCTCTGCCTCCCCGCCGGCCCGGCTGCGAGCGCGGGGCTGCGGGCTCCCCCGCCGGCCCGGCCGCCGCCACCCCCGGGCCCCCGGGCCCCTGTGCCCCAGCGCCGCCTCCCCCGGGCCGGGCCGGGCCCGCTCCGCCCCCGCGGCCGGCCGCCGGCGCGGGCCGCCGGTCCCGCAGTACCGTCCGGGGGCGCGGGGGGCGCGGCTGAGCCGCTCTCCCCGGCGCTGGGAGGCAGCGGCGCAGGCGGAGCGGAGCGGTGCGGGGCTCGCTGCTGCTCTCTCCCTGTCGCCGCCACAAGCCAGCGGCCGCGGCCATGGGCGTCCCGGGCCGCCCGCTTTGTGCCGCCGCCGCCCCGCCGCCGCCCGCCGCCCCGGGCCGCCGCTGCTGAGCCGCATGGGCCGGGCCCCGCGCCGCCGCCGCCGCCGCTGCTGCTCCGTGCGGGTGAGTGAGTGAGCGGGGAGGCGGCCCCGAGCCCAGGCCCTGCGCCGAGGCCGCGCCGGAGGCCGCCGCCGGGCGGGAGGCGCGGGGCCGCGCCGGGCGCCGCCGAGCCGGCGCTAGGCCGCCCTGGGCGCGGGGGGGGGCGGGCGCCTGCCGGCGGCCCCGGTCGGGCCGCGCCGCGGAGGGCGAGCGGGGCCGGGGGCGGGGGCGGCGGCGGCGGCGGCGGGGGGCCCGCCCGGGTCGCCTCCCCCGAAGTTGCCCGGGGGCGGCGGGGGGCCCCCGCTCGGCGCCCTGTCAGCGCCGGGGCTGCCCGCGGAGCCCGCCCCGGCCCGCCGCCTCCCGCCGGGCAACTTGGGGCGGCGGGGGCCCGGGCGGGCCGGGGGCGAGGCTGCCTCTGGCAGGGGCCGCGAGGCGGGGGGTCCCCCCTGCGCGGAGAGGGGCGGCCGGGGCGCCTGGCTCGTCCCCGCCGGCCCCGGCCGGCGCTCGCCCGCTCTCGGCGGGCACCCCGCGGGGCTCCCCCCGGCCGGGGCGAGGAGCGAGCGCCGCCTCGCCGCAACAATGCCCGGCATGGCTGTGGGGCCGCTGCCCCGAGGGGGTCGCCGGCACCCAGGCGGGGGGGAACCGGGGCCCTTCAGCAGGGCGATGGGTGCGAGCCCAGCGCTCGCATCCGTAACCCAGGTGAAAACGACCCAAAACGGCAGCACGCTGCGAAAAACCGGCCCCGTTCCCTGGTGCCAGGGCAGCGGCTGCGCGCTCCGGGCAGCTTGGACGGGGCGTGAGGGCGGCTGCATGGCGCAGGTCGGGCACACGGGGCCTGGCCGCGCTCGCCGGCCGCTCCTGGGCTCGCTGGGGTTATTTCGCGACACGCAGGTGGGCTGTAAGGACAGGCACGGCACAGGCGGCCCTTCTTGGTTGAGCCAATGGTGGGAAAACGGCAAAGCATCCCCAGGGCATGTTCGTTGGAGTGGGGTGAGCTTTGAGAGGGAGGCCGAGCTAAAACGTGGCCTCCCTGCTATATTTTCGCGTGCCATTGAGTCAAGCCAGCGCAAGGAGTAATTCGTCGGGCGGCTGGTGCTTTGCGGTACTGGGGGCTTTGAGGCTGATGCTGTTTTGTAAAACAAGACTTTTGCTGCTGTCTTTAAATCACGAAGTTACCTTGTTGAGCGGTGGATGTCGCGGCCCAGGGATTGTCCTTGCCCTCCTTCCCCGCAGCTCCCGTCCTCCATATTGACTCGTTGCCCTTCTTTAAAAACATTGTACTTGATCAGATTCCCATCTCGAGATGGTTTTCTCACCTTGCTTTGATGACGTGAAATTTTCCCTGGCTCGTAGCATGCAATGTTGTTAGCGTAAATGAACCTTTTCTCAATGGCCTGTCTACCAAAGCCAGTGCCAGAGCTGGGCTCCTGTGCTAACATGCCCATTTGCAGCAAGAATGCAGTCCAGATGCCCAAAATATTGGGGTCAACGATGCATCTGGATTCCCCTAGAGGTAGACGAGGCGACGTAGTGTATTTCTAAAATGCAGAGATTTGCGAGGAATGTGGCGCTGGTATGTCACTTGAGCGTACAAAAGC
Source organism: Nipponia nippon (assembly GCF_047370975.1). Lineage (NCBI taxonomy): Eukaryota > Metazoa > Chordata > Aves > Pelecaniformes > Threskiornithidae > Nipponia > Nipponia nippon. Next base: position 7,644,156 of record NW_028262369.1, read on the forward strand.
CACCTGTGTTTGATTAAGGTGCGGTCTCGCTTTTGGGACTAACTGGATATTCTTTCAAAATATTTCTCACAGTCCTTAAATTCCTGTTCGGGGATGAGAATTTGCTAGAATTTGCCACATAAAAACGTCCTGCCTTAGTATGACCTGGTGCATGTGCTGTCCAGGTGGGCTGTGTAGAGGAGTTAATGGCAGCAGAGAATACAGCATGTGTCCTGTGGCACCGGGTGGTACCCGAGTGTAGATCTCTTGTTCGTGGGGACTGCCAGATCCCAGGGTCCTGTAAAACCACCAGTGTTGTGAAATTGGCCACCGTTTTAGCGTAGCACCAGCCGTATCAGTGATGCCGAATGCTGGATGTAAAGTTTTGGGATATTCTATAACTGTCATTTTTAGAGGGTGCCTGGTTTGAGCCCAGTTCTGTGCTCTCTGAAGTTGCCGAGAGCTTTGCCATTGATTCTGTTGAAAAAGACGCATTAATACAGTAACCGTGGAGAGCAGAAGTAGTGGTTTGTAATCACAGAGTGTTTATATACAGTGATACTTATTTTTTTTCTCATCTGTTTCAGCCGAACAAACTTGTTCACCTTGGAACAACAGATATTGGTGATTTGAGATTTGAGTTCATACCCCACTGTTCCTGCGCAAGCAAGGACCAGAAAAATGAATATCCAGGGGAAAGGCTTCCCCTTGGACCTCGGAGGAAGCTTCACTGAAGATGCTCCGAGGCCACCGGTTCCTGGTGAGGAGGGGGAACTCGTGTCCACGGATCCCAGGCCAGTTAGCCACGGTTTCTACTCGGGTAAAAGCGATGTGGTTAGAAATGAGACGTCCACGGCAACACCAAGGCGCTCCGATTTGGATTTGGGGTACGAGCCTGAGGGGAGTGCTTCGCCAACTCCACCCTACCTGAAGTGGGCCGAGTCACTGCACTCCTTGCTGGATGATCAAGACGGTATCAACCTCTTCAGGACTTTCCTGAAACAGGAGGACTGCGCGGATCTGCTGGACTTCTGGTTTGCCTGCAGTGGCTTCAGGAAGCTGGAGCCGTGCACGTCTAATGAGGAAAAAAGGCTCAAGCTGGCAAAAGCCATTTACAAAAAATACATCCTCGACAACAATGGCATTGTGTCCCGGCAGATCAAACCGGCCACAAAAAGCTTCATCAAAGACTGCGTTGTGAAACTGCAGATTGACCCTGACATGTTTGACCAGGCCCAAACAGAGATTCAGTGCATGATAGAAGACAATACCTACCCTTTGTTCCTTAAGTCGGATATTTATTTGGAATACACAAGGACAGGTGGGGAAAGCCCGAAAATTTATAGCGATCCAAGCTCGGGGTCTGGGACAGGTAAAGGGCTACCCGGTTATCTGCCGACTCTGAACGAGGACGAGGAGTGGAAATGTGACCAAGAGGCCGAGCCAGAGGCCAGCAGGGACTCGGCACCTTCCAGCAGGCTCACGCAGAAGCTGCTTCTGGAGACGGCCACCCAGCGTGCCACCTCGGCTCGGCGCTACAGCGAGGGGAGGGAGTTCAGGTAGGTGAGCGCCGGGGCAGCGTCCCCTCTGCGGGTGCCTCCAGGGAATGGATCAGGGAGCCGCCACGGGGGCGATGGAAAGCTTTGGAGGACCTTGAGTGGTGGGGAGCATCCACATCGGTACAGGATAGTGTCATGCAGGCACTTTGGTGGAATGCAAAGCTTTATTTGAAAGTAGTCACAGGTTATTTTAAGGGTGTCTTTGGTCGTTCCTGTCTGGTTGCCCCAAATCATCCCTGCAGCACGTTCCTTCCCCAGGGAAACTGCTGCTGGACGTGGCCTGGAGGCAGGTAGGGCTTGGCGGGCAGTGCAGAGCCGTGGGCAGTCCTCATGCATATGCAGGGAATCAAGCGAGCTTCAGGTTCAGGTTGGCCGTAGCCTGCACCGGCAGCAGGTCAATGTTCAGTTACAGAAAGGCAGGCAAGTACAGCTCGTGGTAAAACTTCTTGTAAATACACCAGGAAATTGTTGTGATGAGCCAGAACTGGAGGCTGCAGGAAGCTTGCAGGGGATACCCTCACCTCTGTAATGTTATATGGGTCATACAGGGATGCAAATGGTGCTGCTTTGCACACAAAGATTCCCAGCACTGAATTCTAGCGGTGTCAAAGTCAGAATCGCTGAATCCAGTTAAAACCGTTCCGGGCTGCAGCTCTTCCCTTCATCAAAGTAATTGCTGTTTTTTTTTAACTGGAGGAGTTGCACAGTTTTGCAGCCTGTTTTTTTTCTGGGTCCCCCACCCACTTCCAGCCAACATAGATTTTGAAACTTGCTGAGAGCTCAGTTAAAATTCCAGACAATTAACTTAGCAGGGAGCTCTCTGGGATCAATAAGTGTGTGTGTGTCTAACCCTTGCTGAATCAACAGAACCCGGCCAGAACACATTCCTACTTTTTTTTTTTTTTTTTTAAATAAAATCTCCTTGTTTTAAGACCTGCTTAGGCTAAAATATGACGCTTTGTGAAGATTACGAAATGAAGTAGCTGAACTGTCCTCTTCAAAGCCGTCTGCCTTATGAAAAGCATTTCTGTGTTTAATCTCCCTCGGCCGTCCCTTTAGGCTGGCAGCTGGAAACGCATCCCGCCCCGCGCAAGGTCTCGGCGCCTTTCAGCTGGCGAAATGTTTTCGGTTTGATTCTTGTTTTCTTATAGATTTTGAGGAGGGGATGTTGCATGTGAAACTCTTGGGGGGGGAAAAAAAAAAGGAATTCATGTGGACTCCCGCTGTTTTAATCAGGAGTCGGAAGAACAAAATCCCAGGGTCTTGGGACTTTCCTGTGGAGTTAATAAAAACCTTGAATGTTTCTTGAAGTGCATTTTCACTGAGCAGTCAGGTACTCACCATAAGAGAAGGATTAGAAAAGTCTACAATTTAAGTAACTTTTTATTTAAGCGATAATGGCTTTAAGACTGAAAATAACTTATTTGAGCTTCAGCTGTGTTTAGTTTCCTTACTAAAGCAGGTAGCAAAAACCTGCATGCAACACTGCGCTTCTGAGCTCCGGCTTCAGAAAAAAAATGCACTTTACCCATTATCTGAATATATCTGTGCCAGATTTTAAAATGGTTTAAGAAATGTGCTGTGAAATAGAAGTGTTTTGGAGTAGAGTTCCTCGGTCTTGGGGCATTTTCATACCAGATTGGAACAACATGAAATAAATCTTTACCTGCGGGATGGAGGTCAGAAAAAATGCATTACTACTAATTTGTAGTGTCCAACAGCCTGTCATTGTGGCTACTGACGCTCCATTGACCTGTCGGGTAGGGAGGCATGGAAACGTTTACCATTCTCACCAGCACAGGAGTCATTTCTCAGCCTGGAGTAACTGAAGATAAGTAACAATTTTATTTTTTAAATGTTGGTATGTCAGCTCTAGTAGTGTCCAGAGCATTGCCATGGAAGATGCTGCTGAACTGCGTAATCTTTGCATTTTTTATTCTAAAAAATCTGCTGAGATACTAATTTATGAGGTGATTATTCCTCTTTGTGCAAGACCTTGTGGTTGAATTAACTTACTTCCCAGATGTTGTATAGCAATAGCTGTCTTGAATAAGCTGGTTTTTAAACCATAGCATCTTTATCCTGCAGACCTTTTTGTTCATATACTTTCTCACCTGAGTAAGAGCGCTGGAAGCCAGCAGAGCTATTTGCAGCAAGAAGCAATAGCTGCGTGCAGCATTTGAAAGGCTGGGTCCCAATTTATTTTGAAAATTTCCACAAACCTTTTTTTTTTGTGTGTATGTATGGAAGAATTTCTTGTTTCTGTTCTTGAGGGAATGTTGAAATAAGCTGTTTTGCATTATATCTGAGGGCCTGTTTAATCTTCCCAAGATTGAACTTCTATTCCGTGGCTTCCATGGAAACCCTAAATAAAGAGGAATCTGAGCAAATGCAATAGAAGTATTTCTCTGTTAGCAAATGAGCATCTTGAATTGACTCCAAATTTTTTGCAGCAGAGAGTTCATAAATCTTGACGTGGTGGCTGTGCTCTCAGGAGAGCAAACAAAAAATTCCTCAAACGGCAGAAGACAACCCGTTATTAACATTGGATATTTTGAAGGTGTGCAAATGTGCGTGCCTATGTGAGAATATCCCGAAGCCAAAAGCATTGCCGTTACCCACTGTGTTTTTGTATGTGTAGGAAAAGGCCAATAGTCATTATAGTTAGGCTCCTGCAAATTAATTGGACATTGGTTATGGATCAGTGAACTTCAAAGAGGGTAACCCCCGAAGATCTCGGGCATTAACTCGCAGCTTCCGAAAGTGACACTAACGTGGTTGTGAGGGCGGCTAAATCGTTCATTAACCTTCTTCTGACACGCCAGGACAGCGTTCCTCGGATCCGAAGAGCAGAAATTAAACCTGTGCCTGAGAACCGCCCTGCAGCCTGGTTTTTGAGTGCTCCAGGAAAAGGCACGCATCTTAAAAATCTTTAAAAGCTGGAAACTTTGTGTTTGGTGGTGAAAGGTCACAGTTGTGTCTTTTGTCGGGGTGCGTTTCTTCTGACATCTCTTTATCTTTGCATCAGAAGGGGTTTCCCCCCCATTCGCAAAGCGCTGGGGAGCAGCGCTCACAGCCGTTGCCTTTGCTTTCTTCCCGTGGTGGAAAGCAAGAAGAGCGTACGGTGTTACGTGTGAGCAGCATTGCTTTCGTCTCTTCTGAAAGACCAGCAAGCTGGGAGATGTAGGTTGATTCTGCCAGTTGTTTTGGGTTTTGACCCGTGTTGTGAAGTGCGCAACATGTTGAAAAGGAGACTTGGGGGATGGTTATGAGAGGACATGTGGTGGTAGGTGAGGTCTCCAGTTGTTGGACGTTGGGGAATTTTGTGGTGGAGCTAATAGGCACGGATGGAGAAATTTCCCAGCCGGCGCTTTGATATACATGTGGTTTGGGTTTTTTTAAAGGAAGTTGGCTACGTGATCTAAGCTTCAGTTTCCAGAGTGCTGAGCTGACTAAGCTCATGGCATTTCACAAATGTTGGTGGTTCAAATGAAAAGGATGGGTGATGCGGTTCTCCACCGGGGCTGGTAGAAATCACCAGGAGAGTCCTCATGCTTGTGCCCACGTACTGGCAGCCTCCCTGGGCACGCATGAGAGCAGCTCTCCCCAGAATGTACAGCCAGCATTTCTTCATAACGGGTATGCAGAGAAAGCAAGTGGAGAAAGAACCGAAGGAGCTTTTGGAGGGATGTGACAAGCTCTGGTCTGAGGCGGTGCAATGACAAACTGTAACGTGGAGAGGAATGGCGTAGGCTGGTTAAGGCGAGATGCAGGATCTCTCCATTGCTTAGGTGGCGTAAACGGTCCAGCAGTCAGAAGCTGGGCCTGCATCATGAAGAAGCTAAAATTTAGCTGGCAGACCTAATTTTGAGGTTTGCTGGTTCATTCGTAATTAAATATTAAATTGCACACTTCTGACTCAAGACTGTGTGGTGAAGGAATCGGTGTTAATTGTACCGAATGGGTGGAAAACTGGGGATGCAAAATCACAAATGCTGATGCAGGAGTAGTCTGCGTTTAGAAAGTTCAAGGCATGCATTACTGTCTTACCAATGCTGCTTTTAACTGACGAAGCAGCATGTGCATCTTGGAGCTAGGCTACCGGAGCTTCATGAGAGGTTGATTGCTGGAAAAAAACAGCTACTAAATGTTATACGTAAAGGTGGAAAGAAAAGCTTTGGATGCTTAGCTTGACTTAGCTGGAATTAAAATTGCTGGGCCCATAACACCACTTGTAATCGATACAAACCTATTTGGAGTGTGTGGCTATTTCCAAATTTAAAGAAAATAAGTTACAGAAGAATAGTTATGCTTCTGCATTGTTCTTGAGAGAAGTTAGTGAGTCTAACGGGGAGGTGGGGTCTGATGCTAATAGCGCTAAGTGGTAATTTAGTGACTAGAGCGCTGTAAGATATACAAGACAAAGACTGATGGTGTTTTTGCACAGAAGTTATGCCAGCTTTTTTAAATACATTGTTAAGCTGATGAAACTTCTGCATGGAAATGCTTATATTAACAGTGTAAAGTATTTATACTGGCGGTTGCCAAGTTTTAAAATGGATTTTATTTGAAGAAGAATACCTTTTGTGCCCATAGCTTTGCCTCTACACAAATCAAGATGAAGAAGTGGTGTATTTGTTGTTTGGTTATGGATCAGTGCTTTGGCTTCTTTTTAAGACAGGTAGTTAAGCTTTTAGCACTCTCTTTTGATAAATGAATAGTGTTTTCTCCCCTCCTCCAGCAAACAGCTACCTTATTTTGTTGTGATTGAGTTTTACTTGGGTTGCAGAAGCTTTTTTCTTAAAAGAATGAAAGGGGAGTAATAGCCCCCTCTTTTTGGTGCTGGGGAGGTTCAGATTGGACATGGGGAAAAAAAATCTTCATAAGGAGCATGATGCAGCCCAGGAACAGGTCACCAGAGGGGAGGGGATCTCCGTCCTTGGAGGGCTTCACGGCAGGGTTAGACAGAGCCACAGCCCCTCTGGTCCAGTGTTGGCAATGGTCCGATTCTGATGTGCACTTAGAATGATGGCACAAACCATGAGATACTGTGTTTTGAGAACTGGGTTGGAAGTCGGGCTCATTTGGGTTCTTCCCGGTTTCAGAAAGAATTGGGTGCTAAAAAGCCGAATGGGAGCTGAACCGATCCCAAGACACTGAGAAGTGCACCTAGGAGGTGGGCCACGGAGTGGGTACACCTCGGTTTTGATCTGCCATTCAACTTCAACTTGGCTTTATGTTTTAAGCGTTTCTTTGTTGTTGCTATAATGGACTAATCCCTTGAATAATTAGTTACCATTGGACATTTTAAAAATGACTGCCTCTTGGATGTTTTCCTTTAATAGTCTGTTAGATCCTGGATTTATTAACTATTGAGACAGACTGTGAAATCCTGTTACGCCAGGCTTTCTTGGTGGAAAAGGGACTGAGAAGGGTGTGGGGGTACTGGGGGAACACACGCTGGCCTCGTGTTAGGGTAGAGCTGTTGACTTCCCCACCTTCCCAAGCTGTGTAAGAGGTCCTCCTGGCCCGCTGGGCTGGGTCGCTGGCTGCCGGAGCACACCGTGGCTGTGGGTCATCCCTAGGTTTGGGCCTTCAGAAGGTGGTCCAAAAAGTTACAGCACTGTGGCTGCAATGGTGCAAGGCCACTCATGCAGTCACTGTGCATCTAAAATACATTGTGGGCCTGCTTTTATTAGAATTAGTGGAGAAGTCTGATTTCAGAAGTGGCTGTATGTGTAGTGCAGAAAATTGCTGAGTTTCAAAAAAACTCAGAACGGAGGTGCGGATATCCTAAATCAGTTCCTGGAAGTATCATTGGATTATTAGGCTCATCCTTAAATCCATTAAGCAAATTACAGTTAATCAGCCAAATAAAAGAAGAAAGATCTTTTGCAAGGCCCTGTCTTTTGAGCCACATGCAGAAGCTGTAGTAATATTTTAATTTTCTGTCTGTCAGTGAATGTGTTCAATCATTTCACTTCCTTATGTGGAGGACTTGAAATTAGAAACTGAGGTTAATTATCTGCACTAAATGAAATATGTGAAGCCCACAAAAGCAAAAACCTTCACGATTTGGTATGGTCTGTTAAGCTAAGCAGACTGTTTCAGAAGGAGAGGGGTTATTTTTTCCTGGTTTTGTTCCGATTGAAGGGTTTTAGTCACAGTAATTGAAATGATTAAAAAGTCAAATTGCTGGTGAATATAATTCTGAGCATCTTTCTGAAAAGACTTGACACTTGGTTGAGAGCAGGGGTTTGCTCTCCCTGGTAGTGTGGAGCAGCCAGTGTTGTGCCGTCCCGGCGTGGGTGAGGCCCGTTGTCCTTGGTGCGTTGTTATCAACCTCTTCCATGGCAATGGGATGTCATAGCTCTGCTGCTAGGCTAGGGGAGGTGATTTGGAAGTGGAACAATACAAGAGAGCTATGCTTTTGAGCGTATGAGATATAAAACAGGTCCGACACCATCCATCCTAATGCCAGTAATTAGCTAATTACTGCCTGCTTCACTTGGAAGTGCAGCTTTGGACTCTACAAAGACGACAGTCCTCTTGGAAATACACCGTCCCCAGTGGTCAGCTGGTTTTGGGGTGATTCGTTTGTTGAGGGTCATTTTTTTCCTAGTGCTGCAGTACACATGTGGATCAGGTTTGAGCTGCTCGGGGGGCTGCAGTGCCCATCTCTGCTCATCGGGGCAAAGGTGCCCCTTTGCTGGTGCAGCCCTGAATCCCCTGCTCATCATCTGGGCACTTCAGGAAAGGTCTCTTCTGGAGACGCGCATCTTCTCGTTTCCCTCTGCCATGTGCCAGAGCAGGCTGCTTTGCCCGAAGTCACGCTCAGAAATTAAATTGCAGTAGGTCAAATTTGCGTGTAAAAGCAAAACCATCGTTACTCACAGCCCTGGTCCGAGTTCTTTACTGTTGTTACTGCACTGATGAATTTAAGTAGAACTGTTGCAGTTTTAAGTCAGATTATCCAAACTCTATAAAACCCACATGGAAATTGGATTTTTCCTTTGAAAACTCCAGAGTACACTTTTGTGGTAAGACCTGGAATTTTCTGGTCCTGTGGCCCCCGAGATACAACCTGTCCTTAAAGTACCAGCTTTTAGAAGATCTTTAGCTGATCTAAATAGCTAATAGATGAATAGCTTTCACCTATCCTGATGAAAAAAAGTGGAGGGAGGGAAATCTGTAGCTAGAGGAAAAAACCTCTTTGAAATACCCCAGTGAGACCTACTGGTTAGCACCAGGACCTCGTGTTAGTCCCTGGACCCACCTCCAGAGCTAATGACCAGAAGCTACTAGGTTTTATTCTTCTTTCAACCCTCCAAGCCCCGCATATTCCCTGTCCTGTTGTAGACTGGAGAGTCTCAGTCCTCTCCCTCTCTCCATTTTCATTTTCCTTTTTTCTGGAGGTTTAGGTTTTTTGTTGTTTGTCTCCAGGGTGTGTTCGTAGAAATGCTGGTGCTGGAAGGAGGAGAGCGGTAGGCCTGGGGAGGTGGGGTTGCCTTTTCTTCAGCAGTCTACATTTAGAGTGGGTTAGCTCTGCTGGAAAACCGTGCCTTTAGTGTTCAACAGATTTACCCTTTCCAATCATAAATTTTGGTCTTTTTCTTGGCTGGAAATCAGCTTTTCAGACTGGGTGAGATTTATCTGGAAGAGGGGCTTCCTTGTTCTGCCATTGCTGCCAGCCTGGTCCAGGCGGTTGCTCTGGGACCTCTGTCCAGCGCATGTGTTCACGTGGGATCAGTCGTTTGCTAGCTGAGGACCTCTCCAAGCTTTCACGAGCAAAGTACAAATCAGAGCCGAGTCACAGCAGAGCTCCTGGGAATTACAGGTGGGATCCAAGGAAGGAGGTGCAGGGACTCTATCCAGCTGTAGCTACTGGGTTTGATTAACTTTCTCCTGGCTGTGCCCCATGGAAGTAAGAGCTGCAAAACCATTTGGCACCAGACATGCAAATGAGAGCTGGGCTGAAGCGCCTGTTACCCTCAAGGATCCCAAAAGAGGAATCAACAAATAGAAATTATTCTATTAGCAGGGGCAAAGTTCACAGGTTAACCATCGTGTCAAATCAATGAAATACAGCCTTGATGTCCTGCACAAGAGCTTTATTGTGTATAAATAAGAGTGCCAGAGCAAAGACAGCAAGTTCTTGCACTGTAACATTTGCAGCGTGCTGAAGAAAGGGAAGCTCTGTACAGATTGCAGCACGAAATGCCTTCTTCGCACATCGGCTTCATTCCTACTTCAAAAGATTGTAAAACATGACCTTGGAACCTTCTTGCTCTCCTTATGGCCCTACCCAGATTGGATTTCCATAGGTCATGTATTTTTTATTTTTTTAATAAAAAGTTGGGGTCTTTGGCTAAGAAGGCTTGTCTTTGTACTTTTAATTCAGTCCATGTGACTGTCATAACATTTATTTCTTAGGAAATGAAAAATGTTCCTTCTTGAGCAAAGCCACAAAAGAAAGCCGTTGGGTACGCTGGCAACCTCAGGTGTGTGCAGCATGTGTCTTCTGCTGATCTGCTAGCACTGGATGAAGACCATCACCCCTTTGTTGCTTGGTCCAAGGCTCTGCCAGGAAAAGAAAGGGCAGAAGCTGCCTTCTTTGTTGTGGAAGTGTTTATATTTAATGCGTCTTTGAACATCTGCACATGCAGAGAAGCTCTGTTTTCCTCTCTTGGGAAAAGCTAGTTTGAAAAGGCTTGCTTGACCCTCTTTTCTTCAAGATGGGCCAATGCTGGCAAAAATAGATGAGCTTGAAACAAGATGGAAATGGGCAGCAAAGGATGTGTGGAGGTGTCACTGCAGCGTAGGATTTGTCACGTTGTAAAACAGCGTTGCAGTTTTCCCCTCCAGATATATGCAGTGAAGTTTGTGACCCCGGGGTGATTTGAGTGCTGCTGGCTGGGGAAATTAGCCCAACTGGAGGCATTTGAGAAGGCTGAGCATCCCGCTGTCCACAAGCGGTGGTTTTGGGTCTTCCCCAGAAGAGGCAGGAGGAGCCTGCTAGAACTGATCCATAAACCTTCCTCCTTCTGAAGAGAGGAAGCTTTCCAAATGGGCATGGGAAAAACTTTCCTTTAATAATCCTGGAGATAACAGGTCATGAAGCTTCACCCAGCGATTCTTGCACAATAACTTGTGGTCAAGCTGAAGTGTCTATTTTAGAAAGGCATCCAAGTGATGGGAGGTCATGCAGCATTTTTGTTATCTCTTCCCGTGGTTAGTTACTCTCACTGTTCTCAGTGTGTTCCTTATTGCTCCCTTCAGTGTTTTTTTCCAGCTTCAGTTTCTAGCTGCTGGGTTTTGGTGGGACTTCACTCACTTTAGTGGCTCCAAATACCTTCGCGTGTCTGAAAAAAACCCTACTGAATGGGTGTGAATGTTCTCCTTAAGTGGCAGCAGCTTTGTTATGGAAGGCCCTTTGGTTTTATTAGACTTTTCAATCCTCCGGTTGACTGTTAAACAAGCCGTAGCTTGTCATGGTTGACAAACCTTCGCTCTGGTCTCAGACCTAACCTACCAGTTTAAAAGTCAGTATTCTTTTGTGTGCAGGTTTCTGGGTGGGGACCATCGGGCTTCTAAGGGAAATTAACTTGCGGCCTTTCTTTCCCCCTCCCACCTGAAATAAATTTTTGTTAACTGTTCTGTCTCTTCCAAAGGCCAAAAGGAAATGTCAGCCTATGCTTTAGGTTTTCTGCTAGATGCTAAGAGTGCAAGTAGGTGGGAATATGTAATTATATTAAAAACAAAACAGCTGCACGATCAGTGTCAGCCACTGAAGATAAAATGTAGAAAGCTTTTTTTTCAAATGATTCATCCATAATTATTTAAAAACACGTTGAATTTATTCTTAACCTTTGGAGAAGAATTCTTGCAAGGCTGGCGTTTGCCATCCGTGATGTTTACACACCTGAGTAAATGCCTGTCTCAGCAGTTTGTCAGTGTTGAGTGCTCCAGATCTAAATCCCTTCAAAGGTAAACCCAGCACACCTTTGTCTCTGCTGGCCTTTCCGTCTCCAGAGCTTTGGCTGGTGAGGTGGAACCAGTCGTAGCAGTGGCTGGCACTAGGACAGGCAGGGTGCTGAGGCTCACACCGTTTTAATAACTGTTTTATGTAGATTTGCTCTCTGTAGGTTTGGGTGGCAAAGGTTGTAGCAGCTGGATGAGACAAATACACTGATGGGACTGGTGGAGAGGTGGTTGGGGAGCAGCTTTGTGTGCCCACCGCCACGGCAGCCAGGCTGTGGGCTATGTCTGCTCTCCTCTTTTTACGTCCCTTCAGCAGTATCTGTTGTATGGATTGTAGTGGTCCGGGGAAGAAGGGAGGGAAGCGCCTTTGGATGGTCCCTCGGGGATGCAGCAGGTTGGCCACACCTGATTTTAGGGGCATTGGAAGGTACAGTGCTTTTCCTCGTGGCGTGTCGTTGCAGGTGCTGCTGTTTTCCTGCCCAACGGGGCAAAACTCAGTATTTTTATTTTCAGCCCCGCGGTATTCAGGAGAAGGTACCCTGCGCTGAGAGAGGGGCGTTTTTCACATGCTCTCTCTCTGTGATCGCCAAGAAGTTGGAAATGCGCTACACTGAACTGCCTGAAAATTGTTCGGGGTTGTTATTGTTTTTATGCTAACATAGCACTCTGCCCGACTCACTGGCCCAGATAAGCATCCGCGCAGGGCAGGGCTCTTGCCCACGTGGCCGGGAGGGCAGCCGGCACCGCAGTGGGTGTCACTGCTCAGCAACCAACGCCTTGCAGTTTCGTCAGGCTAGGGGTGCGTTCTTCCTTCAGCGAGAGGCACGGCACGGATGCCTGCTGCAGCCTGTGCTGCCTTTCACTTTGCTCCACTGCAGCGGAGCAGGGAGAGGAGGGGAAGGATCTCCGAGACCAACGAGTTGCATCTCTGATCCAGACGTTAGCAGGGTGCCCTCAGTCCCTGGGACAGTTCCCCAGTCAAGCTCCACTGCTCCATCACACTGCTGGGATGGAAGAGATGAGCAAATTTGAGGAAGGCAAAAACTCCAGTGCTTATTCTAGCCCCTCTACTGCTCAGCCCTGCTGCCTGCAGCTGCAGCTTTAGTCAAGAGCTCAAGGAGGCTTTTCTGATCCTGCAGCAGTCTTGGCAGAAAAGTCAGCTGGCCCCACGTTGATCTGTTTTCCTTTCTTGATGCAGTGCTAGAGCTCCTCTCCTTGAGATCCGACTGTCCCTTGCAAATATCATTGACTTGGGCACTCTCAGCCTGGGAGTGGTGAGCTGATATCCGACTGATTTTATAGTGAAGATGCTGGCCTTGCAATCCTCCAGTGCCTGCCCACAGCTCTTCCACATGCTCAGAAGGGTCGATGCTTCCTACAGCTCAATGGATTTGCCTCCCCAATGGTAGGATACACTTGAGAGGCAGCAGTTGCTTGGGCTCAGCAAGGTCATCGGGGTTTTGGTCCCTGATGGTGACGCCCTGAGTCAGCTCTGCATGGATTGCTCCCTTTCTCACCTCATGTAGGTTCTGCTGTCTGGAGCCATCAACCACATTGCCAGCAGTCAAGCTACGAGCAAGCCTTTTTCTTTGCTAATTGCTGCCTGTGGCTTGGCACCAGCAATGTCAGAAACCCTCCCAGGTAGCCCATCTTGGGCTGTGGACTTGGGTGTAGTGTGTTGCCTCGGGTGGCACGAAGTAGCATAATCCTCTCACTTCCCAGCGTTGGAAATCATCCTGGAAGCCTGAGCTGAAGAAAGAGGGTGGGACTGGAGCCAAACCTCTCGATCCAGATGGGACAGTAGTGGCAGGAACACCTATTGTCCATAAAGGTGTTGCCAAGCCACAGAAGGCAATTAGCAGGGAAGAAAAATGTGCTTCCTTTACAATTTGAATTTTAAAAATAGTTTTTCTTTTTAAATTGACCATGCATACATTGATATGCCAAGTAGGCAAAATCGGGATTGTAAGAACAAGCATCTGAAATTATCTAACTCGTGTAGTTAGCAAGTTAATGAAACAGGCAGGTTTGTCAAATGGGATTATATTCAGTCCTGAGCGATAGCCGAGTGTGAACAGGATTCATAACATCAGGTTACTCTGCGTTTGGCATAGAGGACAAGTAAGACAGTCCTGGAGTATGGTAGAGAGGTCTCTTTCTAACCATATTGTTGCCAATGCACTTATGGTGGAGATAGAGTTTGAAAATAAATCTTTACTCCTTTTTAGGGTCAGCTGTTCGTGTTGCAGATCTAAACTGTGTATTAAACCGTCAACCCCTTCAGGCCTTAAAAAGGTTTTCATAAGCTCTCCCTTTCATACAGGGGACCCTTCTGCACCAAGTTCCCCCTCCCCAGCTGACGTTGCAAGCATGGTTTATATTTGTGCTAGGCTGCTGGATTACACCTTTTACTATCATAGCACTCGGTGCATCAGTTCCCTCTGTATTACTGTATTTTGAGTGAATTTGGAAAGAGAGCAGGATTTCAGTGGTGGGGACCTCAGGGGTGGGAAATCCTTCTCAGGTGCTTGGGGGGAGCGTGGAGATGGGGAGCATCAGAGCGGCGGTGCCATAGGAGGGGAGGGCAGTGGGGAAGCATTGCCTGCAGTCTGCGACCTGCAGCGATCCAGGCTTGAGGAGGTGGAATAGAGAAAAAAGTAGATGGTGTGGCCCCATGTTAGCTGGGGACCTGCTGACCGTGTGAGCTGTTTGAGGTCAGAGTGCCCTCCGAGTCCCAGAGGAGTGCCTTATTAGCACTTTGCTGTCCTTCCTATCTCCGGCTTCCCATATAGACAAAACAGGCGTGCGTCATTTCTTGGAGAGAAGTGTGCGGAAGCTTGTCCCAGGCTCTTTAAAGCACGTTGTTGGCTTTCCTTGAGTTAATCCTTCCTCCTTCCTCTTCCCATGGTCCCTGTGATGCAAGATCAGAAAAGGCTGTTCCAGTATCTCACCATAGCTGATCGTAAGTCTACTTCTCTCACCAGATTTCTTAAAATACTCATGTTCTTAGTAAATACATCAGCCATGGCCACCTTGCCTGGTGTTGACAGTAGTCCTGCTTCAAGCTGGAGGTTGGACTACTCTGCTCCTCCAGAGGTCCCTTCCAACCAATATTGCCATGATTTTAGTTTTTAGTTAACTGCCAAGCAGATCCTCCTCTGTCATATGCATGTCTGAAGGACTTCTTCAGCTTCTATGCAACAACAAGCCCTGCAGAAATTCATATACTCATGTGGCTGACGTAATGGCACTAACAGCTGGACTGGTGGCCAGGAGACAGGGAGCCATCACTGGAAAGAATTGTGAAATACAATACGAGAGCCCTGCTCTGAGATAAAAGTGTAGTTCCAGCAACCCAAGCCACATACACAAGGAAAAGCATTTTTTTTTTTCCCCAAAAAATATGTGTCGAAAGTGAGGGGTGAAACTGCCATACTATAACAGCCATCTACACTAGATCATGTCCTTGTCCATCTCTCCTCCTCCGCACCTCTAGGGGTGTTTTTAAATCCCCTGTCTAAAAGGTTAAGCTTTAAAAATGAGAAAGGTATGTTTCCTTTCCTCTCAGTCATTTAATGATTTTTAATTTGCTGTTTGATCCTGGTTCTCATGCATTGACTGCGTGGGAGCTACAGCATTGGGTTACAAATAAAGCAGGTGAGTGTTCCTTTAGAAACTATAAGGCTTAAATCAAATCATGCAGTATTGAAATAGAGCATATTTTTCAAATAACAGAATGAATGGATTTTTTGTTGGTGGTGTTTATTGGTATGCATGTTAGGATCCTCCCATGTTCTTAAATATCTGATCTAAAATCTGTTCTCCTGGTGGTGAATTTTTCTTTGCAGCGTGGTGACCAGAGGTCCTGCATCTCGCCTCTGAGGCCAGTGAAGGTGGGAATGGGCAATGTACTATTTTTAGAAATCAGCAGTGATACATTCCAGGAACTCCTGCGGTATTTTTCAGAACCGAGTTTGAAGGTTTTAAGTACAGATAGGGAAATATGTCATCTGTGTAAATTGCTCTAAATTATCTGCAATTTGTTGGGAGTTGCCATTTCTAAGTGCTTACTGCAACTCGAGATATTTGAGGAAGCTTTTGATTATCCTGAGCTTGTAAAATGTAATTGGCTATTTCTTAATTGTTGTCCTCTGTGAAGTATAATTACCTGTAATGTAGAGCTTTTTATTTGTCAATGCCGCAAACAGGAAATCAAGAGTGTCTGATTGAGATAAGTTTGGGGACTCCACCATGACTTGTAATTGCATCAGGTGACTTGTTTGTACTGGGACTGGTCTCTCCTGTAAAGCCCTGGAGGCCTTCAAAGAACCTAGAAACGTTAAATACTGTCTTTATGTCTTGTTGTGCAGGAGCCTGGCTTGTACTTTCCTAAAACACACTTCAAACAGCTACCATCTTCTTAGCAAGGTAGTGGCATCTCTTTGTTCTGATGTATTGCATGAAGTTTCAGGAGGAACAGACTGAATTGAAATTCTGCAGTTAATCAGAAGATGTGGTAGAGCTTACTGACGTTCATGAATACTGTAGAGAAATCAGTTAATTAAAGCTTAGCAGCCTGAAGGAAGTTGATAGAGAATCCCAGTTTTCATCAGCACGTGGTGGTACCTGGATGCAGAGCAGAGAACAGGTCTTGACCGGCCATACTGAACTCGGATCTATTGCAGACTAAAGTATGTCTTCTCCCAGTCTGACATGTCTGCACAGGGAGTTGGTCCTCATGTCCCATTTGCTGCTGCCGCTCAGCTGCCCTTGACCCAATCATGCTGGCATTCCTCTAGGACCAGGGCATGGGCTGGGAATGTGGGTCTGCGATGCTGGGGTGACTTGGTTGGGGGGTATGTTGCATGGCCAAGGTCCACCTGTAAACTTGCATCTCCCCGGGGTTGTGTCATGCTTGCTCATGCTGAAGCTTTCATTGTTGTCATCTTCCAAAGCTGCATGTGTCCTTGGTGGGGCATTAAACATTATTACTTAATTGAACTTAGACGTTATTGGGAATTCTTTGTTGTAGTTCTGGGTGGTTTTATGAAAAAGAAAAACCCTCTCATTCTCCACTGCAGCCCTGGGAGATGCTGTGCCAAGACAGGCTGGTTTATGAACAACTCTGCTCCCATACCTGGGGCTTTCCAGAACTTTTGTGTACATGTGTTTTCCTTATGTGCAGTCTGTAGGTTTAAATATCCTCCTCACTGTGCCTTAAGAGCATGATGTAGACTTAAAGCCGCTTGAGAGTGTCCTCCAGGAGTGCCTGGCCAATTCTGCCGCCTGAAAGCAGCAGCACAAGCTTCCTTTGGAGGAACCTCCTAAAAACAAAACCTTAAAATAAAAACCCTCTTCTTGCTAAACTAACTCTCCACAAACATAGAATTATTTAGTTTTATTTTTGCTCTTTTGATGGCGAACCGGTGCCGAACAGTTCTCAGGGAGAGCGGTGAGTCAGCTTGCCCAACAGTGACTCTATTGATAGATGGAAGGAGTGGCGCTGAAGTCTGTCTAGTCATTGTTGGTGCTTGGCTGGAGCGCCGAGGGCTCCGAGGGCAAGCTCAAACACCTCTCGCCAGCCTTGAGAGATCAAACGCAATGAGTCAGGCTGCAGAAAATCATGATAGGCCCAAATTAATTAAATCATCTCTTTTTTTTTTTTTTTTTTAAACCCTGTTTTGAGAGCGGGAAGGGAAGGACACACATGCACCAGGGTGTGTGGGACCTGCCAGCTTGTGTCTCATTGCAAGTTGACTTCTCTTGCATCTCCTGAGCTGCTCCAGTGGAAACTCAGCCCCTGCTCTGCTCTGAAGCAGTGGACCTGCCAACTTTCTCCTCTCTTGATAGCCTCACGTTTCTCAACTTTCTGTGTAAGGACATGAGGCAAAGCTGGAAAATAAACATTTAGCACCAACGCACCACTCTTACATATACCGTTTTCTGGTTATTTTTCAATTAAAAGTGCATACAAGCCAGAAAACATTTCAAAAGGGGCTTTAATTCATTCTAATTTTTGTGTAATTTTGATCAAGGTGAGCTAGGTAGGAGATGGCCATATGGTGGGAAGTGCGGCCATGCTGCAGACCTACCAACGGCTTTCCCCCAGGTTTTCCCATCTCCTTTTCCCAAGGCATGGCTTGCTGTCGAAGATGGGGAACCACATCCATGAAGCCGACAGCTTCCAACAGAGCTTTGCCTATAAACTGAACTTTAAAGGTCATGGGCATGAAGGACCATATCCTATTAATGCACTAGCTCTTCATGCCAGCACCAATATCCAATGCCATGCCTTGGGTTGGTGCCATCCCCTGGGCAAGAGCGGGTTACAATGGGCACTGAAGGCCTCGAACTTCACTTTGGTCTATTAAATGCAAGTGCCACACACTTTGATACCTCAGGCCATGCCGCCCCGAGCTTTCTTCAGGTGCTCTGAACACACGGTGTTCACCTCCCATCTCACCAGGCACCGGGAGCCGGCCAATTTTCAGCATAACGCACAATCTCAACTATTTTATTGCTTAATTTAGGCCATAAAGTCCCTTTGATGTGTTGTGTAATGCAACGTTCATTCTGAAAAAGTGGGTGGAGTAGCTTTATGGTATTATAAAAATAAATAAAATGCCTGGCAGGATTTTGAAACCACATGGTCATTCCTCCTCTCTCCGCAGATAAGTTGATTGTTGAGAGAGAAATCTTGCTTAATATCTAACTTTGGGTGATTTATTTCTCCAGAGTCCTTTCATCTCTAGCGTGTATTGGGTTATCTGTGACTTCTAATCTGATTGTTTTAAGCATGATCAAAGAAACCAAGAGAATGCACTTTATTTTCCCACTGTATGAACAGAATGCTGTTTGTACAGTGCATTACATCACCTGTTCCTGCTGCTCCTGAGTCCTGCACCAAATGGCTGCGGTATAAATAGAAAACAGAATGGACTTGTAGGGGGTGATGAAATTTGTTCCACTTGCCGAGTAAAACAGAGTTAACTCAACGAATGCTTTCTTCATGCCCGACTCTACCTCAGCACACAACAACACGGGCTGAAAATGTTTGAAATAACTTGCTCCATGCGGGGTATTGAGCCAGCATTCAGCAGCATCGAGGAGCCCCGCAGAAAATCCACGGGAGATGGCAGGCAGGGAGATTACCGTCGTCGAAATTGCTGGGATTCTTTCCAGGCTATGCAAAGAAAGAGGTTAGCCTTGCATCGGAGTCATCGTGTTGTTCTAGCTGCGATGGTCCACGGGCA
Organism: Nipponia nippon; assembly: GCF_047370975.1. NCBI lineage: Eukaryota > Metazoa > Chordata > Aves > Pelecaniformes > Threskiornithidae > Nipponia > Nipponia nippon. The sequence goes on from NW_028262369.1 coordinate 7,662,928, forward strand.
GGGTCTGCAGGGAGGGGTAGTCTCTGTTCTTGCCCAGGCTTGGTGCTGCAGGATCCCTGCACCTGTGGAGCTCTGTGCTGTCCCAAAGAAACACCTCCATCAAAAGCAGCTTGCTTTTGGAAGGTCTGGAGGAGGTAGACTATGGGGACCCATCCAGCTGTTGCTCCAGGATGCAAACTGTGCATTTCTGGAGGATGAGCACTGAGGAGCGGCTCCGATTCACGCTGGAGGCCTAGTAGGTGCCTGTGAAGATGAGCCTGGGAGCTGTGTTTCTCTGCTTGCTCCTAAAAATCCCAAATTCAAGAAAAGGTGTTTATTTTCTGACACGTCTTAATGCTTCACCACCACGTAACCTCAGAACTTCATGGAGGATGGCTGTCCTTCTCTCTGCAGCTTCGCCACATCTCCCCCCTGCTAACCTCTCCCGGCCTCTTCGGGGGGCACTGAGCAGCATGTTCACTCCAATTATCTAATTGATTAACATATTTAACTTGGAACATTTGTTCTCAGCCTGTGTTTGACTTTCAGTTTCTTGCTTCTCTTGCAGACCAGGAGGGTAATCTGAGGACCTGAAAGCTTGCTTGCTAGCTTTTCCAAGCTGTAGCTGTTGACCTTAAAAAAAAAAATTAAAATTAAAAAAAAGCCCTCTCTCCTTACTGACCTTGCCTTGACACACCTACAGGCCCTCACTAAAATCCCACCCTGGGTAAATAGCTCACGTTTTTTATTCAGAGGCAAATTGCCATGCACCAATGGGTCAGGGAAAATCATTTGGGAGATAAGTGGTGGTTTTATCTTAAGCAATTAGTCCTTAGTGTTTGGTTGTTTTTTTTTAATTTTCTAATTGGCTTGGAGGTTGTTCTTGTGCAGCATGTGGTCACTCTAGGAATACTAAACTTGCAAAAATGGCTAAAACTTGTCTCCCCCGCCCCGTCCTGCCCCTGCCGCCCATCTCGCTGGGAGGCTGAAAGCCACTGGCATTGCTGACGTGCCATTACAGCAGGATGAGCTTGGGGCCACTATCTCCCTCTCCCTCGTCAGCCTCCGGGTAGTGATCATCTGATACATGAAAAGGCTTTGCCCATCCATCATTAAGCTGCTGGTGGTTCTCTCTCTCTGTAGTCCCCAGGTTGAAAGAGCAGGAAGGAAGCGGGGAGAGGACTGAAGCATGGAGATTTCCCTTCGGATGTTGTCGCTGTGTGGGTTAGGGTCAGGATCTGCATGGCTTCAGCAGTGCCGACTGCTCAGGCACAGCCGGGTCTCTGCCTTGCTGCAGCCATCACCCTGTGGGATGGGGAATTGTCTTTCTCCGAGCAAACCGAGCTGCTCTGCAATTTCTTCATGGCGAATCATAGGAAAATAAGTTTGTCCTTCTCCCTTGAAAGCTGTGGAGCACCAACTTGGGATTGACTAAATCTTTCAAAGTTTCCCTGCGGGGTGCTGAGCAGTGGGAATGACTATGCAGTTACCTCTTCTTGTCCTACCCGCATGTCTGCCGCTGCTGGCCAAAGCAGCAATACCGAGCTCGCCTCCGGAGACTCGCTGGCAGCGGTGTGTTGCTTACCTCAAGGTGATATTGCAAAGGTTGCTGTAGCCGAAACGCTTCTTGTTTATTGTTTGCACAGCAGTCGTGTTTGAAGGCCCCTGCTTGCTCGGCTGCAGGGGGATGACGGCGTTACGATTTGCATTAGGACGGGGGATTTTCCAGCCCTCAAGGAACAGGATCTTCCTTAGTGAAGTTTCAGCTTCCTTTTGGCATGGCTGGATGGTGGGCAGGGGCGGCCGTCTGCAGCGGCTGGGAAGCTCCTCTGTCTCTGAGCTCTTGTGGGGAAAAGGGACCGAATTCTGGGGTGCGGACCGATGAAGTGATGAACTGAGCTCACGTTACGGCTGTTTTATTGCTGCTACTGCAGATCTTAGAGGCGTCTGGTTGGACTCTGTGAGTTGGTAGACGCACAGACCAGCACTGAAACAAACTGCATCTGCTTGAATTCACCAACTGGGATATTAGGGTTTAATCTCTGTAGTGCTCCCTCCAGAACAGAAATCTGTATTTCAATGTGATACACTACTAGTTTTTCTTCCCCCAACTGTCTTATGCAAAAGCACTTAAGGAGTCACTTCAAAAGCATGCAGAGGTGTGAATTACAGCTGATGTAATTAATTTGTGTTTGTGGGCCTGGCCCCCTGCAGTCTAGGTGGCGTGTTGGGCTGGCAGTTAAGAAGAACAAAAGTCTAATCTTGGAGAAGATTAGGAATTCTTTGACAAAGGTTAAGCCAGGGCACTGCTGCCTTATCATTTGTACTGGTGTCCTGTGGCAAATCTGTAATTTAAGCCATGAACAGTAGGCAGGCTGTTCCTCACGCTAGCTTTAAAGCAGCAGCAGCATCTCTGCTCACCTACCTGGTTGTTTTGCAAAGCAAAGCCTTAAAAAATGGTTAGGCATAAAACAAGACCCGGGCAGCTCTAAATCTTAAAGTCACTACAGGGGTGCCCATTGCAAGGACATTCAGAGCCGGAGCCCGCTGTGTGACTTTTGAAGTCTCTCCTTCCCAAGGCCATCTCCATGCTGTTCCCTGTCTCTTCTGCTCATCTAATTCTCATCCCTCCCACCCTGGGGTGTGTGAGCAGCATAAATACTGTGCATCGACGGGGCGCTGCAAGGAGAGCTGGAGATGAAATGGGGAGGGAGGCAGAGGGACCAGCAGGCAGCTCCAAAAAGGGGAAGCCAGCCTTGCCTTTCCTGCGGGCTGCCTTGACGTGCTGAGCCCCAGCCTGGCTGCAGCAGGATTTAGTCCCAGCACACTTCCAGCCAGCATGTCATGGCAAGCTTCCCCAAGCAGCAGTTTCCACTTTTCCTCTTTGGTGTCTATTGTTTTGTTATTTGGGGAACTGGAATCCATGATTGAATTTGAAACATGGTTAGCATTAGCCTCTGATGCAACAGGGTTGTGTTTTTTTTTTTCCTTTCAGATTGGTCTGAGCCTGAGCACATCTTTCCCTGGACAACTTGAGGGGTCCACAGCTCTCCTGTGACCCACGCGCTCGGGCAGTGAGGCAGCGTTGTGTTTAGTGCCGAAAGACCATCCCGTTTAGTCTCAGCAGAGCCGCAAAGCGCTGGCTTGGGCTACATCGGGCAAATAATCACTTGATCGCAAGTGAGTTTCCAAAAGAGGGGGAGGCTGATGGCTTAGATATAGTCACTTAATGAACAGCATCAGGAATAGATTACGTTCTCAATTATTTTGATTTTAATCTAATGTGTTAATACCGTGAGGCTCGTCAGATGAAAATGTATTTCCAAGTTGCTTTAAGTATTTGCTAGCGTAGTAAGTTGAAGACATATGTGAAAGAAAGGGTCATCTGATGAGCTGTTATTGTTCTCTTAATTCAACCCACCCCATTTGGGCCACTCTGCATGAATGGCTTTGTGTTTGCTAATAAAATCATGCTATGTTCCCTGCAACACATGTTCTGCATGTCCCAGCTAGTCAGCAGCAGTAAAACCTTGTTTTGTAGGTTTATAATGTTACCTTCTCAACTGTGGCTTCTTTTAGAGACACCAGTACTTCCAGGGTTGGCCTTGGGATGCTTGAGCACACAGGGGTGGCTTTCAGAGCTGCCACAACCCTGTGCTTCTGGCACATCTTCCTCCTTTCCCTTGGTACCTTGGCCTCTTGCTCCCTGCATGGCTTGTCAGCGCGCGTGTGCACCTCCTCACCTAAAGGGTGCTGTGTTAGCACGTTGAACATTGGAAGAGAAATAGAAACGTGCTCCTTGGCCTGCATTCTCTGCTGTCTCCCCAATGTGTTTGGACAAGCCTGAGTTGCTTCTCGGGCTGGCTCAGAGAGGGTCCGAGAGTGGCTTGCAGGAGCTGTGGCTGCTCCACAGCCCTTTTATCTGCTGGGCTTCGGAGACCCAAAGAGGTTGTGGGAAGAGCTGTACTGTTGCATGAACCCAGGAGAGATGCAACCAGCCTGATGGTTTCTTTGGGCAGTCCCTAAGACAGGGATGAAAAGCAACCTTCTGCCTTAGCACAGCATCTCAGAGGAGGCTGCTCTTAGCAGTTGGCTGGCAATGGTCCTCCAGGAGCCACGACCAAGCTGGGAGGGGAATCAGTATGCATAGCGGTTGCTCCCTTTCCTTGGCACATTGTTTTTTAAGGGCTGTAGGGTGGAGGGGATTAGACCAAGTTCTTAGGGGAGGAGAATAGCCAGCAGGGGATGGCTGGTCATTTTTGTTCCTTTTGTGGAACAAACAATCTCTCCCTTACTACTCACAGGGGCTCATGAGCCTTTGTGATGTTTATTAGGCTGAAAGATTTGGAGACCTCTGGTCTAGATAGCTCTCCAGCTGAGAAGGGGAATTTAGGCACTTGTGATAGCGCGGCCAAAGAAATGACAATAAATATTTGGGAGATTTTTGTGTTTGGCATTTGTCAAGAATGGTTTAGCAGAATGAAATCTTTAGTGGAAAGGCTGGAAGTCCAGCTGAAATGACAAAGATGTGCCTGGGTTGGCGTTGGCACATCTTCCACACTTCAGGGATTAGAAGGAATTGTGTAATAGCGGCGTAATGATCTGCATAATTGGCTCATTTAAACTTCAGCTGCTTTTGTTTAGATGGACTTAAAATCTGAAACTGGGTCAAAATCTTTTCTTGCTCTAGAACTAAAAGTTCCACATGTTTCAGACTTCTGTTTGAAGAGGTCTCTTTCTTATCACTGTTCAACCAGCCTTCCTGGGCTGAATTTCAGCCAGGCAGGTGACCTTGGCCTGCTAGTCCTCGTCACTTGGGAAAGTGACATTGATGAGGATCAGAAAAGGTTTTGTAGGGTCTAATGATCACCAACACATCCTCTCCTGCTGATCAAATTATGGTCCTTGGTCCTCTTTAGGACTGATGGAAATATCTCCTCTCTAAGACCAGCAGCTGAGCAGGCACTGTTCTGGGGGTATATTTACTCTTCTGGATTCTTATCACATTTTCAGTGAAAGTCATCATCAGAGTTTTATCAGTGCATGAACTTGCCCTAAACTACAAGGGAGACAGAATTCTTCCTCAACAATAGCATTCTTCCCAAAAATGAAGCCCAAGTCTTCGTGAGCAGTGTCCTGAGAGCTGTTGTGGCCCCATATCTCCTCAGCTTGCAGCAGTGAATAAAATCCCCAAAAGGTTTTTTGGGTGCAACTGCATTCCCAACAGTAAATGAAGATTCTTCTTCCTGATCCCAGGGGCAGTTGCTCACAGACATGCATGGCCTCCTCATCTCCTGGTGTTGGCCCCAGTCAAGGAAATGTGCAGATATTTCTTTGTCCCAACCTGTTCCCTAACTTTTCCCAGACAATAAACCCTGGGGGGAGATTTGCGAGGTTAGTGTTGGGAAATAGCTGCTTGGGAAAGCCCTCTTCCTCTCTCCTGGAGAAAGCAGCCTGATTAATTATTCTGGTTGCTCATCTGGACTGAGGTAGACTTCCAGTGGTGAAACTGAGAGCAGTTGTGAAGTGGAAGATTTGGAGGTCAGGAATTATGGCCCTTCGGCAGGCAATCCCACCAGGCAGTCAACCTGCTGCCCAAAGTGATCCTGCACGTGCAGGATCTCCATAATTCACCAACAGTGGAATTCATAAATTCATTTATTATTTGCTTAAAGCTACACAACAAATGCATGTCTGCAGCATACGTAGACATCTGTCATCGTCTTGAGCAGAGAAGATGATGCCATTGAGCAGTTGCTGTGTTAGCAACATGCACACGCAAAACATGAATCTCTCTTTGCTCGCTTATTCACGGTGTGAATTTTACATCGTACTGTGTATATGCACATAGTCCAGAAAGATCAGTCCTAAAATAAGAACCGCTGGCAAATATTGTTCTCTCTTCCCTGGATGTGGCAAGGTACCGGCAGCAAAGGTTGGCAGCCAGGTCTCTGTGCAGTCGCGTCGTGTCATGCAAGAGTCTCACAAGCTGCAAGAGTGTCACAAGCTCCTGCATGTTCTGATTAATTAATCTACGGTTTTCACACACAGGTTCGGGGACGGGTCCTTTCATCAACTTTGCGATCAAAATGTATGCCAAGGATATTATGACTCATGTTACAGGCTCGCTTGTAGTTTTGCAGGGGGGGGTTAATAGCAATGTTAAAATATCACTCATTTACTATATAGGCGGAGCTGGCAGCAATGGCTGTAGTCATGGTTGCCTAACATTTCCTATTATATAAAACTCTGTTGTAGTTGCTCATATCTTTATCAGACTGTGTTGTTTGGTATTCTTCCATGCTGAGATTCTGCCTCAGGCTGAATTATTTTGGCAAATTTTAGCAAAAACAGAGGGGGAGGAAATTACATTGTTTTGCTCATGTCAGAGTCTTACAATTTACTTTTCATTGATAACCTTCCAGCTTTCCTACTTTGAAGCAGGGGTGTATCGTTTGGCAAGTGGGTTGCTGGAGGCAGGAGGGGTGCTGGCAGCTTGGACATACCTTTTGCTATTGATGTGAGAATCCGTCCGATTCGATTAAATTACAAGCTTGTGAAAATTACACGAGCTCCATAGTAGATGGTTTAAAATTTTGGCAGCCAGAGTATCTGAAAAGTGTATTTGTTCTGACAATGCTCATGGCTAAGACTTCGGAGACTGGAAACTGCAATTCCTGTTGCTGATGATGATTCTGGAGTCTCCGACGCTCATCATTAGGTGAACCGTCTCTCTTCTCGCATCCTATAGAAAAGGAACTCAGCAAAAAAAAGGCTTTTTGGGCACTGACGGGAGGAGGTGAGGGCAAGATCCTCCAACGGCGAGCAGGTGATCTTGGGAGCTAGTAAGAGACAAGGCTGTACAGGCTCTTCAGCCTTAGTTCAAGCCCATTACGCAGGAGGAAGATACTGCTTATCCACTAATCTTAGCCAGTTTTGATAATGGGATAAAATTCCCTTTTGTGCAAACGAATGGCAGGTTAGAGGAGAGAAACCCTGTTCTCCTCCAAGGGAGAGGGCCGTGAGCTGACCCCGACTGTATGATTGATCCCGTATAGCTGAACGGGAGAGAGGGGCTGGGGATGTTTGCCCCATGTAGATGTGGGACGGTGTAAATCTGATGTACAGTGGTATCACGTGGCATTTCGTAACTTTCTCTACTTTTGTGGCTATTTGTTGATGTGTGATCATAGACTCTTTTTCTTTAGGATTCTTGCTTGTTCAGTGCATGGGATGGCTAGTGCCAGGGGAACTAACAGCAGGTAGGAAGGACCTCTTGCATCATTAGGAGGCCTTGCAGTGGAAGAGGCAGAAGATGCAAGCAGAAAAACGTAGATGCTTCCATGCTGGTTTCTGCCAGAGACATCCTGCAAGACAGCTCTTCCCCCCGGGAGAGAATCATCGTGCATGGCCTTAGATTTTCTTTGCGCAACTTAAGACCCAGATCAGACTTACTGATGTGCTGAGCATGCATCAAGGCAGAAGTCTTACAAAAATGCTGAGTATTAGGCCCAGAGCATTTCAAATTGAGCATCTACATTTTGAGAAAATTTTTACTATTTCAGCATTGCAGTTGGCTTTTTGTACATAAGAGGATAATAGCTTTTCCTTCCTCCAGAATAGCATCACAAATAAATACAAGATTCACTTGTGAAAATTACCGTAGAAGAATCTCCAACCAAGTGAATAATGCTGCATTCAGCATAAGATTTGGGTGATGTAAAAGTACAAATTGGGGGAAAATAAGGATATCAATCCGTTTATCCTGTGCCCTGAGCAGATGAAGTTCTGCAGAGGCAGTACAGGATCAGTAATAGATAGTGTGCTACATGGGCACAAGAGAGGTGAGTAGAAGAGAAATTTTTTTCAGAACTGTAGGTTGCTTTTCCCTGCTGTCTTAAGGAGAAAACATCTAAAGCAATGAGGCATTTTTGTATTACCTACTTGGTCAATGAAATCCTGTATGTATAGTAAGGCACATATGCATTCTGTAACAGATGGTGTGTTTGTGTCACGCAGATGGGCTCCAGAGTTTCACAGCTCTTGTGCTCCAGGCCCTACACAGAAAACAGCCTTTTCCTTCATCCGCAGGATTTCATTTCTAATGATGGCAGCTGGGATGATTGCAGCGCGTGGCAGTGGGTCAGGCTAGCCGTGGTGCTCTGCTCCGGGCTCTGCTTGCTATAGAAGAAGAAAACGGTAGCAGCCACACAGCATGTCAACTGGAGGTGATTTGGGACCCATCCATGACTATCTGAAATGCAGATTTAAACCAGGTCTCAGCACTGGGGTCCCAAAATGTGGCTTTTGCAATGGGCCCATGCTGACTTTGGTGTCTGGGAAGGTGTCAGCTGGAGCTGAAACTTCAGTTTGCATTTGAGGTGAACGTGAGATCTCTTCTCCATGTAGGTTTTCTGCTGTGATCTGGCCACAGCCTTCTCGTTATTCAGAGCACTTAAGAGTCTCTCCACACCCTCCTGTTTTCACTAATTATCACAGTGTCTTTGGGGCCTCCCTCCCCTGTTGAATTTGGTTGGGTGTCAGCAAATACCTTCTACTCAGAATTTCTGGAGGGAGTAAAGAGAGATCAATGGAAACACACAGAGTTTGATCACCTAGCCTTCTGTCTTTAAGAAACTGAGGTAAAAAAAATACAGCTGTCTTTTATCTGAACAGTGGCAAATTTATTTAGAACAAAAAGCGTGTTGCTTGCATTGTCACTTATTTTTCCTAAATGGAGCGATCAACTGGTTTTAATTGTACAAAGATACGTAGAAATGGAACGAGAGTTCAAACAGCTCTTTTACAGCACTTTAAATGGATGTGGTACTTCATATATATCCCCCACAATAACGCATACCAGATGAAAAGATACTGTGGAATTTGTGTAATAAAGGTAAAAGCCCATATATCTGCCTGTTCTAATGGATGAGAACCAAAACAGAAAAACTGTATAAGGCAAAAATAACAACAAGCAAGTTTCACTTGCTGTGGAGTGCACCGAGAAAAACCAAGCACAGGACTTCCCTGAGCAGTGGCCAAACACGGTAATGGGACGGACTGCATATGTAAGCTTCCCAACAGCTTCCCCAGCACTCTCACGCTGCAGTTAAAGGTGTTTCATCTCCCCTCTGGTCTGGAGTTTAGCTGGACCTTCTGGTATTGCTGTGTCCCAGGAGCTACATTGTGAGTTCCTGTGCAATTTGTCTCTGAGCAACTCGTCTTTTTTTTTTTTCCCTTCCCTGCCTCCTTTAGCTGTTTTTCACTTCATTTTAATATCCATTTAAATGAGGTGAACTGGTTCTCGCACCTTAAACTATTCAGTGAATGCCTCCGGAGATGTTCTCACCTTCAGCAGCAGAGCATGCCCAACAGGGTCCTTCTAGTTATGGTCAAGGTATATGCAGTAAAGAGGGATTGCTAACCAACCTGCGTCAGCTGGCTTCAGATGCTGATCTCTGTCTTTCTCACCGCTGAATTCTTTGCTTTTGGTTTGCTACTCAGCCACTGAAGTTAGAGCTGTTTGTAAAAGTACAGCCACAAAAAATGAGAAACTGAATCAGCTGATTTCATTCATTATCTTTAAATACGACTTTGCGTGACCTCGATGCAGCGATTGATGGTTTGGCTTGCAGGTCTTGCTGGAGGTGCAAGGTTCAGTGACTGTCCCAAAACTAGGACCGTAAGTGAAGACTTCATTCTGCACCATCTAAAGAGAAGTTACTTTAGTCCTTATTTAAAAGAAAGGCTGTCTGTAGCATCTTGACAAGACTAACTTCCCTCTGTATGTCTGTTTTCTGGGGACAACAGCAAGTTGTGTGCTGTTAGTCTGCTAAATTCTTAAGAGAGGAAAAAACCAAGTATCTCTAGAAAAGGAAAGATCCTTTTTGACAGCATCTGTCTCCCTTAGACACAGTTTCTGCGTGGTTCATTTCTTCTGGTTGTTGTTATTACAGTTCTTCTGGGGACTTGTCATTGCTGTCAGCCTCTAATGGACCTTGTCAGAAGGATTGCATGACTTAGTCCACCCTCAACTTGCCCCAACCCCTGCATTATATCGGCCAGGTCAGTTTGAGCTGAGAAAGGAATATCAGATTACGGGCTCCCAATAGAGACCAGGAGACCGAGTTATGATTCATACATTTACTGTGATGCTGACATCTCTTCAGAGCTGAGCAGTAAATGATAGAGTAAGTTTAAAAGCTTTTTGCAGCTTGCCAGTATTTTGTTGTTGATGCAGCCTGCCACTTGTTAACGTGATCCAACAAGTATCCTTTAATGACCTCATTTGGGGAGCTTGTCAGACTCCAGAGGACTGCTGGAGAAGCTCTGTTTCATGGTGCTGTACTTCTGAGACGTACTTATCCATCGTGGTTGCAGTCAACTGATGCTTAGGAATTCCTGCTCATTATAAAGTACTGATTGGAGGCAGAAGTCTTCTGGAGGGGGGGATCTTTTCTGTCCCAATCTAATGGTCTTTTGACTTTAAACTTAAACGTGTTCCCTGGATAGAAGTAAAGTTAAATAAGGCTTTGCAGGAATTTTTAATGCGAAGGTATGAAACGTCTTTGTGAAGGTCTTTTGCTCGACTGAATGGTTTTTTCATGTGCTGCCAATATCTGATCCCACTTCTTGACCTTTAATATACGCTTGAGAGAGAAGATTAGGATGTTTCTAATCAGCTGAATCTCCCCTCTGGGAGCACTATTAAATCCTGACTCTCAGCTTTATCTCTGCCAGGTCTTGCCAGCCCTCCGTGTTTTTGGTTTTGTTACCAGCTGAGGTCAGAGTTCAGTCACCTCAAAGGTTCTTGTTCAATTGGGGGGGTTTCTTGGATCCTTTCTGTAGGAGTTAAGACACCAGTGAGCGACTCTGCTTGGAGGCAGGCCTCTTCATTTCATGTGCGTTGGTAAGCCAGACCGTATTCAGTGAAATAAAGTCTGTTTTTTTGTGCAGGATTATTGCTAAGGGTCCCTCAGTAATCCTACCCACCTATCATTAGCAGGGCATTGTCAAATGTCTTGGGGAACAAACCTGGGTTGTTTTGAGGTGCCAAGTCAGGTGACGCATAGATATTCAAAATATTACATCAACCGGTTTCTTCTGCCACCCAAATTTGTAATTTCATTAAAGTACCAAGTTTGTTGGCAATAAATTGGTAATGATTATTGAGTTTCATGCCATTGTTTCAGTGAGGATTTAAGTGAGCCTAGCAAGTCTGCGGTCGTGTGGCTCAGCCTACGTTACATGGCCCAGTGATACAAACGAGCAGTTTAATATCAGAGGCGCAACTAGTCTTTGTCAAACGGAGCCCCCGTGAGTTGCATATCTTCCCCTTTCATTTCAGCCATCAGCATCATCACTGTTGTGATTTAAGTATCGTGACATTTATCCCTGACAGCAATACATAAAACGGATTGCAGTGCTGGGGTTTCTGCCCTCCTCAAAAGCTTTGGTGATCTAAGGACTGAGCCCAGGCAGTCCTGTTTGCCCTTTGATTCCAATGGATCCCATTCCCCGATGTGGTCCACGTACCTGTAGATGTCCCTGCCCCATCCTATGTTCTTGAACGCTCCAGAGGATCCGTAGGTACGTAGGAAGGAGGGGAATAGTCTGGAGTCACTGGCCAAAGGTGGATGCTTTGTTCCCGTCCAAAAACTTATCCTACAGGCCCTGGTCTTAAGTTACTGAGCTTGCAGAGAAATCTGCTCATAATTTCTTTCTTGTAAGCCCTTTCTTGTTGAGCAGAAATTTTGGCGAAGAGTCGTCAAGGCACTGGAGAATCCCCAGTTCTGCCTGGTTATACCAGGCCTCCTCAGATCTTTCCTTGGAACGAGCAGGCAAGAGGAAATACTTTCCATTTCAGAGAAGCGTGGACAAACAACGTTGCTTCAGACGGAGAAGAAAAGCAGCAGACGGAGTTACAGTGCTGAATCCTGCTAGCCAAAAGCATGCTCTTGCCTTTATTCGATCATTCCTGGAACACAGTGTTCTTATTGTATTCCTCCTTACCCTGCTCAGCGCCTCTCCTAGGGCTCGGGACTCGGAGATACCCCGACCGTGATGCTGGTGGGTTTGCGGAAGTTAAAATAAGCATCAAACACATCTCGGAAATAGCCCCTCTCCCTCGCCTGACGTTAGGTAAACGTGTTTTCTGAAAACCTGGATCCCGTTAGAAAGGTTCCCGCTGTCTGGAAAACAAAGTACCCGCTCGCCTGGTTTAGTCATTAAGTAAATTTGTGGTTTGGTTGAGACAAAAAATAATGAAGAAAAGCTGTTGAAATCCCAGGATAAATTTGATATTTTGCAGGCAGTGCTGTTTTTAAGTGGAGCTGCTGCCTTCTTTAGGTTATGAGCAGACGCAGGTATAAACCTGGGCTTCCCTTTCTCCCCGCGCCTCAGAGGCAGGCATTTGGAAGTAATTTGTTTCGCCGTGCAGGCGAGGGGGATGCTCTGGGCTGGAAGCCGTGTTGCGTGGGTGTCTGCACGGCCAGCCTGCGGCTGGAAAGCTGGGAGATGCTTTCGGCTGCTTTTTTCATCTGCGGAGGGAGCAGCATCCTGGGCTGCAGGCTGGGTGGGAGGAAGGGACGGATGGTCGCTCGCTGGGTGTGACGTGGAAGGCTCTGAACGGTTGGGGGGTCCGCTGGTATTTTTACATCTGCAATGTGATAGTTGTATTGCCCCTTTTGGGAAGAACCGTTTCCTCTGTGACTCCTTTACATCTCCCAGCTGCTGTGCCTGCCTTCCCAGGGAAGGGAGACCAGGGGGAAAAGGCACAGGAGCCCATGCAGAGACCCCCATAGCTCTCTGCAGACGGTTTTTCCTCTCCACCGGCCCTGATTTATCTGGGAGAATCACCTGGGAAAGCAGAGATGTGGGAGCTGGCGCTGCTGCATGCTGTCTGAAATGGCTACTGTGTGTGTTCATCCACTTAAGCACATATGTATAAAATCACTTGCTGTGTTAAACATGGATGTCATTTCACTCCGAGAAGCCAATTAACAGAGCAGAAAGGTCTTGCGTATCAGCCTGTTGCCACATTTTCCCCAGCTCTCAGCTTAAGTGAGGGGAAAGGAGACCACATTAGTGCCTGTGTCCGTGCTACCGAGCCCCATGGCCCAGGGAGAGCACGTTGGGAGGGTCAGAGGGTGGGGGGTGAGGACTGGGATCTCACTCGTTTTCGGCAGGTTCCTGTGGGCTGGTTCTCACCCAAACCCTTGGGCAGTTGGAGCACATGGGGAGCGTGCTGGAGCATGGCATCCCCTGCCTGGGGATGGGAACCCGAGCTCCTGGGCTCGCTGCAAGGCTCATATAGACAGGTCCTGTGATTTGAAAAGATTTGTATTTATTTTAATGCAAAACACGACCTTAAAGCACATTGGTGCTTCTGTTCTGATATTCCTCCTTATGCAAGTCATCCTGTCTCTGCTCTGGAGGTGTCGGAAGATTTGGTCATCAGGGTCAAGGTCCTCTCACTGCATTTGGGATGCATTTTAATGTCAGTCACAAATTTAGTTATTAAGGCAACTTTTTCTGGCAACATGTGTGGATGTTCAGCACATACCTGTGTAAGCTTAATTCTGTCCCTTCCAATAAAATATTGAAAATATTTTTTCACCTCTGGAGTATTGTCTGACAAAGGCCGTGGCGTAGAGACAAGTGTGGCTTATGGGTGGGAGCAACGTACCCTGGCTATCCAAAATGAACACAGGAGATGCTGGTTTTGCCCTGGTTTTGTGGCATCTTAAGTCACTGGAGAGGCTTCTGAATAACTAATGGAGCCAGGCTGCTCCAAAGCAGTAAGGCTCCTGTTCAATCACAATTAATGCAGTCAAACATCCTATATACATTATAGAAAATTTCCCTATTTAATGTCAACCTTTCATAATGGATAAGGATTCATATTAATCATGTCACCTTTTTGTTAAAAAAAACCCCTATGTTATGGTGTAAATTCAGTCTAATATGTTGAAATGAGTCTAAGCAAATACCTGTTATTGTTAGATACAGAACAACATGTTCTGTGACATTTGTTTTATTTCAGGAAGATGATCCAAGTGTCCTGTTAAATGATGTGCAGACATTGTGTTGCTCATATTTTCTCTTTCATTTTAATTTATTTCTTGTGTATTGAGCTATTAAATAAATGAGGGTTTTGGTCTTATTCTCAGGAAGATGTGCATTGTTTTTAGGAAGGACTTCATTGTGTGGCAAAACTGGATTTTTACAGTTTTGATTTTAAATCTATAAGTAGTGGACAAAATACAGTATTACATTGGGGTGATGAATGAGCACAGCCTTGCCTCTGTCAGGAAGGAGGAGCTGGGAGGGCTTATTTGTAGATGCACAGTCAGATGAAGTCTTGAGGGACTTGTTCTGCATTTTCCTTGGAACACAGTGGTTGCATCCTGTTGTCTGAAAGCCTTTCCTAAGAAGGTTAGGGTGGCAACAGGGCAATACAGCCACAATATTTAGCCCATCTAGTCTTTATTTGCCTCCGAAGGCAAACAAATTATTTCCCATATTTTAGCTTCCTTCCTAGATTCTGACAAATTCTAAATCACTTCTCACCCACCTTGCTGTATCCTATGATCTAAATTATTGGTTTCAGTTAATGCGTCTTCTGTTCCTTAGTCCTGCCTGAGAAGTAGTATGTCCTTGGTAAATGCAAAGGAGTGAGAAATTGGAAACTCAGACTGGTAGATCTTGGGTTTAGCTTTTGTAACTGTACTTTAATACTTCACAATAATTACTGAGCTCCCCATAAAATAATCTCCGCATACTCCTAAAATGGAATTGAATGCCTTAGAATAAAAGAGAAGAGGAGCCCTTATCTGTACTTTCAGTTAAGTTTTTATTTATTTCCCTTTTTCCTCCAGCGTAGGAGGATGAATAAGCACGGAAGATGATACAGATTTGCAAAGGCAAGGAGCGCTAAAGAGCGTCATTTTTTTCATCAGCTTTTAAAAGCCAGACTATAATCATAAATTCCCTGATAGCTGGAGCATGCAGAAGTCATCTTTAAGCCTACAAGTGACAGGCTGCTGTTGCTTTTCAAACTTCAGATTTCATTTTTTTGTAAGACACAACTTTGATCTGGTTCCTTTGTAATGCTCTGCAGAGCGCCGGGGCCGCTGCGCTCGCCGACTGCAGGGCTGGAAGTGAACTTTCTTGGCGAGAGCCATCTGGAGACCTCAAAGAACAGATTAACTTGCCCAGAATTGATGTGATCTTTCAAGAAGCTGCCCTTGCCTAGAACACGTGACATTGGCAGTGATAAAGTTGAGATGCACAGCAGTGTCTGAGTACTTGCAGTAATTGGGAAGAGTTTTAAGTGGAGCAGCCCCGAGGATTTGCAATCAAATTATCAGCTAAATCCCCAATTTTAACCTCTTGAGCAGACTTTGTGTCTTTAGTGCAGGTTAAATCCAGTCAGGAGTAAAGATTTTCAGCTTTGCATCTTCATAGGCGTTTTGTTCTTAGCTCCAAAACGTACCCGTGATGATGTATTGGGGAACACTGTGAATGCTTTGGGACATTTCTCATAGTTTTATAACCAGTACAGTGCAACTTTTGCGATGGTTGTTGGCAACCGTGGATTGGAAACTGAGACTTTCCTCTTCAGGTGGTAGATTAATGTAATCTTGTAAGTCGGACTTCTTGGTGAATGCTGTTCTGATCTCTCGTTTAAAGGTGACCCTGCCGCTCGGACACTGTTGTCAGCATGTGCTATTTAAATATGCTGAGGGGATTTGCTTCAGCTCGTACAGCATAAGCTAACATGTGCACCTTTTAATTTGATTGACTGGTTGTGATAATGAAATGTGGTATTGCGTGAAGGATGTGACAGTCACCTGCTTGTTGGTAGATGTAAATATGGGAAGTAAGACAGCTCTGATCATGTCTGGCCAGCCAGAGACTCAGCGAGATGTCGTTTTGAAAGCTGCTTTTTTTCTTGGGTGGAAGTGCGTAACTTTTTAAATGGAAAAATCAATTTTTTCACACTGAGTAAATGGGAGACGTTAAAATAATGAGCTGGAAGGATGTCTGAGCGTTAGACTGCGTCCTCCTAATCACAAAGACAAAATGACCGGAGACACCAAATAAGTGTAGGGCTTAGTTCTGGTTTCCTCCTGCAAATGTAGTTCTGGAAATAGTTATCTTTAAAAACACAGGACTATAAAAGTGTAAACTAAGTTACCAGAAGGTGGTGTGAAAAAGCAGGGTGGGAGCGCAGAGTCTCGGTAACTGCGTCTTGTTGAGTCGCAGCCCTGCTCTGTGGTCTCTGGGCACCATCCCTCAGCTCAAACACAGCCCACCAAAAGAGGAAAGGAGGAATCGTGTCCTGCCGCGACGCTCCTCGCTGCTGTGCAGGAGGGAAGGTGTCGCAGTTGTGGCAAGAGATCCTGAGCCTCTGCAGAGTCCGTTTTGGGGTGTCCTTCCCTGGGACTTAGCCCTGGCCCCACTTCTCTTGCAGCTCGGGGCTTTCCAAGGCAACTTGTGAAGTCTGAGTGATTATCAGCTGCCTCATGGCTCAAGCTGTCTAGAAAATAGGATTTATCCCATGTTAAAAACAAGCTGTTTTTTACCAGTTTTCACCACAAGCATGGTGACCAAAGGTTCAGACTATGTCATGGGAGGAAGTCTTCTGGAAGCGCTGTTTATGGGGAATGTAAGCAGAATGCATTGGGGTTTTGTGGTTGTCAGCTTAATGAGTCTTTATCTCTTGGGTTTACTGATCTAGTGTCTCAAACAGCTGCTTCCTTGATAGTGCAGGGATTTGGAGGTACCTCGCCGTGCCACCAGAGAGTTCGGGGATGCACTCGTCTCAGGGTCAGGCAGCTTGGGGACCCTTGCAAGAGGAGGACCACCAGCCTGCCTGGTTTCTATTACATGTACAATTCTTTTGAGTTAGAATTTTCTTCCAGAAAATGTCCGTGTCATAAAAATTCAGTGCTAGAGCTGGAGGAGATGGTACCAATGAAAACTGATGGATCAGATCGGTTTCCCTGATAGACTGGGAGCTGCTCCGTCTATGCCAGAACTGCTAGCAGTCTTGGGAAGACCATGTCTCACAGACCTGCCAATAATGCTGTGCAATTTGTTCCTTCCAATGAAAATTTAAATTCTACAGAAATTAGTTGCCTACAGGTCTTTCATCCCCAAGTTTCCTTCTTGCCTTAGGTTTTTTTTCCATACTTGATGAAGAACATCAATGAAGGAGGTACGTAGCTGTTGCAAACCGAAGGGAGTGCCATGTGGATATGGGTTTGCAGGTAGGATCTGAGAGATCTTTGTCCTGCTGTGGGTTCTGAAGGTGATGCAATGCTTCCCCAGAGCATGCCAGCCAGAGCACACTCTTTTTGCAAAGAGGAGCATGTTTGGCAAAAATTGGGGACTTTGTGTCTTTGATTTAAAATTGAAACAGCCATCAGCGGGGGGCTGTGTGAAGGAGACTGGGGATCCCAGGCTGGAAGGAGAAGGATGCCCTTAGGGACTCGCGATGCAGTGGGCACTCCAGCTAGGGCAAGAGGACCGAAGAGGACCTCACCTCTCTTCTCACTTACATTGAAGTGCCAAGATCTGACGGTGCTAATGTTCAGTGCTGGGTGCTGCTCTTGGTTGGAGGAGTTGGGAGATTTGGGGATGGGATGCAGCCAAGATAACATGCAAAATAAACTCTGAACAGGTAGAAGGAAGCCCTAAGGAGATGCTTGCTGGTTTTCTACTACAGTTTTGGCCCTTGTCAGCATTACCAGAATTGACAGGGATCAGTGGAGGGCTTTATGCAAAGAAAAGGCAGCTGGTCAGGTTGACTTACTTGGGTCGCTGTGATCTCTATTATAATTGTTCCCTATGTGATTATTTTGAGGGTTGAACAACTGAGAGTTGCAGAAGAGACATGCAGCTTTATTTCTGCAATGTGTGAAACGTTCTATGTTCATTTCAAAACCATTCATTGCTCTTTCCATCAAAAAAAAATAAAAAACATTCCGGAAGTCTGCAGGAATTTTTGTGAAGTCTAACTTTAAATGCTCACCTTTCCTTTTATCGCCCTTATCAGCACATAGAGCCTCGGTGTGTGAGGTTTTTAGCTGACATTTCAAATCACTCTGAGTGTGCCTGTAATCCCTTTTAAAGCAGCCTCCCCTCCCAGATCAGAAGTGACCAGGGTTTTTTGTTAGACTCCATGTTCCTTTAATGTTTTCCTCCTAATAGATGTTGAAAGCGTTCTTCAGAGGCACGGCACAAAACATTCAAATAGTGATATGAGCCAGCTGAAGAGAGTTGTCAGGGAGAGGGAACATTAGGAGAAGGATTGAATACAGATGGATTCCTCAAAAGTAATGTAACCTGTTATGATTGCTTTGAAATCCTACACCCTTTCCATCTCCTTACGCTTACTGAAAGTTTACATTTGCATTGATGTATTAGAGGCAGAGCTGAAATGGAAGTAATCCCTGTTATATACATGCTTAAGTGTGTAATTTTAGCTAAATACAACAGTTTTGACCAAACTCTTGCCTGCGTCCTTAGTGGGAAGCCCACAGCCATGGAGTGCTGCAGGAGAGCCCGTCCATCCCTACTCCTCCGGGGGGGCCAGGGACCAGCCGGCACCCGTCTGCTTGCTCTTGGTTCCTTCAGCCATCTCAGACCCACACCCAATGAACTTTTCAGATGCTCTCTGCTGCTCTTTGTATCAGCAGATACAAAGGAAAAATGGATTGAGCTGTACATTTTATTCTACATACCATAGTGCTTTCTTAATACACTGCTGGAATAATCAGTGCCTCTTCCAGAGAGTCCTGGCAGAAGGTCCACTAGAAGTTGGTGCTATATTTTAATTGGGTTATCCAAAAAGCGTCCTTCTCTTTGCCCGCAGGGGAGGCATGAGCTATCTGTCATTCCTGCCTCAATTTAAGAGGTTGTATCAGCCTCCATCACGCAACTGTCATATCGGATTTGACAGGAGGGTTGCAGTGCACAACGCTCCTTTAATGTTCAGAACTGACCATTATGCAAGGGGAGGACTGGTGAAGGAGGGCTGGTAAGGTTTTCACTTATTATACCTTGCTTTTTAGGGTGAACTTGTTCAAATTATTTCCAGCCTTAAATATTTGCCCTAGAAAGCTGTTCTGAAATCTGATGGAATATAGAAATAAGGTTGCTCCAGTGCACATTTACAGTGACAGAAAGTTTGTGTGCTAGATGTCTCTGGTGACTCGCCATCTCAAGGTGCCCATAAGTGTTCGTACCCAACCCGCTCTGTACTGCACCCAAGCGTGGAGAAACCTCACAAGGCTCCCTTTGCCTCAAACAGTCATGAAAAACCTCGGCTGACTCAATTTTGGATGCTCTTTGCACCACTCTGCAACTACACTGAGCTTTGTCCTCTGAGAAGAAATAGCTTGGAGTTTTTGTTGGCTTGTGGCAAGCAAAATATTAGTTTTCTCTTTGTCAGAATAGAATGGTAATTTGTTTCTAACTGACCCCACAGTGGACCTCAAACAATATGTTTTTTCTTAGTGACCAGTGAACATCCATGACCACACGTATTGCAAGGAAAATTGTCTGGATCTGTGTCTAGGAGCAGAAGGGCATGGTGAATAGGAGCTATAGGAGCGGTGTGCCAGCTGAAGGCTATAGCCCTGTCGAATTCACGTTTTAATATACTTTGGTAACGCTTCCATCCTTGTACACTGAGTTACCATATTATACATAAATCATTCTGAAAACCTCCACTTTAAATGGGTTGTCTGCTAGTCCCAGTTCATGTAGTGGCTGTTCTGCCTTTATACTCTGCACAAATATGCAGAAACTGTCAACTTTTCACTTTGCTGGTGTCTTCCTCGCCTCCAGTCTTTCCATCTGTGTGTTTCTCATGGGTTTCCTTGTCTTATCTAAATGTAAACTCATCAGGGCAGGGACTGTTTTCTGTTGTCTGTAGGACTTTGACCACTGCAGTACAGCCAGAAAAGCTTTTCACAGCAGAATGGGGAAGCACAAATAGTGTGATGTGTCCTCCTTGGAGAGGTTTGCTCAAGGTTCATTACAAACCACATCAACTAGGTGCCGGTTACTGAGTTACTAAATAGAAGATCATGCTGATGAGTTTCACGATCTGGATTAAAACAGGACTCTGGTTTTCAAAGCTGGTAACAGAGCTTGGAAAATCCAGGAATTTATCAAGTTCAAGGTATCTTACAAATGCTGCTCTTCATGCAGAGGGGTAGGCAGGGAGAGTGGGGGACTAAATGATGCTGTATTGGTGTGAACGTTTCGGCTTGTTCCTCCTTCTGGCAAATTGCAAAATGTCTTGCAGTGACAACAAGACGCCTGCGTGGCCTGACTGTGCTGTGGTATAGCAGAGCTGGAGGCACGTTGGCAGCAGTAGCTTTTCTATGCCAGTGGCAGAGTCGGTGTGAAGGAGCTGCTTGCCTGCTTGTTTCATAGGCTGCTTCACCATTAATGCAGGTCTCCTCCTGAGCAAGGAACTTGCTTCCCAAGTTAGCTCACACCGTACTGCTTTTAGCCTTCATAGATCCATGGCCAGATTGTCCATTGGAAAAGCTGGTCTGATTAGATGGTCCTGCCTGGTGGAATTTTCACGTTTTTGATGTACCCGAGTGTGGCGCTCGAGCTCGGCTTTAGGTACTGCCTTGTAAGCGACAGCCATTTCTTGCTTTACCTCCCTCCCTTGGCAAACATTTTGGGGTAGAGAGGGGTATAAAAGCAAGCATAGAATGGGTGAGCCGTGCTACGCATCCCTCGCAGTTGGAAGAGTAGAAAGAAGCCTGATTTAACTAAGAAAAATGCTATCTCATTATCCAGGTATTGCTTTTAGATGTCCTGCCTTGCTCATAGAATGACAATGCTAAGCAGTTAGCCAACGGACACAATAAATCCTGATGGGAACTGGACTTCTTCCATATAGTCTTGTTCCCTCTCTTCTTCAACTCTAATATTATCACCTTCATTACTCAGTGAATTCCCTTTTGCTTCCAGTTATGAGTCAAATTGTTCATGGTTCTATCAGTGCAACTTAACACAGCTTAGTCTGTAGCCTGTAACCGATGCTGGGGCTCCAGGCAGAGTCCTCCTGCCCAGTGATGCAGAGTATGGTCAAGGTTGTGTCCTTCTAATTTGACTCTCTTGTTTTTCTTGCAGGCATGGGTCGTGGAGAGAGCCTGTTAACCCTTACTATGTCAACACGGGCTACGCTTTGGCACCAGCAACCAGTGCCAACGACAGCGAGCAGCAGAGCATGTCCAGTGATGCCGATACGATGTCGCTGACGGACAGCAGCGTGTAAGTAACTGCAGTCTGGTGCGACAATAAGTGGGACAGTAACGTGTTTGTTTCTTTAGTGGTGGTGCTGCTGCTGCGTTGGCCTGGGGGAGGCTTTGCCACAGCTGGTGTTGGGGGGAATATCTGACTAGACCAAGGTCATGATCATTCTCGCTTTCTTTTCAAGGGGGATTCTTTTGTCACTGTACAGGCTGCTCAGCCTTGCCGGTCTTGGGAACATGTGCAACATAAATGGTTTGAGTGAACTAAAGTAAACAATGCTCAGTTGGAGTTCCTGCAACGTTTCTTGCCAGGTGCAAGAAATATTGGAGATGTTGGATGGCTTTGTAGTAAGTGATTTGGGATGTATCTTCTGAATGTCAGATAGAGCTTTCTACTTATCTGGGTACCTCTCCTCAGGAGGTTTTTTGCTGGCAGACTGTGCTCAGTCTGCGATTGCTCTTCAGTAGGATTGGTGACTGACCAGTTCTAGTTTATGTCTGCTGACCACTGTACTTTAACACAACTGGTACTGATAAGCCCCCACCAAATCTTTTTCTCTTTATTCTGGTTCCTACCTTCCCAACAGCACCCTGTATCTCACCTGTGAGATACCTTCCTTAAAGATGGTCTGCAAAGGGAGAAAAAAGGGGTTACGAGATTTTGTTGTGACTGCATCTCTGTGATGGAAAAAAAGGATTTGGGGGAAAATACTTAATGTTTGGTCTGTTTTTTAGTAGTGCAAATGCAAAGTGTCTTTCTGTAGAGCAGAAACCCTTTGATTCTTCAAGTGAAAGATGACAGGTTTACAGAATTAGGAGAGGGTTTTATTAACAGCAGTGCTGTAAACACAAAGTCCTCCAAGAGGCTCCTTTAGTGTCAGTGTGAATGTCAGGAGCTGTCAGACCTTGTTGGAGAAGCTTTCCAGCCTGTGTCGCGGATGTTGTTAATGGGTGCTGCAACAATTCCCCACCCACCCTCAGTTAACACAGTGAGCTGGTGAGTGTGCGACATGGTCAGGGGGCTTCTGTGTCTGCTGTGGTGGCTTTGTGTGAGCCGGTACCGTGCTTGTCTCTGGCTCTGTGGAGGCTTGGAGCTGTGTAGGAGCAGCTATTGAGTCCGCTCTGCTCACTGCCACCAGCTCCTCGCACCTTATCCATGTCATTTTGCAAAACGGAGGAGGCAGACCTTGGCCAAAGGGGCATGGGAGGCAGAGGATGCTCCTGGGACAGAAAGCTGTAGAGGACCGCTAATTAAAGGCTCAGTTTGATACAAATCCAGCTGCTTTGCCACATCCTTTTGCGATTCTTCATATTCATCAATTTATATGGAGGAGTACTCTGAAGCTAGCAGGGGTCATATAACTTCTTGTTATCAGGAGAGACAGATGTACGAACTCTTCAAAATTAATTAGCTTTTAGCACTTCCTTTTCCACTGGTCCAGCGGGCTCTTGGGGTTGCACTGATGGTTATACCTGTGATAAGTTGTGATCATTTATGCCAGAGTTCTTCACCCTCCTAATTTTTATTTCAGTAGCCATAATTTATTTCTTTCACAGGCAGAATAATTTCTGTTTGACCATCCTATGCATTCTTTATTCTTTGCTCCTTTTTCCTCTAGGCATTTTATCCCTTCTATGCCTACCATAGGCTGCTTCTAGGACTTTAATTACCACCAGTACATGTGCTGCCTTCTGCTAATAACTAGCCCAATCTCAGTGGTTCATTTTAAGTAAGTCTCAAAAATCATAAGGGTAAACCTGTGATCTTTCTTTCTGTGCATCTCAAACTGGATGCATGCAGATTGATCCCTAAATTGGGATTCTGGACATACAGCCTTGACCTTTGGCTTACAAAGACTCTGCTTTTCAACACTTGCTCTTCATTACGTCCTTTAAAACTCCAGTACCAGGTTTTGTTCGGTTTTTACATGGCATTGCTGAACCTATCTGCCTCCCAAGTTTCAAAGGAATTTTTGCAGAATTGCTCAAGGCAGCAAAAATGAAGAACAACCAGACGCAAGTTAAAGAAGGGACTCCTGCTGCTTGACAAGACTTGCATGTCTCGGTGCTTTGAATTTAGGCCTCCTCTAAGGAAAATGGCAATAAAAGCCTCATTTGCTGATGAGCGAGGTTCTTCCCTATGTCTGCTGTTTACATACAGCAGTCAAGCTCAATAATGAAGAAATCTGGCTTCTGCTGTAAGGCAGCCCGTGAATGGGCTGTGATCCCAAGGCAGAAATCTCCCTGACCCTCTGTCGGAGGAGAATGTGTCCGGACAATCAGGATGCAAACTGAGGAGTGCTAATAAACCAGGAAAGCAGGCAGGCGCACAGAGAGCATGGCTTGATGCAAGGTGTTCTCTTCCAGCGTTGGCCAACTGAAGTCAGCGGAGAGGGCAGACACACTGAGCAGTTGCTTGTAGACTGATGTACTGCAGGTGTCACGAGTTCCTGTTCAAGCTTTGATATTGTATTGATCATGGCAAAGCGGGGCTTGGATGTGTCTGCATGCACAGCTCAGCTATGCAAAGCTGCTAGCAAAGACCTGGGCGATGCTCTGGCCATCTGGCCTCCTGAGCTGGGGCGAGGGGAGACGGGCACAGGCTTTTTGGGAGCGCACAGTTCACGTAAGTGTTTTTAAAAGTCATTTCTGTGGTACCAGCTACAAGCATGCTTGCCTAAAAGACAAACTTTCAACAGGATGTCTTTCCAAGCACTGGTAAATATTATTGTAATGGGTTGAATTTATATAACAAATATGTTATCAGTCCCTCTTGTTCCATAAGTTTGCTTTTTGAGTGGCTTAAAAAACACTGCTTTTAAATGCCTGCGCTCCGCTGATTATTTTTCAGTCTTCCTGTGTCATATGAATTCCTCTGCCCTTGTAGGCAAAACAGCTCCGGTCCTCTCCACTGAAACCTGTTTTTATAATCGGCACGGCAGCTGTGTTGTTTTAGCTGGTTTATGCGGAGGCAAGGTCTGGAGAGGACACGGTGAAAGGCTCTGGCGAGCGCTGGCCCAGCAAGCGTGCCGTGGCCGCAGGTGGGGCTGAGTCGCTCACTGCTGGTGTTCGGTGGTGGGTGGGGGCTTTGGGGCTCTGCTTCACCCCCAGCTGCTCAGAGGCTGCCCCAGGCTTGCAGCGGCATTTGCACTGCGGTCCTGAACTGCTCTTGCTGTCTCAGATAACCCCACATACGGATAGCATCTTTCCTAAGCGGAGGAGACTGCCTCTGGGTGGGAGGGGTTGTCACAACAAAGACACTCAAGAGAAATTAAGGCAAATCTAGGTAGGAAGGCAACAGGCAGAAGCTGAAATGCATTAAATCACCATGTGATATTCCAGTTCAGACACAGAAATGCCTTAGGTCCATATCTTTCTTCTCTTTATTTCTGCAAGAGCTTAGATGGGTAAACAAAAGGTAACATCTCCTCTTTAGCCCAGTGTTGTGGTCCAATTAAACAACAATACTCCTTCCTCTGGGTCTTATCATGTGTCCTGGCTTATCTTGGTTGGGAGACAAGCTTTGCTTTCCCCCAGGCGCTTGGGAAGCCCCTGGTGCCGGTGGGCTTGGGTGGGGCACAGCTCCGAGCTGTGCCGGAGGGATGCCTGTTCTTCCCCAGTTCCAGTCGAACCTGCCCCAGGGTAAGGATGGCCATTCCCCAGAGCAAAGGGGTTTAGGACAGTGGTTACTCCTTCAAAAAACCTTGCAGATTAAATATTACTCCTCGTATGACTGGCCTTTGGCCAAAATGCCTGGCGATTTTCCCGTTGTGCTTCTTTATGTGAGAAAGGTCTCTTGGTGACGGTGGTGCTTTGATAAGAGTAATTGGTAGAAAATATCAGCTTCGCTGTGGATTTGTTTCCTGTCTTTCCTACAGCCAGTGATCCAGAATGACCTTGAATTCTGCTATATTTAAACAAGCTTAACAGCTTTCTAATTTAAAAGATCTTCAATTATGGTTTCCAACTTGTTAGGCTTAATGGTTGGGTTTGGAGGCTGTCTACAGAGGAGCAAAGGCAGCCCTTCTTCGAAGAGTCCAACTGCAGAGCCACAGCAAAACCTCCCTGCTCACCAGAGGCTCTTGCGGGTCAGTTCGGAGAGGCGAGGAAGCCCCCGCATTTCCCCAATAGCAAACCAATTGCATTAGCATTAAATAAATGATAGAAATACTCTTGCTCCCTCCGTTGCATTTCAGCTCAGAGCTTTCTGGTGCTAGAGAAAATCATGTGATGAGACAAGGAAAAACAGTTTGGAAAAGTTTTATTTTAAAAGTAGATGTGCTCTAAAAAAGTTTTAATTTTTTTTATATATATATTATTTCACTATCTATTGAAAATATCTCAAAGCAAGCTACCTGACAAAAGGAAAACAAAAGTACGGTATTGGTTTTCCTTGCTTTCCCCCCATCTATTGAATAAGGTTTTGTTGGGATAAAATTAAAGTGCTTATCTTTGAATTTGCTTCCTCTGGTTGAGTTGGCACAGTACATTGAACGAAGGAATGTTCCAAGTTCAGAGGTGGCATTGGGGAATCTAGTTAAAATGACATCAAAGGCAGCACAGCAGGGCTGAACATGTGTTTGAAGCCGGATAGATTAGAGGCCATTATCAGCCTTTCGCTACTGTGCTGGGAACAAAAGTCGCTCTTTCCGCTGGGACTGCTGCTGGGGAGAATTAAAAAAAAAAGAGAGAGAGAGAGAGAGAAAGAAAGAAAAATTGCACCTTCTAATATAATGCCGCTTTTCCCGCAAATGGCCGGGCGGCTTTAGCATGCGAGTTGTGTTCTGGTGCCTGGGTTTTGTGTGGTGGTTAAGCTGAAATATTGGTTATTGATGCCAACCAGCGATGGCTAAAACAATCCCCCAGATTTCCCCCCCCCCCCCATAAAAATTGCCAGTTGTTTTGTTGCCACCCAGTCTGGAAAAAGGCGCGTCGTGATGTGACAAAACTCTTTAACTGTTGTGACTCTTTAAGTTATTTTTCAAATGGAAGTTCGTCATTAAAGAAAATAAAGCCACCTAATGAAAGCTATCGTAATCGCCTGTCAGTATAGCAATGCTTGGGGAAATTGCTCTGCTCCCCTAACGTGTCACTGCCGGGCGCAGCGGAGGTGATGCTCCCAGACACGCTCCTCCCGCATTACCTGCAGCCACTAGCCAGAGCTGTAATTAGCCTGGCTAATTTTCTGTTCTCTCATTTGTCTTCCTACTAAAAAGCACTTGTCATTAATCATGGGTTTTATTTTATTTTAATGGTGTTTAATTTTGAATGCCTGAGTTACTGCATGGAATTGCATTCTTCTGATGTAATTTGGTGGCGATTCTGCCTGCACCCACATTTCCAGGGAGCCAGCAGGGCAGCAGGCACAATGGAAATGGGAAAGAGAGCTGATGGTGACCATCCTTCCACAGGCTGGTGCTTGTACCTTGGGAGGTTTGCAGGCAAAACACTGCAGTAAATTGTGTTTCCCTTGCCAAATGGCATCTTGACTTTAAAAATCTGCAGGTTAAACTGTTTGGTTTATGTTCTCGAGAAGCAGCTGTGCTTGGCAGTTGGGGAGGGGGTAGGTGCTAAGTACATTTGGCTTGTGCAAACATCTTGTCATCGTGAGATGCGTTGGGACTGGCTCGTTGGCACTGCTCGGAGTGGTGCAGGGTTGGAAGGAGACAGCATGTGTGTGTGGAAGTTATTTGGTACTTTGGAGATACCAAATCCCTCCATTCATTTCAACCCGTTTCTGTGGCAATGCGTGGCCTTCCCAAGTGGTTACTTTTACTGAATCAGGGAAATGTGTAAAATGAAAAAGGAAAGCTCCAAATTGGCAAGCTTCAGGCTGGCGTTTGTTTTTGCATTCTCAAAATAGGCTGGTGTCACCAGGAGATGGGCCTGTGTCCTTATCTCGTAACTGGGCTCCACTTGCTCGCCTTCTCTGCGTCCCCAGGTGTAAGCAGGGTGGTCGCAATGGTGAGAATAAAAATGTGTTTCCTTTCTTCGCCTGAAGTCGTACTCAGCCGGTGATGCTTTGCCATTAGGAGTGCTTAGCGAAGCCTGGTGGCTCTGACCCCCCTGAACCCCCATCATGGGGACCCACGTGCACCCAGGCCGCCATCTTTACAGAAGGGCTGCGTGCCACTCAGCAGAGCAGGTCCACACCGTCCCCCAGCTCACAGCAGAGCCACGGACCGGCGTCCCAGTCTGTCAGGACCAAGGATCATTGCCACCACTGTCTCCTTCCCCTGCAGAGACCTCAGTCACCAGCTTTTTCAGCAAGGGCACAAACCTGAGCAGAGCTGGTTCAGTTGGGTGTCGCTGCCCGTGGCATCCCTTCCTAACCTCGTCCAGCCTCCTCTGGGGCGAGGGCTAGGTTCTTCCACACAGTAACTCCAATATCAAGCCCATAATTTCATACTAAGCTAGAGATCATCTTAAGAGCAGCAGAGCCTACCCCTTCACTTTGATAAGCCATTTGAGAAGTTGTCACACTCTCTTAAAAATATATACCTTGTTCCCCAACTGAGTTCCCTTTGGTGTAGACGCTCACTGAGCTCCCACTCCTCCTCCTCCTCCCCCTCCTAGCCTGCCCTGTGGTTTACTCTGTACATTACAGGCTCTTTTATAGAAAGCAACCAACTATAAAAGGTACCAGGATGCAGTCCAAGTCCTTCTCCCTGCCCTCTGCCTAGGGCAGCAGTCTCAGGAGCCCTGCCTCGCTCTGCTCCCAGCGGATGCCATGTAAGTCCCCCCGGCACCCAGTGCCAGAGCGTTGCTGGTGTGGGGACCTGGGCGAGCATCGTTCCCTGCACGGATTCTTCTTGCTCTGCTGCGCTCGCCCTGGGTGTGCAAAGCCTTTCTCAAATGTAAAGGGGTTTCCTACCTGCCACTCTGAGGTGGCGAGGGTTAAATGAATGTAATGTATCAGAGAAAGGCACTAAAGCGGGGCGTGTTGTTGTTTTATTCCGGCAGAGATGGGATCCCACCGTACAGACTCCGAAAGCAGCATCGCAGAGAGATGCAAGAAAGTGCCAAAGCAAATGGACGTGTGCCACTACCTCACATTCCTGTAAGTATGTCCTATGTCCTTCCCCAGAGGTAAATATGCAAAATATGTGAGATCTGTAGCGTACAGTTGCTCTCCTTGCTCAAGTTTAACCACCCTTAGCGCTGTATTCATTTGGGGGATGTTTTAAGATGGAAATACACGATCTAAGAAAGGGCTCGGTAGCCTTCTGCCAAACTCATCATCCAGGACTGCCCAAAATGCATAATTTTTCTTAACTGTTCAGTCAGTAGCCAGTTGTTTTCCCCGGATGAGAATGGAAGCACTGGCTGGCATCTACCTGCAAGCAGGTTACGTGCCCTCAGGTGAGGTGGAGAGGTTTGTGGAAGGTGTAGGAGGCCATTGGACATGGAGGCTGATGTAGCTCTCAGCCAAGGTCAGCTGTGGCGAAATGCAACTGTCCCGAGTGGTATTTCTTCACTGGGCAGCCAA
Source organism: Nipponia nippon (assembly GCF_047370975.1). Classification (NCBI taxonomy): domain Eukaryota; kingdom Metazoa; phylum Chordata; class Aves; order Pelecaniformes; family Threskiornithidae; genus Nipponia; species Nipponia nippon. The sequence goes on from NW_028262369.1 coordinate 7,691,686, forward strand.
AGGGAGCTGTAACCTGTTCTCAAGGACGTGGCAAAGCCTGCCTTTGGGTACGAGGCAGGAGAGCAAAGAAGGTGCAGGCGTAAGTATTTCATTTGTCTGACACTGTCTCCCCGGTTGCTCCAGGTAAGCAAACAGCTTTGGAAAATAAACATACCTGCCAGGGCTCTGCAGCATCATCTGCAGCTCTGCTTATTATTATTTGCTTTCTGTGAGAAGTTACAGGTGACGTTTAATATCTAGCAGGGAATAAAGGTGCTTCTTTCCCCTTTGGACAGCTGGACTCCAGTTCAAATCAAATAGGGAGAAAAAAAACTCCATCTGCTTTTTCCAGAAGTGCCTTCAAACTTGACGCAGCTGTTCTCACCGTGCCTGCTCAAAGCAGCACAATACCAGCAGAAATACACCCTTGTTTTAATCTGATTTAAAAAAAAAAAAAGCACCACTCTTTGTTTTGCCTTTTAAATTAGATTATTTTCCTTAGATTTAAGAGGGTCTCCTGTGCTTTGATCACTGGGTTGACAATAAAAGCCCTGGCTGCAGACGCTCACTAGCCATCCTTGCTCAGTCACCTCTCTTTTCACACAGTTGCTTTCACAGTGTGGTCGCTGTTGAAAAGGCTGGCTGGGTGCCTTTTTATTTCACTTGATGCTGTTTTTACTGTAAGCATGGCTTTGTTAGAGTTGAAGTTTGAAAGCTTGGCCTTTATTTTTTGTTGTTGTTGTTGTTGCTGTTCCCCAACAGTGGGAACTACCGAGTGAATATGCTCTGGCTTCAAAGCTTGTCAGTGGCTTTCCCTTTTGGATAAAAATAATAGTGGCTTTCTGTTGATCGTGTGCACTGGCAATGCCTCGATGAACTGCAGGTTATAAACTCAGAGTATGGAGCATTAAATATGTATAGTGAGCTCTGCTTTAACGAATTTCCATCTGCCAAACATTTCTTTTGTTGAACTGAGTAAGTGTCATTCCAGCAGCAGTTCCTTGCAGGCTAATTAGTTTTACTTAGCATTAAATTTTATCGACCTTTTTGGAAGCCAGTTTAAAAAAGGGGGGGAAAAAAACAGGGTTTAAATTGGCCACCTGCTGCTTATAAATTGTTATATTCTCCTACTTATCTACACAGTCTTTTAGAATTACATATTCCTCCTAAACTACACACAGACGCTTCACAAGGATTTTTCTGTGAAACATCCGCTATTCCTATTAGATTCTGCACTGTAATTTTAAGTCCCAGGGAAAAAGGCATCTTGACGCCTATTTATATGGGAGCAGAGAACTGAGAAGTCAAGTTAGTTCTAGACTTTCTCTAGGGAATAAAAGTTTAGTTCAGACACTCTGGCACCTCCTGCCAGCCAATTACTGACACAGAATTGGCATTGACTTCAGAGAGGCACTGCTCTGCCCTCACTTATCAATCAGCCAAGAAAGGAGAAGGTAATTAGACAATATGTTTTGACAACACCAGTGTGAAATGTTATAAAGTTAGTCTTTTAAAATCACCCCTAACTGCACGCTTATTGAATTAAACTTCCCCAATTAGCAAGGATCCATGCAAATGTTTCTTCAAGTGTTGCTTTCCAAAGCCGGTGGTTAGGGTATCTCGCAGCCCGTAGCTAAAGCAGTCTCCATCAGCCGCCTGGACCTGGTGGTTAGCGTGCTTTTAAACGTGTAGCAATGACTAAATTGCAACCTTTGAGTGAAGGTCTTTATGGACTTATATCTAACCACTGTAGCCAGAGTCCATGCTGATAGTGCTTTCAGAATGCATGGCATGTTTTCCTAGTGATAGCAGAGAACCTCCTACTTCCGAAAAGTCATTTCAGAAGTCCTTTAGAGACCTTACTGTTCCCTTACAGATGAGTTATGGGGCTACTATGCAACATTGTGAAAGAACTTCTATTGCTTTTAATAACAGCACTTTTAATTAGGTCCAGAAGATATAAACTGTACTGATTATATGTTCATAGGAGGCTGCCCACTAGTTTCAACAGCTGTGCTGCCTCCAAATAACGAAGGCATGTGCTGGCTATGTAGGATGCCCTGCTCTGCAGCAGGAGATCTTGGTGCGTGCATGGCTGTGTTCTGCATATTCCACGCTGACAAACTCACCAGTGCTCTAAGTTGGGAAAAGTTGCATTTTGTGAAATGGCGCTTGCCCCAGGAATGCAGTGGGTGAAGGTCTCTAGCAAGCAACGAGACCTTTGTTTTGTGCCTCTCGCAGGAACCCATTACACAACAGGTGAGTGTTGCTTTTCATGTGGTTTTCCATGTCTCTCTTGGATTTGAGCAGAGTCTTGGAGCACCAAGGAAGGAAAGAGCAAGCAAGTTCCCAAAGGAAGGGTGAAAGCCCAGAAAACGCAGGGCCATACCTGTGCTATTGCACTGTGCTTACCCCAGCTCTGGCATTCATCCGTTCCCAGGAGAGGATGGGAGATGCTCCTTTTTCCCAGCAAATTCAGAAAAATCCAACCTCAAGCATTAAAACTTGGGATTCCTTTTTTTGTTTGTTTAACTGCATAAAGAAGCCATTTTGTGATGTTCTTGCTGTAGTTTGATCATTGGGTGGGAGCTCTCCTGTCCTGCCCCACAATCAAGGAAGCTGCAGCTCTTTACACTGTTCCCGTGTGCAAATTAAAAAAGTAGAAGCAGCAGCAGAGTGGGTCACACTGATTGCTGAACTTCCCAGAACGATGTCCTCTGGGCAGAGGTGGCTTCCATAGCGTTCTTGAGTGGAACAGAAGATTTTGAGTGACTACTCTGCTATGCTGTAGAAGTGAGGAGTGTACAGCTGGTGCGCTGGTCTCATGCTGGGTAACTACAGCTATATGAACTTTCTGCTCCTGCAAGTTGGGAACCTGCTCAGAATTCCCATCAGCCATTTTATGCCTTTTTCCTTGCCAATCCCTGAATGCTGCTAAAGTAGATGCTGAAATCCAGCTTCCCATGAGCTCTGCCACAAGCGTTTCTGGTATGGAATCACCATTTATCCTTTAAAAATGCATGTCACAGTGGAATGCATTATTAATCTGGGAAACGTGGAGGTTGAGAAGTTCTTTCTCTTGGGTTCTCTAGCCTATCTTCATTTCTTCTCCAAGACTGCCTTGTGATCTAACATCAGCCAGTCAAGCGTCATGGAGGCATCAAACCCCTGTAGAAGAGGGAGATTTACCAACATGAAATTCTTTGGCCCAGTCGGATCTGTCAGAAACGGCTCAGCCCAACCCATGGATCCCTGGGGCTCATTAGAGACCTCTACCAAGTGATAACATTGGAAAACTTGCTATTTCATCTCAGAGCAGTTGAGGTTTATTCTTCCCAAGGGGAATCCACAAGCCGCAGTGAGATTCTTCCCTTTCTGCCTTTTCACATATAGATCATAGTAAAACCACACATTTAGGATGCCGGTGTGTTCTCCTGTGCGACTTGGTCCTCAAACCTCAGTTTCTCAGGGAAGGTGAAATCCGTCAAAACTGAAGACCTGCATCTGTCTCATGGAGCAAAATGCATGCAACTCCTACTCCATCGGCTCCAAGAAAAGAAGGAGAAAACATGATAGCAGATGCTAAGTGGAACGACTGGAGAGCTTGTGTATCTCCCATGTTCTTAGCAGGCTGCTTCTTCCCAAAGGTACCAGAGCTTCAGACACTTCGCATGTCAAGGATAGAGGACAGTGTCCTGGTGATAGGTACCCCAAGAAATCCCTCCTCACAGCTGTCACTAAGAAAGATTACTCCACCCAGGCCAGTTCAAGCAATTTCTTTCTTACCAACCCATCTGGCATTCAGCTTCCCATCTGTTGTTCTCTGCAACCTCCCCAACTCAGCATGGTTTGGTTCTGGACAGACCTGTCTGAACTAGTGTCATTAAATAAAAGTAAATAGATAATTAAATAAAACATTAGATAAAACAGCTGTAGATAAAATGATTCTTTAAAATTAAGCGCTTCCTTTCTGAATTATTGACCCAGAATGGCCAGAGATCTCATTCTGGTCCAGACTGGAGGGCTGGATCCTCCAAAGCCAGCAAGCTCTTGGAGATTGCTGCACCCTTTACTGGGAACAAAAGCATGTGGAGCCATTCTGATTTCAGAACAATAAACAGCTTATTTATGACTCCCTTGGTAGGGCTCTGTATGCCCATGGGAAGCTGGGGGCAGGTTCAAAATCCTGAAGCCCTGAAGGATCCTCCTCTGGGCACAGGCTCAGCCTGGCTGGTTTTTGATGAAGCTTGTCTCCCTTCCGAAGTCAGGCCCGTCATTTGATAAAAGTTTCAAACGCTGTTGTCTTAAGCCTTTTGAACCGGGTCAATGCAGTCCATGTTTGCTGTCCAGGGACATAGAGAGAGCCCTCAGCAGTTATCTGTATTATTTCAGCACAGGGAATTTGCATTCATTATTCTGCAATACTATTAGTTTGGGGGAAGTCTGTGTAGCTCATCCTTTGAGCTAGGAATAAAGTCAGACCCATGGCAATATTCAAGCATCATCCTGCTTGCTGGCTTTCTGCGAGTCACCATTACAGGTACCGGCCAGTACAGCATAGGGCATGTGCAAGTGGTACCCGTGGGGTGAAGTGAGGTTTATTTCAGTTGCATTGAACTTGGATGGTCAGGGAGACCCTTGCAGAGATGGCATCACAGAGGGGATGGCATCTTGCACCCTCGAACAGGCTGCTGAGGACCTCTGCAAGCTGTTGTGCTCAGTGGAGAGCTCCAAGGATGGGGCAGTGGGTTTTGCAGATGCAGCAGTTTATCAAAGAGGGAGGAAAACGAGTTCATCCTGAAGATTCTTAGGTTCGATTATTTTCATTTCTGTAGTTGAGCTTCAGTCACCTCCAGACTTTGAGAGACTGTGGATAAACATGCTGAAGTTGTAAAAGACCAAATTCGTCTTATCTCAAGTTCCCCGGATACAGCAGTGACCCTGAATGTCTTCAGATCCTCATTAAAGACAGAGCTGTGGTCCTCGGGCGTTGCTAGGCCTGGAGGGAGCCACCTTATTTTGGCAGGACTTGAACACGCAGGTTAGCAAACTTCAACCTTTGCACCCACTGCTGCTGGGGGCTCGGGAGAGACTTTGGTTTGGGATGCTGCATTGCATCAAAGGCTATGAAAATAAAGGGAAATTCTTTCCTGGTTCTGCTTTTCTATGGAAGCCACTGCGATAACTCCAACAGGGAGACCCAAGACTAACTGCTGAGCGCCGAGCTGCCTCTCATTAGGCTCATTAAGTTTCTAACGGAGCAGGGCTTGGTGCTGCCGTCGTATAAACAACCGCAGGGAGAGTTGGCATGTCTGAGGTGGCAGGAGGGAGTGAACACATCACCTGACGGGTTGCAACTTGTCAGGCAAGAGAGAAATTTCCCTCCTTGGGAATCGCTGGTGCTGCCTCATGAGGTGGATGGTGGTGGTCATGGGTTTGAGGTTTTTGATGAAAGCAGAGTCCCTTAGCCAGAAGTGCTCCCCTGGGCTATGTGGGGGGAATGGGGAAACATCACTTGGATCCTAGAAGCTCCCCAGAGAGTAACAGAGCAGGGACCAGCTCTGCCATGTCTTTCCCCATGATGGAGCACGTCTGGGGCCCATTTCTGGACAACACAAGGTCCAGGCGCTGGGACAAAGCATGCTGCTTTGGCCTTTGTGCCAATATTTCAAGACTAAATGTCATTTTTGTTGATGAAAATCTTGCTCTGTGGTGTTTCTTTTTAATACAGGCCATTGATTTTCAGGGCTGGAGATCCTGGTGGCACCAAAGACTTTGTCATCCCAGTGTGGGAGCCACCTGCTAGCTCACACGTGTTGTGCCCTCTCCAGCGGCTGCATCCCTGGATGAAGGGGGTGGTTGTCTGGGGCTGTTCCCAGCTCAGATGGGTCAGTCCTGCCTGGAACAGCTTCAGGTGGAGCTGTCAGTCCCTCTGCTTGTCACAGAAAGCAAGTGCTAGAGCAGGCAGTCCTTTTGCCTGCAAAGCCACATCGTATCTGCAGACTTCCCCAGGGATGCTGCAGCCCAGCACAATCCAGCATGGAAGAGAAGGCAACGGCAGTGAGCACTGGAATTGAGATTTGCTGGCAGGGTTGGCTGGGTCTTGCTCTTGGTGAACAAAATGAGCGGTGCTTTAACTGAAACCTCTGCAACCCAGCTTGGGTGTCATAAAAGATGTCTTCAGCTTCTCTGTGCCATCAGTAGGATACTTACTGCTTCTGTTTTTCTTCCCCTGCCTTCCACTTGGCAGCTGGCAGAGAGAGAAAAACCAATATGATTTGCATGCTTTTGTCAGGTTTTGAGGCAAAGCATTATTTGTGTCTTCCGCGTTGATCTTTTGGCTGGTCCAGGATAAATTTGGGTGGTCTCTCATCCTCCTTTAAAGATTTCAAGCTCGATGTCTGCTTCTGGTGCTGCATTTGTTCTTTTGCTATGAACTGTCTCATGTCTTCACATTTAATTTTATCTCTGGTCCCATAGAGTGTCTATTTCTCTCATGTTGGTGTTGAAATATTTGAATGCAGGTTGTATTCTTGTGTTATTGAATTTTCCATATACTTTTCCTCCAAATTAAATTTTTATCTCTCCTATGTCATTTTATTTTTTCTACTATTTTAACAAAATAATGCAGAAGGGATAAAAATGAGGGGAAAAATACAGCGGCTGATAGCTTCATACTTCAGTACGCAAACTTCTTATTCCAGAGATCCAAAATTGAGGGACAAAGTAGCTCAACATAAGGAATTGAAAATGCCCTCGAACTTCCATAAATATTCATTTGTTCACCCAGAGCAAGCAGAAGAATGGTATCTCTGCACTTGTAAGGTTGCTGTATTGATAAAGCAAGCAGGGGATCATTGCATGGCTCTGAAGAGCCGAGATGCAATCCTGCAGGATGCTCTAGTAAGAGAGGACGCTTCGTGGGAATCACGGCCTTTTGTGGCTGGGCTGGGTTGTAGCAGAAGACGGAGGGAAGTTAGATGTCTTGGAGGTGACAGGATTTCCACTCCCTTCTGTGGCTATGGGCTAGATTTGCAGAGATTGACCAGTATACACTGATCCACCTGGGGTAAGCTGAATAAGTGTGCGTAAGAGCCCTCCTTTCTATCAAAGTGAAAACATCACTACTATCAGCATGATTTTTGAGAGATGTGTCCGTATGTCCTTTTCTCACTCTTTGAGACCAGGATATTTCTGTTAACTATGTGTACATTGGGAGAAAAGCAAGCACATCCATCCCAAAGTGGAATTTGGTGCTGAAAGAGCTTGTTGAATTGTGGCTCCAGAAAACTTTTCCCTTATGTGGGGTGGTGTGCAGAGCTGGTGCCAGCTGGGGAGCTCGTGGTGGTGGCTCAGCTTCCAGCCCCTTGGTCCTAGGCCGCATCTCTGCGTCTGCCAGCCTGTCCTCCCTCAACTCCCCACTGGAACGACTGGCATTTCCAGTTATTGAAGCCTCCAAAATAAATGTGTGATTTTTTTATGCATCTTTTGCTAACCCCTGGTGTATTTTTCCTCCAGCGTACATACCGAATGCCAAAGGATATCCACGTTGAACCAGAGAAGTTTGCTGCAGAACTGATCAATCGTTTGGAGGAAGTACAAAAGGAACGTGAAGCAGAGGAGAAATTAGAGGAGCGCCTTAAACGCGTTCGAGCGGTTAGTAACCTCCTTGCCTCCTCTACCAGCCTGGGAGTCTGTGTACTGTACACCACAGGGAGCTTTCAGCTGCTGTGGAAGCAACTGGGGTGGCCTCTTCCCTGCTCCAACAGCCATGGTCATCACTTGCACGAGGGCTCCCGGAGGCTCCCATTGCCCCAGGAGCTTCCACGGTACTGTTCCCCCATCCATGCAGGGGGGAGCTCCAGCACTCCCTCCCTGCTGTAAGATACCAGCTATGGCACAGCAGTGCCCACTTCTGCCACCAGTTAGGGGCTGTGGATCCTCTCCATCATCTTGTTTGGCACCCTCGCTCTCCTGGCTTTGTGAGCAGTCCCTTCCCTGCAAGGATGGGGACAGGTAACAGGGGTTTGCCTTCCCCTGTGAGGTTTTGTGTAATCTCTATTTCCCCCAAAAATGGTAACCAGATGGCAGGTGACATTATGCCTGGAGGTGTTTGTGTCTGCTATCAGGCCATTTCTACCACAACCAAGAGGGTTCTGCCCATCAGTGCCTAGCACATCCCTAGAAAATTTGGAACTGATCAGATTTAGCACCCAAAAACCCTCTCCTGGGCAGAGAAACACACTGACTCCACATGGGTGGCTGGGGAAACCCAGCCCATGGCACTGCATGCTGTGAGCCCTGGTACCGTTGAGGTACTTGGTAGATGAACCAAGGGAAGCGTGCAAGGCCTTTAGCTCCACAACAAGCTCCAAAAGGGAGAGAATGAGGTACTGGTCATCTAGTATTACCTGTGTGAGATACCCTGTTCAGCAATATTCACACTGTATCTTTTCTTCTGAGATACTGCATCTCATGGGTACCTGTACATCTTGTGCTGGGGATACAGGAGAGTTTTCAGAGGACACCACAGTGTTACTGAACATCACCAATGTCAGTATAACTACAGCCTTGTGTGAAGAAATTGTGGGTCTCTGCAATTAATAGCTGCCATGGCCCTGAGGCAAAGGCTCTGTGCTTACTAACCCGCAGCTCTCCCTTAAAGCAGAGGTATTGGTGCCTGTCTTGGCTAGCTCTGTGCTTTCAGAGAAGCTGAGCCTCTGGGGCTCCAGGGCAGACCCTTCAGCCCCATTAGAATAGTAGCTCTTTAAACAGGAAAGAGCTGTAGGTTGTAGTATTCGCTTTAAATCACATCTGAATTTCAAATGTAGAGAAGTGAGGAAGGCAGAAGGATCTGTAAGGTTCCCTCCAGCTCCAAGCGTTGTCCAGCAAACTCCTGCACCTCTGCATCCAGCCAGGAAAGGCCAGCGAGGTGCTATTTTGTGATTGGATTCCTGTCCTTCTGGAATTGCTCTGTTTTCCTGTCTGGTACTTACTGCTTTCTAGACAAAGCCAATGTAACCGGCAGCATTTTCTGCTAACACAATCCTAGAGCACTCTTCCTCCTCCCCCTCCCGCGGCTCCTTTGCAGCCCCCACCTGTACCAGACTACATTATCCCGGCCCTCTGCCTCCTTGAAGAAGCTGCCAGTAGCAATACCATAAAATCAGCAAATACCTATGTGCCAGAGAATAAATTTAAGTCTTTTTAAACACATTTTTGTGTGACTTAATCTATTTTTAAGCCCAGGACTCCCACTAATGCTATATATTAAACCTCTTTGCTGTCTCCAGAATGTATTTCATTGACTGGCTGGCATCTGGCATTAGCCATTCAGGAAAAACTCAGAGTAAGCAATTGTAGCTTTTTTAGGTCAGCACTTAAGGTGCAGGAGCTGCTGGTATCAGCAAGAGGAGAGCTTGAATCCTGATAGATCACAGGGCTTTTTTCTATGACCTGAACACCAGGACTATAGGGTAACCTCTTACCAGGTCTGCACAGCTCACTGAACAGCCACACAGGGAAAACCACAAGCGTTAGTCACACTAGGCAGTTATCAGCTTAGCAGAGAAGCTGGAAATATTTTGCAAAAGCTAGGAAAAAAGAATTTTTCTCCCCCATACTAGGCTGCCTGCAGGTTCCCTTTCAAAGCCACATCATGCAGTAACATCAAGAAGAGGCATCTGATTTAAAGCCAAACGCCTTTTACTGAAAAGACTGTAATATTTCTGTTTTTCAAAAAAAACAAACTCTGAATTCATTAATTATTCTGAGCGATGTGGGAGAGGATTAGAGGATATGCGCATTCCCTTATTACTTTTTGAGCCATTTCAGCCTCATGTCCATGCATGGAAGCTGCAGTATTGTGTCATACAGATCAGTATCGTATCATACAGATTCCTCTGTCTGAACTGAGCGAATTGAAAATAAGCCAGGAGAAGGAAAGCCACTGCTGAGATTCTCTCTATTTGAATGTAAAACATCACCTAACTAGAGAGGGAATCATTTGCATGATGATGGAAAACGCACTCCTGGTTAGGTGAGCTATTTTGCCTGACCGAACAGCAGCAGCCTGATGGGTGGGACTGGGAGAAAGCAGAGGAGGAGATTTGCAGCAAGGTATCGCTTGCCCATAGCTCGTCAGTGCAGATCTCAGCCTCCTAATTCAAAGGGAAGGGCACCCCCAGCCTTGCTGGAGAGTAAAAATAGCTCAGCAGGCAGTCACCAAAGTTGAAGCCTGCATCTCTCTAACTGCCACTGCCTTTGGGAGCTGATGGAAGAGGTTTCTGACAATATTATGTCAACAAAGCACCATCTAGTGGTTATGGCACCCAGGGCTTCCCTGCCGGACTAGATGCTGTGCACGCCACCAAGCTTCGCCCCACTCGCAGCAGTGAGATGCTGAAACACTGCTCCAGAGCCCACGCCACCCCTCTGTCCAGGAATGCTGAGCCTGTGGAGGAGGCTGCTCCCCAGACCCATGGGTTTCTTTGGTGTAAAACACTAGTTATTGCCTCTTGCCTGTGCCTCCTTGGTCATGTCATTGTCTTGTCTTCCCTTCCTTCTGCCTGTGCCGGCTGCAGGCAGGGTGAGGGTGCTCAGTGGGCAAAGGGATGCAGGTTAGGCAGCAGGCTTGTGCAGGCTGGGTGCGGGCAGGTTTGGGTGGGAGGGAAGGCTGCTGCTGCATTGCCAGGCATAGACCGCGATCGGGTAACTCGGGCAAAGAGCACCTTGAAATGCATCAGTGCATGCGGCTGAGCCACGGCTTGACTCTGCCGTATCCAAAGTCCTGCGTTACAGTCTCAGTTTGGACTGCCCCGACCTCGTGCCATATGTCAGTTTTTTCACTGCGGACTGAGCACGGTGAAAAGATTCATCAGAATTGGTATCTGCAGCCTTGACTCGAACCTTTGCCCTGCTCGAGGAGAGAGAGCAGCTTGGGATAGGCATCCCGATTCCTTCATTAACTGCTATTTTCTCACTGTTGGGGCTTTCCTACCTGATGCAAGGCTGAGACCGGTGCTAGGGCGTGGGAAGTCAGCTGCCCCAGGGCTTGCCTGCACACCACCAACCCCAGCAGCGCTTGCTCCTGCCTGAGGACCTGCTTGGGGTCCAGATCTCCTGCTCAGTGACATAGATGAGCTGAGCCAAGGCAAACTGAGAGTGTGCCAGTGCGTCCCTCTCCTTCCCTTAGCCCACCCTGATTTCAGTCTTGGAGCAAAGCAAAGCACCAGGTCCCAGTTATCTGCAAAATGGAGTTCCAGGCAGCCAGAGGATTTCCCAGATCCAAGGCACCCATTTGGCTGGACCACCCTGGGTTGTCGCTCTCATGCCACCTTGCTCCCGTGTGACAGCACTGCCGGAGCTCTGAGCTCTGAGCGGAAAGGACGCCCTGCCGTTCCTCAGAGATCTGCAGCAGGGTCAGATCTTGCCCTGCACATTAGTTGGTGTTTAAACCTAGGGAGTTTTCCAAAGAGTAGGCACCAGCCCTAAAAGCGTCTCAAGTGCTGAGCACATCATTGGGTTATCGTAAACGGCTAATAAATGCTTACCCCAATGGTAAGGATTTAATCAACACATGCTTCATCTTTTCTTGTCCCTGAGCTAGGTACCCAGGGACGGCGGCTGGCAGGCTGCAGCATTGTGGCTGTAGATGAAAGGTGCCTCTGAAGTTCTTCAAAGCGATTTGTTAGAAAGTGGTGTGTCCTCTTCAGACACGAGCATCGTGTCACGTCCCCAGGCTTGCAGTGCCCACGCCTTTGGCACTTTCAAAGCCTGGCGTTGTCCCTGCTTCAGGTTTGAACCCTGAGGTGTGATACCGGGAGGAAGTCTGTTATTTGCTTTCTTGCTGTGTCGTTGGCAGCTGAAACTTTGAAGCTGGTTAGCAAGTGACGGATGATGACATCTGACAGGCAAAGCTGATGGGACTCAGTGTTTTCTAGCAGACGCATTTATCTGGCAAGGCAGAGATACCCTGTACTGCAACTGATTTCTTTACTGTGCTAAAGGAGCAAAAGAGAGCGGGATTAAAGGACTCACTGGAATCCTGCTTATGTAATTAAAAAAACTAGGAATCCTGACTTCCAATAAAGAAACTTCATAAATATCTGAGTTTATGTTGGAGCATAAAGTAGTTTGTCAGCATCAAAACTGTGGCTGTCAGCATAGAGGAGTTTTATTCTTCCTGGCAAGGACTTAAGAGTCGCTAACAGCGTGTCCTAGACCATTGTGAACTACAAGAACAAGCAGTTAGTTCCAACTTTTTTCTTTATCTGCGTGAAGTGTTTCACTCCAGCCTTAGCCTGCCCCCAAGAAATCAGTGTTTGATTTTCAAAACCATTCATGCTGCTGTCGACCTTCAGTTGCTCCCTCCTGTTACAAGCCCACTGTTGGCTTTGCCTTGTGAAATAGTCATTCAGGTGAGAAACCCCCCTGGTCTCGTCTGACTCGAGAACTGTTTTGCCGCATATCCTGTGACTTTGAGCTTTATCTGATGGGCTTTGAAGCAGTGCCTTACCGAAGGCTTGTAGGAAGTCACAGGTACGGTGCGGTAAGTTGTGTTTCCGCTGCTGGTTGTTACAGAACCACTGTCAAGGCACTTAGGGAGCTTTTTAGTAAGGTTCTTCCCACTCACACATCCGATTGAGTGGTTACACTTGTCAGAAAGCTGCATCTGTAAACCCAGGTTGTGATGTGTGGGCTGCCTGTCAGAGGTTGCCTCAGTCTCCTTGGATAATGCATGGAGACTCTTGCTAATGGTGGCTCAAAAAGCAGGTACAGAGACCTGAGCAGCTCCGTGCGGTGGCAGCAAGGCTTGCACAGGCTTGGGTTGAGCATTAGGAAATTTTCTGCAGGAGGGTGGCACAGTCTGTGACAGGTCTCCAGAGGGGTGGTGGATCCCCATCTTGAAGGTTTTCAAGATCTGGCTGGACTAAGCCGGGCCTGACCCAAGGGTTGGTAGCAGTGCTGCTGTGAGTGGGAGGTGGGACTAGGGACCCCTTTCACCACTCTGCTGTCATTCTCTGATTGTCCTCATGTTTCTTGCAGGAAGAAGAAGGTGAAGATGCAGATATCTCTTCTGGTCCCTTGGTCATTAGCCACAAGATGCCTTCTGCCCAAGCCTTTCATCACTTTGCTCCTCGTTACTCTGAGATGGGCTGCGCTGGGATGCAGATGAGAGATGCCCATGAAGAAAACCCAGAAAGCATCCTCGATGAACACGTACAGCGTGTGATGAAAACACCAGGCTGCCAGTCTCCAGGACCTGGCCGCCACTCTCCTAAGCCACGGTCCCCAGAAAGCGGCCACTTAGGAAAGCTGTCAGGGACACTAGGAACAATTCCTCCAGGGCATGGCAAGCACACGACAAAATCAGGAATGAAACTGGATGCAGCTAACTTATACCACCATAAACACGTCTACCACCACATCCATCACCACAGCGTGATGAAACCAAAAGAGCAGATCGAGGCTGAGGCCACGCAGCGAGTGCAGAACAGCTTTGCTTGGAATGTAGATTCACATAACTATGCAACAAAGTCACGAAACTACACTGAAAACTTGGGCATGGCCCCTGTCCCCATGGACTCTTTAGGCTACAGGTGAGTCAAGGCAACACCCAAGGGGTGTCCCAGAGCCGTGGCTTCTCTAGGAAGCTCTTTGATAAATGGGCTGTAGCATGTTGGTGAAACAGTGGCTGAACCACATTTTCTTGTGAAAGCCTATGCCGGGACACGGTTTGAGGGCCTCCCACTGCCCTTCCCCTTCAGAAGCAGATATGCCTGCTGATAACCCCTATAGACCCCTTTTCATCTCTGTGATCTGGTGCTGAAATACACCCTCTAACCAGGATTTTTAATGGCATTGATTATAAAGTAGGTTTTCTGCTCCTTAAAGCAGTGGAGGTGCTTAGAAATCGTAGATGCTGGCCTACTTCCCCATGCATCAGGAGTTGCTAAGTATAGGGCAGTGTCTTGGGGTCTGGGTAACAGAAACCGGTCTCTTAAGGTGTTTATGAGAGGACAGAAAAGCTCTCCTTGTTGCAAGGCCTAACCCATTCACCAGAAGGGCTCCTTTCTTTTCCTAACAAAGTGATGGACACTGCAGTGCTGCCGTGGCATCGTGTCCCAAGGGGACGTTCTCCAGGGTAGGGGACCCTCTGCCCAGAAAAGACATTTTGCTGCCTTACGGGCTTTTGTCCAACTTCCCTTGGCCATTTGAATTCCTCCATCCTCTCCGTGCTGAGGGGAGAGGGCAAAGCTCCTTCTCCGCTGCGGCAGGTTTTGCTAGTCATGTTACTGGATGACTGCAAAGGTGAGAGCGGAGCTCAGGGCTGCCTGGGATAAGGGATGGTGATGGAGCGGCCACAGGGGAGAACTGTGCGGGCTCCCCAAGGCTGTGGGTTTGGGGTGTTGCTTTGCAGCGTGACAGAGGTGAGATATTTAGTGAAGGCAGGCGGCTGGGTCTGCAGTGGGCAGGACCAGCTTGCCAGGGTGGCAGGAGGGAGGCAGAGCACAGAGGCAGCCAAAGCAAACTGCTCTCCAGGGAGGGAGAAGCACTTAAATCTGCCCTGTTTCTATGGGAAAAGAGTTGTTGCTTCAACAGAGCATGAGCATGGCCATGCTGTGTCAGCCCAAAGCACCATCTAGACACAGGACTTCTCTCTAGCACCAACTACAGCATATATTTAAGGGAATTATAAGAGGGCACATTCAGAGCTGTCCTTCCTCTGGCACAAACTCCCAGTTCCTGACAGTCCCCGGGTTAGGAGCTTCACAAGACAAGAATCTGCATCCAAATGGTCTTGTTTGGCAACCAGCAGTCTCTTGCAGTGGCTTGTCTGGCTCCTTGTTGAACACAGCGGGGCTGCTATCCCCCAGCCCTCCGCGGCTGTATCTGGGGGTTGATTACAACCTGCAGAAAAAAGGGGGTTTTTTTGTTTGCACTGAAGCTGCTGCTGGAGAATTTCATTTGATACCCACTAGTCCTCATGTGGGGAGAAGCAGAGAAGAAGTTGTCAGTCTGCCCTGCCTTTGTAGATCTTCAGCAACCCCTTTCCAGGTTTTTTCTCCCCCAAATCAGCAAAGCTGTCTGAGGGCCTGTTACTGCTCAGTGGTGTTAAGGTTATTTTTCCTATGTGTGTTAGTGAACATGCAGAAGCAGAAGTAGGGAGGTCCTGTGGAGTAAAGCGGGTGGGTGATTAGGATGGTGAGGGTCCCATGAAATTACAGTCTGTGGCAATGACAGGCCAGCACAGGTGAATTCTGCGTGAACTCATGAGCATGGGGCTACCCGGCTGGGCACATGGGCATGGATGTGGGCAAGGAGCAGTGGGGTTTCTGTAGGAGCCTTTGCTGCAGCCGTAAGCATAGCCAGAGTATCAGCCACTGCCTGGTATCCATCTGGCTGTGGTGTTTGAGGTGGCTGGGCTTCCCAGTGCACGAGAGCCCGCAGAAGGCAGCCCACCCAGCTAGGATGTGATCTTCCACCATGATGTGAAGCCTCAGTTCAAATCAGGGTGAGAAGCGAATGCTGGGCATGGCAAATCAGCAGTTTGGGGTATCAGTGAATCTGGGGGGTGATGGGAAGGGCTCAGGTTCCGAGCAGTGGTCTGGCGTGGAGAGGCAGCCCATGGATTGCAGCACCAGGATGAATCTCCTGCTCTGAGCAAAGAGCCAGAGGTTCAACACAACCCTTCATGTGGCAGGAGATCTGCTGGGCTTTTTGCCACATTGCTGTGGCTCATTTGGCCAGAGGAGAAGCTCCCTTTCCCTGCAGGTGGCTGGACGGAGAAGCCTGCTGTGCCTAAGTCTGGCCAGTCTTGCTCTTAGCGTCAACTGCGGCACGGTTGGCTTGAGCTGTGGTAGAGCCAGGGGGCTGTGGAAGGCAGCCAGGGCCACGTCTGCACTGCAGGCAGCACCAGACCCCAGCAGGGCTGAATATGTCTGGAGACAGACCTGTCCATCCTCTGCCGCGGTCTGCGGTGGTTTGGCTTAGGCAAAGCGCTAATGTCTCAAGCTTTGTTCTTGCAGTGGGAAAGCAAGTCTGCTCTCAAAAAGAAATGTTAAGAAGACCGATTCAGGGAAAAGTGATGGTGCCAGCTATGAGATGCCAGGATCTCCTGAAGACGTGGAGAGAAACCAGAAGATCCTTCAGTGGATCATAGAAGGAGAGAAGGAGATCAGCAGGCATAAGAAAACAAACCATGGGTAAGGGCTGGCAGAGCGAGGGGTCTTCACACTGTTGTATTGCATCCCCTGCACAAGGCATGTGTGTCTAGGCTGTCCGGCAGTCTGCCTTGTTCCTGGAGATCTCAGGAAGACAAGAATCCAGCAGGCACAACAGTTTAGACCCTTTGGAGACTGAGGATTGCTTGGGGACTCTAAGGGCAGTTTTCTTCTGAAGAACGACTCGAGGCCATGGCGGGGAGGTTGCAGCCCCAGGGGAATCTCACGAATTGCTGCTGTGGTTCCAAGGTGGATAACGCAGCACACAGCAGGCAGTATTTTTCCTTTAAGCATTTTCTGTATGTAAATGCCTGTTACTCCTGCAAGGCACTGGTAGAAACGTTGGACCTGCTGCACTGGCGCCATTGGTCCTGAATAAGCAGTTTAGCATGGCTCAGGGTTGCCCAGCATTTCAGCTTGCTGGGAGCATCCTCTGGGATGGCCGCGCCTGCCTAGAGTGGAGCCAAGGACATGACTGGCTCAGGAACCTCTCGGGAGTCAAGCAGATCTCCTGCAGGCTCGGATCCTTAATCACAGTGTGGTCAGTCTCTGGCAAAAAACAGTGCTTGCCAGCTCTTGACAAGAGGGATCTGGGGTCTCGTCCCCTCTGATGCAGCTGCTCTGATGGCTGAGTGGTGAAACTGCTGGTGCTTTCTTGTCTTGCTTGACGGTAGAGGCCAGGGTGGGTTGCACGGCAGGCAGCTGGGGCCCAGCGCCAGAGCTATGGTCAGTGCAAGGCCACCGTGAAGTCAGGCAGCAGGTTCTGCTGCTGGAGCTGGGGAAGGATGAGCACATTCCTGCAACATCCCCTTCCCTGGAGATGTCGACCAGCGGTTCTCCCAGCCTGGGAATGTTGGCAGCATATTGGAGGGCATCTTCTGGGAGAACGTCACAAATGGTGGAGCTGCCTTTTGCTGGTTTTATTTTTGGGTATTGTGGACTTGATGAGAGCCCTTAAACAGATCTGTAGGCTTTGTGTCAGGGTTGGCTTGCTCACCCTGGTGTCTCAGGACTTGCTGTCCTGAAATCTTCTCTAGGCATGGATGGTGCTCCCCTGTCCCTTGGAAGCCATGCTGTAAGGAGCTTCCCAGTGGTGCCCGTGTCCAGCTGCAGAAGCAGTAGGTCCTTCTAGCAGTGACTGTGTGCCTGTCCAAAGCGGCTCGGCAGTCTGTGTAAAACCTTTGTGTTTGTATGTAGCTCTTCAGGTGCTAAGAAGCAGCTGTCCCATGATATGGTCCGACCCCTCTCCATCGAGCGACCTGTTGCAGTGCATCCGTGGGTCAGTGCCCAGCTCCGGAATGCTGTCCAGCCTTCTCACCCCTTCATCCAAGATCCTACCATGCCGCCCAATCCAGCCCCCAACCCTCTCACCCAGCTGGAAGAAGCTCGCAGGAGGTTGGAAGAGGAGGAAAAAAGGGCTGGAAAACTCCCCCTTAAACAAAGGTACGGTGATAGGGTCTGGTTGTGCATGGGAGGGAAGGAGGGGACTGCTTTGAAGGTGGTCAGCTGAGGGAGATGTCCACTGCTCTCTGCTCGGGTATCCAGCTCCCAGCACCAACTGGGTGGAGGCACACGCAGAGAGGTCAGAGAAATTTGCCCCACTCTCTCTGACATGGTGGTGCAAATGCCAAAACCCACCTTGAGGGCCTCAGCTTGTAGTTAGTTCGTGGATGGAGAGGCTGAAAATGCTCCTGGAAGGGTGGGGAAGAGGCTGCTGGGAGTTTGCGGAGGAGCTGGGCAGGGATAGCATGTCTAGAAGGGGCATGATACGGGAGAGCTCTCTCCCCCAGTGCTTGCTGACTCTCTGCTTGTTCACACTTGCACGATGATTTCAAAGGTTGGTGCAGAAGCAGAATTCAGCAGGATGCAGCACAATTAAGTGCAGAAGAAGAATGTGTATTTGTTCTTTATGTACATCTCCCCCAGTTTTCTGGCAAAGGCTGCTCATGGCATCTGGATGGGAGCGCTGCACTGTAGTCCCGCTGCAGCAGCACTGACTCACTGCACGGCCCTATCCAAGTCACTGCATCTTTTCGTGACTCAGCTTAATGCCTGTCGCAGAGCTAATTCTCCTGCTCCTCTGTTATCTTTCAGGGAAGATTATTTGCAAGGCACAGATGAAAAATGTTTTGGAAGTGCTAGATAATTACTGTTAACAGCTAAAAGCACTTTGTCCATTAAAAACCTTTCACAATGGGAACTGCATGTAGTCACTCCAGTGCTTTATAGCTGTCTTCTGAAAACTTGAAACTTTGGCATCTGACTCTTAAAAACAAGAGTGTAGTTTAAGAAAGAAGCTCTTTTAATTGTCGAGCTCCAATTATTTTTGCTTGCAGTGACCATGTAGCAGACTTCTGCATATTTATGTCAGAGCATTGATTGAAAGCCAGGTAATTAGAGGGCTCTCCCAAATCAGGTTAAGCCAAGTTTATTTGATCTACTTTTCAGTTGGTGTAATTGAATGGGGTTTATTAGTAGAGTCGTACGTTTATAGGTGTACTAAATTCATGCACCTTCCCCAGAAATGTCTAGATGCAGATGCAGACTTTGGAAACACCAGCCTGGGCTATATGTATATACAATTAATACTCTAATAATAATTCGGCATGTATTGTAAGCATAGCTTTTGTAGGAACCCCATGGAATTGTGGTAAATGCCATGCAGACCAGTGGGAAGACAGGCTGAGCAGTCCCAATGCTGAGCTGCTCTGCTTACGCTGCCTCCTCGCGAGGTCCAGCTCTTCTCCTGGTGATGCAGGGATCCCCCCGACCTGCCCCATGCATGGAAAACCAGGGAGCCGTGTTCGCCGTGGGGGGGAACTGCTCATGAAAAGCAAATGTGCCCGTGTCCAATAGCAAGCAAGAATGGATGCAGCAGTCCCCAGGGAGCCAGGGGTTTCTGGATGTTGAAATCTCTCTGCTGCATTGTGGCAGGATTGAGTGCTCCAGCTGAAGCACTCCTTGAGCTAACACCTTTTTAGGGAGCTCCTGCTGTGGTTAGCACAGCAGCCTGCCTGAAAATAGACCCCAAGCCTCTTCTGAGAGAGGCTGCCCAAAGCTGGTTGGGGAGCTAAGGAGAAACAGAGAGGGGATTTAATGTGAAAACACCATTTATTTCAGTCGGGAGCTCTGGAGAGCTCTGGGAAATTGGAGCATGTGTCCAGGTTCGTTGGCAGCCTTGGGGAAGCCACAGGGCAGGGGAGGTGGAGGTGAGCCTGGAGGTGTCCTTGAGGCGCAGGCGTGAGCTGGCCACGGGATGAGAGTGCACCGTGCCAGCTTTGCACAGCCAAGGTGACCTTGCCAGCACGGTTACCTGGCTCACCAGCCGCTCCCCGCTGGCACAGCCATCACCAGCAGTGGCCTTCCCCAGCTAACTGCCCGCTGCTCTGGCTGGGGGTGCCAGCAGCCCCGCTCCCACCCCAGCACTGCCCCGCTAGGAATAAAGGAGGCACCTGCAGTGCCTGTACTGGGAATCATAAATATTCTTCCAGAAATCACACTTCTGTTGCAGAAAAAGCCTTTCCTTCCCTATTCTGCAGTATTTGGAGGGACATTGATCTCCGAGATAGCTACCTGGCTGCTGCTAGCAAGCAATGCAGGATTAAGTGACCAGTACTGAATGACCTGCAGATCCAGCGTGCCCAGCATTGGTGTCCCAGTGACCATCAGGTTTCTTCCATGTACAGCCAGGTTTTGAGCCACTTTCTGTAGCTCAGTGTCACAGTTCACTTACGTTCACAGCTGGATGAAGTAATTAGTACCAGCTCTTCAGAGAAAAGATTTTTGCAAGCAGCAAGAACATTAGCATGAGTTTGGTTTGGAATGAATTGGGTTGGGCCAAGCCTGGAAGAGGAGCAGAGCTGGCTGCTGGGTCACTTCCCAAGGTAACATCTGCTGGGTGCATTTCAGGCTTTCCAAAGCTCTCCAGCCCCAGGGCTGAGTTGGAGTGAGCTGGGCCCTTCACCTCTGCGTCGCAGCGAGGTTGGATTGGTGCTCTGACCCAGACTTAGTTTCCCTAGCACTGGGTTATACAGCTGAAAAATCACGGTGGGTAGTGAAGTGCAGATGCAATAGGTCAGATGAGTGCTGCTGTTCCCTTGCCAGATAACATTTTGTGTATGTGACACATGCAGCAAAGGGAGCTGATCCCAGAAGAGGTGGGGTGGTGGTACCTGGCTGTGTGTCTGGGTCACACTGCCACCCAGGAGATGGGTGCAGGTGGAAGCTTTAATGAGACAGAGCTCAGACATGGTCTGGTGGCCTGTTTGGGTAAGCCGTGGTCTCGGGAGATCTCTTGGCAATGACGAAAGCGGAGACAGTTGTATTGTCTTGCTCTCCTGAGAGAAACTCTTGGAAAATTACATTTTCAGTGATTCTTTATTCATCAGCCCTCCTTCAGCCTGCTAGAGATTGATGGCTGCATTTCAGGATGCGTGTGTATCCTGCTCCCGGCTGGCTGCCCAGCCTTGTTCAGCCCCCGGAGCTCGGAGGCACCGCAGCCATCCACCTCTGCTTTGATTTATGGCAAAAGCAGGGGATCCAAAACCATGGGGGTTGTTTTTAACTCTAGCTCTGTGAAGCAGTGCAGAGTTTCTGCTTTCGGGCATCGTTTCAGGCATGACTTTCGGGCACATCTCTGCTCTGGAAAGAGGTGAGCGCTGGAGCTGGGCTGAGCACATTCAGAAACAGCCTTTCAGGGATGAATTACATGGCAGGAGGAGAAAGGCTCCAAGCCACTGGCATGGTCCCCCTCTTGCTTCTACCGTGGCAGAGCTCGGTGGGGGGGTCCTCTCCATCTCCCCCAGCGAAGGAGAACGGCAGCCCTGGGGGAACCGGCGTCGCTGCCTGTGCAGGACACGTAGCTGTGTCCCCAGGTGCCAGGTCCCCGGGCATGCAGCAGCTCTCTTAGTCACAACTTGTTTCTAGCAGGATTAAGAGAAGCTTAGGGACTCTGAGGTTTTCCAAACCCATTCAATTAACTTCTGGCTCACAGGGTTCATAGAATTTGCCTGAATTTATGACCCATTTTTCCTTTAAATACCTCTTTTTTTTTTTCCAAGGATGATTCAATTCCTTAATGTTTTTCTAGCTAAAGGGCATCCTGTGCTTTGATATGGCAATGGGAGAGGCTCCGAGAGCTCTGCTGGCACCAGGAGTGGACCCTTCCCTCTCAGGATGCTGCATCTTCTCCAAAGGTCTCCCAGGCAGAGCAGGCACCAGGAGGGTTGTTCAGTTGAACTTTAGACCTTTCATGCCTTTAGAAAGAGGTGAAAAGATTGTGTCTGGTCTCGGTTTGCAATGCCGATGTTTATGTGGGCATGCCATTAAAAAGGTGCTCTGCACGCGAGCCAATGTTTAAAGGTTAGGGTCAGAGTCATTTCCAAAACTGCGATTACCTCATGTGCTTGGCAAATTCTGTTTTTTATAGCAACTTTCCAGTCATGTAAATACAAAATCATCTTTTTTATCCAGCGTGCTTTTTAAATAATTTTTTAAAGCTGCCAAATTTGTTCTATGTGACTTTGAAAGAGAAGACTGCCTCTGGCTTAGACCACACATGCCAAGTTACCAATTTGTGTAGGCTGCTGCAATGTTTGTGCAGCATTTACGGCACCCCAGATGAAAGGCTCTACAGAAGGGCAAAGTACCCTGATTTTTGTTATTGCTACTTTTGTCTACCTCTGAAAATGGAGTTAGGGCTGGGCTGACGTTTTCGGTCTAGTGATGGCACCACGTAGCAGAACCCCGGTGTGTGGGCTGGAAGCAGAGACCAGACAAACATCCTGAGAGTCAGAAAAACACGGGTGATTTAAAGTCACTGAGGTTTTGGGGATGGCGGCTACCTTGCCACCCTGCGCAGACAGGATGGGCAGTGAAGCCTCTGGGCCGTGTCCCACTGGGAGCTCCATCCCCTCCAACCTCTATCTGTGCTGAGAGAGGTGCCCAGGGGAGCCGTGGGGAGCAGGAGCGGTCCTGTCTGCGCAGCTCTGCAGATGTAGGTCAGCAGAAAGCTGTGCTGAGCTATTTTGGCCACAACAGCAGTAATACAGAGTGGTCTGAGCAGTGTTTGCGTTATCGTCGCCAAGCACGCATCCAGCCCTGCGTGCTCAGTGTGTACCAGGAGCGTGCTGATGGTGACCTGGGGCTGCTGCCACGGACTTGGGGTGCTCTGCCTTGCCTGGAGCTTACCAATGACTTCCCGAGCCAGCAGTGCTGCGGGAAGCGCCATCCCCTCTCAAAGCCCGGGGATGGGTTTCTTCAGCACGAAGGGGCTGAGCTAGAACCTGCACCCTCCTTGTAGCTACTGTCTGGCCCCGTCCAGCCTTTCCAAGTGCTGTTTACTCCTTCACCGGCCTCGGCGTGCGGCTGTGTGCCAAGAGAGCTGGTGGTTGGAGCAAAGGATGCTCCTGAGGGCCCTGGGTGTTAATTCAGCGTCTCCATCCCGGCTCTGTAGATACGGGCTGTTGGGCCTGCCCACACTGGCAGGTGGGCTGATACTCAGCAGGTCGCTTGTATTTTTGCACAGCAGGTTGAAGCCCCAGAAGAGACCAGGCAGTGGCGCGTCCCAGCCATGCGAGAACATCGTGGTCGCTTACTACTTCTGCGGAGAACCGATCCCTTACCGCACCCTCGTCAAAGGGCGCGTGGTGACGCTGGGACAGTTCAAGGAGCTGCTGACCAAGAAAGGGAACTACAGGTAAGGGCTACTCCCCGTGTACGGTATGGTGCCAGCAGGCTGTCAGTGACCCCTGGCAGATGCCGCTGCCAGGACACAGTGGTGTTGCCCCCTCCAAGGTGAAGGAGCGTGGTGGAGGTAGGTCAGGGGGGCTCCTGGAGCCTTCCAGGAGGGCTCCTGCAGGTAGGATGTGGTGGGGATGTGGCAGCACGGCCAAGGGACCTTGGCTGTTGAAGAGGCAGGTTACAGGGATGAGGGAGATTGGGTTTTGTAGCAGAAATGTCCTACATTGCAGTTTGCACCTTCAACAGAAGCTGCTGTGCTGCCCTGCAGGGCCCTGCGGGGTGCTGGGCTGGTGAGGACCAGCATCAGCCAGTGCTCAGTGATGCTGTGGGAAACCCTCCAATTTCCAGAGCCATTTCAGCTCCTCCCAAAGTTGACTCCAGTGAGGACAGGGAGGCTGGGTCCTGACGGAGTCCCAAAGCAGCCAGGCGTGGGGCATGTAGCTTTTCCAAGTTCCCCCTTCCAAGTAGGAGCTGCCATGTGAAAGCCTGCCTAGAGGTGCTCCACCAACATGGGTGCCTCCAGCCACTGCTTTTGAGAGATCTGTGAATGGGCTTGGATTCAGGGCTGGAGCTCCTGAACGTGCCAGCATGGGTCCTGACCACTCTTTTTTGCTCACTGGGTGAGGCCAGGGGCAGAAGTGTGGCCCCAGTTGCCTCCACGTCTGGGGGAGCTGCTCCCCATGCACCCTGAGCTGAGGGCCATGGAAGGGCTGTACCCAGGTTTGGAGACCGTGGTGCCCTCATTGACCATTCACCTGCTTTTTTTCCTCTCTGCCCCCATGTTTCTGGTTTTTCAGGTATTACTTTAAGAAAGTGAGTGACGAGTTCGACTGTGGTGTGGTCTTCGAGGAGGTGCGGGAGGATGACACCATCCTGCCCATCTTCGAAGAGAAGATCATTGGGAAGGTGGAAAAGATCGACTAAGCTCCAGGGCTGCCGAGGTGTGAGGACAGGACTGTGAAAGACTCTGGGACCGGAGGAGAGGGCCTGGGGCGAACGCTGGTGGTGCTACTGCCACTGGCGCCGGGCGAGCCCAGGGCAGAGGGCAGCAGCCTGCTCCGGCACGGACCTGGGCAAGCTCCAGGTTGCCGGTGGATGCCGTTTCACCCCACGAACCTGCCAGTGGGAGCCTGGGCTCCCTCTCCATACCGAATATAAGTGTAATGTAGCATTGTACAGTGCATTAGAAAGTGTAATATGACCTTGTTTACTAAAGCTGCATATTTTTGATATATTGTAATAAAAGGAAAATATTTCCAATGTCACAGTGCTCTTATGTAAATGTAAAACATACAGGTACTGCAGAACTTGCCCAAAGTGTACAGCCATCCGCCAGACTCCGTCTGCTCCTCGCTTTCACAGCACCCTGCCCCGGCCCCCCGGCATGGATGGCTTCGGAGCGCTGCCGGGGCAGAGCTGCTCTCCCCCGCCGGCGTGGAAGGGGCGGTCCCGCTCCAGAGGAGCTGTGGTCCCAGCTCACCTCCGAAGATTATTGAGCCATTTGGAACGAGTCGCTCGCTCACCTCCCTGGCAGTCTCAGCTGCTGGACATGGTAGGATGTTTTTTTTCCTCCTGAGCTTTCTTGCGACCGAGTAAATCCCCGAGGGACAGAAGGGTTGGTGCCAGCTCTCGGGGCTGAGGGCTTCCTGCAGTGCAAGGACCGGCTCGGAGCTGGGGCAGCAGGCTGGGTGCTGGCATCCCACAGCCTGCGCGCTCGTCCCCTGTTCTGTGTGCCCCTGGAGAAGGGTTGGCTTCCCAGGAGGGTGCTGCAGTTGTGCAGAGGGCTGGTGCCCCTGTGCCCGGTGCAGGTGTGCCCAGGCCCCTGGTGCCGAGCTCCAGCTGTGGTCAGAGGACTCTTTTTAGAAGAAACATAACAGGGGAGGGAACTGACTAGGCACTAAAGCTGAGGACAAAAAATGTCTTTTTATGAGTCCTGCATGTTTTGTCAGCTTCTGTGTCTCAGGGGATGCAGCATGAGCGCACTGCAGCCCACTGCCGAGAGCAAGGGGGGTTATTGATGCCAGTTTGTGGGGCTCGTGTAGGGCCAGGTCACCCAGCGGGGCAGCCGGCACCCTGGGAAGCCTCCTGGGCTTACTCGGACACAAGAAAGCTGAGGGCTGTGGGCTGTGCCGGTGCTCCCACCACCCTGCCATCGGCCCTGCCCATCCCGCAGCCCGGGCCCTGCCCTGCTCTGGCAGTGCAGCTCTGCGCCAGCTCCTTCGGAGACCAGCCGTCACCCACCCACAGAAACCGGGGTGGCCCCTGAAGCCGGGGGGCTTCCATGTCGGCGCTCGCCCTGCCTGGTGCTGCTCTTGGCCGCGGTGGCACGTTGGAGCTGCCAGGGGCCCTGTGCACTGCGCCGGGATGCGACTCAGCCTGTTGTATATGTCACCGAGTGCCTTTAAAACACGGTTCTGTGACTTGCCTACACACTATGTGAAGTCCAGCAAAACCTGCAATCGTTTTCAGCCTGGGAACAGCGTTACGAGCATTTTTCCTCCCTGTTTTTTTAAGTTCTGATGGTGGTGTGTCTGATGAGGTTGTTAACATGCCTGGGATTGACGACTCCCCCTTTTTTTCTCAGGGGGTCCCCTGTAAATATGTAAAGCGGACGCGCAACCCTGGCCATGTCTCCTCTGCATTCTCATGTGCTGACTTGTACAATGATCTTTTCAAAGGTACTTGGATAAAACTAAATAAAACTCCATGTCCCATCGTCTGCTGGTTTCTTCCTTCCCCGCAGAGCAGGCACCTGGGCCCCCGGCAGCCGGCTGGGGTGGCCGGAGGATGGGATGGGTCAGGCGAAGGGTCCTGCTCTGGCCCGCAGGCTTGGGCATGTGGCGGGGCTGGGGCAGCCGTGGGCTCCCTCGGGGGGTGGCCGGGCAGGTCCTGGCCCTGGGGGACGAAGGAGTTGCTCCCGGGGGAATCCCCCAGGGTCTGGGAGCAGCAGCCCCAGGGGAGAGGGGACAGTGCCAGGGACTGGGATGCTGGGGGGTTCCAGAGGCTGCGAGCCAGGGCTGAGGAGCGTGTGGAGCCCTGCCTTGGGCTCTTCTTGCCTTCCCCAGATGTGACAGCAGCTCCTGGGGCTCCCCTGGGGGTGGTATGTGATTGTAGAGCCCAGGCCTAGGGCGGGAGGGCTGCCTGGGAGCCACGAAGGAGAGACCTCGGCTGGTTCCATGTCACCTGCACCCCTGCAGCCCAGTACGAGGGCCAGCATGGAGAGTGCCAGGCTTGCTTGCCCCAGGGCCATGTCCTCCGCAGCCTTGGCCACCCCTTGTCATCGCAGGGCTGCCAGGATTTGCACCACGGCATGCCCGGGGCCATGCCGGCTCAGCACCCCTGGGGAGGCAGAGGGCCCCTTGCAGCACCCCCCTGGCCCTGCTGTGTCCCCAAGACACGCAGGTGCTCCTGAGACACGCTGGGGAGCCGCAGACACAGAGCAGAGCCTGCATCATTTCCACGTCATTTATAGCACAAGCCCAAGCGGGACAGGGCTCACAGCTCATCCCGGGTTTCGGCCGTCCCGAGCGGACTCGGCTCCTCCCTACCCGTGCTGTTCTCAGGGGTCTTGGGCACCTGGAGAAGGCAGCAGTGAGGCACGGATGGACACACACCCCCTGCCTGTCCCCATCCCACAGGATCCGTCCCCCTGCCCAGCGAAGGCTGGGAGCTGCCCTGGGGTGGGTGGGGGTCCCTGGGGTGGGGGGCCCTCACTCACCGCAGGCGGCTCCTCGGGCAGCATCCCCCCGTTTTCCAGGAACTTGGAGAAGGTCTCCACATCTCGCGCACTCTTGTACTCAACCATCTGGAGCCGTGGGATGGAAAGGAGATGAGGAGTGACCCTGTCCCCCGGGTGCTGGCAGAGCCGGGGTGGCCTCGTGGGTGCCCCCACCTACCTTCCTGCCCGGCCCTGCGGGGAAGTAGTGCAGGGTGGGGAAGCCATTGATAGTGATGTTCTCCAGCTCGTTGGCCGTGGCATCCAACTCAGCGATGACGATGTCCTCATGGTCCTTGTAGCGCTCGCCCAGCTCCTCCCAGGCAGCTGCCATCGCCTGGCAGTGGGAGCACCACGGTGCGTCTGCGGGACAGGCGCGGTGCCAGGGTACAAGCCAAGGGACTGGGGCCAGGGTGCAGCATCCCCCAGGCGAGGGGTTGGGGACGGGGCTGGGGGCTGTCACAGCGGGGGGCTGAGCCCTGTGCAGAGCTCGGGGAGGGCCGTGGGAGGCCCCGGCACTTACAGAACTTGACAAAGACGTTCTTGGTCTCGTCGAATGCCACTTGCTCGAAGGTCTTCCCCACCAGCACTTTAACAGGCTGCGTGTCCCAGTCCTCAGGGGGCTCTGCGCTCAGCAGGTGGGGCTGTGGGGACAGGCAGCACGGCTCAGCCCGGGGTGAGCGGTGCCAGGGCCCCATGGGGCACAGTGCCGGACAGGGATGGGGGCCCCCAGCCTGCAGCTGGGGGTGCTCCTGTGCTGCCTTTTGGACCACCTCTTCCACCATCCCAGTTCTGTGTGTCTCCACATCAACAGTCTCCTGCCTCCTTTCCCGTAACAACCCCCCCCAAATCCTCAGGTCTGGCAGCACAAGCATCAGTGAGCAGGTGGCACAACTGCCATCATTAGGCTTCAGAGTTAACAGCCCACCGCTCACCACAGGGAAACATACTTGGTGCTGACTAGCACGGTGCTGCATCCCTCACCTTCACCTTGCCGTCCAGCACTGCCTGGATGAAGGTGCGTATGGCTGTGTCCGAGAAGGTGTCCTGGTCCATCCGGTACTTGCGGTTGTTCTCCATCTTGACTAGGCGCAGGGTGGGGGCATCGGCGGGCGTCAGGCCAAAGAAGGGCAGGACATCGGCACCATACCCGGTCACGTCCACCACCACGAAGAGCACCTGGGTTGGGGACATGCAGCACTGATGCCAGGGTGCCCCACGGCTACCCCCGCCATGTCCCTGCCATGGGACCACCTCACCTTGCCCCGGAAGGCGCCGGCAGCCGCACGGAAGCCATCTCGCAGCGTCAGCTGTGCCGATGACGACTTGTTGAGGAAGAGCAGCATGTGGTGGGGGATCCTGGCACTGAAGATCTGATTGGAGGTCTGGGGAGCAGGAGGAGGGTAAGGGCCAGGGACCATGGCCCTCGCAGGGATGGGGACAGGGCTGTGGCTGGGCCGTACCTCGTTGGTGAACTCCATCACCAGCTCCAGGCTGTGGACGCGGAGCAGCTGGGTGAGCTCAGCCGCATCCAGCCCCCGCACTGGGTCCACGGGGAAGTCTGTCCGTCCCTCATCAAACTGCTGGGGCAGGGGCTGGTGAGGGCTGGGAGCGGGGGGGAACTAGGATGGCCCCGCCACCCCCACCACCACCCCCTCACCTTCTTGAAGAGGCAGATGGTGTCAGCTGACAGCCCGTACGCCTGGAAGAGCTCAGCCGCCTCGGCCACGCCAAAAGGCATGTCCACCACCTCGCTGGCCACATCGTAAAACGCCTGGGCCGCCTCACTCTCCAGGTCCTGTGGGGCCACCCCATGAGTGGCCACAGCCGTGGCCACAGCCCAGCTCTGGCCCCTGCCTGCCCCAGCCCACCTTGAAGAAGCCGACGACCACCAAGTCCTGGGAGCTGACAAAGGCGGCAGCGGTGTCGGTGTCCTGCAGCAGCGTGGTGCTGGGGCCGGACCGACGCTGCATCCAGCGCACGATGCCTTCAGCGTCCATGCGGCCTGGCACACGGAGCCGTCACCCTGGCCACCCCCACCAGGCGGCCACCCCACCATGCCACCAGCCCACTCACCTGCCATCACCACTGCAGCACTGCCTGCCATCACCCCATGCACCATTACCACACTGTCACCTGCCCACCATCACCACCCTGCAAACCTCATCAGCACAGTGCCACCCCTCTCACCATCACCCCCTGCCACGCATCCTTGCTCCCCAGCCCACCCCAGCACCCATCACAGCGTCCCCCATGATGGGTGCCATGGCCATCGCGTAGCGCTGCAGCCCTACCGGTGTAGGCAACAGGGTGGGTGCGGTTGCCATCACGGAAGAGCTTGAGCATGGGGTAGGAGGTGATGCCGAACTCACTGGCCAGGGCCACCTGCGCCGTGGCGTCCACCTTGCCCAGCCACGCCGGGCTGGACTCATTCCTCAGCGCGGCGGCCGCCTGGGCGAAGGCTGGGGCCAACCGCTGGCAATGCCCGCACCATGGCGCATCTGTGGGCAGGAGACAGCGTCGATGGTGGGGACAGCTTTGGTGTGTCCCTGGTCCTTCGGGTGGGCTTGATGGGTGGCCAGGGCACAAAATGGCTGCATGAGCTTGCTGGGCTCCGGTGTCCCCTGTGCCATGGTCCATGTCCCCCACACCCACTATGTGTCCCAGCCCGATGTCCCCTGCCATGTCCCATGCCCCTGCTACACGTCCCCCACCCCATGCCTCTGCCTGTGTCCCTTCCCCATGTCCCTGCCCTGTCATGTGCCATGCCCTGCGCCCCTGCCCCTCTGAGCCACAGCCTTACCCCTGCCTGCACCCATGCCCCTGCCCCATTCCCACCAACCCCCTGTGGCCCATCCTGCACCCGTGTCTCTGCCTGCGCCCCTGCCCACATATCTGCTTCTGCCCACACCTACACCCATGCCCCTGGCCCGTACCTCTGCCAATATTCCGTGCCCCATCCCCCTGCCCACACCCATCCCCACATATACCCCTGCCCTTACCCCTGCCTGCACTCCTGCCTGCATCCGGGGGACACTTACAGAACTCCACCAGCAGCAGCCGGTGCTCACTCAGGGCACGGGCAAAGTTGTGCTCGTGGAGCACCAGGACACCATCCTCCTCCTTGAGCTCATCCGACGGCAGGTCATCCTCCTCCTCCTCCTCTGCCACCACCTCCCCATCCTCCTCCTCGCTCCCCGATGCCAGGCCCAGCCAGGCCAGCGACAGCACCAGCAGCCAAACCAGCTGGGCCCCGCAGCCCTTCATGGTGCCACCGCTGTCGCCAAAGCCAGCACCCAGGGGGAAAGGACCCAGATAAGGGCCCCCGGGGCGGGTGGTGCCAGTCCCCTGGAGCTCGTGGCCCTCCGCTACTGGCTGCTCGGCACTGCCGATAAGGCAGCGGGACCAGGTGGCTGTTTTCCAGCCGCCTGTCCCTGCAGCGGGACCCGGCCCTGCCAGCGGGATGGGGACAGGGACAGAAGACGGGCAGAACGGGCATGGACACACCAGTAAGAGACCAGTCTGTAGGGTTTAATGGCGATGGAAGAGCACAGCCTGCGACCGGGCGGGCAGCCAGGCACAGCACCACCACGGCAGGGTCACGGCCCCGGCCCCAGCGATGGGGACGCCGCAGGGACCAGGCGGGCATCGGTATTTAAAAAAAAAACAGCAATTAAAAATAACTTTGGTTGCGAAGACCACGACTGTGGGCACCCGCTCGCTAACAGACACCCCCCCCCGCCCCCCTTCATACAACCCGGGCGAGCGCGGTGGTGCCGGCGAGGTGTCCCCTGGGATGGCAGGCACCGCTTCCCCGAGCTGGCAGGGGGGAACGGGGGTGCAGGTGGGGGGGGATGTCAGTCCTCCCAGGCCTTCTTTATGCAGAGGCCCCACTCCCAGGAGAGATGCTCCATCTTGTCATCATCGGTGACGAGGGAGCGGACGCGGTAGGAGCCCCGTGCCAGCCAGCCCCGCGGTGCCTCCTCCGCCGGTGTCACCACCTCGTACTCCTCAGCCCGCGGCGCGTAGCTGCCCACCATGAAGACGTCGCGGTCCACTGGGCGAGAAGGGGAGAGGGGGGACAGGTGAGCGGGGCCAGCATGGCATGGCCCCCCTGCCGGCACCCCAGCCCCCCGACCCCACTCACCGGGCCGGCCCCGGCGGTAGGTGAGGTGGAGGCACCGCAGCCCGCAGACGATCTCCCTGTTCACCTGTGGGCAGAGGGCAGGGGCACCATGGGTGCTGCCCCACAGCTTCATGCCCCCCACCCTGGGGACCCCAGCCTTGTAGGGGGGCAGGACCCACCTCTAAAGCCCCATCCTGCACACCCCCCCCCAGGATCCAGCTTCTTGGGCAGGATTGGGCACTGAGGAAGATCAAGAGTTGCAGGGACCCCCAAGAGGGGCGGGGACCCCTGGGAGGGGCAGGGACCTCCAGAGACCCCTGGGAAAGGCAAGGACCCAACGTGGCTGAAACCCCCACGAGGGGTAAGGACCCCAGGGTGGCAGGGACCCCGGAGGGCAGGGACCCCAGGGTGGGCAGGGACCCTGAGGATGAGGGGTGGGGGGACAGAGGCCCCAGGGCGGAAGGGACCCCGGGTGCAGGGACCTCGGGGCAGCAAGGAACCCATGGGAAGGAGGGACCCCATGGGGCTGTGACACCGGGGTGCAAGTTAGCAGGGCTGTGCCCAGCCCAGCCAGCGGACACAGGGCACCATGCACCCGCCTCACCTTGAAGGACACCTTCACCCTGTAGTCCACCCCCTCCTTCAGCACAAAGGCCTGGCCCCGCAGCACCTCCAGGTCTCCTGCATGAGGAGATGGCTCATGAGCCTGGCACCCCTTCTTCCTTCTCCTCCTCCCATCAGTGCCCCCACCGCTCACCTGTCAAGTCCATGGTGATGGGCCCCGGCGCCTGCTCACACATCAGGGTGAGCTTCGTCACCTGCACGTTGGGCACGCTGGCATCTAGGGACAAGCGGCGCAGCCCTTACCCACCCGCACCCATCCCGCCACCACCGGCACCTGGGGGCTGCCCATGCCCCCTGTAATGGCATGAAGGCCCATGGTGCCCATGGTGGGGGTGTTAGGAGCCGGTGAGAGCCAGCTCAGGCAGAGCGCAGGAGACCAGGGGGCATCTCAGGCCAGCCCCAACCTTGGCATCAACACCTTTGGGGTAAGACCACGTTTCAAAGGGCCCAGCCACAGGTACCTCCCGGGGTGCGATGCTCCCTGGCTTGGGAGCAGGCCAAGGTGGGTGGGGAGGAGGAGGCAGGCAAAGGCATCCCTCAAGGTGGGCGCTGGCCTCGTTGCACCTCAACAGCCCAACCAGCACCCCATCAGCAGCTTGCACCCCCCACCAGCCCACTTGCACCCCATCAGCCTGCACACACACCATCATGCACACCTCATGCACCCCACTGGTTTGCATCCACCTCACCAGCTTGCACACACCACCCCTGCCCCCACCACGCACCCATCGGCCAGCACACCAGGGTGCTGGGCCCGTGGAGCACCCCAACCTGGCCCAGGCCCCGCAGACACCGGGGGCAGCATCAGGCTGGGGTGGGTGCTGGGGGTGTCATGGGGAGCGGGGGGCACCGTCTGGGCACCAACAGCCGTGCCACCCCAGGCCCTCGTGGCTGCTCGCTCAGTCTCTGTCATCCTAATGAATTTCCCGGTCCCTTGTAACCGTTCCTATGGAAACTGCAGCGGTGATCCTGTAACCAAGGCAACCGGGGTCCCCGGGCAGCCGTTACCGTGTCGGCAGGGGGATGCCGGGGTCTCCGCGCAGGTGGGGGCCAGAGGCAGCACCCACGGGCGATGCCAGCCAGGACGTGCCCTCCCTGCTGGGGACACCTGAGCTCCCTGCTGCATCACCCAGCTGGGGTGCCGGGGTGCCCAGCCCCAGCAGGCAGCCCCTGGCCTTACCCACGGCAGCAGGGATGGCACCCAGCAGCGCCTGCTTGTACTTCCGCAGGCTCTCGTCCCCTGGGTCCAGCTCCTGGATCTCCCGCAGGCTCTTCTTCTCTGGCGTCTTGTACGCCAGGGCCACGTCGGCATCCTCCTCCTCCTCCAGTGACAGCGTCACCCCCTCCTTGTCAGCCATGATGTCTGCGGGGGACAGGCAGTGGCAGTCCCCCCGCCCTGGGGACACCCCAGGAGACACCCCCCCACCCCATGAAGCACAGGCACTGGTGAGCAGGGGGTGGCTGAGCTGGGGCATGCCATGGATGGATGTGGGCAATCCCCTGTGGGGCAGCCGAGTTGTCCCCCTGCTCAGGGCCGTGGGGATGCCGCCAGGCTCCGTGTCCCCAGGGGCTGGTGGCACAGCTGAGACCCAAGGCGTTGCCGCTGGGCCGCCGGCTGCATTTCCGCATGGTCATGGAGCAAGTCAAGCTGGTGCCTACGTGATGTGCACAGTCCGGGGGGTGTTTGCAGCCCACCACAGCCCGCAGGCACCCTTCGCGCCCTGTCACCTGGAGAGGTCCTTGTCACCACCCCGTGGCCCCCTCCAACCCCGCTGGGCAGCCACCAGCCCCACCTCCCGCCCCAAACCCGAACTGCCAGCGGCTGCAGGGGAAAGAAAAACAGCTCTGGGGCAAACGGTGGCTCCGGGGGGTGCCAGGCTGTGCGGGGCACAAGGGCAGGCGATGTCCCCACGGCCTCTGACTCTACCCTGCCTGCTGCATCACCCCCCCACGCCCGCCGCCCTTCTGACTGCAAGCACCGTGGTCCACGAGCCCCTGGAAACCCCGTCCCCGGGGACACGCGGGGGCACAGCCCGGGCCAGGAGCCACCACGCTCGGCCCCCGGGCCGCAGGGCCGCCTGCGCAGGTCCCCGGGGCGCAGAGCGATGGCCCTGCTGCACCTCTGGGCCCCCGGCAAAGGCAGAGGCCCTGCACCCCGGGGCGCCCGGCCGTCACGGCAGCGTGCGGCCCCGGCCGCGCTGGCTCCCACCCGGGGATGCACCCGCCCGGCCCGGCACGGGTGGCAGCCCAGGGGTGCGCGCTGGGTGCCACGGGCCGGGCTGGGAGGTGGCGGGGGGGGCGGCGGGGTGGTCCCCGCACCCCTGCGGGACGCTCCGGTCTCCCCGGGCCTGGGGTGATGCTCAGTCCTGAACGCAGCCGGGGCCCGGGGTGACGCTCACCTGCTGGAGAGCCGGGGCGACGCTCGCCCCCGGGGCGATGCCCACCCCGCCGCCCCCGGGCGATGCCCGCCCACCCCCGGGGCAGCCGGGCGCTGCCCTCCCGCGCCCGCCGCCGCTCACCTCGGTAGCACAGCGCCAGCCAGAGCAGCTCCAGCAGCTGCCCGCCGGCCTCGCACACATCCAGGCCGAGCATGGCCGGGCCGGGCCCGGCGCGCCCCCCCCGGGGCCGGGCGGGGCGGCCGCTGCCGGGGCCCGGGGCGCGGCTCTGCCGGTGGCGGCGGCTCCGCCGGGGCCCGCGGCCGCGCTCCTCCCGCCCGCTGCCGCCGGGCTCGGCGCTGCCGGCTGCTCCGCTGCCGCTCCCCCCCCCGGCGCTCCCCGCTGCGCTCCCCGGCGCTGCCCGGCGCGGCCCGGCGGGGCGGCGGCGGCGGCTCCCGCAGACGCGGCGGCTCCGCTGCCCGCCCCCGCCCGCCCCCGCCCCTCGGCGCCGGGCGGCTCCAGCCCCGCTCATGGGCGGCGAGACTGCAGTGAGCTCATCCGCCGTGCGCGCCCGCGCAGCGCCTGCCCGCGCTGCCCGCGCCCTGCCCGCACCCGGCAAGCGCCCGGGCCGCGCTGCCCGCGCCCTGCCCGCGCCCTGCCCGCTCCTGGCCCACGGCCCCCGCCGCCTGCCAGCGCCGGGGCCGCACTGCCCGCACCCTGCCCACGCCCCCAGGCACCCTGCCTGTACCCTCCAGGCACTGCCCACGCCCCCAAGCACCCTGCCTGTACCCTCCAGGCACTGCCCGCACCCTGCCTGCACTGCCCGCACACTGTCCGCACTTCAGCCCGCACTGCCCACCCCCCTGCCCGCACCCTGCCCGCACAGCCGTTCCAACAGCCACAGCGTTTGCCCCGCGCCTGCAGCCGGCCGCCCACCGGGGCAGCCCGGGCACCCCCGGCGCCAGCCCTGCGCTCCCCCGACCCGGCCGGCAGAGCCGGTCCGCGGGGCCCGCGGGCAGGGCGAGGGCTGATCCCGGGGCCGGGGCTCGGGGTCCCCGCGTACCGGGGCCCCCGTCGGGGCGCCCGGCGCAGACGGCGGCAGCCGGGGGGGGCGCGGGGCGGGGCCGGGAGGGGCGGGGCGTGGCCCGGGGCGTGGTCGGGCGGGGCCGGGGCGGGGCCGGGCGGAGCGGCGCGGCGCGGGGCGCGCACCCGCGATGACCATCGGCGGCCCCCGCGGCCGGCACCCCCCGCTCCAGATGCCCTGTCTGCGCAAGGTGAGCCGACACCGGCACCGGCACCAGCCCCACGGGGAGCGGGCACCGCGCCGGGCACCGCGGGGACCGGGCACTGGCACCGTGGGGACCGGGTACCGAGGGGACCGGGCGCTGGGACCCTGGGGACCGGGCACTGGCGCTGCACCGGGCAGCGCGGGCATCGGGGACCGGGCACCGCCGGCGGCACGGGCGTCAGCATCGCCGGGGAGCGGGTACCAGCATCGCCCCGTGTACCGCGGGACAGCGGGCACCACCCCGGCCCCGCACCGCCACGGGGCCCCGGGCACCGCCCCACGCGGGGACACCCACGGGCAGCGTCCCGGAGCTACGAGCTCAGCCCCCGCCACCGGCCCGTGGTGCTGCCACAGCCCCGGCAGAGCTCGCACCCCAAAACCGAGGCTCCCCGGCCAAGGGATGCCAGGAGGCTGGGTGCCCGCACCTCCGGCATCGCACGCTTGCCCGGCTGCTGGGTGCCCCGGGTCCGGCTGCGGGGTGCCAGTCTGTCCCCTGGCCGGGCACAGGGTGCCCCGGGTCCGGCTGCGGGGTGCCAGGCTGCCCCCCGGCCGGGCACAGGGTGCCCTGGGTCAGGGCGGGGGGAGCCAGGCTGTGCCCAGGCCCAGTGCCCCCAGCCGGAGGGCTGAGCGTGGCGGGCGCTTGCCCGGCAGATGGAGCGGATGATTGTCAGCATGCAGGACCCCGACATGGGCATCAAGATGAGGAACCAGCGCCTGCTCATCACCGTTATCCCCCACGCCATGACAGGTGGGTCCCCATGGCGGGGCACCCCGTGAGGTGCGTGGGGTGGGAGAGGCATGTGGGTGCTCCCCAGGTGGCCCCAGCGCTGCACCCGGCACCCAGCCCCGTGGCACCCCGCGCCGCTCGCCTCCCTGCACCCACGGGTGCTCAGCGCTGCAGCTGGGATCAATTATGCATCGGCTGAGCGGGGCGGGCGCTCACTGGGGTGGGCGGCCCAGCATGTCCTTGGCAGGGCCCCCGTCACCCTGCGTGACCCCTTCAGCACCCGCTGAGCCGTGCCGGGGTGCCCCAGCCCAGGAACCTCCCTGTGCCCGGTCTGGGGGACCCCATTGCACCCTGCTAACGCTGCCTCTGTCCCCAGGGAATGACATCGTGGAGTGGCTCATCCAGAAGTACAGCATCTCTGAGGAGGGTGAGTGCCCCGGGACGGGCAGCTGGCACCACGGGGGCAACTGGGGCTGCTGAGCCCCCGTGCAGCCCCTGCTCCCGCTCCCCCAGAGTCTCTGCACCTCGGCAACCTCATCGTGAAGCACGGCTACATCTACCCCCTCAAAGACCCCCGCAGCCTGGTGCTGCGGGCAGACGAGTCACCCTACCGCTTCCAGGTATGGCCCTGCCGGCGGCACAGGTGCTGCCGCAGCCTCGGGGCTCCCCCGGCTCGGCACCGCGGCACCCCACGTCTCTGTGCCTCAGCCTCTTCCCCCTCCCCGCAGACCCCCTATTTCTGGACCAGCACCAAGTGGCCGGCCACGGAACTGGACTACGGTAGGTACCACTGTGCTGCCGGCACCGGCATGGGCTGCAGCCCCTTCCCGGCTCCCCTGAGGTGCCACCCCTCCTCTTGCAGCCATTTACCTGGCCAAGAAGAACATCCGCAAGCAGGGTGACCTGATCGAGCACGAGAAGGTGAGCGGTGCCCTCCTCACGCCTGTGATGAGCTGGGGGGTCTCAGCTCACCCAGGAGCAGGGGCTCACCTGCAGGGTGGCACCGGCTCTGCCTGTGCTGGAGCGGCGCTGGGACCTGGAGCCAGGCGTGGGGATGGGTGTCACGCCATGCCCACAGGGGTGACACTGTCGCTCCCCAGGACAACTACAACCTCCTGCACAAGCGGATCAACCACACGTGGGACTTCGTGGTGATGCAGGCGCGGGAGCAGCTCCGGTGAGTGCGGGCACAGCCCGGCACTGCTGCACCCTGGGGAGCCACGGGGGACAGAGCACCCTTGGGTGCTGGGGCAGGCAGGGTGCCAGCGCCTCCCCGCTGCCTTTGCACGGGCAGGGCGGCCAAGCAGCGGCGGAAGGGTGACCGCATCGTCATCGACTGCCAGGAGCAGGCGTACTGGCTCGTCAACCGGCCCCCGGTGAGGATGGGCGGCGGAGGGACAAGGGGTGCCAGGCTGGTGGGTGCAGCCCTGGGCAGGTGGGGAGGGCCAGGGCACTGCACCACGCACGGCCCCGGCCTGGGGAGCGGGGCTCTGGGGCGCGGGGCGTCCCGCCAGCCCCCAGCGCGATGCTCTCGTTGCAGCCGGGAGCCCCCAATGTGCTGGAGCAGGGCCCTGCGCGCAGGAACTGCCACACCACCCGTGTCCAGCTGGTGAGTGGGGCCCCGGGCACCCCCGGGCTGCCGGCGGGCAGAGGGCGCAGCCACCCGTGTGTGCTGGGGTGCTGAGCTGCCCCAGTGGGTGCCTGGCCATCCCACCCTGGGCCATGCCCACATTTTCGGGGGGACACCCCCCCAGCTCTGCTAACATCCATGTGTCCAGCCTGTCCCCCTGCTCCAGCTGAGCCGGGGGGTCAGTGTGTTTGCCCGTGCGCCCACCACCCCTCCGTGCCAGCACCCCTAGTCCCTGCGGGGTGGCTGTGCTGCTGGGAGTCCTGGCACCCCGGGGTGCCCATAGTCGCCACCAGGCCCTTCCCTGTGTCGCGACCCCTCTAATGCTGCCCTGGACCCCCGCCAGCCCGTCCTCACTAACCACCTGCTTTCTGTTCTCTGCGCCATGTGCTGTGTCCTCTGCCCACGTAAGTGTCACTAACCCAAGGCTGGTGCCACGCTGGGGCGGGGGGTGGATACCGGGGTTTACCCCACAGGCTGTACCGGCTGAGCCCAGAGGGGTGCAGGGATAAGGCTGGAGGCCATGGGGATGGGCCACAGGGTGCCGGGGTGAGGAGCAGGGGGGCTGGATGCCTGGGTCCTTGCCCAGGGTGGCGCTGGGCAGGGCTGGTGGGCACCGTGTCCTGGCCCTGCCATGCTCTCACCCGGCCCCGCGTGTCTCTTGCAGACCAAGAACATGGATTACTACAAGCGAGAGGTGAGCGGGGCGAGGGGCGGGGGTGGCTCCCAGGGGGCATGGGCTGCCGGGCACCCCTGATATCTCCCCCGTGGCCGGCCCTAGATCGAGTACTGCAGGAAGGCCATGGCCAGGACCAGGGTGAAGTCCTCCATCTGCCTCGAGGGGTGAGTGGCTGGTGGCTGCCCTGGCTGCGGGCAGGGTCCCCGTCGGCGTGACAGCACCAGCATCCCTGCGGCTGGCTGCTGGCACCGCAGCGCTCGTGCTGCCATTGCCCTCGGCAGGGAGCGGAGCCAAGGCTCCATAGTCATCGCAGAGCCCAAGCACGTCCCCACCACGTCCCCGCGGTGTCTGGGGATGGTGGCAGTGGTGGGACAGTGGCTGTGGTGGGATGGTGGCCCTGGACACCTCCAGTCGCCACTCCTGGTAGGTATATCAAGTTCAACGAGCAGTACGTGCCCCACGACCCCATCATGTCTGGCTGCCTGCCCAGCAACCCCTGGATCACGGACGACACCACGTACTGGGCCATGAACGCCCCCACGTAAGCGCCCATGTCGGGGCTGCCAGCCCCCCCCCCCCCCCGCCCCCGTACCCCAACCTGCAGGACAGGGTGCAGGGTCATGCAGGCAGCCATGGGCTGCTCGCTGCCAGCCCTGACACCGGTGTCACCTGCAGGGTGCCGACCCCCACAAAACTGCGCGTGGAGCGCTGGGGCTTCAACTTCAGCGAGCTCCTCACCGACCCCCTGGGCCGGGCGCAGCTCCTCGACTTCCTCAAGAAGGAGTTCAGCGGTGAGTGGCCTCATCCCAGCATCCCCAAACTCATCATCCCATCACAGAACCCCCAGACCCACCACCATGTCCCAGTACCACCTAATTCACTGCCCCATCCTGGCACCCACAAACCCACCACTGCATCCCAGCACCTCTTGACCAACCTATCCTGGCAGCCCCTGACCCCCCCACCACATCCTTGCATCCCTGGACCCACTACCCCATGTTGCACCAGCTGGCTCCATCCCAGGGGGTTTGGCCCCACAGCTGGCTGGGCCGCGGACCCACCACTGATGGCCTGGGGCCACGTCCCCCTCCCCAACACCATGGCCCCCTCCCCAGCCGAGAACCTGAGCTTCTGGGAGGCGTGTGAGGAACTGCGCTACGGGGAGCAGTCCCGCATCCCCGAGATCGTGGACTCCATCTACCAGTGAGTGCCAGTGGGGCGAGGGTTTGGGGGGGCTGGGGTGTGGGGGGGCCAGGCCACCACGGTCCCACTGCAGGGCCGGGTGCTCACTGCCAGCTGTGGCTCCCCAGGCAGTTCCTGGCTCCCGGGGCTACCCGGTGGGTGAACATCGACAGCAAGACCATGGAGCGGACACTGGAGGGCATCAAGACGCCCCACCGCTATGTGATGGACGACGCCCAGATGCACATCTACATGCTGATGAAGAAGGTGGGTGAGGGCAGGGCTGGGCTGGGCAGGGCAGGGTTGGGCAGGAGCCTGACGCCTCTGCTCGCCCAGGACTCCTACCCGCGGTTCCTCAAGTCGGAGCTCTACAGGAACCTCCTGGCCGAGGCCGTCATCCCCCCGGAGACCAAGAAGCGGTGAGGGCAGGGTCTGGACCTCTGGGGTGCTGGGGTGGTCCCCGCCGGCACTGACCCCGCTCTGCCCACAGGGTCTTCCCCTTCATGCGCAAGCAGCGGCACTCCAGCCCCAGCCCGGCCCTGCTCCTGCCCGCGGGCGATGCCGAGGAGAGGAGCCCCATGGCTGCCCCTGTCCCCGAGGAGGAGAGCTGAGGGCCCCGGCCCCCCACCGACGTGGGACCCCCCTGGCCCGGCACCCTCCGGCTCAGCCGCAGCCCCCCCACCCAGCACGCCCCGGCCCCGCCGCAGGACTCT
Source organism: Nipponia nippon (assembly GCF_047370975.1). NCBI lineage: Eukaryota > Metazoa > Chordata > Aves > Pelecaniformes > Threskiornithidae > Nipponia > Nipponia nippon. The sequence continues at coordinate 7,731,688 of NW_028262369.1, forward strand.
GCCGGCAGTAGCACTGAAGGAGAGAAGCCATACGCCCCGCTGGCAGCACCCCCAGGCCAGGCTGGCCCCGCTGCAGCCCCCACTCACGTCCCCGCACCCTCCTCTCCCTCGGGGAGCCCACACCCAGCCGGCCTGGTGCGGGGTCACCCCCTCCTCCCGCCCCACCCGGGCACAAGCCGTGGAGACAATAAAGCCCCCCCCGTGGGGAAACGCTGCGGCTCCCATGGTTTTCGGGGAGGGGTGACCAGGGAGGTGGCTGCGGGGTGGTGGGTGCACGTGGTGGTGGCCACCGCTCCTGGCTGCAATTGTGTCCCCCTGGGCCGGCAGCAACCCCTGCCCCTGCCTGCAGCACCCAGCAAGGGTGCAGACCCCAGGTGGGGGGAAACCAGCCCCCCAGGCACGTGTGCCCATGGCACAGCCAGCACCCACAGCTCTGCTTGTTCAAGGGGCAAAAATAGACCCTGTTGGCAGACCCTCCTGGCACGGCCAAGCTGGCACTCGGGGCACTCAGCCCCCTGCAGCCACCGGTGCACCCACGTACAGCCCCCGTGGAGGACAAAAAGGTCTTTCGAGCACAGCCAGAGGAGCCTCTGGCCAGCAATCCCAGGCTGCAAGGGCCCTGCGGGCTGGCAGCTGAGCCACTCTGTCTGCCCACGGCCCATTAATCTGAGCAGAGGCCGAGGATCTGGCAGCAGGATTATTCTCTTTCCCGGAGTCAAGCCCCAGCTGCAGGGGATTAACGCTGGTGGTTATATAAAGGAGAGGGGGGCTGGTGCCCGCCAGCGCCCAGCCTTGGACCCCAGCCTGCCCCACATGCACCCAAGGACCCGCACAGCGGAGCAGGCTGGGGACGTCGCCAGCTCGTGAGCGACCAAGTGGTGCCAGCCCCCACCTTGGCCAACAAACGGCGTGGATGCTTGGGACGCTCGGGACCACGGCATCCTTCCCTGCCGCAGAGCTCAGGACCCCCGGCGTGGAGCAGGGGGTGTTTCTCAGCTCAGTACTGGGGCAGACAGAGGGGCTCGGGGCAGGGGAAGCTGCAGGCACCTCAGTCACAGGATGGAGCCTGGGACCTCGGCATTGGCAGCCACCGGGCAGCGACAGATGGTCCCACGCTCTGCGAGACACCGCCTGCCACGCGGCTCCCTCTGGCTTGATCCAAATCCAAGCCCCGGCGTGAGATTTTCATGCTGATGGACCGTAGCAGGAATCCGGGGTGTAAAACCAGGTCACCGAGCCCCAGGCAGGGGGCAGGGACGGTTATCTAACTCCAGCCTCCCTCCGCATGCTCCCTTCTCCCTGTCCGTCACCTGCCTGCAGCAGGCAGCACCTTGGGGCAGAGCCGTGGCCAGCTCAGCTATCAAAGCATCACCAGGACACCTGGATCCCTCCCAAAAAGGGGAGTTTCTGCCTTCGGGAAGTCACACAAAGGGCTGCCAAAAAATCCCAAAGTCTTGCATAACCTCAGCTGCAACAACAAAAGCAAGGCACCATTTACAAACAATGCAAAAGAGGATTTATTGAAACCATTCCGGTTAGACCAAGTCCTATAGGGCACAATTTGCAATAAGTTAAAGAACCAAACCAAACAGTCTTAGTGTTAAAAAACACACTAATACATAACACAGTGATATATGCCATCATCACCCATCTGAGTTATTGAATCAAGGCACAAAGTCATTCATTAAATACGGCAAAAAAACAAATTACACAGAGAAATAAGCTGGGAAAAGGACTTGTGTTGTTAAGAAGGTGCTGGTTTGGCACTGATGCGTTTAATTGAGCTGCCACAGGGAAATCTGCGTTTCCAAAGTATCTGGAAACATTAATGGACAACTTAAAGCCAGAAAAGCCCCCCAAAGCCAAAAATCCAGCTCTCCTGAAGGAACATTCAGTGTGCCTATGGGAAAGGTCAGGTCTGGGTAGGGACTGGAGGAGGGAGAGAGCTGAGACGCTGTGATTGCGGTGAGAATACGGCCCAGGCACCTTGCTCCCTACCAGGGGAATTTCAGCGGGATACAAACCACACCCAACACACAGATTGGACTAGCACGCAAGCCTGGGGCGCGCGCAGCCACGCTCCCGGCTCTGCCCCAGCCGGCAGCAGGGCAGGCTGAATCCAGCCCTCACAACCCGGGTTCCGCAGCGCTGGCGCAGCCCGTGATCCCTGCAACGCTGGCGCAGGCTGCTAGGCTTCAGGTCTTTATCGTGCTGCGCAAAGAGGTGACTTAAGCTACAGGACACGGCAGGAGAGACTCCCTGCACCCCCAGACTCACTCTGAAAACAGCTTGGAGAGAGAGGAACAGAGGGGGAAACCCACCATTTTGAGTCCAGGGTGCTTTGGGGGTTGTGGAGTGCTGCCCTGGGAGCATCCCTGGCTTCTGGCACAGCCCGGACACCCCAGGACTGGGTTCCGCCAGCAGCGCAGCTCTGCAGAGGCCAGCAGCACTCATCCCACATGGCTCCCTTGACTGCCTGAGCTATGGGTCGTGGGGCAGAGCGAGCCAGGGCACCCTTTAGGCAACTACCGGGCCAGCTGGAAGCAGGAGGTAAGCATCCAGGCAGACCACTGATGCTGCAGCTCATTTTGCTGCAAGACTGAGAGGGCTGAAGCTGTGGGCACGAGCCTGGGTGACACCATCTGCCAGAGCCAGGAGCTGCCCTGCAGCAGATTGAAGTTCAGTGATTGCCACGAGAGAAGAAATGATGCTCAACCCTACATAACCCGACTTAAGTTTCTCATCCTACAGTATTTCTACACACACCTCAATCTGAGACTAGGCAAGGGAGGGAGGCAATGGCTAAACCCCCTCTGGCACCACAAAACTTGAGAGAGGTTATTTTTAGCGTGTTTTCTGTCCACCTTCCTCTCACCAGTCAGATGGACGCCCAGCAGCATATGGACAGGGCCCACATCTCAGTGCAGCTGGTGTGGGGACTGCAGCTTTCATGACCGCGCAGCCAATTCAAACTGTTTTGCAGGCTTTGCACCTCATTTCCACAGTCCGCGTTGGTGCCCACCAAGGAATGGGGCAGAGCATACGCACCCCGCTACAAAAGTCTCCAGGGGAGACATCATCTTCACAGAGCAGCCTGTCCCATTCCCTCAGGCTACCAGGCTGGACAGAGAGAACAGCACCTGAAGATCCTCACCCAGCATCACTTCAATTCCGAGGGCAGGCAGGGAGCACAGAGCTCTCTCTGGAGCTGTGCGGCAGAGACCGCTTGCGTTGTTTCCCCAAGCGGCTGTCCTACAGCCTGCCCACCTCCTGGCAGAGGGGACAGTGCTCAGAGAAGGCTCCCCAGCAGCTGCAAGACTGAAAGAGTATTTACAGGAGAGCTGGCATTGTCACTCGGGTACAGGGCTTGCCAGAGCAGCAAGCCCAGCTCCCAGGCAAGGTTAAAGTGCAATTCTACTCTGAAAAAGTCCTAGATCACCTGGCACGTCAAAACCAGGAGAGGTGGTGTCCGTACCGGCAGGGACCAGCCTGGGTGGTTTTCTTATCACCTATGATCAGACTGGGGACAGGGAGAAACGTTGATGCATAAATCAGGGGGGAGACCAGCTCCCTTTCTGTGTCACCAACACCGCACAGCCTGGCTGAAAAGGAAGCAACAGAGGAGACAGACAGGTAGGTTTGTGACTGCAGAATGGGGCACATGGGGCTGTTCTTAGGAGAAAAGGCCATTTTCTAAGTAGAATGACACTTTAACCTGTGCTCTGCTGGCCCAGGTGACACTTAGCCACACCATCAGCCGCATCTGGGGTCTATCACTACACATACCCCACAACTACCAAAGCAGGGGCCCAAATCCAGGTGAGGGCAATTGCAAATCAACCTGCAGCCAAGCACCTCTCCCACAGCCAGGAGAGCTGACTCAGAAAGGAAATCGAACACCACACATCGAAGCTCCATTTCTCACGCAAGCACCCAAGAAATAATCAACTCTGGCATCCCCAGCAAGCATGCATTTTCCTCCAGACACAGGCTGAGTCAGCACAGTTCTGCGGGCACAGAAGGATCGAGGGGAAAGCCCCCTTCCCCAGGCTGACGACACTTCAGTGGTGGCCAAGCACTGAAGTCCCATCAGCTCTGAGGACAGATGCACTGGCAGCTGCCCCCACAGCCTGGGCATCCCCAGACACTGGGAGTGCTTCCCCACCAGCCACACTTTGGTTTGCAGATCGAGAAAGGCAGCTTCCCGTTTGAATTTGTGATCTGGGTTTGCTAAGAGCACGGCTCCGGAGGAGAGGCAGCTTGGAGACACCCGGGCCAGGGCAGTCTCTCCCCCTCCCTCGGCAAGCTCACACTCGGCTGAGGAATCGCATCCTGTAGAGGCGGTCCCGGACATACTGCTCGCTGTCCACAGCCACCTGGCTCAGCCAGATCACCCTGCTCTCAGAAACATCCTCCTTCAGCTTACGCTTCATCAGAGACACGGACCCTGGCTCCTCGCTGGGCTGAGGCCCTCTCAACAGCACGTAGCAGGCATGACGACTCCGCTCGAACAGCGCGGCTGTAACACAGAACAGAGGGGAAACGCCCACCCTAAGGTCTGTCTTCAGACTGGCCAACAGACCCAACACCGCGCACCCACAGAGTCCAGGAGGTACCAGAAGGCCAGCGTCCTCCTGCACCTCCTTGCTGGAGGAAGGAGGGGACTTACCATTGAATGCAGTTATTTGGTCTGTGCTATTGCGGAGCTCCAACAGGACATTCGTGTAGGAAGGATGGAAAAGGTAGAGCTTCTGGAGAGGAGCTCTGGATCTCTGCAACCAACAGGACACTATCAGGACACGGACCCACACGTTATCCCAGAGACAACGCCAGCACCAGGCTCAGCTATTACTCGTGCTCCACAGAATACATCCAGTCAGATACTTGTCTGTGTCTGCCCAACTCATCCTGTTTGATGCCACTAGTACTAGTGTTGGGATTTTGCTTACTGCTTGGTGCTCTCCTCCCCACCCCAAGCTTCCTGCAAATAGCAGGCCTGTCTGCTACAGGCAGGAGACAGATTTTTGCCTTAGGGCTGGCAGAGTTAGCGAGGAAAGCACAGGAAGCTCAGCTGGTGCTCGGGCATCCTCCAAGACACAACCTGTCACTAACGCTGCCAGCCACTGCCCCAGAGGACTCTGTTACGCAGCTGAGCTGTGCATCCAGGCTGCCAGAGACTGCCTTGGCGCAGAGAGAGGATACTCACATGGCCATGGGAGACTGCTGTGTGCACTATTGCTGCGGGAGGCTCCAGGCCAAACAGCGGCAACTTCAGAGGTACCAAGCCAGCAGCCTCTCACCTCACCTACAGTACCACACCAAGGCAGGGCTCTGGGCAATCCAGTGACTTTGTTCACAGAGCCACTAAGTCCCTTTTCTCTACATATCCAGGCTGAGGACGACAAAAGCTGTGGGTGCCACCACCAGCTGCTAGCAGGGACATTGCTATGGACATTGTGAGGAGCCGGTACAGACCAGATGACACGCAGAGGTCTGCCTGCTTCTAGCAGACCTGACTGGTCAGCGACCCCAGACCCAGTGCAGGAGGCTGCAGCGTTAGTGGCACAGACAGATGCAAATGTGAACGCTAGGAAAAGGGGGTAGCTCCACCCAGTTCTGGCCCAAAGTCTGGAGAACAGCAACCATTCAGCAGTGCTACTCACCGTTTCGTTCCCTGCCGCCTGGTATTCACCCCAGATCAGGAAGGCGGACCGGTGATCAGCAGTAGAAAGTGTGGCTGGCCCAGGGCTCTCTTCCCTTGAGTTCAGCTTCAGGTCCCACTGGACTGCTCCAGATCCACTCTCAACAATCATGACCTAGCAGGGAAGAAAGAAAAGGAAGTCATACCAAAGAGCTCTAACAAGCCATGAGAGAGAAGTCAAGTCAGCTGTCTCTACCCCACACTGTCTATGGGAAAAAGTATCTGACACATGCGAAGATGAGGAAATGCTTGAAGCTGAGCATCACAGAGCTGTGAGACCTGGGGTGGACCATATTAAAGTCACAAGTTTTGCAGCTATTTCAAGGGGTTCAAAGCTCTGTCATTGAAGTCTCTTGCTGAGAAGAGAATTAAAGTGCCTGAGCTGGCTTCAATAACCTGCTGAAAGAGATCCTTTCCCAGCCTAAAGCTTCCTAATATCAGCCAGAAGGAACACATCCCACCAGCTGTCCTTGACTCAATGCCTGCTTGAGCTGAGACATGCAGAGAAAAGGGAAGTTAAAAGGAAGAGCGTTCAAACCTTCTTTCTGTTGGGTCCAATTTTACTCTCAAAGACAATGCCAAGAACATCAGGTTTGTAGTAACCAAGCAGCGGCTCACTAAGGGAGAGAAAGAGAACGGAGAGATCATAACACACCCTTGTGGCTTGGGCAAACCTTGTTCTTTCAGAGCAGCCTCCATCCTCCCAACAACTCCCCTGGTAAGAGACTCGACTGCTGGGTTAGGTTAGCCTGGTACCACTCCCAGCTCTGAGCCCAGTCCTGAGACAGCCATATTGCAGCAGGCACAGAATGAAGAATCAAAGCTTTGGGCTCCTCCATTTTGAAGTGGCACCTGACATTTACTAGCAGAGGACACATAATACAATAAGTATGATCCAGATATGACCACAGAGCAGGCTTTTATGTTTCAAATGAATTAAAAAAATAGCATCCGTCAGGACACTGCTGCTGCTGGGAGCCTGGAAATGCCCCATCCAACCCACATCGGTAACGCTACCTCACAACATGGGACACGTTGAGGGTCCACAAAGTCTGAAGATTTTGTGCATTGATCAGTGTAGCCATCTTCGAGTTCACAACCAAGATGTTCTCCCGTGATCGCCCAGGAATTTTTGCCAGGTAATTAATGTCTCCAGAGCTGAATGAGGACAGAGAAATGATTACACTTTCTAGACTGTGGATGGTTTTATTGTGGGGTTTTGGTTTTTTTCCTGCACAGTAAATGCAAATAGGAAAACCCAGCCTGCTTTCCCTCCTTTCCTGTGAAACCTTGACCAGGTCATCAACACCGGCCCTCTCCCCGAGCTTTGGATGTGCTCCTAGTCCAAAAGTCATGGAGCCAGGAAAGAACAAAGGCACAACAGGCCATCCTGTCAGGAACACCGGTACCCTCCAGTCCACCAGCAGCCAAGAAATAATCTCACACCTGAGAAGGGATAAGCGGTGAGTGGCATGGTCAATGTTCTTCTCCCACTGAGGATCTTGCTCAAGGCTGGGAAGCTTAACTTCTATACCAGTTGCTGCACTGTAGAGATCTTTCAGGGAATATGCATACAGAGAGTTTTCTGTGCAAAAAAAGCAAGAATGAGGGAGATAAGTTATCCTGCCCTTGCTCTGAACTCTACGATTTTCCAGTTCTGGCAGATCAACTATATTTTTAGGACTTGCATCATAGAGTTGTAGTGGTATTTTGAGACTCAAGTCTGCTTTTGAATGCTTTTAACATCTTATCTGTTCATAATCCAAGTGCTCCACAGTAACAATTTGCTACAAATGACTACTTAAACCTTACATCCTCAACATTTTTCAAATAAAATTACTACAATATGTAACAAACCTTAGTTTAAGCAGAAGCCCCCCTTCTCTGGGCCCTGAATAGCTCTTTCGCTAGGTGAAAGCACGACACAGCTTTTAAGAATGCAAAACGCTCTTTCAGACAACTGTTTTGTAATCCTGATCTCACAGTTATATTTCACACTCTTTCAGACTGAGTTCACAAACAGAACTGTACCTGTATAGAAAAGGAAGTAGAGGGAGGAGCCCGGGTTCAGCCTGATGTAGCGAGCTTTCCCATCCACGTTCAGGTTTCCAGTGGAGCCGATCTGTTTGCCATTTTTTCCTGAATGGATGAAGGTCTTAATCTACACAGGGAAGGGATTAAAAAAAAAAAAAAAGTTAAAGCTGCATCGCACTGTTACTGCTCCAATACGAGTGTTTTCCAAAGCTCCTGAGCGGCTGGTACTGAGCAGCAGCTGAATGGGAACAGCGTAGCCTTGGATGAAGTGTCTCTCCCTGGTTTTGGAGGTGTGGGCATGAGTTAGATGATCCCTCTGCTGTGAATACTTTTGCAAGTTTGAAAACCACTTCCAGCACAGCCACTTGGCCCGAGATTTTACTGCCTCTGCCAAACACCTCCCCTGCAGGCTGGGACCACCAAACAGCAAGCCCCAGCTCTGCTAAGGACAGCAAAGATCAATTCAAGCCTGCTGAGCAGTGACAACAATGGAGAGGACCTAAAGGTAGAAACAAAGCAGCATACGGACACAGGGGAAACTTGGCTTCGCACGTAGCTCTGCTAAGTATTTTAAGTGCCCTAACCTACTCCCTCTAAGGCTGACATGAGTCCAAGGGGATAAAAGAGCTGACAGGTTTCTTTATATTCTTTGTGCAGGGTAACAAAATCCACTAAAAACATTTCACCCAGGAGAATAAAGCCTAAAAACAGGATCAGATTCAAATGTCTGGGCAACAGTCATGGTCTGGGGAGAGCAGTGCACGCTAGGGAAAAGAGAAACATCAGACTGAGAGAAACAGCATCCATCAGAGATGCTGAGTCAGGCAGGAACCCTTTCCTCTGCCTTGAGAGGGAGAGACTGGGAAAGAGAAGGAAATCTGCTGCTCTTGAAGTGAATCTGGAGAGTTTGGCAGGTGAATAAGGGATAGAGTTTGCTGGGGAAAATGAAGAACACAGCTGGGGAGGGAGAGCAACGCATCCACCAGCTGTTCCCAGCCTCCTGCACTGGGAGGAGACACATACCAGCTCTTGTAGATCAGCTTCACCTTTACTCACAAGCACTGGTTCAGCAGCTGCCCCAGGACAGTAACAGCCAAAGGTATTCATACAGCGAGTGAGAATACACACCACCTTACTCACTGCATTGCTTAATACCTCTGTGCGCTGCTACAGGCAGTGTATCCTGAAAAACGCCGTATTTTTCCGGATGTATTTGTGCTGAATCTTGCAGCAGGTAGGGGTCAATAAGACACTCAGAAAAAGCTGCCATCTAAACCCTCTACACACAGACCCTTCCCCACCGACTGCTCAAAGCTCTGCCACTTCAGGAAACAGCAGTATAATGTAACGTTCAGCTTCAGCCCTTGTTAGCAACGAAGCTAATTTACTGCAGTTCTGAATCCCCCTTCTGACAGGAGTGCCTTTTTCCAAGCTGCAGAGCTCCACTCAAGCTCCCTACATTTTATGTGATTTCTCAAAAAAGAACATACTTTTACTTAAGTTGACAGAGTGCTTGCCAAGTCCAGAGGGAGGAAGGGATTTCATACCAAGATAGCTAGAGAGGTTAAATGGAAAACAAATCAAAAGGCAGTCTTGCAGAACAGAGACTACATTCAAACATCTCTTGGCTCCCTAAGATTTAAAAAAAAAAAAAAAGTCTTGAGATAACCGGGATAGCAAAAACAAGGAAGAAAGAAAACAGAAGAGAAATGTAGGAGTTTAAGAGGATAGAATTTCTGATGACTCTGTCAACAACAACGTCTCGGACAGCAAAACCCTATTGGCTTATGGAGTGCTGTGGTACGAGGACACAGGGCTCCCACTCCTCCCATCACATTTACAGGGAACCGTAACTTTTGTATGCTTTAAACAGGACAGCTCGCGCATGCAGATGATGCTGTACCACTCAATCATGGATGCAGATGTTTTAGTATAAAAACACTTCTAGCTACATGACTTTCCCCTTCTAAGAAATGGGAAAAGCAATACTGGAGCGGAGGTAACACAACTAGCAGCTATTTCACTAAATGAACCCAAGTCAGAATTAACCAGCGCAGTGACACTAGGAAGAGAGCCGTGCAAAGCAGACCACAGGCAGAGATATGAAAGGTATCAGAAAAGGGCAGTGGTGGTACAAAAGTGCTGGCTGTCAGCTGTGCTTTGATCTAAGAGCCAGACCTGTCAGGGTTTGTTCACTTCCACTTCTCTGAGCAGAGTCCCAGAAAACTGCAAGCTCATCTTGCCTACGTTCACTCCCCACGCAGCCCAGGAACACACAGTGAGGAGCGCAGACTGAAAGGGGGGAGGGATTCCTGGCCAGCTTTTTTCTTTAAACCATAAAACACTTGCATTGATTTGGGAGTACGTCTCTGCAGGGTGGGAAAGAACCTACCCCAAACCCACAGATATCAGAGGCCTCTGGACACTTCCTCTTAGATGACAAGATCGAAATAAATAACATTCCTGCCATGCCCTGTGGTCTGGCCGCTGGGTTTATCAGAGTGACGTACCTTATCTCCTGTAGCAATAAAGATTATCAGGTCCTGAACTCCATCACTATCCACATCTGGAATCACTGACACGGGAGTCAGCACAGTATAATTAGCTCCAAAGTCACTGGACTGTCTCCACTGAACCTCCCCTAGAAGACAGAGTTATTGGGAAACATTCACTAAAACGCACTTTAGGTTGAAAGGCTTTTAACGCCCCTGCTCCTCGAAGTACTTTGCAGTAGCCAGCCATTTACAGCCCATCAGCACCACAAGCCAGTCACATTTCTGCTCATCACGGGGTACTTCCTTGCATTTCAAATGAATCCTAGTACCCACAATTTCCACTTACATTGGAAAGTACTTCTAGCTGCCTGCACAAATGCACCCTAACATCCTGGGCACAAAGAACAGCTTGCTTTTCTTGTCCCTTAGGTTAACAAGCTTCCCAGTATGTTCATGGCATGGAGGACCCTTTTTTGTGATCTAAAACCTTGCTGCTGTGTACTTAAATCTGCACAGACATTTTAAGACCATAAAGCAGCTGAATTCTGACCACAGCATTGCAGCTACTCCCGACAAAACCTTTTTGCTGCAACTTGCCTCCTGCAGATGTTCTGGCAGATGTTCCACGCTGACGCGACCGGCCGCAACTCAGTTCACATCCCACCTCTGCCTTCTTCAAAGAACATGCACAGCATGCTCAAACTTGTTTGTAAACAGAGGTGGCAGAGCTTTGGTTTTTTAAAAAATGGTGTTTGTGTGTGTGGAGTTTCTCATCAACAGCTCCAGGCCAGCTGGGTGACTTTACTCCATACACTCTGCCCAGGGCTGCTGGCCACTTTCCAGTCACTGCCCAGTGGAATTTCCAGTGGAATTCGGTGCGTGTGTGGGGGGGAGACCGGTGGGGGTTTTTCTTTTTAAGGAAGACTTAAGTGACTACCTAGGTGCTCAGAGGGGAAATGCTTACTCTCCCCTTAAAACAGTACCACAGATGGCAATTATCATTTCAGGAATGCAAAGTAATCATCTGCTCTTTGTCAGGAAGGCAGTTGTACTGAAGGCCAAGGAATTACTACTACCTGACGCTATCTGCAATAATTTTAGGCAGACTGTATTTCCTGTAGGATTCCTCCAAAGCTTTTACTGAAACACCAAAAAAAACACTTTGATTTGTTACTATGACAACAGATGTGAAGTAGAAGAGTGCCCCTAGGACATCATGGGAAGGCAAAGAATGTTACCCCCCCAAAGAAAACAAGCAGGCAGAGGAAGGAGAGAACTTAAGTTTTAAATAACTATATCCTGGCTTCAGCACAGTCCAAAGCTAAAACAGTACGACCAGGCTGATGAAATTTGCATTTCAATACATAAGGCTCTATTCCTTGCTGGTTAGACAGTGGATATAGTCTTGGAGGAAGCATCTTAGTCTCTTTAAAGAGCCGTCTCACTTAACAGGAACACGTAACAGTGAGATGGATTCAACGCAAAGGACTGGAGAAGCTTTCATGCTCTAACACAACCCCCAAAGAGCACAAACTGTGAATCCAGTCCCATCTTGCTCCAAAAACAGGAGATGGGACTATTCTGTCTGACATCTAGAGTGCTACAGTGCTTCCTCAGAGCCTGAGGTCACAGCAGAAGCATGGCAACAGAAGCCAAGGTGGAAATTAGACAAGTACCTAGACAGCAAAGCTAACCTGGGTGAAAGGTTGGGGTTTTTTTTGGTCCAGAAGGAATAATAAATTTAGGACTTAGATGGCGGAATTCAGGTCTCACTTCAAGCAGCTGCAGAGGACACATAGCAGGATTGCTTGCTTCAGGCTGGATGAGGTCCAGATGCACATCCAAAGACTGTGCTCTCCCAGTCTGCAGCTCACAAGCTATCTGCGCTAAAGGCAGGTCTTTTCTGCCTAGCAGTGTTAGACACCTCTCCCATGCCCTTGCCCGCTTGCTTACTAAACACTTCTAAGCTCCTGGCATCCACCATACAGTGGATGTGAAGAAGTATGCCCTTTTGGTTTTTCTGAACCTATCACTTGATAAAAGAACCATGGAGCAAGGAAGAATTAATCGTGACAGGAAATCATCACTCCCTGTTCTTCTACTTATGACTCGTAATTCTATAGACTTTTCTCCCCGTCACACATTCTCCAAGTTGGAGTTCTGGTTTATTTAGTGATTTCTTGCACAGAAGCAATTTCATACATCTGGTCATTGTGGTCCCCTTTCTGCCATATCCCATAGGAGACCAGCGAGGACCAGAACTGCTCACAGGGCTCACAATGCAGGCTGCTGGAGGATAAGGTAAAGAGAGAAGGTGTGACAATACACTTACTTCTGTCCTCAGGACTCAGGACTCTGCTTCTGGCCCCAGTGGAGGTGGAACACCCAGCTACACAGACTTTTGCTTTGACCTGGAACAGCTAATCTTAAGCTCGTGTCCCACTTTGCTTGTAAGATAAATGTGCAGGAATGTTAGATGTCCCACACAAACAAAAGCATGCAATGCTACGCTTTCCTTCTTGTTTGCTCAGGTCACTTATTCTGGCAATGAAGAAAGCAAGACTTCACACAACTGGAATAGATAAAAAACACTAACTTTATCAGCATTTAAAGATCAAAACCACGTCAGACACTTTCAGATGATAATCTGCCTACCTCTCCTTCAATCTTCCTACAAGGCAGAGGCTAGGCAGCCTGAGCGCCCTGGAATCTCACCAATCCTCAGCAATGATTAACTGATGAATCATTAACAGCTAAAGATTGTTCTGACTACTGTTTTTAGCACAATGCAATGTAAGTCAGACTTTGCCACTTTAAATACATTTAGCCTATTTAAATACATTTTTTTCTGATCTGCCCTCCTAACCCCCAGTAAAAGTCAACTATGCTAAGAAACCCCTTTTAACCTACTTAATTGCAAAAAGATAACAAATGCGTCAACTTCTGGGTTATTCACTTTTCTATCTGAAGCAATTTTTCATCTCTTGCTTTTAATTTATCCATGGAATGTTTTCTTACCGTATTGTTGCTGTGACCTGTGGCTTAGCCTGGTTCCTTCTCTCCATGCTTATGCTACTTCTTTATGGCTGTCTTTTGTTCTGTGCCTTTGGCTCAGCAGTCACCTTTCCACACTTTGACGTAAAAGCAACTACTTCATTAATAGTCTATAAATAACCTGTGCTAAAGCCTATTGATGAGGGAAATGGTGCTAAGGTATCTCAGTTGGTACAGAAGCTTTCCAGCCCTGTGTGTGTCTACACTTTCATCTACACTGGAAATTAAAAGCTACACTAGATTTTCCTCAGATTCCTTAGAGCTATACCTCTTGCTATTTCTCTCTCCCAGTTTTTGGAAAATAGGGTGTGAGGGGTTCGATACCAGATACAGAGGATGCGATCCTAGGCATGTTTTCAAGGGAGAACATACATTGTTTAGAACCTTTGAAACAGTGACCCCCAAAATGGAAATGTATTTCAGGCTTCATCAGCGAGGAAGGTTCAAGGTACAAGAGATGGTCACCGCTCTGTTCCTAGAGAAGTACAGGCATTCTTTGCCCTCACCCCACATTAGCCAAGATGATGATGAATTTCTCCATCTATAGGTTCAGAAATTAAGGTGGCTTTCCAGAGGAACCAGGCAAAATCCTGGACTACTGAAACTGGTGAGTACTTATCCTAAGTGCTCTCCTTGACAACTTTAAAATCATAAATCCCTAAAACTCCCACTCCTTTTGCCACTGCAGGCACTCCTAGCACTCACACGCAAACAACTGAGAAACGTGGGTTTGTGTCCAACCCATGAGAGTATAAAGTAACATTCACAGCTAGTGACTGCTTCTCCTGTTTCAAAAGCTGTTGAAAAGTTGTTCTTATAATACAGTGGCTGGCACAAACCACCACAACAGTGTCCAGCCTTTGGAACAGAGAGGCTGAGAGAACAGGCACTTCTCAACAGCCCAGCAAATGGCTCTGGCAAGGTTTTCAAGATAATAAATACTCTGTGCCCATTGTTCATGTACCAGCAAGTCATGTCATGCTGACGTCCCCAGCCTCCGAGGTCTGAAGGCCACCAGGTGAGGAAAGCAAGTAGCAGCATCCCCTGTATGGCAGCAGTACTCTGCTCGTCACTCACCTGTCTGCAGGTCAACTGCCATAAGAGACATCGGCTTCCCCACAACCAAGCAACCTGGGGCCTCAGCCCCCCCAAGCTGCTTGATGCCACACTCCATCCACTCAATCTCCTCGGCAGCAGGCCTCTCCCAGAGCACTCTGCCGTTCGTGCCAGACACAGCAGCAACAAAGGCACACGGCGAAGGCAGACCTGAAGAGAAGAGATGTCAGAGGGAGCACTGCCTACACCTACCTTTGCTGCTCCGCACCACCCGAGAGCTGGGACTCACCCAGTTCCTCTCCCCACCCAGCTAACTTGGTTTTCTCTCCCAGTCCCATAGCAGCCTCACTAATTAGAGCTAAAAGAGAAAGAACAGCCCTTACTACAAGGCTTTATCTTTCTGAATCAGCTACCTTCATCCGGACAGGATCTGTTGAAGCTGCTGCTGCTGTTGCTAGCTTTGAAAGCAAAGACAACATCTTGCACTTTGTCTTCGTTCACATCTTCTATAGCCAGAAACTGGTAGGCCACTGCAAAAGATCACAAGCCAGGCGCTGGTGAGGAGTGCCTCAAGCAACAGCAGAGCTAGCTGCAGCAAAACACAAATTCCTAGAGACCTACTCACTGCCTCCATCTCTGACAGTGTAACATCAGGACAAATTGGCTTTTGTATTAAAAGAAAAAGCCATCTACATGAGTACCAAGGACTCGAAGTTAGTGCCAAAGGATTTTTTAAATTTGCTATCCCCCAGAGGATTTGTCTTTTTTTATAGCCAAGCAGCCAGAATTTGAACTACGCTGAACAAAGAACAACTCTGGTCTTGGTGTGGGGTTGCTATTCCTGAAATATATAAAAAAAAAAGCCCAAACCCCATGAAACCCAGCCTCAGATATTCTATCTCTCTCACTCTCAGTTAAAAGCAGCCTTCTTCAGCTCAGAGCAGCAGAACTTGGGATTTCTGCATTAACACACAAAGCTCAGTCCCTGTTGGTGAGCACTATCTCTGCGTTTATAGCATAACCAGCACGCACCCACTGCACATAAGATTAAAGAAAAGCTTTCACAGAAGCGAATGCTGAGCCACCAGGGAGCAGTACCCAGGCTAAAGAGCCGACTAAAGCAACTATAAATTTGTGCAATTTATAAAAAAAACAAGATGCATTTCTTCTTCTCCCCTTCCTGTTAGCCATGGGGAAAAGTTAGAAAGTCATACTGACAAAAGAAAAAATGCCTAATTGTCTCCAAACCTCAGCTCAAACTTCAAGGGAATGTTTTACAGACCAAACTTCAACAAAGATTTATTCCCAGATACCCTTCCCCATTTTTTTTTTCCAAATGAGGTTGTCCTGCTACCTTGTTAGTGCTTCAGAGCAGCATCTAATTTCTCCATCAGATCCTGTAAACACCTCCTGGAAGGCCACTCCAATTATGACGGGCCACTGCTTATCCAGGTCAGGTATTCACAGCTCTCGCTCCCAAGGGCACCATCCCTGCAGGCCTGGCTGCAGATCGTGCTTAGGTAGAGCTCCACAATTCAAATTTGTGGCTCATAAAGGAAAAGGACTATTGGTAGGTATTTATTCTGCTACAGCAAGCTCACCTGCATTGTCGTAGTTTCGGAACCATGTTCTTTCTGAAACTGGCCTCTCTGGGCAAGGAATGATAAACGAGAAAGCAAACACAATTATCAGACACAGAAACAATGAGATGAAGAAGGCGGCAGTGCGCCACCGGGACAGCCGAGACAGTCGCGATGACTGCTTGCTGATAATTCTTCTCTCCACAGAGTTTTCATGGTTCTCTTGAGCTTTTACGTCCTCAGTCTTCAGAGGGTGGATCTCAGCTTCTGAGTCTTTGTTATCCATCGCAGCTCATTCATCAGTATTCAAACACCCTTTTTCCCCTTCACCTGCAACAATGGAAAGAGCAGTTAAAATTGATTTTGGAATATATCAAAAAAACAACAAAAATATTCTGTTACTACCTGATATGCATGCTGGAAACATTTAATGGGAGGTGAGCAAATCAGTGCATTGTCACCGAGCCGGATACAAAGCGCCGTTGGTACCGGAGGTCTCTCACACGGAGCAATGGGGAGAGACCGTGGGATGCAGGAATAGCACTATTTCTTCTTCAGAGGAGGAAATCAGCTCTGCTAGACCCAGACAAAGGCGGCTACAGCCTCTACGCGGAAAGGACTGACTGGTCTGTAGGTCTCCCTCAAGAAAACCACACCAAAAGCTTCTTTTGCTGCAACGACTTCTTGCCACCTCCCGTATATGTCAGTCTGACTCCCAGCTGGAGAGGTGAAAGGAAACACTCCTGATCTTTATATCCCAACATAAGGCTGTTCCCTACTGTAATGAGCACTTGAGCTTCCCCAGGAGAGAGAGAGAGAGAGAGAGAGAGAAACAAACACCAGCATATTCTGTATAGGAACAAACCAAAGTTATTCAACACCCTCTCAGATGAGAAACCACTTGATAAGTTTAGCAACCCAGCCCTGCAGAAGGCAAGAGAGTGATTATTTCCCTCCCCAGAGGAAAAAGAAGGCACAAGCTGAGACTAAAATCAGGCAAATTTGATTTCATCAGAATGGGAGACGAGCTAACAACTGCTATTTTACTTTCTCCTGCTATAAAACATAATGTTGAGCTACAGCTACAGTAACAGAGGGGTTCTGTGCTAATTTGTTATAAAAAGGGAAAAAAAAAGAAAAAGCCCTGGTCGGTTACAGAAGCCTGTAACTCATTACCCACAACAACAATAAAGTCAATGTTATATACAGTTCCTCTGATAGTGCTTCTTTAAAAAAATAGCGGAAGGGAAGAAATAAAGAATAACACATTCCAGTAGCCTTGGAAAAAGCTGCATGACAGTGTCATAAAAAGTTATATCAGAGCAAATAAACATGACAACCGAGCCAATTTTCCATGACCGTGCCCCAGCAGTCACGTGCCTGGATTGTCCGCTGGAGCAATTTACTTCCCCAGCAGAAAATAGCTTGAACTCAGCACCAGCACACAACACAGAGTTTGGGCTTTCAACTCCAACAACAACGGGGCTCGTTACGTCTCACGTTTCATGCCCAAGTTCATTTACAGGTTCAAAGAAACACAAGTCACCCTTGGGAGGCCAGGCTCCTTCGGGCAGCTGCAGCTCGACTGGGGGGGTCTCACCTCCCTGGGTTGTCCCTGTCCACCTGCAGGGAAGAGCTGCAGAGGCCTCTTCTCTTCTGGGTACAAATCACAGGGGGTACAGACCTATGGCAAGGCAGGGTCTGAGCGCACGGGGCGAGCGGGACAGCCTGGCATGCTGCTGTCAATCCCCTAGCTAACCTCAGCGCCCGCTGGACTTACAAGGCTGGAGTTACAAAGCACTTACTCCGACCCCAGCACTCTGGCATTTATTCTACAACAGCACATCGAGTACAAGATCTCGCTCCAGACAATTTAATTCAAGCTGCACAATACTACGCAAATGCAATTAAATCAATAATGTAGAAGTTGTATCTTATTCCAAAGATCTTACTCCAAAGACTTCATCTGCCCTTCATGTCAGTCTACCAGCAACACCTTCACGAGGCCGGCTGTTTCCAGACCAACCGCAGGCACCTGACAGAGGAGACAGGTAGGAAGGCTCCAGGTGGAAAGGGGAAGAAAAGGAAGAGCCGTGCATTCAGCCTTCCCCCCAACCTGGCCATCATGCTGGCAAGCCGAGCACCACTCCATTACTGGAGCCGGCCAAGGACCCGACCTCTAGCAGTTCAAGGTGCAAGGCTCCAGGCACAGGCTGAGCAAATGATTTACCGGAGCAGAGCAACCACCGCTGCAGCGATGGGGACAGCGGCAGGAATGGGTCACGCAGCCTCCCTTGCGATGAGGCAGATGGCCCGTGTGTCTCCGGTGTGCCTGTCTCCAGCAGCGGGGAGGGGTGGATCTTCTCAAACGCTGCGGTAGCCAGCGTCCACGGTGTGGGCTGCAACAGGGCTCCAGCACAACCCCACCGGCCTCTCCAGCGGAGCCCTCCGCATTCCCCAGTGCGGAGCCAGGAAACCTCCCGGGCACAGCCGAGTGCTTCCAGCACCTACAAGACTTCCCGAGAAGAACCAAAACCAGGCTTCTCCCCGCTTAGTCCAAAAGGGCCACCATCTTAACGCTGTATGGAAGGCATATTTTTATGACTCACTATAAATCACGCCACTGTCATCTAGACTGGGATGAGAACAATAAAAAAAGTGGTAATTATCCTGACAGCCCCAGCAATTCCCCTTCTTTTGCAGCAATGACCCTAGGAGCCACTGATAACAAAGAGCACTCAATGCCTTTAAAGCAATTCTTTCTCTTTTCTTTCAGGGTTTGAATAATGCCCTTTGCACCCCTGCCAGCGCAGAGGCAGTGCCAGAACAACGATCACAAAGGTCAATAGCAAAGACTCAAACAATGCAGGAAATCCCATCGCCCGCAGTTGCCAAAGTACATGCTGGCAGCATGTGAAACGGTCTGAGCTCTGAACAACAAAGAAGTCTGGTAATCAGTTTAATTGAAGACAAGCAGAAAATGATAGTGTGCATTTCGGATGATTTTACTGTCCTCTAGCAGCCAGCACTTTGTCTCCTGCTGGTAGAGGACACAAAATAATTCACTGGAAAGTTTAACGCATCCAGGCACCTTGCAAGGAAATACACAACAACAGGATCGTGCGCTGCTGCATTACTAACACACACTGCATGCACTAGATCTTGTAGCTAGCACTGGCTTTCTGCTTGGGGATGGGAGGCCTCACCGTGAGAAAACATGGGAAAAAGACTTCATAGAAAAGGAAATAATTAGAAACCGCACGCAGCAGACCCAAACTGAACCCACACAGCCCAAGGAGCGCTGCAGTACAGCCAGGATCTGCATTCCATACGACTTCATTTGCCGGTGTGCACACTTCCATCGCTCCCCAAGCTTCAAAGGCTACTTACCCCCAGCAACAGGACAAGCTAAGAGCAGGATCAGAGCCAAGGAGGAACAAATACCCTTTCCTGTCCCACAGTAGCAATGCTGCGCTCAGGACAAACATGGCTTTACTCACCTTCGTGGGGCACTGACTTTCCTCTTCTCCTGAAGCTACAGTGCAGATTTACAGATGTGATCTGAATCAAACCAGTGAAACTTGTGCAGCAAGTGGTTAGCGCCAAGCCACAGCCAAATCCAAGAGACAAACTATCATTACCAGCCAGCTAGAACTGCCTGGCAAGCACAGAGAACTGCACACAGCCAGATGTATGAAAACTGGTGACAGAAATCATTTAAGTATCAGTGTGATGGAAGGTTTAACTCATTTTCCACCCATAAAATACCAAACCACAGCATTTGTAATCTCACCACGCACAAGTTCTTCCTGGAAAATTTCTAGCAATATATCATAACTTAGATTTGATGTTCAATGTGTTTATATCTTTCACGGAACGATGAAATCAGATTCTAACTGGCCATTTTAGGAAGCCAAACACAGCACTTGGGTGTTTTGGTCCTGTACTTTTTTGTTTTAAGCACCTTACAGGTTTCCTTCCTGTCAGCCAGAAATTGCTGAAGCCCCAAGCTGCAATCAACAATGACGAAACAGCTTCCCAATTTTGGTCTGAACAAGATGCAACGTTCCCTTCACAGCTGTCTTCCACGAGCAAACTGTTCAGTTTTGATCTGATGTATGGCATGGCGCTGCAGTGAACCCGCCGGGCAGTCACCTGCTGCAACATCAAGACATTATTCGGTCATTTTTTCTCTTTTCTGCAGTCCCACTTACATCAGGGTCCAGCCACAAGGAAGTAATACATAAGATTTCCCCCAAATGAGGCGATTTTCCTTTCCAAACACACTCAGACTGCACTGCGTACACAAGCTTACAGTTTTGCTGGGTCATCTGCAGCTCATAATTCTTTCTTGATATAAAGTCGCAGCCACGGGCTGGCAGGGAGAACTGCCTCGAGTCCATGCCCTTCTGACACCGGGGTACCTCTGCTCCTGCTTGCGTCCTTACAGCCGTTGTAAGGACACGGTTTGTAACCCAGACCACACCAAAGACAATGCAGGCACCCGGCTCAGAGAAACACCTGCATTCTGCTGCTACAGCTGTCCTTTCCCCTCCCCTCACACTTGTTATTTTGCCTCTGTTAACAAAGGTCTCTTCAAAACACCAGGTTCTTCTTAAATGGCGCTTAACCCTCCGGTGCAGACTCAACACGTGCCACAGAGCATTCACAGCAAGTGAATTAGAAACTCCTCCAGAGCACAGCCAAACGTCACCTTAGAACGTGATACATCTGTCCACTGTAGGAGAAAAGTTCTCTTTTCCAGGGCAGTTTTCACTACAGTCGGGGTTTGAGCAGAGAAACTCAATCTGTTTAGTGAAGAGCAAAACACCATCCAGTACTTTTTCCAAGACAGCGACAGGAAGAGCAAAACTCTCTAAGATGAACAACAGCATTAAAGCTGCAAAGCTGTGTGGAACTGATTATAGGGTTAGGCCAGTAATAACAACTGAGCAGCAGAAACGCGTGCCATTTATCATCCCAGAAGTTACAAGCTTCGCTGGATCCAAGCCACCTGCCCTCACTGACTGCTGCGGATCCCTTGCGTCAGCCCCACAAGTAGCAGTTAGCGAGCTGTTTGAATCTCTCACATCAGAGACATCCCCACCTCATCCACGGGGCTCCCCCGCTTGCGCCAGAAGCACGGTGGCTTCTCCGCACCACCAGACATTTAACACAATAGGGACTTTGAGGAGACCTCGGAGCATGAAAACCCTTTAGAAGAGGCTGTGGTCATTTCACGTACATTTATTAAAAAGACAAAAAAAAAGTACATTTTTTAAGTGGAGCGCTTGTTCCACAGGTCACAAACTCCATGCTGCCCACTGGATCCTTCCTGCACAGCCTAGCGAGGTCTATGGCACCATGAAACAGCAGCCTTCCTCCAGCCGCCGTTGTCCTTGTCGGCTATCTCCAAGAGAAACTTGTTTTCTCCCCCCAGAAATTGAATTTTTATTTTCCTCCCTTACACACGTACACGGAGGAAAGCTCACTCATGGGCCATTCCACCCGCACACCCAACGGCCAGCCCTGTGGAGCCTCTCGGCTTCCAGCCTCCGCAGGCAGCCCCTCGAAGGGGGCCCAATTCTGCCCCGGCAGGGGGGAGGGCTGGCTCCAGTCACGCTGAGCCGTCCCTCCCTGCAGGGCGGCCTGCCCCTCTGACTCCCAGCAGGCACGTAAGGGGTTTTCGCTTTCCAAAATAAGGAAAAAAGGGTGGAAATGAGATCACAACACATTAAAGTATTTTTCTTTCTGCAAGAAACGCTCTAATTCATGCCTGCAGAGTAGGCTTGTGGCCTGCTGAGGAAAACAGAAGCGCGGATTTGAAGCCTCTCCAGGATTAGTGCTGAAGGCTGCGTGCTGAGCTCTGCAGAGGTGAGGGGTTTCTCGTATTTCCGAGTGAAACACGGACCTGCGCTTCCAGGTGCTGTGTAAGCGTCTCCTCGGGACTCCCACGCAGCCCGCCAGCCGCGCAGGACGAACCAGCTCAGATCAAACGGAGGATCAGAGCAACGAGCTGCCTCGGCAGAGTCCCAGGATTTTGCAAAAGGGATTAAATTCTTTCCCAGGCTTCTTGATATGGTTTTGGGCAACTTTTGCGAGCTGCTGAAGGCGGACAGCAAACCCCGGGACCACGGGGCCAGGCGGCGGGCCGGGCCGGGCCGGGCGCGGCGGGGAGCGCGGCACAGCCGCCTGCGGCGTTTCGCCTCCGAGCCGCGCTGCCCCCCAGCCGGCAGCGTGGGACCCACCCTGCCGCCAGCCGCCCGCGGGCTTAACGAAACCCCGCTTCCCGCTCTGAGCTCCGCTCCGGCACCGCGCGGTTCCCGCCGGCGGAGCGGCCGGTGCCCGGCTCCCTTCCCCGAACGGCAGCGCCGGGGCCCGCCGGGGGAGCGGCCCGCAGCCCAGCCGGGGCGCAGCGGGAGGCCGCACCCCGCCCTGCCCAGCCCAGCCTCCCCCCCGCCGCCGCGGGAGGCCGCGGGCCCCGGCCGGCCCGACCCCCGCCCCGCTCCGCTCCGCACTCACCCCGCCGCCACCGCCGTCACTTCCGCCGCCATCCCCCACCGCCTACCGCGCGGAAGTGACGCCACGACGCAGCGGCCCGCTTCCACCCCGCCCGCAGCCGCGCCTGCGCAGTGCGGCGGGCGGGGACGGGCGGCGCGGCCCGGCGGCGGCGGCGGCGGAGGAGAACCCGCAAAGAACGAGTCCGGGCAGCGCTGGGAGCCACAAACACAGATCTTTAATGCGATCAGACCGCGAGAGAACAGCACAGTCACGTACAGGCATCCCGAGAGCGCGCCCGCCGCCCCCCGGGCCCCGCTCTCCCCTCACCCGACACGGAGGTTACAAAAAACAAGACGTGAAACCGCGGAATTAGTTGTAAAAACGGACAGGGGAGGGGGTGGCATGCACTAGGGACTAACACCAAGGGAGCGCCGGGACGGCCGCAGGGAAACCGAAACCGTTAAGCAGCTTATGGGGGCCGCCGAGGGGAGAAGCGGCGGCCGAAGCCCCCCGCGCCGGACAGACGGCCTTCAAACAGCACGTACAGACACCGTCCACCGCCTGGAAACGCCAGGAGCCAGCTGCCTGTAATTAAAGAGAAGCTGCCTCGCCGAGCTAACGAGCAGCGGGCAGGCTGAGGCCCCGCCAGCGGCCAGCTCGGCGGGCAGCGAGTGCTTTACTCACACAATTCTCACAAAATACCGATCCTGGGGGTGGCGGCTGCGGCCGGCACGGCGAGGCGGCCTTCCTCCCCTACTGCAAAATAAACCTAGTTACAAAGAAGCTAGTTACAATATGCAAATTCCTCCCAGACACCTTAGGACACAGCCAGCGCCTCGGTCCCAGAAGCGGTGCGCGCTCCTTTCCTCGCCCTGCCCCTGGATTCCGCTCCATCCGGAGTCACCTCTGCCCCTCGGCCACCTTCCGCCTGACTGGCCTTGAAAAACACACACCAACACTTTTTTTGCGAGTCAGAAAACTCCTCCGAGGAAGCTCCAACTCTGGAGTGCACAGTAAACAGGCAGACTAGCTGTGGCTGTACTCCTCTGCAGAAGAAATCAGCCTGGATTTTCCACTGTTTTTACACCCAGTATCTGATCTGTAAAGGTACTAAAACCAGACTTGAGCTCATCTTAGAAATGCGCTCCAGCTGATTCGGTCATCCTCACAAAGATGAACAGCTTTTGAAATAGGCAGATCAGGGCCAAATTTTGTCTGTCTTGACTTAGCGGGAATAGTGAGGCTGGAGACGTAAAAATGAGGTGGCTAAGCGCTAAAAGGAAAAAAAACCCCACACTTCTGAATTTCTTTTAGCATATATAAACAGAAGGAAAAATTAATTAAGTGAGAACCAGTGCTACTGGTGCGCTCACAAAGGGTCAGGTAGATCTTTTGGAAAGGGCTGAAGCGTTACAAACGTCACGGCAGCTCAGGTCTCCGACCCCAGCGCTGCCCCTGACTGCCGCGTTCGCTGGGTCAGGACAAACACAGTGTGTCAACCACTGGCCTGAATTGAAAACGATCCGTCCAGATTTATTTATTCCTACTAAAACAAAATCCTGTTAAACAGTACGTAACTCTGTGTCTCTACAAACTCACAGCTATCTGCCAAACAATAAAAATTCCAAACTACAAAAGATGAGTTGTATTCAGTAAATATAAATGGGAAATTTAGGCTTTGTGTAGAATGTTTATCAGACTATTTACAGTGCAACACAGATCGTTTGAGTTCAGATCTCGCCAGCTTCTCTCTCTTCTGATCTCTTGGAACGAGATTTGCCATTTGTGCTCTCGTGCCGCCTCTCAGAAGAGCTCTTCTCTTTCCTCTCTCTGTCTCGTGACTTTTCTCTTGAAGATCGATCTCTAGAAGATCTGAAGTACAAAGTAAACCGTCGCTATAAGCTTCACAACTAAAAGAATTTTCAAATATGCATAAAATTACAACATCTTTCCCTAATGGGGCTGTGGCATAACAGGTTTCTTACAGAAATGTCCCTAGGTACTGCGATGTCAGGAGTGGTGTCCCCCAAGACAGCAGCTCTGGTCCCTCTACAAGCTTTATGTAAGAGAACGCCAGTTTTGCAGTGCTGAGAGCACAGTGCAGCCTTTATTACTCTCTCTTCAGAGTGATCCTTTCAAGCTGTTGCCACAGGGGCTCTCCGAAATCTTCCCTGGGCCCCTTATTAGTTTACTGGGCCATACTGAAGTGCCTGCAATTTCTTCCTTGTCTATCACTCAGCTCTGTTCGTGCCTTCTAGAGTGCTTTTTTCATTATGCTCTAAGCTCATGGCTTTCTGCTCAACTGCTTTAAATACCAACTGTATTCTTTGGACTCAAACGCTTGCTCAGCCCTGGGCTTTTTCTGCTTTGCATCCTGACAAGCGTTGTCCTTGGCAGCATCCTGGGTTCAAAGCCAGGACGATACAGATTTATATTCACAGCCCACAACACAGGCGAATCTTTTCACAGCCTGCCCAAATGACAGCTACAGATTTTCAGTAGTGCTTCGCTATATCGGCCCACACAGAATTAAGCAGAGGGCTTCATGTTAGGTCCAATCTGAAAAGGCTGTTTTCCTGTACGATTCATGCCAGCTTATTGACGAGCAGCCTCCAAAAGGCGCTGATCCTGAAAATGAGCTCCAGCGGCCCATACCCCTCCAGAACTAGGCAGAGGCTTTCACAGACCCCGCACAGGCAGCACATTTTACTCTAGACTCACTACACGGGCTCTTCTTTGCAGCTGCAAGAAGAGGACCTGGCAGGTACCTTAGAGGTTTTCCAGCTTTCATTGATGCTGATTGTAGGGCGTAGAAATACTGCACAATTGCTGTATTAAAACCTTACAGCCCTCTGTGTCGCATGAGCCATTTCATTTTCATTAAGTCGTGTCATTTAACCAGAAGACAACAACAGTCTGTCCGATGAGATTAACTCTCTTCCTGTTCCCACAGCGATGCCTGCTGCCCACAGTCGTCCTACCCCCGAGATCTCCAGATCCTGCGACAGGCTCTCCATTTCTTTATACAAGTGAGACCTCAGACCAGCAGAACCTGCATGCAGGTTTCGTTAATTCTCGAGGTGAAAACAGAAGCTACACTCTTTCAGGGAACAGGGTTTTTCTGTTTGTTCTCTTGTTTTTGTTTTATTTTCTTAAACTGATCCTGGCCTCTCCCCAGTTCTCAGTAATTTTGTGGAAGTATGTCAGCTAGCCAATCCCCCTACAATCTCGATGGGCTGATTTGAATGTGTTCAAGGTTTTCAAAGTAATCCCTTACCTGCTCTTTAGTAATAGTTATTACAGGGTCTTCCTCACTTCCTAATTGTCCAAACTTCTTTTCTTTATTTTTCATGTTCAAGACAGATTTAAAAAAGGACTTTAGTATCTCAGCCATTGGAGAATCAACAGTATTTACACCCCCCCCTCAATTATTAACAGACTTATTTTTTCAGACCATTATTTCCCTCCCCTTCATCAGGAATCTTTAAAACCTGCTCTCACCCCTTAGCTAAAGTGACACAAGACACACAACAGCAGGCTTGTTTCTAGAACTGTACTTGAGTGGTGGTGCCTAATCAGGTGAGACAGTGCTAAAGCACTCCCCTATTAATTAGGAGCATTTAAAAAAAGCCTGATCTAACTTCAGCAAGCACCTGGAGATAGACTGGCTCCTGGGCTTAGAAGGGCTGTAAGGAAACGCAATGAGTCCTTTCAATTTTTTCTAATACTCCTACATATGCTTGCCTCATCCTTCCTCCAACACAGTGGGTGTTTTCCTGAGTTTCAGAAGAGACTGAAAGCCCTTCTTTGGACTACAGCGCTTCTCCTCAGGGACAGGAGAATGGTATACTCCTCCTCCCGGCTGCCTTTTCCCTCTCCCTCTAGTGCAGATTCCTAAAGAAACTTCTGTCTCTTGACTAGTCATCTTCTTACCCTAACAGAAGACACTTCCTTCCCCATGCCAGCACTGAGAGAAAGAAGCTGGGGAGCAGAAAGCAACCATAGAAATGTAACGTCAAAACTGCCTCTCAGTTACTTGGCTTTTACAGGCCCAGGGAGCCTCAGTTAGCTCAAGCAGGCCTTTGTGCTGCTTCTCGTACAAGAAAACCAGCAGTTTCTCACTGCAAATCAGGGAACCAGTTCTATCTCCTAGACTCTCCTCTCAAGCTGGGATCTCGCTGTACAGTTACTGCCCTACTGCTCTCACGTGAGGCCACCTACAAACGGCCACTGGGAAATCCTGCTTTGGCCCAGGAGCTGGTACAGGACACTGCAGCTGCGAACTTGAGAAACCAGCCATACTCCTGCTCACTCTAAGGGACTGGGGAGGCTCACTGTGATGCCAAGGACTTCCCTTTCCAGAAGCACTCATGTCAGGAATACATACTTGTGTTTTGAACTCCTGTCTCTGGACCCCCGTCGGTGACCTCTGCTGTGGCTGCGGGAACGGCTCCGGTGGCGTCTGTGTCGGTCTCGGGACCGGGAGCGAGACTTCCGCCGTTCACGGGAAGCCGATCTCGAGCGTCTTCGCCTCCTATCCCGAGACCGTGATCTGAAGAGGACACAGACTGCCTCAGACTCAGGAGACGAGCCAGTACATCAGATGTGTACACCTCAGCCCATCTCTCAGACATTCCTGAGTAACAAATATCCAGAACATCAGCACTCATCCCCCCAGCCGCATCCCTGCCAGCACAGACGGTGGATCACCCACAGGGTGGGCATCTCCCTCCTGGGCCCCATGCTACCAACAAAATGCCAGTGGGTAAATTCAATTTGCTGGGAAGCTTATATAAAAAGCTCCCACCGTTAATATAAGCATGTGCAGAGCTTACCAACCATGCCTCACTCAAAGTGAGGCCTGTATAACTAGAAGAGAAGCCAATGTAAGTGGCATGTGAAATTATCATAATCCATATGGCAGCCTGCCAAAAGAGAGTCTCCCTTGTGAAAGCACTGCACTTTAGAAGCAGATTTGTTTCAATCTGCTCTAAAAACAAAAGATGCCAATGTACATGGAAAGCAGCAGAGAGGAAGATCTCCAGGTATGTGATCAATGAGAGAAGGCTGTCATACTGCTAAGGCAAGCTCTTCACAGAGATGCGGGGGCTTTAATCTTGAATCTCTGTATTTTTACATCTGAGGTATTATATATGTAACAGATGTATTTCAGACATTAAAACTATGGCAGTGTATTAGATATTTATTGAAAAAGGCATCAAGTACCTTCTTAGACTCATACTCTGGAGCACACAGCACCCTCTGTCCTGACCAGGCTAGCCAGCATCTGCTTTCTAGCCCAATGGGTGACATTAAGTTGCACAGCACCACTGAAGTGCCCAAGCAGAGGTTCCCATTTCTTTCAGGGAGCAAAACAAGGATACTGAGTGAGCTCCATTTGTGAGACCCAGGAAAAACCTCAGTAACTAGATAGAAGCACGAATAGGCATTTGGGAAAACTGTAGGAGAACTGCACACTCACCTTCGACGATCTCTATTTCTTGATCCAGACCTAGAAAGAAGAGGAGAATTAAGCAAGAGAAAGTACGATATAGTCAGTGGGTTTTCAATAAAACAACCCATTCACCCTGGCAGCTCTTCACAGGAACACAACAATACCCCAAGTAATATGTCAGTTAAAAAAAAGCTTGCCGTAAAACCATTAAAACATATAATCATCTTCAATTTGGGGGGCGGGGGGAATGGGAGTTTGTCAAAAACTGAAAAACTTGGTAGAAACACTAGTTTCTACATGCAGAGCTTCTTGTCAGAACAGAAAAGGTCTACAAACCAATTCAGTCTCTGTCAATAAAACACCACAACAAACCTTTCCAACTTTTAAGTTTGCTGTGCATATTTGATATAAACACTTTACCCTCTGCAGTCTAACATCAACTAAATCAACTCTTAACATTTTCAAGAAAAATTGCCACTCTCCAGTCAGAAATACACTTGAGTTTTCTGATTTCGGTTCCTTTGAGGTAGTTTACATTAAAAAGGTTTTAATAAAGACAAAATACAGTATTTTCTCACTCATCATATTTATTTAACAAACACTAGATGGAAATGTGCATTAATTATTTTTTTCTTGTTTGGGAAAGATGAGGTAGGAAAAAAAAAAAAAGAGGGGACACAGACACAAGGGAAGAACTATGACTGAAAAGTAACTGACACACAGAGAAAATCCTTCATCCCAGACTTAGAAAGCAACTTGAGAACAATCATCGAAGTCTCACTATTCTTTCTCACATTCCCATGGCTTCAGAGCTCATGTACAGCACTCTAACCTTAACACGGTAAGCATTAGCTTTTGGCAGTCCGTAAATAACAATGTCACAATTCTTTCAACTTCTGAAGCGCCATTACTCAGCACCACTTAAAATACCACTCCACATGAAAGATACGCCCTCCCTTTTTCTCTATGGCCACATTTCAGAGCCAGCCTACAACAAAACTTCACACACTGTCTGAACGGTCTCTTTTTGCTTTAATTGAGAAGCGGCCGGTCTCCTTGTTTAGTGACTTAGAGACTCACTCTTGTAACTGCTCCCATCTCCCCACTGCACACAGACTCACAGGGGATGGTCCAGTTACACAGCCACAGAGCTGTTCTGGCACTGTAACAGGAGATGCGGCTGAAAGTTACACACAGACAAAATTTTAAAAAGCAATAGAGAAGCATCTATTTTAATAATATCATTTAAAACCATGCCTGGATAAGACAAGATTAAGAGAATCAACTGACATTCCTTCACAATGAAATGGGATTGTTCAATCATGGTAGAAAGAAAAAAAACCCAAAATATAGAGAGGAATTCAGGTAGAAGGACTGTAAACAAGGTGGAGCTGAACTTGGAGTCAGGCAAATGAACCATGCGCTGAGGCAACACACAAGATGACCAGATAAAGGAAAAGCTGATAAACCAGGAGAGCGAGGCAATAACCACACACCTCCTTTTTCATGTAACAGAACCTGACAGAGCAGGAGGACCTCCTGTAGATGCCTGGCAGGCAGCTGAATTTTTTCTGGTGGTTGTAATTACTCCAAGTTCTTAATGTTCTTTTCCTTCTGATCACTTTATTCTGAATCACCGGTGCACACATCCACACCAAGCCACTCCACATCCCCTGAAAAACCTGGCTGGCCTTCCACATCTATGATCTGAGCAGGATTTTGCACAATTAACTCCCGATAATCACTCCCTAGTGCTACACTTCAGAATTCAGGAAGCACCCAACAAAACAGCACTTTCCTTACTAGCCTGAATCGGTATACAGGAGACAGTAGAAGACTGCTGTCCAGAGAAGTAAGAGGCCGAGCATATTTATTATTTTTCCCCCCTCTTTTTTGTCCTTGCATCAGAGAGACTATGTCCTGAGTTTCATAACCTGTGTTTTGTCTAACTTATTACAAAAGAAATCCATTTGGCAACTCCACCTAGTGTGGTTTACCAGTGTACTTGGAAGCAAATGCCGAGGTCTACTCTTCCAAGCACACCACCTCTCCACAGAATTTCAGCCTGAAGAGATTACTAGGTGGCCCGCAGTCACTGTCAACACTAAACAACACAGGACATAGGACTTGGCTTTATATGCCACAAGGGGTGACAACCCAGTTCACTCATTCCTATGTGGAAATCACAAATTAATGAAGTCTGTGAGAGCTAGAGTTTCCCAAGTGAATCTACAGGCTTCCATAGTATCTGATAGTACCTATAAGCCACTAAAGACTTCTCAAAGTCAAGCAGTACTCTTACTGACTAACACCATGAAGATGCTGCATATGAAGATATGACGAAGAATTATGAAGGCAATATATTTGCTGTGGTTCCTTCAAGTATCAAGTTGTGCTTAAGACAGGCAGTCTGAAAGGCAGTAGCAGTCATTAATTAGTTTTTGATGGAAAAATGCCTCTGTAAGCATGGTGTTGCACAGCTCCCAGAGGAGAAGGTGCTGAGAAATTAAGAAATCTGGGCTCTAGTCCCAGTTCTGACACTACGTGTCCACCGGGAAAAATATTTTCATTCTTTGGGTCAAGTTCTCATTTCAGAGAGGCAAATAATTTTACCTCCTCTGTATGGCACTCATGGCTCCTTCATAACATGCTTTTCTTTGGTATCTGAACAGAGGAGCATACAGATGCCTCCATACAGAGTGAGAGCAAAGGCTGGCCACAGTCTCTAGTGCCACACATGGAACCAGCAAGAACTCAGACTTTAGGCAAACTCAATGCAGTTCTTAAACCCTTCACATTTAAAGCATTAAGCATTCAAAAGTGATCTTCAAACTCCCTTATCAGATGCATCCCTATACGGACTACCTGTGAACGCAAGAGGCTCCAACTCTCAGGAATGGAGATTTAAAAAAAAAAAAAACCACAACAAAAACAACACAACAAAACCACAGACATGCCAGAGGAGGAAGAAAGCCAGCATTTTGGGGAGATCCAGAGAACTCTTCCTGAAGGCAACCCTGTTGAGCAATTTTCACACAGAAATGAACTCCAGGAAAAAGAGGCACAATGGAGACAGACGCACTGAGTCCAGGTTAAATGTTGTCCTACAGTGTGGGTCAGAAAGAGCCTGCCACAAAGCAGCTGCACGGAAAGACACTTCTTGTTTCATTTACATCTTTCTGTCCATAGCAACAGCATACACCAGTCCCTTTCGATTAACTCCTGCACTCATCAGCCAGTTCCAGATTCTGCAGCTCTCAAATATAATGGCATTACTGACTATCTTGTGTAACTTGTGAGGCTCTGCATGAAGTGCTGCAGTTCAGGAGAAAGCTGCAGCATCAACTGGCATTTCATATGACACCAGGCAATCCACAGGGAGAGAGAAGCCACATAGAACAGTCTAACTGGAGAATGCATAACAATTTGGGGCTTACATCTTCACAATACACCAAAATCACCGAGCTGCAGACCACAGAAAACGAAGCTGCTTTGATTCTGGTATTTCTTTGCTAGCATTTCCAGAAATGTACACCCAGAAACTAGCACCATCTTAGAGCACACTGCAGTTACGTATCTCATACCTCAGCCATGGATGGCTGAAACACACTCTTCAGTTGACACTGAGGGTCAAAAAGAGCTTTCCACAGGCAGCAAGGTTGGGTTTTTTTGACACAAGAAGCACAACAGGTACACGTGAGGTAACTGGGGAGATACTGCGACAACGAGAACAGCATTCCTACTCAGCCACTTCCGCTGCCTGACCATTGCAAATAACCACCCACTCCACAGCAGGCTGTTTAACTGAGCTGTTTACACAAAAGATGCCTGTCCAAGTAAATAAGAAATAGTTTTTCCAGTTCAGCTGGCAAGAGGCAGAAGAGCTTGTCCTGAGAATACTAACATTGCAGCCACTCCCACTGCTCAAGGATTATACACGTATGAGCAGAAGGTGACACATACGGCCATAACCACCAGAAGCAGCCACTCCTTGGGATCCTCGGATCCCCTAGGAAGTGTTTTCCAAAGCTGTGCCTAAAGCACCTCACTGTTATTGTAGAAAAGTTCCTGAGCAAGACAGGCAGCCCAATGTCTGGCTCATGGATACCAGCTCCGCTCTGTTGTCACTGCCTAGCCTAGAAGTGAGGAGGGCTGTCCAGGGAATTTTTGCACAACTAACGCCTTTTGCACAGACCTAGCCCTCGCTCATCTTAAGCCTTCCCACTCAGATGCAGGACTGGAAGAAGGCATTTTATCCAGATTCAGATTCCCAAAGACTGGGACCAGACCAATATAAGCCTGAAGACTACAGGGAGCTCACATCTTTCAGATACACAATGGAGGTTAAAACAATACACATACAATCACTTTAAGGTGGGTGTTTTGTGCATTTGTTTTCATCTTTAAATGAATGCCAAGGTGCTCACACAGCATCTGGAGCATTTCCAACAGCTGCTCCAGCAGCAGATGCTGCTTTCCTGCAGTGCTCAGATACAAGAAATCAGACTATGTCAAAATCAACCTCCCAAACCAGTTATCAGCTTCCACTTACCTTCTGCCCATTCTCTCCTCTCGTTCTCTCTCCTCTCTCCGTCTCAAACGATCCTGGTTTCTCTTCTCTTGCTTTTCTGCCACTGTTTTCTAGAAAAAAGTTCACATCGTATTTCAGCCATACAGTAACAGGTCAGAGAGATCTGCAGGGAGACTATTCAGGCAGCAAGACAAAGGTAGTAAGACAAAGAACTGTTTCACTGCATTTTGCTAGTCAAGATCTCCCTCAAGGTTCTCATTTTCCTCACAACTTCACTAACACGCATCAGTGCAAGAAATGCCGCTCCCTACTCTGCTTTGAGTGTTTGTGCTCCAAGAGACAAGCCCATAAGCTTTGAGGCAAGGACTGTCTCACCACGAGTATACACAACACACAATGAAACTGCTCTGGCCTCGTGCCAGTGATCAGTCGAGGCACTGACCTCAATATACTGCTTAACGAATAAGGTACAGGAATCACAACTCTTACTCGAGCAGTCTAAAGGTCTCTGTTTGCAAGCAAGGCCAGTACTGCAATTCCATTACAAATCATGACAGAAAACAACTAATCACTTCAACTACTGAAGACCTTCACTGACAGCACTACGTGAAACTTCAGTTAAAGCATTTCGTTAAGAGGTCTGAAAGTGCTTTTCAATAGTCAAAAAAAAAAAAAAATCACAGTGACAAATTTCAG
This sequence comes from Nipponia nippon, assembly GCF_047370975.1. Lineage (NCBI taxonomy): Eukaryota > Metazoa > Chordata > Aves > Pelecaniformes > Threskiornithidae > Nipponia > Nipponia nippon. The sequence goes on from NW_028262369.1 coordinate 7,764,791, forward strand.
CCAACCCAATGAGAAAGAGCAATGGTGTTGTTGCATTTATTTAAGGAAGAAATCACTGCAGTGGTCTGGTTTGACTAATTCTGAGGGTACTTATTTAGTTACCCAGAAATTACAGAACATGTGAGGTTATGCAAACCTCCATTTGAAGTTTCAGGGATTCTGCAATCAGAAATTTCTGGGCTTCTACAAGCACTCTGCAAAGAATCCTGTATGAATTTAATAAAAGTGTTGAATATCTTCAGAACTACAAGAAGGTTTAAAACAGACAGGATTACCCTCAGCTGATCCAGTTTCTCACGAATCTGAATGAAACCCAAGTGTAATTTGCCTCCAAAGTGGTCAGCAAGACGCCGGTCGTTGTCATGGAGACCAAGATATGCTGAACAGACTTCACACACACGCAGCTTCTGCTGCTGGAAACTGGATGCAGGCATTGAATTTCTGTATTCTTCCTAAAAGGAGGCAAAAAAACAGGCAAATGTCAGGGAACCCTTAAATAGTCACAGCCCTCCAGGGAAACCCCTGCAAAGAATTGCCCTGCCGCTTTCAAGAATCAAAAAGATACCCTCAATATAATGAGGTGCCGTACAAAATGCTTTGTGAGCACAGCTAACCTGACAGTCTATCCCTGCAAGTGACTAGTGATCAAATGTTCCATAGGACAAATCCACCCCCGCCCCAGTCAGCTATCTTCACTAGATAAAAATTTCTAAAAAGCTTTTCTTCATCTATGACACTACACTGCCAACTGCTTGCTGGCATATGGCTGAAACTGAAAAAGGAGGTGCTGGTAACATAGGAAAAGAGGTAGGAACCGCCCAGCTGTTTGTCATGTACTCAGCCTAGCTATTACAATTCATAGGAGAACCAAGGCCATACCTCTGCCTCTTTCTTTTTTGCTCGGACTTTCTCCACTTCCATCAGGATCTTCTGAGACTCGTCAACATTTCCTTCAGCTCCCAGCTGTTCAGCTTTAGCTAGGAGTTTTCCAATGTCTTCATTCAGCTCATGTACTTTCTCTGCCTAAACAGAATAGTGTGCTTTTAATATGACAAAAAGCTTGCTAAAGCTTGCAGGATGACTCTTCCTTTTTATCTAAAAAATATTGTTTAATAAAAGCAGTTGGTGGAAGATGACTATAAATCTCCGAAAGTCAGAGTCCCTACAAAAAGGGACTCGTAGGCCAAATACAGGCAATGCAGTCACAGACACATAGCAAAGAGAGAAACTAGATATGGAGAGGACATCATCAGTTCTGCTGCAAACAGTGGCACATTTCTCGCTTGCAGGACAGGATAGAGTCCACAAAACCAGCTTCAGAAATGCTTTGTATTGTCCCAATGAAGCAAGTTCCGAAACTCCATGAGCATTTACTAAGTGAAAAGACAACAATCATGGGATGGATTTACTATTCTAAGCTATTACATTAACATTGAACAGTGTGGGGGGGAAACCAATATGCTTTACTGCCATACTAAAGCAACCTATTTTAGAGTTCATGTTTTACGCTACTATGGCCCTCTGAACCAGTACATTTGTCACAAGAACGGCCAGAGCAGCATTTGAGGAGGACGGCTGGAATCCACAAAGCCTTTGTGGAGCCTAACTTCCCAGTATCAATGGTGTCAGAGACAACAGAGCACCACTGCTCTCACACAGACTTGCAGAACAAACGTTTAATGAGAGGACAATACCTTTGCAGACACTTCAGCACTGATCTCTTCCTGTGTCTCAGCCAGGCGTTTCTTGGCCAGTTCTGTTCTCCTATCACACTCTGCGATGAAGGATTCCAGGTGATCCATCGCCTGCATGTTCAGACAGAGAGTTGTGAATAAAGATGCTCTTCGTGCCAGATCTAGCTTTGACATCCAACAGCTACCTGGTACAATCCCTGTATAATGCACAAGCAACCTCAAGAACGGATGCCTTGAGAAAAAAAATATATGACACTTTGCAGAAAAAGTAAAATCTGATCCCTGCCCTTAAGTCCGTCATTTGCCTGGAACCTGACACAGTTCCTTTACTCTCATACATAACAGAACGCTCACATGAAGACTGCTTTGCACGGGAACTTCCAACGCATGAGCAACAGGTGCAAAGACAAAAGCACTGGAAAAGCTAAATCTGGCAAAAGTGAAACCACAGAGCAGGCGGCTTTTAGCGTCAGATCTCCTTCTGGGACAAGCCAACAGCTTACAATGAGCTGGCACAGAGCAGCAGGTGTGGGATGCAAGGAATGCCAAAGGAGCCTCCCAGCTAGCTGGACTAATGAGGTTGCAAGGACCATAAATACTTTTACAATTTCAAGTCAGCAATCAAGCCAGCATTCGGGAAGGGGCTGCGTATTCTTGTCAGATAACACATCAAATAAGATGACTACCTGAAATGCCCACTGAGTTCTATTGTTCAGCCAGATAACTTCAAGAGGCAGTTTCCACAAAAGCAACAAAAATTTCTCCATACTCACATCCAGCTCAAAAAACAGGTCTCTCTCTTTACTTGCAATCTCATAATCTGCTCGCAGTGCCAAGTCATGGATCTTTGTACATTCTCCCAGGTCCATTCGCTGTTGAAAAGAAAAAGGAAAATCAATGTAAGAACCCTCCATTATGGCAACAAGCAGCAGATACTTAACTCTTGCCAACTGTATCATATCAAAATACAGCCTCTTTAGGAAGAAGAGCTTCCTCTTAACCTGTCAGTAACAAAACTACCCAGAAGAACCACGTGCTTGCTAGAAACCCCTTTTCTAGGTGTTCCTGGAACAACATTAAAACACCCCAAATGTTTTAAGTCCAGTCCTACTCCCGCTCTAGGTCACAGCACAGCCTTAGAAATTGCTGGGAGGGAGCTGGGAAGGTGCAGCACAAAACACCAGCAACTCCTTCAACAGGCACAAACTCCAAACGCCTCCTATTATAGAACTACAGCACAGCAAAACATACAGCTTTGTACCCTGTTTAAAGCTCACCTGAAAAAGCACATCTGTGTCAGGCCATGCCCTAGTAGCACAGTGGAAGATACCAAATCATAGAACACAGACAGAATGCTTCCTATTGAGAACAAGTGGATTTAAGGGAATAAGGGGTACAGCCAGTAGAAAAGCACAAACCCACGCTCAGCAACAACAGACTCATAATTCTACAGCTAGCCCCTTCCCACATGCAGCTGCAGCCTGGAATTTTAAAACCTGCCTAGCAAAGCTAATTCCTACGCATAAGCCCATCTAATCAGAGACTTCTCGAGAGCATCTCCCTTCCTAGAAAGCTCTGACTTGCATGCTGCCCTTCACTCCCATTGCAGCGGATGCTATTTAAATTTGTTATTTATCCCCAACCTAGTAGATAACAGCCACATGAGCTGAAGTTAATTATGCTCTCAAAACATGGAACTTGCATTTTGACATTATCAATATGTAACAGAGAACACTTCTCTTATTCTTAAAATAGAAAAAGAATATGACAACTTGAAAGCCAAAATAATAAAAGGCCTAAGTGTGAGCCATGGTATAAATGGCAGGGTACACGTCATCGCATGAAGGAACACCCCAGCCAGCCATCCTCTTCTCTCCCTGTCACCACCAGTCCCAAGGAGCCCAAACCTGAACACAGTACAACAGGTGTCAACTCACTGAACTGCAGAAAAAGCTAAATACGGCTAAACCGGGATCAACGCAGAATCCCTGCGGAACATCACAAACTAGAGCTGGGGATGCCAGGGATAACTGTGTGAAGCAACGCACTCGGACAGCAGCAATGAAGTGTTTAGAATGAAGCAAAGCAACTACAGCAAGCTCCACCAGGTAACGCTCAGGTATTCAGCAGTTACCTTTGTTATTAGCTTTTCTTTTTTAAACAAAGAAAACAATTCCGGATGACTCGCCACTATTTAGTCTTCCTCATTTTGCTCAGATTTACCAGAAACAGGAGGCCACAGGCAGCAGGCTACAGAAACAGACCCTGCATCCAGGAATAGTCCTGCTGAGCTTTCTAATGGTGGAAATCTAATGCCTACAAAAAAAAGCATTCGGTACTTTCAGAGCTTAATCATGTTCATCTTCAGGCAAGCCTCTTCAAAGAATGCCAGTGAGCCACTGTTATTTTACCACAAAAATAACTTTCCACAACATCAGATCACAACGTGACTTAAACCTTTTATTCTTATGGTCATTCTACTAAGATCCCTTCCCAATCTACGGAGAAAACAGTGATACTCCATGTGATTCTCAAAGATCATAAGTATTCTTATCTGAACTCTTCATGCAAGCTGATCCACTAGCCCCACTTCAGAGAAGGGGCTCCAAGCCAAAACTTCAGAAGAGCCAACAGTGTGCTCCGTATTCCTCTCCCCGTTTGTTAAAAGGCAATGAATCTCTCAACCTCTTCCTCGTGGGGAGAACGTTCAGGTTTCACCAGTACACAACCTCAAGTCTTCCTCCACATCCTTCGCGGTGCATGGAGATTTTCACAGGTATTGCTCACTTCAGGTAAGGCCACTAGCCCTTCTGTCGCAAAGAATCCTCTCATCTCAGGCAGGCCTGTCATCAAATGCTCACCCTTTCCAGCAGTGATTGTGACTTGCTCCAATCAACACCAGTGGCCAGTTTACAATACAGGTATTTGAGACAGGTAACCCGTAGAGCCTGAGTAAAGATTTAACCCCCCATACACACAGATTTAATATATTTAGATACCACTGACAATTAGTCCTGCTCACATTTGCTGAGCAATCCACGTTCTGAGGTATCTCTTATGATCTCCACTAAACTGCTAACTCACCAGAAAGTCTATTTCCAAGAGGAAGGCTCTTTAAAAGTAATCAGAGCTGCAGTTTTGACCAAGTAAAAAAGGAAAGCACAGACCTCCACGAAACGATTCTGCAACCTACAGATTTCAGTTCACTCATAACTCCCAGTGGGGGACACAATTAATTCCCTGAATGTAATTTCCAAGCTATGTTCTACCTGGGCAGCTTTCAAACTCATCTGTCCACTTATTAGTGGAGCTAAAATTCAGGATTACCAGCTGATGCCACCTATGAATGTGCCACAATACTTCCACTGACAGAAATACGCTTACCATTAGCTGCAAAGTTAACTCAGTGCAGGCCACTAATGATCTAGTGACAAGTCCCCTGGTAACAGCACACGTGCATATTAAACTAACTTGTGTTCTCCCAGAATTTTCCTCCTTTCCCACGGAGACCAAAGAGAACCATTGTAGCTTATTTAGTGATAAGTTTAGACAAGTTTCTGGGGCCAAAGGCTCTTATGACCAGGAACACTGGCCCACCTAAACAAAGCAAACATCAGCATGCCTTCTGCAGCTCTCAGGAGTATTCCAGAGCTTTACTTACAGTCTGGACTCCTTCTCTTACTCTGCACCTGAAGGTCAGTGGATGATACTCCATCACATTTCACTGAGCACAGCTGCTCAAGGGATCCAGCTTCCTGCTCATCTCCAATCAGCCTCCCACTAAGGAATACCTGCACACGTGAAGGACACAGCAATAACAATGCCTTCAGGGGGAGGATGCAACGCAACCAGCACCAGAAGGCTTGGAGCATCTGTTGGAAGTTTCCAAAAAGATCCAAGGTCCTGATCTCTGCAATAATACACATCCAGAGATGGACGCTACCCCATCCAGCTGAGGCTGGTTCACCCACACAGCTCTTCCCTTAATGGAGCACCATAAAGATGCCAGTGAACCTGACCAAGATCACAAGGAAAGCCTGCACATGCCAGTTAAGTCTCATTCCGTGCTGGTAGCGCTGACAGCTGAAATGCTGTTCCTGTTCCAGACATCACATGTCCTTTCAACACAGATCTGCAGCACCAATACTTTTTCTTGCCCCTAAGAACCTGCTGACAGCAGTGTGAGAGCTCCACAGCCATTTAAAGGCCACCACAAGATCATTTGAGTGATCCACAAGATCATTTGCGCAGAAGCTGCCTTCCTTCCTGCTCCTGTGCAAGACTTGTGAACGCGAATTCCACAGCAAGAGGGAAGAGACAACTCACTGCAGGTAAGTGACAACAAAAGCAAGAGAAACAGGTTTCTCAATGTGCTTCTCTGCCCCAGGAGACTCACAACACATCCGAACACCTCAGACTTCCTCCGTGCTTTGGCACTAGCTCCAACAGTCATGTACATCATTTAACTGAATGCCTTCAACTCACTGTTTACCTTCTTCCTGGAAATGTGCCAGAAGAGGTAGAAGGCAGTCTGCATCTTCAAAACACTGTTTGGGCCCCAAGAAGCTGTTGTAGAATCTCATGTCAAAAAATATACCCTAACCACAGTGACCTGCACAAAGTATGGAGGTGGGCAGAAGGGGATTTGAACAGCTTTAAAATTCTGAAATGGAAGCGAGGTGATATGAAGGCTGATGGGGCGATCGCTGGAAAATACATCTGAGTTTCAAATTAATAAAAAATAAACAGAGATATATAGAGACTGGTATTCAACTTCCAACCTTATTCTGCAATAGCAGCCACTGAGAAGCTAAAGTTTAAGCGCTTGGAGCCGAGGCAGCTTTTGCTAAAGCTCTTTCTACTAGTGCTGCCACAGAGTCCTGCTATCGCAGCGACAGAGGAAGGAGTGCCAGCCCTCCCCTTTGCTGGTAACCCACTGTGTCAAACCCAGCTCTTGAAATAACAGCAGGATGGGCTATAAATAATGACAGTATCTTTAAACAATCTGGTTAAGTGGATGGACAAACATCCATATTCATCTCCATCCTGCAATTCTGTAATACAGCAACAATTACAAGGATGTGCACCTTTTACTTTTGAAAGTCAGACTGCATCTTTCATCTGGGCACCTAAATGGAATACTTACTTCGCAAGATCTCGCTGTTAAAAGCTCACGTCACCTTTTGCTCTCAGAGAGAGCATGTGAGCCAAACGTTTGAAAACTGGCCAGCTCTGTCCCCGGAGGGCAGCAGCAAAGGAGCCGACTCAACTGTTTCAAACCAGTCAGGCAGAGTGACACGTTGCTCAGACCAACCAGCTCCAAAGACAGACAAAGTCGGCCTGAGCTGTAACCTGCGATTAGCACACCAACCAGTAATGATGAAAAAGCTGCCCATTCCATCAGAATACGAAATGGTTGGAGAGAGGAGACTGAAAAGCTCCAAGGATAAGGATTATTGCAGCTGGTGAGAAAAAAACCTGCTAACCTGAAGACGCAATGGTGAACTAGAGCGCCCAGGACAACAGGCTAGCTATGATCTTGCAGCCTCCACAGGACAAGTGTCAGGCCTTAACTATCTTGAACTGCTAAAAGCGAAACAATCTTGCAACTTCACGTGGGATTGTGAGAGAAAAAACATTTCAAGTGAGTTCTGACAGCTCCTGACTTCAGCAGTTCTATACACAGGTAAGAGAAACTGAAATTAAAATTGTGACTGCTCCTCGGGCACAGAAAGTCTGATCTCTCCTAGAAGTTACCTACAACGCACAGATGAGCCCTGAAGAGCTGTAACACCAGAATTCCTTATTACAGAGAATATACTTACTGTTCCGGCCAGGATATCATGAGGACAGCAATCCAGAAGGTGGCTCTTGCAAACACGATCGTCTGTAAACTTCACCCTTTGTCTGGTTTCATCTCCTGAAATTCATTTGTGGTTTTAAATAAGGAGACATTAGAATACCGATAAGAGAACAAAGATGTTGGTATGATCATTTCACCTCAATATGCAGATTAAAATACTTGGTGTTCCTGCTCCCCAAAATTACTTGAAAAAAGCTTAGAGGGTAACAGGATATTCTGGAACACTTATAACTGGCAACAAACACTATTTTAGCATTTATTCATCCAGTACACCATGTTAAACACAGTGTTGGCGAGCCAAGTAACGTCCAAGGCCTGTCATCCATATAAAGAGATAGCACAGCCAGAAGAGAAAAAAGGAGACAGACAGTCTGGCTCACAGCCAAAACCCTTTTTTTTTTTTTTTTCCCCTCCCTTTTTTACCATGAGGAAGGGGCAGAAGGTACCGAAACCCACACTATCGGAGGGTGAATCACAGAACAGGGCTGTGCTGGACAGTTTTTATAGGCGATTGCTATTTGCTCATCTGATAATTAAGACAGCGGTCCATTTGGTTTGAAAACCAAATATGCAGTGTGCTTTCCAAGGCCGTGCAAAGACGAATCTTGTAGGTCTTGGCCTGGAACACGAAGCGTGCTTCCCACCCACATCCCACCCTCAGAAGACATTTTACACTCAGGAGCCACTTAAACAAGACAATATCAGAAAAGCAAAAAAATAAAAAATAAAAAAAGAAACAAAGTTAGTCAATACACACTGCGAGCTCCAACATATACTATACCCATCTGCATTCTTCAAGACCTCAGCTGCAGAATTTTATGCCCACTGTTGAAAAGTTTTAAAGGAAAAGTTTTCTTGCCCACACCTGCAGTAAGGAAGTCAGGGGAATGATACATAAAAGTAAAGGCAAAGTGGTAATGGTATGTGACAATTTTAAAGCTCATCTGTGTATATGACACAGGTATGTGTAATACTAAAGTATGAATATAGTTTAGGATTCGCAAGCATCCAGGAATAATGTTGTGTCTACTGAAAATGTTTTTTTATTTTTTTTTTCTTTCTAAGCTACACTTTTAAAGTTACTTGTGAAAAAAAAGCAAACACTTTTTTTTTTTTTTGTTATAACAGCTTTAAAAATTGGTTGTGACTCACGGCTCGATGAACATGAGGCTTTTCTGCAACTCCCTTGCAGATTGATGTAGGCAGGCAAAGATACACTGAACCTTTATAAATAAAATAGAGGGGCCACAATTGTTCAGTTTGTATGAAATAAAAATATGGGAAGCAATTCAATAGCAACTCAATACACAAAGAAAGAAAAGCACTTATTCACTTACGAAACAAAGTGCAAAGTACCTGAACAGCCCTGCTAACGTGCCAAAGGGAATTTAAGGACTCAGCAAGTCGCAGAAGGGAGATACAAACCGCAGCGGGAACATATTTTGCACAGGCTGTCACATTTCTTTTCTTGGACAACAACTACAGCGGCCGGCTCCTGCAGGCACACCTACCTACATGCCTCTACGTACGGCGCGGCCCGGGCACGGAGCTTTCCCTAAAACCTCTCTGCGGCAGCCGGGGCCCGGAGCGGCGGGCTCCTCCCGGGGCTGAGCCACGCCGGGCGCTTTCTAGGGCCAGGGGCGAGGCGGGCTCCTCCGCCGGGCAGGCCTACCCCTACCAGGCTCCCTGTGCCGAGCTCGCTAGGCCGCCCCGAGGCGCGGCAAGGCCCGGGCCCGCTCCGCCGGCCCGCCCAGGCGGCCGCCCCTCACCGCCCGTCGCGCCGCTCGCTCGGCGGGGCGCGCTGAGGCTCCGGCTCCGGCCCGCCGCGCCCCCCGGCGCGGGCGGAGGCCGATCGCGCCGCAGGTCCGGAGCGGAGGCAGCGGCCGGGCCGGGCCGGGCCCCGCGCGGCTGAGGCGGCCGCCAGGCCGCGGCGTTTCCTGCAGGCCCCGCCCGCCCCTACTCACCGTCCCGGGCCGTGCCCATGAGCTGGTCCAGCAGGGCCCGCATCTGAGCCTGGGCCGACATGGCGGGCGCGGGGCCGGGCCGCGGGACGCGGCGGGCGGGCGGCTGCGGCTCCGGCCTGGGCCTGGGCGGCGGCGGCGGCCTCGGCGGCGGCTCCGGCCTCAACGGCGGCGGCGACGCGCGGCGGGCGCTGGGCGGAAGCGGCCCCTCCCGCCACCGCGCGGCATGCCGGGACGGGTAGTCCGCCGGCGGGGCGGGGCGCGGCCCCCGGGGCCGGCGGGGCCCGGGGCGGGCCGCCCCCTCAGCGGCGGCTGCCGAGGCCTCGGGCGGCGGGGCGGGCCGGGGGCACCCACGGCCTGGCTCCTCGCTGGGCCGCCGCGGTGGGCCCGGCCCCCACCAACGGTGCTGCCACTGGGTGCCCCGGCACCCGTCCCCGGGGCTGACCGAGCATGGGCCCAGTAGCAGGGCCGAGCCATGCCAGGCCATGCCGAGCTATGCCAGGCTGTGCTGAGCCATGCCAGGCCATGCCGAGCCATGCCGAACCATGCCAGGCCATGCCAAGCCATGCCGAGCCATGCCGAACCATGCCAGGCCATGCCAAGCCATCCCGGGCCATGCCGAGCCATGCCAGGCCATGCTGAGCCATGCCAGGCCATGCCGAGCCGTGCTGAGCCATGCCAGGCCATGCCAAGCCGTGCCAGGCCATGCCGAGCCGTGCCAGGCCATGCTAAGCCATACCAAGCAGTGCCAAACCATGCCGAGCCGTGCCAGGCCATGCCGGGCCATGCTGAGCAGAGCCAAGCCATGCCAAGCTGCGCTGTGCTGGCTGCCGGGCGGCCAGGCGACGGCGGGTGACGTCAGGGAGCAGATTGAAAGGTGCCCGCGGCTTATCAGCTCCCACCCGCCGTGTTTGCCCAGCGGTGCCCAGGCAGGGCGGCTGCTGCTCCCGCCCCGGCGTTGCCGGTGTGTTTGGAGAGGGGAAAGGGAGCGCTGCGGAGCCGGTGCTGGTGCCGGTGCCCGGCTCTGCCCCCACAGGGTGCTCCAGGGGAGGGGGGTGGGTGACAGCCATGCCCAGGCTGGCATTCTCCTCGCCAATGCTGCATCATGCCAGGGGCTGGGGACCCCACCTCAGCACTGTGGGACAGCTCAGCCCAGGGCACAGGGTGGTCAGGGCAGGGTGCTCAGCACAGGGCGGTCAGGGCAGGGTGCTCAGCACAGGGTGCAGGGTGCTCAGGGCACGGTGGCAGGGAGGGCTCCGAGGGAGCAGACCAGGAGCTGCGGTCAGCCCAAGAGCAGGGAGGCAGAGCAGCTCTGGAGCAGGGCTCTGGCCATCCCCAACCCCGATGGCCGGTGTCCTACCCCCTCAGCATCCCCAGCACAGGCGGTGACAGGGTCCAGGTGCTGTGTCAGGCATCCCGCCACCCTGCGCCCTCCAGCTCTCACAGGCAGGCTGTCCTGTGTCCTCTGGCCATCACCCTGCGTCCCCCAGCCATCACCCCGCGTCCCCAGCCACCTCCAGTCCCCCAGCCATCTGTGTCTCCTGGCCGTGCTCTGTGCTGCCCCAGATGGCCCCGCTGGCACATCCCACCGCCAAAACAGAAATGGCATCTCTGGCCACAGCCTCCTCGGGACCTGAGCTGGTCGCCATTGTCAGCTATCCTCAGTCCCTCACGCACTGTGTGGGCTAGCACACCCGCAGGGCATAGTGGAGACACGGGGCACTCCAGCGCCCCGGCCATGGTGACAACACTGCCGTCCTGGGTGCTGTCCCTGCCATGGGGCTGGCCCAGCCTCTTTCCACCTGACATGTCCCCATCTCTGCATCTACAGGCACTGCCTGGCAAGAGCCACCGGCCCTGGGCACCCAGCCCCACCACCCCCCAGGGAGCACAGCACCCTGAAGTGTCTCTCCCGCTGGCCGTGCCATCGAGGCTGTGTCCTGCCACCTCAAAAGGTTTCAAACCCCATCCTGGGGCTGGTCAGGGAGCCCCACACCCACCTCGGGGGGGGACACAAGGCTGGAGATGGGGGGGTCTGGTCCCGCACGGGGGCTGCACAGCACCTGGCCCCACTCTGCTGTGCGGGGTGCCGGCACTGCAGGACCCCCACAGAGAGGCTTTGCCCACTGCAGCCATGGCGGCAGCGCCTGTTTGCAGAGGCATCGCTCGATACGCAGTATGTTCTTCAGAAGATCCCTACTCCAGGAGTCAAAATAGCATGAAATTTAATTTTACGCCTATTTGACAAAGCTTGATTTCGCCTCCAATCAGCAGGGAGATAAGAGCCCTCGGCACAAGTGTGCGGGCAGTTTGGCAGCTGGGGCTGCCGATTTAATAGGTGAATTTACAGGAACAACACTTGAAAATCCCCTGGCTAGTGAACCATTAAGGTGAGCCCTGCCTTCCGTCCCTACGTCCCTCCCCGCGCCGCTCTCCCGTTGCTGGGTGCTAAAGCAAACCCCAGCTCTGTTTACCGAGTCTACTATTACAATACAGCTACCAAATATTTGCCAGCCGTCAGCTCACTGCTCCGCTATAAATACTTCAGGCCCAGGTGGAGGGACAGGAAGGGGGAGCGGCGTGGGAGCCTATGCATGGCCGGGCGGCAGCACCAAGGTGAGTGCCGAGCCGCGGCCCCGGACGATGCCCTTCTGCACTGGGGCATTTCTCCGGTTGAGGGTGGCAGCAGGGCAGGCTGGCTCCATCGCCGGGGCGGCCCTGATCCCCTCTCCCTGCAGCCCAGAGGTGCGTGGTGCTCTGGGAGGCTGAGCCCCCCCACCGCCCACCCCAGGGCAGCAAGGAGGCAGGACCGGGGGTCCCGTGGTGGGGATGGCACAAAGAGGGATGCACGGTGACCCGAGGGATGGCAACGATGCTGTCTCAGGCTGGGTGCAGGGCCCAGCATCGTGCTTGGCGTGGCAGGAGCAGGACTTGTCCCCCAGGATTTGTCCCCTGCCCCAAGACCCTCTTGGGTCTGGGGCATGGCAGTCCCAGGCACAGGGCTGGGGATGCCCTGCAGCGAGGCAGGGCTGGGGACCCCGGGGCACAGGTAGCACTAACTACAGAGGGGCCTCATCCAGCTCAGCATGACGCAGCCATGACCAGAGCCCACCAGGGCAGTGTGGGGACGTGACTGGGTTTGCCCTGTTGCAGAGAAACCTACGGGGCCATGGCATGGGCAGGGCTCGGGGCTCAGCATCCCAGGGGGTGCTCAGCCCAGGGTGTCAGGGATAACTCAGCCCAGGGTGGCAGAGGGCTCAGCCCCGTTCACCTCCATGCACAGTTTCAGGGTGAAGGGGAACATCCGGCTGCCCCATAGTTCTGGGGGACATCCCCACTGCCCCATGGCTCGGGGGGATGTCCCCACTGCCCTACCTCCCATGGTTTGGTGGGGACTTCCCTGCTGCCCCAGATGCCGCAACTTGGTGGCGACGTTCCCATTGTCCCACATCCCGTGTCTTGGGGATATTCCTGCTGCCCCATGTCCCATGGCTTGATGGGGACATCCCTGTTGCCTGATGTCCCAGAACTCAGTGGGGATGTCCCCGCTGCCCCATGTCCCATGGCTCTGTGGGGATGTTCCCGCTGCCCCACGTCCCATGGCTCAGGGGCTATGTCCCCACTGCACCATGTCCCTGGGCTCAGTGAGGATGTCCCTGCTGCTCCACGTCCCATGATTTGGTGGGGACATCCCTGCTGCCCCATGTCCTGTGGCTCAGTGGGATGTCCTTGCTGCCCCATGTCCCATGGCTCAGGGGACATGTCTCCACTGCCCTGTGTCCCACGGCTTGGTGGGGACATCCCCACTGCCCCATGTCCCGTGGCTTTGTGGGGGACATCCCTGCTGCCCTGCAGCCCCACCATGGCCACGACGTGGCATGACACGGTCCCCCTGCCACCTCAGGGCCAAGTGCCGCTGCAGGGCAGCAGGTTGGGGAGGGTGTTGGAGTGCATGCCACCCTCACCCTGCTGTCCCTGCCCACAGGGTGAGTCCAGGCCCCGGGGTGCCCCTGTGCGCTGACATGGCTGCGGGTGTCATCCGGCCCCTGGCCAAGCTGCGGCTGCCCTCGCCCTTCCCGCACAGTCTGCTGCTGCCCATGCACCCCGAGCCTGACTTCCCCGACCTCTCCGAGGAGGAGGAGGAGGAAGAGGAGGAAGAGGAGGAGGAGACAGCAGAGGAGAGCACGGGGCCAGAGCTGGCCGTCCCCAGTGCTGCCGAGACCACCCTGCAGCTCCTCAAGTTTTCGGAGCTCATCAGCTGCGACATCCAGCGGTACTTCGGGCGGCGGGGCCGGGAGGAGGCTCCTGGCAGCCGCAGCGTGCCTGAGGACTGCAGCTCGCCCCAGTGTGCCGAGGCCCAGCCCGAGGCTGTGGCACCGCGGGGCAGCCCTGGGGCCATGCACAGGCTGGGGCCGCTGGCCGAGCTCTTTGAGTACGGTGTGCACCGGTGCCTGCCGCCCCGGGCAGCCGGCGGCAAGACGCAGCGACTGGAGAGGAAATATGGCCACATCACCCCCATGCACCGGAGGAAGCTGCCGCCTTCCTTCTGGAGGGAGCCGGGCCCCGGCCCTGCTGGCCTCCTCCATGCCGGCACCCCCGACTTCAGTGACCTTCTGGCCAACTGGACGGTGGAGCCGGGGCCAGAGCTGCCAGGCACCGGGCGGGAGCTGCCGCCAGAGCCAGACCGCCCAGGGCTGGAGGCCGAGCCCTTCGCTGGGCTGTGACCCCACCATGGCCCTGGGGGCCCCTGGCCCCGCCACGTGCCGCCCAGTTAATGATAAACCCGGCGGCCCCAGTGCCAGCAGCAGGGCACCTGGAGCCGCTGGGTCAGAGCCGGCGATGGGACGAGCGAATAAATGACTCCTGCCAGGCACCAGCGCGTGCAGTGTCCTTTGCCACCCATCACTGTGGTGTCCCTGCCACCGGTGACAAAGGGTCACCGCTCGGTGTGGCCCTCAGGGGGCCGCCGGCTGTCCTGGCAGCAGGAAGAGGTGGGAAGCATGGTGCCGGCAGGAGCCAGCAGCCCGTGTTTACTCTGCGGGCCCAAGTCAGTGAATCCCATCCCCTTATCTCAGCCGCGCCAGGGCAAAGGGCGACGCGGGGCCTCATAAAGCGCCCGCTGCCAGCACCCAGCGGGGACCCGCCACTGCCTTGGGGACCTTCTGCACCCCACGGCTCCCCTGCCACATGGCAGTGCTGGGGAACTAGACCCACACGGGAGAACAGGGCTGACCCATGGCACGGGGAGGGCAGCTGGCCCTTCCCCATGGCCCCCGCTGCCAGACCAGGCTCCCACCGGAGCCCACGGCCCCAGTGCTGTTACCAGGGCCTGGCAGAGGCATTCCCTGCTCTGTGGCAGCTCTTTGTTGGCCTTGAAAGGGAAAAACACCCGGGAAGGGGCAGCCGCCCCCCGCCTGGAGCACTCCAGCCCTGCCGGGGGGCTAAGGAAGGTGGGGGGGCCCTGGCCACCCCACCAGGCTCGTGCCCTCCCAGCACCAGCAGTGGGGACGGGGCTTGGCGGAGAGGCATGCAGATGTTATGTACTGCTTTCCAAAAGAGAGAGCCCACCATGCAAAACAGACTAACAAATCCCTTTGACTGCCTGACATACTCAGGCAACACAGAGACCCCAACAGCACGAAACCCAAACGATCAACCTCACCCCCTCCATCACGGCCCACAATGCCGCCTGCTTGCCTTTACTGTCGTGCCTCACTCGACTGTCCTGCTTAGCCCAGACCTGTTACTTAAATTGCAAGAATAAGTCAAACCACCCACCGACACCAAAAATTACAGTTACTGCCAGATGACTCAAATATAGGCAGAGACTGAGAGGCCAACTGCCAAAAGAGGTACAGGTAGCGAATGACCATGGCTGGTGTAATGACAGACTCCTCCTTTATGGATAAATAACTGCTAAACGACTCCATAACCTGCAGCATGGAGAACCCCTCGGTAGACAGCATCGTCAAATGAGAGCGCCGACATATACAGGGCAGGAGACTGGGCTGCCCCAAGTTGCTTGCATACAGAATGCTGCTATTAGGTAACACTGCACTATGAAGTCTGGGAGCAAACGGAGGCGATGGAGACCTCAGGGTTCTGGAGGGTGTGTTTCAATGTACCTAAAGCTTTCTGAGATGAGACTTCGACGTCTGACATTTGGCCCCGCATGTTGTGATGTGGAGGCCCGGGCAGTTTACACTGCATCTCTTGTGACTTTGTCATACCTCCTGTTGCCTGTGGAGAGACTGAAACAGACATGAGCCAGCAGTGTGCCCAGGTGGCCAAGAGGGCCAATGGCATCCTGGCTTGTATCAGGAATAGCGTGGCCAGCAGGACCAGGGAGGTGATAGTGCCCCTGTACTCGGCACTGGTGAGACCGCACCTCGAGTACTGTGTTCAGTTTTGGGCCCCTCACTCCAAGAAGGACATCGAGGTGCTGGAGCATGTCCAGAGAAGGGCAACGAAGCTGGTGAAGGGTCTGGAGCACAAGTCTTGTGAGGAGCGGCTGAGGGAGCTGGGGTTGTTTAGTCTGGAGAAGAGGAGGCCAAGGGGAGACCTTGCTCTCTACAACTACCTGAAAGGAGGTTGTAGCGAGGTGGGGGTCGGTCTCTTCTCCCAAGTAACAAGTGATAGGACGAGAGGAAATGGCCTCAAGCTGCGCCGGGGAGGTTTAGGTTGGATATTAGGAAAAACTTCTTCGCTGAAAGGGTAGTCAGGCACTGGCACAGGCTGCCCAGGGAAGTGGTTGAGTCTCCATCCCTGGAGGTATTTAAAAGATGGGCAGATGTGGTGCTTAGGGACATGGTTTAGTGGTGGACTTGGCAGTGCTAGGTTAACAGTAGGACTTGATGATCTTAAGGGTCTTTTCCAACCTTAGTGATTCTATGATTCTGTGAAACCCAAATCCAACTGCAAAACCCGTCTGAGAAAGGCTGATGAACCCACCTCCCTTTCCCAACCACCCCCTGGTCCAAAAGCTTTAGAAACCACTTCTCCTGAACTTCCAGGGAAGGAAGCCCACTCCCTCTGACAGCTCCTGCCCTCTTTTTGCACCCCTGAGCCCCCCGTGTCGGCCGCTCCTCAGGAGCTGCTCTGCCGAGCTGTGCCCAGTGTTCTGCCAGCACCTCTTCTCCTCCATCTTCCTACAGCCTCCAGGCTCTGCTACAGGCCCACAAAATAAGTGAAGTCCTGATGCTTGTAATCAATGAGGGGCCTGCCACAAGCTGCAAAGGTTCTAGTGAAAACATGGTACTTTGTCAGTGATTGGGAAAGGCGAGGAGCTGTTCCATACCCTGAAAGACAGTGTGGTACTATATATGCTGCTGAACCTCGACTGGTCCTGAAGCCCTTACCTCAAACAGACACCTCCGCTTCTCTCAATGTCAAACCACACCTACTCAAATAGCTTAGACAGCTCAAAAGCTGCAGTCAACTGAAGGAACAGCAGAGCACTGATACCAGAGGAGCCCAGGAGCAGAATGAGCTCCCTGAGCAGGGGTTGCAGCTCCTACAGCCCAGGCCCTGCCCACCACCCTTCCTGCATTCCCCTGGGAAAGGGGACAGGCGAACCACCAGAAGGCATAAAGGCAGCCAGAGGAGCAGCAGGGAGTTTGCTCATCTGCCTTAAGCTTACAGCATGCAAAGCACTGAACAGAGAAAGGAACCCTTACTGCAAACGACAATACCAGTTTTGCTGCATACTGTGCAAGCTATTGACACCAACTCTTAACAGGGCTGCTGGTGAGATGATCTAGCAGGGGTTAAGGTGGACATCTTGTATGCATCTGTCTATGGGGTTTCAGCACTTCTCGAGAAAGCAGCAGGGACATAAGGCACACTGTCTTTCAGGGTATGGAACAGCTCCCGAGGAGCGGCTGACACAGGGGGGATGAGGGGTGCAAATACAGGGCAGGAGCTGTTGGAAGGAGTGGGCTTCCTTCCCTGGAAGTTCAGGAGAAGAGAAAGGGTTTCTAAAGTTTTGGGATTGAGGGAGTGGGGTGGGAAAGGGAGGCAGGTTTATCAGCCTTTCTCAGATGGGTTTTGCCGTTGGATTTGGGTTTTGATGATATCTGTTCTGGTTTAGTCTCCCCACAGGCGACCGGAGGTACAACAAAGTCATGAGAGATGCAGTGTAAACTGTCCAGGCCTCTGTATCACAACATGCAGGGCCGCATGTCAGACAAGTCTCATCTCAGAAAGCATTAGGTACATTAAGGGACATAAAAATACATTGTATACTATAATATACTGTGACGCCCCCCCCTACACTGCCCTTTGTGCCCTGGGGGCTACCGACAGACATGGCGCTGAGCCTGGGCAGCAGCACTGAGGGAAGTGTGGAAGGAAGACACAGACAGCAGCACAATAAAAGTACAAACAGGCTTTATTTGAGCACAGTATCCCACAGTCAAAAGCCCCCCCAGGCACCAAGATGCCCCTGCCCAAGCGAGGAGGGGGCAGCACCAGGCCTATGGCTCCAAGCCAGGGCAAGGGGCAATGCCAAGGCGAGCGGCAAGGGTGGTGGGAGAGGGGGGAGCTGAGGTGCCAGGGCTGGAGCCCTCCTCATCACCTAGGGGAGTGCAGGCTCTGCTCCCTTGCCCTGGCCAGATCCAGGGGTGGTGGTGCGTTTTGGGGTGCCTGGCAGGGTCCAGGCTGCTGGAAAGGGCCAGAACAAGCTGCAGCAAGTGCAGAAACACACCCGGGGTGATTCTGGACACCAGCGTGGGTATAGGGAAGAGGCAGCAGCAGTGGTGGGAGGAGGGCAGGAGTGGCAGAGGGCACGCACTAGGAACACAGGCTGCAGGACCAACACAGGAGAGCAGGCAGCTCTCCCCTCCCCATCCCTGCCCCGAACCCCAGGGGTGTCTCCCCACACACGGGTTGGGGTCAGAGCAGCCAAGGGAGCCAAGAAAGAGCAAGAGCCTGCAGCTGCTGAACCACGGGAGCCCTTTTATTGCACAGCAGAGCAGGTCAAGCGCCTGCCCCCAGGGCTCAGCCTGACCCAGCCAGCTGGAGCATGTGGCAGGAGGGACAGGTCCCTGGGAGCAGGAGGGAGCCCCACCATGTCCCCTCCGCTCCCCACAGACAGGCCCTGCAGCAGGGGCCAGGGCAGGGCTAGGTCCCAGACAGCCCAGGCTGGGTGGATGAGGCAATGGAGGCCATGTGCCATGGCAGAGGGACTGTGCCCAGCTCAGCTGGGCACTGCTGCTCCCCCTGGCACACTCCAGCCTTCACCCAGCCCTCAGGGAGAGCCTACGCCAGGAGCAAATGGAGCCAAGGGTGCAATTTGATCCCTCAGGGAAGCAGAGGAAGGGGTGAGAAGAGGAGGCAGTAGACGTGGGAAGGCAGCGACAGGCAGGAGTGCTGGGGCAGCACGGCCATGCCGGTGCTCCAGGCACCGCGATGTCTGCACAGGCTGTCCCAGTCCTCTCCCCACCTCCCACAAAAGGGGGTCCCTGGCTCCGAGGGGCCAGGGTGCGTCTCCGCTGGGCAGTGCCGCCTCGCATCACGTCTGTGCCAGCGAGAGCTCCTCCAGGCCTTCCTTCCCCAGCCGGTACCTGGCGAGGTCCTTGCGGGTGACCATGCCCACCACCTGCCGGGAAAGGGACAGGGTACAGCCCCACACTGGCATGCAGAGCCTGGGGACAATGGGAGCATGTCCCCCACTGCCAAGGAGCCTAGTCTGTCCACACACAGCGAGCAGGGACTCACCTCGTTGCGATTGTCCACAACCACCAAGTGCCGCAGTCCCAGGGCTCGGAAAAGCTTGAATACCCGCGGCAGAGATGCCTCCTGCAAGGCAGAGCAGGGCTGTGTCAGCTGCAGCATCCCCAGCCAGCACCCATCGCCCACCCATGACCCCCAGTATGCTGAGTGCAGGGGGGCCCCTGGCCGTTACCTGAGGCACAGTGTAGGGCGAGGGGTTCATGAACTCGCTGAGGTCGATCATGCACTCACGCTCATCCTGGGAGACGTGGATGGACTGGATAGGGGGGAAGCGGGGGTAGGCATCGCGGAAATCCTTCAGCTTCAGTCGCCGCTGCACCAGGCTCAGGTTGGCCCTTTCCACAAAAACCTTGGGAGAAGAGAGGCCGTCGGGGACCATCACGCAGTGCTGACAGGCACCAGGACCAGGGCAACACACAGGGGCAGGGAGGGAAGAGGGCAGGAGCGTGGGGCGGATGGACCATCTGCAGAAGAACAGCTGTTTCGCATTCACTCGGGGTTTGTGAGCCCAGTGGGGTGCAGAATGATGCTGGGGTCACCCCAGCACAGCATGGCAGCCCCCACTGTCTCCTCAGACAAGCTGAAGGAGATGACAGGGACCCTCCACCAGCTCCTCCCAAGCAAGGCAGGCACCAAGGGACCTGAGGCAGCAGTGGGACAGGGGAGCCGGGGTTCTGACCAACAGCCCAAACAGACTCCACACAGCATCACCCACCTTGTGCTTCAGCAGAACGATGAGCTGGGAACGCAGGATCAAACCCCGCAGTCCTGCCACCTGCGACAGAGCACCACACATGAGATGCGGCTGGGGCAGGGCAAGGGCCCCATGCCATGGCCAGCCCTCGGGTGGCTGACCCCCAGCTGCATCCCTCACAAGCGGTGCCCAGCCCACCTGCGTGGCGTCAGGGTTGCTCTCCACCACCGGGAAGCCATTGTGGTTAGAGGAGGTGTCGCTGAGGATGTCCACAACTGTGCCAACTCGCTCGATCCTCCGCAGGCAGGTGACAGGAGTGCTCATGACCTCCCTGTGGGGAAGACTCAGTGTGAAGCACAGTCCCACAGCAGCAAGCCCCAAATTCTCCCCTCTCCCCCTAGACATGCCTCCTCCCTCCCCATAACCTGCCAGGGATGCAGGGAGGGAACGCACCGTGGGCCCTGCTCCCCGCTGGGGAAGGGGCTGGGCTGGCGGCACTGGGGATGAAGCATGTCACCACCTCCATTTCATAGAATCACAGAATCATTAAGGTTGGAAAAGACCCTTAAGACCATTGAGTCCAACCGTTAACCCAGCACTGCCAAGCCCACCACTAAACCATGTCCCTAAGCACCACGTCTACCCGTCTTTTAAATACCTCCAGGGATGGAGATTCAACCACTTCCCTGGGCAGCCTGTTCCAGTGCCTGACTGCCCTTTCAGCGAAGAAGTTTTTCCTAATATCCAACCTAAACTTCCCCTGGCGCAGCTTGAGGCCGTTTCCTCTCGTCCTATCGCTTGTTACTTGGGAGAAGAGACCAACCCCCACCTCACTACAACCTCCTTTCAGGTAGTTGTAGAGAGCAATAAGGTCTCCCCTCGGCCTCCTCTTCTCCAGACTAAACAACCCCAGCTCCCTCAGCCGCTCCTCACAAGACTTGTGCTCCAGACCCTTCACCAGCTTCGTTGTCCTTCTTTGGACACACTCTAGCACCTCAATGGCTTTCTTGTAGTGAGGGGCCCAAAACTGAACACAGTACTTGAGGTGCGGCCTCACCAGCGCTGAGTACAGGGGCACTATCACCTCCCTGGTCCTGCTGGCCACGCTATTCCTGATACGAGCCAGGATGCCATTGGCCCAGTCCACCTACCTGGCCGTGAGGGAGTGGGACGTCACCGGGGCCTCCCAGTGCAGGAAGGGCACGCTCTGCAGCTGGATGTGCATGTCGTAGAGCCCCTGCAACGAGAGCCGAGCCATCAGGAGAAGCCTGGTGAGATGCCAGGGGGTACAGCCAGGCAGCAGCTCCCATCTGAGAGGGAGCACACACTTGTCCTGGCCCCCCCGCAGCTCCCCAGCACCCCCAACCCACAGCCTCTCGCTGGGTCCCAGGCTCCCAGTGAGCACACCAGCCCTCACCTCCACAAAGTAGTCTCCCACAATCTTTGCCGTCATCAGCACCAGCATGATGGGGAAACCATAGGTGACATTGCCTGTTGCCTCCATCATGATGACTGTAAGACTCAGTGTCATCCGCACTATCCCACCTGCAAGAGGTACCCGAGGGGTTTGGGGGTTTAGAGGGTCAGGGAAACATGGGGTGAGGGGATAGCAAAGCACCCAAGGCCCCTCAGTCTCTGCATGATGATCCAGGACTGCCTGCACAGGCAGGGGTGCCCTGGCCGAGCCCAGCCCTCACTTAGTGCCCCAGCGCTGCCCATGCTTGGCAGGGTTATTAGGAAGCCAACAGCCAGGCTGGCCTTCAGCTGGTCAAGAAGCTGCGCCAGGGAAGCACGGACTGCTTTTTCCCATGCCACCTTCAGCCCGACATGAGCAGCGGGTGGCCAAGACTGTGCCGTGGGGAACTCACCCAGCTGTGCGGCAGCTCCCATCAAGGCGTACTTCCCAGGGTCAGCCCAGATCTGAGCACAGGAGAGAGAAGGGGCTGAGTCAGCTGCTGGCTCCAGGGCATGCAGAGATAATGAACAGTGCTGTGGCCCCAAAACCCCCCTCCAAAGCGAGCAGCACCTGAGGCCGCCCGCACAGGCCAGCTGCCAGCAGGGCTCTGTCAGGACATGGGAAAGCCCAGACCCAGCTCAGGAAGACATCAAGCAAGGAGTCAACCCACTCCACACCTTTCCAGACTGCTGTGCTGGGCTCTTAGCCAGCTCCAGGCCTGCTGCCTGCCCAGCAGTGAGGAAGAAGGGCTGGGTGCTGCATCTCCTTCTGCCCAGTGCTCCTTCCCACCAAGCACTCACCGAGCCTTTGGTCAGGTAGGACAGGGAGATGCCAAAGAGCCTCCCCCAGGCAGCGCCGATCAGCAGGGAGGGGATGAAGACCCCTGCAGACACCGTGAGGCCGTATGTCCAGCAGGCCAGGAAGAAATACATCAGTGTGAACATGCCCAGCGTCATGGGGTTGTAGGAACCTGAGGTGGAGAGAGAATGGAGAGTCAGTGCTGGTCCCGCAGCCCAGAGGGCAGAGAGATGGGCTTCGGCCATGGGAGAACGGACAGCAGCAGCCCCATGACACACTCCCAGCACTGAAAGCCCCTCTCATCAGGTGCACCTTCCTCCCTGGCAGCACAAGCCTTTCAAACCGGCTTTTTAGGTTGTTTCTGCCCTCTCAAGGGCCCCGCCAGCTGGCTGGTGCCATCCCAAGCCCTCCCATCCCACCAAGTCTAGCACGCACCTTTCCTCCATCTCATGACCTGCGATGACCCGTCCCCTCCCAGCCCTGTGGTTCCCAGCCTCCTGTGAGGCAGCGTGACGAACTTCAAAGCCCTGAGGGACTGCCAGTGCTGGAGGATGAGGTCAGGAGGACAGAGGTGCTGGTGACCTGGCAGGGGTCCTACCGCCAGCTTCAGGACCAATTCAGCAGAGTAGGTCCTGCAAACCCCCTCCCGTCCCGCAGCTGCCACAGCTGCTCTGGCCAGTTCCAAGCTGCCCCACAGCACAGGCTGTGCCATCACAGCAAGACCCTGCTGTCCCCAGGACTCAGCCTACTGCTATTTTAGGATTGCAGAGCAGCTCAGTCTAGTTTAAACGAGTACTTTACAACCTCTTCACAGAGAGGTCAATGAACCAAAGCCCTGAGCCAGGGAGGACCCAGCACTGCAAGGAGTGCCCCCAAGACACAGGACAGTCATCACTTGGCTTCAGGTGGCCAAGCGGCACTCTCTGGGCTAAGGGTGTAGAAATTCGGAGCTGCCTGCTCCCTGCCCACGTGCAGCTGGGCACAAAGCTCAGACCAGCAGGCAGAGGGCATGCTATCATTACACTAGGTCCAAGGGAAATGGGATCTGGAACCTGGGAGCCAAATTGCATTTCTCAAGCAAATCCAAACCCCAAGATCCACCTCTGCAACCTGCCCAGAAGGTAAAGCCATTCAGGGGCAAGAGGCCCTGCTAATTAAGAAAACAGCCAGGGACATTTCCAGGACAGACTTCAGACAGCAAGTGAAGGTCAGACATGCTCCCACGCAACTCAGAAGCAACAGCTTGCAAACATGCATGAACAAAACCAGGTCCTTGTCCACAGGCTCCTGAGACCACAGCCCTTTGGCTGAGCTCATAGGTGCCACCAGGTACAGCATCCATCCCTCTTCCTTCCACCGCTGCAGGAAAGGGGCAGGCACAGTGCTTTGGTGCATCCCATCATGCCCTCACAGGGCCGTGCTGATCATCCCCTGCCTCATCCCACAAGCGGCCAGGGAACAGGTCAGCCACCTCACACAAGCCCAGCCCCACTCTGCTCACGTTCAAGGACCCGCTCGCTGGGTGCACAGACCTGGAGGGTCATGGAAGAGGTTGACGACACTCTTCTCAGGTGTGTTAAAGAAGGCAGTGGCCATGGAGTTGTACTCTCCATCAGCACAGAAAAGCTGAGGGAGAAGAAAAGAGGGAGTTAGAAGTGGCAGATCCAGGCTGCCCTCGGGCAGGGAAGGCTCAGGGGACATGTGCCGGCAAGGAGGCAGCTCTGGGCAGCAAGCACACCAACACCGCGCTTGGGTCTCCAGCTCTGCCTGCAGCAAAGGGCATTGACTGTGAGGTCCAGTGCCACAAAACCCAGCAGGGGCTCATCTCCCTGCTCAGCCCTCAGCCTCTGCCCAGGCTCAGGGTGCTCCCCACCCTGGGGGGCCGCTCTCCAGCATCTCCTACCTGCAGCGGATATGCTACCGTGCTCCCCTGGATGGGCTGGCAGTCTCTCGAGCAGTAAATCATGACAAACCCCACAGTTGCCGTCACTGCTGCCACCAGCATGGCCTCGACTACCTGGAGGCAGGGCCGGTGGATGTACCTGCAAAGGGAGCAGAGGAGCGAGGGTGGCACCCAGGAGTGCAGGCAGGATCACCTGCAGGCTGGCTTGGCACGTCACATCGGGCATGCAGACAGGTTGGCTGCCTCTGCTCCCTTCCCGGACCCTGCCAGGCTGTCCTGCCTCTGGCGAAGCTGTGGTGGAGACCTGGGGCAGGAGGCCAGCAGCAAGAGCAGCTTTGCCCAACCAGCTCCAGCAGACCTGCCTGCCTCCCCTGCACAGAGCTGGGCACAACTCCCACGGAAAGGTTGGCGTGATCTGGCTAGGGAGACAGTGCAGAGCCAAGCCCAGAAAGCTGCGGCCCGTGAAGGCCCAAGAAGAGTGATGCCCTGGAAGCTGCTGCAGGCCCCTCACCACTCCACTGCCACAGGTCATCCTTCCCTGAAGTCATGAGGCTGGTCCTGGTGTTTGAAAAGCTGGTGACAAGTATTGGCTGTGACAGACTGTGCTCAGATGGCTTTAGCAGCTCTCTCCATTCTCTCATTACTCTCAGAAGCACATAACAGTCAGGTCTGCACAGTGTTCTCACTTTTTCGGGTCCTCAAGTCACTGAAGGGAAATACTTAGCAGGGTCAGAGCAACAGTGGGATGCTGCGGGTCACAGCCTCGACTGCAGACAGCAAGAGACATCTTTGCCTCCCAGCTTCCAGGGGCTGCTGTTGCTCATGTTAAGTGCAAGATTACAGACTTGCTTTGGGAATTACAGCCCTCCCTGGCTGGGAACGTCGCTTTGAGGAAGCACAGAAGGCGCCAGCCAACCCATGTCAATCACCTTAGCTACCCATGAGCTCTTACCTGATCCGGAACATCGTTAACCAGTAATTGAGGGCATTGAACAGGGCCCCGAGGATGCCACCTGCAAATGCAAAAGAGGAAAGCTCAGCACGCAGGTCCGAGGCTCTCCTACAGCTGCCCAAGACACAAGGAACCCCTGAAGCTCAGGGAGACATCAACAACCCATCCAGCATGACCGGCAGCCCTGGGACACGTGGACGCTGTCCCTGCAGAGACAGCCAGGACCTGACACCAAGAGGAGCCTGGCATCAGCAGCGGAGTGGCTGAGGGCCAGTGTCACAGCACTGGCACTAGGCAGGCAAGGGACAGGCCAACTCTGTGGGGATAAGGGCAGCTCGTTTGAAAGCAAGGGGCTACCCATGACTGTGATGCACTGACCCCACTCAGTGACTTTGCAGTACATTGATTGAAGGGGCTCACTTTTTCCACAAGGGTAAGGGTTGGGCCAGGATCCAGCTCTCACCCCTGTGTAAACCCCACAAGCAGCCTCTGCTCCAGAGTTTAATGGATTTTCCATTCTCCCCAGGAAACTGATTCCGAAAGCTTTTTAGACCCAAACAGAGAACAGAGGGAATCACTCAGACTAATTGAAATTGGAAGAGCAGCACTCTCTTACCAACCACTCCCATAAAGATGAAGATAGGAATTTCCTGGATTGTGTATCCCATTTTCTGCAAGCAAGAAAGAAACAGGTTTCAGATCTCCTGGCCCATCTGCAGTCCCGCAGCCAGTCATTGCTGGGACAGCACAAGCCTGCACGAGCGAGCGGCTCCCAGAGCTGCCCCAAGTTGCCCCTGGACGCTCTGCAGCCCCCAGATCCAGCAGCGGCTGCAGAAAAGCCTTCTGCTGGGGTTGGTGGAGCTGCGATCCAGCCAGACCCCACAGCCTGCTAGGGCAGAGCCTGCCTCAGCCCTTGGGTGATGCTTTAAGACAGACTGGTGGCCCCAAGCTGCCATGGGCTGCTTCTGACTTCTCCAACAGAGCCCTACATGAGGAATATCTGTCCCATACCTCGTTATCAAACCTGCCGAAGTTGATGAGCCCAGGGCTGGAGAGGTCCCAAGCATTGCCGTGGTAAACGCTCAGAACAGAGTTCAGAGTGAACGTAGAGATCATAGAGGCAAAGAACTGGAAGGAGATGCAGCCCAGAGTCACTGCCAGACACCTCCAGCCCCGCTCCCTTACCACGTGCCCCTCGCACTACCCTGAACTGCCCCCCCAAGGCCCTTGGGTAGGGCTTGGTACCCATGGTGTGGTGGGGACAAGAGGCCGCATTCCCTGCCAGCAGTACTCTAGGCAGCTTACGCTGACCAGGGGCTTGCTCCTCCTTTTGCCTCTCTGTTGCCCTGGGGCACAGCCCAAGGCAGCTCCCTTGGAAAGGAGTTGGCAGCAAGATGGAGCTCAGCCAGGTCCAAATTCAGCCCCTGAGGACCAGCGCACAGAAGGAGAGCTGGGATGCTCTTCCCTGGGATGTATTACACACAGCTGCCTGGCTCAGGCAGGGATGGCAGGAGGCCTGGGGCTGCAGGGCATCGGGAAAAGGCAATGCCTCACACCGGAGCTGGCAGCCCTCAATTTACTGCTCCTGCTTTCCAGCACTTACAATTCTCCATGTCAGGAACTGGTTCCAGAAGGAAGCCCCTTCCTCCAAGCTGAAGAGGACACCCCCTGCAAATGCAAGACACCAACACCTTCACAAGGGGCGTGTGCCACAGACCCTTGGCTCACAGCACCAGCCAAGGCACCCACCCAACTTCATCCCAGCCCACGTGCCCCATGCTGCCCACACTTCACAGGCTCCAGCAAAGGGACCAGCAAGCCCACCAAGCCATCAGTGACGTACTGATCACAACGAAGCCCCTCCACTGCCCTCCTCAATCCCAGGGAAGCAACATCTGGGATCCAAGACAGATGACCCCCCTCCTCTCTTCCCAAGACCTGCGTGGTATGGCAGGACAGCTTGGAGCAGGGCCGGGCACTTCATGGGAGGGCTCCTGCAGTGCCCTAGGCAGATCCCAGCAGCTGCCTCCATGCAAGTGGGAGCAACCTCCTGACCAGATCCACATGCAGGCACCACTCAGCATCACAAGAGCCAAAACATACCCACAGGGGCACCAAATGCAGCCGAGACGCCAGCAGCAGCTCCAGCTGAGACAAAGTCCCTCTTTTCTGTGTCTCTGCGGAAGTACTCGAAGATCTGAAACACCAAAGCAAAGGCAGGTTCAGGGCTGGCCACGGGCATGAGTTTAGGGGAGACACAGGGTATGCCTTATATGACCCCAAGCCACCAGCGTGACCCCGAGGAACAGCCCGGTTTGGGCACAGGAGGGGCACATACAGCACAGCCCCTCAGGTCTCAACACCCACCTTGAAGTCTCGCTTTAAGGACGTGGATCTTCCCTGGGAGATCCCGGCAGCAATCACTGCTCCAGAGTGAATCATGGGTCCTTCCTGTGGGCAGGAGAGCAGAGTCAGGTCGCAGAAGGAAGAACTCCAGGGACAGTGAGGGACGGCTGAATGCTGCTCACCAGGTCGCAGCCCTGAAGAAATGGCTGGGAGGATTTCCCTCCGGGAAATACAGGCCTTGCCATTTTCCCCCCTTAAATCCTCATTCTAGCAAGTGGCTCCCATGGCCACCTCCTGTTCCCACCAGCACTCCCTCCAGCTGAGAGGACAGGGGCTTCCCTTGTCTGCCTTCAATCCCAGCAAGCTAGAAAGGTCCCAACAGGGCACACAGGTCTCCCCCATTGAACACCTGCAGGGACAACCACCGATGGACATAGGCTGCTGCTCTCCTGCCCTCAGCTGAGCCACACACAGGCTGGCTTGGTGGCACCGCATGCACTGGGGGCTGACACTGCATGCCCCGGGGGCTCCCCAAGCCTGGCCATGCCGCAGTCACCTTGGCCAGCAGACCAGGGAATAAAACTGGGAAGTCACTGCAGGGCCCCCAGCGCCCCATCCCCAGCACAGGGCTGGTGATGGGCTGCAGCACGTGTGCCAGCAGCGGGTAACAATATGGCAGCAGTGTGTCAGAGAGTGCTTTGTGCACATCACCTTCCCAACGGCCAGGCCGCCGACCACGGAGAGGATGACCCCACAGACTTTGATCACCAGGGTCTGCAAAACAGAGACGACAGGCACAGCACATCACATGGGTAGCACAAGGAACACGATCGTGGCAACCACGGGGGACACAGACCCAGTCAACTGCAGGGGCAGGAGCCAGCGACCTCAGGGAACTTGTGATTCTCAGCCCCTTGTTATGGCAATAGGGTTGGCCAACTTTCTTCTCGGCCAGAGCAAAAAATTACCCAAAGCTGCTCTTCCCAGCGGCAGCTGCCGATCGCAGGGCAGGAGGTTTAACCGCCTGACACTGGGGGGAACTGCGCCGGAGCCAGGCAGCGCAGCAGGGACCACCCCATGAGGACACAACACGCCTGGGCCAGCCCGGGGCGGGGAGGCCCATCATGGGCAGAAGGCACACATCCCACCCCCTCCTGCTTCCTACCTTGAGGCGGACAACGTGCGGGATCTTCACACCGTTGAGATAACATTTGATCTGGGGAATGCCGCTGCCAGCTGCGACGGGCTGTGGGGAGGAGGGAGAGGGTGAGTGTCTGCCATGTACAGGATGGGGACACGCTGGCCACCTTACCCCTGTCTCTCAGCACAGGGTGCAGCAAGCACACCCTCGGGGGGCTCAGAGGTGAGGCCAAAGCCTATCTACAGGCTCTGGAGGTGGGCTGGAGGGAGGCACCCACTGCCCCTCAAGGCAAACGTGCCAGGGAGAAGGAGCTGGCTGGGTTCTTGGGGGACACTAGGGTGTTCCCACCACCGTGGCATGGCAAGAGGCCCAGTGCTGCAGAAGGCTCACACCTGGTGGCCAGGGAGAGCAAGTGCAAAGCCACAAGGAAGACATTGCTGACTCAGAGTGGTCCGTAGGGAGCCATCGCCCCGTCCCAGCCATAACCGGCCCCAGTCTCTGGCTTGTCCTCTGAGCGTGTCCCTGAGGCACCCGATCAGCCTGCTCTCTGCCAGCACTCATGTACACCCAACGCAGAGAGGCCGAGCCAGGGCCGAGGCTTGCGAGAGCTGCGCCTGCGCCCAAGGCTGGAGCACAGCCTTTGCCCCAGGCTGCCAGCAAAGGGCAGCACATCCCATCAGTCTGACAATCCCGGAGAAACGTGACAGCATGGCTGGAGCCAACACCAAGGAACTGGGGCTACCAAGAGGCAATTTGGCAGAAATACATTTGCCATTACACAAACTTGCACGTTTTCTGGAGACATGATCCTGCTTCCCCCATGTAAAGAGCCAGGGCAGGAGGCACAGGGGTACCCCAACCCAGACCTGTTCCAAACTCTTACCTCTATGAAAGCAACGATCACAGAGCCCACCATCACCACGCTGGCATTCAAGGTGGCCCAGAGTAACAGGGAAAAAGACAGGCCCCCTTTCTCTGTGAACTTGTCGATGTCTGGGGAAGCAGCTCAAGGAAAGGCCAGTGTAGGTTAGGTACCATCCCTCCCACCATGATACTGCATCATTAAAATGCTTCTTGGGCTGCAGCAGCACAGCAGATCCTGCGCACTTAGGGCAGCCAGGGCTGCTGTGAGAAGCCTCCTCCGTTATGGCAGTGCCCAGCCACAGCTCAGCCCCGCAGAGCAGCCAGGCACCCGGCAGCACCTTGGGCAGCAGGGTCCGTGCCACCAAACCCAGGCGAGGAAGTGCTGCCCTCTCCCTCGGCACCCCTCTTGTGGCTACCAGGAGCAGAGATCCTGCAGCTCCTGGCTGGCCGGTGGCCATGGCTCCATGGGAGGATACTGCCCTTCACCACCCGGTACTTCAGCCCAGCCAGGTTCTCCACCACAATGTCAATGAAGCAAGCAACAAGGCCGGTGAGGATGCCAATCATGGCACAGATGACCCAGCGCTTGATCTCCACCGTCCGGAAAGCCTGATGGACAGACAGACATCAGACCCCGCTGCCACCCAGCCTGGCCCCCGCCAGCATCGGGGGTACTCCAACCCACCTGGACACCTTCCCCAACACAGCCCTAAGCCCCCACGGAAAACTGATGCTGACTGACCCAGGATTGCAAAGCCTGGCCACAATTTACTTATTTTAAGCCAGTGCCCTTGCCCCTCTGTGGGATCCCTAACAGCAGATGTGCTTTTCCAGCTTGCCTGCCTCCGTCAGGCCCCTCCTGTTGGGCTTCTTACTGCGACACTGACTCCCAAAGGCCCCAGGGCAGACGTTTCACATGGCTCCAGGAGTCCCTCTTCTCAGGGACTTGCCCCGTGCTGCCTGGCAATGCCACCATGCGCATCCAGGCTAGCTCCCATTCAAACCATCCTGTGCTAGGTCCTTGCTCCTGAGGTTTTACAGCTCATCACAAGCTGGTCAGTGCCCATAAACCCACCCCAGCTCAAGTGCTGCTTTGAGCACGACCTGCCCTGGGACGGAGAAGCCCCCCAGCAGCTGGGCAGAGGGGAATGGCTTCCCTGGGCCATCCCAGCTGCAGGGACAGTAGGCAACCAGGTTGCAGAAAGACTCACCGCATGGTTTATCCTCCTCTCCTCCTCCAGGAACAGCTGGTTTTCACTGTTGTCATAGTCCAGGCTCTAAATCAGGAAAGGGAAATGCTGTTACCATCTAGCACAGGGGAAGAGACATCCGTGTCAGGAAGGGCTGGCCTCAGACCCTCACCCCTGCCACTCCACACTCCTGTATCTTTTTCCTCTCTTGACCCTGCTCCTTCCCTGCTGGAACCCCTCTAGCTGGGCAGCCGCAAGCCCTCACCCCACGTACCTCACCCACTGCATCCCAGAGGGCAGAGCCAAGGGAGGGAGACGGGCGCTTACCTCATACTTGAGCGACAGGAGCTTCTCATTGTGGGGGATCTCGTTGGGATGCTGCCGAGGGAGCTCTGTCTCCTGCAGGACACGATGCACACGTTAGGAGGGCTGGGTCCAAGTCCAACCCTCCTTTCTGCCACATAACATCTGGTTTAGTGCTGTTTTCATGCTCAGGAGAGGCAGGGAGGACTGCAGAGACCCAAGCCCCAGTGCAAGCTGCCTGGCAGGCCAGGATCCAGGATGATTTTCCACCAGTTGATGGATGTATGGGACTTAAGGCAGCTGGAACAGGCTGTCGGGGTGCACCTTTGCCCACCACCTCTCCACCCCTGGGTAGGACGTTTCCCCACGGGGAGATGGAGGGTTTGCCCAGCCTGGTACCACACTGCCATGTTGATCCGGCGCTGCCTCTGAGCAGCTCCGCACTCCAGCGGAGGGCAACCTTTCACCTCGGCAGGAAATTCCTTCAGCAGAAAGCAAGGAGCTATTTCAAGCAGGCACACGATTTTGGGCAGAAACCAAATTCTGTTTCCCAAATGCCTTTGACTGTGCAAGCTGTTCCCAGCTCCGAATTAGGGCATTTACTGAGGATGCCGGAGGGGCCCCTGGGGCAGAGGCATCCTGCACCCTTCCCTGGCCCCGCGTTGAAGCTACAGCCAAAGCCAGCCCAGCCTTTCCTCCAAGGTGCCGGATTAAGACACGCTTCTTCCCATTTATGAATTCCATAAGAACTATTTAGCAAAACTCTTCTTCCCATTTGCTCTTCCTACAGCTCCAGAGCTGAGGCAGGAGCATCTGGGAAAGAAAAGCTTCTCAGGTGTGCATGGAGGGGGAATAAATTGAAACTTGAGAGTTTTTGCAAGATGCCCCGTCTGCCACTAACCCTGTCCCCAGGGCTGAGACATCTTCCCCCAGCTGCTGTCCCACTACACATTCCCTCCCTTGCCTTTGCACTGAGCTGGGCAGCAGGCAAGAGCAGCAGCTTGGAGCTCTCACGACAAGAAAGAAATCCCTTCCCACACCACTAGATTCTACATTTGCTCCCGCGGGAGGAAGGCTCCTGTGCCGGCGGGCTAGCGCTGGTGCTCAGAGAGGTGCAGGGGACCATGACGTCCTCGGGCCAGCGAGGCTAAGAGGAAGCAGCAGTGGTCGAGGCAGAGGGGCAGCCAGTTGCCTGTGCCCCGAAGGTTGCCCAGCTCAGGAGGAAGTGCTGGAGCCTTTGTGGGACAAGCAGGATGTGAGGGGGGGAACAAAAGCAGCCATTAGCGCTGTCAGTAGAAGAAGGGAAGTGGTGTCAGTAACAGCGGGCCCCTTTCTGTGCCACTCACCAGCTCACGGATGTCCTCGTTGAGGTCCACATTGCTCAGCTGTCCGATGCGCAGGAAGGAGGAAGGAGTGAGCTGAGGAGAGAAGGGAAAACGGGGTCAATTCCCGAATGTGCCGCAAACCTTGGCAGAAGGAAGGAGCAGGCACACAGGCGCTCGTGCTCTGTGCCTCTCGCTGAGCTCTGCCGGCCTGCCCACTGCCAGAGCTCCCCAAAGCGCAGCACCCACAGAGGACTGCTCTCAGAGGACACATGGAGGAGGCAAGACCCACAGCCCCAGAGGGAGCACGAGGCAGCAACAGTCTGCCAGGGTTTGAGCAAGCTGCTGCAATGTTAGCTAGCAGAGCCGGCTCGCCCCAGGGAAGGTGCCAGCCAGCAGCCCCAAGAGCTGGCGTGGCACCCCGACACAGCAACCGTGCAGCCAGCAAACCCATGCTGAGCAGCACGTTCCACACTCCCCTGGAGCTGGGGAGGGACAGACCCCCCGAACAGAAAGTGCCATCTCCACGGTCACAAGCACACCAAGACCTGCCGGGGCCATCCCTCAGCTCACACAGCCGGCCAGTGATAAGGGATAGCCGAGGGCACGTTTAGCTCTGCCATCTGCTCCATGGGAGCGGTTCCTAGCTGGGGAGACGAGCACATCGGCACGTTCATCTCCCTCCGAGCATCCAGGACCGGAGCGACAGCCGGGCCGGCTGCCAGCCAGCTCACACAAGAGGAAGCGGGGCATGTTGCTCCCGCACAGCCTTGGGGACACTGGCACCTCTCCAACCCAGCCCCAGAGTGATGCTGGGAAGGAGCCTTTGCAACTCCCTCTGGGGCAGCAGGTTCTCCTTTCTCTGATGACCACTCCGGCTCGTTACTGGTAGCGCAATTGCATAACATGGGAGTTTTTGGACTATTTGGGGCACCTCTTGTCTCCCAGCCGATGCAGGCAAGGGCTTGGGTTGCAGCCGAGCCAGCCTCCAGCCGGTCAGTGCTGCAAGGGCACCCAGCAGAAGCAGGCAAGCTGCCATCACCCCTCCGCCATTGTGAAACACAGGGATGCACAAGGGTGTGAGCAGCACTGTCACTAAGCACAGCCCAAACATCATTTCTCAACATTAAGATCTTTCCCTTTGAAGCCTCACCCCTCCCCAGCTGCCAGGCTAAAGGACTGGAGAATAAAAGAGGGATGACAAGCAACAGCAGGGCCCAGGCACGTTGGCCCCTCTCTGCTGGCAAGCCAGCAGATCCCAGATCAAGCCCCTGCCACTTTAATCCCCACCGATCCTGTCTGGAATGTGTGGGCCAGGGCAGCTGGGAGCCGCACACATCACCGCAGATGAAGAATATCCCTTTGTGTTTGCAGCCTGACCTATTTTCCCATTTCTCCATCTGCTCCACGTTCTCATTCACTCCCTGACCTGCAGGCAGGTTTTGCTCCAGCTTCTCAAACCCTCTTTGGTGCCCTTTCATCCCCAAAAGCCTGAGCCATGGCAGTCAGGGGCATCCCCACCAAGGGAGGCGCGGGACTGTGGATCTGCCCACAGGAGGGGCTGAGCACAAGGTGCTCCATGGAGCGGTTTTTGGACATGGGTTTGCCAAGACCAGCCTGGTTCTGGCTCCACAGTCCCCCTGGAAAGGACTCAGGTGGACTTTCCCAGCAGTCAGAACAGACCATCGTGGGCTCCTACAAGCCGGGCACAAACAAAGCTGTCACCTCCCCAGGGGAACGCAGATGGGAACTTACACAGAGTCACGAGCTGGAGGCAGGAACTGCCTGTTTCAGTGTCCGCTGGTGCCCAGCCTCTTCAGTGGCAGGCAGAGGTCCCAGCCAGGCCCCTGCCATCCTGGGGAGGGGAGGAACAACAGCGTCCTCACCCTGAAAC
The DNA here is from genome assembly GCF_047370975.1 of Nipponia nippon. Lineage (NCBI taxonomy): Eukaryota > Metazoa > Chordata > Aves > Pelecaniformes > Threskiornithidae > Nipponia > Nipponia nippon. Next base: position 7,798,904 of record NW_028262369.1, read on the forward strand.
CCTGGGAGGGACAAAGCTGAGACCTTGCAAGGGAACTCCCCTCCAGCCAGCTTTAGGAAGCACAAAATTTTAAGGTTCTTATTAGATGCCACATGTCAAGGGTAAGATCAAGGCAATGAGACACAAACCGCCACTGGCGCCGTGTCCCCTGCTCATGCCTGGGCTCAGGCCTCAGGTCCGATACGGGACCAGCCCTTCAGGGAAATCCCCCTTCTGCTAGTCACAGAGGTCCGCAGAAAGAGCAAATGGGGCCAAACCAGTGACACATCCCCCCTACACCCCTTCCCTATGGAGCAAGTGGCCACAGCACAGCAGATCCATTCCCATCAGATTAGGCAGCAGCAGGACCCAAGCACAGATGAAGGGAAAGGAGCTGCAGTTGGACCTGAAGCTGAACTTCGTTAGACAAGCAGCATGTTTTTAACATGCCCCCCCCCCCGCCCCGCCCCAAGTCCTGGCATCCTTCCAGCATCCAGATGGGCCAAGTCACTCCGTGAGCAGAGGGCTGGCTCCCATCTCGCCTGGCACGGTGATCACACGCTGGGAGGATAGGAAAAAGCTACTTCCATCAGCACCTGACTTCTATAAGAGGGCCAGGGGGGATTCAGGCAGCCAGAAGTTAAGACAGAAGACTGTGCACGGCTCAAAGATTCACAGAGCACATGGATGGCACTACCTTCCTTTGGATGTTTTTCAAACTCAGGCCAAGACAGCTGCTGATCCTGGGCACACATGATGTTGGTGTGACTGCAGTACGATTATCTCCACATAAAAACACGCACTGTTGCCAAAACCCAGAGGACACACAGGGCTTAACAGCTCTCCTGTCCCAGGAGAAGCTCTCAGGCCAGCTGAGCCTGGCTCTGAGAGTGGCACACAAACAGTGGTGGCACTCAGCCATCAGCACTCACCCCATTTCAGGGGGTAATGCTAATTCCTTACCCATTTTGAGCGCTGCAAAGAGATGCCTGGAGCCTTGATATGGACCAATACTGCTTAACACCTCTGTTAGCCGGGCAGTTGGTACACTGGCAGGCAGGGCTGCTCTTCAGAGGGACCTCACCAGGCTGCAGGGGAGCCCCTGAAGTTCAACAGACGCAAATACAAAGCCCTGCACCTGGGAGGGACATGCCCCGGTGGTTAGAAAGCAGCTTTGCTGAAAAAGTCTTGCAGCAAGCTAGTAGATGAGTTGAAGAGGAGTCAGCAGCACACAGCTGCAGCAGAGGTGGTCGACCAGCTCCTGGGTGGTGCAAGACCACAGCCAGGAGGTCTGGGGAAGGGATCCCACTCCTCTGCTTGGCACCTGCCAGAGCACGCCTGGGACTCGGCACCCAGTTTGGGCTCCCCAGGCCCAGAAAGGCACTGAGACACTGGAGTGAGTCCAGCAAGACAGCCAGGGGCTGGAGCATGTGGTAAGACGTATGAGGAGAAGCTGGGGCTCCTCAGGGAGATCTTGCCATCTCGGGTCACCTAACAAGAGGTTACAGAAAAGACGGAGCCAGACTTTCCTTGAAGCTTCGCATCGATAGGACAAGAAGCAGTGGGGAGGCTGCAGCAAGGAAACTTCTGCTTAGATATCCGAGACAAATGTTCACTCCGAGGGTGGTGACACACTGAAGCTGGGGGCAGGCCCTGAGCGACCTGGTCTAACAGATCTGCTGCTCTTAGCAGGGGCTGGGCTAGAGACCTCCCCTTCAACACGCTGCCACCCATTCCAGCAGTGCCTGAGATGGGCAAGAGCAAACTCAGGATCAATCTCAACAAGAAAAAAAATCTGGCAGAAGGTCTCAACCACCACCTTCTACTCAGGCCCCAAAAGGACCATCTCTGAGGTCAGGCAGCAGCAGCTGAATGCAGACCCCAGCACCAGCCTGGACCATCACGGGTCAGGGTGGGGACAGCAGCACTGCTGCCAGTGTCCTGGTTTGGCAAAGGTGACAAGAAGCCACACTGATATATGTGATACCACAGCAGTGTTTTACCTCCAAGCAGAGCAGTCAAAGAGCAGTCCCTGTTTGTAATAGCAGAACGACTTCAGTCGAGACTAAAACGCCACAGAACGAACCCAGGCTGCGTGCCCAGCGACCTGGCCGTGCCTCCCAAACATCACTCTGAAGAACCGTAAATAGGGAGTGTTTGACTCTGTTCCACAGCAGATTTCCACAGGGACGAGCCAGCAAGGCCGCTCCCTGCAGGACATCACCCACCCCCAGCAACCACCGCCTGGCGTGAAGACACCCCCCATTACACTGCCCCTTATCACCGTCCTGCTGCTTGCTAACAAACTGGAAGCACACGGCTTTCTGTTATCAATGAGATAAAGTGTGGCGCAGACTGCATCAGGAGCCCACAGCAGTATTGCAGATGCAGCGGGAGGGGAGGAAGAGGATTTCCAGCACTCAGGGCCCTCTTGGCCCCAGTGTGCTTTGCTGAGGAGCCCCTGGTACCTGGTCGGGTGGGAAGGACGACTCCAGGCTGCCAGGCTGTCACCGGGTAGCTCACTGCCAGGAGAAGCCCTGGCTGTGGCAGCGTATGGGGCAGATGAGCTGCAGGGCTCTTGAAATCCCCCTCCTCTGACACACCACCACAGCTGCGATGGGTTTCAAACCAACACAGCCATGATCCTCAAAACACACCACACCAAGAGAGAACAAGGCTCCTCACCTCCAGGCCTGTAAGGGGGGAGAAAGCATCTGGACTCTCCCCGTGGCATCACCAGTCAGCTACAATTTTGCTTCCAGCCTCCTGCTGCCACTCCAGGGCACAGCTGCTCCTTGCCCCTCACCTGCACGAGGCCAGGAGATGCCGTTATTGTCCTGGCCCACCTGCCTTTCTCCGGGCACCTTGTCCCATGCGTCCTCTCTGCAGAGAAGCAGCGCAAGGTTAAAGTGTCGCCGCACCCCCCAATGGTGCAAACACCCAGCAGAAAGCACTGGGCTTGCTAAAACCCCTCTGCTTGGGGAAGCTCCTGCCACCACCCAAGAGCAGCAGCTTTCTGGGGAGGCCAGCTCCAGGCTCCCAGCAGCAGGCAGGCAGGGACAGGCAGCCTCTCTGCCGGTGCCCAGGGAATGCGCAACCTGCAGCCCATCTGCCAGGAATCAGGGCTCACCCAGCTGACTTCTCTTTTTCTCCCTCCCCCCCGCCAAGATTTTCCAATTGCAGCAAGCGTGGCAGCCCTCCCGCATCACCACCCAGCCACAAACGCTGCGTTTTATACCCTGTTACTTGAAGTTAAAGACAAAACCAACAACATCTAGAGATGCAGAATAATCACACAGGGGTTAAGAAGGACGAGCTGCCCAGCAGCAGCAGCCTGGTCCACATTTTGGTGTCCCCCTGCCCGCACGCTCTGGAGCAGGAACGTTATGCCAATCCCAAAGTCAAGGCATTTGAGCACAAACACAGAGCATATCTTCGAGGGGTAGCAATGGAGAAGTGTTCTTTTTCAAAAAGTGCTTGATGATGGAAATTGGCTGCTCTTACTAAAATTGTCCACCCACTTTTCAGCCTGGGAGTCAATGCGCACGGCTCCAGAACAGGGGAAAGGGGCACCCCACGGTAGGCATGATGCTCAGACATACAGGCAACCTCTCGCTTCTTGATATTCTTGAGGCATTAGAAAGTCCTGGTGAGAGGATAAAGGCTTGGTCAGCTCTGGAGCAACGCTCAGCTGGCCCAAAACCAGAGGAGATCTCAGGGACAGCCCTGTAGCATCCCCTCTACACAGGCGTGTTTATCCAGCCCCTCCTCACCTCCTGCCCACAAACACTCGATCTCAGTCTCTTGCAGCAGTCAGCCGGGGAACTACAGAACCGTGTTTCCTTTTGTCACTTTAAGATCACTTTCATTTCCATTAAACAAGCACATGAGAAATGGAAGAAACTCCACTGGGGGCATTTTTATTGCATTACCACAACCCAAGTTTAAGTCTCCCGTGAGCTAAGCAGCTCCAGTCCCTCTTTGTTTCTCTACCAAAGCTGTCCTGCCTTCCCACTTCAATCTATATGACTATATGGCATTTAGGTCAAAGGACCATCCGAGGCAGACAAGCAGCTGCCCTACACTGAAAGGCAACCAGCACTACGGTGACAACCCCGCCGCCACTGTCGGGTCAGTGCCACTGCCAGGGGCATGTGTGGTCTGGAGCTCAGGCAAGGCACTCGCTCTCCTCCTTTGCTAAGGAAAATGCCATGTAGTGCGTTGTCACCAGGTGGGGCCTGAGCCGTCCGCACCGCAAAGGGATGCGGTGACAATAAATCAGGTCAGCAAGGCCGGGTCTCTGCTGTAGGGGGGGTCAGGCATTTCCTCCGAGTCACCAGGAAAACCCTTTCCTAACTGACCCACAGCCACGAGACCTGGTTAATCCCTATGTTAACACCCTTCAGACCTGCAGAATTCACCACATGGTCTTTAAAGACAACCTGTGCTGTAGATACACGGGGTCCTGTTGTACCGTTTGGGAAGATTATTTTTATTTTCACACCAGGACAGCTGCAATGGCACAGGCGACTCCTTCCAGCCGCCGTGCCCTGCTCCCGCAGCGCCACGCTAGGGACTTCCAGCCTAACGAACCCTGCATTTCCCTCTAATTAGCCTGCTGTTCTGACTTGCCCAGGAGCAGGGCAGCACAGAACCGTGCTCAGCGAGACGTTCCTGCTAACAGCTGCCAAAGGCTGGCACCACTCCTCCTTCTATAAGCTCAGGTCTCCCAGCAAACCCTTCACAGGAAATTCAAGGACGTCACCAGGAGGCAGCTCCTCTCCCACCCGGTGCTGGCATGGAAATGTCCCGTGGACCCAGCCTGACATCCCACCCAGACCATGGCCCAGCCCACCCAGCCACAGCTTTGCTCTGTAACAGGCACCGAGTGCCTCGGCCAGAGCCATGGCGTGCTTCATGTGGAGGAGAGACTGCAAGGCAGACTGCCTGAGTAACAGCCTCTGAGTACACCGGAGAGAAGTTTCTGTTCAGTTAATTACCCAAAATTAATTTGCAAGAAGGAATTGGCCTGCGTTTGTGATACATTGCACCCTGGACTTGCTTTTTGCCAGCGTAGTTCCATACATACTGCACGATGTCCACCACCATGCCAGCATTAGACGCTCTTGTGTTTGAGCCCGACACGTTGGTTTGGGCATCAGCAGCGTGCCAGGCAACAGGCTCTCTTGCGGAACGGTATTTTTAGTAGAAATGAAGAGGGCAGCCCCAGCAGGCAGGAGCAGCCCCTACTCAGCACAAGGTCCTGCTGGCAGGGGCCATCTCGGCTGCACCCACGGCCGAGGAGCGGGCAGGAGCAGGGTCCCGGCCGGGCACCGGCACCTGGCGATGGGAGCCGGCCGTGGCGGGGCCACCAGGCGGGCGCGAGGCCGTGAGTCAGCCCCCACGCTCAGATTTTCCCCCACGAGTGACCCGAGGGCCCCGTGCCCCGGCCGTGGCTCCCTCCTCGCTTCTCCCCGCGCCGGGCCCTGCCAGGTTCGGCTTTCCCCGGCTTCGGGGAGCCCAGAGCGGGCCCGAACTCCCCCCGGAGCTGCTCACGGAGCAGAGCCCCGGCGCCCCGCAGCTCCCCGCCGGCAGCCCCCGGGCAACGAGCGCGGTTAAACGCTACAGGGGAGGGGGACGCGCACACGACCCCGGCCCCAGCTCCCCTCCGGCGGCGTCCCGGCGCAGGGAGGCCCGGGACGGGGCAGACCCGCCCCCCCCCCCGGGTGCCGGTACCGGTACCCACCTGCCGGGCGCCGCCCGCCGCCCCGGGGCCGGTGCCGTTGAGCAGCGGGGTGGTCTCGCCCGCGCACCCGTCCTCGTCGTCCTCGTCGCGGTCGCGGCCGGACCAGGACACCTTCTTGGCGACGTTGGCCATGCGGGGCGGCAACGGCGGCGCACACCTCCGCCGGCCCCTGCCTCACCGGCCGGTCATGTGACCGCCGGGCCGCCGCCCTCACGTGAGCGCTACGGCGGCCGGCGGGGGCCGCCCCGCCCCGCGGCATCATGGGAGTTGTAGTCCCGCCCGTAGCGCCCTTCCCCGGAGAAGGGGCCGGAGCCCGTCCCCGGAGGCGGCTGCGGGACAGGCCGGGGACGGGCTCTGCTGCGCTGGGGCCTGACGCGGGCGTGACAGCGGCGACGGCAGCCCGGGAAGCTGCAGGACGGCTGCAAGGCCTTGCCCCACGCTAGGCCCAGGCGCACCCTCTGGCTGTCAACCAGGCAGCAAGGCCCCGCCGCCCCCGGGAACACGGGGCTTGGGGAGCGGCCAGAGCCGGCGCTGCTCCTACTCTCCAGGCAGAGAATTTGGCAGGGCAGCCGTTTCGGAGCGCGTTGTGTGCTTCGCTCGAGCCCCCCGGAGCAGCACAGCTCTGCCCACAGCTCCGCACCGTGCGAGGAGCCCCTCCGGCGGGGGCCGGGCCCACGGGACAGGCGGCGGCTGCTCCGGCACCGCTGGCTCACTCCCGGTCACGGGCTTTTCCGTGCTACAGCCTCCCCGCCGGTCTGACTCAGTGCCGGCGGTGGCAGGGGACAGGCAGCAAGCGCCCGCGCGTGACCCAGGCCAGGCCGCCCTGCAGCCTGCGCTGAGCAGCTCCTGCCCGGCTGTCAGTGCCGCCGAGCGTCACAGGGCAGAGCAGCACCAGGAATAAATGAGTTTTCTTTCTGCCCAGAGCATTTTAATAGGAATGACGGGGCTGTACATCCTCTGGGGGCAGGAGCTGACGACCTCCCAGCTTTGGGACAGGCTCGAGGACCGGGTCCCACCTCTCTCGTACCCTGGCTGTCAAAACCCCTTTTCCTTTTCCCGACCTCCAGTGGTCCTGGTCATGAGACAGTCCCTCCGCCTGGTGTCCTGTCACCCTGGGAGGATGTGGCTCGTGCCGGCCGGGCACCGTGAGCCAGCCCTGACCACTGGGAGCTGGCACCGTTCCCACTGCTGGGCTCGCACAGCCAGTGCTGGAGGCAAGGGCATACCACCCTCCACACCCCGCCCTGCAGGGAGGCATCAGCCAGCTTGAGGAGGTGACTGGGGGGCAGCGCCCTGCCGGTCGCCATGCTGGCCACCTCCCCGGGCAGGAGAGCCCAGCTCCAGAGGGCCAAGCCAGCCAGGCAACCCACAAAGGCTTCCGTAGTGCTGAATCGCCCACCAGGGTGGTCCTGCTCCCGGCCCAGCACCAGCGAGCCGCCAGCAGGAATTTCATAGCCCTGCTGGAAGCTGGAGCCAGTGGCCAGCAGCTGCCTGTCTGCATAGAAGTGGTATCGGCCCTAGCCAGAGGACCAGGTGAAGCAGAGGTGGTGCCACTTGCCATGCAGGAGCAGTGTCACTGGGACCTCCTGAAATTCCCCATCCTGATGACGAAGCATGAGGAGCCAGGGCCCCACCACGGCCACACACGGCCAGCTCGCTGCCACCATCCTCAGTGGTGTAGGAGAGGAGGGCACCGAGGCGGAGGGCTGGTGTGGCCAGCCAGGTGCAGAGCGGCAGCACCCACAGCCCCTGGTGTGGCCCTGGCCCCAGGACAGCCACACGCTCAGCTGAGGTGCTGGGGAAGAGCAGGACAGCGCCAGTGCAGCAGGCTGGGGAGTTGGGCACCAGGGCGGGGGGCCCATACCTACCCTCTCCTGGTTGCTGGGGGCCGGCGGCTGCTCCTAGGGGACCGCAGCCATGGTGGGGAGTGCTGGTGCCACATCCTGGTGCTGTGTCGTGAGGGGGCTTCGCATTCTCCCCGGGTGCTCCACCGGGCCCGACGTTGGCCAGCAGCCACTGCCCTTCCTCCTGCCAGCATTGCTTCCACCGCCTCGCCTTCAGGGGCCGAGGGCTGGGGTGCTGGGGGCCACCTTGCCCTGCAGCTCCCGGTCCAGCTGGCTGCCCCAGCTCCAGGCAGCGTCCGGCAGGCCGTGTGGCTTGGTGCCAGTCTCCACCGGTGCACCCGGTGGGTGGGTGAGTGGGCAGTGTGGCAGGCTCAGGGCACCCACTATCCCCTCCAGCCGCTTCAGCCTGCGGTGCAGCTGCTGGCCAGCGGTGGCCAGGTGGGCCAGCGTGGTGTCCAGGGTGGCATGGGCAGCAGCGGCCACCTCCGCCTGCTCTGCAGGTGAACCCACGTCCCCATGCCGGGCTCCTGCGGTGCCACTGACCCCCAGCCCGGCCTGAAACGCTGAGTGCCCCCCTGGCACAGGCTGAGCTGGGTCAGGCCACCCTGCAGGGCAGCAGCGAGGAGTGGACAGAGGAGCAGCACCGTCTCTGCCATGCCACTGCCGGACACTTTCTGCCTGCATGGCAGGGCCAGCCTTGGCCCCTGCAGTGCCCCTCCGGGGCGGCCTCCACCATGATGAGATCTGCAGCCACCGCTGGCGCACCCCAGCAGCCGCCAGCCCCGTGGCCCTGGGCCAGGCACTCTGCGGGGGCAGTTGGCCCCGACCCAGGAGCTCCCCGGGGCTCCGGCTGCCCGGGTGAGGGGCCCGGCAGGGGGTGCTGAGCCGTGGGGTGGGTATGGTGTGGGGGGGACCCCTGGGCGCACGGCCTCAGCAGGCCCGGCCATGCGGGGCAGCTCCCGGAGGGCAGCAGCGTGGGGAGCCTCAGAGTGACATGCTGGATGCAGGGCAGGGTGGGCAGGCAGGGCAGTGCAGGCAGGACAGGACAGAGCAGAGCAGGTGGGGCAGGACAGGGCAGGCAGGACGGTGCAGGCAGGGCACGGCAGGGCAGGACAGAGCAGGCAGGACAGGATAGGACAGAGCGGGCACGGCGGTGCAGGCAGTAGGCGGGGCTTCAGGACCGGGGCGGGGCTTCAAGTCAGGGGCGTGTCCTGCGGGGCGGGGCGGTGTCCCCGTGGCCCCACCCTGGCTGTGCAGAGCAGTTTTGGGGAGCGCACCCCGCACCCCTGGGGGCTGTGCCCTGCCCGGCCCAGCAGCTTCTATCCCCAGGCTCGCCCTGTGTCGTGCCTTCAGCAACGCGATGATCCTGGTGGAGCTGGACGAGGGCGCAGGTAGGGCCGGCAGCACACGGAAAGCCACCAGAGCCCTGCATGTTCCAGCTTCAGCTGCTCAGGACCCTGTCGTGGTTTAACCCCAGCTGGCAACTGAGGCCCACCCAGCCGCTCGCTCCCCCACCCCAGTGGGATGGGGGAGAGAATTGGAAGAGTAAAAGTGAGAAAACTCATGGGTTGAGATAAAGACAGTTTCACAGGTAAAGCAAAAGCAAAAGCTGCACACGCAAGCAAAGCAAAACAAGGAATTCATTCACTACTTCCCATCCCCAGGAAAGCAGGGCTCTATCACGCATAATGGTTACTTGGGAAGACAGACGCCATCACTCCAAATGTCCCCCCTTCCTTCTTCTTCCCCCAGTTTATATACCGGGCATGACACCATACGGCATGGAATAGCCCTTTGGCCAGTTGGAGTCAGCTGTCCTGGCTGTCCCGCCCCGCCCCCAGCTTCTTGTGCACTGGGCAGAGCATGGGAAAATGAAAAGTCCTTGACTGGTGTAAGCACTACTTAGCAACAACTAAACCGTCAGTGTGTTATCAACATTATTCTCATCCTAAATCCAAACTACAGCGCTACACCAGCTACTAGGCAGAAAATTAACGCTATCCCAGCTGAAGCCAGGACAGCATCCACCCCTTATTCCATACCATTTACATCCCGCTCAGGTCCCACACTATCCAATACAACCTCATTAACCACCACCCCCTTCCCATCCTTTGATACAATACACAGGTATCATTCCCTTCGTCTATGGACCACCCCTGTGAAATGCCTGTAAAATGTCCACAAAATGTCCACTGAGTTCATTTATTCCATGACTTTGGGCTCCATCCGTGATGGTGGTCACTCAGGACAGGAGAGGTGGTGTGCTGCATGGAGTTACTGGGCACCAAAGCCAGCTCAGGTCGGGTCACTGCTGCCCTTGCACCGCTTCTTGTAAGACCTGTCCTCCACTGGTTCAGGTGGTTCCTGCTATAGGAATTCCTATAGCGTGCAGCTCAGATCATGGCTTACAACAATTTAAAGGTATTTCCATTACAGTCTCCACCCCTGGCCCCTTTGGGCCAGACCATAGGGCTTAACATTGCAATGAACTCCTCCCCTTGCCCTTGCCCCGGCTTGGGCTTATCCACAGACTGCAGTCCCTTAGGGGTGTACCTGCTCCACATGGAGCCTTACCTGTGAGCCACAGTCTCTCCAGGGGCGTACCTGCTGTGGCATGGACTTACCCACAGACACAGTCTGTGCTTTGTATTTTTCTGGACTTCCTGACTTCATTGAAGATGGAACCTTGTTTTTTTCCACCAGTTTTGCTGCATACTGTGCAAGTTGTTGACACCGTCTTTTAACAGGGCTGCTGGTGAGATGATCTAGCAGGGGTTAAGGTGGGCATCTTGCATGCATCTGTCTATGGGGTTTCAGCATTTCTCAAGAAAGCAGCAGGGACATAAGGCACACTGTCTTTCAGGGTGTGGAACAGCTCATCACCTTTCCCAATCGCCGACAGAGTACCATGTTTTCCCTACAACCTTTGCAGCTTGCGGCAGGCCCCTCATTGATTATAAGCATCAGGACTTCACTTATTTTGTGGGCCTGTAGCAGAGCCCAGAGGCTGTAGGAAGACGCAGAATGCAGGGCACAGCTCGGCAGAGCAGCTCCTGAGGAGTGGCCGACACGGGGGGCTCAGAGGTGCAAATACAGGGCAGGAGCTGTTGGAAGGAGTGGGCTTCCTTCCCTGGAAGTTCGGGAGAAGAGAACGGGTTTCTAAAGTTTCTCAGATGGGTTTTGCAGTTGGATTTTCGGCACCCCCACAGCCCAGGCAGGGCCCGCAGCCCCAGAAAACCACCCCCCACCGCTGAGTGCCTTTCCTCCAGCCTCGCCTGGAGCCTTGTCCCAAAGCAGTGGCCTTTTCCCGCAGGGAGCACCCGGGGCGGGACAGGCCGAACCAGGAGCTCACCCCACTGGGCCCTTCACCCCCTCAAGCCACACAGGTAGAAACCAGTGTAACCTGCCAAGCCCACCCTTAGATCCTTACTGGAGCCGCCTGGGCCAGCCCAGCCTCGCCTGCAGCTGGGACCGAGCTAATTGCAGGGTCACATCATGGGGCAGAGGCACTTGGGGGTGCCCTGGCAGCAGCCCCTCGCCCGCCATGGGCTAACAGCCCCGCAGAGCCCCTCCAGCGCTCCCCGCCGCCCCCTCCCCGGGCCAGGGGAATGGGGTGCCGTGCCAGCTGCCCCCGTCCCCTGCTCCTTAGAAGAGCAAATCTACCACTTTCCCTTGGTGAGGAAGCTGGGGCACGTAGGATTCAGTGTGGCCAAGGCCAGATTTTGATGGTAACAGTAAAAAGAGGATGGTGAAGAAATTTTCTGGAGAGGCTAAGGAAAGGTGGTGGGTGCTCATCTTTCCTATTTCAGGATTAAGTACTAGATGTGTTCCCAGGCTGATGGCTCGAGAAGGTGTAAGAGGAAAAGCTGTGTCTTAGAGAAAGTCCATGGGAGGCAATTGTGCTGCTCCTAAAATGTGGGACAACACCGGATCCCCAAGCCTGTCTTTGATATCACAAGAGGAACCTAAACTCCAGGGTTGTATGGGTCACTCCAGCATGTCTGGTTGTCCTGGCTAAGGGGTGAGACAAAATTAAAAGCAGGAGCCAGGTCTATATGTGGAAATGTAAAGGAAAGGCAGGTGCCATGAGAAAAATGGATATAGTTAAAAAGACACTGCTCTTGGTAGTAGGATTTTGGAGAGAGCTGCGTGGACACAGTGGAGGGAAAGTCAAAGATAAAAGATAAATGTGGAAGAATTATGACAGCATAAATATGTTACTTCTGCTACAAAAGCACTTACGTGTTATTTCAAACAGCCTCTGTCTGCAGCTTTGTACAGAGTACGTCTGCAAGGGCTCTTCTGTGGGCCTCTGCCTGAAAACTGCACAACATGGGCTCATGCAAACAGCTTTTGAGATGACTTTCTTATCCTGAGAACAAGGAAGGGATTCGTTCCAGGTACAGAGCATTAGCTGCAAGTCACAAAATTCAGTTGCTAATATCACTAGGAATCGAAGTATTTTTAACAGGGTTGATGTTAGTAATTTTAGGGTGTCTTCTGAAGAGAGACATAAAAGGAACTACAAGGATTTAGACTAAAGTCTCCTCTGCAGCTAGTGGAAAATTGCAAGAAATCTTGCATTATGTTGAGTTTAATGTCTGCAATACAAAGCCTTGAACATGCCAGACATCACCTGGCCCAGCACGCCCAGTCAGACAATCACATCTCTTACTGGGAATCAGATGGGGGACATTCAGGAATTATCTAAGGAGGGAAGACCTGCAAATTGTGAGGTTGCTCTGTCGTGGTCTAATATTGGTTCACACATCTCTCCTGGGACACTGATATTGGCTGGCAGTGGTGGTTTTGCTACAGGCATCTGCAATATTGCAGGGCAAGGTTGTTCTTTCACCTCGGTGTCATCTCTGTGACGGAGCTTCAGCAGCAGTGACAGCAGTGCCACCAGGTCTAGTGTCTCAAGAGTGTCCCTGATTTTGCTAGATGTGAAGTTAGCTTCAGGTTTGTGTTGTGGTGGTCTGACAAGGCAAAGGGACATCTTGAAGCAAGGCCACTGCGGACAGTGAAATTATGAGCCGAAGGGCTGATGTTGCTCCAGGTGGTTGCACTGCGGCATTTGCATGTGTTGTATCCTAGGACTGAAGCTTGTTTTGTGGGATAAAACCCAAAAGCTGCCAGTCTTTTGCCTAGGGTTGCATCTTACCTCACACACCCTGCTAAAAGGTGAGCGATAACAGAAACTACCCGCACATTATTAGCCAGTCAACAATTTTGTGATGACAGTCAGAGACTGAGAACAGCACTGGGAGGCAGATATGCAATTCCCAATTGCTTCAAAAAGGAAAAGCAACCTTGACCTGATGTAACACGGTGTGCAGTAACAGCAGTTGCATACTTCTCACTAATTCAGGGTGCCCTGTGAGCCTCGGATGAGTTGTAACCAGATCACACATACCTTTACTCCTGCTGGCCTCAGAGCCTTGCAGCATAATGCCGGCTGGTTAATGCGAATCCCCAGCGAGGAGGGGGATGCTCAAATCGCCATCTTGCCTTGGGGCTCAATTTCTGGAGGCTGATGCCACCTCACACCTTCAGACTGCCCCTAGAGTTCCCTCTCCTCACAGCTCTGAGTTCTGCCCAATGTGCCCTCAAGCTTTCTGCTATGTTTTTGGTAGGCAATTTGTATGGTCAAAAAGGTCGATCGCACTGCCGTAATTAAGATGATGCCAATCTAGAATAAATGACTTTACTCATTTGCATGCCTGTTACAATCATCACCTTTGCTATAACAGCATTTGCCTCTGAAGCTGACGGAAAATCTCTACTACTGCTGAGCTGTCCTGGAAGGGGTGGGACATTCTGATCCCCTGAGGAGGCAGCGATGGCGATTTGTGCAATGTACCACCTCACCGACACCAGCACATCTGCACCCAGGCAAAAGCAGGAGGGAAGAACGCACCAAGGTTCAGGCAGCCCTTGAAGGCTGCAGAAAGACACGAGAGATTGAAGCCTTTCTCTGCATCCCAAAGGTGATGTTGTGTCGCATGTCCCTGGGGACCCAGAGTAGGTCTATTTGTATAAAAGTTGTCTTCTGTTTCTCAAAGACATATTTGTGGTTGCCGTTTGTTTGCACTGCACACACCAAGATGTGGCTCTTAATGTGTGCAAAGTCTGCAGCACTGTAGGCAGGAGAGGGATGAAACGTCCTGACCTTGTGTTCTTGAGGACAGATGTACAATCCCTGGATCTGAACACAAATATCTAAAGCAATTTCTGCTACTGCACCGGGCTGGGAGGGCGACAGAGGGGGGACTGAATTAAATTGAGTCCCCTGAACTGAGTTTCAGGCAGGTCAGGCTTAACAGGGCCAGAAAAGAAGTGATTTGTAATGTTCAGAGGAATGAAATCATAATACATTAGGGATGCTGTTACATCCTGTATGATGCCTATACCTGCTTTTTAAATTAATGGCTAGGTACCAATATTTGGGAGAGATGCTGGAACGCAGCATGTACAGGGTTTTGCAATTTCTGGCTTCAATGTACTCCAGCAAGAAATTATTTTGGACATGATTTTGGAATAAGGTCTACGTTTATAGCTCCTGTCACAGAAAGAATAGCCATGATTTCCCCTCCAGTAATACACTTGTTTAAATTGAGCCTTGGGTTTCATGTGGTATATCTGAGACTAGTGTCTCTGTGGTAGCCTCCTCAGACCTGTCAACATCAACACACGTACACAGCGTGTCACTGATATCTGATATAGCTACAGAAACAAAATCTGTTTGCCTGCAGGCCTTTTTCCTGTGTTGAGAGTTGAGTTACTGGTGACTGTTGTGAAATTTCAATGAAAGGGTAGGATTGGAGAGCTGTACTGATCTTGGGGATTTTGAGAGCTCTCATTGTCCAGTCACACCAGTAAAGCTGTACTGAGACTGCACAAATGTCTGTTCAGACTCCCATCACAAATGATGGACTCATCTAAAAAGCAGATAAAATAAATAAAGAAAAGGAAAAATATTTTCCTTTGTGTTCTGTTTTGCTCTGCTTTCAGGTAAAAAAACTGGCAGCCTCCCATCGTCTGGGCAATATTATTCGCTGCTAGGAGAAGGATTTGTTCATGTCTATGGGCCAGTCCAGAAAAAAGAAGCTCTGAGCAGCAGAGACCCTCCTCTAGCTCTAGCACACAGTGCCCATGGTGAAGCCCCATGGTTAGAGTCTATTATTATTACCATGGGATTTTGTTTTACTGTACCTATTTATTAAAAACTGAGATCACAGCTCTCCATCTAGGATCACCAGGGCAGGTGCATTTTTACCCAGGTATGAAATCCATGGCTGAGAATTGTGTGGCGTGCGGCTGACGGACAGATGCAGTGGGTGACTTGTGGCCTCCCATCTCCTGAGCCCTGAATTCAAACCGTGGTGGATTATAAATGAAAATAGGTTTGCGTCTGTGCTTTGTTTTACAGCACAGGAGCCCCGGGTTTGGTCTCTCACAGGCATTAGCACAGTTAGCTCTTGGGCAAAGGACACGTCGCGGAGGAGCGTGGCACGGAGGGGTACAGGCTCTGCGGCTCGTGGGAGTTTGCAGGGGGAGAAGACAGGGTGCCAGCACATCGCCAGCACTGTGCAGATGTGCAGGTGGGACTGGGAAAAGAGAAGATACATGATGGCTGGAGGGATACTGACACATACTTGCACATGCATGGATGGTACACATCCCTCGTTTTCACAAGCTCAGCAACATACGCAAATGTAAAGGGAGAAAATGAGCACTCCAGCCTTCGTGAGGATGGGTTAGAGTGCTGCACTAGGCAACTCGCATTCCTTCTCCATCCATCTTTTTCATCCCTAAAGTTCATACACGTACACTGGCACTTGCCTATCTCCTTTCAGCTGCTGGCTGGAGTTCCCTTTGCGTGGTTGCTTTTTCTGTGGCACACAGTACTCGGCAGCGTCCGGGAGGTGGCAAGCTTTCAGTTCACATTGCTCTCTGCTTCTACTCCTGTCCCCAAACCAAAGAATTTGAGGAAAGCTGGAGCTATAGAGCCCCGTTTTTTCATGGGGTGAAAGCCTGTGTCCAAGCACACGCGTGTGGGACGGAGGGAGCCTTGCCTGTGACAGCTCGGCGGTGGCGGTGATGGGAAGCGGTGTTCTGCGGTGGTCGCAGGTCGCAGGCCACCCGCTTTGCCACCCTCCGGGGCAAGTCACTGGGGGACAACACTCAGAGACTTAGGCTGCAGCCTGCCCAGCTCCCAAAACCTTGTTACTATTCTGCCAGCTCTGTCCTGTACCACTTCACCTATTATTTTTTTTCTATGTTTCCCTCTCTGCAGCTCCCTCTCCCTATTTTTTAACGCTTCCCTGTGCTTTCTGTACCCCATTGCATTTTAATTTCTCTTTCTACGTTGCCCTCTCTCCAGTGCCCTGTCCCTGTTTTTTAATTCCTCCCTCTGTCCTGTACCCCATGGCTTTTAAAATTTTCTTTCTATGGTTCCTTCTATCCATCTCCCTGTCCCTGTTTTTTTAATATTCCTGTGTTTCTTGTAACTGATCACTGTTTAAATTTTCTTTCTACGTTGCCCTCTATCCATCTCCCTGTCCCTGTGTTTTAATTCTTGTACTCAGTTGCTTTTTAAAATGCCTTCTAGGTCTCCCTCTACCCAGCTCCCTTTCTTGATTTTTTTAATTCTTCCCTATATTTCTTCTACCCCATTTCTATTTAATTTCTCGTTCAATAATTCCTTTTATCTGGCTCCCTTTCCCTAAATTTTAATTCCTCCCTTTCTTCCATATTCCCTTTCACTTTTTAAATTTTCTTTCAATGTTTCCTTCTATTCTCATCCCTGTTCCTATTTTTTAATTCCTCCCTCTCTCCAGTTGCTTTAAAAATTTTCTGTCTATGTCTCCATTTATTTAGTTTCCTGTCCTTCTTTTTCAATGTTTCCCTGTCTATCCTATACCCCGTCAATTTTAAATTCTGTTTCTATGGCTACTTTTACCCAGTTCACTCTGTTTTCTAATTCTCTCCTGACTGTCCTGTACCCTGTTGCTCCTGCAATTTTCTTTCTATGTCTGCTTTTATCAAGCTCCCTATCCATAATTTTTAATTCTTTCCTGTGTTGTGTATCCTGTTGCCTTTTAAATTTACTTTTATATGTGTCTCTATTTCCCCCCCATTCTTATTTTTTTATTTATTCTTGTCTTTCCTTAAAGCCATCGCATTTAACATTTTCTTTCCACATCTCCTTTAACCAGTCCCTCTATCTTTTTTATTTGTTATTTGTCTGTCCTGTACCTAATTGCTTTTGAAATCTTCTTCCTATGTTTCTCTGTATTTTTCTCCCTGTTCTTATTTTGTAACTTTTTCTTGTCTTTCCTTAATGCCTCCACTTTTATAATTTCCTTCCTATGTCTCTCTCTATCACCTTACCCTTATTTAAAAAATTATTTCTTGTCTTTCCTTAATGCCTTTGCTTTTTAAATTTTATTTCTATGTCAACTTTTATCCAGTTTTCTGTCCCCATTTTAAATTTTTTTCCTACTTGTCCTTTACCCAGTTACTTTTAAAATTTTCTTTCTATGTCTAATTTAACTATTTCACTGGTTTTATTTTTAAATTTTTTCCTGTCTGTCCTGAACCGCAATGCTTTTTCAATTTTCATTCTATGTCTACTTTTATCAAGATCCCTACCCATATTTTTTAATTTATTCCGGTGTGTTGTGTACCCTGTCACTTTTAAAGTTATATTTCCATGTGTGTTTTAAATTAAAAAAACATTTCAAATTTTCTTTCTCCATCTCTTTTAGTTTGCTGTCCCTATTTTTTAATTTTCCCTTTATTTCCCTAATGGTCACTGCTTTTTAAGCTTTCTTTCTATGCCTACTTTTATCCCACTGACTGCCTTTATTTTTTAATTATTTTTAATTTATTATTTTAATTATTTCTTGTCTTAATTTGCTGTCCTTATTTAATAATTTTTTCCTTTATTTCCCTACTCCCCATCACTTTTAAAATTTTCTACTTTTGCTCCCTTTGCTGTCTTTATTTCGCTCTCTTTTCTTTTAATGGTTTCTTGTCTTTCCTTAGTGCCCTCGCTTTTTAAATTTTCTTTCTCCATCTCTGAGTTTGCTGCCCTATTTTTTTATGTTTTTCCCTTTATTTCCCTAATCCCCCTCTGCTTTTTAAATGTTTTCTATGCCAACTTTTATTCCCTTTGCTGTTTTCTAAAAATTATTTCTTGTCTTTCATTAGTACTGTTGCTTTTTAAATTTTCTTTCCACATGTTTTAGTTCGCTTTCCCAATTTTTTAATTTTCCCCTTTATTTCCCTAATGCTCACTGCTTTTAAAGTTTTCTTTCTATGTCTACTTTTTTCCCTTCAGTGTCTTTATTTTTAATTATTTCTTCTCTTTCCTTAGCGCCTTTGCTTTTTAAATTTTCTTCCTTTATCCCCATTTTAGTTTGCTGCCCCTAGTTTTTAATTTTTTCCTCTTTAATTTTTGCTCCTATACTCCATCACTTTTAAAATTTTCTGTCTACCTTTATCCCGTTCACTGTCTTTATTTTTTAATTATTTCTTGTCTTTCCTTAGTGCAGTTGTTTTTTACAATTTCTGTCTGTCTTCATTTGTTTAGTTCGCTGTTGCTATTTTTCAATTCTTTCTTGTCTTAGTCCCTTGGCTTTAAAAATTTTGTTGCTATGTCTACGTTTATCTAGTTTGCTGTCTCTGTGTTTAACTTTTTTTTCTGCTTGTCCTCTACCCAGTTGCTTTTGAATTTTTCTTTCTATATCTACTCTGATCAAGCTCCCTATCCTTATTTTTTAATAGTTTTCAGTCTGTTGTGCACCCTGTTGCTTTTTGAATTTAATTTGTATGTGTCTCCCTCTTTGTCACCCTTTCTTTATTTTGTAGTTTTTTCTTGTCTTTCCTAATAGATGTGGCTTTTATTTTTTCTATGTCTAGTTTTATCCCATCCAATGTGTTTATTTGTTAATTCTTTCCTGTCTGTCCTGCAGCCTGTGGTTCACTTTATAAATTTGCTTCGTATGTCTCCATTTATTTAGATCGATGTCTCTATTTTTTTCATTTTTTCCTCTCTTAATCCCTTGACTTTTAAAATTTTGTTTCTATCTGTACCGGTAATCTCGTTTGCTGTTCCCGTTTTTAGTTCTCTGCTGACTGCCCTGTACCTCTTTGCATTTTCAAGTTTCCTTCTATGTCTACTTTCATCAAGGTCCCTGTCCCTATTTTTTAAATTCTTTCCTGTCCCATAGCTTTTGAATTTTTCTTTCTCTCTCATCTTTTATTCAGTTTGCTCTCCCTATTTTAAATTTTTTTTTCTGTTTTCCTTACCCTGTCGCTTTTTGAATTTTCTTTTTATGTCTCCATTTATCTAGTTCCCTTTCCCTTATTTTTAATACTTTCCTGTCGCATACCATGTTGCTTTTAAAAATTTATTTCTGTCTCTATTTATCTAGTTCCCTGTCCCTTTTTTTTTCTTTCCTGTAGCCCATCGCTTTTTATTTTCTCTTTCGAATCTCCCACCACATACCTGTGGTACCGAAGGCTGACCTTGGTTATTCATGAGGTTTTTATAAACCTCCTCCCTGTAGAAGAAATCCAATGGCAGGAGGGCTCTGATGTGAAATTCAGAGCCAATAAAGAGCACAGAGAAGTTGAATCCTCATTCTTTTCTATAAGTGTTGGACATTACGCAGCTTGCAGACTTTTTTCCCTATAATTTGACTCTCTTACTCATCTTACTCTATTTCAGTAAATCAAGGGATGACTCATGGAAAATCAGACCAGGCACAACAGAGATACCATATAACCAGTCCTTTGTTTTATACTGGGAATGCTGGCAAACTTACATGTATATGAAGTGACTGCTCTGCTGGATAATCTCTTTTTACCTTAATCAATTGAACTGTGACATTAGGTTTTAAAATCTAATAGGCTGGTTTTCTTACGGTAATAATGCTGTACAGCTGACTCAAGAACAACTGTTAAGGCTGAAATTGTAATTAAAGATACATGCCTATTGCCCAATTTACTTGCGCTTCTTAAGAACTATTTATTACTTGTTTAAGGAATATTTTCAGACAGATTAAATTAAAAGCACCATTTCTGTCTATGCCAGGCATGTTCAAAAAAAGTAACACTTGCATTTCAGTTCTGAATCCAGTATTTGAGTTTCAGTATCAGATTTAAACCTAAGCTGGGAGAAGCATTAAATAGAAAAATAAAAGCTGAGAGAGCTCAGCTATCCCCTGGCTGACGTCTCCGAACCTCCATAAAGTGACCACAAAGCTGAAATTGGCTTGGATTTCTTTTGCTGTTGTCTGGTCCTGCTCATGTGTAACAGTGGCATTTGTGAGCAGTAACCAAAAATGTGCATTAAACAAGAATTCAGAGACACGGTGCAATATACTATATGGTAAAAGGTAAGATTACTCTTGCTACTGATATTCAGCACGATATATATTAGTAAGAGATGATATTAGCATTTATACGAGTTTCCTAGCCTACAGTAAGTGAAAATTCCTCCACATCGCATTGTCCTGGAGCCTGGCTGATGAGTTTACATAAACGCTAAAGCTCCCCTCTCTCTGTATGTCACGACGTACAAAAGAGATCTCTGTGAAAGACAGCAGATGAGGTAATCTTTCGTTTTAAGCTGAATGTTTCATGGTCTCTCCCTCAGCCCTCTCATATCTTATGTCAAATAAATTTTCAAAGTGCACCTTTTACAGCCCGAGAACTTCAGATTAAAGACTAAAGGACTGGACTCCTTGAATGTTATAAGTAATTGCTGGAAGTGGATCAAAAATTCAAAACCAGTCTCTCCGGACCTTGTAATGCATGAATTCATTCTGTTTTGTCCTATACTTTTCTATTCTATTCTGCTAAGCAAGTTCTTATATTAGCCTTATCAATGCGCTATCTGAGTACGTTTCTGAATTGTGTTCTATCCCTCTCCTGTTCCCCCAAAAGAAATTATCTGTGCTGTAGCCTTTTGTTTGGGGAGGGATTTGTTTTATTTTAGAAAGAGGTGTTTGTACTTTGAGGTTCTACACTTAGATCAGAAACCATAGAGATTTGTGATTCCACAGTCTTGGACTGGACTCCAAGATTTACGGGTCTCTGTTCTCCGCAGAATGACAGGACGAAGCGCTTCCCATCATAACCTTTGCTTTTGAGCTTGTACCCCAAGCACCGATCTGATGCCCAACTTTTAGAATTGACTTCAACATTGCAGGTAACTTGTTCTCATCCCCCTCGTCTTATTTTTATAAGATCAGGAACAAATCCCTTACATCTGTCATCAAATCACCCTGTGGTGGTTTTTCCACCCTATGATGGATACAAATATAGCCAACTTCATACATCAGCAAATACTTCTATATGGGCAGAGACTCCTTTCTTCTGAAATTGTTATCAAAACAACTCGAGCCTGAATGCAGGCTTCACAAAGAGTCGTTCTTCTGTGAGCAGCTCGGAGGAACAGTAAGGGAGCTGCCTCCACCCCACTGACCGTAATAGTACATATATTAACACCTGCAACACCACTGCCTTCGCCCTTGGCGTTGCCGGCCCGTTACACACACTGAAAGTGGGTCAAGGACACATTGAAGAATTTTACGAGTCAAATCAACGTCTGAGTCAAAGAAAGAGCACTACTGCACGAAGAAGTCATTTGACACAGTAAGTCACAGTCAATATATAAACAAATAAATAAAGTGCCTAAGTGTGTAGCAGAATTTCATACTTCAGCAGAAACGGGCCATGAGCAGAGGGTGAGTTTCTAATTACGAGCGAATTGCTGTGGTAACCAAAGGTGGTCACACATAATTGGCTGTGAAACCACGTGAGGCTTCGTGACGGAGGTGTCTGCATGTATTAGCCAGCACATTTTCTGTTTCTTAAATAGAATTCCATTGTCAGGTCAGACAATAGTTTCCATATTTGATGTGCCTCCTTTTTAGCAACCAGAAGTGCATCTCTATGGGCTTCAGCGGCAATTTCAGCTCTTCAGCACCCTTCTTACAGCCAAGGCAGCAGAAGTCTAGATGTGACTCCCTCATGAGGTAGCAAGCAAGAGAGAATGACTTTTGCCGTGTATTTATATGAAACTCAGGAAGGGTCTGTGTTCTTTAAATGCTATCCGAACAGTCTATGGGCAAAGACAAGCTTGCAGTGAGCAGTCTCAGCCCTAACTTACCCTTGATCATGGGTCAAGGACAGAGAGAGGTGTTTGAGTACGTGTTTCCTAACCCAATTGAATGGGACAGAGAAGCAAGGTAATTCCCTGTATCGGCAAAGCAGAGCAATTGGGGACGAAGGTAACGCTGCTCCTCAAAATGGGGCTGTGCACGCTGTCTAGCTCCTTGATATCATAGACCTGATACTATAGCATCTTAGTTAAAACAGTTATTGTTTAAAGTTGGCGTTTTGTTATCACAATTAGTGGGAGAGAGAAAAGTGGTAATCTTGGAGACTGAATTATTCTGTGACTTTTCTGAACTATTCTAGACTTAACTAATTAGATTATGCATTGTCTATGTAATGAATTATATATTATCTGTGTAATGAATCCTAATGAAGATTAAAGGAAAATCTCATTACTTCAAATTGTTGTTCTGGCACAAGATTTCTAAGATTTCTATCGAAACCCTTTCTTGAACACGTGGATATGAATGAAAGGTCAGATCTTTGACTTACATATCCCCATTTCTCTGTACCAGCTGCACTTGAAGGCCACAGAGCTACTTCAATGCATCCAGTATTCCTCCAGTCTGGAGGAATCTTGTGACGTTCTCAGGACAGGATGGATTCAGAAATGGGGAGGATAAATAGATCAGCTCCTGCAGACCTCCACTACTACTGCAACTGAGAGAAGCTTTGAGACTCGATTCTATTAAGAACTTCTTCAGACTCTTAAATTGCCCTTTTTCAATTTACCTTACATTGGTGGTGGTTCTCAAGGTGCACTGGATTTGACGGTTTCTCTGTATCCAAGGAGTCAGTTAACAAGTTCTGACTTAACACATTTTTGTTGTCTACAGATTCCTGTTGTCTACAAAAAAGAACATATCTGTTCTGCATCTTTAAATGAGTTATTGGGCTATCATTAGTCTCTCTACATATCTGAAAAGGCTGCTCATCCACTCTGAAAGTGCAACCTATATCCACAGTAGGGCATGAAGGCAGCCAGGAAAAACGTATCTGACTGAAAAATAGTCAAAGGTAAACCAAAACTGAGGGGAGACCTTATCACTCCCCACAACTACCTGAAAGGAGGTTGGAGCGAGGTGGGGGTCTGTCTCTTCTCCCAAGTAACAAGTGGTAAGACGAGGAAATGGGCTCAACTTGTGCCAGGGGAGATTTAGATTGGATATTAGGAAAAATTTCTTCATGGAGAGAGCAGTCAGGCATTGGAACAGACTGCCCAGGGAAGTGGTGCAATCACAGTCCCTGCAAGTGTTCAAAAAACATGTGGATGTGGTGGCTGGGGACATGGTTTAGAGGTGGACCAGGCAGTTAGGTTTAACAGGTTGGACTCGATGATCTCAGAGGTTCTTTCCAACCTTAACGATTCTATGATTCTATGACTCTCAAACTCCCAGTCAGCACTGCACTGCCAACCCAGCTGTGTTCTGCTGCTTCTGCACGTCCAGATTTCCCATTAATTACATCTCAGCAGGAGTTCTCCATAAAGTGATGTGGTCAAAGAAATTTTCAGTCACTAAGGGAAAGCAGAATATCATAGTCTACCTCTGTCTTGCCAGGAGGAGAACCTTGCCCATGCTGATTAAGTACTGCAGTTGACAACAGATGTTATTTGTTAATTATTGACATATCTGAAGGGTCCTATGGCTTGACAGAATCCATAACAGATACATTATCTACTTTGTTGTGTCTCATCATGAAACATATGGTGGTGGTTTGATGCAGTACAATTTTAAAATCTTTTTAATGTATTCCTACATTGAATGCCTCACTCCTTTTATTTTTTTGCTTCTTGATGCATCAGAATGTGTGCTTTCTTGTGTTTTCCTTTTTTTCTAGTATCCAATTACCCTCTATTTTCTGATACATCAGTACCTCTGAGTAGTTCTTGTAGACTTGCTTGTGTACATCAATGAAGACAAGATACATATTTCTGATGACAAATGTTTGAGGTCTTACCTGCTTGGACCTGCAGCTGGAAAGTTACTTAACTGTATTAAATGGTATTTCATTGTCTACTTCTCTATAAGCCTACATTCCCACGTTGGAAGGCACCTGGGGAACTCCAGTGCTGAAAACTAGTTTTCTTATAACATATGCAATTGGGAAAGTTAATAATTGTAATTTAGTTTCCTACTAGAAATTGAGATGTAGAAACTGTCACTCAACTTGACACACATGCAAATGACTTAATTCATGGGTGAATTAGCACTTGAAAAAAAATAGGGAACCAAGTGAGGAAAAAGGAAAAAAATGATTAAAATTAGGTATTTAAAAATTAGTGTTAACCTGATTAACTTTCTTCTTGGTATATTAGCTGAACCTGGAAATATTTTTCACAGAGCAAAGCTATATAATATGAATATGCAGTCTATTTTACAATAGCAACAACTCCCAAAGAAAGGCCTTGTGTTGGCAGCTCTGGCAGACGCTAGCTGGAATCATTATGAAGAGGCTTATGTCACGCAAAGTCGATGACTTAGAACTCAGACACTGAGTAAAACAAACTCTTGACGCACCTCAGCTGTTCCTGAACAACACGCAGCACCAGGAATAAGATTAATTATTAAAATATTCTCAATAGGAAAATGAACTAGTTAAAGTCAGAGCTGAAGCACTACCTAAGGATGAATTTGCCAGACACACGAATTCCAGACGACTGGGGGAGGGCAGGTCTTTGTGATCCAACAGAGACTCTACAACCATCACAAGCTGAACACAAGGAGGTGTAAAGAGCAAACGTCCAAGCGCCCAGAAAGGAGTATATAAAGCTTCACTTACAATGAAGAAGCA
Source organism: Nipponia nippon (assembly GCF_047370975.1). Classification (NCBI taxonomy): domain Eukaryota; kingdom Metazoa; phylum Chordata; class Aves; order Pelecaniformes; family Threskiornithidae; genus Nipponia; species Nipponia nippon. Next base: position 7,823,462 of record NW_028262369.1, read on the forward strand.
CAAACCGCCGCATGCCTGGCATTTGGAAAAACCCACAAGCAGTGCGGGGGCTCACCCTGCTCTGTAAGAGGCACCGCGTGCGCACAGCCAGGGCAGAGCACGGCGGTTTGCTCAGAAGAAAGCTCTGCAGAAAGGACATCTAAGGGTGCCATCAATGAATGGCCTAAATGAATGAAACAACTACAAGCTGGATATGAGCAGGGATATAAGATCACTTTAGAAATGAAGACATACTTATTTAGCAATGACAAATACAGTGTATTGGATGAGGTACATGCACTTGCTGAGCAACTTTAAAATACCGGGAAATTAAAAAAATGTTGCAAATGGCATGGATATTGTTGAATTGGAAGAAAGTTATCATCATGGTACTTAGAAACCGCACATAATAAAAGCCTGCTGTTACAATGCAGATCAAAAAAATGGCAAGAAAAATTCAGAAAATAAGCGTGACACACACGCGCCACAGTTTGCACAATGATTTTCTAGAACAAAATCAAGCATGACACAATATATCAACACACCAGTTATCTGTTATTTTAATTTTGGGAATACAGTAAGTTCCCTTGCAATAATTAAAAGGTCATTTGGAAAGACTGAAGTGCAGTAGTAAAAAATCTTATTTTAAACGTTATCTTAAAAACATCTTTGCTCTTTCTTCTGACAGATTGTTCCTACAAAGCTTTCTCCTTATTGCTTTAAAATTTCTGGGGGAAAAAAGCAGTAAATCTTGCACAGGTCTTTCCCTGAAAAGAGAAAAACTTTAACCTCTGTAGGGCCACACAGAAATGCCAAGCCACTACAGCTCCCCAAATGCAACCTGAATCTTTCCCTGGATTCACAGAAAAATCAGTAGTCCCTTCACATGATCTTGTTCTTCCTGGGATTTTGAAAGCAACAATTAAGCAGCAGCATCTCAGCATCTGGACAAGGCAGTGAGATACAGCTACATTCGGCCAGCTGCTGGTTTTGCCAGATGCACGTCAAGGTTATTGCATGAACCCTTTTCTTTGCAGCCTCCTCTGGCCCAGGTTTTTGGATCGAGCTGTCTTTCCCCTAATGATCAGATTTTACTCTTCCCACAGCAGTTCAAAGGCTCCGACATGCCGATGGACCAGGACATAAAGCCCAAGTGGCCATGAAACACCCATTCAGAACAGACGCTGCTTCTGCGGTGTTGAAACTCCGTGCAGCCGGTGAAGTGAGATCTTTGACTTCACACAGCCCGAAGACAAGCCCCCATCAATAACCTGGGGCTATTGCTCGTCTAGTACCTCAAGCAGACAGAAATGGGAAAAAACTATGGCTTGAAACTATTAATTAAAACTTTCCAAGCATAATTTTGCTTAAGATCTTAAATAATTGAGATATGAAAAGCTTACACTCTGTAGCTATTAGTAGCTAGTATCAGTATTGGAATTGTTCAAAAGTCTCATCCACATTTGCTTAGAAACAACAAAATCCTGTGGATTGCCAAGACAAATTAAAAGTTCTGTCATCTAACTCCTATAAAGATACCTAACGTACCACCGGTTTTAAAAGATGCGGATACCTGAACATCGCTATGCATTTTACAGTAAGCGTCTTTCTGTACAAATCTCTTTTTTTTTTTTTTTTTTTTTTTTTTAACATGAGCAGTTCAACTAATTAGATCTCTGTATAATGGTAGTGGCTTGAAAATTTTTAATTGAATTAATCATCAGATTATTCTGTGAGTACGAGGAATCTACTAACACTATACTTTTCCAATTACAGCTTTGTCTGTTTGGTAGAAATTGATGAAATGTATACCACGCTTCCAATTTAAAACTTTCCTTTTTAATGAAGCATCCCAATCTAGCAGCTTGTTTGCACATGATATGGAAGCATCCCGTTACGAACTGGATATGAAAGCATCAGTCTGAATATCCAAATGTGTTGTATCTCAATAAAAGGAAATCAAACATACATATGTGGTCTCTGAATGTAAGAAAGCCAAACACCATAAAATAACATAAACATCTTAAATCAATGCTTGCAGAAAACCTCACTAACCATTCAAGGGATTTTTTTAGTGTCTTTTCCTACACGATTCTGGCTTGCAGCATGGAACGTGGCTCATTGTACCTGGGCAGAAACAACGGAGAAGAGGCACCCCCCGCTCTGCTCCAGCCACGAACAGAAAGTAAGGAAAAGTTACAACTCTTTCCTAGCGACCACAGTGGTCGTAAAAGTCACCCTCTTCAAGGGGTTATCAGCTTGTAGGCGCATCGCAGACCTTCAGACAGGCTTTAAACAGCTTCGGAATTCTCGCTTTCTTAAAAAGGCAATAAAATCAGAGGGAGAGGGAGATTTCCAGAGCAAATCAGCATCACAGACATGAGAACAGTACAAATCGCAGTCTCTTGATCTGTACTGAAACACCAGTGATACTGAAATTATACGTATGCGTTGAATTCCCAGTAGATCCCATGTAACTTCAGTACAGCTTTTTTTGTCATAGCAACATGCAAGACAAAAACGTGCATGGCGTTGTTTTCCTTCTTGTTTGTGTGAGTGTTTTCTCTAATATGTGATTATAAACTGAAATGTTCAAGATTTCTTTCAATACATACTACTTCTCACACGATGAAATAATAAGACTTTACCAAATTGAAGTCTGATACCTACAGACATCATTCTGGAAACACATTGAAAAAAACGAACACAAATCACAGAAGCGATTACAAAACAGCTGAAAAGAACAAATAAGGTGTAAGCATGCTCAATTTCAAAGAAGAAAAGATGTTATCTTTTATTTTCTTCTTGGTAAAGTAGCATATTTCAACCAGATTACAACAAAATTACCACAGGATATTAAAAAAAATACAAGAAAGTATTTAGAAAATTATATATATATGTACACATTTACTTAAAAATTCTATAATGTAAACATTAGCATACCAAGTTAAAATAATATTACAAACAGTTTATTAATACTTAGGTGAATATTGTACATATATATGCTTCAGAATTAATACAATCTTTCCTACAGTTTAACAGGAACAACAACAACAAAAATCCCCCCCCCATCAAAAGGGAAATCCAGCGTCTGCAGTTGCCAGCAGGTTTGGTCCCACATACGAGATACTTAGTTACTTATCTCAGTGCTGAGTAAGAAAGAAAGCGCAGGCTTTCAGAATTAGATTTTCAACCACATGTACATTTCTATAATTTTTAGTGTCTTAAATGATTAATACTCAATAAAACAACTACCACAGTTTAACTTCTGTCATGGCAGGGACATAATTTCTGAAATCTTGTTAAAGAAACTGATTCCCTCTACATGGAAGTGCGACGCATTTGTTTTGATGCAACAAAAAATATTTTTTTTAAGTCCAGATATTTGCAGCAATTTGTAAATCTGGAAAATTAGTTCCTCTCTAAACATTTCAGTGCTGTTTTCTAGTATAAATTCATGCCATTATTAACCAAAAACTAAGCAATTATTATCAATTAGAAGTATGCTCTGATTATTTTGTAAAACGAAATTTTATAAATAATCTAAGTTATCCATAACTGGACCATAAAAGCACAGTTAGTGCAGAGTAAGAAATAAATGAAATGTACAGCATCAGACCACTGTGTAGAACAAGGGTTTTATCTTCCATTCAATACATGAAATACAAAGCAGGTTAACCGGTATTTTTAAACATATTCTATATTTCATAGATATAATTTAATATATGAAAAGTGATTCTTTCAATTCATAATGCTAAGAAACTACTGAAATGGCTAAATAATCATCAAATTACTAGTCCATGTCATTCAGGGTGCTGACTGAAATATCCTAACCTACAGAAATCGACGGAGAGGAATTCTTTACTTTCTTGACTTGTTTAACCACTTTTCCAGAAGTGACTCAAGCTCCAATACAGAAGTATTATTATTGCTTCCAAGGAGAAAATTGTGTTCTCATGTTAAACGTGCTTATTTTCATATATATAGAGTTCAGCAAGAACAGCACAGTGCTGTTATCAAGATTTGCAAGGGCGTATAGGAGCAGAATTTGGTGAAAGAAGTCTTTTTCTTTCTTTTAAACAGCTGTTCCACAGGTTTCTCATAGTAATTTCAAGCAGGTAGCTGTATTTCTGTCCACAGGCATATTTTATCTGTCCTCACAATTACAAGATATTAGATGAAAAATGTCTTGGGGTGGGGGGGTTTGAACCTTCGAAATGGCATGAAACTTACAGCAGAACTGAGATCCCTGTATGCTTTGAAGCAAAAAGAATGACATCCATCTCTGAAAGTACTAATAACTGATTCTGTTAACAGAATGTCATATTCTTAAATCATTAATATGTCCTGACAGACAGTATCATTAGTTCACTTTGGGCTCACTGAGTCTCATTTATTATTAGCTTGCTGCTCTGAGTCAGTCAACCCCATTTGTTAGTAGGTTCTTATTAATTAATTTGACAGCTACCATGCAGATACTGTTCTATACAATAAAATATTACTTTGTAACAAAAAATGCACCTTTGCTATAGGTCACAATTTTGAGCCAGTGATCCTTAATACCGTTATGCCCTTTCTCTAAACCTTGTATAAATCCAATCACAATCGTTTATGACTTGCAGTAGTTTCTGTAAGATAGTATAGTTTGATTACACCTATCACATCAACAATATATTCCATAAAAAGGACTGGCTTTGAAATCATTAATCTTCCTAAGAGTATGTGACTTAATGGGCGTACCGATTTAAGCCTTTATAACGATGTCAATATCCTGCCTTATATAAACCTTGGCAATTTATTATTATTATTATTGAGAAACTTGATTTAATGCAAAAGCCAAGTCGATACAATGCATTCTCTATAATGAATGACAGAATCTCTAAATAAATGAGATTCTGAAAAACCATAGTCAATATGTGATGTATACTGATAGACGATTACATCTGTAAAAGATGGAAGTCTTGCCTGCCCTGTGTTTCTTAGGAAATTGTTCATTGTGCATGTGATTGGAGAACAGCATTAAAATAATGCCACTTATTTTTACACTTTATTTTGAATAGTCACTAAAGGTTCCAGATGAGCAGCCCTAGAGACCTAATATGTCTAAAGATGCAACAGGAGTGAAATGGAAACGAATTACAAATTCGTCTACGCTGCCTGGTAGCAGGCCGTAGCCCGAGGCTTGCAGCAACAGCTCCAGGGACCGGCCTGTCCCAGCCCTCTCTTCTGTGACTACAGTGCTCTTCAAAGGAGCCAACAGGAACTGGCTGAACCCATCAACTCATTGTGCACCGGCCACTGACCACATCTAAGGGTTTAAGAGCCATCGGTCGGTACCAAGGGAAATTAGATTTATACAAAAATTGTAACTACATGCATGGAATTAGGTGATACAGGATAAACTGATAAAATCATTCAATTAATAGAATCATCGTTACACTTATAAGTATTTTATAAGAATAATATAACTGTTTGGGATTCTGAATACCAGCTGGTCAACCTTCTTCAACAGTCTTTGCTGAGTCTGGAATAAACAAAAGAAGTGGGACTTGTGACAGATAGGTACAATTCTCTCAAAGGGCATTTTAGAATGTCTTGAGGTGCTGTAAATTTAGGCATTCCTATCACTAGGTATCTACTTGCAGTCATGTCAGTACCTCACTCATCTTCAAAATAACAGCTGTATAAAGCGGGAAAGCTATCTTGTGAAGACAGGCTTTAATTTAATTATTTTCTGAGATTTTAGAGAAACCACAGATGAGCTTTTAAATGGATCAGTAACGCACCCATTACGGTATCTTGTATCACAAAGTGAACATTGTTTGCAGACTGTAATCTTAGGAGCTGGTACACAATTCAGCTAAAGTTAACAAAGAACAATTTGTACACGGTAAACAAGTTCAGTATTTTTATGTGACCTATGTACATACATTAAAAATTACAAGCAGCAAGATAATCAGGAATGAAATAATTTTAAGAGCCAAATGTAGATACAAAAAATTCCTCCTAAACTAAAAAAAAAAAAAACAAAACCCAAAACCCAATTAAATTTAGTCTGCACTGAATGAGATTTCTTACCATTTGCAACTTTCTGAATAAGGAGTACTTTAATTTGTGAATTATTTCCTGAACATGAGTACAGCTTCCTGTGACCAACAGATACATCACAAAGGTTTCCACATCGTGTTTCCTTTCAGATTTACTTGCTATTCAGTGTTAACAGATGTGTGTCATATTTCTACTAACCAAGTCTCCACTTTCCGAAAAATGAATTTAGAATTGTTTCAAAGTGGGACCATCATTATAGCTACTTTTCTTTCCAACAAAGACAAACTAAACTATCAGCAGTGTATCAGACCGAAGAGTTTGGAGAAGCATTAACTGACAAGCTACTCACTTTCCTTTCTTCTTAAATAGATGTCCCACTGTAGTTTACACAAAACACCAACGGTAATTCATATTTTAATACAAACAAATCAGCTAGCTCCCAGGCTGGCCTGTTGGATTTTCTATTTATCTACCTACTTCTTTTGCAAATGAGATCTCTTACTGAATGAAAATTATTGTTTCATTTCTGTGACACGATTTTACTTCGTGGTGTTTCATCTGCTGAAATTTCTGACCTGAAGAGTGAATTCCACTCCTCTTTGCCACATTTTGCTACTCAGTGCAATTTATAAGCTACATATTTCAACGGCAGGAATCCAGCACTTGGGGCTCGTACTCAGGCACCAGCCCACTGATGCTACTCACTTTGTGTAACGAAGCCCTGCTTGCTCAAGAAGTGCCACTGAAAATGACTGGGCCGCTTACCTGACTGAACGATACACGATGGTCACAGGTTTGCAGGATGGAAGTTCCAGTTTGCTAGAACTTCAGTAAAGCACCGAGGTAAAAGATCTGTTATTAATCGTCAGCTTGTTTTTTCTGCGGGGTAATATTAGATTTCAATATCTATTGACGTGAGAATTTAATATAATGAATGGATAATAAAATGACAAGATACATCAATTTACGTAACATTATCCAAAAAAAACTTCTGAGAAGAAAGATGTTCTTACACAAAGGAAAACCAGAATACAATTGATAAAAAATACAAATGTACACTGCTTAAACTTAATGAAGAGAAGATAGCTAACATATAATTGACTGCCTACGGCAGTGCAGCTAATGGATACTGAACTGGATTCCAGTTCATCCGTGTCAGGACTTCCATCACTTGTAATAATTCTTGTCAAGTTTTTTCATCACTCTTACAGTAGTACCACTACAAATTACTTTTCAATAAGAGGTGATGGGTAACAGGCACTTTTATTACAGGTAATTTTTAAGTATCACCATGTGAAGGGTTTTACAAAATCAGAGTAAGAATTCCACACTGCCCTGTTAATGATGGACTGTTCTGTAACATCAACAACAAATTAATAACAAAATATAACCCAAGACTTGAAAACACTATTTTGAACCATGCTAATTTGGTGTATCCTTGTGGCGGTTTGTAGAAATCAACAATATTGCACCCAGCCTTACACCAAGACTGAAATTTCACTAAAAAATTATTACATTCTCTGATTTTAAAGAATTACTTCCCACAAATGAAAGCTATTGAGAATATCTAACTAGAAATGTACAAAAGCTATTTTTCCACCTGTAATGTTTTTCCCTTGTCATCTACTTTGTCAAGTTTTTTAAAAACCTTTGTGTGTGTCAGAGGTTTACAATAAAACCCCCCCAGTCTTTCTATTTACAAAAGGTAATAAATTAGTGAGGTTCTTTTAAGCACATCTTTCTGACATATTAAGTAGTGATAATCATAACTGTTCTTCTAAGGAAAAAAATTGTCTTGACATGATAGCCATGTCTCTCTGGAACAGAAAAATGTACATGTAGAAAGGGAGGCAACACAATACAAACAAGGAGTTCATAGTAACAGAAGAACAAAGGAGAATATGTGCAATGCAGCTTTACAAAACAAAATGCCGATCAGTTTGCTGAGCCCTTGTGAAGAGCCCTCGTATTCTTTTGACGAAGTGATTACTGCCTTCCAAAGCAGTTAGTCAGGATATGACCCTTCGTAATGAATGTCTCTTTTCAGGATTTAAGTTGGTGCAGCTGTAGTCTCTTCAGGAGCTTAAATTATAAATATAGGCTAGGAAGGAATCACAGAACAACTTAAAGTACGTGGTGCCAGTATTCACAATTGCGAAAAAGGGTCAAAGATCTCCACTCTGAGGTTCCAGGCTTCGTGGCTCTCTTTGATGGCTGCGAGAGAGTTTGGGGAAGCGCGTAGTCACTCTTGAGCGATTGCTTTTGCTTACTGGTTCTCCAGAAGGTGGAATATCACTAGGAAGACAAGAAATAAAGACAGAAGTAGCTAGTTTATGTTACATGTAAATTATTCTGTAGTTATTCCAAACATGAAAAAAGCAGATGTTATGAGAGCCTGGCACATGACTGCGAAGTACAGCACACATCTTCAACTACACAGAACTGCATTCTTTCTACTGGTATCTCAAGTGTGAATTACAAATGGGCTCTTTCAAAAACGAGAACTAGTAGAACTTTCAATACTTTATGGAAGATTGAAAATCACAGGATAAAAGCGTATCTCTATGAGCTGCAGTTCAGAAATGGTGGGAAAAGCATTTTGAAGTGATAAGAGTACAAGCAAAATAGACAAGAGCTTGGATGATGCTCTGTTTAACAATGCTCTACTTATGGATGGATGTATCATTACAGGATGAAGTACATTAGTAATACATCCCTGTTGGGAATTCTTCAGTCTCTTCTGACCCACAACAGACTATAGTCTTACATGAATGAGCCTTTTGGAAAAGACTCCGAGAAGAAGTACATTAAGTTCAACAACAAGCAGTAACAGAAAATTCCAGCTTACCTAGGTGATATTCAGAGGCTATAGACTCCTCGGAAAACTACAGTATAAAGGGATAGCATTGTACTTTTGCCATTCTCTTAGAGGACTCTACATGGTTTTTAGTTATACTGCTTACATACAGATCAATAAATGAAACTATATTTTGCATTTTGCAACTCAGCTAGGCAATAAAATTACACAGGATACAAAGCCAAGCTTATTTTCAGAAGTTAAAAAAAACCCTTATAATACCTATCGTCAAGAGTGAGTTAACAAGCCTGTAAGGGAGGAATTGCTCATCTGCAGTTCTTGCCAGATTAAACAAATACAGATATATTTTAAAACAATCACTGCGTTTATTCTGCATAGTTCCCTTTTTCCTGCAGAGCGATCCCTCTAGTGTCAGCCCAATGGGACGTCACTTCTCCCTCCGGAGGAAAAATACCATTCAAAGAAAAAAGTGCAAAAGGTGCAAAATTAATTCCCCTAAAATGAAGAGATATGAATTAATATCGGTCTGTCCTGATAGGCATGGCTGAGGTAATAAGAGAGAGAAAATTAGAGAGAGAAAAAATATGAGATGAACACCAATGCCTGTGAATGAAGGACAAAAATTGCAAGTAATTCTGCTAATTTAAATGATGCTACTCCAGAACGAGATATATCTAATAAGAAATCAGAGATAATTTGTCTTAAATGTCTAAGCTAATTTTTATAATGACAATCCAAATTTTAAGACAAATCATTATGCTATATAGGTTTACAGAAACCAATTTATATCTGTGGAATTAGATCTCCATGCATCCAGCATGAAAAAGGAAACTGGAGCTGAAATTGAGTTGGTCAACTTCCACGGAAACAGATGTTGTATGGGGAAAAAGTTTACAGTATTAAAAAACCATCATAAAGTTAAAATTATATATCTTAAGCCCTTTTCCATCCACCCTCCTCCAAAACCTGATGAGAAAATTTGCCGTCTGACTTGTCTGTTTCAGCTCTACCTTTTTACTCTACAATTAAAATGCTGCCTTTCAAATAACACACAGAAAATTTCACTACTACACTTGGGAAAAACGGATCACCCACCCCCAAAATGCATGGTAATCAATTAGGAGGAAAAGATTAATCTCCTATTTCTTCTGTCTCCTGTTACTGGATTTAATAATTTAGTCCTGGCCTTGAGGTCAAATAATACTTATAGAGTCTCTGGCACTAAATGAGACACTGTTTTAAACCGACGGAGAGTTCGACAGGTCAGATATTCCATTAACTCTTGGGCAGAGGTACAAACACCTTCAAATGATCCTGTCAGTATTTCTGGCAAATGCACATGGAGATGAAATTGAGAAGCTTGTTCTGAACCTATTTTTGCCAGTCTGCACTTGGGATTGAGGAGGAAGGAATAGGCATACCTACACGCAATGTTTGCAAATCCTCTCTCTCATTTGTCTGATTCAGCAAAACCAGTCTCCGGGCTAGTTTTTTGGGGCTGAGTTAGGGTTCACCTATAGTTGATAGTTTTACTCGATTAAAATACAAATTTAAAAGATGTAAATCTAAACCAGGGAGTAGCTATTCTAGAATAACTCTTCCAGAACAGCTACCCCAAGTCCCTGTGGTAAGCACTTACTCTTTAAGTCTACATCTGTCTGAGTCACACCTGTACAGTTTTAGTATAACATTCTTCTTTTCATTTTATTACCTTCTTAGCCCCCGAAATCTTAACAGGGTTTAATTTTCTAGGCTGAGTCTGGCAGGCAGCCAGGTGCTTCCCAGGCATTTCCCTGTTCAGCAGTGGAATGTCCAAGTCCTAAAGGCTCTTGTCTACATTCTCACCTTGTCCCATTCTGAAGAAGAAAAGCAACCTGCTGAGGCAATCAATTCCTCCTTCCCCCCAGCTCACTGTTTAGCTTTTAAGCATTCCTGATTGATCTGCCCAGCGTTTGTTTGGATACCAATTCAGTTTCATGGATTTTGTCTCGGTGTCAAGTTCTGCCTGAGGTGCATCTATAGAAAATAGCTTAAAATAACTGGTCTTTTTAATCAGCTTTTAGTTTATTCACCCCCTTTCATTTATTGCTCTCCGTGTATCAAAATGTAAACTGCATTTTGTGTGTGTTTCTTTACATACTTAACATACGGAACTGCAGTATTCTCTTGGCTGATGTTGTGAACATTTGCAAGGTGAAATTTATTTCCCATCTCATTTCTACTCTTCAAGATAAAATTAGACAGAGAAAAAATAGTATAACATCCCTGCAATTGGAAATGCTGTCGTACCGGTCAGAGATCAGAGAACAGAAGTAATAAGCACATCCTGGGGGTCCAGCAAAGCTCAGGATCAGGTATTTCATACATATATACTACACGTAATGCATCTCGGGGGACATTCATGATTCTAGTTTTGCTTGAGTCGTATTAAACATACCTCATGAGGAAAGGCATTAGCTGGCAGACAAATTTGGTGACTTCCTCACCAGTTATTTTATGATTAATATTTTTGTTTGTCATGATAATAACCTAATTTCTGTTTATAACCCCAATATTTAATATGGTAAACTGGATTCAGGCAGACAGCCTCCTCGACAAGGTAGTATTAAATAACGCCTATACTATATTAAGAGATCCTTATTAGACAAATGGCAACTAATTTTGACTTGCTAATACAACATATCTCAGCACCTTCTGCCAATTAAAATCAGCTAAAGCATTTAGTGGCATTATTAACTAAGATTCTGACTTCATCAAATCATTTTATATACTCTAGTAACTCCTGCTTTGCAGTGATCTGGGTAAAATCCTTGTTTCCAGTTGCTGAAGTGTAAAAATAATTGGAGCCACATTCTTGCCATCACTCCCAATTTTATAGAAATGAAATATAATTATTAATGAGAAACAGTGTTCTCCATCTATTAATACAAATGACTGAGCTGGGATGTTTAAACAGTCAGCTATTAACAGAAGAGATAGAAAGATATGGGTAAAATAATCCCTCTATAGTACACTTCTACACTGAAAATCCTGAAGACACTATTAGAGCAAAGTTGTCGTGTTAAAACCCGAATAATCATTTCTTATCAAGATTAGATCTGAATTGATCAAGAAATGAAAAACATTAATTCTAATATTCTGTCCAACTGTTTTATTAATATACAGCTCCTTCTACTTCCACATACATACTTCTACAGCAGAACACCATATTCATAATGACGTATTCAATCTCTTCTTGCTGTGAAATAATTACAAACACATAATCATGCTTCCATTTGTTATAATTTGAATGACCCTAACTGGAATGTTCTCATGCTACAAATCAGTTTCCGTATCAGCATGAAGATTTTCTTCATAAACATCATCTGCATTGATATTTTAATTTTTCTGTAAACCATGACACTGTATGTAATTCTGACGATCAGATCTTTTTTTCTCCCACTAACCGTACAACTTTAAGTTGGCATAACAAGATGGTTACTGTACAGTAAATGTTTAGTATCCATTAGTTATATCCTATAATATGAATACCACCTATGATTAATTTTGGATTAAATACCCTCTCATTCAGGAAATGCTCAGAACCCTGTAAAAATGACCTTTCATTAGTTAACATCTGAGCAATACTTACACCTAGAGTCTCGCTCCTTGGCTTTCTAATGCGTAACGACATCTGCATTTCGGAACAGTTACTTTCCATTTTTTGTGGTGCCCCAGCTAGAATAACATAATGCATAAATACAGCACTCACGCAAATGATCCCTTCACAACTTACTAGAAAGCCAGAAGCCACTGAACACACATATAAGAAAAAGTTAACCATAATACACTATTTATTTATAATTGATAGAATTGTTTTGCCTATTTCAATGATTAGTGAAAGGCAGCAAGTTTGGCTATCCCATCCATTTCCATCTAGAAATCACCAACATTCTGCTCCGTTGGGGTCAGCTGAATTGGTGCAAGCAGTATAATCTACCACTTCTCAGTGACAGGTAATTTAATGAAGAAATGGTTCAGAAGCAGAACATGTTCCAAGGTTCTTTACATAATAACAAAACGTAGGATTTGCTTTCAGAAGAACAGTGTTCAGTGAATAGCTGGATTTATTTTTTCCTGCTAGTACTGTAATTACCATCTTTAAGGAAGCAGAGACGGATCTAGGATACATTTTTATTGAAAATATTGAGGTAACTAAAACCAGATGACATGCATCAGGATTCACAATGCATGATATATGTGAAGCTAAAAGGAGTAAAACTCTTGTCTGACAAGCAGCAATCTCCACGTGCTGAGAGAGCGGCGCGTTACAGCGACTAGCCGGGCACTCCCTCCTCCGTATTCACAAGTTGTTTGCACGCAAAAAAGACATGGAATGGAGACAACTTTACCAAATTAGCTTTTAAACAGCCCATAATCAATACGATTGGCACTGGAGGTAACAACAGAAAGAGTTTACAGAAAGCGTGTTCTCAGACACCAGCATATGAGAAGCCAGTAAAAGGAGTTCTATATTAACACTTGCGAGCTACCCACCTCTAGTTTACACAGAGCAAGAAATGCAGAAAGTCAACCACCTTTCATGCCAAGTGGTGGGAAAAAAAAAGATTTACCGTCTCCTCTAATTTGCCTAATTTTGCCAATGTCACAGAGAAGAAAAATCTGAAAGCTTAAAACATTCCTTCCTAACTGCTCATCCCTATCATTTACCTGATACTGAGCCCACTAACGTACTTAGACTAATTTCAATTAAAAACTCGGTTGCGTATTCCTGCCTAACTTCGCCATGTCTGACCTTTAACCTTCGACACCACATAATTCAGCTGCGTGGGCAATGCAGCACAGTTACCAGTCTCCTATTCTGGAAAGCTGCCGCCTACATTTCCACTTGCCCAGGGAGCAAACAGCTCTTGGTGCTTTAGTTCTGAGCCGGGGGTAACGGCCCCACAAGCATTTGCATTTACATTTTTCAACACAGTTTAAGTAGTTTAAGTAGTCGCCATGGGAATAATGCAACTTAGCTGTCTTTGCTTTGAGTTTTGCAAGTAAACTGCCCGTCATAAAAAATAACCTGCACAATTACTGTTATTATTTTATTTTTAATAACGAAACCCTTCTTTTAAAATTACCATAAAAGCAAATGGAATCATAAAGAAAAGTTGTGATCAAAATGTGTTGTTTTGATCTTCCAAGCAAGTGTTTGAGTTTTAATTGCTCCATCAAGTTAAGAGGTGTCAGCTGCTCCTCTCAAGTGTCTTCACTTCTCATTAAGATTACAGCACGACGTTAACACATGCACCAAGGCAGAAGAGAGCTGACAGGACCGTCCGCAGGAGCAGATCCAGATTTGGACGGATGTCATGTTAACAGTAATAGCTATGAATGTGAAAAATGAGCAAAGTTAAAAACTGATCCTAGAACGCTACAGAATCTTAACTCTTTTCTGGAAAATATGTTAGCAATAATAAAAGTGAAGAACAGTGCTTCACAGCAATCACTCTTTCTGTTTTTTGTTTTTATTTTTTAAATACTAAGGGCAACTTACCGCACTGCAACCATAAGCTTGATACTAATAGTTATCCATGACCTGAAAACTCAAAAATATAGGTCTAAATCTCAATCTTTGGGAGCTTTTAGATTGTTCTTAATTTTAGCCTATTATTTTTAGTTTCCCTAAGCTAAAAAAAATTCAAATTGAGTTGGAGAGCACATAGAAAATAGTGCACCTGCACCTGGAAACATAATCACAGAGAGAGAGTTGAGCCTTGGCATAGTGGACTTAAACCTGTACTCTCCAAATAAACAAAGGTAATCAAGATGGGAAAATACGTAAATAAAGTACAGAATTGAGCACTGTCAACAGAGTAACAAGGGAAATGCTGACTTTGTTCTTGGTAACGAAGACAAGGACTAATGTTTACATTTAATCCGACACAGAAAGGGAAGCGAATCAAAGAAGGTATGACATTGCCCGGTAAATGACTACGGGAGCCAGCTTGGGATGCAACATTCTTGATGGATTAGACAGAAACTAACCAAGCATCAGGCTGGCCGGCAAAAAGAAGACCACAGTGATCGGCAAACAAAATCACATTTTCTGTTTAGTCAGATTTCAATTCTTTTCTCTGTAAGAAAGAAAATGGCAATGATAAATATACGCTCATCCTTTTTTTAATTATGACTCCAAATGAGGCTAATAGAACGCAAAATTTGCTACTGACTCCAGTGGGAGTTAAATGCACAGTACATGGCTGGCCACGAGCTCCTCAAATTTGGGGTCAGTTCTCCAGGTATCACCAGATTCAGAATCTTTAAAGAGTATATCAGCTTGCTCCCTCTCTAATGCAGATGCAACTTTGCCAATGAGTTCAAAATAGAAATAAATGAAATTTGCAATACACTTGCTCCTTGCCAGGATATTAAAGAAAAAACAATTTAGGACAACGGTGATCAGCGGTGACTCTCATATTGCTGGCAGCCATTTAAGTGCAGCTCCAGCACTGGAGCTGCATGCCTGCCAATTGGGCAGGAGCACCTTGGGAGCTGCTGAATGTCCTCAGTTTTCAGCTTCATAGAGAAGCTGAAGCCATCTGTAAATGGCTGCTGCTACCCAATGTGTCTGCTTCTGTATCCCAGCTGAGTTTTATCCCATAAGGAAGCTACGGGATCACAAGAAAGGCACTTCCATCTTTTACCTATGAACTCCCCAGGAAGTTCCTCCTCTCCTTGTCTCTTTGAGTTTTGTGGCTTTCGGCCACATGAAGATTTCGGTGTTAGGAAGACTAACCAACCTTGATATAGGACATTTTATGGCTCTGAATAAATTTTGAACTAAATGGTAACTGAAAAAGCTGCTGAGGTGTCACTTTCCCTGGTTCAGAAATGGCTCAATGAAGCATCTGTAAGTAGAGGTCAGTATTACACATGAATGCGTACAGTACCCGAAGGCAATAAGATGATGCAGAATTTTATCTTTGTTAGGGTAGTTCTGCTTTGCAAGCAGCAGAAGAGTCTTAGAAGACACAGTACATAGCATGTGCCTACAGTTCTTCCTTACAATATTGCTGCACAGGCCTGAAAAGCAAAGGACTACGCTGATGCAACGTGAAGACTATTTATGCCTTACCTAGATGCATAGGTGATATACATCAACTTGACTGCAGTAACAGCAGCTCTACAGTCGACTGCAGTAACAGCAGCTCTACAGTCAGACATGAAGCATCTTTAATCTTATACGTACAGCTCCCATGTGCTTAGAAAAAGCTGGGCACTGGATTTTGTTGGAGTGTTCAGGATTTAGATCCATTTGACTCAGCTGTAGCACTAAACAGTAAAAATATGATAAAATATTCAGTCTGCCTGACAACACAAACCAGCCCCATTTTATTTCCCTTTGGTCATACCTAGCTGTTCTCAATAGCTACTACTTTGGGATTTCTCTCTTTTAATATGTAGGAGTCTCCTACCGAAAGATTTTTAAAGGAGCCAGACATTCAGAGCTGTTCAGTATATTTATGACTTACCCAGAAATGGTATTAAGACTAATAAATTAAATCTTTTATAAAGAATTAATTTATGAGTTCTTAAAGGTTAGAACAAATTTCAGAAACAAGATTTCAGAGTTAAAATAGACATGGAATAGTAAGAAATGGGCCCTTTGGCTCACTTTTTGCAGTGGCAGGCTGTTTACAAGGCACAGACTTCTAACGCTCTCTGCAGTGAACCGCAATGCCTGCATATTAGTGGTTCTCTTTCTTACCACATATCATGTGTTTTAATAAACTCTTAAGTGTTACTCTTTTAAAATCTTAATCAAAAAATAAACCTTCATACTGCTGTTGGTATAATCAAACTCTGGGGGACTGTGTAATTAATATGTGAAGATGTGAAGACAAAATTACTCTGGTCTGCTCTTGGAGATGGTGAAATCGGCCATCCCAGTACTAATCCTTCCTGTAATTGTCTAAAATTGGGTTATTTTAGCAAGAGTAAACTGAAGAAGCTTGTTTCGCTACAAAGCAGATCTGCATTAGGAAATCTGCAGCTCTTCTGACTACATTATCAGAGACAAGAATAGCCTGATGTTATACTTAGACCTATGTTGTAAATACGCAAAGTACTCCTGTCACGTTGTCCCCGGGTCAGGGCCACACTGCAACAGTAAGTGGAACAAGCATGCAGAGGGTATCTGTGCAATCTCTGCGTGCTGCAGATGAACCAGAACTGCGTGATGAAGCTACCTCTATTATTTCTGCACAGACCTCAACAGTTCAGGTCATTTTGCATTTCTGAACTGACATTTGGCCTAATTTGTACCTACAGAGAACGTATTTGGAGACCTCTGAAGCAGTCTAAAGGACATTCCTAAAAAAACTAGCAACAATCACTGTCTTTACTCATTTGTTAATGAGGTGAGGTGATATGGCAGGGAAGTATGAATGCATACCACTAATTCTTGTTATTAATAGATGAGCGCTTATAATTACACCAAGTAATTCTAGAATCCTTCAGCTAACTGTTCATGGACTCCACTATCCCCACAGAAGTGCCAAACATATTAAAAATGCACCACAAAAATAGCACCTGATATACAACAGAATTGAATGGACTATGTTTATAGCTGGCAGATTAACAAAGCTTCTGTAGGATGTTTTGAATTTCAGTGATGGCCTATAGCTAACTCATGTTGTTTTCACACGAGAAACTGACGGCTGCTGAAATATTTTTCAATACAAGTTCAAATGAGGAAAAGAAGTAACCCACCTCCTCTTGAAAAACTGTGCAGTTAGGCATAAACAAACTTGTTGTGGTCTGGATTAAAGCTAAGTACACGCACAAGTACAAAGGTACCTCCCTTATGAAGATTATTTGCTTCATGTATTTGAATGGATGCATCCATTTATCCATTACTGTCAGTGTGTCACAGAAAGGAGTATGAATAAGCACTGGAAGACTGCAATACAAGATGTATAAGCAGATTTTTCTAAAGCACATTTTCATGAGTATTCCTTACTGTTTCATATAGTAAAAGACAGGAATAAAGCTTATATATCCACCTCTAAGCAAAGCCTCTTTCACTCCTCAAAATGTTTTCCACTGTGGAAAAGTAATTAAACTTAATCTTTGGTTTTATTCCCAGTGAAGTAGCATTACAGAATAGGTTTTCTTGCAATACTCCAAATCTAAAAATTACATCAAGAGAGAAAAATTTTAAAGTAATGTTGTTTCATTAGCAAATTAAAAATAAAATCTGCCATTCTAGTAATTATGTAAAATTTACGTACGTGAGTATATTTGCACACACGCGTTCTGATTTAAAGAACAGTGTACTTTCAATACTTATTCCCCCCGCCTTTTTTTTTCCTCCCTAACAGATTCCTCAAGGGCAACTGAACTGAGACACTGACATTTTAGGAGATCTGTAGCAAATATCATAAACTCATGTTTGAGAGTCCTATTGCCCTGATTGAAAGGAGCTACAGCTAACCTCTTAGGTCAAGGTACTCAGACCCTGGTTCCTAAACAATAAATCCACTAAATCACACTCTCACTGGAGAGTGCTGCCTTTGTCTGTCGAATACACACTTATTGGTTTGTGAGTTATTCCATTCTTCCACATTTTAGCAAGTCTTGGATTAAAAGTGATTTTTTTAGATGGTCTGCGTTGTTTACAAATATCTTATCGAGGTTCTCTTTTAATAGAATTCAAGCTGCAAATGGCAAGTCAAAGACTTTCTCTTGAACATACACTCTAAATTTAAGCCACTGTTGTTTGTACCTGAAGTTACCTGTTATAAACTGTGTCTATCAGTTTCATGACTCTACATACTATTTTTCTAAGTAGAGATTTGAACTTCTCATGGATCTCCAGACTGAGTTTTGTCCAGGTGATGTCACCCAGGCCAGGCTAGCATGGTTTTAAGTGACATATTTTGCGATGCAGACTGCTTAAAGTAAGTCAGAAGCCCCTAAGTTCCTTTCAATACATTGAAGAAAGTCAGGAGTAGAAATAACCTCACCCTGTGTTAGAATAGTATGGCTTCAAAAACCACTTAAAGTGCCACGGTTGCATGGTATGCAGCTCCCAAATATATTATAAATACAATATAAATATAAATAAGAGATTATTTGGTTTGGTTTTTTTCAGTTCCATTAATCAGTTTCTCTTCATTTTGTGAACATATATTTAAATAAATACTTCCCTCTTCAGTTGTACATTTCAAATTCTAATTAAAAAAAAAAAAATCACTAAAAGTGATTTGGGCTATGAGAACTTGTCAATAAAGAAAGTACACAATCCCATTTACTCAAAGCCCTCATGCTACACTACCTACCTGAAATCTGCTTTCATCTGTATGGAGAATTTAACTGAAAATTTCTCTTTCTGGAAATTTCATGGGCTTTTCCAGTACTCTGCCATTCCAAAAAAGAGATCAGATTTTGGAGCGTTCAAGCTATTGCTGTACACAGTTGAATAACATATCTTCAAAAGGGGTCTCCTCTAAGGCATTTCTTTGAAGATCATGAATGGTAACTAAGGGTTATGGATGCCAGAGCTCTCATATCCATCTGCACTTGCACATTACTTGTTCTGACTGACCAGATGGCTTCTTACAAAACATGTTTATAGGAGTTTCCAGAACGCTTTTTGGTGGTACACTTATTTTCTGTGAGAGACCTGCAGATGGTTCCCTTCCCCTACCTAGAAGTTTTCAAAATACATCCCCTGAACTAGCTGTTATGCAGTCTTCAGCTACATATGCTTATATTTGACTTTGAGTATCTAAAGCTGGCAATTTTCTTCAAATAATCTCCATAAAGAGAAACGTAACAAGCAATTATAGATCAGCTAGTTTAAGTGCAGCTGTAGAATAAACATTACAAACTATTTTGCAGGATTTAGTAGGCCAAAAAGTGAGCTTTGAAAGCCACAATTTCATTACAGGGAATTCACGTAGATCTGGGCAAGGGTGGTCTTGTTTAACTTGTATTCTTAGACAATATTACTGCCATGGCAAACAAGGGTAACTAAGTGGGTATCAGTGCTCTAGGTTTATAATTGTCGTGAAGTCTGATATCAGATTCTACTAACCAGGAGGCAATGTAACTTAGCGGGCAGGAAACTGGCTCAAGAAGAGCAAATTTTGTGAAAAGAACATTATTCAGATATATCAGAGATAGCTGTGGGGTGTACACATGTGACACTTGAAGCAGTGAGGTATCTGAAACAGTCCTGAACAATAAATTGCTCTTATCATCCACATTTACCACTATGTATTCATTCTAGTACCTGTCACTATAGAGACAATTTAGTGTATTCTCACCTGCTGAATAGTTTAAAAAATTATACCGAGAAAAAATGATCTTCATGTCAAATAAAAATATTCACTTTGATTTTTTTGCCCAGTCTGGTGCTCTTTGATGACTTGGATGCTACATAAAAATATGTATTGGGATGTAACATAATATTCTATACGCTTGTAGACCTTTTATATTGAAAATTCTGTGCCCCTTTTAAAACATTATATTAATATTTAGGAATTTGATTGAAAAAGGACAGAAAGATACAGCTTTGGTAGTTTAAAGCATAAGAGCTCCCACATGTTGGAAGGTAGGCACCATCATACAGTAGGGACAGCAGAAACATTCAGGCATCTGCACTTGCTTACAATCCCAATGTTTTAGCACGTTCTCAACTATTGATTGAGTTGCGAACTCCTCTGTGCTCTCCTCCCCTGGAAGTCAGCTCCAGCAGAATAATGGGGCAAATCCTTCTGGACAGAGAGGATAACTAGGAAATAAAGCGTCCAGAAATGTCTAGTCTCATTTACTAGAGAATTTAGGAAAATACATAGAAAATAAAACCTTTTCATTAAATCAGGTGTATTATTGGAGCATTTTTTTTTAAAGAATCCTACTGAAGTAATCATGCCAGACACTGTTTTACATTGTAAAAAGAAATAACAATTGCAAACAAGAGTATTAGACTTAGCTTCCTTTACAAATCATGTATACTTGTTAATGAATACAAAACAATCTGAAACTTTGATAATTGCTGTTATGTGAAGGGAAGGAAGAAAGGAAATGCTCTGTAAGATTTCTTAGCTATTCAAGTAGAAACACATCGCATGTGCTTACAAGAAAAGTTTTTATCAATCTTCTAGATACGTCAATCTCTTTCACATGTAAAAATTTCCCATGTCATTATTTTACAACTGTTACTAATCAGATGCAGACTAGGAGGTTAATGGAAAGCAGTCTTATGTACATTGTTTTGTATTTTACTATTTTCATGGTTATACTTTGCAACTCTTGATTATCATTTTGTATAAGAACTAAAACATGCATTTGTTTTAGCCAAGATTTAACTGTAACACTAAGGCATTCCACCTGGAGACAAATAGCATATTAACCCACTGCAGAGCCTGCTGAACTGAGAATACACCTATC
The DNA here is from genome assembly GCF_047370975.1 of Nipponia nippon. NCBI lineage: Eukaryota > Metazoa > Chordata > Aves > Pelecaniformes > Threskiornithidae > Nipponia > Nipponia nippon. The sequence continues at coordinate 7,844,757 of NW_028262369.1, forward strand.
TCAAGCTCTCAGTGAGACTTAATTTAACAGTGAGAAACTGGTAAATTGAGTTGACAGGCAGAGGTTGAGGCTCTGGGCAAGCCTGGCTGAGCTACGCAACGTGCATAGACTGAGCGGTGCACACAACTGAAAGAGTGACAGAATGCCGCAATGACTCAGAGATACAAATATGGTCAAAATCAACCATATTATTGCATCTGGAAGAGTTGCTGGTTAGCTTACCTAGGCAAGTGTTTCAGTTCCTATATTCTTCCACAGAGTTCATACCTTAGGCCTAGAAGATGAGCACAATAGCCTGATACAGATGATACCACAAATGTCGGTATTTTAAATCATATTAAATTTGCCATTTAGATTTAATTTTGTGAGGAAGCACATATGCCCCACACATGGACATTTCATAATTTTGTATATCCACTTACAGTATATTGAGACCAACAAACAGAGACAACAAAGTTTTAGAACTGTACAAGGAAAATGTTTCTTACTGAGCAAATACAGATATGGATTCTATGGTTTCAGGACAAGTAGTGTATATATACTGCTGCATGGAAAAAAAAAATCAACACATAAATTACCTTAGTCTACTGAATGCTTACATGAGCAAAAATTGATTTAAAAGTATGCAAACGATGAAGTTACAGAAGATGGAAAACGCACAAGCAAATGTCTTCTAAGTTTCTAGTACTAAAAAAAAAAAAAAGTGGAATTTTACATCTAGACATCCTAAATTATGCTGAAAGTTTCCCCAGAAGCCTAAAATATGCATGGCAGCATTTTAGAAATTTTATTTTTAGTTAAATGCAAAAGTATTTTCTTCATTGGAGGCAGAAAAATATTAAATAAAAAGAACTTCAAATACTCGGAATAAAATTCAGTTCAACAGCTTGGCTTTTAGTTGCCTGTTATTGGTGATGCTATAATCTCATTAACTCTCATCTTAGCTTGTGTAATCAGGATATGTTTAACACCGTTGGAAAAGAGTTAAAACTAGAAGTATGAAAGCTAAATGTGACTTAAGCCATGTTAGCTGCAATTGGTGAATATAATTTGGCCTAGCTGTAACAAGGCCGATATTCTGAAAAAATGAGGATCATCCTTATAAAATTATCAACTTAAAAAGCTGTCATTCCTTAGTTAAAAATGAAGTTAAATTATTTGCTAGGTGAAGAAAAAAGGCACTTCGCAAAAATATATTCAGGGTAAGAGAAGAGAATGAGAGTTTATAGATCTGAGGATTAAAGGAAGAAAGACAAAGTTTTGTCCCAGTACCCAGAGAACAGGTACACGGAATGATCACCAAGCTGGGCACACTTACAAAGTAGAGAAATCTCTTCTTGCCAGTCATTTACTTTGCTCTGTACATGGGGTAACAACTGAATGCAGAATATTCATTGCACCAGACCTTCTCATACCAAGATCCCAGGTGGAGTTGAATCTTTATACTCAATAAGAATCTTTTAAAATACCAGAATCACCTGCATATATTTTTTTCAAGGCTTATTTTCAAAGGAAAGACAAAATACCTTCTACATAGTGTTTAAGTAAAAGTACTATGCCTATGGTGCATCTCCTCTTTTGTTGCTACTTCAGCATTGCCATTTCAATAAATGAAAGCAAATCTCAATAATTTCTAATGAAATGGTTTCTTTTCTGTGTGCACAAAACCCAGTCCAGGAAAATAAATCCCACAGAAGAGAGTGTTTCCATGTTTCCTTCTTTTCATTCTTTCCCATCATCTTTCTTTTTCACTTCATTTTCACATGCATTCTCTTCATTCAGTCCAAACTGTCTCATTCAGTCTCTTGCTTCTGTTCCTTTTAATAGCACTCCTCTACTCTTACTCTACTCATTTATTCGTTCATTCCCCACCTTCTCCAGTTTTTTTTTTTTCTTTATTAATTCACGTCAACAGCCACAACACAGTTCATTACCCAGTACTCTCCCAGCTATTGGTTGCTTCTCTTCTCTTTATGCCTAATTCTTCTCTCAGCAAACTCCTGTGCTGAGCTGATCCTACCTAGCTGAGTCAAACCTCTGTTGCCCAGAAGTCGACATTCTCACAGCTCCCCATCTAAACCAATTCTCTCCTGCATTAACAACTTCCCTATCAAGTTCTCTCTTTCAAATCAATTCACCTATTTCATGTTTCAGTTTGCCCTCATTTCACATTTTCTTTGTTACAATATAGACCTCAACTCCCTGTTGACTCTCTCAGGTTTTCAGTCACCCAGTCCTCAATCAGAGCGCGACGCCCAAGCTTTGTGAGGAAATCCTGCTGAGTCTTTGAGCCATTTTTATTCTACTGTTCCAAAATATAGTTTCTGAAAACTACCAGATAAGGTATTTTTAGTACACTTCTCCAGGCTGTAAACCTCACTGAAAGTTCTTACTGGACAAGTCACTCCAGTTAAGAGAACGACTCCAGTGAACAACTGCCTACTGTTGCAATCTGGACTTGTCTGCTTTTATGCACTATTGTTAGATTAATTTAAACTAGAACCTAGACGCTGTGCTGTGCACCCTAACATATTATGATAATGACACTTTCTTAGGATAAATTCTGTTCCTACATGTCATTATATATATTAACCAGTGCCGACAGACAGTAAAAAGAGGGTAAAGTGAGCATATTGGTATGAAACTACAATGCTTGCAAGAAATACACATTAATTCTGTCTTTGAACAGCAGGTAAAGCTAACACATGGCTAGCCTGACAAGAACAACTTTATTCGTTTATTCACTTAGGAAAATCATGCCACATTACAAAGAAAAGGTTTCAAGATGGCTGTCAACATTGCTGAAAGAAAAAAAAAAGGTAAACTGATTGTTCAATACCTTCTTCCATAGAAAAATGCTCTCATCCTATCAAGAATGAGGAAGGTACTTTGAAGCACTGCACACTTCATTATATTGGCATGTCTAGTATGCCACTTTTCCTAGGATGCAAAAATTTGTTCCAGATACGAAACTGGCATAAGCAGCTTTAAAGAATATTGCATCTATTGTTTATGAATTACTTATGGAAAAAATAGAAGTACAATTTTTTCTGTGTGTGTTTATAATTAGAAATAGTTTATGATTTAGCTAACCAAATCCACCTTGGCAAATACTTGCCAGTTAAGGAGATATGCAGTAGTAAGTATCCTGATAGGAATGATGTGTTTTTGTTGATGGGCAACAGAAAATGAGTTGATTCGCATTTAGACCCTGAACTACAGAATTCTGCAAAGGGTTTTTATATATTCTCTCAGTGCAATGGCTGGATGTCTAAAAACTTACTAGTTACCTCTTTCTACCAAAATAACAAGTGATCTCCACATGTATTTTAAATATCTGTCTTGCTCCACAAATTGACTTCACATCTGTGTAAGATATATTTGGGAATGGATGGTAGTTATATCTTACATTTTACAATTTATAGTCTTAAGCAGCATTATTCTCAGCTACTGGGCTAATGTTTGCTGTAAAAATCTCAGCAGAGAAAACGGACAGCTAATTGAGTTTTTTACAACTGGACTTCAAAGGAGTTCTCACTGCTGCCACGAGAACTGAGAAAAAAACCCAACCTGACCTTCAAGGAAGAACTAAACTTTCCAACCACAAGAAGCAGAAAGAAACCTCTTTCACAAAAAAAAAAAAGATAGAAGCCACAGAAGCAAGAATTTTCAAACACAGGGAAGGTGGTGCAGAGTCTTATGAGTCACAGTCACTTGCAGAAGTGAGACACAAACAACCCCTTTCCTATTCCACAACATTTTTCCTATCTGTGACTACTCATTGCTGGATATCAAGAACTGGTGCTCAAATGCATCAGTCTTCCGACTAACTTGTTTTTGTCCAAGATAATTTACAATCTCAGCCATTTTGCTTTAATTCTGAAACATATTAAAGATTTGACTTTATTGGTGTAAGTTAACCTGTACTTTTGAGTACTCCACATTACAATTTGTTGTTATATTACTACCTCATTGACAGATATGTGAATTTAAAATAAGAGCTGAGAACTATAAGACAGAAAAACAGGGATGGCAGAGATTAAAAATATATTATTGCAAGTCTCTTTTCTGGTTTAATTTTATGTTGCTTGCAAAGTAAAGCAGAGAATTATAAAGGTATTCTCCCTATTTTGCCCAGCCTCAAAACTGAAACTTACTTTACTTGCTCTAGAGCCCATTCTTTGCTACCGATTTCAGAAACACGTGCTGCAGTGCAGAAATGCCTGAATAGAGACAGAGGGTGCATGTGACTTGCTTGGTACCAGGGAAACAGGATCACTGCTGTAATGACATAAAACTTCAACTCGATGTGTGTTCTTCTGTGAGAAAAATCATAACCTCTTCTTGTGCTGCTACAAGTTAGGCATGTTAGGGACATAAACTGCACAGTTTAGAAAGCCTGTCTCTTGCTAACGACTTGCTGAGTTTATTAGCAAGCAGTAAAAGAGGAAGATGAAAAGGAAGAAGTAAACACTACTGAGAATGACGACTCTTCTCTCAGAATGATCTTTCATTACTAAGCCTGTTAACTGGGAGGGAAAATGACAGAAAGTGATGATACAATTCCTGGGGCCCAGCCAAAAAAAGATTCAAAAGCATCTTGATCCAACCAGTTCCTTAGTTAAACTGACCAGCAACCCATCTTGACCCGAGTTTCCTAGACTAAGAAAGATGGTTATGCAAAGTAATCACCGGGTACAAACTGGGAACTAGGCATAATCAAGAGTAATAAAAGGGACTTGAAGTGACATTAAACTATTTCTGCATGTTATAAAGGTGTTAAATGAAAAAAAAAATAGGTAAATTGATAATTTCATATTTTCATGGTAGGCAAATCTGGCATTTTCACTAACTCTTAGAGCCATTTTTATTATTTACAAAAGACAGATGGAAATAGACCCATCAGAAAATGCACAGCACAATTAAAAGTTCATTTTGCACAGCACCGAAGTTTGCTGTGACACTGAACATGGCTTTGTTCCACATAATTTCCATTTGTTTCAGAGCTTTAAAAGTTGTGTGTTTATAAAGGAAACTGTTATACACCAATTACCTACCAACAGCAACATAAAGTGCTTTTTGACTGTTACTGCCTATCTACTTGCTTTAAATTTTGGCCCCATTCTTTTAAAGCATGCAATGGAGAACATTTCTTGTACATTTCTATGCATGTAAAAGAAATACCATACCATACCCTCTCCCTCATTTGTTTCAACAATTTTAGACACAAAATACCACTACTGCCTGTTTTAACATTCTTATTTCCTCAGGCAGCATTAAACAAGAGTTTATTCTAAGGCAACTGTAAAAGATCACAAGCCTTCAAATGCTTCCAGTAGTGACTGGAGAGTATTCACTTCTAGTACAGAATACACTAACTTAGTCTTCTCATGAGCACTGTAAAGGTCACTTTGAATACAAAGAAGCATGACAAAAATCTACTTGATGGAAATATGCTCATAAATACCTATTTGTGAGGCCTGTTGAACAATTTGTAGCAATTAACTTTGCAGAGCAAGTCTCACTGTCTTTATTAAGATGGTAATCAGTGTAAGAATCGTACTATTTGAAAGTGAAGTTGTTTTGGTTTTTTTTAATGGCAAGACTCAGTAATGAGGCAATAAATACAATACATAAAAACCTTCAATATTATGGAGTTGCTGTATGACATACCAGCTTTACTGAGATCACAGCAAGGCAAACAAATGACAAACGCCTTTTCTTTCAGGTGTCTTAGTCCTAGAACAATACAACACTGAGGTGTTTCATCAGGGTGAGTTTAGAAGGACGTGTTTCTGTAACACTTTCACTATTACCCACAATTAGCAGGAGGAAGTGTTTTCAATTGTACTTACATTGAATACCGAAACACTTCTGGCTCAGTACTGCCTTAAAAGCGAAGGACTGAGAAAACGCAAGTGACAGCAAGAAAGTGTGTGCAAGAGCAAGAAAGCAGGCGGGCAGGAGTCAGAGATGTGCACATAAACAGATTCTTTCACCTGAATAAAACCTATTTACATTGGGCACTGACAAATTTCTCTTAATAAGACTGCTGGAAAAAGAAATACAACCTATAGAAATGCAGCTGAGAGGAATAAAGAACTAAGAAAACCAAACAGAGTTTCTAGTCCTTTTTGCTTTAACAATTGAGAAAAAGATTAACAACTACAAAACTAGTTTTAAAAACATGAAAACATATATTCTGTCTCCAAATTTTCACTTTGCTTAAATTTTGATCTGAAATGTAAAGGATTACAACATTTGTATGTAAAGCAGATCTCGCTGATAATTCTATGTGCCTCCCGTAAATCATTAGTAACTATACATAACATTCTTCCTGACTAGAAATTGTCATTTAAGCTCTAGTGAGTGATCACTTGACTGCTAACTTCTGTGAAACTACTAACAGCAGAACCAAGTTGAAGTCGGCAGATATCTTGAGTGCTGATGGGTATTTGGAATATATCTCCATCTACAGCAACTGTCTGAAGGCTGTGAAGGCTGCTAATTGTATCGCCGTAATAACTACCCTGCAATTAGGACATCATGGACTGAAAACTCTTTGGCTGGAATGTGTATAACCTCAGAACGGTTATCAAAAGAAAATCGCACATTGAAAAAAGATTGATTGGAAAGATGTCAATTCTGCCAAACATGAAATAGTTAGAGAATGCCACACTATAAGCAGGGCAGAGGAGAGGGGGAACACAGGGAACATGAACACAAATTTGGATATATCATTGCTCTGATCACAAATCAGGTTAAGGAGCTTTTTTCTCTACAATACTTTTAATGGCATCTCTGTACTGCAAACTGCCCCTTGGGATCAAAAGAGAGAAGAGCAAATAAAATTTCTTGCCAGTACAGATACAAATATAGATACAATACAGATGCAATACAAAATTCTTCCCAGCATAGGTGGCATCTTCCGTAAGTATTTCAAGGGAGTGTTTTTCTATACACACACTCTTAACTGACATGTCAGGAAAAATCCTTAAGGATAACCTAAGGGTTGGTCAATTATGTACTCAAGCTAAACCAGAGCTTCCTTAACTCTCCTGCAATGTTTTTCACACACAATAGAATAAAACTATGCTATAGTTTGCATTATGGAGGCAACCATCTTCCACAGATAATTGCCTTTTCCTAGCTCAAATTACAGACGTTAGCATTTATTCGGACCATTTAAAAAGATGAACCACTGGTAATAAATAATTTTGCAAGCCTTAGGTCTGAACAAAATAGGAGGATGCAGGGCAGGTCTTTACCCCATGGAGAGGAGTAGCAGAGTTGCAACAAATACTGTCTGACAGACTTGACACACTTTTCTAATGACTAGTCAAGTTTTTGGTGTCCTATATTTTAAGTCAGGATCAAAGTTTTAATTATTTCACAAATAACCTGTCAAATCCCAGACAGATGACTTGTAAAATCAAAAACTACAACCGTAACATCATCTTCATTTGTTTGGATAAAACTAGCTTTATAAAGCCAAATGCTTCTAGCAATCCTCAAGTACCAGTATTTCTCAGTACTTCCTTACAATATTCAACCCATCTTCCTTTTAACATTAAGCTGTTAAATCCTGTGTCTGTCTCTCCCTGCATATTCTTGCCCTCTTTATTACTGTTTCTACTCCTCCTGATATATTTTTTCCTTCCTCATTTTCCTCTAACATTCATAAACCCTCTCAACGACTCAGAGCAGGGAAAGGAAAATTTAACACATTTGCAGAATGCCATGTAATACACATCTTCACTGTCGATACGTGCCAAAACACAAAATAAAAGACAATGTAACATCATAATACAATTCTTGCAGAAGGAAAAGAGATTAAAGTATGAATTCTCATATACTTTGACCAAACAATTTTTGCCCTACTCCTTCACATTTCAATTAGATCAAAACAGGCATGATGCTTTTTTAAAGTTTGATATCAAGCCTCATAGGTTATGAGAGACTAAAACCAAAACTGTCAGTTACAAAGCGAGGAATGCAGAAACCAAGAATAACAGTGAGACAACGATATGTGTGTTAAGAACAATCCACTCCAAATATTTCAATTCTATCATCAGCAAAAATTCCACAGAAGAATAGCACATTTTTGCAATGGAACTTTCTCCAGTATCTGAACATGCTAATCAAATTTTAGATATCTAAGATATTTTTACTTGAACAATCATCAGTGCTTGGCAACACAGTTCTATTGAAAGATAAATATTGTGTAATGTCTCTACACATTTTTATAAGTAGATGAATCAATTAACATAGCAATAAATTAGTTTGATTAGTGTTTCAGGCATTAGGAAGTGCTTTACTAATTAAAAGTCACATATTTAAGCAAATGTTATTCCCAGTTTGTTCATGTAAATTATATTCCTCTCTATCAGAGTGCTTACTTACTGCTATAGAACATAACTGAGATCTGTTAAAGAGATACTGAAGTCATTCAGTGCCAAGCTGATAACACAAGCTGCCACTTCCAAGGATGCAATCAGGTAAAAATCTGGCCACTAGCCACAATACTTTAGGATGCATTAGCTGTATACTGTCATTTACGCTATTAGAAGGCACAGATGTGTACACTAATAGCTTTAAGAAGTGCCATGCCATCACCAACTCATTTTTGAGAAATTAACCTATTCAAAATTGCATTTAAAACTTCCTTACTTTGCATCGATATTGTTGTGCAGTATTTCAGGGAGTGCTTGTTTGTTTGCTTTTAATCTTACTGTTTATCTGACAATGCACTAACAGCAGAATACTGGCACCACATACACTGCAAATTGAACAGACAGGACAATTTTGCTGTCTCATTTCCAATTGCCCCAAGAACTTCTGGGCTGCAACTGCAGACCCAACATGTGTTATAGAATGTGCAAAACAAAAATTCAGGATAAAAATCATGTTACTAGTATTTCCCAAAACACACCTGTAACTGAACACCACATATTCATACATAACTGATCCAATGCCTAACTAACTAAATATATAACCATACCCTAACTACATGGATGTCAAAGGAATCAACTCAATGAGCGTTCAGCACTCACGTACAAATAGTCATATCAATACCTGAAAATATTCCAAGCTAACTTTTTCTGCAGAATAAAATTATAAAACAAAAACATTCACTGCTGGGTTGATATAGATGTGTGTACATGTGTAGGTTTTTGCTTATTTATGTTATATATAGATAGTATGGAATTCAAATAAGAGTACGGACTCCATTCATTCAATGCATAAATTCTGTATTAACTATCATTTCTGCTATTTTGTTTACATGCTAGAGAAACAGACTTTAGAATTATTTTGCTTTTTCAGAGAATCATCTTTTGTAGCTTTTCATCCAGAAAGACTAGCTAAGTAAGAGCTATACTGCTGCTATAAATACAGTACTATCAGTCCAGCTAAGCAAGTCCTAAAGGGTGGAAATAATTAGAATATTTTAGAAACCTCTTTGTAGCTATAAAACTGATTTCTTATAAATCATAAAATAAGACAGAGAACATTAGAACGTGACATGAGCAGAATAAGATTACAAAAACATTTTCCACCTTATTCAAGACTGAGATTTAAAGTCCTGCAAACAGAGAAATTGGTAAACATAAAATGCCTTTAAAATTTTTATTAGTTCAAGAAAACCTCATCTCAGTACTGTCACTGGCCGAGACCACAGTAAAAGCACTGTTTTAAAAAGTTTTTCTCCTCTACCTTTATCCATAAATATATTAATATCTATGTGTTCAAAGATCTTATTTAAAATAATATTCCACAAATGCTTCTGTGAAGAGGTTTTAGTTCATTCCTTATACTTAAACAGTGCCCCTATCTGCTGTGTAGTAAACTATCCCTTGTTGAGAGATGAAGCTGTTGAATGAAATACAACTGGTAAGACTGGTTGGTAGTTAACTTGTTAACTGACTTGTAGGGTCAGTTTTCAATTTCTTTAAGTTGAACTCCGAGATACAACATCCATAAGAACCTCACAATAATTTTCTTAAAAGATTTATTTCATTTATGCTTGAAAGCAATATTTTAATACTAGCAATGCTATTGTATAGAAGTTAACATTCTTTTTACCTCTCATAACTTTAATATAGACATTTAAATGTTCTCAATGACATACTGACAATTGCAACTGAAATTGAGATGATAAGAAAAACCCCAAAATCCAATCCAAACCAAAATTCTTCAACCCACTAAGAACAAACATCTATTCCACATTATTTTAACTTTGTGGTCTACAAGACCAAAAGCAGATACTTAGCTTTATATACTGTTTAGTGCTAAATAAATCTTAGAGGAATATTTCCAGGGCAACTTTTTTTTTTTTTTTTTCTTTGAGTGGCTGATTGGTTGGTACTGAAATTTGCCTGTCAGTTGGAACCTGTATCTCTCTACCGCACTTCTCATAACTTTACGTTCCAGGAGGGAGGAAGCATATACAAAATGAGAAAGAGAGGTAGAAATAGTGATTTTTTTACTACAATTTATCTTGGTGACTCAAAGACAACTGATACAAAGCACCTAAGTACACAACTTTTGCTACCAAATATGTTGCCAGTAATGTCATCCAGCGAAATGAAGACAACATATTTTTTGAACATTACAATCCTCTAATCATCACGGAGAACTGATGACTCCTCTGGTGTTCAAACACATCCTGCAGACAACAGTTTCTCAGAACCTGCTCTAGCCTCTTTTCTGATGTTTTACTGAGCAGATTCTCTGCTTTCTTTAAAGCCTATGTTTGAGCAGCTACCACAAGAGAACAAATGTCCAGCTCTGCAGCTCAGCAGAACATATAATTAATAGTTACCTAGAAACTGTTGTAACATGTAGTTGGCCTAGAAACCGAGATAAAAAAAACACTCAGCACAGTAATCTGTGAAAATATACACAAAATTCTGTTTATACCATTCTTGCATATATTTTAATCCAAACATTTGCATTGCCAAAGCAAAAGATACGATAAAGTGGCAGTATTCTTATTTGAATAGCATTGCATAGCTACAAAGTGGAGTACATGTTTTAGTAGTTTCACACTGTTTAGGCTTTTTTTGTTCACATATAACACCTGTTTGACCAGCTAATACTTCTTTGTGCAGGGTTTATATAAAACACGGCTCAGGTTAAAGTTGCAGGTTGAGATTTTGGGGAATCATAAACTTATAGACTCTTGGAGGTTGGAAGGCACCTCTGGAGATCACCTAGCCAATCCGCCTGCACAAGGTTGCCCAGGACTATGTCCTGTCAAGTCTTTAAAATCTCCGAGGATGGAGTGTCAACAATCTCTGGGCAACCTCTTGGGTGTTCCATCACCCTTACAGCAAAAAAAGTTTTTTCTTATTTTTCTTGTATTTCACTTTGTGAGGATGATGGGAAGAACATCTTTATCTTCTAAAAAATTAGGACATTTGATACAGAAACCACAGTGATAGAAAAATGGAACATCACAACATTTTAGTGTTTCTTTTCACAACTTTTTACAGCTTTTAGATTTTTACATACTTGAAATCATATAACCTATTACGATGACTTACGTTGAAAGACTCAATTAAATGGTCCAAAGAATTGTGATGCTTGTTGCCAGAGATCCCTCCTGTTTTTATATATGTATTTACAAAGAGCTAATGTGTGTAATATTTTTCAGATAGATTGATAAGAATGTGATTAAAACACAAGTGTACTTGTTATAACAAGTTTTATTTATCTGTAATGTACCAATCACGAGTGCAAATAAATGTTAATTGAAGTAAGTATTAACAGACAGGCCTTCACCAGCTAGCAGATTTAGCAATCTAATTCAGCAGTGCCAATTCTTGATTTAGGTTTTGCTCTGCATGGAGTGGAAAATTTAACTTGTGATGTCAATTTTATTATTACAAAGACTTTGTCATTCAGCATGTAAACAGACAACTTAGCAGAGCCAGAATCTCTTTTTTGTATTAAGACATGAAAGTGGACTATGAAGGAAACTATTCGACCAAACCTGTGACTGATCTAATGTAGCATTAAAATTGAAAAATATACAAACTGAGATTACAAATGATAGAGACTGACAACAGAGAGAATACATTAATGACAGTTCACAGCATAAGGAATCAAAACAAATTACATTTCCATGATTAACCACTAGTATTTAATACAATAATGAAGAGAAATGCTAGCAAACTGATTCACATTATTTCACTGCAAACTGTTAACTGTATCTGAGTTTCAAAATAAAATTAAATTCTTTCTTTGTAACAGTGGCAGGCTATTTCATACAAATGAATTAAAATGTTTTCCCTCATCAGATCTGTGCCTGATTCTATGAAATCACTGCACTTGGACGGGAGAAATCCCCAAAGAAACAACCTCACAACAAAAAATTTAGGCAATATTCCTTCCAGCATTTAATAATCAGTGGATTCAGTCTTAGAGACATTAATCTTATTTTCTGTTCACTATAATCATATTCTAGGACCTAAATCAGATCTTAAAAGTGATTAATTAAAACTGACCCTGTAATTTCTATCTATAGGATGCCTAATCAGACACAACCTTTATGGGATTTTTCATTTTTACACTGAAGTGTGGTCATTTAATTTTGCAGTGCAAAGAAACTCTTTAAGACCAGATAATTATTTTTTTCTTTTGTATTTCATTGCTTCCTAATAGACAGTTCTAAAGCTCTAGAGACTTTTTATGCATATTAAGTCTGTAATTTTTTCTCCTAGACTGAGGTATCACTACTCTCTACAGCACAGTTCTATGACTAATATCTCAATGTTGTATAACTGCTAATTCTTTCATTAATAAAGATGTAATCAGCAACTATAAACACATTTGTGCTATAAAGCACAAATTAAATATATCAGAATTATTATATGTATTTACAGTGTTTATATTAAAATATTATTAAACCAAAATATTATTAAACCTAACAAAACAGAAGAATTGCACATATGGGACAAAGGTTACAACTGAATAATGTAATAACACTTCACAGAGTCCAGCATGTTCAAGATCTCCTGTTGACGAAGCTCAAAATCCATTAACAAAGAGCAATACCAGAGAAGCTGGCAATATGAAGTGGAACTGAAATGCATTTTCTTTTAGATGCTTTTTCTTACTCATCAACAGTGCCAGGTCATGGCTCTCAGAAAATAAAGGACATTGAGAATTCAAATGATAGCCTATCAGTGATGATACTTTCTAAAATGTGCTCCTTCTATCATTATCTGAAAGATCTTTATACTAATTTAATACTGGTGCTCTAGCTGCAGAGGAAGAGTCTGATATTTCAGTAGAAAAATGCATTTAAAACCCACTTTGCTCTAGATGAGGTATATAGTTATTTGGCTCAACAGCTAAGCTTTTCCAGAATTCCATTAATATTGCCATAGAGAACTATCTACTCTAGCTAAAGAGAATGCTGATGCATCTATTTGAGAAAAAGTTCCAAGGAAATAATTCACAGATACACATATGAACAGAATTTTTTCACCATAATGTCCAGATATCAAAGAATATTCTTGCATCCACTATAGTCCATTGCTTCATGCGATGTGTTGAGAATTATGAAATTGCCAAATGCAAAAAAAACCCTCTAAAAATAAACATAGTCTTCTTGCAACCTATCGTACAGCTATACTGAAAAAAGGTTAGCATCAATGCAGTGCATCATACTGGTGTTTACAAATTGTTGACAAATGGTGTTGGCAAATTTCCTTGAGCAAATCTCCCTGAACAAATCTATTTCCTTAGAGATGACTGCTTTATTTTGTATCACAGTGTCCCACATACTAAATTGTACTCATATTGAGAGAACAGACTACTTAAATATGCTGCCTTCTCAATAAAACTTTGCTCTTTCTGTGAAATTAATTGTATGTATCTCATTCAGCCCATTGCATTTATTCGAAGAAATAGGGTTGGGGGTTTTTGTTTGGGTTTTTTTTTGTTTTGGTTGGTTGGGTTTTTTTTTTACATCAGCAGAATAGGGTAATGGTGTTTATTCTGACTCGTGCATCATCAGTAGAACCTATTACGTGGGGTTGTGATTTTGAATCTTTTCCTGTGCAGGTCCTCATACCTGGCACGTGTTTAATAAACAAAAACATCAGATCTAAATTCTATTCACACACTTATAAAAGAGATGAGATTAACTATCAGAAAGCAAGTTAATTGTTTAGCGCTGAGGAATAAGAGGAAATTTGTTTTCCCTTCCTGTTTTTAACATAAGTGGCTAAGAGATTATAAATAAACTATTCTTCAAATGTAATTTCTCAAAGTAGAATAAAAAGATACTGTAATAAAATATTTCTGTAACAACAGTGTATTAAGATGAAAAAACATCTGGAAAGTAGTGTCATTGCTTTTACATCAGTACTGTATTATCTCATAGTTATAATCTCACAGTATGGTCACTGTTGAATTGTACAATTAATGATAGATTTTTAAAAAAGTGAATTTCTAATAATTGAAATTAAATAAATATCTGAAAACAAAACAATTTTGGTTAAAACATGTAAATAATGTATTGCAGTTCAAGTAATGAACTGCTACTATGAATATGTTTTCCAGTGATTAAGGCCAAAGCTTCACATTAATATTCCTAACTAGAGTATCCACAGTATTTCCTAATCTAATACCTCCTGGTTGAAACTATTGCCTGCTTTTGTCATATTTTAAGATTAGTTGTGTTGCTATCTTTTTGACCGCTTGTACTGTTGAGGTAATGATAATTAAAACAGCAACTCGGTGTACACCTGAAACCATAATCATAATTTATTAAAATATCTTATACCCCACAAAGCTTGAAATTGAATTTCTTTCATAAGCAAACTGGTTGAGGAGGAAAAACCAGCTAGGCTCGACTTACAGATGTTATTCTGCATTACCACTTGTCTCTGTGGAAGTCAGGATAATCAATTATAACAAGCCAATGAAAAGATGGGACCTTAAATAGCGCACTGTTTGGAATTTATTTTCCTGCTCTACATTTAAAGCAGTAAGTTATGAAATGAATTTGACAAGAAATTATCAGTTCACTACTTCACACAGCTATACTTAACCATCTTAAAATAAAATATAATTGGACAGGAAGAGCAAAAATTATTGAGCTGAAAATTCAATTGCAAATGTGTTTTGTATTTGCCCCCCTCTTCTTTAAAAAACAAAATTAAGTACAACATGAAGGACAACTTCTTTAAAATGACTTAACAAAAAGCCACGTATGGGCCCCTCAACTGGAAGGACTTGAAACCACTTCAATCTTTACAGCTCTTAGCCAAATTCTACAGAATAGGTTCTTAGGCAGAAAAGGTAGGTCTCTTGAGATGTTTGTCCCTACAAACATCATTTTGGCATTTATGATAACATAATCAAGATGCCTCATCAAATTGATTTTTGCTTTTTTCAAATCCAGGAAAAACTGAAAAAATATGAATGCCACAAAATACATCTTGGCATTCTTCCATTTATCTATTACATTTTCTGATAAATACAGCTTTCTTGAAACCTGAAACTCTGCACAAGGCCACGCAAATAGTACAGCTAAGTACGTACGCTTCTACTGAGACATTAATTCTGCAAATTGATCCATCCGCGGATTCACAGGCACGGATGCACAATCCCTGTGCAGAGGCTTGTGGACAGCAAATTTAATATGATGGCTTATTATGAATGTGTGTTCAATCTATACATAATTTGTACAGGTGTAGCATTGAAAACCCATTATACTGAAAAATTCTTAGTGAAAGAAATAAGGTAACACCACTTTCAAAACCAAATTTTCATCAATATTATTTCTTAAATAGTTCTAAGTATCTTTTACAAACACTGTAAAGAATGATGTTTACAGCAAAATGGAAAGATTTTAACAGATGATAGCCCTTGTATGATTGTATATCAAAGGGTTTGTTTTGAGATTCTTAACAGATATCTGTGTTAAACTATTTCTGGACATATTCAACATTAACATTAATGAAATCAGGACATGCATCAGCAGATTGCAAAATTCAGCTAGAAAGAGTTCAACAGCTTGACTTTTTAATTTGGTTAGTGAGTACCCTAAGAGTGCCCCACCCTCATCCCCCAAAATAAATTTAAAAACAAGAATGCAAACCCCACACAACCAAAAGCAAAACAAAACTGAAAGATGCCAAATAAAAGAAAATCGAGAACACCTAACGTTTGAAGGGTACATATGGATGCAGATTTTCAGGTCACTTAGATATTTTTGAAAGCTTTACACAGTGATTTTTGTTCAAAGTCACCATTTAAATAAACAAAATTACTATATATGTCATATAATCCTTTAAATTCCTTTAAAAACAAAAGCACTTATAATTTGAACAGGAACCTTCTATTAAAAAAAAAAACAACAACAAACTGTTTTAAAGATTTTGGAGATGGTTGATGTTATATTTTAAATTAAATTTTGATGAAAAAAGCTTAATATTTTCTTGACTACTTGACAGATACTTACACAAAAAAGGGCATCAGCTGAATAAGAGTCTCTTTTTTGGGATTGGCTGTGAATTCTGGTACAGTTTGAATAATTTTGTTCATTACGTTCCTTAGGTAATTTTGTAGCTGCTTGCGTCGCTCTTCCACAAATTTTGCATCCTAAAAATAGAAAGGAAAAAATATAAATGGCACAAAGAATATTTTTTTTGATTCTATAATGTAACTATACAGTTCTAATAAGCATAAAATATGATCTTTTGATGATCTATGTTTATTATGTCTATAAAAATATGTTGGCAATATGTAAAAAACCCTTGACTCTGTCCATCTTAGAGATAAAGGAAATTCATGCAACCTAATAAAAACCTGTTTCACAAAAACATCCACTGACAGGATGCCGAATTCTCTCTCCTTGGCAGAACGTTTCTTCTATAGACCAGAATTCTTTTCCTAATAGTAGATCTCTAGAAAGTACTACAGTCTTAGAAAGGCAGTGCATAACAGCAGCACAGAGGCAGTGGCATAACAATTTAGGCGATTCTTTTGGAGATCCAGAATTACCAGTCTTCGCAGGAGGAAATACTGACTTACTCCCACAATTTCTTCACAATTCATACTTTTCAGATGTTAGGTACACAAACTTCAGAATGGATTAATATTTCTCCAGCTTTTTTATCATTATATTAATAAATTATTATTTTGAGATGGAGTTTCATATAGTAGATTGCTTTTTTAAAGACAGCACAACTCTCATAAAAATGTTTTACTGAAGTTCCTATAGTATTTTAGATCTCAGGATTTTATACTATATTGGCCCCAATAAATAAAATAATTCTATAAACTCCACATTCTGCTGAGGGACTTAGAAATTGAAAGTCTAACAACCAGCACAATGCCATGCATCCTGTAACCTACTTCTAGCTTAAACGTTTTCCTGTGAGGGATCGCAATTACAGTGAACTATAATATAAAGTCTACACATTTCACATAAGACTATAACAGGTTTACAATGAGATTAGGTGCTGGCTGGTTTGTGCTCCAGCCAGTATGCCATAGCTCAGAAATGTAGGCGTTCTGATCACCTGGTTTAAATGTGAGAGTATGTTCGTTAGGCATGAAGCCCATACTATTATTAGACAATTACAGCTCTCAAAGGAAAACTATTATCTATAAATGTGTCTATCCAATCAGTATTATTTATCTGTGTAGGAAAAGCCAGTGCAACAAATTCTTGTTTCTTACAAAAAAGATGACAGCCCTCCCACAAAACACCATAAATACATTTGACAACACTGAATAAATTCATTGTATTAAAAAGGTTCAAGCCATGCATGCATCTGAAGATTATTCCTTCCTTAGGTAAAACGGACTAACTCATCAGCAAAGCAGGGATGCTCCTTCGAATTCAGGAGGACTGCTGTAGAGTTCCTAGAGCCTTTACTGACATTTTTTTCCTGTTCTTATCTCTCATTAGGAGAAGTTACCAGGAATATTTTTAGGAGACATAAGAAAATGAGAAAATATGCTGAATGACATGTCTCAAAGTAGTAATTTAAATTAATAGAATTAAAAACAAAACAAAACAAAAAACCAACAACCAAAAACGCAACCAATGCTAAGTAACGTACATTTGCAAATATTGGCAGTTAATCCTGAATACTAAAAATAGCCTCATTTTGTATAATTTAAGGAAGTATTTTCTGCTCGTCTTTTATTTGCATACGATTACTTAACACGTAATTGTACTTGCTGTAACATTTATAATTGCTGAAGACATTCATACTTACAAGGCTTCAAAAACTTAGGCAGTGCTTCTGTTGTTTAATTAAGTTCACAAAATTCCAAAATATATATAGATTCATTTTTTTGTTTTCTAAATATGAACTTACACAGATGTACAGTCCTGTTTCACATTCCAGTTTTATATTAATACATGTAATATACCAGATCAGTGTGAAAATAAAAAAAAACCATACGTATTGTATGGTTTCCTATTTCTTTTTTACCAGTCACATTGTTTTTCAGCAACATACACACACAAATTGTGTAGCAAGTGATCCTAGTGTTAACTGATTTACTGATAAATGAAGAAACGAAGTCTGAAAACTCTTGGAAACTGATACTTTATTAAAAAACAAATCTGCATTGCTGACAGTTCATGCAATCCACTCTGCAGAGTCACTCACCCAGTACTCCACAACTGAGTACAGTTACTACTCAAACAGAACAGAGCAACAGCTTGCTCCGTGCCCCGCTGCACTGATGAAGTCTGGACAAATGTGTGGAACAGAAGTCTATACAAGCTGTTGGGAAACGTTAAAGCAAAAATTTTATTATGTAGCAACACATAATATTAGAATAAAATGGAATGCTAATAATAAATAAAAGTGGAGTGCAATACTAATTAACTGATTGACTAACATAAATTTTATTATTTTTCCTCTTGTCACTAAGATTTTTGTTCCTACTGGTTTCTTTGAGTAGCTCAAGGAACAATAGTGTCTTCCCATCTCTCCACTCAAAGGATTTAAAGTATCACATCGTCACATTGGTAGGGACGCTAATTTGCTACCACCAGCCATGTGAGGCAGAAGACAAAGTGTGGCACACAGGAGATCTCAAAGAAGAAAAAGGTTGTGGTTCTGAAAGCTTTAACCACATGAGTAGCGGTGATGTTTGGCATGTGAGACCATTTCAGTTATGGCATAATCCTCTCCCCCGGTCTTACTTGACTGGGTATAATGGAGGAAGGAGGAGCATTGCTTTGCTCTACAAGCCTGCTCCCAGTGCAGACACAGCCCCATCTCAGAGCCATTCCACAGAACCGGCCTCATCCCCACTGCGCTTCCTTGACTGTACTTTCATCGCTTCTGTCAATTATGTTTTCAAGCCCCCAGGAAAATCTCCATTTTTCAAGTACCACATTCATTAGCACTTTTTCAGTTCTTAACCTTTTTGGGTCACAAATCCTCAACAACAGTATTTTCAGTGAAATCATTTAAATGATGTTAGAATTTGCTCTTCAGCAGAAGCTGCACTCTTTTAGTCTCTTCTGTACCGCACACGTATTTAAATAAATACATTTTCTTTCACAGGCAGGACCACTTTGTTATAAGCACAGGAGCAAAATGCTGAATGTAGGTACTTTCTATCCCTTATGTTATTGCAAAGAATCTCATTAACTACAGATAATAATGGCACAAAGCAGTTTTCTAATTAAGACTGTCAGAACATGCTTGGGTAATGAATTTTTGCTGTTTACAGCTGATCAAATTAGTGCTTACAATATAGCTATTTTTCTGCAATTTTTTCAAGCGAAATACAGAAAATATCAGAAATTAATCTCAGCCTGAAAGCAGTTAAGAATGCTCTTTTAGCCTGATATAAATTTGATTTCTAAAACAAACACTGAGTGATCTACCATGAAATTCTGAACCATGTACTAAGTCCTTACCAGTAGTAATGTAAACCAAGGTCAAAATGACTCAGCTGTAGGTCTATGCTGTATCACTAAACACGCATTTTGCAACAGCAGGTCAGCTACCAAGAGGGATTATTTTACCACCCAGTTATTACTGCCAAGTTGTTGCAGTAATAAAGATTTTTTGTCAGAAAATAGTAAATAGAATAATTGGCAATAGAAAACCAGAATTGGTTCAAAGCCTGGCCAATTTTTTCAGTCTCAAATTATAAAAAGGTAACTGTTAGTTTCTTTTCATTGGACCCAATTATCTACAACTGAAATCTAGTTAGTATTTTATATTCCAACTCCTAAAGGATATTGTTATTTACAAGCAAAAAGTAAAGGGAAAGATTTTGATTCGGATTTGTATCAGTGAAAAAAACCCAATACTTTTAGTACGTATCTTTGGTGATTGTATGAGATCGTATCTGTCAATACAAATCTACACTTGCATATCTATTCACACAGGGAACAGCAAAGATCATCTCCTAAGATTCAATACGCAGATTTATGTATGCTTGATACGAATGTAATGTGGGGACAAAGTAATTTTGTTAAAATTACAACTACATATACTTTTGCAAAAAAACTTACATTTTCACAGTATTAAAGGTTAGATTATATAGTTTCATTTTTAGGAAAATAAATGCATGTATGGGAAAATAAAGTAAGAGCAGTAAATAAATGCACACTTTCAAGATCTCACTGAAGAGAGATCCTGCTAACATGGCTGAAAAAGGAGATCTGCTCTCAAAAAAAATGGATGTGTATTATTACAAAGATCAAAGGTATTTTCTGAAATTCAGGTAAGAAAAATGTGTAGAAGAAATGGAATGGGTAAGATGAATAAATAGCAGGTCTTGTTTCTAACAAGGAAAAAAAACTTGTGTCTTGAATCGAGCCAGTCATTTGACCAGTTGGGATCCAAATCACAATGAAGATCTTTATTTGCCTCATAAATGCCTCTCTTTATTTGCAGGAATGCTTTATGAATTTTACTTGCCTTTACTACATATGTTGCTTTTTTAAAAAAAAAACAGCACTAGCAGGAGCTCTGGACAAAAACCAGTAAGTTCTTTCAAATCTGGCTATAAAAATAAATTTGAATAATTGTGGCACTGATTTTTTTTTTTTCCAGAAGCACACACCAAAAATGGCACTAAACCCAGCATTATACATATTTGGTTCCTATACTTTCAAGAGCTTTAACTGTTTATAGGACACAAATTATATATAATCTGAAATAATTACAGAAAAAGCAGACTGTTCTATATTAAGTTTTTCTCCATTACTTATATAGAACATACCAGATCCTTCCATGACCAAGTCGGGACCACGTGTTTTAAGCATTTTCCTGAGTCAGGCCCTAGATGCTGTTTCTACAAATCTCTCCATGAAGGTATTTGAACAATTGGCTACAATCTTACTAACTTTAAAAACAAAAGGGAAGGCTAACTGGCCCTTTCAGTTCTTCTAACTGGGTCCAGTGGTAGACTGAATGATCCCACCAAACTTGAAGAAATTTAACTTTTAACTATTACTTGTAAAACATCTATTGTATTCATGATAAGCCTAATCGCTGATCCCATGGCACTATGGGGGGCAAAAGGGTATTCAAAGAAGGTGTGAGCTCTGATTTCAAGATTTGAGATTTCTTGTCAATTCAAAAGATAAACTGTTTGGAGCCATATATCCTCAGTGTCAGGGATGATTTATGGACAGCTACTACTGCTCTTTGTAATGATGCTGCAATTACTTTACTGTACTTGAAAAGCAGCTCCAATCTCACCAAAGAGAAAGCCTCACATATTCAGCACCACCTGATTAACAATCCATGAAAGCATTCTGTGCATAGAAAAGGAACTAGTACGTGCAGGGATACATTGCTTATAACCAAAATCCATTGCCCTTCTTAACTGATTATGGATCTCTCTCTCCCTGTTAAAAGAAAGGGTACTATATAGAGAGGGACTCAGTTACATAAAAAATATGGACAGATTCTGATATACATCTGTAGGGCATCTTGGCCACATTTACCACCAATTTATGCAGAGTAAACTTATATTGTACACAAACTGTTAATTGAGACTTAACATACCAGCATTCACCTTCAATTTGTAGGACTATTTTCTGAAAAATAAAGCTACTACTGTTTCTGCACGAAATACCATCAAAGTTATTTCCTAACCTACAGTTTGAGAGCAAATACTTTTGAGTAAGAGTCCACAAAATTTCAGTCAACAAGCAAAACTGCTTCAGACTGCAGAAGCATCAAAACACATCTGGGAAAATATTTTTAATCTGAAATGAATGTCTCCTGAAATATTTTATGAAATTCTTTTTGACTGAGAATTTGCCAAGTTTCTGCCTACAGCAAATGGCTAGTATCAATTACAAACCTCTAAAAATGAGAATACATATGGAAATCTTAAAGACTATCAACAGATGTTAGAAGATAATGTTAAGCTATAAAACGAAAAAGCAGAGTCTGATGTACCATGTTTTATGTTATGCTGTTTTGCAGTTTTTCATTACAAGCCAAGTTCATTCCAGCTTGTAGTTTAAATTGTTTCACACAATTGCTGGTCTTTCATATACACTGTTAGTATGTAATAGATGGCAAAGCACTGATATTCTTCTCACTTAAGAGATTTGAAGTATTTTCCATGAGCTGTTGGAAATGGTATGATTGCGATGGTTACCTGCCACGATTTAGGGACAGATAAAACACTTTTATATTCTGGGTTTGGTGCTGTTGCAATCAACATAAAATGCACTGCTTCTGATGTTCCAACCATTATTTATCATTTAACTAACCTCCTATTGTTAGCACTGGAGGAAAAAATAAAACCAAAACCAAACAACAAAACAGCTCAGGGCTCAATCCAACTCAATGAAAATAAAAGGAAATACGACTTTAGGACTTTAATGAGAGCTGTATCAGCCTTTGATACCACACAACGCATCCCATCCTAAATAAAGCTGACAATAGTGCTATTCAAAGATGAACCTACAAATGCAGAAATAAACTCAGATTATTCTAGTGTAGTCTAATATTTTTCACCATCTTGGTCAACCAGTCTCAGCAAAATTATCATACCAGTTCTTGTCTATTTACAAGACGCCAAATTGTTAACCTCAAAATGAAGCTGGAAATCAGAAGCTGAAATGGGAGCTAATTACACATTCAATTGCTGAATCATTCTCACTGGTTTGTGATTGAAAAATATTTAGATAGTAAGTGTTAATTTTTACAGGCTAATTGCCACCTTTGCAAAGGCCACAATAAAACACGACTTGAATACACCTGTCCTTCAGTAACTACTGCATCGTGAAACAGTTTTATGGAGGTACAGTTTCCAATACTAAATATACCAAATACTACCATATTATACAAAAATCATCTCAAAATCATTGAAACTACATGAGCTTGAAATTTCCATCCTACTTGTATTGCCAGTTTCTGTATGGCAGAATCAGGTTAGCGTTATACAACAAAGCAAAGGTATACCATACATGAAATTGCCATTTTTCCCATCCCACTGTGAGACTTTTTGTACGTTTATTGTCCAGTGGAACAAACAGGAATTTAAGACTATGAGATACAACGAAGAAATCAAGGAACTGTCAGTTTTGAAAAGAAATCTGTCTTTCTTTAAACAGAGACTCACTACATAATTGTAGTTAATACTCTGTGTTTCTCTACTGAAATAGTTAATGCATTTCCATCTCCAACTACAGGTTCATTTCAGTGATACCAGAAAGTAAGTAATGCTTTTAGATAAAACAATTTGAAAAAGGCATTGCTGCAAAAACATCCAGCAACACACATGCTAAGGGTGAGCTACGGTCCTGTCAATGCCTTCAAAATTTATGCACAAATGTATGTGGACAATTGCAACATTTTCATTAGCATTTCCAATTTTTTGAGACTTGCGGCATCTCCTGCAGTCCTATGCAGAGCTGCTCAGCACAGCCTACCTGTTCAGTAAGGAAACGGGTGCTCGGCAGTTGTGTCAGCCTTCTCAGGTCACCAGAAGACCTGCAAGCTCAATCTATGCAAATATGTTTTTTATTCAAATGCTATTTTTTTAAAACGGTTTATCTTTTATTTTGAGTAAGAGGGTAGTTTATATATCACAGCATTATAGCTACTAAGGTTTATAGTCATACTAAGGTTTTGTCTGTGCTTTCTTAGAATACAATGTTGCTGTATGGCATCCTCTAAGCAAGTCCAGAGCACAAGCATGTTAACACATACATAAAAGCACGTAGTCCCCAGGCCCTATCAAAACAACAGACAATCTTATTTTAATAAATTCTTCCCCGTGTAATAAATCTCAAACTATGTCTTGTACCTCTCTAAATTGGCTCAGGCATTTACAGGATCCTGGAACCAAGTGTGTTTCTTAAGATACCTGGCATTTTCAAGCTAGCAATATCATCCATCCAAAAGGCTAAACTTTCTCAAAGCCCTCTTTGAGAAAAAGTGTTAAAAATGAATAAATGTATCAACAGCAAAAAAGAAAGCTTGAGAATAAAACTAAAACTGATCTCTTTTTAGTGTTGTGTTTAATGCCAGTGTTAGAAAAAGAACTCAATTGGTTATGTCAGGCTAACAAAATCCAGTGTCATCCAAATATTTTGTTATTTAAAGACATAAATGCCAACCACGTGTCAATTTGTCAAGTGTTCAGGAATCAACTGTTCATTAAAAAGCATCAATAGAAAACCGCAGCCTACAGCAAGACCCCTAGGTCTTATCTTTTGCTAAGCTATTGAACAGGGAAATTCTATTTCTGTTTTCTCCTCAGGCCAAGTGTTATCAGTCTACTCTTTATTTTTATTCAGGAGATTTTGGAAACTAGCAAAATAGTTCATGAAACTGAGATCCATTTTTTCACTAGCCTATATTACAGTAATAACTATCAACAATATTAGTTAAAATGTGTCTCGCTTCAGTGCTTCCCCCAACGCTGCAGTATTCTTTCTTAATTTCTTTCTTTTATCAGGTTTGAAAATGCTATGAAGACTAATAAACGCAGACTCTAAATTTAAAACAACAACAACAAAACCAACCCCAAAACCCTTTAGAGACATGGTACGTACAGTGCTTACAGTGTACAAGCTTATATATACAAGCTTACAGTGATGCCTTCCCTTAAAAATAAAATAAAAACCCCACAGCAAAGAGCCGAACCCGTGAACAGGTTAACAAAAAACTACAATTTCTCTTCTACCCTCTCAGCAATGAAAGAAACTGCTTTCAAAATTCCCCACAAAGTTCAGTAGCGATTGTTTCTCTACCACATTTCAGCAAATATTTTCCCTTCCCAGTAAAAACCTTCAAGCAGACCTCATGCCATTTGTCTCGTGTTGGATGGTTGCAGCAAGTCAGGAGAGGGGAGAATATGGATGGGTGCAGACGGCCACAGAACTGCCGACGGAGGATGGCTACAGGGGGCCACACAGCAGCCAGGTACCGCTCTCCTGGCCAACCCTCCCCTGCCAGGTCTGGCTGAGAGCGCAGCAGTCTTGCTCAGCCTGCCGATAACCAGCAACATCTAAGACATCTAAAGGAGAGCTGAAAGAAGGCTGCTAGCTTCTGGCTACTGTCTACACCTGTGGGCTAACACTATCCGAATACGTTTATTTGAAATGTTTTAACTCTAGCAAGTAAAAGTATCATTTTGAAAAAAAAAAATTAAAAAAAAATCATTAGTACAGCAGTTTCCCACCCCAACGGCCAAACAGTAGCAGGACACAGGATGGTCTTTGAACTTTACTCCCACTCAAAAGACTAGATGCTCCTTTAATAGAAATTTTATTTAGGTACGCTCTGATAGGACGATTCTATTTTCTAAAATAAAAACTGAACGAATGAGGAATATTGATATCGAGTGCCCATTATTTATAGTGCTTTCATGTAAAGATATTTTACATGGTACAATGAGGAATTTTCAGATTTTTCATGCAGGAAGCATCTCCAGCATTTCACATGATCTGAAGTATTCAATATTTAGTTTTCTCCACTTTTCGGAAAATGAACATTGAATATGTTTAGTACTAGCAATTGCCCAAAAAGCTGTAGAGCAATTAAGATTAGAATGTGCTGATATGTATAAAGCAATATATTTCAGGGGAAAAAATAAAATAAAATAAAATAAAATAAATCATATTGATAGGTACAGAAAGACAGAAAAATGTGGGTAAAATTTCAGAGAAAGGAGGTTTTAGTTTTATTTCTGTAATGAGGTGTCCCTGCTAAGGTTTCTCTAAAAGGAAATTTATTAATTCAGGTAACTTGGTAATTTAGCATCAGCATCACAGTAAGAAATTTAGAAAATTATTTTTATATTTTCATTTTATACCAGGAGGCTACTAGAATATCTAAATAATGCATGAGTTGTTATAAAACTGCAATATTTTTATCTAGCAGTTGTCCAAGCAGCATGT
The DNA here is from genome assembly GCF_047370975.1 of Nipponia nippon. NCBI lineage: Eukaryota > Metazoa > Chordata > Aves > Pelecaniformes > Threskiornithidae > Nipponia > Nipponia nippon. The sequence continues at coordinate 7,871,137 of NW_028262369.1, forward strand.
AAATTACATTACTTTCTTTTCCCCCCCATAATGTCATGATGTAAAGCAACACCATCTGAACTGTTTCTATGGGCTCTACCCTCAATAATTTATTAGAATAAATTGCTTCTCTTACCTATAGGATTACAAGACAGGAAAAAATAAAACCACCTCTTGACAGGCAAAATTTTGTTTTGTAGACCCTAAATAGTCTGTGTTTCTACTTCCTAAACTTCAACAGCAGCTAATAGCAAATTTTTGTAACTTGAAAAAGACTCAATTCACTATTTTCATGCAATGTTACACTTGAGCACCAAATGAAGATGCTAATTCAGTGAGACATTCTGAAAGACTGAGAAATAAGAGTTGGCAAACTGCTTATGTTTTAAATTAAACCACCGAAAATGAAACATACTGCTCTGCACTGTGCTAACTTTAGGCTTTAACCCAGACGTTTCATACCACAGAACGTGAAGTGTTTGCTATAAAATGTTTGTAATAGAAAAGCCACCCATTGCCTACTGACTGACTTCTCTTCTCTTTGATAGTGATATAACAAAAAAATGGAAATTAAAAAGAACTGAATGATCTTTTCTAAGTGCTGTATACATAAAACATCAACTGTAGTCTTTTCTAGCAGAAAACCCAGAGGATCTGGATTCAAAACCTGAAATACTCTGTAGTCCCCCTTAGTGTGCAGGTGACAGTGACAGAAAAGAAGTGTGATGTGACTAGAAATCTTAATAATTATGCCAAGTGTGAAATTATTTTTATGTCTATCTGTATGGTACTTCAATTAAGCTACCTATTTGAAATCTAGATTGTATTAATTTAACCTCAATGGCTATTTAAAGTTCATACGTCTTTGAGAATTACATTTCCAGTTATGAAGTAACATGGTGAACTTGGAGGACGAAGTTTCTTGTATGACTATAGAATGACATAAAACCCAGTGTTACAGAATTTATGCATATGGCTGTACATATAAGACTAATTTGAACTCCTTTCCCAATTTGAACACACTACAGTTTTTAACCACACACTGCAGCACAAGCATGTCTGTCAAATTTGTATTAGCTACAGTTTTTTCTAAAACCCACAAGGCAAAATAGTATATGAAAATAACTCGATATACTAGTTAAGTCCACTAAGAGGGTTGAAAATTAAAATCTACTCACTTTGAAAAGCAAAAATAATATAGAATTAAGCATCTATATTACATCATCCAAAAATCAAATCAAGTAAGCATTAAAGAAAGCAATCCTTAACTTCAAATTTTTAATATATAACTTAAGGATTTATATTTCCAAAGCTTTTCACATTTAATAAATGTATTCCATTTCTGAAACATCAGAGTCATAATTTTCTACTAATTCTACGTGAAGACATCGGATATCAAAGCTTAATACCAAGAAATATTATTTAGCCCACTGCCCCAAGGGCATTAGCTATAAGTTTTGCTTTCTTCTCTGCTTTTTATGTCACAGCTCCTATGACAGTATGACTTTGACAAACTAATCTGATGAAGGATAGTTTCTATGAGCTCTAAACCCCATAAAGCACAAAAGCACATATATTTGGACTTCTGATTTTAATGCAAGTCAAACACATACTTAAATTTTAGGATGTCCTGAAGTGCTTTGCTGAATCAGGACACAAAAACACCCAAGCCTAGAATGAAATTACTTCCATCCCTAAGATTCTTTCTGAATTATCCTCTTTCAAGCATTCCATATTTCTTTTATGATTTTCCATGTACTAGTTAAACAGAAATGGGTACACTTCCTATTTTAAAATACAGATTTCAAACACTGCCAGTACATCAACTGTTACAATCATTTCCTAGCATGGCAATAAAATGTACATTGGCCATATGCATTCAACTTGTGAATGAATTCCTTTAAACCAAGAACATGATTTTCCATGTCAGTCTAGAATTACTCGTAGTGTTTTTATTAACGTGATGGTCTAGGATAAAACAGCATCTCGCAGTTTCACTGGATCACAATAGCAAAATACATGCTGTGTTAATGTATGTATACAAACTATGTAATGTGCTGTGTGATGTAGTGAGCATAGGACAATAAACACTGAATTTTCAACTCATATTCTGTGTTGTAAATGTGACTATGGCAAACACAGAGGTCTTGTCCTGAGGAGGCAGAAATAGCTCTATTGAATATGTCAATAACCTTAAAAGAAAATTATGTAGCATCATGCTCTCTGAAAAATACTAGCAAAACAAGTGGGTTTTTTTCCCCAAACAGCTATCTCATCAAATCATTCACCTCTCTTCTCAGCCCAACCCAGTAGCAGCTACCCACCTCTTTCCCACAGAAAAATACTTCCACAAAAGTTAACAAGAAAAGCTTAAACACCAGAACTGTAACTTAGATACTTGCAGATATACGAGCACTTCATGCCACACAGACAGTAGAAAACAAGTGAAAAAGAGGAAGCAGATGATCCAGTACTGGAATCTGCATGGAAATGCATTGGTCTGGCGACCTCTGTCCCTAACCCAGAAAGGTTCCCTTCAGGGGAACCTCAAGGGCAGCCTATCACTCAACCACAAACTGAAACATAATACAGGACAGCACTGCTTCCTTGACCTATGCATGATGAAAAGCCTTGCAGCTTTTTTCCTCACTTCTTTCTGCCAAATTCAGGGAGGGCTTCCTTAAAATATTATTCCTTATTCCTCTCATGCTCCTCCTCCTCTTATCCCTTTCCAAGGGGAGTTCAGTACCTCCATCACCAGGTCTAAAATGCAGCTTTAAAAGGTCTCTGTCTCTGAAAAGACAGGTCCTGCTGGCCCAAAATGGCAGATCAGCTTATTAGAGTAAGGAAATACATAACAAGGGTTACACATCAATGGCATCATGTGAAACACTTAAGAGCAAAAACATTAAAATTCAAACTCTAATTTTTGAACTGATACACTGAAAATAAGGTTATCAACCTGAAAGGCAAATACACACTCTGCTTTGTAACTGAAAAAAGGTCAGTTGTCCAAAGCAGTACTCCTTCCCCTTCTCTGTTCATTTTCTACTAATTGGTTTTCTGTATATTAAATTTATGTTTTCTCAAGCATTAAAGCTATTTTATAATCCTACATACATAATTTGTTGAAAGATCATGAACATGACCTGTTAAGATAAGTTGTCCCAACTGAGGGCAAACAAGTGATAGGCAAAAATACATTAAAAACATAGTAATTAGAATGAATATAAATATTAGATTCTTAATCTATTGTTTTACAATTGTTAAATATTTTCAGATTTCACTGCTACTTGATGACAATATATATGCAATAATAAATACTTGATTTTTTCACTTTTAAAAATCCTGATTCAGCTGAAAATCTGCTTTCTTTTTGCATTTTCCCTGTGTCAAACTCTTGAACTTTGCATTTGAACCTGATCTCCCTGCAGTAAGCAGGAAAATTATGCATGAAAATTAATAGTTCTCCATAGTTTTTTCTACATTACTCTCTTCTAGCCAAGTTGCCTCCTCAGAGCTTCAATATTTTGCATAGCAAAACAGTGGATAGTCTTTTGTGACTCTGCAGTAGTGGTTCTAGGTCATTCTGTAGAACAGGGTGTCCTCTTGTGGTCTTGGAGCTTCCCTCAATCTGAGACACATAACTGAACACCAAATTTAGTGCTGGTATCAGGGAGGTATCAATTACAGCAAAACCCTCCTTCAGTGCCACTAACATTTAGAATAAGCATATCACCTTCATTAGCTTCACAGAACCAAACACAGTGTACTGAAGATATGCAATGAATAACATCATTCAAGTACCGATGCGAAGGATATAAAAGCACACAACACCATTTTCCAAAAGCTGTAAAATAGTCATTTTTAGCCATTTCCACATGGAGGACTACGTTTTACCAATATGTTATTTGGGCACCTAATAACACTGAGGATTTGTAAACAACATGAAAACCATAGATTGATGTAAACTGAATAGAGATACTTTTGTTAGCTGAATTTAGCTACTGAAACTGCTCTTTAGGCACCGATTTAAGATTGTATTGATTAATCTAGAAAAGGAAGGACAGCTGCAATTCTATTAAAAACACTATAACTAATATCAGAGAGAAAAAAGTTTCTATTGAAATCTAACAGCATATCTAAAAGGCAACATGCTTTGGTAGCCACTAAAGTTAAAAAAGCAGTATTGGAAAAAGTAGCATTGACAATATCTCTTCTAATGCTTAACCAAACATTTACTTATGCAACATCCTGCACAAATCCCTCATCCTAAGCTGAAAGTTCTACAGAATTCCAAGACAGACATTCCCACATGAATGAATGAATTTTACACTGAGTTTTTAAACCTTCCAATTACTTCAACTTGCTCTGTCATGGAAAGGAGGGCCATCTCAAGGCCATTAACCCATCTCAGTCAGTCACACAGTGCAATGTGTTCCCAGGGGCTACTATTTCTGCTGGATCTATAGGGTAGTTGTTCCTGAAGTATGATCCACCATACTGCACAAAACCATGCAATATTCCTAAATGCAATACATACTATGGCACAGTACAGAAAACAGCACCACTAAAAGGACAAAAATTGGCCTACGCAATGTGCTGTGGAAATAAGCTTTTGTGTGATAAACTGAGGTAAGCTCTTGCAAAGCTGATGTGAAAGTGCCACTTTGCGACTTGCAAGCTATTTACAGCAGGTAGCCAGAAGTATAACCACTAATCAACTCCAATTATACAACTGGCTTATGGCTCATCATAGGAGTCTTTCAGGAGTGCAATGGATGGCACCCATTTCTTACTGTAAAGAAAAGATACTTTTTCAGAGATCTGATAGGACAGAAAGTGATTGTTTATGCACGATTAAGGTAGAATTTTGGTCCAAAGCTAAACCACTGAAAGAATAAGCGATGCAAATTTTTTAATGAGTTGCTCAACTGATAATTTTGTATGCATCAGTTCTGCAACTGAAGTTGTAATTCAATTACTATTTAAAGTAATTAAGGATGAAAGACTACCAAAAAAAGCTTAAAAGAAGGCTTTCATAATTTACTGAAGTGGCTGATACTCCACCACTTCAAAAAGGGAGAATTACTTATGTAACAAAGAAGAAAATACATTGTTTCTACTACAAAACTATCCACTAAAAATGAAATTAAAAAAAATGCATGATCTTCTAATATATGAAAAAAAGCAGAAAAGCTCTCATAAGTACTTTCATTTACTAGGTTAGTAGGCAATGAACAACTGCATTAACTCTGGACTTTATGCCAAGCACACAGACCTACAGATTTTATTGATAAATTCCACAGATATTTATATCACCACCACTTATTCCAGATTATGTGCATTACTACTCATTTCCTATCACATGTGCCAAGCTTACCTACTCATTTTTACGGAACATTTGGGAAATCATTTGAAGTCAGATCAGAGTTACTATCTTTAAACATTCACAATCCACATTCACTGACATCTGAATGCCATTAAGGAATTTATAATTTTTTTTCTATTTGTTTTTGAAATTTTCTATTACTTCATATGAATTAGCAATGATGATTTTTTTCTGTCATAGACAAAGTTGCAACATATATAATTAGAATGAGTCTGGCATGATAGACGTATTAATGTGGTCGTAGGCCAAATAAAATGCCATGAAGATCTTTGAGTATTTTAGTCATTATGTCAGCTTTCTTTTGATGACTACACTGATCACTATGGTTGGTCTCTTAGATATCTGATACAAGAACTCAGTGATACTAAGGCAAAAAAAAAAGAGAAAATCCCATCTAAGAGCTAACAAATTTGATTAGCATTAGGAATGCTGACTTAAGCACCCAGTGGTTTGGTATAGAGATTTTTAGTCATAAGCATGATTTAAATCTAAAATATTTTATTTATGACAGTTAAATAAATTTTTCAGATCATTCCTACACTGTAAAGAAAAGTTACTTTGATTACTTCTCAATCCTCACTGAATTTGTGACATATATTGCAATGTGTATTTAAGCTCTTGAAGATTTTAAAAGTTCTGGTGATTAAGGATTAAACTACATGATACTACATATTTACTACATACATACTACAATATTTGCTGTATTTGTTGCAAAATCCCTATATAATGGGAAAACGCAGAAATTCCCATTTTAAAATGGGAGAGCTAACACACACAGATTATGGGAATTAAGAACCCAAATGCCTTTAAAAAAGCTGGTTCAACGAACTTACAATTGGTGAACAGCACAGGAAATTTAAGGAATTTAGACTGATACTTTTTAAAATTTACAGAAATATTTAATGAATTACTGACCAGTGTTAACTGCTGGTATTTATTGAAAAGAATGGAGTAGAGATTACATTTTACGTATACAGCTGTCCAGTACAGATTTTAGGGTTTTGTGCGTTTGTCTACTGTGTATGTTATCAATATTTCATTTAATAAAAACAGTTTTCTTTTCAGTGAGTGGAAAAATCAATGCATTAACTACATTATCAGTGAATCTGCAGCTGATGAGGCAAAGTCTGTATAAAAATAGCAGGTACTGTCTAGCAGGTGTAAAAAATATTTATGATAGTCACCTCTTTTTGTGTGTGTGTGTGGATAGGAAAGGTTTTTTTCCCCAACTCTTACTGATACTATGAGTTCTTTTAAGTACCTTGTTTCCAATGGCCTTTTTTGGTGGGAAGTTAAAAGTCCTCACTTGCTGGTATTTATTCTGTAATTTATGATGCAAGCTTCTGAACTCTGCATATCTTCGATAAACGTTCCATTCATCATCCTTTATCCTAATATAAACCTGCAAAATACAGACATGGAAGGAAATAACTTAAAGACAAACCATTGAGCTAATATATCTCCTTTACTCTTTAAAGCTTCATGGCTTAACACCTTCACATTCATGATGCAATGGTACCAGAACTTCCAGGATCACTTACGCATAGATACATCTCTGACGGTACAATTTGCTGTTCTACAGGTCATTAATCTTTTTCTCTCCTTTCTTCCCTCTCCTTCTCTTTTTCTCTCTTTTTATTATATTAATCAAGACAAACATAGCTTTCTCATTTTAACATGACTCTGGGGCAACCATGGTAGCACTTTTTGTTACCATGGTTTCCAGCATATTCTACTACTCAGTGACCAAAGGAAAAAATAATTTAATAGCACTCTAAAATTTATTTCTACGAACTCAACACAGTTTTTCAACTTTGTAAATTAGCTTTGAATTGCAAAACATAATGTTGTCCAAAGTATGAAACTTAATTTACTTTCTAAAAAAAATTACATTGAAAACTAAACTAGAAATTTTATTGTTTGGAAAATAAACACAGTTCATTCTTTCTGCTTGTATAGGGCATTAAGTATAATTTAACACAGCTGTAGTTTTTGTGATTCTCTTTTTGTTTGCCACTCAATTATTTAATGAGCATATTACCAATTACATGCTAAATATTCACATTATCTAGGAGAATTTCATGCAGAAGTGAAATGTACTTACAGAAAGCTGAGATTTCATTCATTACTAGAGAATAACCTTTCCTCTACAGAAACGAACCCACAGTTTAAAAGCATGCTGACATAGCACAAGTCAGAAACTATTAACCATGCATCAAAACTCAAGATCCAGAGTGACCTTCTCCTTAGCTGCTTCTGCAGAATCTGTAGCTCACTCATTCTCAGGTGTGTGTTAATAATCTCAGTATTTTGCATCACAAATTACGCTGGAATAGTACTGATGACACTGCATTGCCTAGCTTCTCCAACAAAACCCAGTAATTTAGTAAGTTGTAAGACAAGTATCAGGAGAATGCTTATGTAAAAAAGCAACACCAACAACCATCACATGAAGAGCGGGCAGTAACAACTGTATTTTTGTGAATAGTAGGAAAAAATGAAATTTGGATTTTGATGTGGCTGATTCCAACTGTGAATTGTAGCTTTTCCTGATGACTGAGGCATTAACATGGTCCTTCTGCTCTAGATGTGCCAAGTCCTTAGAAAAAACAAAATTTTTCTAAGGACTTATGCTATTTCAGAGATCCAGTGATGTCAAGTGACCGTCTTCTCCCACAAAAGCCGTTTATGCAGCCTTCCTTTGCTTTGGTCTTTAAGGAATCCTCTTATCTCTACAGACATCTAGTTTCTCAAATTTATAGGAGGCTTCTGTCTTGCAACAAAATACAATCTACCATGCAACTTCTGCAAAATTATAATATTTCACTGTAGGAATATTCCTACACTGTAGGAATATTCATAATATTGGACTCTATTGAACAACAAGTGTATTTGGTAAAATGTGATAAAATAGTATTTTTTACAATAATCACCTTGCTTCACAGGCACCAAAGAAACCGCAACTAACTATCACCATCTAGAGGTAAAATGTAAATACAAAATTTTTTTTTATTCTGATCTGGATTCTGTCTTTATCCTTGTGAATATACTAGACAAGAAATTATGTTCTAATGGTAGGCTGACTGCGCAAGATCTGCCTCACAAACAAGATTCACAAAAAAGATGGGCATCAAACCGCACAGATCACAAACAGGAGTCATCAGAAAGCAACTAGTTAACTAGAGAAGACAGGATGTTTACAAGAGAAGAGCAGACTTTTGCCAGCATGACCCTGATTTTACAAAGCTGCCTAATATTTACATTGTCTGTTTAAAGGACTAGGCTTTCTTAACTGTTACTTTGTACAAAATATATTAGTTTCTTCATATGTGGCTAGGTCCTTTAATGCTTATAACTAATCAGTTTACCACTTACTAATAGCCATCACACACTTTGCAATAAAATAAACCTCTGAAGCTTCTTTTGGACTCGAAGTGGGTAACTGTAATTGTTCTAATGTTCTTGCTAGAAGATATTGTTATGACAATCTAGTCTTAGCTCCTGTGACAGCCCAGATAATTTCATCCAGTAACATCTAAATAATCCTTATGATTTGTTGATTCATAATAAGGACATCAACTGGTCATCTAATCTTTCTACTCAGGTGCAAAATTAATTATACTAGTAATCTGTCAGCACTAATGAATGGCAAGACAGTAGTCAAGATATAAACCTGAAGCAAAACAAAGCTGAGCAAGTATAAAGAGAGAAGATGTGCTTCTGAAAACATTAGAATGAGCTTGCCATGCATAGAAGATAAACACTAGTGGAAGGAAAAAGATTTCCTAATCATACCTATTATTTCCATTTTAGGACTAAATTAGTCATTCTTAGCATAGCATTACAAGGGCAACTCATGTTTAGTTAATCCCATGACCTCCAAGTTTCTTCCACTGTACTGTTGCTGCAGGGCATACTGATTTCAACAGTTCAGAAATTTTTTTGGTGAATTATGAAATGTATTTTATTCAGTACACTTAAATATGAACAAAAGGTGTAGTGGTATTTATCCAGAAAAGTTGCCTATGTTCCAAAATACTGCTATCCAGGGATTTCCCAAGAAAGAAGTTACATCTTTGTGTTTGGATTGATTTTAATTCAATTTAATTAGCTCAATTCTAGACCCATGTAAACTCTCGGTATTCACAAGCTCTGTGGCAAGATGTCTTGCACCCCAATTATACGTTGTTGGGAAAACCACTGTCACACACTTGTTTTGAAACTGCAAACTAGTACTTTCAATGGATGCTCCAATTTGCATTTTGAAACAGTTAAAAATCTCTCCATGTCTTTCATGATTTGAAAGATGGCTTTTGTATTCTCCTCTCAGTTGTCTTTCTTGCAGGCTGAGAATTTCTAATATGCTCCTCAAATGAAAAAGCTTCATTTTTTCACCCGTGTTCTTTCCAGTTCTGATATATTTCTTTGGAGATGACTAGAACTGCAAACAGATAAGCCAGAGAATATAATAGAGTTTTCTGGTTTTCTATCCCTTTCCTAATGACTTCTAACAACTTGGTTTTTAGACCTCCCTAAACCCCTCTGAAAATTGCGTCAGATTAGATACTTTAAAATCTTCTGGTACACAAGCTAGAAGCTATTTATCAGTCAGTTTTCAGCTATTTCACCCTTGAATTCCTAGTGAACTGCATGTGGAGATTCATTCTTTATTTGTTTATATCTTCTACTGGTATTTCATTTAAAACAGACCATCTGCTAATTCTCCACAAGGAATAATCCAGAATGGGAATACCCCATAACAACTCCATGGTGAACCGAGATTTTAAAATATGCATTTTTCTGTTACTATTTTATGTTCTGAGACCACCTTCTTCAGCTTGAGTATTTGTCCCACTGACTTTAGCAAGTGGCCTCTTCCTGACATGTACAAAAGAGATCATTAAATTTTATGCCTTTTGGAAGCTGTAAGAGGCCCGTAACACCGTATTTCTACTTTTTTCCTCCAGAATGTGTACGTTCCTCTACTTTTCTTTGGAGATGACTTACATTCTTTAATTTTTTTAAACATTTTTTTTACTTCTAATAACTTTCCTTATTTTGGTGCTTAGCCATCCTTCTCTAGTTTTTTCTCTCTCTCTTTTTTTAAAATAGGTTATGCATTTCCTCTAAGCAATATCCAAGTTGTTAAATAGTCTCCGTTATGCCTGCAAACCATCTTAGCTGTCCCTTTTAGGTGTTTTTAAACAGCTTCCTCATTTTTTTCCCTCATTCTCTTTTTTGTAGTTATATATTACAGTAGTGAATTTTTGCTTTTGTTCTTCCTTTTACAATAGAGTTTAAATGAATGAATTTTAGTTTATTTAAATGCCTATTTCCATCCCATTCTTTACATGTAAACCTTCCTCTACCTTTCAGTTTGTAAGTTTTATGATCTTCAAGTGCCAGTAACTGAGTCCTGCATTTAAAATCATCCCTCCAATGAAAACCTCCCTTTATTCCAGAAATATATCCAAATCCTGATGAATCTAAACCTTTTATTTTTCCAACATTTTTTCCTTCATGCAGCACTACTAGATCTCCACCTCTCTGAAGCCTCCATACCCTCCTTTACCCACTATCACTGGAAACCAAATCGAACATTATCTTCCACACTATGGCTTAATAGCTCATCTAGAAACATGAAGTCTTCCCACCTTTCTATTTATCAGGTAAAGTCCCATACGATATCCCGGGGAATGACAAAATTGAACTCCCCAACACTTATAGCCACCTCTTCTCAGTAGAGATCTTTGTCCTCAGAGGACTATTCACAGTGCAAGAGAAAACAAAGCCCTAAATGGCTATTTAATTTTAAAAGCCCTGTATCACAACATTTATTTTTTGTCTTTATTTATTGCACTTACCTGAAAGTTTGTCAATTATTGTGAAATGGTGATATTTCAGAAAAAAAGTGGAAAAAAATTTGTAATTGAACTTAATAACTGCACTTAAGTGCACATCCAATTCTAAATAGCTTTTTCACTAAAATTTATACACCACCTAATTGTTGTAACATCCACAATTGAGTGATATAAGTCAATGGCTCTATTAATTTTTAAGGCAGTATTAGATACTGCTAAGCTGTGAGCGCCACTTAATCTGCTGCTCACAACTGTCCCCTTGAACTCAGTCATTCAAATTGAGCATAAAATTTGGCTATGTTTCTAGACCTTGTTTTTAAATTCTTAAGATTCATAACCAGTAAATGCTGCCAGTTAAACATTACTGCAAGAGTGTGGTGTAACTCTACAAATACAGACGTCTGATTAAAATTTCCACATCTAATAGGATTCATTATAAAATGTTGCTTGCTTTCAGAGTCCACAACCTTATTTCTAAGCTTGTCCAGAATCCTTAACAGAAATTAAAGAAACTATTTGATGGTTGAAACTAGGTGACAAGTATATTGGAGCTAGAACCTTTTCCTTCTATATTCACTGAAGAATAACATCTGGGTTTTTTTAAGGATGGAAGAGGTACTGATTTTGAACATGACATCTGAAACACACTGAAATATTAACATGACACAAAAAGAAGTGCTTTGAAACACCCTTCAAAACAGCATTGCAACTCTGCATTAAATTTAAAAAAAATTAAAAAAGCAAGCACTATAACAAAACTCCTGCTGGAGTCTATTCTTAGCCTGTCCAGGTCAGGCCCTCCTGATACGCAAATTAACATGGCATTCATTTCTTTTCCTGGTTTAAGAAGCACAAATGCAAAATTAGCATTGATTTCAAAGAGGCACAGCTACCCAGATTTATTTCTCCTAATTTTTATATTCTTAAGAAGCATTTATATACTCCTGGAAAAAAGATGACAGATACTGTGGAACTGATAGGTTCATACTTTTCCAAACTACTTGAGGTGCTCTGCAATTCTTTCCACCCTCTTTTGGTCATTTCCAAGGCATGTGATATGTATGCAGTAGTTTATTTTCAGGCAGGCTAAGCATCTTAAGGCTAATTTCCAATTAGCTTTAAGTACAGGCATAAGTATTTAGCATATCTAAAAATGATGCTTACCCAAACCCAAAGTTTCAAACTTTGCCTGTTCAAACTGGCGCACTTTAGCTTTCTCCACAGTTCGTTTGACATCTTTTTCTCAGAATTAACCAGCACAACCAAGAGTCAGGTTTTACATCTTAAGTTATGGTTACTCAAGCACTCGCAGAGAAATTTGAACTCCAAAAGATGTTGGTAATGATCTCAATAATATCAACATTCTGCAATATTGCTACTTTCCTTTACATTGATATACTACAAGCAATTTCTCATGTAGCTGACACAAAGAGTATTTTGTACATGGATTTTAATTTTCTGCCATTGAAGAAATAAATGATAAAGCAGCAAAAATAATGTTTATTATGAATAACAGGACTCTCAGAAATGAGCTCAGTCATTAATCCTAATTGTCACTCCTAGTCCTTGCCTGTTGATTACATACTGGTAGCCTGGTAAATATCCTCTTCCACAATTTCAACATTCAATCAAATTCCCTGTAGTCAGGAGCACATGCTTTGGCAGAGATTTAACAAGAGAAATGAACAACGCTGTTATTGAGGCTATTCTGAAGTTTTATGAATTAATGCTTTCCCGGTAGCTATAAAATGCAGAATATATATTCAGCAAGCACATGACTACATATTTGATCAGAGATGTGGCAATTGCTTCAAGTGTTTCATCATAGTGCTATGTCACAGAGTGTATGTCTATTCAGGAAAATTTCTTCTTTTCCCCATAAACAGTGGCAGAAAACAAAGTTATTTGCTAGACAGACACTCTTCCCAGCCATACTCCTGTTACTGAGATCAAAAACTGGTAGGAATGCCATTAATGCATTCTTCCATATGGAAAGATCTCAGCAGGTACCAAGATCAAAGTTTAATAAGAATTATAGAAGTTTTAGGTCACTTCTACAGGTAATTCTTGCTTGCTTTTTTTTAAATATTAAAAGATAAAGTTGAGCAAGCAAACAACTGTTCACCAGAGGAATTCTATGATATTCTGTGCTGTTCTGTAATTAAAGACAAACTAGTCTGACCACAGACGTTCTATGTCTATTCTAGACACACACTTCTAACTTTCCACATTACAGATGTCCCATAAATTGCTAGTGTGAATAGATAATGAATAGAACATATTCAGAAGAACCTGTACATTTTTCAAATACATATACCAAGAAACAGAATTTTGCACACTATGGATGCCCAACATTATAAGAATATATTTTAGACATAAAGAACTTAACAAAATTCTCAAAATGGTCTTTTTGTAAATCTAGAATTTTCAGTCTTTTAGAATCTTGCCATGGTATTTTGCTTCCTTTTTTCCTCTTCTCAAGAGGCTTAGCCTTCAATCACAGGTTCTTTGTTTTCCATTGATGACGAGTAATGGATGAAGTCTATTAAAACCCACTCTGTACCAGCACAACCTATTTTCTAAAATGTCATGCCAATCATAAATAGAAATAAGGTGCAAAAGCACAATAAAAAAACCCCTAGATTTTGTTCAAGTCACTGTAGTTAGGCCCTTAACCAAAGCAAACTCAGAGCAATACCTAACCCTCTACTCTCTTCAGTAGACTTTGGATAAAGCCCTGAACCTCTTATAAATTGGGAAGCTTAGTTTATCTCAATATTTTTCCCATTGAAAAAGAATGTGCAGAACATCTACAGTATATGTGAATTCTGCATACTTTCCAGGCTTTCATGATGCCATTTGTATAGTCATGTACAGTCAAACTGCATGAAAAGTATTGAACTCTTCAGTAACTTTGATATCAAGTTACAAGTAACATTAAAAATAAATTAAATCCTTCAAAGAATTAATGTTTTTTAATCCAGTTCTAATATACTTTAATGAAAAGACATTTATTACTTTAAAAAAATGGCATATTAATTAGCAACCTTATAAATAAATTGGGTTTGGTTCATGTCTTAGTAGTAATGACACTAACAAACTCAAAACACAAAAGTAAGCGTAATAATAAAAAAGGATTCTTCTCATTCAACCAAAGAGAATGGAACTGAAAAAGCAAATAATAAAATTAAAATTGTTGATAAAAACGCAACCATTTGCAATACATGCAAATTCTCCAAGACCCTTTTTCAAACAGAGAGGTGCTTATGTGCTTTTCTTTCATTCCTTCTTACATTTTTTCTGGCCATTTAACCACTCAGGACCTCCAAACTGGCAGATTTTTTTTTTTCCAACAAAATGGCCTCCTTATACAGTAATAATGTTACTATTGAACTTAAGAACCTTTAATAGTATACAAGACAGTTTTCCTCCCATTCCTTCATCTATCACAGCATCTCCTATTACTAAAGAGCTGCCTATAGCTAAACTCTCTGCTCATCCACAAGCAGTTGCAACAATTGTTTTGTTTCTGCTTTTCACTAACGAACCAAATGAGGAGGAAAACCTGTGTGAGCAACAGACCATTGGTAAACACACCTGAGAAAGCCATAGTTTAAGTTTCCTTCTTATTCGCAACTTCCACGGAAAAGATTTTAAAGTGCTTTTCTTTGCAATAAGTCTCCCACTGCAACAATTCATGCCCACTATTTGGTAATTAGAAATTATGTTAACTTTTCACATAAATATGAAAGAAACATGGAACTGTGTTCATTGCACACACATAAGCTTTCCTGAGTATCAGGAAAAGATAAGATCAACTATTGGGTCATAATCCTCCTCTCCTGTCTTTCACATAACAACAGATATCAGTAATATTAAAAAGACACAAAATTAATGCTGTACAGACAGTACTGTTGCACGTCATTTCTCACCATCATTAATAACTGTGCCAAGCCTGAACAGTCAGAAATACACTTAAAAATTAAAGGGATATTCACTAGGTGTCTTCATTTCAATCTGTACTGCCGATATAACTCAAAAAAAAAAAAAAAAAGGGAAAAAGTCAGAGAATATAGACATTCAAGTGTCATATTGTTGCAAACACAAACGACCTCATCATTCAGATACCAAATATTTTTCTGGAATTGTCTTATTTTGTAGTTATCTGCCAGAAACTGAAAATTTCTATGCAACTTCAGGCGGAAAAAAACCCCAACAAACAAATAAAAAAACCCCAAACCACAAAAAAGAAAAATTCTGGGGTACATCACATTCCAACTTTTGCTTGATGTCTAATTGTAAAAATGCTTGAGGAAAGACTGAACTTTTAAAACTCAAAGCTTTTTAAATAGTACATTATAGGTAGCCCTTAATATTACTCTTTGCTGCCCATCCACACAGGCAGCAACATTAATTCCAGAGACAACTACTACCAAATCAAGGGCAACTAAACAGCACTGGGGACAAGGATGAAGTGCACAGGTGCCCAGCTATTCCAGATCCTGCCAGTGAGGGAAAAGGCTTGCAAAGGAGCAGGTAGATCCTGTGGATCAATACCTGGTTGCACATCAGGCGCCACTGGCAGATTTAGCTTTTACAATCACGGGACCGTCTCTAATGATCAAGAACTCCTGGGAGAGATGAAATCCACCTCATAGAGTGGGACAAGATCATCTTTGCCAACAGGCTGACCAGCCTGGTGAGGAAATGGTGGATGGGGTGGGAAAGCAAATGGTGCATGGTGATAGGAACAAGAGAAACCTACGAAATGACAAAGCAGGATGACAAGAATAAAACAGAGCACCCTACGAAACAAGCAGGAGGAACCAGAGCTCCTCTACTGGTCACAAAACTGCAACATCATTAGAGTAACAGAGGTGTGGTGAGGTGGGATACTGATGCTTCTGAGAATTTCTGCGTTAGCAGACTGGTGTCTGGGTTTGAGAATGTGTAGCCAGTGACAGCAGAGTGGAGGAATATGCAAGAGCCAGAAAGACAAAAATAATCACGCTTGTCAACAAGTTAGGTTTCCACAAACACTTGTGCACATGAATTTGGTTGATTATTCAATGCTTTTGAACAAATTACTAACTGTTCAGTATTGTTAGCTTTTCTTTCTATTAGCTAAAGTCTTATTTTTCATTGTCTTTTACTGGCCAAAAGGTGGGGGTTTTCCTGTATTTTTCAACTATCCGCCAACACTTCATAAATGATTCAAAATTCTACAAAAAATCATCATTCAGAGTGAGAGGAATGTTAAAAAGCTTCACAAATCTTGTTCAGAGCTAAGTACATGTGGCTGAAACCAAAGTGGGAAAATTTTGCAGCTGCTAATAATCCATAAATAAAGAAATACAAACAGCCTGGGACAGCATATTAAAGCCCATTCTATCCATGGAGGGTATAATTGTTCTGAAACCAAGAATCCAGGAATCAAGGAACAGTATAGGATTTCAATGCTTCAACTACAAGGCAGGCTAGAGCACAAACCCCTAAATTCAGACCCAGCTGAAGCAGACACACTATGAACACATCCAATGACACATAGTGATGGCTTGTTGCACCATTCAAAATGTTTTTGAGTGTGCTACTACAGTAAGCCACATCTGTCTGTCTGTCAAGCAACATTTCTGGTCATTGATACCCTCAAAACTGAAATAGAATATGTACATGCGTACTGAAGAAGACATTACTGATTAATATTGAATTGTTGTACTCCCTGGCCAATGCAGTCATCTTATTAGCATGCTTTTAAAGTATTAAACTATTAAAAGCCAACCCTCAAAATATGCTACTTGGATAATCAACACAATCCTATGGATGAATATATGTGACGTTACAGCTGCTGTTCATTAACTGATCTCTAATGAAATTATACCGAGATCTTTAAATTATTACAACGTGCCATTTCAGTCAGAAACTTTTACCCAGAATCTGTGTGAAGATGTATCACTTACCTGATAAACATGGAATGCATTAGCAGCTTTTCCACGCAGAAAGACTGAGGGAATCCAAACGTTAATAAGAGCACGATTTGATCTGAGGAGGACAATGAAAAACTTAAAATATGGAATCATATTTATGTATAAGAATTGCAAAGCAACTACCTCCAGTGATGTAGATAATGATCCAGGTGATCAACAAAGCAACTTAACATTTCAAATGGAGTACCAGAAAAATTGCAGTTCTGCCTGGACCTTTTATACCTTCTGTATCTAAAGGTGTTCCCTAAAATTAACATAACTGAAAAAGGGCACTGAAACAATTCTCTTTGTGGGTTTTTTGGGTTTTGTTTTTTTTTACAGGGTGCATTTGACAACATTTGGTTATACACATAAAAACTATTCATTTCAACAAACTCAACATTTTGGTCCACAAAAGTCAGCAAAAAACTGAGTTCATTAAATAACAGAAGAGCACTGCACAATTATGGAGAAGCCATTTCCATCCACTCTTTGTAATTCATCTACAACTTTCTATCATTCAAAGACATCAGCTACATTTTCACTCCCTCATCCACAAAAAGCTAGACTCATTAATCTGACTAGTAAAGGCAAAACTCCAAATCACAACACTCTAGAATGATCTGGGATGACCAACTCAGTTGTTTGTGGGGTTTTTCTGTAGTACTGTTTGTATACACGGATTAGAAGTTATTCGGTAAAAATGAGAAAGTCCATCACATGATGAATAGCATCTAGCATCTATCAAACCCAAAGCAACAGAAAACAGTAGCTTTTTGGTGCTTTGCTAGAATACCAAGACCTAGTACACCGAAAGAGCACTCCAAGAGAATCTTCATAAATCTAAACTCCTTGCATTCAACATTATTAAAAACTACATTAGGGCATGGACTGGGCAGCTCTCCATACTTTTTAACAATGGAACACCACAACTGAGAATTCGGTTATTGGAAATAATATAGGAAAAGCAAATTATTGAATCTGCTTATTCTTCTTTCCCATAAAGACAGTATGAAGAGAAAAATAGGTGTATTATGAAACTTACATTTCAAAATCTGACAAACTCTGATCTTCAGATGTTTGACTCAAATCTCCAGGGACCTATATTCACAAAACAGAAATAATTCTCACACACTGGTAATTACGCTTTTTATTAAGAAAGCATAATATTATAAGGAAATTACAATTCAACATTCCATTTTTTAAATGCCAATAAAAACTATTACTGAGAAACAATAAAAGAAAAATAAACAATTGTGCAACAGGATTATGAACATATCACCTTTGCGAGTTCTTCATGTTAAATTTTGCTATAGTTTTGTAAAGAAACAAATTGAGGTCTGTAAAAGCATGTAATTTTGAAAGGTATAGAAAACCCAGAAAAAAGCATCATTATTAGGCCTTGATAAAGAAATTATGCTAAAACAAAGTACATTGTGTATATAAACAAATCATGGAAGAGATGAAGCATATAAAACCTAGCGATCATTTTCTTTTACAACCAACATTCCATTAAGAGGAAGACAGATGATCTATTTCAGCTGTGTTCTTACAAAACATTATATAGCTACAAAAGTTCATAAAGATGGCAATGATGGACTAACACCTGCAGAATCAAAAGAAGTAGCAGTTGTGAGAAAACAAGATTGTAAAAGCGTTTAGAACTGAAACAGCAATAGCTTTAAACCTTACTTTAAAGCTAGTTAAACATAAAAGGGTATCTTCTTACCTTTAAATACTGTAAAATGTAAAGCATGACCCAGAATAGTTAATGTGTTTTGATGAAGAAAAACAGCTGAAAGTTGTGAACTTCCATAGACAGCTTCTACATTAGTTAAATATTGGTTCAGCATATCTCTATAACATATGTTGCATGCATATTACTGTTTTTCAGAATATTTGCTGCCTAAAACTTAAATATATATTGTTGCTTATTGTAAAGCAATATATATATATATATATATTTATTGCAAAGCAATATAAAATTTCAAAGGGGACTAAAGAAAATCTACTTCCCAGATGTTTTGACAGCTTAAGACCTCCCAATACACAAGACAAAACTGAATTTTGCCTTCCCAAGATTAAAGGGATATGGCTCAGCAAAAACTAAGTCATTCCTGCCACAGAAAGGAAAAGAGTAAAAGAATTGTGCAGAGCCAAGACAGCTCTGAGGCATATATACAGGGCATATGTACGGAGTCCTGAGCACCTCTGCTGCCCTTTTTTGGAGGAATGAGGTGCGAAGGGCCAGTATGACCTGTCTCTCAATTACCACCACCAGCTGTTGTCTCTTCACTGTCCAGTCCACCCTCCAGAGGCAGCACACAGCCTGGCTTTCCAGGGCTCTTGTGCTAGAGACCAGGCGTTCTTCTACCTTGCCTACAACCTGCACCCTCTCTTTGCCTATATCTGAAGTGGCAAATCCTACCACCAGATACATACAATTATTTTAATTAACTTCAAAAAAAGTTTTGCATAAAAACCTCAAAAACAGAGTGTGGACTTTGAAAATAAGAAAAAGGATAACATCAATGAGTTCCACTGCTTGCACATCTATGTTGAAACAGGTTGGTTACTGTTCATTGTAATGCAAAACACAGTGATGGAGACATTACATCAATGTACCTCCTCATACCCTTGAAAGCATATATTTTCTGTTTTAATATTTTCTCTGTTGCAGAAGTTCTGAAACCAAGTAACTAGAAATTTGGAAAGATCATTGTGAACAATTCATTTATAAATTGCAGCCATTAAAATTGGTTATCAGCACCAAAAGGAAAGGAGAAGACAGTGAAAAATCATGGAAGCTGTATTTATAACAAACTGTAAATTATATACTATTTTAATAATAAAATGTCAAGAACCTGGCTGGTATTTTCAAACAAATCAAAGGGGGATCAAATATTCATATCCCACAATTTCTGGCAGTTACAGAACTTTAGCAACTTTGAAAGTTCTAAGTAACAGATCAGCAGAGTTTTGTTTACTAATATAGAATTAAAATGTATCCACTTCTTAGGATAATGCAAAAGTCTTTAGGACTGTGTTCAATTCACAGTTTCATTTTGGACAACAGCAACTAATAACAACTAGCATTTAGCTACCCCTTAAAAATATAGTACCACTTCCACTTCTTAAAAAGTTTTAGGAATTAGTCTTCTCTCAGTATCTGATACATTAAAATATAGTATCAATATCTAAATACTGGGTTAGGATATGGAGATACATGGTTAAAAACAAAATCTCTGAACAGGGACATACAGCGCAAAATCTCCAAGTAAGAAAGTACAGCTATAATACACGTGATTTATCATTTGTCATCTCCTAACACACTAGTGTGATTCTTTCCATCTAAAAGGCTAAAAATTATAGGTGACATCCTGCTTCACTGATGCACACAGAGCTGTCATCAGCCACTTTACATAAATGTTATGATAAAACAGGCATGACTGCTTCCAATGCAAACAAAAAAGTAAGGAGCAATACCACATAATCATATGAACAAAAACTATTAAAATATGCCTCCCTCAGAAGATGGACGATTATTAGGAACATTTTTGACTCCTCCTGTTTCCTCCCTGTTCATTTTCAAATTTCAACCCCATCTTTTCTTTTAACACAAAAAGCCAAAGTGAAGCTATAGTCAGTAGAAAACCATTTTATTGTCTGAATATATCTATTTTACGTTCAATTCTGCTGAAGAGAATCAAACACTATAAAAAATACTAAGTAGGGTGTTCTTGACAGATGTGTTATTAGCTGTTATTTCATATAAGCTAATATATATTTTATTTCATCACGAGTAATGGTTTTGAGCTTATTCCAGAGTGGTATTCTACATTGTAATAAACGAACACTTACTGGTCCTCTCAAATCAATTAATTCTTGTCTCATCTGGGACACAAGAGCTTCTTTAGCCATCAGAGCACGATGCAGCCTCTCATTGAATTCAATCAGTTCCCCATGCATTTCAGCTACCTGAAAAACAAAGCCAAGAGATAATTGTGTTCTAAACTGAAAAAACCCACACTATGTAATTTCTAACACGTATATCAACTTTTATTTATATTTTTTATCATACTCTCCAAGTAGTGTATCTCATTGCTAATGCGTTAGTTTGAACTGACCATTAAGAACAAACACTGTTATAATAATTTTGATTCATGCCTTGAAATGTAGGTTTTGATATTGAATTCAATAGGACAAAATACAACGCTATGTCCAATTTTATTCCTATCAGAGGCGATCCTATGGCAACTGATTCTAATAAAACACCTATTAACTTTTGTTCTCAGTTTAATTCTTTGATGAACACAGCACTTAACATTTGCAAACTAATCACAATATTTTGAACTGGGAATAATGCAAAATGCACAAACTGCATTAAACTTTGTCAATAATTCATAAGTAATATATTCTGCGCTCTTACTTTGAGTTTTAATAGGATTGGAGCTAGAAGTCCACTCATCCCAGGCACATCCGTGAGGGGTCAAAGGAGCATAAACACCACAGTTACGCTCTGGCACATGTTGTTGTGCATAGGTAAACAGCGTGGCCTCAAGCATGGCCTCTTTGGACACGAAGTCTAGCTATGTCTGTGCTCTCCATTTTTGAGTCTAGTGTCAAGAACGCACCAATTGATGCAGGATGTTTATGAAAGTGAACAGGGCTAGATGAATGACAAGGATGAAAAGTATACCGATTTACAGAGCAAACTATGTTTAAGTTGATTCCCTGCCAAGAGAAGCAAGAAACAATAAGACTAAAATCAAGGTTAAAGATGATAGTGAGCTCTTGAATTTTTCTTACACAGAAGTATAAACCTACAGCTTAAGGGGGAAGAACTCCAAAAGGACAAGGGTTCCCAAATAGCAAAGGTCTAAACAGTAGCAGTAATGTGTTATCATCAAGAGAATGGGATGGGGAAACTAGAAGAAAGAAGTCTCGGTTATGATGGATGACCCATCAGTATATAATAAACCTGGCAAGGGAGCTGTCTTGAACTGATAATGCCACTTGTAGCCTTCAAGCAAAGAAATTTGAGCCAAAAAGGGTTTGTAGAATTATTTTCAAGGGAAAAGAAAGACTCTTCAGAAAACCCCACTGTTAGAAGTTTCCAAGTGAACCTCCCTATATGACTCCTGTATTAAAGGAAAGGAATACTGATGAGGGCCGCTATCAGAGGTGAAGCACCAGACGAGCAGTCCCAGGGCAGAGCAAGAAAAGCTACAATTTTAACAGGAGTAGTGAGATGAAAACAGCAGCAGTGACTGGTTGGCCCCTCCAGCGGGCCTAGCAGGCTACCACAACAACACTGGTAAACATGTTTTTCAGGTTACAGCAACTCTGGAAATGCCTCCTCATATAGCCATCCAAAGCTAGGAGAATAGTAGAGGCAATGGGGTAACATTATGAAAGCACAGCTGAGTAAGATGAATATCAAACCGATAGCACAGGGACTTGGACTATTGCCAAATCTCTTAAGACTTCATAGTTTCCCTTCTAGAGGCAGTTCACTACTACCTATGAATTTCATGCTTTCCTTTTCTTGAATTACCACTCTGCCTCCTCCCTCTTCCCCAGGGCAGTTCACCAAGATAAAGCAGTTGAATTCTATTTGTTTAATTTAGTGCTTGCTTTTAATTTAGTGCTTGCTTTTAATTTAGTGCTTTGTTCCAGACAACCTGTATCCTTTACTTAATCAAAGGAAACAGAAAAAACAGCTTCAATTTGACAAGCCAGGAGCTGATAGCATTGATTAAAAATAAAAAATAAAAATAATTATACTTGAGTTGAACTTCAAGTATTCTTTTCTGATTTATTTTTATATTAGAGGGAGTCCTTCAAATCCAGTAATTCATCAGTGTGGCATATATGCAAAAAGAGCTAAGCTAAGCCCAGTTACGATTTGTCTAGACTGATATTTCTCATTAATTCTGAATTTACAAACTATTCTGAAATGTTCAGCAAATTACAAGCTAAAAACCAGGAACAGTAATTGAACTAACAACAAACTTGCCGTGTAATGGAACTGTCAGGAAGTACAAAAGCTAAAGATTTCACAGAGTGATTATTTAAACCCAAACAGGCAAACATTTTTATTTGTTTGCCTCATTATGCAAGCAGTTTTAGATTAATATTGATGCTTTATCTTACTCATCACAATACAAAAAGCTTGCAACATGTCTGAGTTACCATTTAGTTTCGCTCCTCACTTTCTGAAGTGCGAGGGTTTAATGTAGTATTAATATAGTTTCAACAATCAAATTTTTTTATTATTATTTGTACTGTACTGAAGCATCTTTAATTTACTGCTTTTGTTTTTGTTCTTGTCAAGCACTTCTGTTGCACTTAGTCCCATTAGAAAAACTAACTTCCCAGCCTCCTAATTAGACCCTTTTCTGGCTCCTCCTGATAAAAATCAGAACAGTAGGCCTTCCCTGTTATCAATTAATGACACTATGTATTCATATCTCAATTGCTGATTCAACATCATCCTTGATAAAAAAGGTTCTTTGACTTCAAACACTTGTTAGTAATTAGTAAGCTCATGTTGCGAAAACAAAAGATATCTAAATCCATATGAACTTCTGCATTACAACTAACATAGTAGGTGCCACTTAGCAAGCAGTTTTGCTTCATAAATTACAAACATTTATGCACCAAACAAAATTGCCAACTTTACTAGATAAAGTAATACCATAATGTCATTAACTCTGGATAAGTTATTTTCCATACTAGGTTAACCACTCATTCCAATTCAAAGTGAGTGGTGTAATATTTAAGAACATCATAAGCCCCTCTCTGATTCAGGTTAATATTAGCAGGTCATTGTTAATTACCGAGAGCCTGGCCTGGGAGGCAGAACTTCCTTTTATTTCACATAGAAAAAGATGCAGAATGCTACTAGTTGCAAATGCACAGAGGAAAACCATAGTGCTGATTGATAGTGGGTTGATTGGTTATCAAAAGCAATATACAAATTTAGGAATGGATGCAAAAGTCAGTAGTTTACATATTAGAAATCATGTTTGATTTTTCAGTGCCTGTCTCTATCAGGAGAAGAAAATCATAGAATCATAGAACACCAGGTTGGAAGGGACCTCAAGGATCATCTGGTCCAACCTTTCTAGCACAATCTAGACGAGATGGCCCAGCACCATGTCCAGCTCAGTCTTAAACATGCTCAGCATAGTGGAGTCAATCACTTCCCTGGGGAGATTATTCCAATGATGGACTGTTCTCATGGTGAAAAATTTACCTCTTGTGTCCAATCGGAATCTCCCTCGGAGTAACTTGTACTCATTACCCCTTGTCCTCACCATGGGACTCCTTGTAAAAAGGGAGTCTCCATCTTCTTTGTAGCTCCCCTTTAAGTACTGGGACATGGTGATGAGATCACCTCTAAACCTCCTTTTCTCCAGGCTGAACAAACCCAGCTCTCTCAGCCTATCCTCATACAGCAGGCTTCCCAGACCCTTGATCATCTTGGTGGCCCTTCTCTGGACCCCCTCCAGCCTGTCCACAGCTTTTCTGTACAGCGGGGACCAGAACTGTACACAGTATTCCAGGTGTGGCCTGACAAGCGCCGAGTGGAGTGGGATAATGGCTTCTTTATCTCTGCTGGTGATGCCCTTTTTGATGCAACCCAGCATCCTATTGGCCTTCTTGGCCGCAGCAGCACACTGGTCACTCACGTTGAGCTTCCCGTCCACCAGGACCCCCAGGTCCCTCTCCACAGAGCTGCTCTCCAGCCAGGTGGATCCCAGTCTGAGCTGCACTCCTGGATTATGTTTTCCCAGGTGCAAGACCTTACACTTGTCCTTGTTAAACTTCATAAGGTTCTTGTTAGGCCACTCTTCCAGCTTATCCAGATCTTCCTGCAAGGTGGCTCTCCCTTCCAGAGTGTCTACTTCCCCACTCAGTTTGGTGTCATCTGCAAACTTCATCAGGCTACACTTGATCCTGTTATCCAGATGACTTATGAAGATACTGAATAGCGTTGGGCCCAATATCGATCCCTAGGGAACCCCACTTGTGACAGGTTGCCAGTTTGAGAAAGAGCCATTTACCACCACCCTTTGGGTGCGGCCCACCAGCCAATTCCTCAGCCACTGCCCAGACCACTCGTCCAGGCCATAACGCATCAGTTTCTCCGGGAGGAGGCTGTGGGGAACCATATCGAAAGCCTTGGAAAAGTCCAAGAAGGCAACGTCGACTGCTTGCCCCATGTCAACCAAGCAGGTCACTTTATCATAGAAGGCCACAGAAGGCAGCATACCTCTCGTGACTCCCTGTCAGGTCTGCAGATGGGTGCCTCAGTATCCTTCAACAGAGAGTCACCCACTGCGAGTACTTGTCATTTCTTTTTACAGTGTCCACTGCATGTTGCTGGTACAGTTTCCCCTTGCAGGGGGCCTTGCAGGCCTATCCAAACTATCTGATGCAATATCTGACTATTTTCTCTCCCTTTAATTTGGATGTCCCTGAAATAACTTTTTACTTGCAGACTCAATTAATATGTAAATTCAACAGCTCTCTCAAAACACTGGAAGTAATACAAAAATTTATAAGTGTCCCTAGCGAAGTTAAACAATAAAAAGAAAATTTAACAGCAAACAAAACAGCAAATCACCTGTTATGTATTATCAAAAGGACAAAGTGGCAGGTACGTTACCTGTGAAAATCACTTTTATTAGTAATTATTTCAGTACTTTGTCTTGTCAAAGAACAATGTATTACCATCACAGCAAACCAAGAGGAGCAATGAGATATACTTCTGAACAGCAATATTCACTTAGGTTCCTCTAATTTTTCCTGCATCAAGGTCTGCTAAAAACAATAAAGAGGTCTCCTTATAATGATAGCCGTTCAGTTACATTTTATGTCATTACATCTTCCTTTATCCATTCCACACTGAAGCTTAAGCAATAATTTTCCCTACTGGGACTTCAATCATCTTCACAGTTGTTCTTCTCCATGACAATATGTTTAAAGCAGAAAATTAAAGTACAAATGAGCTAAGTTTCCCTTGGGCAGATGATCATTCACATTTGTCCTGGTCATATGAGAAATCATGCTTACAAGAGCCCAAATCCTTATCATGAAGGGGAAGTGAGACTAACATGAAATATTTAGACTCCACACAAACAGAACTCTAAAGACCTGTTGTCAAAAGAAAATCTAAGTCTACCCCTGCTGCCTGACAGCAATGCAGCTATACTGTCCAGCACAGCCACATTTAAGAGCAGTCTCCAGAAAGATAACAAAGGTAAACACCACTTAATGTTCCATAGCAAAGGACTAAGCTGTTAACTTAAAACCTGCTAGGAATGTTTCACTAAGCATATGAATAATACAATCTGTCTTAGAAGGACATGCTCAACAAGAAAAATCAATAAGGTTTTTCAAAAGGGTGTTTTAGTGGAACTCAGATTTCTTTAATATGAGTTGCAGCTAAAATTCATAAAAGTTTTTGCACAAACCACATCTGAATTAATGACTTTCTATAAGATACAGGCATATTTTTTCCCCAATTGTCAGAAAATGCAAAACAATGCATGTCCCAAGAAACTCTAGACAGAACTAGAAGTTGTTTCCTTTTGCTCTCATGGAAGCAAGGGTGTATTTTTCCCATCAGAAGATGCCCTTTTTCAAAAATCAACATTCTTCTACATTTTTCCCCAACAGAAATAAAGCCAAAGGTCTTCAAAAAAGAGCAGGTATCCTACTAAAGATCAAGAATTTTGTTTTTCTACAAGTGAAAAACAGTAAAACTCAAGATGGCAGACAGTTCAGACCAATCTATTCACATAGCCAGAAAATGCTAAGTCATTACTTTCTTTTTCAAAACTTCCATTTTCTATTCTTGACATTTCCATCTGCAAGCAAGTTATTTGGTTCAAGGCAGACTGAAAGATCCATTTAAGAATAGGGTTGGGTTTTGGGGTTTTTTATTTATTTTGTTTTGTGGTGTGGGTTTTTATTTGTTTGGGGTTTTGTTTGTTTACTATAGGTACATAAGGTAAGCACAAGTCACAATTCATCAAAAGCAGCAAGGAGAAAATAAGCTGTAGCTTTCAACTCAAAATACATTGGGAACTGTGCACATTAGGTGATCCACATATTAATGCTTGCAATATTTTGTAGTCTTTGTCAATTGTGTACCGTACTACCAGTGTTTACTGAGATTAATCCTGGCATACAAAAGAGCACTAACACATTGAGCAGGAAAAACACTGCTCTGGCAAGACCTGTGCCTGGCCAGGGAAAATGAAAGTAACCAGCACAAGCAAAATCAGATAGACAGGATAATGAGTTTAATAAGAAGGATAAAAATTAGCATGTCTCTAGCTGCTGCATCCTTCCATGTATCCTCATAGCAAAAGCCAAAGCCCAAGACGAATGATCTAAACAACAAAGATCTAATCAAATCTCTAAACACCACCATTATTATCTTTCCCCAGATCCTTTTAACTTCTCATTTCACACCTGGAAGAAGGTTTCACCTGATCTACTGTGCTGAGATAGCTATTCTGAATTACAACTCATTACCCCTTTACTAGGCTTATCTTCATGAGCTAACAGAAAATACTTTGAATGTACAACCAGCATTCATAAGGATAATCTGGCATAAGCAATGAAGTACAGAGACACAGTTACTATCAGGAGACCGCTTTCCATAAACATTCCATAGCCCGCCTCCAAGAAAAGACTTGGTACTAAATATTATTATTGGATACTAAAAACATGGACTTAAAAAAAGTAATTTCACATGCCACAGAACATTATCTTGTGTAAATCACTTTGATGATTTAGATTTTTTTAAAAAAAATCTTGACAGACTCATTTTCACCCAGCAGGCTTTACACTAGACCCGGTATTAACTGTCCTCCCTTAACTTTCACAGATCCAACAAAAACACAGACTGGCACAAGTTTTATATTTTAACCACAATTGCATCTATGTAGCTCCATACGTATCCAAACCAATTGGTGAGCTCAGCTGACTTGACAGTGTACGGATCCAGTATTTATTAATGACTGTAGAACTCCAAAAGCATAATAGAAATGTTTCTTTTCTCATTCATCACAGTTTTCTCGTTATCCCCCATATGGCATGATTGGACTGCAACAACAAAAAGACTTCCCACACCATCAGCCACACCTTTTGGGCCCCAGTACTCCCTCCTGGGAGAGGGTTGCTTAAAGTCACGTTCATCTGTGGTTTCACTATTCCACAGATATTAATTTGCTGTCGCTTATGCCCTTGCTAGTAACTCTCTGTTCCTAAGCCATTAAGCTTCCTTTTTTCCTTTAAATCATGATAGATTAATGTAGTTAGGTAACATATGCAGCAGTTGTTGCCATCCTTTAGATGTCCAAGGTTTTACAATAAGGAAATCTTCAGCAGTGATCACAGAATACTGCTGCTCTTCACCTACACTAAGTGCAGGACTGTCAATCAGATGAGGAAATTGATCTGAATGAAAATACCTCAAAAATATTTTTTAAGCCAAACCAGGTTCTCAAACCAGTTTGCACCATGGACATAGAAATTACTGTTCTCTGTGGGGAGACTTCAATATCCTGATCAGCTACCAAGAAATTCAAGGGAATCTTTGTCTCCAGTTGAAATAGTCTACCAGGCACAAAACAACGGTTACTAAAACTGCTTAAGTCTGTACATTTTTCAGACCCAATTCTAGCTGAATGGAACTGCCAGAACAGCATTCAAGAGTGGTTTCTATCCTAGCCCTCAATCTGGAACACAATGCAGGCTAACCTTTGAAATTAAGACTTCGCATCTTTCATTTGTGGAAAGAAAAAGGAGTAATGACTTTCGGTAAACACATCTGGATTGTTACAGGGGTTACATCCTATTCTGAGTATGTGAAGATATTGTTACAGGCTAGTAAGTGAGACTCAGATGCGGACTTCCTCTTCTGGATGTGATTTGCCACAAGGTTTTCCAGGGGTTACATCCACTGCTGTGTCATCAGTGCTACTGCTAACGCTTTCTTCCACGAACTCAGAAGTGTTAGCAACAAATTCCTGAACATGCAGAACAAACTTAGTAGAACTAAGGAGGATGCTTTTAAAGCTGAAAGATATTTTACCTGTGTTCTTAATTAAGATATTCTTTTGATAGGTACAGAACAGAGGAAAGGAGTCAGAAGAACCCAACCAAAGGTATGCATTAGGGAGAGAATTAGTTTCACATGGTCCTATGAGAAAAGGATAACCAAGTATGAATGTTTTAGAAGAACTGTATTAATCTCTTTGACGCACGACCTGCATTTTTAGTCATCGTCATGTTAATCAGTTAATATGATCATCCAATTTCAGAGTATTTTGGGCAAGAGAAAGACATAGAGATGTTTTACTGGTTTACTTTTTATAAAAATGTTCTTTTAATATTTAATAGGAGATATGGGTATTAGATATTAAATTTCATTACTTTTGTCTGGAAAATCATCTGTATTTAAATTTAAGATGAAACCCTCATCTTTCCTTTTTTTTCTTTAATGAATTTTACGTTAGTCTTAAAAGTGAACCTTGCATTAAGAACTTTTTCTAACGTGGTCATATCAACAGAACTAGTAGCTTCCATCATCCTGCAGTATTCAATAAGCTACATGATAAAGCAAATCAAAAATGAAACACAGTTTGGCAATCAGAAAACAGTATGAAAGCACAGAAAAAGATACAGCTTTCAGTATGTCCTCATTTTAAAGCTCAGCTGACAAAATAGCAATGCCTGTAATTATGTACTGTAACTTAGACAATACCTGAAACCTATTGTCTCTGATGCTTTCAACTTCACCACCATCAGTTACAACCTTTAGGAACTTAACCTTCATTTTAATATCGAAGTATAAATGTGTACCCGTGTTAGGAAAAGTATTTGTAATTATCTGCATTGCTTTAAATATGCTTTGAAGTTGAATGAACAAATTTATATTTTAACCACAGAAGCTTAAATACTAAATCTTTCATTTTTTTCTTTTTAAAGCAAAAATCAGACTTTTCTTTTACACTAATGGGGCAAAAAATAACAACTAAACAAAGAAACTATTTACAGCTTCAAAGGTTATGTTACAATTATGATTCCATAAAATTTGTGCAGTAGAAACTTTACCTCAATCAATTTTCTTTCGTAAGAGCTGGCTAGTTCCTCATTGTTTTCTACTTGCTTTTGCTCTGGAATAGTAAATTCACCATCAGTGCTCCAAATGTTTGGCAGAACTAAAACAAAGAGATACCTCAAATTAAAATGTTAAGTTACATAAACATCTAAGACAACCTGTTTACAAGTAATAGCTCTAAAAGAAACAGTTATTAGAAGTATCAAAATAGGATGTAATATTAAACAGTATTACAAGTACTAAAACACAAATGCTGCAGGGAGCTTTCTTGTGAGCACTATTTAGACAGGTACTCTCAACAGAAAAAAAAAAGCAAACTAAAAGCATTTGGCTGTTCTGTGACTACAGCTACAGCTGTGTAGGTAGTAACTGCTATTCCTACCCAAAGCCTTCGAAAACTAAGCCTATGCTTCTAAGTCTTTTTTCTACTTTTCTTCCAAAATATCATTTCATATTACTTGCACAGACTACTTAGATATCATAGAAATTACGGAAAATAGGGCCGAGAATGGACATTCCATACTTCATCTAGTATTTCATGGTTTTGCATAAAGCAGAATCAGCTGTAGTTGTTTTATTCGTGACAGTTGTCTAATTTATTTCTAGGAACCTCCAATAATGGAGATTTCATGCTTCCCTGCACAATCTATTTAAATTTAAATATTCTTCTCAGAAAGGTTTTCTTGATAGCTAATCAAACTTCCTTCACCTGCCATTTAAGCCCATTATTTCTTATCTGCAGTGAATGAACACTACAGTTTATTCTGTTCTTCTTCCTAGCTATCATTTATGTATTTGATGATCAATTTAAGGCCTATTCTAAGTAAGTCTCCTCTTCTCCAAGTTACACAAAGTCCAATTCGACTTTTCCTCACAGATCATGAATTTCTAAAACAACAAGTTAGCACATATATAAAGTAAACAAGCTCTAATAAAAGAGAGGCTTAACAAAGGCTTTCACCATTTTTCAAAATCTAAACTATATATACAACCACTGTAAGGCAGATAGAAGACACCATAATTCATCTGACTAAATACTGTTGAGCCTGGGAACTGATTTTTGCTTTGAGGAAGAATATATATACATTCAGAAGTTTATTATTATTTTAAGTGAATTTTGAAAGCTATTTTAAGAGCTATTTCTTGTAAATCTTACTTGAAGTTCTTCAGCCAGAAACTTCTAAGATCAGCATGTTCATCTACATATTATTGTATCTAAGCAGGTTTGAAAAACGGTACACACGCAGCTCCTGCTGATGGCTGAGAAATCAGGATGCTCATTTATTAAATATTTAAATACCAATATCAAACGGCTCAGTCTATGGCAGTGATAACCCATTTTGAAAGCTGGTATGATATTCTGAACTTGACACAGTTCTGACTCTTGCGCAACTTATTTATAATCACATTTGCTGAGTGTTTTTCTGTTATTTTAAGTCACTGCAAGGCAAAGTATTATGCTGAGTTTCATTTATTATTTTAGGAAACTATTTAAAAGCCATACTCAATAGCATCTGATCTGATTATTGTAGCAACCATTGAGATTCTTCTCCCATTTATAGTCATAAAAATAACAGCAGAAGCTCAATTTATTTTGACTCTTTCAAAATAGTTTCACAGAAAGTCTAAACACATAGTGTTCTAAAATCTACAGTACATTTAAGAGTTTTGTTTTGATACCGTTTGGAAGATTAATCGTCTTTGAAATTACTCATTATGATAACATAGGGCAGCAGTGAAATTGGTTGTATGCAACAGTTTATGCCTCCTGATGAAGACAATTTCCTAACATTACAGCAAAAGAGGACAGCTGGGAGTTTTCTGAGTTTAAACAGATCAGAACTCTCTGTCCCTGTCTACATGTAAGGCTAGTTAGAAGTCAAGAACCTTAACCTATGTGTGTGTATATAAGAAACCAACAAGCATTTTAACTTAAAATGACAAAAACAGGGAAAACAGAAGTTTCTTCATCCTATTTTCTTCACAAAATTGTCACAATCTCACAACACAGTAATAAAACAGCTCTTGTAAATATACTCTGTAATCCTTTTAAGCACGTAAACTAATTAAGAACAAAATGACTTAAGACAAGTTGTTACGGTCACTTTACATTATACCACAGTTGGAATTCAATAACTTGCCTTGAGTTACACCAATAGCTCTTTCTAACAATGCAAATATTCTTACTTATAAAGGCTCACATCTGAAAAATACGAATGCCTACGATGAGATACTGCAAGTTATGTATATAAACCATGGGTGCAATAGTTTCTATAAATCTGGTAAAAGAAATCTGGTTTCACTCTTCTTTTTTGAAGTGTATCTAAACATATTAGTTCTCAGGGATTATTTACATGCTTAAGTACTTTTTTGAGTCAGAGGCCCCAGTACTAAAAATTTCACATAAATGTCCAATGGCAGCTAAAAAAACCCCAATATTTGGTTTTATAGAAAACACAATGTGTGAAATTAGAATATAAAAAAAGTTACTACAGATAGTGCATGTAGCTGAAATTTATTCTGGTCACTAATGATAAATATTACAGAAAATTACCGTGATTTGAGTAAATATCCTTTGAGCATAAAGCATACATGTATTCGTTTTTAGAAATGTTGGTGCTGTTCCATCCCCCTTTTTCATCTATAAAATCTGACCATCCTATTCAGTTTCTATTCTTATCACTCACTAATTTGCATAATTTTAACATAGCAGAATATAGCTAGCCTAGGAATATTTTTTTTTTCTTTTCCTATAATTACACTCATCATGGAAACTGTCAGTATCTAATGAAGGATAATTTCTGCTATTACAAGAAGCTTAACCAGTGGTTTTCATGAATAATGCTTAATATGAATCACTACACTCCAGCAAAGTCGGAAGTAAAAACGTGTTCTCACTAACAAAAATCCTTTTAAGGATGAATGAAGTTTTTAAACTACAGATAAGTATAGTGACTAGCCCTTAAGAACAGAATTAATGTAGCATTCATTCATACAGCCACTTATATGACCACAATATTGACAACTAAAAAAGAGAGATGGTGCCAATTTCTGAAAAGCCACCTCGTCTCTCAAAACACCTTCTGTCGTCAGTGGAAATACAGGTCCTACCAGAAGATGATTTAGAATCAAAACTCCAATTCATCCTGTCATGGACACTTTATCACCACTGGCCACTGAAGAAAAACAGGTAACAATGTTGATAACTTAACTCATTATCTTTCAGATATAAAATCTGCTCATTAGAGCAACTTAGCAAAGAAAGTGGAATGTCTGGTCTTAATACAGAGTCTACTACAAGCAGTCTGCAAATAATGATTTCCAAAACAACACCAACAGTATAATCTAGAGATATTAAATTTTCTCTCCTCAAAATAATTATTCCTATGTTCCAATATCACATTAATTCACCATTATTTTTTAAATTAAATTTTCATCTGATAGCTTTTTCTGGAAAGTTTCTTATTGAAAAAAGTAAGACTCACTTACAAGAAAATGAGTAAAATATAAAAAGTAAAATAAGTACAAAAATCTACTTTGGTATTTTTTTCAAAAGGAAAAGATATCAAATACATTATTTTCAGTATTGGGAGATATTACTCTACCATGGTTGGAAGAGATGAATAGGGCTTATAATTATCTCTTGCTAACCTCGCTTTCATGTAAATGATTTCATTTGTTTTGGTGAAGACTCAGAAAGGAAAGCAAAGACTTCTTGATTGTTTCTACTCCACAGTAATTTGATAGTACGCCATCATATAACATTCTTTTTGTTTTAGATCAATCTGCATTACAAAACTGTTCACACAACAGCCCAGTAAGAGATGCATCGGGGACAGTTCTCATAGCAACAGTACTGTCATCTTTTCAGATGCTGATATTTTCCAGCAGGGGGAAGGCTGATGTCATATTGGGTAGCATGTGGAAGCGTGAACCATGTCCCCAGCTGCACCAGGATTGTTTTGTGTGGCTGAAGTGTTGGTTATGGACCAGGGTTTGCACAGGATTGGGTGGCTGGTTATCTACAGAGATCCATTCCAGAATCAATCAGAAAAAAAAAAAAAGCAGATTCTTGTAAACCAGAGACATGGCTGTTCACTGCTTATTCTTTCATTGTCAGTTTTTATACAAGTCTAGGAGTCACTTCCATCATTGAGTCACTATACCTATGCCTCCAATAAACTCTGTCTCAGTGGTAGCATACAGAAAAACAAATGCTGTGCATGGATTTCCCCCCCCCCCCCCCCCCCCTCTTCATTTTATCCTTACCTTCCACTGTTTGACCTTCTCTTCTGAGCATCTGGACAGCTCCTACATACTTCTTAAGTTGCACTTTTAGCACCTCATTTTCTCTGTTGATAAAAAGAACAGAACAAATAAATATTATTGTTTTCTCAAAATAAAGGCAAGTTCATTTCAATGGAAAAAACCATACTATCTGTAATAATAAGCTTTATCTAAGTTGTGTCATCAAGATGAAAAAAAAAATTACTTACACATTAAACAATACATCAACAGCAGCGTACCAGGAAAGCTAGTTTTCCAGGGCCAAATAAACACATCAGTGAAACAGATTATCTCACAATCAAAAACTTTCCATTAATTTTTTAATTTAGATTTTTCTATGCTATGCTACATTGATGGAAGAAAAACGTTACAGTCAATCTAAATCAACAGTCGATTAAAAAAACAAGGATGGGATACTAGACAAGAAAATTCAGAATGGCCAGTATAAAATTAGGTAATCATTTTACTAGTTCTCCAAGTATTTAAAGTCAAGCAAATAAGAATTCAGCTTTAGAAACAGACTTTATCGTTTTAACAGGAAATACCAGCACTTCAGCAACAATATTCAAGGTAAAAGTTTTCCACGTACCATTCCTAAATAAAAACCATAAGAGAAGAAGTGACGTTAATCCCTTCAACTGTTGCATTTCAGTGCCCGTGCCTGTCTCATTTTTCTTTGGAAAGTACAAGTTTTCAAACCAGGTACTATCATAGTTCCGCCTAACGACATTAAGCACCTCAGTTTATATTTGGGCAGAAATAAAAAGGATTCAATTAACTAAGTATGACAGAAATGTTTATACAGAAGAAACATAACTGAAATGTGTTGCAAGAGAGTGAATTCATACCCTCTTCTCTAAGAAAATATCAGGGCGGAAATACATAGGTGCCTCAGGTGCAGCACATAACATCACACACAAGAAACCCACAACTGGTTAGAGAGAAGAGAGAACACGGGCAACTCAAAATCATGCCAGAGGAGTGGCTCAAGCTCTAGGAATGATGAAACCCTAGATATGTAGCAGATTACAGAAAGCTGTAAACAGATTACACACAAAAAGTGTAATCTGTTTATATATGGGAGTTTATTTATGAATTAGAAGTATTCAGAAACACATGCAAATATGTTTGATGGTCCTTCTCATTCTATATATATACATACACAAAAAATACATATATATTATACACACACACACACACACAAACAAAAATAAACTGTTGTTGTGAGCAATGCCATATTTATATATAAAAACCCTAGGCTGGTACTATATTCATATTTCTATGGATTTCAAAGCAGTTTTCTGAACTATGTAACCTCAATTTTATTCAGTCCATTAGCAGGAGGTTGCTAAACAATTTAGAAGAAACTATTGATTACCCAACTATCAATTTTTAACAAAGTCCTTGATGATTTTATGCATTTTATGGTATTTTTCGTTTCCTAGACTACAAAGAATAAGTCAGTTTTTCCACTAGAGATGGATGCTGATATTCTGAGTAAGGAAAAAAAAAAAATCAGAAACACAGTTTAATTCTATTTACTATATTTGATCAAGTCTAAATAATTCATTCATGAAAAAAAAATTTATATGACAGCTAGACAAAAAGATTTCTCACCAGAAGTGTAAATATGTCTGCATGGAAATAACCATATACCATTACAATATATTGAGTTTTAAGGATTCTCATGAAATAATCATACACCGTCTCATTTCTACATTTGAGAATAGACTCAGTGCCTTCTGTCTGTACTGAGACAGCATAAAAAAAAAAGTCCATTTTTTACTATTGTGCCTATTGACTTAAAATTGATACAGTACAGATGAACTTCAGAAAGACTTCAATTCACTTAAGGTTTTTGATACAAGACTGAAATTCAAAGCAGGATACTATGGCCCAGTCACAAATTTCTAATGTGCCTCTTTATCATCTTATTACTTCTCATTCTTTGACATCTCATTCTCATTACTACTATTTAACTAGATTCCAAAGAGGGCCCATCCTGACATACATGAATTTATATAGCTCTTTTCATCACAGCATGTTTAAAAAAAAAAATAAATTAGCAAGCACTCACTAAAAAGTCTTTAATGACTTCAAGAGGCATTCTATCAGATATTCATAGCAAGTATTTTATAGGAGGAGAAACTCCTGTATAGGAGCTAAGGGTCAGATTTGCAGAAATTCTTGTCCGGCTGATCCAACAGTACTACCCACTCTTAAGGATGTTAAATACTTCTACATGAAGGTCCCAGCTTTACTTTTACAACTTTTCCAAACTTTACCATCTAACTTGAAGCAAAACCGTTAGCCTGTTATGAGACTAGTGATAAACACAATGCTTTCAGCATCTTTTGAAGCACTCCGAACAATTCCACATTCTGTGCTGAAGAACAAGTGACAAGACTGTAAGTACTAGTTGAAGGGGACAAAGAAAAAAAAAAGAGAGAAAAAACAAATCAGGCTGAAATACATGGGAAAACAAAGACAGAGAACTAAGCTGCTATAAGCATAGCCGTCTCCAGAACTGCAATTATAACAAATTTTCCTGATCACTTCTCCCATGTTGATAAGCAGCTGAAAGACCAAGTGATAATATGTCATTTTACCCTGCATCAGCTCAGAGGATGACAATCTAGTATTCCTGCAAATTACTCTTTTTGCTCAAATGGCACAGGTCTAGTGTGTGTCGTTCATTAAGGTTTCTACCACTGGTGATTATTCATGCAGAACGATGATACAAGACATATTTTTCTTTGGTTGAATATAAAACTAGAAAACTGCACATTAAGAGCTACATTGAAAAAAATACTAAGGTTTGAAATCCAATCACCAAAAAAATTGATTTAAAGCATCCTATGAAACCAGAATTTAACTCCTCCCCAGGTCTCTTTATGATTTATTATTACTTGGGTACACATAAGAAGCAGATTAGCAGAACAACTTTGAAGCTTTATGTCTTCAAGACAAAGAAAAAAACATATGCATTTCCCCACTTTTTTTTCCTTAAGACAAATACAAAGTTAGTTTCTGATAGAGCAGATTTATCTCCAAAATCTCTCCAAAAGTATGACCAGAGAAATACAAACACATTTAAATACAGCAACTTATAAATGCCACACATCTGTAACAGCAGGATAAATTTTATTCCATCTGGAGCTTTTTCAAGCCACTGTAGGTGCTTCTCCATAGTTCTATGACTATTCTCCAAAGAAAAACAGATAAAGATATTTCCAGGTTCCAATAAACACTTTATTTATAACCTAATGCAGTGAGGATCAACCTTTTTTACCAGAGTGTATTTTATTCTATAGCACTTTTATCCAGGGAAATTACTTAAGACTCAACTAAACTCTGTAGTTAGCTTTTTTGCTTTAGTCCTTTTCCTGAAGATAAATCAGAATATTACAAAATTATGTGCATCCACTCTCACCCATTAACAATGTCTTTGTTTAAAACCAGAGGAAAAATACAGTACTAATTATGGTAATGAATCAGTACATAGTAATAACTGTAAGCAAAGAGAAGAGGAACGTAAGTACCAAAACCTTAAATGGTGATACATGAGTAACTTTTATCAATTTTCTAAAATGGAAAATAACACTTCATAAAACCCCTAAAATTGTAAGTATTTCCATTGTCAGACATACTTGAAAATTCACCAGAAACCACTGTATGCATTCACAAATTACAGGAAAAATCTTAAGGATCCTACTAAATTCCTGTACTGAAACCAAAGTCAGAAAAAGGAAAATCATTCAGTAAATTTCTTTCAAGAGTATGCATATGGTCAGGGCTTGTTTATACAGCAATACTTGACTGGCAATACCAGTGTAAGGTATCCTTTTCGCCAAAGCGATGAAATAAAACATTAACAGTAAAGGCTTTACTTTTCGATGGCAATATTTAGTGACACTGATCATACTAATGCAGAAACAAAGTATTGTTTTACTGAAAAGAAATTTTCTTTAAATATTCATTAATTGTGCACAGCCACAGAACACCTTAGCAACAAACTGGCTTTTTTAGTATCTTTTTTGGAAAACTATCTGCAATGACAAGGAATGATCAATTACATAATAAATGTAAGTTGTCAAATACCTTTAGTTCCCTGCCTAATTTTGAAGCAAAAATAATGACACTTTCTCTCAGTTTTATTATTTAAAAATTAGCATTTAAGGAAACCCTGACTAAAAGAAAATCAAAACTGCTGTAAGAATGATAATTTTTTTTAGCAGCATAAAACTAGTTCACATTTTAGGAAACACATATCTGACTTTCATGTATATAATGAATGAAAAGATAGCACGCAATATTACTGATAAATGCATATCCTCACCAACAAGTTAATTCATGCCAGGAAAGGTCGGAACTGTTCCCTAAGGACTCTCATATCGAGAGGATGAATGCAGCAGGGTAACAAGCAGCATGTTCTCACATTAAAAGGAGGACAGCATGGAAGAAAGATGTTATTCATATGGACCACAGCAGTGGAGCAGCCCCCCTGCTGGGACTTCTGCTGTATCCTTGGAGGAGGACCAAGGCCTCGCAGGTGAAATCTCCCCCACCCTCCTTGTGCTACAACATCCCTTTTAAAAACCGTCATTGTGGGGGAACAAGGGGAGTTGAAGGAGGTTGGTTATTTTCCAGTAACGTCCACAAAGTTTCTGCGACAGATAGTTATGCTTATTGAAGCATATATACATACACCAAGCACAGTTAAGGTCTACTATGCAAGTCAAATTAGATGCATCTTACGTTCGTCAAAATAAGATATCTGGCTGTTAATACAAATGAATAACAGTAAGAAAGTGCTTTATAAAAGCTGACTTCCAAAAATTTTATTAAAACATTAAAGAACAATATACCTTTATGTTATAATTTTTGTTGCAGAGGAAGAGGCCTTATAGGACTTGTTTTCCTATACCTTAACAGAAAACAAAACAAAACAAAACCCACAACACAACTGCTTGCTGCTAAAGATACAAAAATTCCTCTAGGGCTTCTGTAAAATGAGCATGGTAAGAAAAGAACTTGAAAAGGAGTAGTTTCTCATGTATCTCAACTATAGTGGCCTGAAGCATACTATAATTAAGTTTCCGGCACAAACATCAGCTACTAACAAGTGCTTTCTGTGGAGCTTACGCCCAAAACCAAAAAAAAAAAAAAAAAAATCCAACAGATGTCTATGTCTTGATAAACATTTAGTGTTTTAGAAAACCCTATAAAGGTACCAAATCTCCAAATAATAAAAAAATTGCATGAATCCTGAGAATGAATTGAAATAAATAGTGTACTGCAAGAATACTTAGAGTCTATATACAGAGATTGGGCTAGATGACTTCCAGAGATACCTTCCAACCTGGATTATCCTATGATGCCACTATTAGGAGGTGCAAGATCACAATTAATTGTAATCATACATACCCTAAATGAAATAAGAAAAATGAGAACTATTACTCATAGAAGTGGAAGGTGAACCATTTATATATAATATATAATGAGATTATAGTATAAAACCAATCTCTGAAAAAACCTGTAACGAGGAAAAAACATGATAAATTTAACTGCTTGTCATGAAAGACAAACACCATATGCATGATAAACTGAAAACTATTCTCATGATAGCTTCACAATATAGACTGTGTTCAGATCTAAATTATGAAAGGGCTCTATCTTAGCATTGATATCACATCTGAAAAAGCAAAAAATGGCTTTGTGGATAAGAAATATAAGGAAGTTGTTAATCTCATGAAATAACGTAACTTGTGACATGTCAC
The DNA here is from genome assembly GCF_047370975.1 of Nipponia nippon. Classification (NCBI taxonomy): domain Eukaryota; kingdom Metazoa; phylum Chordata; class Aves; order Pelecaniformes; family Threskiornithidae; genus Nipponia; species Nipponia nippon. The sequence goes on from NW_028262369.1 coordinate 7,911,546, forward strand.
CAACTAACTAAGCAGGGAAAACAAAAAAATCATTGAATACAGGACTATTCACATTAGTTTTCACAAGCAGGGACAAGAGATATTTTTTCCTCCCTCTAAGAAGCTGCTTAAGGTAGGTGATGCAATCATTTCAAGATGCACAACACATCATTTCACCCATCACTGAAGCGCTATGTCTCTGAATGAAGTGTTGTGAAGCAGATGAATATAAAATGCCAAATCCAAAAGCAATGTGGTTTAAATAATACAGACACTAGATAAGAGGAGGGAGATTAGGTTACAGAATGTACAGTAAACAGAAGGTACATAAAAGTGTAAGATAAAATATAAAATTCTCACCCCCCATTTTCCTACACAGTACGTTATCATATTCTTTATCTGCTTTTCTTGCTACAAAGCCCGTCCCTTGTAAAATGCTTTCCTCCAACATTTCTGAATATAGTCTAAGAATATGCAATCTGAGATTATCCAATCTCACAGTCAACTTGAATAAACTTCTTTGCCTCACAAAGGGATGTAATAGTATTCCATAGAGAAAAAAGAATCTCAATTAAAAAGCCTAGCATTGCCAAGAAGCCACTGCCACGATACGTCCATGCAATCTGAGAAAGGCTCATTGACGGGGAGGCGGGGCGAAAATCAACAAAAAAACAGCTTACAAAATGATACTAGAGATCCTATTTAGCCTATTCTATTGGAAGGCTGGGAAATAGGTTGAATGCTGAGACTGCTCATTTTGAAAAAATATCGTAAATGTTATGAGAGCTATTCAAGTACTTCACATGGAAGAATGAGATTCCACTACTTGAAACTAAAATGACCTAAGAATTTTTTCATTTTTCAAAGAGAACTTAGGAAACTCTCACTCACCTAGTGTATTATGCAGCACTTACAAAGCATTTCCAACATTTTTGTTATTTCAAATTCTTCAAATTATTCAGCTTGCCCAAATTCCTGGTTTAAAATATTATTTATTTTAAAAATTTTACTACTCTTACTATTGCAGCAGCAGCATCTATAGTGAACAAAGTGAATCAACATAAGAATTAGGAAGAAAAACCTATATTCCAAAATAACTATATGCAAAGTTTCTTATGGGCTAGAAAACGAGTTGCAATGTATCATTAAAGAAATGCATCCAAAGTCCAAAATAACTGGTGACGCAAGAATTTGTTGTACCTAGGCAGCTCCCAACACTGGTTTTATCACGTGACAAGGTAAACTGACTTTCAGAAGAACAATCAATACAATGTACCCAGTCTCTGTAGCAATAAGAGAAATTAAATAAACTTGTTTAAAACTAACAAGTTAGTCTAAGTGAGCATCTCTTTAGATCTTGTTATAAAAGCTCCTTATCTATTCTTTAAAAAGGTATGTGCATGACAAGTATCTGATTCACCCATATGTCACTGCAAATTCTAAAACTGTGGGGGAAGTGAGTCAAAGAAATACGAGTATACAATTCCTATAACCTGAAATGTGAATATTAAATGATGAAGTATTTGCATTGTCTCAATTGCCCTACATCACATGAATGTCAAGCCCACTTATGCATATCTCTCCCTCCCTCAAAGTGAGTAGTTCGGTTTGATGTGTCATCAAAAGCATAATTAGTAACGTTCTAAATACTTTTTTTTTTTTTTTTTAAAAAAAGCTTTATTATTTTCAGATACTAGTTCTCCTATGCAATAAAAAGCTTACAGGAATCTCAACTGTGGTACTTCACGATTGACACTAAGCACTCTGCCTGCACATGCAGAAAACCCTGGATGCTGGGACAGAGTGCATCCTCAGCAAGTTCACAGACAATACAAAACTGGGGAGCAGCTGATACACGAGATTGTTGTGCTGCCATTCAGAGGGACCTGGACAAGCTGGAGAATCAGATTCAGGCAAAGCCCTCAAAGTTCAACAAGGGGAAATGCAAAGTCCTGCATCTATGGAAGAATAGCCCTAGGCACCCATACATGCTGGGGGCTGGAAAGGAGCTCCACGGAGAAGGATCTGGGAGTCCTGGTGGACAACAAGCTGACCACGAGCCAGCAACGCACCCTTCGCGGCAAAGAAAGCCAACAGCATCTTGCACCGCATTAGGAAGAGCATTGCCAATGGGTCACTGCCAACAACGTTGCCCAGAGGGGTTGTGAGTCTCCATCTGTGGAGATATTCAAAACCTGACTGGAAATGGTCCTGAGCAACCTGTTCCAGCTGACCTTCCTTGAGCTAGGGGGAAGCAGTTGCATCGCTTCAGAAATTGGTACTGTCGATACTGTTTGGCAACAACTGTTGCTTATGATACAGTGGTTGATAAAGTGGTCAGCCATGAAAACCTGACAACAGGACAAGAAAAAAACATCAGCCCAAGGAAAACAAAGTCGTGCTTAAATAATCAGATAGAAGGAAAACAGATCAGATGGGAATGTCACTGAAGAGGATGGATAATCCGTTCTTTACTGCTTACGTACCTGAGGGTACATACAGAAGGGTATCTGTGTCAGCAGCAGCTGATACTGACATTCTATATAACTGAAAGCAATAAAGACACAAATATTCCTACTCAATTTAACTGACACTAGGACCACTCAGCGCAATTTCTACTGACTGAAGTAAGAACTTGCTGGCAGGAGAGGGGTCCCCATACTAATCTCAGTGTGGAACTATACAGGACATCTACCAGAGGAAATACTGTGGAGTAATATTAAAATGAAATAGTCTCCAAAACAAGTCCTCACTGGGTCCAGATCTGAGAGCTAGAATCCAACAATCTAGCTTGTGTATTTTTGAAAAAAACCTATGTTTTACACAAGCATCAAAGCAGCCATTTCCACTACTAGAATGAGCATTTCATTATTCTAGGACAGCAACATCAGTCTCTTCACAATAAACACTGACATGGTGTTTCTGTTCCCCTCCCTGCCCCTTTATATTTAAAAGCTGTATCAGATTTGAGGTTTGGAAAATACTGTTTGCAGACAGTGCTAGGTACTTTAACAACATTAAGAATATCATATATCCAATAGAAGGAAAAAAACCAAGACCCTGATATTGTGGTTTGCTCCAGATTGGGCAGAAGACAGCTATGCCAACAATCTCCCAAATATCAAGTAAAATAAAAATGGATTAAAAACAAAAAAAGGGAGGGTGGTTAGAACTGGACAAAATAGATACACAAAGAGAGAAAAGTCTTCTTACATTTACATTACACGTACATGTATTCCTTTGTATCTAGTCTCATTACCTAACTGCTGCAATTTTCATGGCTTATATTTCTTCATGTTAGTCTAATTACTTTTCAAAATTAAAAACTTGACATTGTCATAAGTTCAGCTCACTAATATTCCTTCCTCTGGAGTTGTAACGGTGGTTTTACTAATATTTTAAACTCTCACTTACTGTTAACACTTAACAAAACAAAAACCACAAACCCACTAAATTTGTCAAAAAATCTTCCAAAGTTTTTTTTCAGCTTAAATTCAACCAAAGTCCATGGGATTTTTAGTCCTAAATCACTTATGTTCTTCTGAAAACTAAACTACTTGAAAATGATTTTTTTTTCCTTGTATGCAGAATTTTTTATTCCCTTGTTCCATTGCTATTACTTTTTATAACACTTTCAGTGCTTCTTACCGTGCCAAGGCTTGGACTTTTGTGGCGTGTCGCTCTTCCTGTTCTGCTACTTTCCTTCTCCAGTTGTCCATTTCCTGCCTTAGCGCTGCAGAATGCTCCATCTCTCCATCAAGCAGATTTCTCAGAGATCTGGAAGAAGGCAGCAGCCTCTGTTAGAACACTGCAAACACTACCTAGTAATTAGAGGATACTCTACAAATCACAGAGTAGGTTTCCTGAATGATACCGTTAATGTAATCCCAAAATTTCATTATTCAGTGTAATTAATTCACCTGATTTGATTATACAAAGATATGAAAAGCTACAAGGAAAAAGGACCCAATCAAAACAGTTGTAAGTGCTTATTATTAATTTGTATTACAATCTCATCAACATGCTCAAAACACAACTTGTTATGATATCTACTGTACCACCATGCAGAAAGAACTTATTATAGAAAACAGCTTATAATCTGGTTTCAGTGCTTCAGTGTAAGTCCATACATCTCAGGAATAATCTATAAGCAATATATTTACTGGTAAGAGCAGGAGACAGGTAGGGGTCTTGTCTCTACTGAGAGCACTGCCATAGACCTCTGTGTAAAACCTTTGATGAGATGGCAAAGGTCAGCATGATGCATAATGGTAAAACCCAAAGCATCCTGGTCCTCTGCCAAAAAAACACGAAGCTGAATGAGGAGGATAAAAGGCAGGAAAATGAGATCAGTTGATAGTCTTGACATTAAAAAAAAAAAAAAAAGAAAATTAAAATAGCTATAGAAAAATTTAAATCACCAAGAGAGCCCTACTACAGCATAGCAACAGTATGTCTTGAATACATTTGTATTCAAGATTCATCTAATGATGTGTTCCAATAGACTACATAAATACAAAGTAGGCTTCATAGCATTTTAAATAAGAGACTTTCATTTTTACATTTACATCATCATTTTGCCCCAAGTGAACACAAAGACACTCACAAATCACAGCCACTTTCAGCGTAACATTGTTAGCCATCCTACATCACTTCTGCACGGGAAGGGGAAAAAAGGAAATTTTCTGAATACTTGTATAAAGACAGACTTTTACTCATTTGGAAAGCTATCTTAAGAGATCTTAAGAATCTTTTGGCTATAAGTTTTGGTTTTGAAAAGACTGCAACTGGCAAAAGGTCCCAAGATACAAAGAGTTATATGTGATTAGAATTCAAAGGAAAAAGTTGACGTGCAAACATTATTCCTCAGTATCAACAGTTGAATATTGAAGTATTAAGCTTACCTTTCACAGAAAAATAATATATATATCTCAAAAAGATTACACAAAGATTATGCATAGCTTTACACAAAGGACAGCTTTTATTAGAGATTTTTTTAAATTATTGTGCCTCTTGACTAGAAAAAGAAAACTACCTATTCTGTTCTTCTAGTTCATCCTTTCTATTCATCATGGCCACGATAGCTTGACGAAGTTCATCTAAAGAGAAGGGACAAAAAAGATTAATTTCTGTGTGTATTTTTGCTCATTTCAGATCTAAAGGTCATGTACATAGTGGCACTAGTTCAGCAACACACTTAAGATGATGCCAACATCCTTTGCTATTCAGCAAGAAACTTTTCAGCAGGTCATTAGAGGGATTTTGCACTCCATTAATTCAGCACAGAAAGAGTAATGATTTTTCTACAGTAACAGCTATAAAAAAAAAAATAATCCAAATCTTGTAGAAAAGCCCAAAGTGAAGTTTGTGGGTATTAAATACTAACACATGTTAAGGGGAAAAAAAAAATCCAAACCTGAAGACTTCTGCTTTCTCCCTTGATAATATTACTCACATTCAAAACCAAAGCTGTGCTTCCATGGCTATTTTAACCAGTCTTCCTAAGGCTGTGCTTTCAGCAAAAAGGACATTCCAGCTTGCCTTACCCATCACTGCTACCACCTCCCTTGTTCTGGCACTGGTGTTTATAGACACACAGTGTGTATAAACTAGCAAGTACCGACCCAGCTCCAAACTGGTTTTGGTTTGGTTTGGTTTTTTTTCTGCTGGGCTATTTTTCAGACGAGCAGTTGTCAAGTGATCTGTTGAGTTTAATACTGTTGCTGGCACAAGGCACACAGCAGAAAGCAGTCAGGGCAGAACAGAACACCTTTTTAGCCAATAACGATGAGAAATAAAAGGCAGAATACCCTTTTCGGCAAGAATAAAGTTCCTATTGCATTGAAGTGACCAGGTAACCACTGCAATTTACATAGCAATTGTAGAAAAAACTTAGAATGAAAAGATTATATATGACAAAATATGCTGTGCTCCATTATTTTCATGACTGTTTTTCAAAAGATGGTCTATAATAGCTTCTATTGACTACCATTTATTTTTGGGGAAAAAAACCCCAACCAAACCAAAACCCACCAAACCTTACATTCTGAGATTTAAGTATTATATTTAGCTATAAAATATCAAACTTGGTGATCATGAAACTCAACACAGTATTCTTTTGGTCATGATAAGACACTGCCACTTTGAGGGCAGATTGGAAAGGTTGGTGTTTTTGAGGGTTTTTTTGTTTGGGTTATTTTGTGGTTTGTTGAAGTTTTTTGGCAGTAGAAAACTGGTGGGTTGTAACAGTCCTGAAAAAAAAATAAATAAAAATAATGGTGTTGTGAAAATGGACCACAATCCACCAGCCTATCTGTGAAATAAAGAATTTTTCTAAGGATGAGGAAAATAGAATAATCCAATAAGTGTTCAAGCCTTGTACAAGTGTACAACACAAGCAAAAAACATCCATAGTAAGCTTTCAGTACAGTAACACTCTATAACAAAATAAAGATCTTTAACTGTAAAGTTGAATTCAGACTCTTCCTCAAGAAAGCATCAAGCCAATGGCATTTTAAATATTTCAAGAGCATCATTAAAATATGATAATGCGCAATCTGAGTTAGTTGCTATTATTTTTCTGACTCTGAATAAATTAAAGCTGTCGCTACTCAGACAAGTTATTGCAGCACTGGCTCTGCACTTGTGCTGGGGTGACTACTCTACAATAATTGCCTGTATGCATACTCAGTCTGTTCAAATGTCTACTGATTTATTAACATTTAAACAGTGAAGCCATTATAAATTGTCTCCACTTTTCCAATTTTACCAGCCTATTCAAATCGTAACCTTAACTTGCCTAATAACTTAATCTTCTTTCCGTCATTCCACCAAGAATCTTCTGCATGAGAGCTGAAATCCCATCTTCCCTCACTCCCCTCTCCAATACACATATAAATAAACAGAGCATGAAAGCAAGATTCTGTTAAAGACCATGGCTTGCATAAAAGGAGAAGAAAAAAGCCTCTTGAAATAAAAAGATGTTAAAATGCTTTTTATTTCCATTTGGCTCATTTTTTTCTGGGAGTTATGGAATTGACAATACTGTAGAGACACAGCAAAGCAGAAACCCCAAATTTCATTATCACATATAGGACAAAAATCAGTGCTTAATTTAGGACCACAAAAGCAAACACACTTCATACTCAGTATTTCTTGCTAATTTAGTTCAACTATGGATAGCAGTGGAGATGTGGAAGAAAGCATCGACACAAACAACTAGTCTGGGCTAAGAGCCCAGGGTTCCAAGAAGGCTTGTACAGCCTGTGCTTACCCTGGCAGCAATCTTGCTTCATTGCTATACCTATGTTATTTCTTCTTGAAGTGATGAGTATTAAGGAGTCATATTTTCTATCAATTACTCAAAACAAACATAAGAACTATGTAGCTTATCACCAATACTTCTTTAAACTCTCCATCCACAGTAAATATAAAGTGAAACATTCACTAGTGTAATTAAATAAATAAAAAGTTACCAAGGGAAAAAAAATCAGGAACTTTAATTTCATGATCTTTTGATGCAAGCAACTGAATAGAACTAAAAGGACACCATCCTATTTAATTCAGGCATAACCTTCAAAACTTTCAAAAACCGTAATTTCTTACTCTCACTTATGCTTCTTGAAAAATTTTAGCAGCATGTCAGAACGGTCAGCTGAATGCAAAGTAAATCGAGTATCATACACTGTAGCAGGTTCACTTCAAATCTGCCAGAACATCCTCAGTTCATAAACTTTTGTCTGTGAGTTATGCTTGCTGCTGAGAACAGTGTATGACCATAACCTATTTTTTTCAGCAGACTTATGTCTCATTCATTGTGTGAAATTACTCCATAGTGCCTAATTACTAATAAAGCAAATATTTGCTCTAAACCATTTTTTAAGTCACTTGCATACTACATGCAAAATCTACCTTCTGTAAAGCTTTTATAAGGTCACATTCAGAGCATGAAATATATAAAAAAGTGCCATGCTTTAAGAAACACCTGTCAATTTCCCAGCAACCTCCAGAAAAGTCATAAGTTTCACAACTCTCGCTGTTTAGCCAAAGATTGGATAAGTATGATTTGCAATCACCTGTTATGAAGAATGAGCTGTAAGTGAAATCATCTCTCAGTGTACACAAGGTCATGCAGCACTCCTCTGCAATCCTGCAGACAGAATATCAGGGTGGGCTGCGAGCAGTCTACAGGAATGATTTTTTTATTTTCCTGAGTGCAAATTTACACAGATATTTTCAGAGACAAATAAAACTTCCAGCAGACTACTTACATCTTAAAACAGAAGTCTGACCTTTAAAAACATGCTCCCTAAGCTGCCTGCGTGAACATTGGCTATTAAGGCTTTATTTAGTGTTCCAAAATCTTGTAAATATTATCCTGTCACGTCACGATTAATTGGGTAAATTTAAACAAATTAGACAATACAGTCTGTAAGATGAACTGCAATTTTTTCTCAGTGATGAAATTTATACACCCTCTTTCCACAGCTGTGCTTTCAGAGAAGTCACAAGAATTTAGTACCTGTCAGTGACCAGTGGCAACCAAGTCACAGAACAGGTCAGAAGCTATTTAGAGGACAGAGAAAGTACAAAAACATACACCTTATTTACTTACACAGCCAGGATAAAAATATAATATGTAGGTTTGATTATTCAGTAAAGTTCTTCAGTGATCATGAAAAACGGGGGCCTTTCTCAAGAATATATGAAAAAATACGGAATAATGTACAATGCTACAACCTTTGTTAACCTTTGTGATTAAGCCCAACTTTAAAAACTGAGGAATATTATAATGGAAAAACTAAGTTCCCAATTATTTACTAAAAATAGCGCTATAATCAAAGAACCTCGTAAAGAAGAACACAAGTAGCATCCTTCTAAAATGAAAGTTTTAGAACTTCCTTTTCTTCCACTGCAAAAACAAAATGGGGAGACTTGTGCTGGCAGGACAGATTTTTCTGGTGTAAAACAATGCTGAAAATATAATCTTCCAATGACAATAATTGGGGCAGACATAAAGGTGTTTGTGATTCAAACATGACATAAAGGTGTTTGTGATTCAAACATGACAAGATAAATACAATTTTTTTTAAAACTGGAAAACAACATAATGGAATAGGTGCATAAATATAAAACATCTGACAAACAATTCTTTATAAAATTAGTTATAAGACATAACGATCTGTGAAGCAGGGCAAGTTTTCAAATGATGTCTAACATACACAGCGAAACTCTATTGGATTGGGATTACTCGAGTGGTATTAGTATTTTTTTTTAAATTTATTTGCTGCTAAGTTAACCTATACCTTACAAATACATGGGAGGAAATCAGGAAATTTAGGAAAATCATTCAAGAAAATCATTCAAAATGGCAGGAATTTTGAATTACAGCTTCTCATAACATAATTTTCTAGCCTGCATACCAAAAGAACCGAGAAAAGGTTAGTACTATACTAGTATATTTGAAAGGAAGCAGGAAAAGAATAGATTAAAAAAAAAATTCATTTCAGGCTTTGTCTTCAGAAGTAAGAAGCACAAAAATCCAGTCACTGAAGACCTCACAGCTTTTCTCTCTGCACTATTGCATTCCATTTTTCTTGTCTGATATGTTAGAATTAGTTGCTACGCAACCAAGCTATAAGCCTCACCATTTAATAATTCTTCTGCTAATTGCAATAGAGAAAAAGAGCTTCAGTGTCCGGCTTTGTCATAGCACTGAATTCTTCCTGGGTGGAGAATCTATGACCAATAAAAATGAACTTAAAAAAAGCATTTTTATTGAATGTATCTGGGATCAGCTATTATAAAGGTATTAACTTACCTGTATAGTCAGCTGAATTTTGATTATAATGATAATGGGATTATTTACTAAGTGTTCTGGCTTTATAGATTGTTTTGACATGCTTCCCCCCTTCCTTCCACCAAAACCTTCTCTGAAATGGGAAACTAATGATAGTGTGTATGCTTCTGTTGATCCTGTGGTCCATTTCATTTACAAATCGCTAAGTATCAAGAACTGAAAATCTCAAGATTTACCTTCTATTTTATAGCTGTCTTAACTATACATAGGAACTAACTGAGCAACTGAAGGAGACCAATTGCGGCCCCTGCTGGTACCTAATAACACCTATAAAATGATAAAATTAATAGAGTCCAATAAAATCAGAAAGTTCCCCATCAAAATTCTATTACTGGAAAATAAAATAAAAATGTAAGAATGAAAGGATATTGTATTAGTAACATGAGCAGAGAATATCCAGTGACCAAAGTACCACAGTAAGTATCAACTGTAACTCCATCTATGCCTTCAATTATGTCACTTGAAAGTCTCAAACTAGTTTCCCACTTCATAAAGTACTTTGTAAGAAAGGATATTTCAGCTTTGTAAAGCTCAGTCAGCAGACCCATGCCAGAGCCTGAAACAGTACCCAGCAAAAATGCATGGTCTAACTCCTTTAACGTATGTTGACACAGATATCGTTTTAACATGACATTAGAACATGAGACTAGAATATCTTAAGGGTTCATTCATTTTGATGATTTCATAAATCAATTTCAGAAAAGAATCCTGGCTGCATCACTTCTAACTCCCAAATGTCTTAATTTAAAATTTGTACATATTTAAATTTATAAAAAGAAAGAAAACGCACACCCTAGAGCTTTAGGAACAAAGCCACATCCACCAGTTCAGTTACAAAACTTCCTGTAAAGTGAGGAAAATAAAACCATACTGGCTTACATGTTTAGACAGCTAGTCAGTTTAAGAACTAATTCTTTGTTCTACAAGTTTATCTGAAGAAAAAAGATTAAAGAGGGTGTAAACAAACTGCCTGTACTTCTCCAATCTCTCTCTACAGCAAAGGCTACTTCATCCTCTCCCGCTCAACTCTTAACACCACTGAAAGAATTACTGTCCTCTACCTTAATCTTAACTAAAGTTTTTGCTTATGAAAGCCAGTATTTCTATTTGGAGCAGATTTCCGTATCAAAACCACAGACTGAGTGTACATAGAAAGAGTTCTGGGTTTGTTTGGGTTTTTTCCGACTAGGCATTAATGAAAGCAGACAAAATAAGCAAGATCATTTCAGAACCAACCATTAGTGTTTTCAGAGCTTGCAGAGATTTAAAGATGTTAATCAAATTACATCATTATTGTTCATTTAACTACTCAAGCCACATCTAGTATAAGGAGGACATTAGCTTCTGTGAAAAGAGAAGCTAATGTCATACCAGTTGCAATGAGCCATAACCTGGGATCTGCCAATTTGAAAATCATTTTAGAGCAGTCATTTCTAACACCAGAAATTAAGTGCTGTATGCCTCTCTAAACAGATCTTACTGAAATAAAAAACAGAAATGAAGAGTTATAGGACTTTCAAAGTTAATTCCATCAATCTAGATACATCAAGGAAGTACTTACTAATTGTCATGGATTCTGGCACAGTGGCTGAAGGCAACATATTGCTTAAAGCATTCACTTGAGCTGGAGGACTGACTTCCACTCTAGTCATAAAAGTACAATATCATCAATAAATGAAAACAAAATCCTGAATTCAAAACTTAAAAAAAAAAAGCATTCCAGAAACTGGAATTGTCATCATATTCACCCATATTCAATCAATTTATGTTTAATTACCCTTTGATGTATCTGTTGTGAGTCTGATTTAAGAATACATGCAAAAAGATCCAAATCAACAGGCTGTGGAGAATACAGTAAAAACCAACATAAAACCCAACATAAAACCTGTTTTCAAAACCAGGAGGCTAAGTCTGCCTGTTATTTGACATCAAAATGTGACTTCTTCAAGATAATTAGGAAAAGTTCAATATATGAAACTATGCAAAAAGGGAAGCGTAGGCTTTTGCATTTGTCTTTCCAAACATTTACAAAAGTACCCCGATGAATAGTTTGTTTTCCAGTACTGAGTAGCTATGCATTAGATAGCAATAATAAGTTGGCAGCTACAGGGTGAAGATTTTTTTCTTTTAAGAAAAACATATTTGACACATACCCATAAGGAAGATCAGATCTTCTTGGAACCAGTTCTACGGCATGAACATGTTCATGCCCCTCTCCATTCTCCAAGTTATCTAAAGTAGAATGCACAAACATTAGCTTTCTTCAGTTAACAGTACTTAAAAACTAAACTAAACTAAAAACCAGAAGGACGGTAGTTACATTTTTAACTAGAAATACTCATCTTCACTAAAGCTTTTAAACACTTTAAATTCTTTCTCGAATGTTGGCTTCTGCACATTCACCCTGAATGCCAACAGGATTGTAAAGTCTCTTAGGAACACAGCCATGAGTTTAGAAAAGAATTAGTATTGCACAATTCCTAAATTATAATTTTACATTGATAACAATGTTGCAAAGCTATGAAGAGACTTCTTATTGAAGTTATTTTTGCAAGCCCCAGGAGTTTAACAACCACACGGCATCTGATACTCATTACAAATCTGTTTGTGACTTGCAGGAAAAGAATTTGTGGTTAGTCCCCAGTACGTGAAACCTTGTAAGGACACCAGTCCTTTATGCATTCCCAACAGAGCACCATGGCTTTTCTCTGGCTCCTTATGCATTTGTACCAAACATCAGGAATCAGACAGATGAGACATTTTTTAAAAAGCGTGGACAATATGCATCTGTCCACAGATCCACAACTGTCAGGATCAAAATACACACATCACTGGGCCTGTCATTAAAGTAGCTCAGGTGGAAAAAAACAAAAATCACATTTTATTGATGTTTTCTGCATCTTACTATGTAAGGGTTACAAAGTTACCATAAAACAATCCTAAAATCATGAGCTAAAATAGCACAGAATTTGAAACACAGGAATTCTAGGGAAAAAAAAGGAAATTAGAGTTATGTCAGAATGACTATGGAGGAGAAAGTTCATTTTTTAAGCTGCAGAGTTTACTGAAGCTCAGTTCCTAAAATGCACACTCCATTTTTGGTCCAAGCAACTGAATTTTGACTCAGGCTTTCTCATCTCTAGGTACATGGAGATATGAGATGCCCTGACACATCCCTGAAGCACTGCAACAGACTAAAACTGAAAGCACTGATATTAGCATACAACACTATAGATTATGCTGTAATCTATTTCAAATATATATGTCTTGTTAATTATCTGTATTCAGACCTATAAACCAAAATATTGGGTTAAACTACATTGCAAGAGCTCATTAAGCATGTTTTAGCAAAAATCTTGTCATAATAATAATGAGCTTGCCAGTTACTGGGCTGCACTGCTCTGAGAAAAAGCTAACCCACGTTCCCTCCGATATCATTCACCTAGCAAGAGCGTAGCTTCCAAAGTCAAGCTAACAACTGCCTCAGGCAGCTTTCAATCTCATCACATTGTCATTACGGCTGGGGAGGGGGTGACTGTACCCACGTGTATCACTCTCCCTAGCTGCTGACATTTGGCTTGCGTGCCTTTTAGCAAAGACTGCCTGTATGTTCCGTCAGTTCAGGACTGTTCGGAAGGGCCCAGCGACAGCATGGAAAGTTGAAATCAGGAAATCAGAGAGCAGAATCCGTGTTGTTGTTTCCTACAACTGATAAAGATTCCTTTTACCAGCCTAATGCGGTATCGTTCTGGCTTGCATGTTCCTGTACACATACTCCAGATGTCAATCTGTTGCAGTCAGCAAACACTTACAAATATATGGACTTTTTCTAACAGTTTCTGTATAAAATTTAAGATAATACTATGCCACAAACTACACAATGTTTTCTAAATCCATTCCTTCATAAATTGAAAAATGTGGCGGCATAAGAAAAAAAATGAATATGTACTTTCTATTTTTTTTGAACCACTGGCATTTCTTAAGAGGTAGATGTCTTAAGATACAGCAGAGGGCAGTACAGCATTATTTTATGATTCACATTATTTTTATCACCAAACTTACAGAACTGAATTACACATTTTCACAGGCCTTCAATTAATGGTCCATTTAAACTCTTGGCACATATAACGTATATGCAAAAAATATGAAATATTTTACAATTAAAACATTATCTGAATGCCACTGAGAAGTTTTTAAGAGGTCACTGAAATGAGAATACATACCCAAACTTTCATAAAAGCAATGTTTTATAAACAGCTAGCAAAATATTAACTTGGTGGGGAAGGGAGTGGTGGGTGGTGGAAGTTTTTGTTTGTTTTTGATACCAATACAGATACTGCAAAAGCCCCAGGTCTTCTTTTCCATACCTTTGACCATTTTCATTGCTTGCTTCAAGATCTTCTCCAAATGGCCCACATCATTCTTTAAGCGCAGTACCCCAAACTGCATACAGTACTGCAGTTGAGGCCCCATCAAAGCCAACTGAGCACAAATTTACTAATTTTTTTTCATTTATGCATGTCCGTATGAAGTGTGCTTTTACTGCAGAAGCACAGCACTGCTAATTCACTATCAGCTTGTTACCCACTACAGTGGGTGTCCTGCAGAAAATGACTTGAGGATACTGGTGGATGAAAAATTAGATATGAGCCGGCAAATGGTGCTTGCAGCCCAGAAAGCCAATCTTATCCTGGGCTGCATAAAATGAAGCATGGCAAGCAGGTTGAGGGAGGTGATTCTTCCCCTCTATTCCGCTTTCATGAGACCCCACCTTGAGTGCTGTATCCAGCTCTGGGGTCCTGTGGTGGTGCATTTCGCCCCCCCTCTCCTGGACCACTTTACGATCTCAGTAATTCCCGTCAAGACTTCGCCTTTGTGCAATGAGTTTGGAGGTTAAGCGTCCCTTGACCGTACCAGGAACTCTTGCATGGCTAAGGTGGGAGTAGCACTGACTTTACCAGGAATCATCAGTCACCCCCTGACAGCCTTGGAACATATCTTATCTGGGTTGTAACTCGCGCGGATCGGTACAGGTGGATCTGTACCAGCATCACTGGAATTTTTGAGAACTCCAGTAATTACCAAACTGGATTGTGGCCAGGATGGAAATTCACTGATGCCTAAAGTCAATCATCTCGCGACCCTACAAAACAGCAGTACCAAGTGAGACCCTCTGAGCTCTCCTGGACCGCAGCAGGCTGCACCCAGTATCTCCCTCTGAGTGGGACGCCTCTCAGAGTTTGCGAACTCTTAAGTTTGAAAGTTAAGAGGCCTGGCGACAGGACCTGGGCTGAACTCCAGGCCCGCCCCCACTCCTTGAGGCTCGACCTTCGCCTGTTGAGACAATCATTTGAAGCGAGTATTTCACTTAGCTCGAGGGGAATTTTTAACAGGCACCTTTATAGGCATATTGTGTGTGCATGTGTGTGAATCGATTCAAATGTTGTAGTAAATCCTACCTAATCACTTTGTAAATGCTAAATTAACCAATGATTAATTGCTGCTAAATTCCCGTGATTCTCTCTTTAACTGTGAATAAACCTTAAACTGCTGCTAGCTATTTTTCCTGTTTTTTTCTTACATATATTCCATTCATTTAATAAGTAATAGAGTGAACCTTGCCATTGAACTTTGTTAAATCACACTTTTATAAATTTCTATTAAAATCACTATTTGCAAATATCTTTGACAGTAATTCTTGAAGTGACCTAACCACTTATCCGTGACAGTTCCACAGCAGAAGAAAGGCATGGACCTGTTGGAGTGGGTCCAGAGGAGGGCCACAAAAATGATCA
Source organism: Nipponia nippon (assembly GCF_047370975.1). NCBI lineage: Eukaryota > Metazoa > Chordata > Aves > Pelecaniformes > Threskiornithidae > Nipponia > Nipponia nippon. Next base: position 7,927,179 of record NW_028262369.1, read on the forward strand.
CAGGGCTGGAACACCTCTCCTATGAGGAAAGGCTGAGAGAGTTGGGGTTGTTCAGCCTGGAGAAGAGAAGGCTCCAGGGAGACCCTATTGCGGCCTTTCAATATATAGAGGGCTTATAAGAAAGATGGAGACAGACTTTTTACCATGGCCTACAGTGACAGGACAAGGGACAATGGTTTTAAACTGAAAGAGGGTAGATTTAGACTGGATATAAGGAAGAAATTTTTTTTTTTTTTTTTTTTTTTTTTTACGATGAGGGTGGTGAGACACTGGAACAGGCTGCCCAGAGAACTTGTGGATGCCCCATCAGTGGAAGTGTTCAAGGTCAGGTTGGTCAGGGCTTTGAGCAACCTGGTCTAGTGAAAAATGTTCCTCCCCATGGCAAGGGGCTGGACTAGATCATCTCTGAAGATGCCTTCCAACCCAAACCATTCTATGATTCCTATATCCTTTCCTGAAGAAGCATTTCCTAGACAATCATTCTTCATCCCGTATATAAACAGATAACAGCTTCTATTGAACTGCATCCAATATTTGATACTTTCTCCAATCTGTCAAGATTAATTTGAATTCAAATTCTCAAACACACTTGCAGCTTCTTCCAGCTTAGTGATATCTAGAAAACGAATAAGGATACTTTCTATGCAAGCATCCTAAACATTAATAGAATACCATGCAAGACCACAGCTTAATCCCAACAAAACTCTTGGTTTATTTTGACATTGATAAATCCTCAACTAAATATCTACTCAAATGGAAAACTCTGATTCAGATCTAGAATAAATTTTAATTGAATCTCCCATCCCGGTTGTGTAATATCTCCTATGTTCTTACAATCCCATTATTTCTCACCATTGCCCCATGTTAGAAATTCTGTTATAAAGTTTGCTGGAATTTGGTAAATTAGAATACCTACCTGTTTGCGAGTAAGAGCCAACGGCACTGACAGGAAATAGAACATCTGAGTCATCATTCAGGACCTGAAGAGGAGTCCAGCTGCATATCTGAGAATTGCATGTGCCTATTTCATGAGGCCTAGATTTAAAACAAACAAACCAACCTATTTATACAGTCAATATTCATGTTCACAATGCTTATATTTCTTTCAGAGGTATCACTGAAAAAACAAATGCATATTTCAACCTGCCTGCCAATTTCTTGGTTCAGACATACACAAATTCATTAAAGATCAGACCATTCCAAAGCAGATTATACAAGCAGTGCTTGCCTTTTTTTCTCCAAAGGTATTTCTGTGTCAGAAATAAAGAGGGCATATTAGTATCTAAAATTATTCTTTTTCTCTCAGTTTTGTCTTGTCTTGTTTAACTACCTACTCTGATGATAACAGGCTTATTCTGTTTAAAACATGTGGTTTTACTGTGAAGCCAAAATAGAATTAATATCATACCAAGAATAAGGAAACTTCAAATAGGCCAGAATTATAGACTGGCTATATCATACCAAGAATAAGGAAACTTCAAATAGGCCAGAATTATAGACTGGCTATATCATGCAATAATTTCCACAGCTGAGAACTTCAAGGAGAACAAGTATGAAATATTGAAATTTTGGTTTTCAGTGGAACTTAGACGCAAAATGCCATCACCACAGTGGCTCAAATGGTTTAAACAATGGAAAAGAAAAAAGACGAGGGAAAAAAAGGCGGGGGGGGGGGGGGGGAGGAGAAGGAAAAAAAAAAAAAAGAGAAAACCAATAGTTCAGTTCGTTACATAAATTTGCCAGTACCCATGAAGGAAGGAGAGGGGAGGGGTGAAAGCATGAAAAATTTACCACTGGCTCCTGCAACATTACTTACTTTTCAGAAGCTTCAGTTTCACCTTCTGTGCCTTTATTTCCTAACGTTTTTCCATATAGCTCATCCTCATCTGCATCTTCATCATCAATGCTCTTCACATCTAGTTTCTGGTATTCATACTCTCCGTTCATGAATACTGAATTGCTCTTCCACGAATGGTTGCTTTCATTCCCGTTCAAATTTTTTCCAAGAGTGCTTTCAGATGAGGGTAATACAAAAACTGAAGATCTGTCGACACTCTCCTCTGAACTTTCTCCTGTAATCAGAGTCTTTGTGGCATCCCCCAAATTTTGCTCATCTTCCTCTTCATCAAATGAGATAATATTTGTCACTCTCTTTTTCTTTTTTCGATCTTTTTTATATTTCAAATCTAGTAGCAACATAAAGGTTTACATAGTTTAGAAAAGAGAAACAATGTAATACACTTGGTCTTTTCTTCAAAGAGCTCATGTACTAAATGAGTTTAGTGAAGAAAAAAACACTTAGATCTACAAGGCATTTCATTATTTTTCCACATATATGAGCTTTTAAATCTTTAACTACCATCTTTATTTTATATGCCTTACATAATTGAGATTTTAGAAGATATTTTGGAGGTGCATTCATAACAGTATTCAATTGGAACTGGGGAAAAAAAGTTCAACAAACTTATAAAATGAAATTTAAAATAAAAAGTTAGCCTTCCCATCACTTTGTCCCATGAAATATGGCTAGTGTGTATTGCAGAGTATGTCTACACAACAGAGAAAACATGAAACATTTCTGGGGAGAAAAAATTTAAAAGAACAAACTCACAACAAACAAAATCCACAACTTGCAACCAAATAAAGTTAGTTTTGTCTGTATTCTGGAAATTGAGCAGTCACTGTTCAGAAAAAGAAATTAAACTTGCTCCCTCCCTCAGCTAATTAGCTCTTGGTCTAGAAATACACTGAAATCCTCTCTGATTACATCTATGCTGTGATAGTACTTATTTTTAAATTATTATCTATCCTCACTGATTCTGATGTGCACATGAGGCTAAAAGATGTTGCAAAGTTGAAGCTCTCTAAGAAATATCATAAACTTACTCACCAAGACAACTCACATTGGGACTAAACTGTTTTGTTTAATTCAAGTCCAGCTGTTATGTATCCACAAAACACATTAACATACTTTTAAGACTAAGAAGATGTTAAAACCCATTCTGGATGCAAATAGAATTCCAGCAAAGAACATAAACTTTAATGAAAACATCTGCCTTGCTCTAACATTCAACATATAATGGCATTTGAACAAACCTGAATTTTTTAAAGTGACATTTTATTGTAAGTTGTACATTACATATACACATGTACTGTAGACATAACGTACATGATGCTGTAGAGTCATGTGCAGCATGTGGTCAATTATTCTGTTATTTCATCTTGCAAGCCTATTCTATACTAACAAAGTTATCCCAAGTCAAGTATCACCTACTATTTTAATCTCATTTGAAGTGCTAAACAACAATAGGTTTACCACAAGTTTGTTTTGAAAAACGTGTTTTGAGACAAAGTCTATTTTAAATGTCAACAAAAATAGACTTTATCTCAACTTCTATTCCTACCAGATAGCATTCACATGTGGGTTTTTTTCCATTTTCTCATAACCAAAACAATTTAAAGCCTAAACTCAAACCTTGTTTCTTAACTGAAAAACACATAAATCCCAGAATGTTCCTGCAGTTTTGTACCTTTACAAAGCAAAACATTCTTTCAGCTCAACTTCTGGAAATAAAGACGACAAAATATTCCTTTGCTATTTTTGGAACTGAAAATGTATAAGGAAGATCACGTTTTGCTTGATTAATTTCAAATTTTAAGAGATTAAGGCTTCGGGTCTTTGTAAGTAACTAGCATCCTACAAACTGGTTGCGACACTAACACATTTAAAGGTAAAAGGAATGTACAAGTACATTTTCATTTGTGGTAATTACCTACTTCATATAGGAATTCAGACTGTAAATACGGGCGCTGCTTGGAGAAGATTACAAGCTAAGGTTTTTATCTGGTATATAACAACAGGTATATGGCAGTGTATTTCTGACTGATAAAGTGCCAAAAGAAAACATATTAAAAATGAAAAATCATTACATCAGAAACTGCAAGGCATAATCTTATGAATACGAAATCAAAATTCAGGTCGCAAGCAAAGCACTTTACCAATGAGATAGTTTAGCTTCCCTCTCACAGTGGTACAAGGAAGCTAAAATACACGTTTATCATCCAGTACTCACACCAGTATTTCTAAAAGATTTCATACTTTTTATTTCATACTCAACTAGTTTGTATGTGTCATGCACTTATATTTAAGGTTTTTGTTCCATAATAGTGCATTAAATTTAATTGAAAAAGTTATTTAAACACACTTGAATATTTTATAAGTTTCTGAATGACATTAACATTGCAAAAATGCTTACCAGCATTTACATTCTTTGAGAGAACAGGAAGTGGGTCAGTGTCTTGATCGGGTTTTATTAGAATCGAGACAGCAGATGATGCAGTTATCTCTCTAAGAAGGCTGCTAACACCCTGAGTGGATTCTTTCAATAACGAGGTTACATTTTGCGTTGATTCCTTTAACAAATCAGACACAGTGGGTGTGCATTTGCTCTGCCCATTTAAATCCTTATTATCAATGTTGATTGCAAAAAGAATGGAGTTCAGACCTTCAGATAAAAGAAAGGGGAAAAAAAGACCAAAAACCCACTATATACTTCATACAAAAGTTACAAAGATAGAACCTAAGGATTAACAAAGCTATGACATGTAAAACATTTTTCCCCAAAAATTTCCCACAGCTCTGCATGCATGAATTCTTATTCTTTCATGTACCATTCATTCTTTTTTAGATGATATTCAAGTGGATGCAATCAGTTCTGAATTTATCTTGATGGCTGTTCAGCTGTGCTTTAAATAAGCAGTAAGTACTGTGAACCTGTTTATTTATAACCTTTTATTCAAACCCATTTCACTGCAACTTTAATATTCGTTGGTTCCTATATTCTATTAATAAAAACTCCTGTGAACCTTATCTTGCTGAATGAAGCATGTGACCATGTATCTGAGAAAAGGGGTTGTCCTGGTTTCAGCTGGGATAGAGTTAATTTTTGTCTTGGTAGCCGGTATGGGGCTGTGTTTTGGGTTTAGGATGAGAACAATGTTGATGATACACTGATGCTTTGGTTCTTGCTAAGTAGTGCTTAGTGTTGCTAAATAGGTGCTAAGTGGCGCTCACACTGGTCAAGGATTTTTCAGCTTCCCCTGCTCTGCCTGGTGCACAAGAAGCTGGGAGGGGGCACAGGTGGGGGGGGGGGGGCGGGGGGGGCGCTGACCCAGACTGGCCAAAGGGCTATTCCATACCACCTGACGTCATGCTCAGTATATAAGCTGGGGGAAGAAGAAGGAAGGGGGGGGACATTGGGTACGATGGCGTTTGTCTTCCCAAGTAACCGTTACGCGTGATGGAGCCCTGCTTTCCTGGGGATGGCTGAACACCTGCCTGACGATGGGAAGTAGTGAAGGAATTCCTTGTTTTGCTTTGTTTGCATGCACGGTTTTTGCTTTGCCTATTTAACTGTTCTAATTTATTTTACTTCAATAATTAAACTGTTCTTATCTCAACCCACGAGTTTTCTCCCTTTTACCCTTCTGAGTCTCTCCCCCATCCCACTGGTGGGGAGTGAGCGAGCGGCTGCGTGGTGCTTAGTTGCTGGCTGGGGTTAAACCACAACAGGGGTGTAAAAGGTAATAATAGATCACTTCTGTGGTCAAACTTTAGACAAGTAAATTATCCGTTATCATTCATGGACAGTGGGATTGAGTGCACCCTCAGCAAGTTTGCCGATGACACCAAGCTGTGTGGTGCGGTTGACACGCTGGAGGGTAGGGATGCCATCCAGAGGGACCCTGACTGCATGGAGAGGTGGGCCCGTGAAAACCTCATGAAGTTCAACAAGGCCAAGTGCAAGGTCCTGCACATGGGTCGGAGCAATCCCAAGCATAAATACACACTGGGTGGAGAACGGATAGAGAGCAGCTCTGAGCAGAAGGACTTGAGGGTGTTGGTTGATGAGAAACTCAACATGACCCGGCAATGTGCGCTTGCAGGCCAGAAAGCCAACCGTATCCTGGGCTGCATCAAAAGCAGCGTGACCAGCAGGTCAAGGGAAGTGGTTCTCCCTCTCTGCTCTGCTCTGGTGAGACCCCACCTGGAGTACTGCATTCAGCTCTGGGGCCCCCAACATAAGAAGGACATGAACCTGTTGGAGCAAGTCCAGAGGAGGGCCATGAAGATGATCAGAGGGCTGGAGCCCCTCTCCTACGAGGACAGGCTGAGAGAGTCGGGGTTGTTCAGCCTGGAGAAGAGAAGGCTCCCAGGAGACCTTATAGCAGCCTTCCAGCACCTGAAGGAGGTCTATACAAGAAAGCTGGAGAGGGACTTTACAAGGGCATGTAGTGATAGGACAAGGGGTAATGGCTTTAAACTGACAGAGGGTAGATTTAGATTAGATATGAGGAATAAATTCTTCACTATGAGGGTGGTGAGGCACTGGGACAGGTTGCCCAGAGAAGCTGTGGATGCCCCCTCCCTGGCAGTGTTCAAGGCCAGGCTGCATGGGGCTTCGAGCAACCTGGTCTAATGAAAGGTGTCCCTGCCCATGGCAGGGGGCTTGGAACCAGATGATCTTTAAGGTCCCTTCCAACCCAAACCATTCTATGGTAGAATCATATGATTCTATGATTCCTTACTCTTACTCTCCTTCCATGTATTTACCTATAATTTGGGTCTTACTATAAAAGTCTATCATTGCTCTTTTCTAGTCAGGAATAACCCATTGTGTTTTCTCTAAACTGCGCTACTTTTTTAAAAAAAGTTAGCCTTGACTGATAAAGTGTTATAAAATTTATGTGAAAGACTTTTGAACTGTAGGAAGGCCAGATCCAGTGTTTTAACAGTTCACCAATTCATAGCAAAAAATGGCATAATACCTTGACTACTCACCCTGAACGTGCATCTGACACACATTCTCCACATAAACAAAGAGCATGTTAGAGAAGCTTCTCGCAACCAGAAACAGGTATAACATCCCAAAATGAAATAGTTTTCCAAGAACAGTAGCATTTAAGAGAAAGTCTTACCAGCTGCCATCGTAGGGATCATACTAGAACGTTCTTCATCCATCATAAAAGACCAGTCTTCATAGAAGACACTATAATTTGAAAGGAAAAAAAAAAGAAAAAAAAAGAATATGCAGTGCTATATTAACATATATTCCAATTCTAAAAGACATGAAAACTCTGAAAAATAAGCGGATGGATCAAATTATATGTCACTGTAACTCCCTGAAGCCCTGAAATACATAGAACTGTCTGAACAGTTATCAAAGACATGCTAAGTAGTATTTTATCTTCAGTTTTAGCTCTGCATTTTTTTAATGAGAAAAAAGCCACTCAGGGCAAGGAGGTTCATACTACATTAGCAGTCACAATTTTTCTCTACACCTATTGCTATGCTGCATATATAAGTTTTTAAATAACTATAGTTGAACATAATTAACAAGTCATTTTACAAAATATTAGAACACATGAATACAAACAAAAAGTTCCACTTCATCTTGAGCAACCTGATCTAGTGAAAGATGTCCCTGCCCACAGCAGAGGGGTTGGACTAGATGGTCTTTAAAAGTCCCTTCTAACCCAAACCATTCTATTCTATGATTCGGTGACCTGTTTCAATATCCAAAACCACATCAATTACCCTAAATAGTTAGAGTCAACAAGGAATTTGGATGTAAGGAAAAAAAAAATTAACATGAATTTCACTGTGAACACATGAATTTAGTTGTTCTAAACCTGGTTCTTTTTAGTAGCAGGATGCTGTAAGTTTTACTATCAGCATTCAGTTAACTAAACATAAAAACAGATAGCAAGAAAACCCTCAACCTATATTAAAGAATTTTGACAGAATAATTTAAAAGTTTCCAAAACAGATAAGAATTGAGGATGTAAACTGATTCTGTAAATCCCACTTGAATTTGGATAACATTAAATAACATTTAAATCTTAAATATGCTGGAATAAGCCTTTTTAGAAAATATATTTCATGTATAATGCAGAGAGTGCTGATAATCCTGATACTGCGCAAGTAATTAATGACAGCAATCCAAGTCACTAATTTCCTCACAATAGTTTTCAGATTTTTTTTCCTTTGTCATTTCATTCATCTTTATTTGATTTCCCATCAAAATCTACAGACTGGAACAGAAAAGGAGGTACTAACGAGCTCAGTTCTGGCAATAATCTTACCCAGTACATCCATTAATTCATAGAATCATAGAACACCAGGTTGGAAGGGACCTCAAGGATCATCTGGTCCAACCTTTCTAGCACAATCTAGACGAGATGGCCCAGCACCATGTCCAGCTCAGTCTTAAACATGCTCAGCATAGTGGAGTCAATCACTTCCCTGGGGAGATTATTCCAATGATGGACTGTTCTCATGGTGAAAAATCCACCTCTTGTGTCCAATCGGAATCTCCCTCGGAGTAACTTGTACTCATTACCCCTTGTCCTCACCATGGGACTCCTTGTAAAAAGGGAGTCTCCATCTTCTTTGTAGCTCCCCTTTAAGTACTGGGACATGGTGATGAGATCACCTCTAAACCTCCTTTTCTCCAGGCTGAACAAACCCAGTTCTCTCAGCCTATCCTCATACGACAGGCTTCCCAGACCCTTGATCATCTTGGTGGCCCTTCTCTGGACCCCCTCCAGCCTGTCCACAGCTTTTCTGTACAGCGGGGACCAGAACTGTACACGGTATTCCAGGTGTGGCCTGACAAGCGCCGAGTGGAGTGGGATAATGGCTTCTTTATCTCTGCTGGTGATGCCCTTTTTGATGCAACCCAGCATCCTATTGGCCTTCTTGGCCGCAGCAGCACACTGGTCACTCACGTTGGGCTTCCCGTCCACCAGGACCCCCAGGTCCCTCTCCACAGAGCTGCTCTCCAGCCAGGTGGATCCCAGTCTGAGCTGCACTCCTGGATTATGTTTTCCCAGGTGCAAGACCTTACACTTGTCCTTGTTAAACTTCATAAGGTTCTTGTTAGCCCACTCTTCCAGCCTATCCAGATCTTCCTGCAGGGTGGCTCTCCCTTCCAGAGTGTCTACTTCCCCACTCAGTTTGGTGTCATCTGCAAACTTTTTTTTTGCAAAAAAATTGATGCAAATGGAAAGAATGCCTTTCTGCTGAAACCACTGGACTTGATCAAGCTCAACAGTTATTGATAAAAAAGGAAAATACCCCAAATTTTCAAGAAGAAAAGGAGCTGAAGATGTATGAGGAAAAAGGCAGGACTCAGTCAAGTATGAACTTAAGTGCATCTTGCATATCCAAAGTATCTTCGGATTTCAGAATGCATAGTAAGTTATTCTCGGTAACTGTAACAAGAAGGTTCACAAACTGGTACAAAACCACTTCCAAGTGACCTGCAGTAGTAGCTACCTATTGCTTGACTGCTGGAGCTTTTCAATTACAGCATGAGCATCTCCAAAAGGCTACAGGCAATTACCATTGATGAACTGGTAAGATCAAGGCTGAAATTGTGTATTATTTTAATGGAATGACAGGGGCACCTCAAAGCATGGTGTCAAGGTCTCAGTGAGGAAAACTGTTGAAAGAATAGGGAAGGGAGTTAGGCAAGAGGATGGAAATGAAGATGAGTATAGAAGCATATACTCTCACGTGCTAGAAGGAAGACAGTTTCAGGTCACATGTTGATATAGGCACAAGCCACCATCTTAATGGCTGCCAAAATTTAAAAAATGAACAAAACCAAAGTATGAGGTTAAGTGGCTTCACTAGCACAGCAATTAATATGGTGTATTATTACAGCTGTGGTTTTTGGTTGGTTGGTTGGTTTTTTTAATCTCAGTACTTCATTTGTCAATACATCTCCGGCATTACAAAGACATCAGATACAGTACCTGAGTCGATTCTTATCTGCAAGCAGCATATGAACATATCTTTCCAGGGAATGTTCATTTAATGCACAGCGCAACCAAGCCCGGCCTCTACCAATATCTGTAGTAATTGTCTTCAGAGAGTAAAAGCGCTGCAGTTCATGTTTATTCAGAACTTCTTTCACATAGTACCAAAACACTGGCTCTGGAATAAAAAAAATAAAAATAATAATAAACTACCACAAACCACTAAGCTCATCTGAATGCATATACATGCAATTTTATAAAACAAGCATGTAATGGTATATAACTTTAAACAAAGGTGAATCATTTACCATCTTCGTACAACTCTCCAGTTAAATAGGTTATTTATTCCTACAGAACTTGGGCTGTTTAAGCACTTAGAACTTTTCGCTTCATTGAAAAAGCCAAACGCGCACATTAAAGGATTCTATCTTACATTTTTAAATAGAATTCACATTCAAAAGCACATTTAAGCTAGTATTTCATCCAGAGAACAGGTTCACATGTTCAGCTGGGAATATATCATGCAAAGGAAAAAAGTTCTTTAGAACTCTGTCTTACTGCTGATTGTGAAATGTTAGAAGCTAGGTCCAAAGGAATGGGTAGCTCCAGAATTTGCAGACATGCAAGTGACAAATTCATGATACTTTAAAAAACAAAAGTGTTACATTTAAAAGGCAACAATCCCCCTTTCCACTAAAATATCTTCCTTGCCCTGTCCCCAAATATTGATAAAAAGGTTTTTTGCAGTTGCCCCAAATTTCTCAATTGGAGGTAACAAAAATCTACATCAGTAATTGTAAATGTACAATAAAACACCTAGTATTTTACATATTCCTGTTTCTTAACTGAATAAGAACACATTTTAAGGACGTATTTATTACACTTCACCTCCTACCATTTTCTCAGGGTGAAAAGAACAGCCAAACATCAGCTAATTCATCTGTAAGACTTGAATCATTACTACATGGTATAGTTTGGCAATCATTAGTCATTAATGTTGCATCAAATACATACTGCTTGAAAGTATCTGAAAATAACACATTAACAATAAAGTTTATGAGGCTTTGATTTGTTATAAATAGAATTGCTCAAATAAGGAATGGTTTGAAAGCTGTTAATCTATACACTTAGTAACATATTAAGAGACTGAAATTAAGGCAAACAGGATATTTTTACAAGAAAAAAAATCTGAGAAACGTAAGCATTACAAAAAAACCCTAAAACACATCGATCTCTCAAGGAAGACGTGGAGGTACTCCTTTTAACAGTTTAATGAATGTCTTTGCTCAACTTTTTCTTTTTTTTTTTTTTTTTAACAAAAAAGGGAAAATAATTCTATTGTACAAGTGAATGGTGCACTATCACCTCAAATATTATGCTGGCTTTTGATCATAATCTCAATGTAGGCAGCATAAAGCAGATGTTTAAAGATAGGTAAAAAATTTCCTCCAAGACAAAGAAAAAAATTCACATGAGAGAGAAAACAGATTGATCCTGCCACTCCTTGCTTATGACTTTTCTAAATCTTTTTAATGTAGTAAGAATTTTAAGAAAAGGCCATCCATGACACCTCTCTTTCTCTTTGCTAAATAAAGAGCATGCAGTCGCATTTTGAATAGGTTTTCAGTACAGCTTATGACTTCTTTTGGTGAAATATGCTCATTTGAGGGTATGGGGTTTTTTACTAATCTCTGCTGAAAGCCAAATGTAGCATTAGATTAGCAAAGTTTATAATATAATTTCAGAAACCTAAACACATAACAAGCAGGTTAGACTCATTAACTAAAAGTTTTGCAAAATAGGTCCGACAGCTATGCAAGAATAAGTGAGAGCTCTCCTAAATTAGTCAAATCTGCAGAACACAGAAACCATTGAATTGACAACGTAGGATGCAAAACTAAAGGTATACTTCGCTGAACTAGGACATCACAGGCACATTAACATGCAAACAATAAGGAGGCCCGCTGAACATATAAGAGCATTCAAATATCATATGTCCTACTCCTTTGGCTTCAACTTATTCGATCTGCATAAAACGCATGTATATGTAAGAAAAAGGTATTCTTTAAAATGCCAGACTTGTATCAAGATGATAGTGATTTAATGATTTTGTTGTTTCTTGTGACCAATAAAATTCATTTTTCCTTTTTGCTAAAGCTCAAAACAATACTAAAGGAGGAAGTGAAAATATTACAGGAATAGAGAAAATAAGCAGATTTCCCCTTGTGCTGAGAGTGAAACTCAGTGTTTCTTCTCATTCTGATTATTTACAGGTATCAAGGATTTTGAAAAGCTTCAAAATTTGGATTATCATCAGCTTTTAACCAAAATCTATCCAATGGAAATAAAGTAAGAGCATTCCATGCTCTAAGTCCCTCCATGACATACTTTATAAAAACAGTAATGTAAGTGGCATTTTCAAATTACTAAGTTCTCTTCTTTGAGAGTAGCATTAAATGAAAATCCAAGCCCTAACTGTTGATGTTATTTTTCATAGCAAATAATCCAATACTTGTTATTCAGAAGTAAGATCATTTTAATTTCAGTAAAATACAATTTGTACAATTGTACTGTAGGCAGAGAAGACACCGATGTTATGCAATTCACCCAAATATTAATCACTTTGTGAAAACAGTTTATTTAATGTTAATAATATCACAGTTCCAATAACTGGAATACCACCAATCATGAATCAGCACCAAACAGCAGTCATGTCTCAAGCTGAGAGCATAGATCTCAGTCTGAACCCAGGTTCAGTGCCTTCTTATGCAAAAAAAAAAGTAAAGAAAACAATTTACACTGTGCAGCCATTGTGCATTTCAGTGTCTCTTCTGCCAAGTAATTAAAGAACAGGGTCATATTTGTCACGAGTGTTTCATAGTAGAACATTCTTTGCTATAGCTTTCGCTTTTAACTGAGAGTATCATTAAATGAAGTTTATATTCCATAAGCCATAGCCTATCGTTTTCATTCCTAACCACAGCAACTAATAATTTTACCATATTAGCCCTCAGCATTACTCTACAATGGCCTACTATTCATAAGCAAGCCATGATACATAAAGTAGTAAAACTATAAACATATTGTGACTTAGCAACAATTTCAAAATACATTCCCATTTTTGCTATCGACGTGCCATGAGGCTGTGAATAAGCCACATCCGTAATTCTGCCATGGTTTACCTCTAAATGGATAATACTATCCTACAGTTATAGCAGCAAAGCATATACATTAATCTACAGCAATATGCAGCACCAGAACTACTACTACAGAAAAAAAAAAAAAAGACAAAATTTTGCTTCAGCCTGGAGAAGAGAAGGCTTAGGGGGAGGGCAGACACCTAATAGCAGCCCCCGGGTACCTACAAGGTAGTCATCAAGAAGACTGATTTAGGCTCTTCACATCAGCAAATAGCAGGAGGACAGCAGACAACAGGCATAAGTTAAAACAAGAGAGACTCAGACTGGATATAAGGAAAAATTCTTTCCTCACGAGGACAGTCAAATATTGGAACATGGTTGACCAAAGAGGTTGTGCAGTCTGTGGAGGTTTTCAAATCCCAAATGGATAAAGCCCCGAGCAACCTCGTTTAACCTCATAGATGACCTTTGTAGGACTGCAGCTTCCTGAGGACCCTTCCAACTTGAGTTAGCCTATGATCCTCTGACTGAGTGCAGAAAAAGCTATGAACTATTACTGCTGTTACTGACAGAAAGGTTTCAGCAAGTCTGGAACCCCTAATAACACAGTAGAAAGAGCAGCCAGAGGCAATGGAAGAGTTGATCTATTTAGAATCTTTCAACAATATTGTCCTAGTAATTTTTAGTGAGTACTGCATCAGCTACAGTATTCTCACATAACCTTAACTGGAGTTAAATGAAGAGACCCTCATATTGTTACAAACTAAAGACAAAATACAGTTTTATTGTTTGCTGGTTTTGTTTAGATTGCGTAATATAAGATTAAAGGAGCTCCATATGCCTGTAATGACCATGCCATCAATTGATACCAAATCACACTGATGTTAGGAATTTGTTTACTTGAATATATATTAAAATATAAAATATTTCAAATAGGATTTTTAAGTCATAGTTCCAAAGAACTACTACTGGAGTTTTTATTTTAAACTTTTATTTTCATTTAAGAAATGTTGTTGTCTACTTGGACTTTAGTAAGGCCTTTGACACTGTCTCCCACAGCATTCTCCTGGAGAAGCTGGCTGCTCACGGCTTGGATAAGTGCACTCTGCGCTGGGTTAAAAACTGGCTGGACGGCCGAGCCCAGAGAGTGGTGGTGAATGGAGTCAAATCCAGTTGGCAGCCGCTCACAAGTGGTGTTCCTCAGGGCTCAGTACTGGGGCCGGTCCTGTTCAACATCTTCATTGATGATCTGGACGAGGGGATCGAGTGCACCCTCAGTAAGTTTGCAGATGACACCAAGCTGGGTGGAAGTGTCGATCTGCTGGAGGGTAGGAAGGCCCTGCAGAGGGACCTGGCCAGGCTGGATCGTTGGGCCGGGGCCAACTGCATGAGGTTCAACAAGGCTCAGGGCCAGGTCCTGCACTTGGGTCACAACAACCCCAGGCAACGCTACAGGCTGGGGGAGGAGTGGCTGCAGAGCTGCCGGGAGGAAAAGGACCTGGGGGTGCTGGCTGACAGCCACCTGAACATGAGCCAGCAGTGTGCTCAGGTGGCCAAGAAGGCCAATGGCATCCTGGCTTCTATCAGGAATAGTGTGGCCAGCAGGACCAGGGAGGTGATAGTGCCCCTGTACTCGGCACTGGTGAGGCCGCACCTCGAATCCTGCGTTCAGGTTTGGGCCCCTCACTACAAGAAGGACATCGAGGTGCTGGAGTGTGTCCAGAGAAGGGCAACAAAGCTGGTGAAGGGTCTGGAGCACAAGTCTTGCAAGAAGTGGCTGAGGGAGCTGGGGTTGTTTAGTCTGGAGAAGAGGAGGCTGAGGGGAGACCTTATTGCTCTCTACAACTACCTGAAAGGAGGCTGTAGCGAGGTGGGGGTCGGCCTCTTCTCCCTAGTAACAAGTGATAGGACGAGAGGAAATGGCCTCAAGCTGCACTAGGGGAGGTTTAGGTTGGATATCAGGAAAAACTTCTTCGCTGAAAGGGCAGTCAGGCATTGGAACAGGCTGCCCAGGGAAGTGGTTGAGTCCCCATCCCTGGAGGTATTTAAAAGACGGGTAGATGTGGTGCTTGAGGACACTGTTTAGTGGTGGACTTGGCAGTGCTGGGTTAACGGTTGGACATGATGATCTTAAGGGTCTTTTCCAACCTTAACGATTCTATGATTCTATAAGAAAAACAAAGTAAAACACTGAAGCTCTTAGGTGCAAAATGATGCTACATTGTTTACAGCCATTTGAACGTACAGTTTCTCATGAAGTATCTGTCAATTAAAAAAAAAAAAACCCAAACCACTGCCAAAGTATTTTATTTTTCAATTGTCCAAGCCTGAATGTATAGCCTAAACAGCAGTATTCCACTATGCTAAAGAAAAAGATGACACCTGTGATTATGTTAGAACGGAATATGAATCATACCAGACTCATTTGTCTGAAAGTGATAAAAATATAGAAGTACTTTCCAACTGCTTTCAGAAAAAAAACCCCAACACTGTAATTCGCAAAGATAAATGCAGTGGAACCCAGCAATTTCCATTAAAAAAAAAAAACGTTTCTCTTGTTAGTCATTCTACAGCATTCAATTTGCTGCAAAGCAGCCACGTTTTTGTTCTTGAACTTCCATACATTGCTTAAGCTTCTTAAGGAGTAAAAATTAGGTTATCTTCCCTCTTCCATTCCCCAACCACAGATAACTGTCCTGACTTTCTCCTCTTCCTCCACATCACCTCACTGACAAGCCCCCAAATAAGACACACATACACACAAACATATAGCTAAATCGTTACTAAGTTCCCAAGTATCAGAGATGCACCCTTGTACATCTGACCACTAAAAGACAGGACCAAAAATTTCATACACCCTTGACATTACTAACAGACAAGAGAGAAACCATAAGAATTATACATAATGTCTTCAAATTTGAATACACACTATTTGCATAAATCAGAGAGAGAGTAACAGGGGAGAACATTCTCTGCACCAAAGCATAACTCTCAATTGCAAGGTGGGGGGATAAAAAGCAGATAATCAAATCACCACCCATTAAAGAGACGGAAAGTACCCAGAGGCTGAAAGAGACCACAGAGTATCTAATCCCCAATTACAAACACACACAAGGGAGAAAAAAGCATACAGAAGAGCCAAAAAATCCATAAAGATTGTGTAAACAGCTGAATTTTTCTTACTCGTCCACAAAGTGTCAAGTCCTGCCCATTACTAATTAAGAGAGGCAAACATGGGAAACTTACCAACTTCTCTAAAAGCATAGCTATTTTAGCTTCCCACAAAAGCTAAGTCTGGAGGCTTTAACCCATCAGCAGGAGATTCAGCACACAAGACCCAACATTTCACCCTATCATCCACAGGAAACAAGTCCGTTGTTACAGCAATTTAAAAACACCATTATATCAAACTACACATTTTGCGTTAATGTAATACCCATTATATGCAGTCATCTGGTGTAACTGGAAGTTATGGCTGGAGATCAAAATGTAGTAATGATTCTAGTACCACTGAATATACTTTAAAAACAACAAAACCAAAACCCCACCATGTGTTACATGTTACACTTGACAGAGTTTCAAAAGCCAAGAAGAAACTTCCTTATATTATGTGTACCCTGCTTGAGAAAAAAGATACTGTATGCCAAACTTCACAACAAAACTGACGAAGATTAACACCTTCATATACTTCTGATAAAAAAACAACAGAAACTTCAAGGTGAAGAGAAGGCAACAAAAATAAAGGAATCTTTTCTTCAAATGTGGAGAATGTAATAAGAAATAACCCAACCAATACCAGTAATCTAAGTTTTGTTTTTAAAATGACATCAAGACTTAGAAGTTAAACACATCTGATGCTATAGAATGTGGTAGTTAAAGAACAGAGTAAGACAAGGTTAAGAATGAAAATGTTGTAGCAAAAACTTAACAGCACAATTACACAATTTTTATCCCTACCAGAATTCAAAAGAAATTTGCCAATGATACTACTTATGATGGAACTGTAGGAAGTGCAGATTTCCAAACACCAAAATTTCTAGAGAAATTTGGTACGAAAGTTAAACTAGATTAAGAAAGCCATAACCATTTTCACTGCTTAGTGAGAGTCCAAGTATTAAGTATGCCACCAACAGTCTGCAGTTTGGTGCATTGCTTAAAACTTCCTTTAGAAATTATATCACTTGCTTGCACTTATCAACTGTTTAAAATAGAATAGTTAGGATTAACCAATTACCTGTTTCAGTTTTACTGGAGAAACCTGCTGCCTGTTTGATCGCTGCTGCTGTTAATGCTAATCCTCGGCTCCTCCTCAGACCATGCTGTAACACAGCTTCAAACTGAGCACACAAACAAGTGACTCTGCAACAGAATTTTTCAAGAAACCGAGTGAAAAGAACTATCAACTATGTTTCAATAGAGCAGGTTTATTCCAAATCTCTGAATAGAGAATGTAAAGGTGAACCATTATATTATACGTAGTGCAAGACCCCGTGTCTGCACTAATCTCATTATTTGCAAACAGTATAATCTACTTATACCCACAGTCTCCTCGTGACTATCCAAAGCTGGGGCACAAATTACATTCAGAAGAATTGACAATCAATTTGAGAAATCATCCTCACCTGCTATAGTGGTTGTTAGTCATGTTATTTCAGCTTCAGATTACCTACTTTTCATGTAATGCAATTATATTTTCATAAATATACTTTGTACTACACATGCATTGAATGACTTTTTGAAAATGTGCTATAACAATTAATATACAATTTTGTTAATTTGCATTAGTACACTATAATTCAAGCCTAGGAAAACAATTAAACATACATTTTCCTGTCCTTCAGAAATCCTAGGCATAGGAAAATAAGAAATATTTTTCTGGAGATGTGTTGAATCTTCAGGTTTTGATGTTGTTCTCTACAATACTATTTATAAATTTCCTGATTATTTTTTTTAAATATAACCCAGTTAATAAATCAATTTTCACACAGGTAGAAACATTGTAAAATCAGCAAAGTTTTAAAATTCAGCCTGCCAAAGAAAGCATTATTATTGTAACCTACGGGGAATAGTCAGGCTTAAGGTATAACAGACATTAATGCAATCTGTTTGTTTGAAATCTTATTTTCTCCAAGTTTTACTTTGGCCATTAAATAAACAATGGTTAAAACTTAAGCTTTAAGAAAGTTGCCACCTGGCTGCCAAAGCTGATTGCTAAAAGCAAGTAAAGATACTTTAACTAAGTTCAAGCAAATAAATAAAAACAGTTGACAAAGTGGCTCAGGACTCTGCCCCGGCATTCCAGAAGTACAGAATTCTATTCAGGGTCACAAAAAAGCACAAGATCTCAGGAGGAGCACTGACAGAAAAAGAGGTATATTAACCATATTGCCCTGGACAGAAGAGCTTTTAACATGTAATACTTTCCAGTACATCTATGTTAGGAAAACTTTACTTTGTTAGGAAAACTTTGCTAATAAAGCAGAATATAATTCAAACAATACTCAAGATGATTGTGGAACAGTTCTGATTAATTCTTGCCAAAAAGACTGCTGCTGCTAAAAATGGAAATTCCAGCAGATACATGACCCCTCAGAAAAAAAAAAAAAAAAAAACAACAAACTACTTAACTTTTTCAATTCAGAGAAAGCGGAACAGAAACCAGGTTCTGTGAAAGAGCTCATATTATTAAAAATCCATGTGCACTGAGAATCAAAGCAAGAAAACTGTGCAGCATTTTATAGGAAAACAGGTAAAACAAAATAAAATTCAAAAAGATCAGGTATTCTACAATGCCCAATATGCATAGTGCATTTACTAGATAGCATCACAAGTGTATGTTAAATAAACAAATACAGAAAAACAGGGAGAAGTCTAGTGTACATAGACATAGTAGAACTCTGAACAATTACAAAGACAAAAAAAAACATTGGGAGAACAAAACTTGGAGAGCCATGGATTTTGATCTAAATTCTCAGAATATCCTCATTTTCAAAATTATCTCACAATATTTAGCATAGTAACAACCTCAAATACCATGGAATTCAGGGAGGGGGGAAAAAAAAATATCTATTAATGTACTTTCCACTTCCTTTTTCATCCTGAAACTGCCTAGCTATAATCCATTATTCAGCATGTCTACTGAATTCTAAGGAAAATATTTATAAGTAAAATTTGGCCAGCATTGTATCTTTGGAATCCTAACTCTCACTGTTTGTAAGAAGACAAATACTAAAGGTCATAATTCAAATTATTAAACAACTGCAGCAAAGCAGTTGTTCAAGTAAACTGAGCAACAAAGCAGAAGTTTTAGATCCAGAGAATTTGCTCTATATAGGAGGTACTTCCTTCTAGACAAGCTTACACAATCTACTACTACAAAGGCAAACATCGTCAATACATTGTCTCACATAGACTAAACAGTAAAGATTAAATAACTAGCTCTAGTTGATGCTTCTGTGCCAACAGCTATAGCTGCACAGCCAGTCCAACTGCTAGGTCCTTCAGCCCCATCATCCCTTTATCCCACCTGCACCTTCTCGCCTCCTCCCTCACACCAGCTTCTGTCCAACAAACTCTGTGCTGAGCAGACCCTGTACTGAACTGTTTCCCCTACGCTAGCTCAACAGGACACTTCTCCAGGTCCGTTTCCCCAAAACACTGTAGGCTGAAACAGCCAAGGGCAGGACAGGATGACAGCAGTAGCCAAAAGTCAGACAGGCTTAAGCTGCCATGGAGTAGCATTAGCCCGGAGTTTCACACACAGGTAATGCACAGGAGCTGCATTACAAGCTGCTTCTGAAAGGAGATGGGTTTGCCCTCTCATCCCTTGTTGCTTCTTCCTCCTCTTCTGCATTTCCCATTGCTTCTAGCTGTGTGATCTTCCCCTCCTTGCAGCAACTCTAGCATTCACCAGACGTTTTACTGATTTAACTCACTAAAATGGCAGAAAGTTATCCTTTTGCATTATTTCTTCTTTTATTAAATTAATTCAGAGGGGACTGGATGATCACCAGGCATTGCTTAAAAAGGTTGTGGAAGGGAGTAGTACTGAAGTCAGGGACCTTGAGGAGATACATGAACCCTCCCCACGCCTTCAGTAGCAATGAATCGTTATGCTGGCTTTCCAGAAGTCATGAAACCACACCCTTAGACATGTTCTTAAAGACTGAGTTGGGAGGGGATTGGAGAGAATTTTATGCATCATTTATAAATGGCCAACAGATAATTAAGTTTTTCCCAAAAGGCAGAGTCAAACTTCAAGGACATAAGAAAAAGGACAACAAACAACTGCATTTAATCCTGGTGTTTTATTTATCCGCAATTCTTCGATAGGACAGATTCTGAGAAAGACTCAATAGGATACAAAAAGCACTGCAATTTCTGTCCACCAGTCATCATCTTAAAAGCCTTAGAAACCAATATGCCATATCCAACAACAAATACAACTAATAGAAATTAAATGAATTTTTTTAACTTACATTAATAAAAAGGAACAGCTTCTCATACAGAAAAAGAAGAAAAACAGGTTTAAAACATGTCAGGAATAAGGAAAAATAAGAACAAAAATTTTCTTAATGACTATGTTTTAAACACCCTTGACACTGATGTGTCAAGCTTCACAAAACACAGGTGCATTGGTAATAAATATGCATTCATTTTGAAAGAGGTTTTAGGGAAGATAAATTCTCCCAATCTCATGTTCAGACCTCAGAATTCAATGCTTTGTCATGAACTCTGCAGCCACTTAAAACACTTGTAACTTCATACAGAAGAACACTCTTTGTTAAGCTGTCAAATTTGTAACAAGATGAAAAATTCAGAGTGCCATGTCAGTGTTTGTGTAAACAAAAGGAACTGGGTTTTTTTTGAGCATGTCAAGTATTTTATGCCATATGTTTTATGTTATTATGATACATAATCTAAAAGTTTCTTAGACTATTTTACCTGCTATCAGAGTCCGAAGCAATTTCTTTTCTTCCTCCAAACCGTATTTGACACTGCAATAAACAGATTTTAAGAGATTTTTTTACACTAACAAACTCAATATTCTGAAATATTTCCATATAAGAAACAAAGTCATAACAAAAAAGGAAGCAGTACAAAATAAAGCATTGGCAAATACAGCCTGCAACCAAAAAATGCTTTACGGCATCATGTTCCACTAACGGGCTACTCTTGCAGTTCAAATATATTCTTGCTAGCCAGAACAACACACCTGCAGGTCCTTCAATAAATTTAAAATTGAGTTTTAAATGTACACCCACAAAAACAAACGCTGCTCCTATTCAGCTCAGTGCTACAATTACAGAAGAACCATTCTTTATAAAACTTATCATTGGCTTACTTTTGAGGCATTCTTCTGCCTCCCAAGCTCACCTAAATTGAAACGAGCCTATGAAATTCTACTTGCTGAACTTCATGCTGACGCAAGATGCATACATACATAAATAAATCCCATCTTTACCTCTATTTTAACCATTCACTAAAATCCTAGTGTAAAGAAAAAAAGCTGCTACTGTAAAATGGTAAGCAATTTAGCTGTTGCAGTACACTACAATTCAGTTCAGTCATATATTACAAACATACATATATTTATAATATATATAAATATTACAAATATAATCTGGTCAAGAACAAGAATTTTAAACAAATACTGCATAACAGTTGTTTCCTATCAGACACAAAAACTCAGCAGAACTGTGTAAAAGACTTCTTTGTCTAGTAAAGAGGAGAAAAAAGGGCAAAGACAGTTCCTGCTAGTACTGACAACTCAGAGTAAGTATACTGTAGAAATATGTATCGGATTTCTCACCTGTTTAACTGCATCCAGCAGCCGTTCTAGAAGAAACTGTCTTTTAGTGTCATTGTTCTGTGAACCTGAAATTCAACAAAATTATATCCATTTAAAATAAATAGTTTTTTAAGAAAAATCCATTCGGGCCAACACCAGGGCCCTGTTTTCCCATGCCATTTATTCCATTAAATTTATTAATGTATTTTCTTTAAGTAAAATGATGCAGTATAAGTCTGTGTTTTGAGGTTTCAAGTAGCCTTTCTCTAATAAGCAGGAATACGGTTTGGAATATCATCTAGTCTTATTTTAGTAAGATTTTGGTTTCATGATATAAGGTATATTGCAGCAATACCAAACATAGTATAATTGTGCACAACTGGCACAGCTTTCATCTAACGTCTTAGCACAACCACCTGTGGGGCCATATTGAAAGCCTGGAACTGACCTAATTTAAGATTTTTAATTTTTTTTTTTGTTGGATTAGGTGTATTGATGGAGCTCGTGCTGCAACCCCATAAATGTTCATACTGCAACAACTACCAGGGTAGTATATCATCATAGCACAAGAAAAGAATGGAAAATGAGAAAGTGACAGCAGGAATATCTCCTTAATGTCAAACAACGTTACTGAAGAAAGAGTTTTAAGTCAGGTGAACAGAGAGCAACTGTTACAATAAAACCCTTAAAATTTAACTGCCAGCACAGTTCTTCCTGATTAACACCTATAAAATCGTTTGTTACTATGCAAGCAACTACACAAGACAATCTTTAACTTCTCAATCATTTCAACAATAAATAGCATAATACTTTGCTTGTCAGAATATGCTTTATAAACTCACATGAATGTGTGTAAAATTCATTGCTTAATTAACCTACATCACCTCGATCATTTCTTTATTCTGACCTTAACTTCAAAATATCCTTCAAAAACCTCTGTGACCCCTCTGGAATTAAAGTAATTCTATTCTTCTTTTCCTCTCAAAGAACATACAACTAAGATATGCATAGGCTGAAAGCCAATTATCAAAACTCTGCATAAGCAAATTCCTCCAGATACTGAAAACTAAACACCACACAATAAGCCCTCTAGTAAATAGAGATGACATCAAAGATACGTGTCTCTTCCTCTTGCTGTCCAACACTGCGAGGTCCCAATCCCAGAATTTCCTGTCTTCATAATCCCATTCAAAGTAGTTTGCTCCTAAACCAGCAGGAGGGGACAGAAGTGTTTATCTGCTGGAGGGTAGGAAGGCCCTGGCCCGGCTGGATCGTTGGGCCGGGGCCAACTGTATGAGGTTCAACAAGGCTCAGGGCCAGGTCCTGCACTTGGGTCACAACAACCCCAGGCAACGCTACAGGCTGGGGGAGGAGTGGCTGCAGAGCTGCCTGGAGGAAAAGGACCTGGGGGTGCTGGTTGACAGCCACCTGAACATGAGCCAGCAGTGTGCTCAGGTGGCCAAGAAGGCCAATGGCATCCTGGCTTCTATCAGGAATAGTGTGGCCAGCAGGACCAGGGAGGTGATAGTGCCCCTGTAATCGGCACTGGTGAGGCCACACCTCGAATCCTGTGTTCAGGTTTGGGCCCCTCACTACAAGAAGGACATCGAGGTGCTGGAGCGTGTCCAGAGAAGGGCAACGAAGCTGGTGAAGGGTCTGGAGCACAAGTCTTGCGAGAAGAGGCTGAGGGAGCTGGGGTTGTTTAGTCTGGAGAAGAGGAGGCTGAGGGGAGCCCTTCTTGCTCTCTACAACTGCCTGAAAGGGGGTTGTAGCGAGGTGGGGGTCGGCCTCTTCTCCCTAGTAACGAGTGATAGGACGAGAGGAAACGGCCTCAAGCTGCACTAGGGGAGGTTTAGGTTGGATATCAGGAAAAACTTCTTCACCGAAAGGGTAGTCAGGCACTGGCACAGGCTGCCCAGGGAAGTGGTTGAGTCTCCATCCCTGGAGGTATTTAAAAGATGGGTAGATGGGGTGCTTGAGGACGTGGTTTAGTGGTGGGCTTGGCAGTGCTGGGTTAACGGTTGGACTTGATGATCTTAAGGGTCTTTTCCAACCTTAACGATTCTATGATTCTATGAATTTGTCCCACTGAAATTATTTTGCCTTTGTTTCATCTTAAATACAGAATTAGGAGAAGAAAAACCCCACAGTAAGTCTATAATACACAATGTTAGAATAAAGAAAATAACAGGAAAAACCTGCAAAAGTAGCTGATCGCTAACTAAGCTTCACAATGCTTATTGAGCTGATTACAGTGGATTTTCAAGAAGTTATACTTCCGATTTTGAACTCTGACTCAACTGTGCAGACATGTGATGTATGAGGTTTGGTTCTGTTAGTCAAATACTCCGATGTGTGCAAAGTCAGGTGAAGATGTAAACAGTGTTCAACGTTAGTAAAGGACTCTCAAAACAAACCCGATACCAAGTAGGTTTTAACTTCCAAACAACTATGCCAGTTATGCCACTGTGAAGATAAGGTTAAATTCATATAATCCCTACTACTCCACTTTGGGCTCCTTCAGAGACTACAATTTTATTAAATTATATTTAGTGTTTTGCATGCATGCATTGCTGAAAAAAGGAGACACATGCCTATGCCTTATAATGTAAATCTAATCTAAATGCCTTATAATAAATCACGTACTGTAAAATAAGGAAAACAATTAAATCCCAACTTTTAGTACAATCCCTCATGCACAGTAACAGTGAATATACACCAACCTGCAGACTTTCTCTACTGTTTGAAAACTCATTACTTCTACAGTCTTATGCTATTCACATACCTGCGAGAACAGGCATAATGCAACATTTGTCTTTATACTAACAGTTTGAGACTACTTCAGAACAAATGCATGTAATTAATAATTTCATGACCTGAAAAACATCTATCAAATTAAAATACTAACTATGTGGGTTAAGTTTGTGTTCCAAATGCAATACGTGTTAGTTTTTAAACTCACATCTCTTTGGCATCTTTGTATCTATTTGGCAACACAGAAATGGTTTGCAACTAGATACCAGACTATGAACAACATAAAAAATGCATAAATACAGAAAACCTACAAATGATCACTATGCAAACTGATGTTCTAAAAGACTAAAGCATGTGGTATCAAACAGCCTTAAATTTACACAGACTGAGTGCAGTGTAATGTGTATTTTGTCTTTATTTTACTTGTAAATTTGTACTAATAACAATTACAACTGCACATGATTACAACCAATAATTTCCATAAGTATTTCAGATCACCTTCACCATTAACAGGGCTATGAGGCCACATGATGCCTATACTGAGGGCTGGCCGAGGTTTCTGCTCAATGCACGTCTTCAGAATTCTTCTATTGCTGTGCTTAACATAGAAATTTTGCAGGTAGAAGAAAAAGAATATTCACAAAGCCTAATATTTTTTTTAAAATTGTAAGATTAAGTTGTATGTTTTTTCAAGCAGAGGATATATATTTCTTTGTAATAAGCCTAGAAAATGTGGTACTATTTAGCAATGTTTTTGTTTCAAGTAGATGGAAGGTAAAAATAAATCTCTACCAACTCTATTTAAGATTTTGCTCTTTTACAGTCTTCCCTTTCTAAATTAAGTCTTTAAAAAAAAAAAAAAAAGCATATTTTCAGACAAGAGTACCAATTAAGTGTGATCAACTCTAGTTGACTTAAAAGACTAACAGTGTATTACAAACTGACCAGAATACCCTCCTACCGATTCAGAATAGTGGTAAAAACAGCAGTAACACAAATACAAAACATAGAATGCATAAAACCAGCATTACTCAAAAAAAAGGCTATATTTAGACTATTGCAATGAAAAAGGAAGTTCATACGTGAGTCTAAAAATAATTGTGAAAACATAAGTATAAGGTTGAAAACACTAAGAAACTTAAAGAGACTCCTCCCATCAACATCTACTCAGTCAAAAAGGGTTAAAAATAGGCTCAGGTACTGCACCTGCCTCTGTGACCCTTGTCATTTTTTTTTCTTCACGGTCATGCTTTCCTATTTTAAAAACAAACTTCTCTCCATACCCTGACAGAAATCCACACCCACAGCAGAAGAAAACTGACTATGCAAGTAAAGGAAAATAGGATTTTCATCCAATTCTTTATAGGTACAGCTCTCTTCAGCACCACGTGTAGCATATAGGTAAAAAAAAAAAATCTCAGATTGCTCTTACATACTTCTTGAAGTCTTGTATGCAAAATTTCAGACTGCAATTCCTTTTGCTTGCTCTAGCACAAGTTCTGAGGGTACAAGTTTAAGATAAAACAAACACAGACCTAATTTAAATACTACCTTGTACTACATTATTATGATTCTACTGACTCACCCTGAATTAGTCGCATTTTTATGTTTTTTGAAACTGTCATTAAACAAGTGAAAACACCCCTAATTCTTGACAAGTACATAAATCTAGTATCCTTGTGTTACTTCACTTTAAAGTTTAGCCTATTCAACACTGTCCAATAAAATATGAGTATGTAATTAGTGAGTAGCATTGGTAATATTAAAGTAACGCTCACATCAACAGGAAGTTACCTTCACTTCCACTAGAAATACACTGTAGCTAAAAAAATATACATTAAAAATAATTATAGCTGTTAGGGAAGGAGATTCTTCTATCTACAGCCCTTTTACTCTTAGGCGCTAAAACTGCGCAGGGAAATAAGTGTAGACGGTGCTGTTACAGCCACTAAAAAAAGCACGTAGTTAAATTTATGTTACACTAGCGATCTCCTTTATCTGAAAGACGCATGATAATGATAGACATTTCTCTGTCCTGATCTGTTCCACTTACATTGTTCTGGAAAAATACTGTACAGTATTGTATAACAGTAACGTTTGGCAATGTGCAAAATTAGCATTCTTTTCGCTATCTTGCTGTCGAATCGAAATTGTTGGAAAAGTCATATAGGTCTTGGGCAAGGGCTACGCACGGGTAGGTTAGCCATGCGATTGAACCACAAGCCTTAATGTCACCTTAGGCATTATTCTAAGCAAATGTTTTTTTCTCCTCGTAAACTTGTATTTCTTCATTGTTTAAAAAAAAAAAAAGGTATTAAAAATAACTACACGATGAGGCTATATGCCACAAGAGGTGCCACCTTGCCTTTTGAGTCACAGAATTCAAACAGAGCTCCCAAAGATGAGTCTCCTAGGAAGATTTAGGCTCTGATTTGCACAAATTTGCACAAGGCTAGTCCCAGCCTGAATTCATCATTGAAGGGCTGAGGATTTCCATATGAAAATGCTGACTCTTAAAAACTTCAGAATTAGGATTTAGCCTATATCGTGTCAAGACCTGAAACATTTGAGAAACTTTCTTTTTCCATGGTTTGAAAGATTTGACTGTTACTTGCATTTTTCACAATGCTAATGAGCAGTTTTCCCCACAATAATCTTTTCTTCTCCTCATCTCTTCTTCCATAAAAATCTTTAGTTTTCTTCTTACCGTAAAGGTGAGAACAAAACAAAGAAAAATACAACTGTTTTCATTTTTGGTTTCAGTTTCAGAAATGACTGCTATCCATAAAACATGTAGCATTTACTTACTCCAGTTAACTCTTCCATTTTTTTCTTACTATCTTTGGCAACAGATCTCACCCAGTCAGGGTGGGAGAAAATCATAGGATCTAATTTTCAGGTGCAGAGTGTTGTCTGTGGCTTCCATTACTGAAGTTGTATAAGCAGACCCATGAAAGCGTTTACTAATGAACCTCCCTTCTTAAAAACAAACAAACAAACAAACAAACCCTTGCCAGTGCGTTTTAAGCCATTTACAGGAAAAACCTCTTAAAATTTCTTCCTCCGTCCTATCAAATAACTCTCCATGCTGGCCCGTTCAAGTGGCTATGCTTCCTCCAGTCCTAAAGTTTATGGGTCCCAAGTCTCATGCAAAGTGTTTAAATATTTCCCCTCACGAACACCTCAAAAACCTCAGGATTTAGCACACCCCCACACACCGCTTCTCTGTAAGGTGGAGGCCAGAACTGAACGCATCCACAGCCAACACATCCTCATCAGGACCGAGTTAGGGAAACAGCAACCATACACCCTGAATACTGGAAGGGACCACTTTTTCCACTAGTCATGCTTCTCACCTCTCTCACCAGCTCCAGGTTAGTAAGTTCGAATTATTTTTTTATTATTTTCCCTTGGTCGTTTATTCTCTCGGGAATATTTCCTGTGATTTGGCACAGCTGAGGCAATGGAGAACCCCGAGCCCAGTACCACTCGTGCTGCAAGCCAGTGTCACGTTCAAGGGCAGGCTTCAGGATTTAAAACGAGGTAAAAACACCATTTCTGGGGGGCTTTGGGAGCCAAAATGAGGAGCGGGGTGTGGTGATGCAGGCAAGGGCTGAGCCCTACCCCGCACTGCGGGGCCAGAGAAGCCGAAGTCTCCTGTGCCTCGCCAGGCCACAGCCCCCAGCCCCGCCGGGGAGAAGCAAGGGGGGGAGAAAGGGGCCTGGGCCCGCGGGGGACAGGGCCACGCCTGACCGAGCAGGCGGCGGGGATCCCCCGCCGAGCCGTGCCCGCACCAGCCCCGACAGTGCCCCAGGGACCCGGCGGCCCCACCGAGCGCGCCCTGGCAGCGGAGAGGGCCCCGCTCGAGCCCTCCACTCACCACTCATGGTGGCCTCGGGGCTCGCACCCTCCGTCCGCCGGACCCGGTCCCTCCTCCCGCGCAGCCCAAAGCCGGGCCGGCCAGCGCACACGCTCCGCCCCGGAACTCCGCCCCGCCGGCCCGGAAGGTAAACACCGCTCCGCGCCGCCGCGGCGGCGGCCTCGAGCTCCTCCGCGCCCGCGGTCTCCTCCCGGTGCCGCCTTCCCTCACAGGCGCCGGGCGTGCGGCTGCCACCGCCGCCTGCCGCTCCTGGGAAAAAGGCGCGAAGCCGTTCGCCTCCTTCCGAGGGCGGCGCCGGCTCCGGCCCGCTCCTCCGTCAGGCGGCCAACCTTCCCGCGGGCGGGAGCCCCTGTGGCAATCCTCCGCTTCCCGGAAAGCCTAACGGCCTGCCCCGTGCGGTAACTGCGGGGAAGTGAGGAAACACCGGGCAAATGGAAGATGAGAAAAAGGGAGATAAAGTGTTCTGTACTGTCACAGGCGCTGTGTAAGCTATAGGTCCTGAAAGGTTCACGTTTCAAAAAAAAACGGCACAGAAACTGTGAAACCTCTAATGCAAAAAAATGGCAATGTAATGAAGTAATTTTCTTAAAAGTTGTAGGCTAGTTTTAAGGCATCATCTTGCCATTTTATACTTGCACACTATCACAGTACAGTGCTGTGTATTTGCCATGTGCTGCTCCACGCTGTGCAGAGCGACAGAGCATAACCTTGTTTTTAAGACTTCCTAGGTAAAGTAATAATAATAAATTTAATAGCTCTGTAGGCCTATTTCAGAGGTTTTGGCTATGTGTGGCCAGACCTACACAGCTAACTCGTAACTGGCCCAAACTTTGTGGTCAGCCTCCTAAAGATGCTGTACTAGTGATCGTTCACAGATGCTGTGCAATAATTTACTAGTCTTAAAACATTTTAATTCATCATTCATGCAAGAACCTGAAACAGAAAGCTATCTACAAATAAAAAGATTGTTGTTGCTTCTGTTGTTGTTGCAGATTTCCAGGAATGAAACTGGCCTAATATTAGGAAAATAACATTAATGCTTGGAAGGCACGGTGACAAAAGCATATTCCTAATTTTAGGCCACCCAGTAGCCTAGCATGACTATATCTAATCAGCAGTCCTTGTACATATAACAAGGGTATGTAAAAAAAATCAGTAAATTAGAAAGAAATCTTTATAGAATGAAGTCTGAAAAATGCTTGGCACTAAAAGGAAAGTCTATACCATCGGGAAATACATTGGGATTGCAGGTATGGTGCTCCACAGCACCACAACCTCCCTTCCTGTGACCCAGCGGTAGTACCTGAACGAGTGGGGACTCCATGCTCTACAAAGGTATTCGTCATTAGAACATTCCTATTTCAAGCATCACAGGGGTTATTTGAAATTATTCCTTACAAGACTGGGGATGTAACGTGGGTCTTCATTTCTGCCTCTTGGAACATTACTTGTGTACCATCAAGCAATTTTTGGCACAAGATTGAGTTCTAACATAAAATATATTCACAAACTTGTTTATTGATGGGTTTGTACATATCCGGCATAAGTAGATAGCATCTCTAAGGGCAGAAAAAGCCATCCTATGTAGGGACTTTCCGAAATTAAAAATTCCAATAGCTAGTTTAGTACCTAAGAATAATGTAGAAATACTTGACCAAAGAGATGCTAGAATTAGAAATAATATGACAATATTAATGAAAGCTCAATGGAAGATCTATAAGGATGATGTACTAGCCTTCTCCACTGGCTACAAGTATTAAGATTAATAACTATACTGGAATAACTCATTTATTATTATGCAGTAAAAATAGACTTCTCTCATAGTCACCCAGCACCCAGAATATAGTTGCAATAATCAAAAGATTTTGTGGTAACTAGAGCAGTAGCTCCTTCTTCTGTAGCTGGTAATGGAAACGAAGTTTCACAGCCAGTCTGAGGTTTTACCAAGCCACAGTCACTGCAAGTGCATTCTTCCACTGAATACATTAATGTTTCACTTTGAAGTGAGTGTCTAATGCCTTCTGTATCCACACTGCTTTCAGTATTAGCCCTGAGAATATTATTCAGCTCCACAGAAGAGTCTGTAAATATACAGAAGTTGATTTAGTACATATATCATGCTATACCAGACATACAGTTCTTAAAGATCCAAATTTCATTATGTTCCAGCTATGTTCCTAACCTTAGTGAAAGTTTTAAGATCTAGTGAAAGTTTTAAGATGTAGTTATATATGATAATCTTTTGTTCTATGACAATATACCCCCTATACTTCAGGATAAGCATTTAAGTAATCTAACACATGTTTTCTAATCAGTTTTTATTTATTGGTTGAACACTCCACAAATACTAGTATTTGTAAAATGTAAAAAGAAGTTAATTTTTTTCACCTTCCCAAAATATACCACATACACTCCTCACAGGCTAGAATATTAAGTAAAATTATTTAATGTCTTATAAGATAGAAAGCTAATATTGAATGTGTATCCTCTACCTGGGGAGAATTCCTTTTGCATTCACTAAGAGGATGAAACCCTTATAAAGATCTTTTGCTATTGAGAGTTCATAAATTATTTCTCAAACACCAGCAAGTAAGCCAGGTATGAATATGCAACAAAACAATCCTGACATGATCCAGAACCAATGAAAAGAGATTGCTGCTTTTACAAGTTATCATCTGGATATTTTATTGCCTAATAACTTCATTGAGGCTATTTGAGGAATACAAAACAATCCAACAAAGACAGTTATCAGAATCTGGAATATAAATTATATGCAAAATTTACACATGGTAAGAGTAGCTAAAATGTACAATGATCTAAAATTATTTGATAAAGAATCTTATTTATTCACCTGTGTTTTTCAGTTTTTCTTTTAGTTGCTTGAGGTGCTTCCATTTAAACAAGACCATTAAGGTGAACAGAGTGAGCATTAAAATTACTCCTAAGCCCAAACAAATCCAAAGAACTCCACTTGAATCAGTACCTTATGAAATAAAAAAGATGCATTAATTTAGTTGTAAACAATAACCAATGAACAGTAAACATGTCCAACACATAAAACTTCTTCTATGCCAGAGGAGCAATTTCTATTTCTACTGAGTGACAGCTCAAGTAAAGCCTGAGACCTTTAAAAATGTACTCTTCTTAACACACATACAGGACACACTGCATACATCTTTAATATTTTTGAGCCCATGTATTATTCTGATAATCTCTTTCCAGGTTTTAGATTTCTTTATGTTTTTATGTTTACAATTCTATGTAAAATACAACATGAAAATGCCCAGCGTAGCCACAAAGTATTGCAGAATTACTTACTCTTATCACAGTAGTTTTCACACGAAGGCGGCGGTGTACTAGAACATCGAAGATGACAAGGCTTACAAGAGAGCAGCAAATTATCAAAGTATTCATTTTTGGGGCAGTGTGCCATCAGGGTCAGTAATTATGGAACTGGAAAGCCACAGAAATTGTAAAAGAGTGAGAATCATCTACAAAGGGCTTTTCAGTTCTCAGTTGTAGCAAATCTAAGAACAGCTAGCAATAATAGTCAGACTTTGATCACAGGTCCACTACATAGTATCATGTTAAATAAAAAGGATTTAACTTCGAGGCCCCCAAGGAATTACTGTTCCTTTTTTGGCAATTCACAATTGTAGAAAAACTGAACAGCTGCACCAAGATAATTTTCAATGTAAATTTTTTCTGAAACAGAAAATGGTTATTTATAGAAGACATTTCTTGAACAGGTGCTAAACATTACAAACTGTAGAAAAGCAAGAAGATCTCCAAAAAGGAGTTCATAATAATTGTTCTTGTCTTCAGAATTTTGTGGGTTTTTTCATGGTGATGGGCTGCAGTAATTATGTTTTCCTGTAAGATGCAAACTATGCAATGCTTTTCGTTCTTTTTGTCCCAGTCCAAGAAGCGTAAGATATAAAAAATAGAGGCAGGAGGGATAGCAGTAAGAAGATACGACCAGTTCGGTTTCTAGGTTTGCTGCTGACTCATTCTGCAACTGCAGACAACTTCCTTCATACCTGTTTCCCTGGATGGACAATAATATTTAGAACACATAGATGATGAAAGAATTACTTTTTGTAAATTAATGGTTTTCTGATTTTAAATGAGATACTGTTAAAGTACAAGTTCAACAATTACTTTATAATTGTGTTGTACAAAATACATCTAAGACCTTCAGTTACAACAAAAAGACAAAATGCAGAGATTCAGTCACTGGGATATCGCTCCTCAATTCCAAATCAGCCTCATTTATCTAGTCTATTAGGTTTTGGTCGGCTTTTTTGCTTGGTTCATTTTTGGGGTTTTAGTTGGGTTTTTTGCTTATAACCATAGTTACATGAGAAATTTAATAAGATTACATTCTAATCATGAAAGAAGAGCTATACAAATATTTTACAGTTCTGATTCAAAACATTATCTGCATTTTTTTCCCTTATTTTTTATAATGCAGACCCATCACTGTACTAACACTGCGGTACCCAGCATGGAAAAATGGGTGGGCCCTGGAGTTCATTCTTGTGGTAGAGTGTGTACGACACCTCCTTGCCAGCCAGGCGATGGGGCACACGGCGCGTGCATAGATTTGTCTGTGTATGTGCAGTGAGCGTCACATTTCTGAAAATGCATTTGGTCTTCTCCCAGGAAAAAAAAAAGCTTCGATAACAGACTGCCACAATGAAAACAATTTACACAGCTTACTTGTATCTTGCCTTTTTAATCTAATAGAATTTATTTTAAATACAAAGTTAACCAGTGATATCTGGCAAGCTGCAATAACTGCCTCTATCCAGCATCGCTGCCACAGATAGATTAGAATGACAGGCTTATTCACAGTTAAATTTCTCCTTGACATAATTAAGTTAATTGCCTTTTTGACTACAGAAAGAGAAAAATATTGTATAAGGAATTGTAATTTCATACTGCATTACTATGTATGAGACTTATTTTCCCATGAAATGCACCATGTGGGAATACACAAACTGGTTTTGGTGGAATGGTCTAACAAAGCAATCTGTATTCTAGTTTCTCGCAGATGGAACTGCTTATTGTGGCTTCTGCACTTGTTTCTATAGGCCAGGTGCACAGCTGTAGGCTTTCTATTACAGGCTTTTCTCCCTATTCAAGAGTAGTGAATAAACAGGAATTGACAAAATCCAATTTAGGTGTGACGAAAGAAAATATGGATACAGACCATGGGTGATGCCAAAAATTTCACCAGGAAGTCAGTGCTGATACTGAAGTCATAAAATTGGTTCTGACTTGCTTCATACATTCACACTCTAGGGGAAGAAACCTAAGTTATCGCTAGAATATCGTTCCTGTTTCAGATGAAGCACCATTTGGTAGCTTGCGCATAGATGCTGTTTAACCTTTCCAATCATGGGGAGGACAGTCACATTCTCAGCTGTGATCTGAAGAAGACAGACATTCATGAAAGCATCTTCATGGTATCCACAGGTACAATAAGTGAATTTCAGGACAGACAAGCTGGGTCAAATGCTGTAATCTTTAATCAGTGTAATTCTATTGACTTCAGTGAAATGCTCTCTAATTTTACTTAAATACAATATTTTCCTGTGAGGCAACTTCCCATTGTTCTTGCATTTTTATATTCATATCTATAACTTGTACTAAGACCCCTTAGTAGTTTAGAAAGGAACCAGCTGACTAATTCTGTAATTGTTTTCTGCAGCTGGTTCCAACACAATGCATCTGCAGGACAGGTACAGTCTTTACTGTAGTAAAATTCCTTATGAAAACAACAGCTCTCAAATTCCAAAACTTTCAAACTGTATCACAGCTGCTGAATGCTTCTAACATTATTTTAGCAGTCTAGGGAAATCACGTGTGCACTGTAACAGATGAATGAACCAGTTCCTTAATCAGTTTCACACTTTTTCTCCAGTTGTACCAGGGGTGTGGGGGAAGATTGTCTTTGTTTCAGCTGCTTTCATTACAGTTTTCTTGCCTCATTTTTTTATGTACAATAATGACACTTTTTTTTCTTTGGACTTTTGATTGAATTGTGTAGGTATATTTATTTTGAACACAGGTTTATAGGATTTTGGTATTAATTCACAGCTTCACAAAGAAGTTCAGATTGACGGTGGTGAGTATTTTTGCTGGGAGATAGCAAAACGCTGTTGTTAAATAGCATGTAGAAATCCCAGGTAGGCAACACAGAAAATACTAAGCTTGAACAATGATAATTGATAAACTGCTTAAAGTTCAGTGTTGTTACCATGAAGAAAGAAACCTTGAAATGCTTGCTAACGATAGGTTCTGTTAAACAGAACACCTTCATGTGCCACTTCAGGTCTTCTTCAGAATTTTTCTTAATGGAAGAGGGATTCTATTGAGATGTGTCTGTGACTTCTCCCATATGCACCCACATTGTGTATCACTAACCAAAGAATAAAAAAGAAAGCTTAGCACTCCAGAAGTCAATGCATGTAGTTCCCTTACTGTTTTCAAAAAAAAACAGGCCTAAACCAAAAATGCACACAGGTACTTAAAAGGTATCTTCAAAAGGTATCAGCTGAAGGAGGTAGCTTTCTTTGGAAAACATTAAGTCTAACTTTCCTGCCTACCTGCATGGGTAATATTTATCTACTTCACAGGAAGAGTACAAAGTAATTTTATTAAATTTCACTAAGTGCTTTCAATGAAAATTATTAAACCCATGCAACGTATGAGTTCATAGAATCACAGAATACCAGGTTGGCAGGGACCTCAAGGATCATCTGGTCCAGCCTCTCTCAGCAAAAGCACGGTCTAGACAAGATGGCCCAGCACCCTGTCCAGCCGAATCTTAAAAGTGTCCAGTGCTGGGGAATCCACCACTTCCCTGGGGAGATTATTCCAACGGCTGATTGTTCGCATTGTGAAAAATTTAACTCGTGTCCAATCGGAATCTCCCCAGGAGTAATTTGTACCCATTACCTCTTGCCTTTTCCATGTGACTCCTTCTAAAAAGGGAGTCTCCATCTTCTTTATAGCCACTCTAAATATTAGAACATGGTGATAAGGTCTCCCCTAAGCCTTCTTTTCTCAAGGTTGAACAAACCCAGCTCTCTCAGCCTTTCCTCCTGTGGCAGGCTTCCCAGTCCTTTCATCATCTTGGTGGCCCTTCTCTGGACCCCCTCCAGCCTGTCCACAGCTTTTTTGTACAGCGGGGACCAAAACTGTACACAGTATTCCAGGTGTGGCCTGACAAGCACCGAGTGGAGTGGGATAATGGCTTCTTTGTCTCTGCTGGTGATGCCCTTGTTGATGCAACCCAGCATCCCGTTGGCTTTCTTCGCCGCAGCAGCACACTGTTCACTCATATAGAACTTGTTGTCCTCCAGAACCCCCAGGTCCCTCTCCACAGAGCTGACCCCAGCCAGGTAGATCCCAGCCTGTGCTGTACTCCTGGATTATATTTTCCCAGGTGCAAGACCTTACATTTGTCTTTGTTGAATTTTGTTATGCACTCCTGCTCTACTTATTACTGTAATGTATCCTACAACTGATACGTATTTGATATGATATGGTACTATTCACAAGAACTGTGAAGAATGGGCTTAAAGAGAGAAATGTTGATCTAAAAGCAACAACAGAAATAATAAGATATGTCTAGAATGGGTATACACACTGCTTATAACATTGCTTCTCTATGCCCACCGTTGCTATACCCAAATATGATTTCTAAATTCCAGGGAAAATGTACTGAAGTCCCCAAGACAACAACCATTTAAATTAGCGCTCAGCAGTAAGGATACTTTCTCTTGTGCAGTTGATGCAGATGTGACTTCATCCCTGAAACTTAGAAATTTCACTTCTAAAATATAAAGTGACACCCTTAAAGAATCTTCTGGAAAGATGACCAGTTTTATAGCTCAGATTCTTCTGAGGTTCAACAGGAGGTCTGAAATCAAACTTCAGGCTTCTGTGCTCTACTAAAGCGAAGAAAAATACATCATTGATAATCCACAGGTAAGATACATTCCAAAAGATACTATTATGCAACAGATGTGATGAATCTTTCCTAGAAAACCAGATGGCTCTCAAAACACCACTCAAGAATTTTTCAAACAACTGTCTTAAATAACTCACATAAGTCTAAGGTAGCCTGGACTGGTCTGAATCTGTTTAGGATGGCCTCATGAAACAGAGAGTTATAAGTTCATGATGTGGACCTATGTTTTCCTTTCCAGATCACAGGATCTTTCTGGATGATCTGAAAAAAAAAAAAAAAAGGCAATACCATTTCAGTGAGGTGTAAGATACACATTCTATTTCTAAGTTTGAAACTCCTGTGATTAAATCAACATTGCTTTTCTCAAGCAGCTTAAGAAGCTAACAGTTGTGGAAAAGTAACTGAAGTCTTGATGTGTTCAGTAAAAAGAACGCATAGCTGCTGCTCTTACAGAGGGTGTCACTGCGAATACAAAGCAGTTCAGAGGAGTAGCGGAAGCAAGTAGACAATGGTAACTTTGTACAGTTTTACGTCCTCCAGGCAATGTACGTTCTTTCCCTTTCCATAACCCTCTGCACATGTTTTGACAGAGCAACACTGACAGTAGTTTGGAAGAAATTGCATAGACCAGATAATAATATTAAAAAAAACCCCACCAACCAAAAAAAACCCAAAAAAACCCAAAACAAAACCCAAACCCAACAGATTCTCAAGGCATACTGTAAACTCAGTGCTGTTATGTGGAACGTTTTTAAGATGATCTATTGATGCTACACAAGTAGCTTCACCTTGAGGCAGAGATGCTTCCCAGTAGATGTAATCCAAATATAGGACTTCTGGGAAAAATATTAAGAAAGAGGAGTGTAAGACTTGACATTGCTTTGTGAGACAACTAACAACGAAGGGAACTACAGGACATAACTCCTACTATAGGTAGCGTTATTAGAGTCTTCACAGCTACTTTACTTTTTGCTATTAAATTCTTTCCTCTGTTTTCCTAGTCCAGAAGAAGTGCATCTGGTTTTACTCGTGAACAATGGCTTCTCTTGCGTACGCAAAATACCTCTCTCTCCACAACAGCATGCTGCCCTTGTACATTAAGACTTCTGTATGATATGCAGAAGTGTTAATATTGTGATTCCTAAAATATTTTGTCACTCAAATGTAATGCGATATATTCTAAATCAGACTATTTTGGCACAAAGACGATTCATGTCTAATTAGTAAAACTGGTCTGTAGGTCACCAAAGATATGGTTAGATTACATACAGTTAAGCTGATTAAATGCCTTGGTGTTAGCGAAAGGAATAGTCCTGCTCTTCACTCTACAGTATTCTGAAGCACAAGGAAGGGCTCTAGGGCTTACCTGACCACAGGGCAAGCAGCTTTGATTTGTTAATCCAGTCAGTTCATAGAGTTTTACTCCCTAAGGCCTGGAAAAAAGGCCAGAAACAGAACAGAAAAAAAGATAAAACAGCTGACTACCTATTGGGGATGTGAAACTAAGTCCACCACAGAAGTACAAATTTGGCAAACTAATGTGCCAATGTCTTCATTTAAAAAAACTCCTGTCAAACTCTAAGTACAGTAGAAATTAATTCATGTGTAATTATTTGATATTGTGTATATAGGATCATAAGATACTGTGGCAGATATGCTTATACTCTCTATAACCAGTTGGCCAGAAAGAATTTTCTTATGTGGCTAGTTAGAGTTCAAACACATTTATCATAAGACACAGAAGTAAATACAAAGACGACTCACCTTTTCAATCAAACTCTAGGAAACCCCCCTCAAGTAAAAGGCTAAATACAGCTCATTTCATCAGAGCTCTGGAGAATACTGCTGTCTCTTACAGCGATAATTTTCCTCCCATGGTTGGACTACTATTTCCCAAAGCTTACAGTCTTTAAAGGTAAATGAATTTTTTTGATAGATGTGCCCCAAAACACAAATCCTTGATTACTAAGCAATACTTTTTCATACATAGGAAACTGGGGAGCAATGATAGTAAAGGGTCTCTAATGTGTCATTCATATAAACAACCACTATACAGTCTTTTGTCCTTAGCTATATATAGTTTTACTGATGTATGTAATGACAAAACAGAGGTGACAAATGATAGAAAACCTATGAGGAATTCCAGTTCTCATGGCCTGTTGCCTTTGTTTTCTGCACATCCTAACATTCAAAAGTCCTACTTCTCAAGGCTCTGAAAGCAAGCATGTAATCAGAAGATCTTGCTACACATCTAAAACACACATTATTTCTAAAATCTATGTCCTGTGGTTCACCTGCTGTTTTCACTGACTACATAAGATTCCCCAGAACTTCTGAAGACAAGTATCGATAGAGCAGTTTTGAAATCACATTTGGGGGGACCATTTCTTATCTCCCCATGCCTCTAAAAAGCATGCTACAAATATTTATTCTCAAAGCAGAAATTAATCCAACATAACTGTTTCTCAATTCAGTAAAACACTGTGTTGTTCGCTCTCAAAAACAAGTGTCAAACTGTGCCAGAAAAAGCTAACTCATTCAACAGAGGATTATTTGGTGCAGTGCACAGAAGATGTATTTGATAGTTATTGTGTAGATGGGTAATGGCACTTCAATAAAACAGATTTGGGGAAATGACATGCTACAGGAGTAAGAAAGACCTGTTCTATCCTAACAAGGTTCTTGTGCAACCTTCATTTTTGAGTAATTTTGATAGAAGGAAGTTAATATTAAAAAAAAAAAAACAACAACAAAACCCAAAACTTTAAGCACTTTGTTGGGAGAAGTGCATTACACCAACTGGCTTTAATATGACAGATGTAATACCTGAATTCAGAAGCTGTTTATAAAGTAGAATATTGGATTCAGCCAACCAAAGAAACAAAAACCAGAAGCATTAAGAATAAATTCATTAAGTGACATTAAGATAAGGATATTGTTACTTGGAAACTGCAGTTACATTATGTTAATAATTTATCCACTGTCTTATATAATACACATTAAATCCTCCAAGCGGCACACTATTTTGTTATATGTAGACTGCGCACACACAAAAAAAAAATGTCTGAGATGACTGGATACTGACGGTTCTCCTACAATGGTATTTACTTTCAGGGAATAGTAAATATATAGCTTATTTACCAGTGAAATTACATTTCAGCTTTTTTTCCAGTTACGGGATTTACAGGGCTTGCATTGCCTCTCCATATAGAATTACCTGTTGATACTAATAAATGCTTTCTCCTTGTCACTAGATTTTGCTGCAAAAGGATGACAGAAATTAGTAGAGTTGTACAAAATAAGAAAGGATTTATCAAATATAATAATTGGCCATTTAACTGTAAATCTACAAAGTGTTGCCAAGGAGGTATTTCTGCAGTTATATTACTGTAACTTAAGTTCAAAAACTCCCCAAGATATCCTCTAAGAATAATATAATAAGCTGGCCTGCAGGAGTTGACATCATTATGGACAGTAATGGGAAATAAATTTAAGAAGAAAAGTGTCAACTGCGGAAACAACAGAAAAAAAGAAAAGGAAAAACAATTCTCAGATTTGCTTCTAAAATGTTTCAGTCTGACTCAAGAGTGACACCCAGGGACAATTTATAAAGACCAGTATGAAATATACTCCTTTGCTCTCCTGATGTGATTATCGACCACTGACAACCCCTCTCTGAACTTCAAATCTACATCTGGAAGCAGTAAAACATCTCTTTGTTGTTTAGAGGAATAATTTTAGCGTACTGTCAATTCTACTAGGGTATCAAACTACTGAACAGGATTTCAAGAAATCGAATAATTTTTACTGGTGAAGGGAGTACAGGTAGGTAACAGCACAGCACAGACCAGGAGGTAGTATTTTGGAGCCTTACACACACACACACACACACACACTTTAGATTTACAACCTTCTGTCATGTGAGCAGAAGACCTAAAGTGACATGCCGCTTCGGCAGAGTATGGGCATACCAAGCACTGAGCATCCAGCCAGAGCATTGCCTGTCGTGAACCCAAATTTGACTGTTGGTGTCCTTAAACATCCGGAGAAGGTCAAGGCTTCCAGAAATCCTTGTCACTGCTCATTTTTGACGTGCGTTAAATTGGTATTACTTATGTGACAGAAATTAGTCACCTGAAAAAGGTAAGGAGAATTTTATCTTTCACTATTTAATTTGAAAAAAAGCTATTGTGAGTTTCAACACTGAAATAATAAAACGAAAACTCTGAACGGAAAACCGAAGAAAGTTAATACTGTTATGTCAATAACTAAACATAAAGATTGAAATTAATCTCTCACAGAGCAGTAGCTTAAGGTCTATTTACCACACATAACTTCAGACAACACAGCTTTGTTCTGAGACTGCTTTGGGGTTTCTCCGTTCATGCTTGTGCCAGCTTTTTTTCCTGACTGTACTTCAGAAATTCTGCTGGCATAATTACATAGCACTTATCAAGAGAAAGAGGGTTTTCTGCTAGGACTATTACATTCCCTTCACAAACAACATCAGAAGAATTCCTTTGTCAGCCTAGTTGACTGTATAGTTGCTTCTAGATTGGTCGTTTTGTGCTGGCGCAGGTCTTCTGGGTAGCACACGTAATTTTTTTTTCCACTCACTACGGCAACTGACCTACACTGTCAAGTCTTACAGTACAGGCTTGGTCTGAGTCCTCTCCAATTCTCTAAAGCTATTTTACAGAAAAAATCCAAAGAAAAAAAGTCCCTTACGAATCACCTCACCACAACAATCCTAAAAATTTGTGAGATCAATGTACATATAAAAACCCCACTTTTTCTTCCCAAAAGTTACTGCACTTCAAGGAACAGCAGTCTTATAGATAGTTATCCGCTAAAAAAGTGTTAAAACTTTCCGAAACGGTTATTTTCAGAAATTCACATTTTGTTAAGTGTATGCTTTAACTGTATGGCTGGGAGGAGATAAGCTTATTCTAGGAATGGGGTACACACTGCTAATAAACAAAAGGAAGGGGTTATTAAAGGATTCATCGTGTTCGTTAACTTTTACAAGCTGCACAGAACAATGCTCTTTTCAGACACAATATTGTTTAATGTCATTTGGGCACAGTGCAAAATCACGAACAATGTGGATTTTGCCTGTTTGGTTCAGCACATTTTAATTAGACCACTGCTTCGGAAAGCGTGATGTTGCTGTTGCTACATCTGGTATTTCCAAAAAAGATTAAAGAACAAAACAACTGAAGAGAAAAACGTTCCTTAAAAATAGTAATTAAAATAACAATAGTATAAACATTGTCAACTAAATCTCAGACAACTTCTATATCCCTTACTACGTTCAAAGTTTACTTAGCTAAGAACCAAGTTATGGAAAAGATTAAGTGCATAGCACAGAAAAGCAGTGTTAATAGACTAGAAACCCTTTGGGGAAAGAAGATACCCTTTCATTTGTCTGGCGTTCCACATGTGCCAGCATAGTTATGTAACTACTAGGAACAATGCATAAAACAATAATTGAGCAAGCAAGTTTGAAGTAAGCTAATACTTGCGTAGAATGCCAGTGACAGTAGTTTTTACAGAATGTAAACTTCATCTTTTTTCTTCATTTCTTAATGAAAGCACTTACCTTTTGTATTGCAAAAATAATCTCCCACATACTACTATTTTAGTGACTTTGCAGATGGACAAAACAAACTAAAACTAATCAATGGTATAATGCCAACAGGAGTAATGGAGTTACAACAAAAATAAACGTGCAGGAACACCTATGAATGACGTGAAGTGCTTGGCATACACTAAAGTCTAACAAGAATTTTTCTTGTGATAATTTTAACCAAATTCTTTAGCCATTCAGTGTTTGTGGACAAGTTTAGGTAACACACAATTACTTTATTTCAAATTCCCACGTACAGCATCACAATGCCAATAAGTGCTCTCTCTCAAGACAGGAAGGGAAATCGTAATTGGTTTAGCCATCGCTATTCCAGAATAATTCCCCATGCAAATTGCCTTCTCTGAAATAAAAATACTGGCACAGAATAATTCTGGAGTAATTAGTTCTATTCAGAAACAAGCTCACTATTTCATTCTCACAATTTCATAATGAAGTAATTATTTTCTGCAACAATGTTAACTAGCTATAGCAGAACAGCTTTAAAAATCCCATGACACAGTTATTCTTTCTTCATAACAATAATGCCATTTTGCTTTAGTCATTACCAAAACTAAAATCTTAAGGAATCTCTAATGGACAAAATACTCCCTCAACTGGAATTCTGGAGAATTAAGAAGGGGGGAAAAAAGCATGTGAAAATCCCACATGGAACTAGTTTTCTATTCCCACCTCCCTGGAGACAGCCAGCCAGCATGTAAAACTTTCCATAGGAAACTAAGTGTTATAAAACTCCCACCACATGTATGAGGCAGGAGATCTGGCCTAGAGATGTTATGGAGCCCAACAGTGGACGTAGCAGCTCTGAGCTTCTCCACGTCAGGGAGTCACTGCAACAAGAAAGGGTGTGAATAAACAGCATGTTACATACCCTGCATTAACACCCTGTATTGACATTTTCAGCGCTAAGTTCAACATTTTCATTATTGCGCAAAAACATTCTTTATTAACGCCGTCTAGAAAAATTATATGAGGTACAGCTGAATTCTGTTTGATAGTAGGGACTCACCTTGCGCATCTGTGTTAGACTGTAAGCCCCGCTTTAAATGCTAGCCACCTTTTCTGCATTTTTTTACCTCTATATCAAGCTACAAGACTGACAATTTGATGGTATCCAGAATTGCAGATTCTCTCTGTTACTTGCCTCCTGCTAGAACAATACTAGCTTACAGCCAGTGGAAGAACATCTCCTGTGGATCTGGCACTTAAAAGTTATCATTGTTGCTCTGTCAACTCAGCATCCCAGCCCCCGAGATTCTCAAATTTGTCTCAGGTCACAGGGAGAAAAAATATCCTCTGTTTCCATTTATTGCTTCCAGAGGATCTATGCACCTTGAGCTTGTAATATTTACTCTCCACATCCAACAGATTTATAGATTAAAAAAAATTTAACAAAGCAGAAGGTTAATTTTGTAATCAAAATGTTGCTAATCAAGATGAAAGCGTAAGAACAGTTGAACAGAGGTCTGGATTGTACTTAACAGGATTTATTTTCAGCTGCTTCAATATCTTAACTGCCATCATGCCTCCTCCCACCAATCCTACACCTGGCTTTCAGATCTCTAAAACCACGCAGTCTCTGTCTTTCTTCAAAATAGATTCCCTCCTGTCTCTAACCTTTCCAATCCTAACTCAGTCACTGTGTGCATCATTAAAGTGATCTCATCCTTCCCTTCCTTGGATGCGCGTTCT
Source organism: Nipponia nippon (assembly GCF_047370975.1). Taxonomy (NCBI): domain Eukaryota; kingdom Metazoa; phylum Chordata; class Aves; order Pelecaniformes; family Threskiornithidae; genus Nipponia; species Nipponia nippon. Next base: position 7,970,892 of record NW_028262369.1, read on the forward strand.
TTGCTCAGCACATTCCTTCCACATTAAGCAATCCTTCTGCTATTTACAACGTTTTCAACTGTCATAAGGTTTATAAACTATGCACAGATTCTTCACAATGTGCACATCTAAACCCCCACCTTTGTTTATATTGAGCTTTGATAGCAAAAAAACCCACATATAACGAACAGCTTTGGTAGCAAAACTACTTACCTAAACCACCCTCCCCCTACTATTTATCAGTCTGGAGGCTCATGGTATCAAAACCACAGAAGAAATTCTGTCTAAGGAGTAAGCTGCAATGTGCACTCAAAGAGAGGCACCTTGAACAAAGAACTAGCTAGCACCTAACTTACAGATTTTTCAAATCTGAACAACAGGCTAACTAAGCAATAGATCACACAGCTGAGAACTCTGAGCCTCCAATTAAAGTCACCTGAAAAAAGGGATGGCACTTGTGAAAAAGACGATCTTCCAGTCTTTATTTCTAGAGATATACAAGCAAGAGAAAGAAAGGTTGTGTATACATACAAAAGTGAGAAATACATAACTACCTTGGAAAATAATGAGGTGAGTATATGAAGTATTTGAGAGGTAAGGAGATGGACAGAGAGAATTATAAACTGGTATTTTGGTGTATGGATCTCTGTATTTCTTTTGCTATGTAAAGTAAAAACAATTAATTTTATGCCCTTGTTGAAGCTGCAGTATGTGCTTTAACTGCTCCAAAAGAAAGGCTTTAACTCTAGATTGGAGACCTCAAAAAGAAGAATCCAGCTCAAAAGTTCTCATCACCAACCCGCCATGAAATGTGTAAGAATTAAGTTGCTAAATTCCTTTGAGGATGCCCCTTTGAGAGCTTGGAGTAATTCTACAACTGGACTGTGGAAAAGAGCTTATGCTATGGTGCTACATTTGGAAAACCAAACAAGACTTTTATTTGAATCTCTTCCAATCAAATAGCTTAAAATACATCAATGTAAGACAACACAAATACAGCAATTACGTGAGTGTCCAGCAGAGGGAGAGTAATATGTCAGAAACAGCATTTGTTAAATAGCAGGGTTAGAAAAAATAAATCAGTGAAAAGACATTTCCAGGTCAAGATACCTTAGTTTGGATTATACATGGTCTTGTGCAAATATAAAAGCCTCTTCGTAATTCACTTATGCTTCCAGGAACACCAGCAAAGCTTAGGATAGACTTCGCTCTTGAAAAAGCCATCATGCTGAAATAGAGTGTGGTTTTTAATCTCTAGTTCTCGGCTACATCTCCACAGAATACCTGGAAGAGAATTTGCCAGAGTTTAAGAATATTAATTTGTAATCTCCTGGCACCTAATCAAACTTAAACTAGTTCAGTACTTTCAGTTCTGTGTCAGGCCACATTAATATTAATGAAAGGTATTTAGAAAAACTGTTACACAGTCTTCCTTCAAGAGAGAGATATCACTTGTACTTAGGTACAGCCTTAATTCATGTTTTCCACAAAAACTTTCTGGACTCCTTTAACTCCACCTGCTTCTTCTAAGTAATGCTACACTTAATTTCTAGAATGTCTTTTGAGATTGTCCCTTCACATAAGCCTCAGATAAAGAGCTATGCTTCTAGAATGGCACTTTCATAGCTGAGCACAGTTTCCTATATTTTTCTTCTAATAATTTACCTTGTAAGTCTTGTCTTTTCTTCCTCCTAGGTAAATAAGTTGTTCTTTTGGCTTTGTTTTTAAAGGCTCATTCTGACTTCAAAGCAATTCTAAATATCAGGCTACTCATTTAAGTGCATAACTAATGTGCGTATTTGAATACCTTTAAATTTCAGGGCATGGCTCACTCACAGTGCGTCAGTTGAATTTCAGCTTGCTGCCACACCAGAAAGGGAGGTCTTAGTCCTTTCCTGCTCCTCGCAATCTCAGCCAAATGCTTTCTTTTCCATTTTCCAGCAGCTCAGGAGCTTATCTGATCTTAAAGTAAACTGAGTCAATTCACTCATGACTCGGCACCCTAAGACTGCTGCTATTTTATGGAGTTTAATAAGGTTACCTGTTGGTGGTGAGCTGTTAACTGCTTGAAGCCGTTAACCTGTTTGAAGCCTTCTGGTGAAATCTATCTTTCTTTTCTGCTTCAGTTCACATAACTAAAACATTGGTATTTCATAGGTATATCTGCTAGGGTGTAAAGTGCTTGTGAGAACTTTGGGTGAAAGTTACTACTAAAGTACAGAATACTACTCCTAATATCATATGAATGAGGACCTCCATTTCACTACTGTAGGATTGACTTATCACAGGCTGCAAACTAGCGGTGAAGCTACCTCGAGACAGTTTAATATGTGAATCACTTGATCTCACGAAAAAAGAAGTCCTGTTCTCCATTCTTACTTTATACCAGCTCTGGCATTTGTCACATACCTCTTAAGAGCTGATTCATCTCATTAATCCAGGAGGAAAAAGAAACTGGATTGCTCTGTAGCTACATTTAATGAGATAGACTGACTCAGCAAAGGGTCTAACAAGAGCTAGAAGAACTGCGGCTGTTGGGGAGAGTTTCTCTGCACCCCAGGCCCCACGTGTTAACCCTGAGGTGGTCCAGCCTCTTCTTTCCCAAGCAGTGCTTCAATAATTTAAGTCAGTCATGATGTGATGATGGATTTATACGTGTGGTTCTCAGTAAGAAAAGCTTTTTAGTATTTATTAAATGAAGAGCTAGTATATTTATTCTAAACATTTTGGTGCAAAAGAGATTTAAACAAGAAAAGCTTTTATAATGCTTTATAACCTCGAGAGAACATGACCGTTTACATTCTAGTAGATATTTTGCCAGTAAAATTATCATGATTCCACTTAGGTTTTGTTTTGAGTACCAGCTGTTCGTAAGTGGAAAAACAAACTACTAGCCCTGTTAAAAACTTAGTGTTTGAGTTTACACAATTCCTGTGTGCGACACAGCCTGCAAAACAGGTTTGTACACTCTGAAGGACATCTGGCATCTTCTGAAATTCTGTGGACTAATTGTTTATATCCTAGCAAGTACCTAGGGAATAAGTACCTGTCAAGGAAGGAAGGAATGTTGGATAACACAAGTAATTCTTTTCCCCTGAAATCAGTGGTAATACACACTTCCATACCTCTGACCAAACACATATTTGGCCCCACTCTCTGCACACCAAAAAAAAAAAAAAAATTATCTCAACTCAGTACTTTGGGAGCTGGCAAAATGAAACTCCATTTCAAAAACCTTCAAGAAGCCTTTTTAAGGAATGCCGAAGTGTATGTAACAATTGCTGCCTACGTGTTCTGTGTGCTGGTAATCTTAAGTCTTAATTGCTCTGAAAATATAGTACCTGCCTCCAGTTAAGCCTTTCCTGACTTGTAGGCTGTGTCAAGGCTCAAACAAAAACCAAGCTTGCAATACAGCATTGCAGTCATTATAAACCTGAGCTATTAAATGCTCATAATGATGGTAAAGAGTGTACAATAACAAGCCTCTCTGTCAGCAGAATTCATGAAGCTTGGTTTCCACTGGAGCTTTATCTATTATTTAACAGCAGCAACCCATGAGCTCCTTTGTTCTAAATGGTGTCACCTTGTTTCCATATTAAATTAAATGTATCAGACTCCTACTGGTTAATAAATGTCACCTAACAAGCAAAGGTTAGTATTAAAAAAAAAAAAACCAAAAAACAAACAAACAAACAAACTCAAACAAACCTTTAGTAAGCGGAGAGTACTATATTGAGGTGTTCCTTATGATACTAGCTGCTTAGGAAACTTATTTCTTACTCCTATAGCTTTACTTCTAACTGCTTCCACCATTCCCCTAATAAAAAAGGATCATATCCTATTCCTGCTTCTATCCCAGCCCTCAGTGGGACTGCATATGACTTTTTTTTTTTTCTTTAAAAAAACAGAAACATGGTTGCCACACACAGCTGAGAAACTTATTGTAGTTCAACAAAATTCTAAATATTACAACATGTCCTAGTTTTGGCTGGGATAGACTTAATTTTCTTCCTAGTAGCTGGTATAGTGCTGTGGTTTGGGTTTAGGATGAGAAAAATGTTGATAACACACTGATGGTTTAGTTGTTGCTGAGCAGTGCTTACACTGTCAAGAACTTTTCAGCTCCTCATACTGCCCCGCCAGCGAGGAGGCTGGAGGTGCACAAGAAGCTGGGAGGGGACACAGCCAGGACAGCTGACTCAAACTGGCCAACGCGATAGTTCATACCATATGATGTCATGCTGAACAAAAAAAAAATGGGGGGGGGGGGGTGCAGCCGCTGCTCGGGAACTGGCTGGGCATTGGTCAGTGGGTGATGAGCAATTGCATTGTGCATCACTTGTTTTGTATATTCTTTTATTATTATTATTATTTGCCCTTCCTTTTCTGTCCTGTTAAATTCTCTTTATCTCAACCCACGAGTTTACCTTTTTTCCGATTCTCTGCCCCATCCCACTGGAGGGGAGTGAGTGAATGGCTGTGCGGTGTTTAGCTGCCTGCCGGGTTAAACCACAAGACAACAGTAACATAGGTGAGACTCTTCCTTAATTATACTCAACTTTGAACAATAGAAGCCACAGCAATGTGTGTCTGAAAACTGGAAAGGAACACCAGAGAATAACCAGAGACTGGCTTTCACAAGGTCTTCAGGCTTTAGGCTGTGCTTAGGGTAAGCTCTTAATGCGTGAAGGAAAGACTTCCACTTAGCAGAGGTGTATAGTCTTTCATTGCGAATGACATTTTTTTCTTTCAAAATTAATTATCTGTGGTGTTGGTGGGGATTTTTTTTTTTTACTTGTATAAGCGCTGCCCTGTAGACTACTGTTTTCCCTGAATATGATCAGTTGGAAGCACATTTTTCCATTAACACATGTGCATTACCTGCCCTGCAGAATTTTTTGCTTGTCAAGGGCGTACATGTTGCTGCTGGTGTGCAGCCAGGAACCATCTGGTTCTTGTGGCAGGATTATGTTACGTAAATGCCGCTTCAGGAGAGTTTGTGTAGTTCTCCAACCAAAACAGCACCGGATTTTGTACTGAATGGAGATCTTTACATTTTAGTTCTAAGCCTGTCTGCTTTCAAAACAACTCCATAACCTGCCCTACAGTGTTCTACTATAAATAATGCTGCAGATGACTCAGTCCTCGCATGTGAGCACTCCAAGAAACTCCCTTCTCCCAAGTACTCGATTCGCCTAGTTAAGAACATTTATGCTGAACCTCCCAAGATGAAATGCTGCCACAGCCATGTGCAGCCTACTAACCAAAACCTGCTTGTTTCCTCTCTGTTCCTCCCTGTCTCCTCCAAATACACTTAACTTCAAGCAATGTTTTTAGGGTTTGGTTTTTTGGCTTTTGTTTGTTTGTTTTTAATAAGTTCTAATAGTCTTACCAATCAAGGGCCTCAGTACTTGACAAGTCCTACTGAATTTGGCTTAACTGGATATTTTTTTAAATTATAATAACCAAGTCAAAGTGTGCTGTAGAATTGCCAAAATTGGAACTTTTAATGCATCCTGTCAGCTTACGGCTGGACACGTACGGAAGTGTTTGCTCTCACCTCGCGTGAGAGCATGTGTGCTCACAAATCTGTATTTGGGGGGTTTGCTGACCCAGCACAGGCGCTGTCACTGTATTGTCCCCCTGCACTAGGCTTTCTAGGACTCAGTAGGTGCAATTTTTCATAGATAAAAGCTAAAATGAGCACGTCTTCACCTGACTCCAGACGCTGAGTCCTTAAGGGAGGCTGGAAATCCAGCGAGGTGACCCCCCCCGCTGGCCCGCTCTCCTCAGGGCCCGCTCTCCTCAGGGCCCGCTCTCCTCAGGGCCCTCCGCGCACCCCGCGGAAGGGGCCGGCGCTCCGGCGGCGGGCGCAGGCGGCGGCTGGTAGCGCCCGGGACAGGCTCGTCTTCCCCCGGCGAGGCAGTGTCCCACACGGCTGCTCCCCGTCCCCTCATCCCACGCGAGGGTCGTTTCAGATGGGGACGGGCAGCAGCCGTCCGGCGAGCTGCCGCCTCGCAGCCTTTGCGAACTGCGTTTCCCAGAGAGCTGCGGGGCAAGACGCCGGCGTCGCCTGAGGGAGCGCTGGCGCCCGGCCTGCTGGGGCGGGTAGCTGTCGTCCCGCCTCAGGCGTTCGCGCCAACTACATGTCCCGTCCGCCCCCCCGAAACCGGAGGCGGAAGGGCGGGCGGGCGGGCGGGCGCAAAGGCTGACGGGAGTTGTAGTTCCTTAATACGCAGAAAACGCAGGCAACTACATCTCCCATCGCTTCCGGGGAGGTGGGGCAGGAGGGGCTCGCGCAAGCCGTGATGGGCATCGTAGTTCCCGCGCCTCGCCTCGGCCGTGCTGCGGGATGAGGCCCCCGGGGAGCCAAAAACTACTAACATGGCGGCAGGGGAGGCTGCGGGGAGGCGGTACGGCAGCTGCGGGAGGCCATACTGCGCTCGCGTCGGGGCGGCGGAGTACACGCGGAATCGCCGGAGCGAGTGCTGAGTCGGTGCCGCCGCCGGCTTCCCCCTTACCCCGGACGCTGGGAGACGCTTCGGGGCCGCAGAGGCTTGTGGGGCAGCCACAAAATGGAGGCGAACGGGAGCGGCAGCGGGAGCAGCAGCGACTCGGCTCCCGACTGCTGGGATCAGGCGGACATCGAGCCGGGCAGCGGTGCCGGCCCGGGGTCCGCCCCGCCGGCCGCGGAGGCCGAGGCCCAGCAGGAGCTGCTCGGGGCGGCCTTCAGCCGGCAGCTGAACGTCAACGCCAAGCCCTTCGTGCCCAACGTCCACGCCGCCGAGTTCGTGCCGTCCTTCCTGAGGGGGGGCCCGGCGCCCGGCCTGCCGCCACCCTCGCCCCCGCCCGGCCTGCCGCCGCCCCACGGTAACCGCCGCGGCGGGACGGGGCTGCGCCGGCGGGTGGGCGCCGAGGGCGGAGGGATGGGGGCCATGTTGGAAGGGCGCGGGGCCGCGCCGCCGAGGGGCCCGGGGCGAGGGCTGTCGGGCCCCCGCCGGGGAGGCGGGGAAGGGCCACGCGGGGCCGGAGCGCGGCGCGGAGGGCCTCCGGCGGGCGGGCGGGCGAGGGAGCCGGGCCGGGCCGGGAGGCGGCCGGCAGCCCAGGGACCGGGTGGGTCAGGCCGGCGGGGGGCGGGCGGGGCGCCTGGGCGGCAGCGCTGGAGGGGAGGCGCGGAGGGCGACGCTGGGCCGGGGCGGGGGGGGCCGAGAGGCGACCCGGCCCGGGGGTGGGAGGGCGACCCGGCCCGGGGGTCGGGGCCCTGGCGCCCAGCGGCAGGGGGGTCCCGTCGGCCGGGGCCGAGGGGGAGCCCTGCGCAGGAGAGGGGCTTGGGGGAAGGGGCGTAAGGCAGCCGAGCCCGGGCGGAGGAGCCACGGGGCGTTGTGGAGGAGCCGGCTGCGGCGTCTGATGCAGCCCCGAGGGCGCGGGGAGGGCCTCGGGAGGGGGTCTGCGGGCCGCTGCGGTGCCGGGGACCCTGCGGGGCGTGCTGCCGGAGGCCGAGCCGGCGTGCCCGGGCCCTGCGGGAGCCGGTGTGCCCGGGCCGTGCCCCGACCCTGCGGGAGCCGAGCGCCTCGTCCCGGCGCCGTTGCTGGCGAAGGGTCGCCCGCACCCAGGGAAAACCGCGTCGCCCTCTTCTTCCTAAAGCGCTGGAGAAGTTGTCAAAGATGTTGGTGGTAATAAATTTAGTGTTGCTGGGGGGAACAGCGCTGCTCCAGCCACCAGTGCTTCAGATGTATCTTAAATGTCTTTATGAAGGTTGTATGCAGTAGTTATTTTTTTTCTAATGTGATGCTGATAAATGATGAGTAGGGAAGGGAGGTTTGTCCAGCTGGCCTCAGTCAATGGAATAACTTGAAATTTACCCTGCTTTTAATTTCAAAGGATCTTTGTGTACGCAACCGATGTTTATACTAGATTTGATTTGCATATGGGAAATTAAAGGAGAGCTACTTTTTAATTTCCAGCTCCAAACTTAAAGTCCTTCCAAACATCAGCCATGCTAGTTAACTTTGTGGTAGTATTTTAATGTCACTCGCTGCAGCTAAGGAGTTTGAGACCTGGTTGAGTATGGTAGTTTAACACCTTCCTATTTTTTTTCTATAATTTTCTGTATCCATATTGGTACAATATGAAACAAGCTAATATTTCAGATGTTGATTCTAGGAATTTAATTTCACTAAAGCAAGTACCTGTTACGTTATGTTTGTCACAATTTCCTGTTGATTGTGGCTTGTTATTTACTGGGTTCTGATTTAATATATTAATTAGTCTTGCTCTCCCTAGTATCTAAAGTTAGCAGATGTTAACAGCTAAAATCTGTAACTTTCATAGACGAAGCTTTAAAATTTTCATAACAGACTATTGACACATTTTTTGTGTTAGAGCAAATGTTAGACTATGTATTCTCTACAGCTATTCAGCACTCTTCGTTTTTATGAGAAATTGTAGCTCATGTGCTATGCGGGCAGGCAATATGTAAGTGCATTAAAGTATACTTCCAAGAAGCCATGGGCAGACTCTTCGATTCCATTTAGAATAAATGTATATGTTAAGGGTGACAGGTGTGAAGGTAGAGTAGGTAGCTTGCGGCTGTGCTGAACACGTGATGTGCCTTTGAATAATCTTCAGAATTCATTCTAGTATGTTTTTCAGCTGTTGCAACCCGAATCTCAGTCTTTTTTTAACTATGTAATCAATACTGTGACTGAAAACTTTTTTGAGATTTTGAATGTTATTCTAATAACTTTGTTTTTTCTCCCTGGCTACTTTTGTAAGGTTTCTTCTAAGGCTTCCTATATTTAATTTTTTTTTGGTAGGATTAAACTACATTTCCTCACCTGCTCGTTACATTTATTTCTCCATGCTCTCCTTTTCTCCACTCTTTTGCTACTTCTGAGGTCTATGATGAGCTTTGCCTCTTCCAGAGACTAGAGATGACTTCACTGAAAGCTTCCTGGTCATCTGGAGTGATCAGGATAGCTTTTTCCATCTTAGTTGCAGAATACATTTCCTACACAGTGCTATAATCTACCTGGTTTGAATTCACCTTGCTTCTATATCTTCCTTAAGGTTTAGAATTTTGAGTTTCTGTAATTAACTTGGATGTCCCTGAGATTAAGCAGACAAAAATCTGCAGTTAAAAAAACAAACAAAACCCCCAATTTCTTTCTTTAGTGGAATACAATACTTGTTACGTACTTTTCCAGGTCTGATGTGTACTGGGTTACAGAAAGTAATTGACAGTCTTGTCCTTGCAGATGTTCGCGTAAGGTGACAACTACTTTCCTGGCTTGAAGAACTAGGTGGAGCTTGTTCTGGAAATAAGTCAGAACAACATGTGACTAGACAATGGTGCTGAATAGGTTACTTTTCAGCAACCCAGTTTGCTTTTGCTCCCATAGGGAATTAGGTGTTCCACGGCACTCATTCTTCATTACATTGTGGGGGAAAAAATACTTCTGTTTATCATCTGTATTGAGGTCTGCACAAATACTGGTTTGTACTGGGAAGAAACTAAATTAATCTTGATTCTTAGGAAGAATGTAAAAAGCTGGGTGTCAGTTTGAGGACTTAAGTGGCCTAAACTTAACTTCTAGTAACACTTTTCTTCTTGGAACTTTTTCTTGGTGAGGTTTTGTTCGAGTCATAATTCCTTAGTAATTCAAAGGATGTTGTAGGTCAAGGTAAATGTGTAGTAGCAGCATGGCATGTAGAAAAATTGCATAAACTGATCTCCATTGTGTGGTTGTAGTGTGTAATAGTGTTTCCTTTTATGCACACTAACTTCATGTTTTTAGTAATTTGTATAAAATTCTTGTGACTAACGTTTAGAGCACTGTAATAGTGCTCACAGAAGCCATTTAGGAACAAGATGTTAACTTTCTAAAATTGGGAACCTCCTGAGGCCTGCATTCCAAGTAATTTACTTTAAAACTTTTTTTATGTGTGCTTTCTTTTGATTGCAAATTGTATGTTAGGGAGGATATCTGACTGATGTTTACCACTAATACAATTTTTGCTTGCAGATAGTTTCAGAATTAGTTTGGAATTAAATTATCGTTTGATTATATGCAAAAAGCATATGTTATTTAAATTTTTGAACCTAAGGAACAGATTAAAACCAATATGTTCCAAATGTTCTAGCTGCGAGGACTTGCTTTTATCAAATTGTGTCCAAGTCAAACTCGTTTGTGTAAAATCTCTCTTTGTTGGAGTCTATTGGAAATGTGAAATTTCCAATAGACTTCTCAATTTTCTGTCTGCAACAGATACCGCAGTACCATAGTTCCTTCCAGTGAGCGTGTCAAGCATGTCATGAACAAGTTGTGCTTCTAGGGAAACTTGCTGTTGATAGCAGTTGCTGGACTAGCAAACTCAACTCGATTAAGGCAAGGTGTGATAGTCAATAAAATGACAGTAGATTGTGTTAGGGTCTCTAAACATTCTTAATCACAAGTGCACCTTGCGGCGTCACTGCTCTGTAGCATCTATGACTTACTTTTGTACTATGCTTTATTAATTTTGTAAGTGTATATAAGATGTAATTGCATTTGGGTGATTTGTTTGTTTCGATATCAAGGCATGGTTTAGAGGTGTAAGGGAATAGTTAAACTGCCCCCCCCCCCCCCGATTAATAAGATTTCTATTATCTCAGTTTTGCTTGGTGCTCTGGTAGGAGAGAGGTAAAAAATTCCTGAAAGTGCAGCATCAACCTGCATTCTTGTGGTTCAATTTTTGTCATAGTTCTTGAATAGTCACAGGATTCTTGGTAAAACTGATCACAGCTTCCTTTTATGGGCTTTACTATATTTTTTGTTAGTTTTTCTTCTTTTTAGAACTATTTTTTAAGTATTTACTGTTGACTTTGCTTGGAGCGGGAGACTGAACTAGGTAACTTCCTGGGGTCCCTTCCAACCTGAATTGTTCAATGGTTTGAAGCATGCAGTGGCTGTGGTAAGAAAAAAATGTCATTAGTACAAAAGTAACAAGAACAAAAAGCATGTGACACACAGCAGCTAGTGTAAGGAAAGACAGCATTTATCCTTTTGGTGGTATTAGTGCTACTGCTTCATTTAGCAGCTCTCTTGACCACCTCAAGTACGTTTCTGAACATATTTGTTAATGACGTACAGTTTAGACAACTTGCACCTACAGTCTTGAGCCAAACAAGCATCTGGCTTAAGATTCAGTGCCCTTTAGATTGTTTCACTCCCTAAATATCCTCACTCACCTGCAGTAGTGACTTTTGAAATAGTTACGTTCAAGCAGCTGGACATCCTCAGCCTTCAAATGCTGTAAATGAATGTATATAGCATCTATCCGGTTTTCCCTGCCCTCGTTTTTCTTGACCTTGTAGCTGGCTGGGACACCCATATATTACTGACCCTGCCAATCAGAAACAAAAGAAGGAGTTTCAGTATCTTTTGCTTCAGTTCTGAAGCATATAATTTCCAGAGTAATATGATGAGTTATCTGTATCATTGTGTTCCCCAAAACTGGTCGTCTCTTGTTTTACACCATTCTCTGTAGACTGTATTTTAAGACTCTTCAACAATTAAGTCCTCAAGAGACTTCGCTTTGCATATGAACTTGCTAAGAAAGTCTTGTTTGTCTAAAACTAGTAGTCCACAGTTCAAGAAGCTATCATGTTAAAGGATTACATGGTTTACTCATATCAACATTTGAATAGCTGTATGCTGATGATTTCCTCGCAAGTAGAGTGTTGGTAATGCTACTGTTAATACTTGAACTGCTTGCATGACAGCAAATCAGTGTCGTATTGTGAATGCCAGTATATGGTATAAATTCTTATTATCAAAACAATCTTGATTTGAGTCATCACTTGAGTATCTAGAGCTGTGTTCTGTATCAGCTTCTCTAGACAGGTGAGCTGCACAACCTCTTTTTAAACAGTCAGCGCAGAGAAAGGCTGTATGTCTTGGCACTGACTTGCCAGATGATCCGATATAGTGTACCTGTGTGATGCAGTCAAGGTGCCAATGTATTACACAGATGTCCTTTGCGTACATCTGAACCGTCCCCAGGAAGGTAGCCAGGATTGTGTTGCTCCTGTTAGAGTAATTCGTCACGCTTGTGGCCTTCGCGTGACTCCAATAACAGGCAGACCACTGGGAGCCAGCTGTGGACTAGATGAACTGTCCCGGAGTCTACGTGCAGTTTGCTGACCATGTGTTTAGCACCCTGGTTTGGACTACTGATTTAACATATTTGAAAGCATGATGTTATCTTAAAACTTGATTGCTCTATCAAAATGAACACAAAAAAAATTTGGGATAATTCTTGGATTCTATTAGCAATCTGGTTTTACAATTCAGTTTTAAGAATTTTGGGATTTCTCTCCTGGTTTGTGATGAGATACACGCAAGCAAGAGAAGCAGCAGATTGTATGAAGCTAAGATAGAAAGATGGTTTTATTTTGTTGGGGTTTTTTTTATTATGAAGGAATAAAGCAGTCAAAATTTAATCAGTGAAACTTATGACTGTTTTGAAGAGGTCTATATGAAAATGACACGGAATTTCAGTACAAAAGTTCGTTTAGGACAGGTGATGCAATATTAAAAATGTGTTCTCCAGAACAGTCTGAGAATTTATGTGTAAATTTTACGCCTTTATGTGTAAATGTTAAGGTCCTGAGCTTAACCTACTAAAAATCCATGGGGTGCTTAGGTTTGTTTTTGTTTTGGGTTGGTTTTTTGGTTTTGTTTGTTTGTTTGTTTTAATTCCTATTCCTACTGGGTTATGAAAGATCTTTGTTAGAGTGGAATCCTTAACTGTTCTAATATAAAGCTTGATTTCTTGACTATCTGTCTCAAAAATCAAGTTATCAACTGAGCACAAATACTTAGCCTTAAGGAAGAGGGTTTTTCATTATATTCCCTGAAAATCCCCATAAGCTTTCTTAGACTGAGTTGTGAAGAAGAATGTCTGCTTTAGATAAGATAAACTTAAGGTGTGTCCTCAGTGGGGAAGGAAGAAGGTGGGTCCTTTACTAAGTTAACATGTGGTAAAATCCTATGAATATAAAGCAAGTGCTAATTTTTTGGTGGGTTTTACAAAGTCATGTTAAAACTATTAAAGCTGCTCTTACAGTGATGCATTTTAAAAACTGGGCATACATCTGTGTGTCCACTGGTGAAGCTAGGGCATAGGCTATGAAGCAGGGCAGAGACAAGAAGAAAATCATTTTGGGTTTAAGTTAACTTTCAAAACAACAGCCTTAATTACTGTGAACTCCTGAAAATCTTTTCTTTCTGTATATTTTAAAATATTGAATGTGAAATACTTTGTTTAGCTCTAGCATTATTTGTGCTTAAAGTAATTTTTTGTGGGTTTTTTTGTTAACTAAGAATCTCCTGGGTTTTTTATCGTGTTTCTCATGCTCTGTGTGTTTGACTTGGACCTTTATTTTTTACTCTGGTGTAATTCCCTTAATGCTTTTGTTTCAAAAAAGAAGGGAGGGGCCCCCAAACAACTGTTATATAATTCATTAAAACTGTTGAGACTATATGGCTATTGTGTAAATATGTACTGAACTCGGGTATTCAAGTCACACATACGAAAAGGTGATGGGAATCCTAGGGTGGGTGTTGTGCATTTCTTCAGCCTTCCAGGAATTCCTGTGAAGGAGCTTGATGCCTGTATTGGAGGAGCAACAACAAACTCGCTATACAGACCATCTAAGTTTTGTAGATAAGACACTTCTTTCCAACTGAATTTACCTTTTTTTTACTCTCTCCCTATGTTCTGTTGTGCAAACAGTTTCATTAACCCCATAGTCTACCTCAGTTGCCAGGTGCCAGTACTGTCAGCTGTGAGTGCTGCCATCCACAGCAACAAATGGCGGCCTCTCATCGGTTCTGTGATGGCACTTGCGTTGTGGCTCAGGTAGCTGCTGCTGAGGAGTTACCAGTTAACCACTGAACAGTATCTGCTCACGTGGAGACATCGCTCAGCTTATTCTGTGCATCTGGTAAATACTGCAGTTTACGTAAAGATGGAAGTTGTCATTACTGCTTAGCACTTCAGTTTGACTTTAATACTGTATTTTAACTGCAGTTCTTCTAATATTGATCCCAGTTGACCAGCTATACCTGTTCTATATATGAAAATGTTGTTTCATTCTAATACAAATTTAATTCTAAAGCAATTTTCTATTGTTTCTGTACAAGCATTCTAAACTGTTAATGCTGTGAAGTTCCTGGCTTATACTGTTCTAAAACAATATTTTCAGAGGTTGAGTGGTAACTTTTAATTCGTTCTATCTGTGCTGCTTTGGTTATTGTACAACAAAAATGCATGGAAGTACAAAACTTGATGTCATACGCAACAAACTGATCAGCTGTAGCAGAATGCTGTGTGAATGAAATACGCAGAGTGGATTCTTGCAGTATTTCTTCAGGGCATTAGCTGTATTTTAAAGAGACCAATCATCATGTTTTAAATGTTGTGCAATTTTGGACTCTTTATTGGGAGCATGCGTACTCCTCCAGTGAATTTTATATTAAAAAAGAAAAATAATTTTTACCTTGTTCAGAAAAGACTCTGAATTGCATAACGTTCTTGTCTGATGGTCTACCAGTAGATAAATGCAGCATGTGTATCCATTTTTGCCTTTGGCATTGACAACAAAGATATTCCAAAAAATGTCCTAGGGCTCTGATGTTCAAGAGGACTAAAGATAAACCGCTCACCTTGTGTAACACAGTGAATGAGGTTGCAACAACAGTTCTTCTGGCATCCTGGCCTGTATCAAGAACAGCGTGGCCAGCAGGACCAGGGAGGTGATAGTGCCCCTGTACTCGGCACTGGTGAGGCCGCACCTCGAATCCTGTGTTCAGTTTTGGGCCCCTCACTCCAAGAAGGACATTGAGGTGCTGGAGCGTGTCCAGAGAAGGGCAACGAAGCTGGTGAAGGGTCTGGAGCACAAGCCTTATGAGGAGCGGCTGAGGGAGCTGGGGTTGTTTAGTCTGGAGAAGAGGAGGCTGAGGGGAGACCTTATTGCTCTCTACAGCTGCCTGAAAGGGGGTTGCAGCGAGGTGGGGGTCGGTCTCTTCTCCCAAGTAACAAGCGATAGGATGAGAGGAAACGGCCTCAAGCTGCGCCAGGGGAAGGTTAGGTTGGATATTAGGAAAAACTTCTTCACTGAGAGGGTGGTCAAGCATTGGAACAGGCTGCCCAGGGAGGTGGTTGAGTCTCCATCCCTGGAGGTATTTAAAGGACGGATAGACGTGGTGCTTGAAGTCATGGTATAGTGATGGACTTGGCAGTGCTAGGTTAACGGTTGGACTCGATGGTCTTAAGGGTCTTTTCCAACCTTAATGATTCTGTGATTCTTGACTGATGGTTTGAGGAGAGAGGGAGTATGGAGGATGCTATGTAAAATCTAATTGTTGTTTATCGTGTGTAAATCCAAGAATTTGAGGCATTACTTAAAGATTTGGCATCATTTAAGACATGTTCTGACTTTAAAACCAGATTTCATACAAACTACATTTTTAATCCCTCTCATATGACAAGATTTCTATCTGAATGATTTTCACAGATGAGGATCTAGAATTTTCAAGCTGAACTGGAAATAAGTTACAGATTTTTCTGTTTACTTTGCTGTCGGTGATGTTTTTACAATAACGGTAAACTATGTTAACCATAAATGTTAGTTACGTTCCTGACTTCCAGAAAACACAAAATGAAAAACTTTGCATATCTACTTCAATGTTTTGGAGAGATCAGGATAAGTTAAAGGACCACTTAGAACCTTTCTCAGTTTCTCTCATCTTAAAGGTATTTTGTTACAGTGACTGTCTTTATCTCATGGGCAAAATAAGCAAGGTTACTTCAGTTCACTGGATTTGTCCAAACATTTTGCCACAGGGACAGTGCAGAGTTTGGACTTCTTCTCGTGTCCTAGACCACTATTGAGTCCTAGGTAGTAAGCCTATCTCAACTAGATTCAGAATTGTCATCATCCAAAGATTCCCTAGGAATTTCAGAACCGAAACTTCAAGGTGAATGTGTTTCCTTGAATTATTGAGATTGCCTTTTTGTCCTCTCTGCCATGGCACTAGTAGTGCTCTTCCACCCAGCCGATACGTTGCTTGAGAGTGCTGATCCACTCAAAAGCTGGTAGGTTTTTTGCTAGTTCAGTTTTCGGTCAGACCAGCTCCCTTTGTGGAGCTTCAATAACTACACGTGCACTAGGGCTGACACAACAGAAGAGATGATGAAGAGCAAAATGCACCCTTCTTTTCAGGTGATTGTCTTAAAGGCATACTTCAGGCAAGCTGTTCAGTTCCACACAGAGCAAATGATAAATCTGACCCTTTAAAGTCAGACTTTTCTCATGTAGATTTGTTTGCAGTGTACCAGTGCCTCAAATAACCTGACATAACCTCAAATTGTTTATCAGAAGTAAACAATTACTGAGGGGGTGTTTATTTTTATCACTTAATTTCAAAAAGAACAGGCTTTAAGATTCTTTATTTTTTACTTGGTTTCTTTACAATGACCTTTTTTAGAGAGCGGTTTATATTCCTTTTCTGCTTTGAAGGAACAGTGTATGTTTCATGTAACTCACTGTCCCCTTTCAAAGCATGTCTGCCACTTGTGTACCAAAGTGACCAGAATTTAGTAAGTGGCTGTGGTCATAACTGAATATCTGTTGCCCCTTGATTGTGTGGCATTAGTACTGTTTAGGATCCATACACAAACTGTCTTATTGATTCTCTTGTGTGCTAGACTTGTACAAAATTTAACAGATGGACCTTTTTAGGTTAAAAATTTCCTATCTCCTCTCTGTTATTTGTGAAGAAACTTTTTTCTTGTCTGTATGCCTGCTGTATTACAGACCAGAAAGTAAAAACTGAGTTTATTGTGAATGCTGTTGATTGACAATATATTTCCAAAAAATTAAACTAGTCTTCAACCACTTGTAGAGCTTCTGTTTCAAGGCAAATGCATAAATACTGTCATTTAATATGTTTTTCATTATGGACAAACTTCAGGAGTGAAAAGCTTGTTGACGTGATCTTGTAATGAAAATATTTTTGCATCCCAACCATAGCGTGTGTGAAATAACCAACAATCTTCTCATGTGTTACAAAACGGAGGCTTTAGGTTCATAACTAGATTCTGCGCCACCTGCTTACCACACTCATAAATGGGCTGATTTGAGTCTTTTCCAGCTCTCAAATGGGAGTAACATATCATTTCTTACAAGGAATCTCAAGGTATTCTCTTCTTATGCTTGTACTTACTGTATTAAATCATTCTCTTAAAGTTTTTCCTCCTGTGGTTTTGAGGCACTGGAGCGCAGATCATACGTGAAATAACCGAGGAGTGCAGGGAACCTGGCTCAGAGCAGTTTCCTCCCCTGTGCTGCTGTGCCCCCTCCGCTGCTGCTGGTCACTGTGGTGCGCTGTGACCCACATTCGCCCTGCCTGCCAGCTTTGTCCTCTGGCCCTCTTCCAGCTTTTGCAGCGCTGCTCCAGTTTAGAGAAGTCTGCAGCAAATACGCAAACGGCATGGAAGCCAAGAGGCTTAGAATCAGGTCCTTCTCTGTATGTTTTTGTTCTTTTGAGGGGATTTGTTTCATCTTCAGGTCCTGTCACGTGTATAGAGCAAGTTATGCTAGAAGATCTCTGTTTTTATAATGGGATCGAAGGAGAGCTGCAGTACAGCTAAATAGAGGGTATGAATTTGGTATGTGGCTGAAAAAATAAGATAATGAACTTGTTTCAAAGAATTCTGAAGTTGAATTCATACCAAGAGAAAACTAAATAGGTTAAGGTTTTAGGGATAATTATAGAAGCCCCCTTGATCATGTGGAATAATGTCCCGAAACATCAAGTGGTGTAATTGTTAATTGGAACGTATCAATCTTAGTAGGCTTAATAATTAGCTATACCTCAGTATATAGTTTAGTGGCATGGTTTAGTGCCTGAGAAGGTTGAATGATCTATCAAAAAACCATACTTCTGGCTTTGATATGCACATGACTGGTGAGATTGCCCTCCCAGTAACGTGACTGTATTATGGTGGACTGGCAAACTTACCAGGCGTGTGAATGAGTTTATCATCTCTTGACCCTAATAACTACAGAAGATCTTAAGAATTTATTCTTAATAGCTTGTTTCAATTTTCTACTCAATGCTTATGTGAAACTGAGGCATGATAGCATTGTAGGTATGCCTGTAAGCTGAAGCTGGCAGAACCTTTCCGTGCAGTTGTGGCACCACATGCGCATTGTTTCTTTGGATACAGTGGAACTGGTTTGACATTTTTAAACACCAGTTAGATACTAACACTTAAAATAGCCAGCATGCCCAAAAAGGATGGGCAGGTAAAATACTATGTACAGAAAAATTACTTCCTTTTACAACTTGCTTTAAGTATATCTTTCCATTGGGGGGGGGGGGGGGGGTGTGGAAATTGAACTGGTTTTAGAACTGGTGTATTATTTTCACAACTTTTAGGCAGTGTTCTTTAGAAGTATTTGTGCTTGGAGGTTATATTTAGTACTGGTTGGGGGGGGTGGCTTTTTTAAATATGCTGCTTGTAATAGAGTTGAGAGATGGTCTTTTATGCCTAAGTGTGGAAATTGGTTACATCAGTGTATTTTAAAAGGTGAACTTTTTTCTGTGCAGGTGCACCTGTCGAGACTTCTCTAGAGGAGCAGACGGCCTCTTGTGAAGGTAATTGTTTTTGTGTTCTGATGGTACTCAACGCAGCTCCATTAAACATGATTTTTAAAAAATTATTGCAAAGAATCTCCTTTTTAAAAATCTCTGTGAACCTTTTCCAATCTGCATTCTCTTTATCCTCATACTACTATTGTAAGGCAGTGTGGTTATCTGTGGTTATTTACAATTTTATAGTCAGTCGAGCAAGGCACATAAAGACCAAGTGGTTTATTGAAGGTCATAAAGCTTGCATGAAGCAGAATTTTTTAAATTGAATCTGTATCTTAAATAGCATTGGCAAATGCCCAAACATCTGAACTATCCTTTTATTAATTTAGTCACCCCGTTTGTTCTTGATGCTATCATGGTAAATATATGTCCTTAATGATTCCTTTTTTCCTTTTTTTTTTTCCACCCTAGGTTCAAATGCTGCTGTTAATATGGAAATTTCAGAATCTGTTGGTAAGATGAGAATTGCTCCATTTCACTATGGTAGTACTATAAAATGCTACGATAGTGCTTTTGCTGAATCATTGCAAACAAAATTGAAGGATACTTTATTGAGCCTTTGCATTTTTGGTCCTTATTAATTTTCATTGTGTCTTTATACCTAGATTAAGAAAGAGGTAATCAAACACTAATATGCATTGACAGGTGCAATTGGATTACTTGGACACTGAAAAAGCATTAGTGCTTTATTAAAAATAATTCCATATTACAGAATTGTCCCATTAATATGTGTGAAATGGTGATTACCAAAAAAAAAAAAGTTAAAGTGATCAGTAATATGAGCAACGAGAACATGGAAATTGTATTTTTCTCCTTGTATTTGTATGGCTTTTGAGAGAACTTAAACCATTATCCCTCTCTTTTTCTTTCTAAACATATGGTAGTGTGTGTTTGTCTGTGGATTCAGACCGGCATGATGATCTGAGTGGATCTTCAGATTTGTTTTTTCCTTGTAAAATTGTTGCACTGATAAATCAGAAGTCTGTTAATCCCTGTGAATCATAGTTTTCTGATGTCAGCACACAAGCTAGTTTGAAAGCTCACGGTAATAATCGTTTCAGAAACAAGCAGCAGTTGCCCATTTTTATATAGGAAGACATTAATAGACTGGATAGCTGAAGTCTTTTGATTGCATCTTTGGGGCAGGGGCTTTTCTCCATAGTCATTGGTTTGAATTTCATTACCTATTTGAATATATCTAACTGGTTAATTTTTAGTGGAAAATGGAGAGACAGAAATGTCCCCGGAAGAGTCATGGGACCACAAAGAAGAAAGAAGTGAAGCAGAGCTAGGAGGTGGTCCCACAGGGGATGCAGGGCCTTCTGAAGAAAGCGCTCAGGAAATGATGGAAGAGGAGGAGGAAATACCAAAACCGAAATCTGTTGTAGCACCACCAGGTGCTCCTAAAAAAGAGCACGTAAATGTAGTATTCATTGGGCACGTAGGTAAGTTGTAAGTGAATTTGAAGTAATTGGATCTTTGTGTTGTGTATCATCTAGAACTCAGAGGACTAGAAATTAATCCTGCTCTTTGTAGGGATGTATGTATTCACCCTGTCTTGAGGTTAATAGGAGCATTCATTCTAATGAAGCTGCTCTGGAATTAAAAAACTTAAAGAAGGTCTTTCAGGGGTAGAGTGCCAAGGCTAGAGTGCCTGTGTTCTCTTAGACACAACAGTGTCTGTGTTCATGATTTCTCATGCTCTATTGAGTGCTTAAGTGACATACCTGTGTTTATGATCCAAAGGACAAAATCAGAAAGCAGTGCTCCTTTTCTGCTTGTTTTAAATATTTTTCAGAGGGTTCTTATTAATTGCTATTAAATTAAAAAATTATTATTCAAAATATTAACAGTTGTAGAGCTATAAACAATAAATGAACATAATTCAGGGTTAAAAGAACAATTTATAGCAAAATGTCCTGGTTGAATTGTTTCAACAAGCTTCAGAAAAATCTTAAGTGGTGTCAAAAGTACAGAAGAATTATTGAATCACGAGTTTTACAGTACATTCTCTATTTTCATTTGTATAGTCTCTTATCACCTTATCACACAAAGTAAAGAGGCAGTGGGCAGAGGTACATCCCAATATTGAAGAGCAGCCTACAGAAGTTAGGGACAAGGGAGAAAGGAAGCAGGGAAAGGGCTTTTGCAAGAGCTTCCCACACTCTTAACCCACGCTTTTGCTGGATCACTGCTGCTTGAGGCTTTTTTTGTTATGGATAATGCCAAGTTTATATGTTTGAAAAGAGAATTTTCAAAATTCAGTGTAATTGAATTGACAATGAATTATTGTGGAAACAAGGGGAAGCTGAGAGATGCTTCAAAAAACTTAGATTACAATTAAAAAATATATCTTTGTAAATGAATTAGATTACCTTGTTCATAACTGTTTTCTTCTTTTTCTAGGACTTTCTTTTAAATTGTGAATGACTTAATTATTTTCTTCTTTTTAGATGCTGGCAAGTCAACTATTGGAGGACAAATAATGTAAGGAAAATCTTAAATAAAATTTAGATTTGCTGTTCTTTTTTGTGAATTGAAAATACATTAAATAAAATGAGTAATATTTTCTTTATGGCTTTAATTAGCATAGATTAATATTTTTATAATAAAATGTTACTCTCCCTGTCAATTTAGTTACTTACTGTCTTTGGAATTTCTTAATTCCAGCAGATCTAATCTTACTGCTAGAGGAGTTTCACTTACTTAATGGAAACAACTATGCAAAAGCATACATTATTAAATTAAAAAAACTGAATCCCGTTCTTGGAACAGGACTCTCTTTCTTCATCATTTAAAAGTGCTGTTTGAAATGGCTTTATTCCTTTTATTGAACTTTGTCCTTTTTGTGAAGATTAAAAAAAAAATTTGAATATCCTTATTCCCTGGTGCTAACATTGTCAGGCATAATTGGATTTCAAAATGTGAAATTATAATAGTTAATCTCTTAAGTCTATTTTGGAAACAGTATCTAGAGACTGCAGTATTTTTTATGAGACAAAAGTAAATAAGTGCAGCTAGATCTTACAGTTTGTAAAAAAAAAAAAAAAAAAAAAACAAACAAAACAAGAAATAGTAAGTAGTGCATGAAGAAATAAATGCTATCCTGCTGATGCAAAGTATTTCTATGATTTTAAAATAATATTCTCAGCAAAAGTGGGAGGTCTTTGTCTTGGCATTTTCATCTTGTTTTGTTTTGACCAAACTGGAATGTTGAAATTGTCATGCTACGTTTAACCTTGTAGTTCATACTAGAGCAAATTAGCATTTTATTATCTGATGTGTCTGAGTATTCTCCTTGTACAAGGAGATGCCTGTTCTTATCACTCCCACCTAAAGCTTTTTGTGGTCTTTCATTTTTGCAGACTATCCCTTTGTTGTAAGGGGGGAAAAATTGGGTGCTTGTATCAACTTCGTCATTAACCCTTTATTTGCTGTTGTTATTAATTTTCCTTATAAACTAAGTAGATTACTGTTATTAGAAGATCAGGTAGAAATATCTGAGGGAAAAACATGGAAGTTTTAATATAATAAAACTGTACACTATTTGCTTTTTTTCATAACTGAAAGATATCTCTTAAAATATCAGTTTCCTTGTTCTAACTAAAAAGAATGAAACCAAATATATTTTTCTTTACATTTCAGAAATGGGGGGAGAGGGTTGTGAAAAATTGTCCTATCACAATTTTTATTTAATTTTGAAATATTGAGTTAGTCTCAGAAACGGACTTAACAGATGTAGTTGCTTTTCAAAACTTGCCTCTGCAGAACCTTTTACAATTAGGCTTAAGAAAAAGACATTCCTCATATTTCTGCTAAAGTGGTACTGGTGTACTTTTACATATCAGATAATGGTGTGGCTTTTTGTGGAGAAAAAATTCCACTGCTGCTCGCATCAGGCTGTTCCAGTTTTTCAAAATAATCTGTAGGGATTGTATAACTATTTAACTATTTTTCTCCTTATGTAAAATTGCCCTTTTCCCCCCCCCCCCCCCCCTTCTTAGGTATTTGACAGGAATGGTTGACAAAAGAACACTTGAAAAATATGAAAGAGAAGCTAAAGAAAAAAACAGAGAAACATGGTATGAATTTACTGAAGATAATTGCGTGCTTTTCTCTTTGCACTGTGGTGAAAATGGGAAACTGTTTTTACTCTCTGTCCCTGTAGCACTGGCTTCCTGCTGGAATGGGTTTCGGCGGGGGCGGGGGGGGAGGAATCTCTTGTTTTCCTCCAGTACTTCTTTAAGTAAAACTATACGAAACAGTGTGATTCACATTGAAACAGGTTTTGCTGCTCCAATGCTTTGGTAAACCTAGGTAGTAAAAAGGAATACAAGGCAGACACTTTTCTCAGGCAGCTCTTGGGGTCATTCTATCTGTATGTCTTTCACCTGTAAACAGCAGAGACATTTAAGGGACAGAGATTAAAGCTGTCAGTTTGGCAGACATGAGGAGAGAGCGAGTGAATAGTTTTGGCTGTCACCTTATATCTCATTTTTATACAAGTAAAGATAGGGTCCGCAGTTCTTAAGTTTCCTCCAGGCAAGACGATGCTGCTGTCGTGTGTGGATTTTTTGCAGGCCTTTTGTTTGTTTTGGGTTTTGTTGTCTTTTGATTGGTTTTGTGTGTGTGTATACAGCACATATAGCAGCCTGCTTTCTCCTTCAAACAACTCCTGGAAAATGGATTTTC
Organism: Nipponia nippon; assembly: GCF_047370975.1. NCBI lineage: Eukaryota > Metazoa > Chordata > Aves > Pelecaniformes > Threskiornithidae > Nipponia > Nipponia nippon. Next base: position 7,994,270 of record NW_028262369.1, read on the forward strand.
CTTTTGGAAATTGTCCATTTTTGGCTGTGGTAGAGGAAAATAGGGGTTCAAAGGGCTCTGGAAAAGAAGCAGCTGAAGACTTCCTTAGGTGGCGCAGCAATGGAGCCCTCAAGGGGTGGGCATTGACCTGAACTCATTGTATTATGTGTGAGAGAGGGGGATAGAAAGGGTGACATGTGTTCTTTTTATCAAGCAAGCATCATCCCCCTGTTGAGAGTTGACCAGAGTAATAAATATTTCAAGGCCTTCCTGAAAATCCCTGGACAGCTTGAAAAACACATTTCCTCTTCCCCCTCCTCTTTTAGAGAGTGAGTTGCAGAAAGTCTCTTTGAATGCTATATTTTTATTCTTTAAATTATGTCAGATATACAACAGAAAGTATGATGTACCTCTGTGTCATTATCAGGGATCTTGTTAGCTTGCTTTCTATGTTGAGAGTCTTGAAATTTGAGCGGTTTTACTTTGTGATTCAGAAAACACTGTACTGTAGTGCAGCGTTGATATCTCAGTCAGAAATGCATCTTTCCCTAAAAAACCCTATGTGCAAAAAGGACTTCCCATCGAGCTACCACGCGTAAAGTCCTGCTTGCCTCTTGTTAGCTGAGTAAAACCTGACCTTTGGCTTGGCCGAGCTTTTCCAGAAACACAAGCCATGGTGAAGACACATAGGAGCACACATACTGGTACAAACCAAAAGCCATCTGGCACGCTATCTAGACCTTGATCAGTGACAAATAGCTACTGCCTGGGAAAGACTGATTATATATCCGTAATTACCAATGTTTGGTGCTTTTTCCAACTGAGGAACCTCTTGAGCTGCAAAGAACATCTTTGTGTTTAATAGTTGCTGACGCTCCCTCCTTGATCACTGGTCAGCTGAGTTAGCAGTGTCTCTTCAGACATAATCCAGGCAATAGAAAAGCCAAGCTAAAGATCTTTATAAGCTGCTGTTAATGGTGAAAAATATTGGTATGTTATGCCAGTTCAATTTAGTTATTACTACTTTTCTTCTCCTTAGTAAGAGTATTAATTTTTTTCCTCTCCTTTCTATTCACCAATTTTCACAAAACCTAAATCATCTTTTTTTTTTTTTTTTGAAGTTTCAGTTTATCTGTCTAATTTATATCTAATGTGTTTGTCAGTGGCTGATGGGATAAAAGATAATTAGGCAGGGACAACAGCTGATATGATCAAAATATCAAAGATCAGGTGAATAAAGGTGGTGTCTATTTCGTAGCCAACTAATGTTTAATATGTGCAAATAAATGAAAACTAATAATAATAGTTCTCATAATACGAATATGTGCAAATCAGAACTAATTTTTTTGTTAATTATGCTGAGAAAGAGGAATTATTTTGTATTTGATCCAGAGGTGTTTTTCAAACTGAGGCAAAGCTTAAAGTATTTGAGGTCAGATCATACCTGAAGAACTTAGTAATTGAAAATTGGTTTTTAGAGTTGCATCCTTCTAGGTGTGTGAGGGAGAGCTAGCACTGGGCACTACAGCTCACTATATATATACAAAACATTCAATAAAAAGTCACTTGGTCTTGGAAATGCTTAAGTTCAGTAATGCTGAGGTGGTTCAAATAGTTGAGCAGAAAAAAAAGACATTTTATGATGAACAAATCATCATACCTAAATTTAGTAAAAATTAAAACAAAAATAAAATATTTGGATTGTTTCTTTTTTTTAGGTACCTTTCATGGGCTTTAGACACAAACCAAGAAGAACGAGACAAAGGTAAAACAGTAGAAGTGGGTCGTGCCTATTTTGAAACTGAAAAGAAACACTTCACTATTCTAGATGCTCCTGGACATAAGAGCTTTGTTCCAAATATGATTGGTGGGGCTTCTCAAGCTGATCTTGCTGTGCTGGTAAGGACAAATCAGATTCTTTTACTTTGGGTATATGGTGGAATTAAGCTTTTGATTTTTATTTTTTGTTTGCTTGTTTACTCTTTTGGTTAGTTACAGTGAGCAACATTTTAAAATCTTAAGTCTACCAAGTTGAGTGGTTTTTGGAGTAACTTAACAGCCTCATAAAATTGTCCCTAGGTGTCATGTGATTTTTATGTATGTCGGTGCAGAAACTAATGGGTAATATTGAGGATATACCGGTGCGTTTTGAAAGCTTTTACCAGTTTTGACTACCCAAAGTTATTTTTGTATAAGGCAGTATTACCCATTGTGGATTGTTCTGTTGAAGGAATTGTAGAACTTTTATTAATATATGTGTTTTTAATTAGGTTATTTCTGCAAGAAAAGGAGAGTTTGAAACTGGATTTGAGAAAGGTGGGCAAACAAGAGAACACGCCATGTTGGCAAAAACAGCAGGTGTAAAACATTTAATAGTTCTTATTAATAAAATGGATGATCCAACTGTAAACTGGAGTAATGAAAGGTGAGTTTACTATTAAAAAAAAAGAATTAATCTTCATTAAAAGATACTGAAAGAAAATAATTCCTAAGTAATTTTTTTCATCCCATTTTTGCTGAAAGAATAATCCACCAGTCTACCAAAGACAGTGGTTATCAAAGCCGCAGGAAAAACAGAAGCATAGCGCCCAGGACAGTGCCTCTCAACTAAGCTTGAAGTTCTACACTACTTTAAAACATTCACTTTCAACTGTTTTCTGCTGTTTTTCAACTGCATTCTAACATAGTTCAATTGTTGACTTGGAAACTTTATACTGAACCTAAAAGGAAGCAAATCTGTTTTCTGTAGTTTAGCTTGCCAGATTCTTAATTGCTTGGCCACGTTTCTGCTAAATTCCTAGCTTATATTTGGTGAGAACAGCATTACTCTTCTCACCTTACGTGTCCACCCCGTATTATTTGGAGTTGTTCTTTTATGATAAGCTGAATTGAGTAAGCAAATAATATATTAAAGTGGCTTGTGATTACAGTCTGAGGAGGGAGGGAATCTCGCAATGGTACAGGCCAGGTAAAAATAACTAAAAGTCAGTATATAACACTTAAATAACTAACGAAAAGGATTAAGTTATTCTTTTCGGCCTTAATGCTCAAATGTTACTAAAGGGTTTTAATTTTCCTAAAGGTCACAACTTAGGTCTTTTTATGGCTTCTGTCACATCTTTTACCCCTTTAAGCTGGATGCTAAAAAGTGTAACTTAGTCCTTCCCTAGAGATACTTGTGTAATGATGGGATACGGTTTTCTCCTACAGTGTAATAAGAAGAGTTGTCAGAGAACTTGCTGTGCTGTTAAGAATTGTGAAAGTTTTTGTGGACAGCTGTGAGGGACTATGCAACCTCACAGCATCAGCCTAGTTTACTAAGAGAGTAAGGCATGCCCAGTTGTGCTGTCTTGGTCCTGCCCCAACCTTCTGACGTTATTGAATTCAGCTGAAATTGACTGAGGGGGAGAAGTGTAATAGAAATAAATAGCATTAAGTCTTAGGAAAATATGTAGGAGATTGGAGGTGACCAAGCCACTGCTAAGGTGAAAGCCTGCAGTATGGCCTCAGTAGCTGTCTGCTTGGTCTGTCCTGCTATCTTGGCCTGCATCTCTTGCTTAAAAGCAGATATAGCATATGCTGCTGCTTACCCAGCCCAGTAATTGAGGTATATGGAGAAACTTGCTGATGCTTTATGGAGCAGAGGAATGAGGGGGAATGGACAATACCAAGTTGTGCTGGAAGATTGGAGAGAAGATGCAAACAGGCCACTAAGCTGTATTAGGTTTGCTGGCTGCTCAGAGAATAACTGAACTGATGAAAATTAAATGTCTGTTTTTGTTATTTTTTTTTAAAGCACAGTACTATGTTATGCTGGAACAATTGAAACTTATCTTGATCTGCTTGTCATTTTAATAGATATGAGGAATGTAAAGAGAAACTGGTGCCATTTTTGAAGAAAGTTGGCTTCAATCCCAAAAAGGATATTCATTTCATGCCCTGCTCAGGACTGACTGGAGCAAACCTTAAAGAACAGTCAGAATTCTGCCCTTGGTATATGTATGTATCTTAAATTGAACAACTTGGATATTTGCTATATGGCAATAAAAGTAAATGCTACAGTGAAGCTAGGAAGAAGGATAGCGTGGTATATTGTAGCTGTGTTCTAAAGTGCTTGAGGAAATAAAATCAGGGCACCAAGAACATAGCCATGCAACGAGCCAAAGAAAAGCATTTGCTCACTGCAGAAGATTAAAGTTAGCAGACTTTGTAATAGTATTCGCAGTATTCTTTGGATTTGTGAGTTTGAGTGCCGTGCTAGCCCTTGAATTTTCCAGCGATGCTGCAGTTGACACGTTGCTAGAATGAGTAATTGTTTGATGTGAACAGTTTGCTTGAAGCTGTATCATAATTAGTGACAAGCCATGTCTCTTGATGGATGTTACGTTTTCCAGTATTGTTCATGGCAGTTAAAACATATTACTGAAAGTCATGTTTGGACCTAGCTTACAGTTTTGTATTTCCAAAACATTACAAATCTAGCAAGAATCTCAACGGAAAAAATAATTTGTGTAAAATATGCCTGTAACGTAACTTAAAAACTACATGCACTTTCTGGGTATTAACGTGTTGGCTAGGGTAAAGCAGACACTAATGATGGGATGTTATGATAGATTTAACTGTCGTGGAGGTCACTGTTCTTAATGATGACAGAATGAAAATAATTTCTTTTGTTGGACTGCATTTATCCATTCTGAGTAATTTTTAATTAGAAGGGTGCTCACGAAATTGAAACAAATGCCTTCTGTTCTTTTAGTGGATTACCATTTATTCCATACCTGGATAATTTGCCAAACTTCAACCGTTCAGTTGATGGACCAATCAGGCTGCCAATTGTGGATAAATATAAGGTACAAATTAAAATAATAGGATTGAAAGTATAAATGCACCATTCTCAGAAAGCAGTAAAAATGGACTATTTGCTGTATTTTTAGAGGGTATCTTTTTTTTTTCTTTGATATGTTTCCATTTCCAACTGTAGAATAGAGGCGGGGAGGGGAAGTGAATCATTTTGGTATTATATGAGACTCTTAAAATCTGTAATCTTTCATGAGAACAGTTTCCAAAACATTAGGTATAGCAGTGCTGAATAACTTCATGGGTTAAGTAATCATGCTTAGAGTTAAATCATAATTAGAGCAGACTCTTCAGAAAAATGTTTTCAATTTTTACGTAATAACTTCTTTTTGTGAAGGATATGGGCACTGTGGTCCTTGGGAAGCTGGAGTCGGGCTCTATTTGCAAAGGACAACAGCTTGTGATGATGCCAAACAAGGTATGGTAAGGTTTAAATATTAAAAATGTTACTACCCTAAAAAAGAGCTTGATTCTTAAAGGTATTCATTACTGTAAATCAGGAAGTTTTCTATTGCTCAGTTGAACACAACTAAGCTTTCATGTTTCACATGGGTGATGTTTCGGGGGGGTGTGGTGTGTGTGTATAGTTTACTTCCTTAGCATTCAGAACTCGGGTTGTCTCACCTTAGTAAACTCAATTGCTGGGCTACAAATCATCATAGTTTATTTGAACTGTGTCTTATTTTGCATTTGTACAGTTGGCCCACAAAACCTTGCTGCTGTGGGTTAATATTGCTCAAAACTTGCCTTCCTTTTTCCCTTTTTTCTTTTTTTCTTTTTTTCTTTTCCCTTCCCCAAAGGGAAATAGGAAGAAATTTAAAGGATGCAAACAGTACACAGTGTGTTCCAGTGAAAGACCTAAAGCTTGCTTTAGTTAAGGATAGGTGGTTTGTGCAGGGAGGTAGCTGTTCCATAATGTAAGACCACTATTTGGAATCATTGTGCTGCCCTGAAGAATGTAAAAATATAAACATGAAGGATGTGAGAGGCAGTGGATGAGAATAGTGTCCTCAACTAATGGTGGTGTTTGTTTCCATTGGGTTCTTACAAAAAGGGCTTGGAAATATTGTTCTTATCTATTCTTGTCATCTTGATTTAAGCTGACACACTTTTTCCAATTCTGTAGGCTCAGCTAGTTTCCTAGAAAATGTCTCAATACTTAAATGTACAGTAAGTCTACAGCTTATTGAAAATTGGTATTTCCTAATCAAAATATGTTAATTAGATTAGTAAACTTCCACGTCACCTTTCTCAAGAGCTGCTGAAAGTTGAAACTAAACTTAGACAGTTTGAGATTATGCTTTTCAGTTTCTAAGGTAATTTAACAGACAGTGGCTTTTATAAAACTGCTTGACACGCATCTGACACTCATGTTATTTTGGGGTTGATTAGGAGAAATTAATAAACTGTAAATGGCTTTAAATGGCTACAGAATTTGTATTCAGTAAATAGCCAGTGCTTTTGATGACACGCTTTTTTTTTTTTATTACTTCGGCAGCTAATGAGGATTGAACTAAAACTTCAGGAAGTCAGAACAATAGACCTCTTTCTGAAACTACTCCTTTTTTAACTTCTCTGCCTTTCCCATATTTATTTTCTGTTGGTATCTGGTATTGTGTGAAGGTACAAAAATCAGAAGAGAGGTTACAACATATAGGAACATTAGGAAATACATTTTGGTCTTTGCTTGGAGAGCATTCATTAATATACACTGGGTATTTTTATCATCATCTCCAGGAAATCTTGTAGAATTTGGAGATTTAGGGTTTCCTGGCTTGCGTTAATATTCAGACTGTTATATTGTGAATGTAACGAGTCTGTACAACAATGTGGCTTTTGCATTCTTCTTAGCTAATATGCATCCATTGTATCTCTCATCTCTTTGTAAGTTTTAAACTCATTTCACTTTGAGAAATAGTGGATATTTTTGAAATTTGTTTTCCATTGAATATCTACTATAGAATTGTATTAAAATATCTTTTATTAAATATGCTATTTTAAATATTAGTAACTCATTGAAATATTTTAAATGTTCTGAAGCTTGCAGAACCAAATATAATTAACTGTAATGGAATTATTTATTGAAATCTTGTTGTATTAAAATGATTTTGTACCAAACTACAATATTCACAATAGAAAACTGCATTTTTGCTTGCTTTAAGCACAACGTGGAAGTTCTTGGAATCCTTTCTGATGATGTAGAAACTGATTCAGTAGCCCCAGGTGAAAATCTAAAGATCAGACTGAAGGGAATTGAAGAGGAAGAGATCCTTCCAGGATTTATTCTCTGTGATCCCAACAACCTGTGTCATTCTGGACGCACGTTTGATGCCCAGGTAGAATAACTAGCATTTAATTGCTGTATAGATGGGTAAAAAGCATTAAAATATTTTGCTTGTGTTTCACCAAGTGTAAACTTCAGTAGTTTGAAGTTTCAGTTCAGATTTCTTATTCACTATCATATCCCTAAATAGACTATAACATCTATACCCAACACTGACATCGTTCATTTGAGTTTTTAAAATATCATTTGTTTTGAATGCAACTTCTCAACAAAGTTTTAGATACCTATAATTGTGAAAGCAAGATCTTGTCAGGCCAATTCTTCAATTTTGTACTTTCATATTATAAGCGACTAAGTTGCTTATAAGTTTTGTTTCTTTCACAAAAACTAGTAGTGTGTGTTTTGTTCAACTATACATTTTAATATAGTTCTGTATTTAGTTATTCTCTGGTCTTTTATAATTGAAATGAGGAAAAATGCACTTATTTTTTAATTGTTTTACAGATAGTGATAATTGAGCACAAATCCATTATCTGCCCAGGTTATAATGCTGTGCTGCACATCCACACCTGTATTGAAGAAGTCGAGATAACAGTAAGTGTCCTTTTAAGTTGTGATGTGAATATAGACAATCCACTTGTCCCTGGGGTGAGGAGTTCTGTCATGACATACATCTGTAGAGCAACTAATGCAACAAAGCTCCAGCCTTGAATGGAATCTTTGGTCAGTACCGTAACACAGCCAAAAGCGGCTGTAACTGTTAGCATAAGCCTTCTGAAAAGTGTGGCAAGTCGTGATTGAGTCTCTTATGCAGTAAATCTTAGAAGGTTTTTTTATTTATTTATTTCTAAGTATTTTCTTTCTTAGACCAGTTTTGTTCGTAAAGAAAAAATAACCCTTATTTTAGCACTCACAGCTATTTTTTTTTTCTTCTTATACAGGCCTTAATCTGCTTGGTAGACAAAAAAACAGGAGAAAAAAGTAAGACACGGCCCCGTTTTGTGAAACAAGATCAAGTATGCATTGCCCGTTTAAGGACAGCAGGAACTATCTGCCTTGAGACATTCAAAGATTTCCCTCAGATGGGTCGCTTTACCTTAAGAGATGAGGGTAAGACTGCTTGATCAACAGTTACTAACTGCTGCAAAAATACAGTTATTTGAAATAGGAGATCATGCATGGCAATGAGGTATTAAAATGCTGTTATCTAGTGGAAATCACTAACTGGGTAACAATGGAAAAGTAAATCTAAGCAAATTGTTATCATTGTGCAGAGTTCTTGCTAGTAACAAAAAGCGTGTTTTATTTAGAGGAATAACGAACAGAAATATGCACTGTGAAACAAAAGGTTGAATTTGAAAAATTACCAGCACTGTTTTCTTAATGCATCCTGGAATGTCCACCTACAATGTGAATACCACAGTTTCTCTGTTTAAAGTTAGAAAAGATAAGAGGGGGTTGTATGCTGGGCTTTAACTCATGCTCACCCTTGTAAAACTCGTAGATTTCTGGGACGTATTTAAAATAAATTATCTTTAAAAGCAGTGAACAGATCTGGTAGAACGATTCTGCCTTGCCTTCTCCTTAGATGAATATAGAGCAGGCTTTCCACAAACCACATTGTATTCTTTACTGTGAGAATAGCAGCTTTACTATTTTATTGTGCTTTTAAAATACACTGGTGCCTTCATTCTACAATACAACAGTTTTTATTCTCTGTATTATTTCTAATACTCTGGAGAGCCTGTATTTTTGGGGAAAGTTTTCATGTTCTTGTTCTTTTCACTATATATGTAACTCTGCTGTTTGTCTCCTTGGCTTAGGTAAGACCATTGCAATTGGAAAAGTTCTGAAACTGGTTCCAGAGAAGGACTAAGCATTTTTCTCAATGACCCCCGCACAATACTGTGAGGAGAATCGACTCTGCAAAAGCCTACTTCACACCGCCTTCTTATTTTCTGCCCATTGATAAATTCCCCATATTTTGCAAAGACAAATTTCACAGCAAAGGTCCACATTATGTCAGCTTTCTCATATTGAGAGCTCTGCTATGCCACTGTTGAATTTTCCCAAAATAATTTTTTTTTCTCCCAAATTCTGCTTCCTTGGAAAGATTCGGCAATAGCTTTGTAAGTGATGTGGACATAATTGCCTATAATTATGAAAAACTAAAGGATTTTTAATGTTTAATTTCCCCCAGCATATATATTAAGACCTCTTTTTCCAGGCAGATCATTCAGAGTGTGCGAGTGTGTGTGCACATGTTACAAAGATGACTACCATGTTAATAAACTATTCAATTTGAAATCTTTTTCGGTATTTGAATTGCTTTTGAATAATGTTTTTTATCCGGATGTAACGCAGTTGCATTAGCTTTTTAACTTGCCAGTAACCTAGATATTTGGTTACTTGGACTTTTCTAAACTCCTCAGCCTCCCCACACACACAGTTTTAAATGAGGCAATTGGGCACTCAACCAAGTTTGTATTAAAATAATTAGGTTTGCCCCTTCCCTTTGTTGAATGCATTCTTAAAATTGAAAAACATTCATGCAAATGTGGCACCTTCATTAGCTTTACATTTGTTAATATCTTCAGCAAATTTAGGTTGACTTAACATCGTTACTAGACACAGTAAGTCAATTTTGAAGGCTAGAACTACATATTGTGTCTTTATAAAAATTCAGCATTATTAAATTCTTAACTGCAGAAAATGCTAACAACCAGTAAATCAGTGAAACTTGCAAAAATAAGAGAATTTGTGGCAATAGTGCCTATTAGTATTTATAAGAGCTGCATTTTGTGGGAGAACTGGGCCAATTAAAAGTGCCAGTTATATAAGTTACTCAGTTCACCCTGTCTTTAATTTAGAGGGCTGGATAATCCTTGCTGTTTTAAAGATCAGTCTGAACTGAGAGGGAGAAAGACTATTTAAATCCCTAAGAGTTTGCACATACTGAAATATGGGAGGGTCAGAATCAAGCACAGTCTGTAAATTTTTGCATATCAAAAAGCAATGTAAGCTTATGGGGACTAGTGAAGTTTTTCTTGAGAAATTAAAGCAAAACTGGTTCAAAATAAAACTTGCTCAGTACAACTTGAAGGAGCTGCATAATAAAACCCTGTTTAGCTGCACTTTGAAAGGACTGTCTACAATTGCTATCCTGATTCTAACAATTAGGATGAAGGCTAATGGATTTTTTTTTTTTTTCATTTCCCAGAGTATTAGTAGTAAGTATTAAAAGGTATCTTGAGAGCTTCTTCAGAATGTCTTAAAACCAAACATTTTCAGTTGTACAATTGTGGTGAGCCCATCTCCTCCCCCAAAAGTTTACAGTCTAGTGGCTGTATCTGAATTCACAGATAACTCAAAACTGAAACAGATTTACCTTTTTGGTTTTTTTGTTTTGTTTTGTTTGTTTCTTTGTAACTGTGGAACTCCCATTCATTTCACTTACAGCTACATTGTATGGACAGAAGAAGTTATTGTCCTTCAGTTTCATATGACTACACTTGTAGCTACCGTAATGCATGGAATTTAAATAAATTTTATTATGTCTGCAAATCTCTGGGCTTTTATTTTTTTGGTAAATCAGAGTTTAAAAGTAACTTCTTTTTTTTCCTACCAAGTGAACAAAACCCACAGTTCCTTGGATCTTAAACTAATGAAGAAATTAAAAGCCAAGGAAACTTACTGTCTTGTTCATATTCTGGATTGACTTAAGATTTCCACATATCTGACTGCTTTCTTGAAGTAAGGATTTGAAATTTGCAAAGACCATTATTGGAGAATACTTACAGTTAGATTCCTAAATTGTTAGAACTTTTAAAACTACTTTTTTTTTTAAAGCATTGAAATGCATCTCAAGACTACATGATGCTCCAGTAGAATTTTTTCCACTTTTAGGTGAACTTAATGAGGGATTCTAAAAAGTCATTATTTTGAGGCTGGACTGAGTATTTATTATTAAATTGAAAAATCATCCGGTGGGTCGAAATACCAGTGGATAGAAAGTCTGAGCATTTCCATTACTCATCCCATCTAGTGCATTTGAGTACCATTTCCATAAATCCAGTCAATGTCACCTTGTCTGTAAAGGAAGAATAAATTATTTTAAATTCATTAACAAAATCTACATTATACGATTAAAGATATTGCTAACCTGTAGGGGGGTTTTATTTGGGTATAAAATACTTGCATTCTATAACAAAATACCTATATGAAAACGTAAGGCATAAATCTGCACAAATTGGCTGCATTTTGGGTAGAAGAGCTGAAAGTACATTATATTTGAATAGCCCTCAGATTACCTCTCAACTCCTTCATTTCATCTCCATTCTACATTTTATAGTCCCATTGTTACTACTATTGAGTATAGCTAAATCTAGATGAAAGACGGAAAAAGATAATGTGGCTTTGTTTGAAATAAATACTATTTGCTGATTCACTGATGTAATAAACTTTTTTAAATGACCATTTTGAATACTTCCTTTTGTGAAAACGTGGTATGCTGCTTTGAAGATGAACAAAATAAAGGAGCTGTGCAACCACAACAGTTGAAAGGAAGGGGGAAAAAAAAAAAAAAAAGGGGAAATAGAAGTTGGATTGAAGCTACAGGAACCCTAGGAGCACTGCCAGTGTAACTGTGCTAGCATATGATACTGGCAGAGGATTCCTGGGTCCTGGCGTGGATGTAACTCATACCAGCAAAACTGTGAGCATCTTTCTGCAGAAATGAGGGATTTGGGGTTTTTTGCCCCCCAGTATAATGGCATTTACAGCAGCCTGTATGTGCCGTGTGGTACTGATGAGGATTCACACCTATTCTCCCTGATTGTTGGCCAAAGTTTGTAGTGTAGATATGGCTTAAGTGTATAGCCATGATGTAACTTATAAAAACATAAATTATAATTCTATAAATTAAGACCTTGTATGTCCTTGAACTGAAAGCCTTGGTATATGTAACAATAATTAAATGTAAAAAAAAAAAATCTGAATGTGCAACAGTACTGATTATTTTGCAACAGGAAAATAATTACTTGTTTCTGCAAGTTACGAGAAGTAAAGCACACTAAATGGAGGAATGGGTACACCAATCAGTTGACTAACATTGCCATCAACTACCTACTTGAAACCATTCCAGCTGCCTTGGTCACCTTTGCAGACAATCAGGAGCTGATACGCAAACATGATGGCACCGGTTTCCTGAGACACTTATTCTGGTAGTAAATTGTATTCTTGAGCAAGAAGCTATTGATGATGGTGTAATAGTGATGTAAGAAAAATGGCTGCTTTAAGGAGGTTTATCCATGGGGATATTTGCTGGTCATAAATTTTATGCCCCTCTACAGATTTTTTTCAGTGGCATAAAAAGCCCAGCGAAAATTGCTCAATGAAGAACCTCTGGTTTAGACTACTTATGGCACCAGTCCATATATTAAAACCAATGTTAATTATGAGAAATGTGTTTTTATAAGTGTTTATTACTGCATATTGCCTAAGAAAAAAAAGATTGTTTCAATGTCCCAAGTATTTGATTCTGTATTACTCTGGCTTTTTGGTTCTTAATGCAGACTGTTTAAATGATGATGTTAAAGCAGATGAAATGTACTCCAGACAAGACTGTTTTCTTCCTGAACTGATACTTAAAGGCTCTTACTTATTCTGCTGTTTTTGTATACACTATAGAGGATTTGGTAAAGAAAAATATACCAGCAAAACCGGAGTTACTACTGAAGATTTTATATTGTGAACCTGTTTCTTGCCTTGTGTTTATTTTAATGCACTATAAACCTGAAAAAATATTTCTTTTCCTCTGAAGAAATGCTAGAGAGGAGTCTAGTCTTAATATAAAATGGAAATTTATGCTAACAAACACAAAATCCATTGTGTGTATATATAACTTTTAATAATACATATCCTTTCATTGGCTTTCCTTCCCAAAAAGTCTCGACTTCCAATGTAAATTGGATTTTTCTACATCTCCCCTCGGTTACATACACCTAAAAAAGTCCACATATTTCTGAATAAGAGTAAGAGATATGACAGACTAACTGTTGGATGAAAAAAGGTACTTGAGGCTGTCTTCCTGGCGTCTGTTAAGCCTATAGAACTGATGACAGGCAACGGATTATAACAAGAAAACTTTGCAGCTTCTGTCACAAAGACAGGTTCCTCTGTTCTGAGAAAGTAGTCTTTGAATAAGTGAATAACTTGCACTGTAAGCATCCATCTATCTGACAGTTAATTAGATTATAGCTAGAGGCTTACACTAGGATTGCAAAGGAACACAATCTAAAGAAAATGAGTGCTTGAACCCCAGACCTAGTGGGGAGATTCTCTTCCAAGATCTCTTCTGTGAGGGACTTCGGCTTTTGGGATGCACACTAAGGGAATAATCTTAAACCTCAAAGACCTGTTTACAGCAGAAACAACTGCTACTTGTACATCCCTTTTGCTAGGAGAAAGTATAAAATTAGGGATGTATAGAAACATCCTCTTAAATAAGTAATGAGGTAGAATGGCATGCAATTATGTCATTTTAAATCTCAGCATTTAAGTAAGCGTGACGAATGGCTTCAGGAAAAATACATACTTTCGTAATCAGACAAAGTTAAATTGAGGGCTACAGCAGAATATGTTTAGTGTACAGCGATAACACTGATGAAAGTAACAAACCTAATTTCCCTTGTAAGAGTAACTATTAATTTGTGAACTTGCTAAATAAAAAGCATACTCTTTATAGTTTATATTCATTGCATGCTGTATTAAGCAGAAATATTTCTTATCCAGAGATTAATTTATTTTTCCAAGACAGCTCTATTAGCTATGTCAAACACCTTCAAGAGAAAATGATCGTACTAAGTCAGTTAAACCACATCTAGTAAAATTTAGTCATGTCAGACTTAAAATGTTGCAGAAAAATGTACTTGGATGAGCCTGATACGTGAAAAATTTGAATGTGAGTCACTAATAATAGTCCCTTTAGTTTTATCCTATTAATGCTTTGCTGACCCAGTACAGTCAGGCTTCAAACATACTGTTCAATCATATCTTACAAGACTAGCCTGGCTTATTTTCAGAGAGATGTCCCAGTCATCTGACTTTTTCTGTTTTGCTTTAACATGTCACAATAATACGTTGATGTTTTATTAAAACATGGCTGCTCTAAAATATGCAAAGCCTATGCAGAGATAGGAGCAAGGCTAATACAATTATCAGATTATAAAACACCACAGCTAGTATCGTATGCATAAGTTCTACCAGTGCTGAGAAGATTTTAGTGAGTCTGCCCTATTTGGCTACTCCGCATGTTCCTAGCCTTTCAGTAACTTCCCTAATCAATACTTCGTGTGACTACACGGCAACAAAGGATAGCTTTTCTTTTTCTTAGCCAGTTTCATTTATTTTGTTCATTTGTACAAATCACACAACAGAAAATTAAAACGTCTATTTTCCAGGATTTTTTTTCACTCTAAGTCTGGGGAAGTCTTGAAGCCATCAACTATTCCACTGTTATTCCATGAACACTACCAGCAGAATGAAAGCATAAATCATTACATAAAGCAGCTTGTGAAGAGACTAGGGTATTTTAATACCTTTCTCTTTGTACTGGCACACTGATAGAGTGATTTTGTTGGAAGACATCTGATGAGAAGGAATAAAGCCGTAACGTGAAAGGCAAAGAGGAGGAAAAAATCTAGAGGAGAAGAGTGAATGACTAAGACTCCTAATTTCATGTGTATTTAACCCCTGGTTATGCATAGCTGCGTTATCCAGGTAGCAGCTTACCTGTGTGATGAATGCAGACAGCACTGTGAGAATGAGGCCAAAACAGTTCCAGGCTAGATTTGATCTCAAAACAATGCACTTATCCAGTGTGGAACTGGATGGAACAAGCATCTCACAATTAAGCTGCTTCCATGTAATCAGTCAATGCATTTCTAAACTGAAATGGAGATGCCGCAGTTCTGCCTTTACTACTCACAGATAAGGAAGAAATGGTTTGGCATGTGATAATCAGTGGTGGTCTCAACTGTAGCGACCGGGAAATAGTGGAGTTCAAGATGCTGAGAGGTGTGTGAGGAAGATGAGTAGCAGAGTACAGCCCCTCGACTTCAGGAGAAAGGCTTTGGTTTATTGAGAGAACCGATAGGCAGGATCCCATGGGAGGCAGCTCTGAAGGGCAAAGGAGCTCAGGAAAACTGGCAGCAGGTCTTTAAGGACAACCTCCTCCAATCACAAAAACAGTCCCTCCTGATACTCAGGAAAACAAGTAGATCTATCAGGAGACTGGCTGGGCTAAAGAGAGAACTTATGACAGTACTCCAGTGCAGAAAGTCAGTAATACAGGAGGTAAAATCAGCGATAGGCTGCAAAGAAGGCATCTAGAAACATTGCTCAGGCACGTAGGGATTGTCTTAGGAGAATAAAAGCTCAGCTACAGTTGAAACGGGCAAGGATGTCAAGGGCAACAAGAAGAGCTTCTACTGCTACAGCAGTAGCAAAGGGCCGAACAAGGACATGTGGGATGGTTGCTGAATGGGGCAAGTGATTTTGGGTCCAGTCGGGCTGCATTCAAGGGTGCTGATAGCTGGCTGAAGTCAGAGCAAGATTGTCATCTTTGAAAGGAAATTGAGGGAGGGCCTCAATGACTGGAGCAAAGCAAATGTTCCCCCACCTTCAGAAAACACTACGAGGCGAATCCGGGAGCCACAGACTAGTCATCCTCACTTGGTCCCTGGGAAAATCATGGAACAAGTCCTCTTGGAATACATTTTTGGGCACATGAAGGAGGTGCTTGGGAGCAAGCAGCATGGATTGACCAACTGCAAATCATCCTGACCAACCTGATTACTTTCTATGACAAAATGACTAGATTTGCAGATGAAGGGAACAGATTGGATGGCATTCACCTCAACTTTAGCACAGCTTTCAACAGCCTCCCACAATCTTCTTGTATCCTCAACATTATGGGCTGGGCAGCTGACCAACTAGATGGCTAACAGCTGGTTGGACAATGGGGCTCTGGGGCAGAGATAGTGGCTTGTACTCTACCTGAAGGCCAATAACAAATGGAGTACTGCTGGGATTTATCCTGGGACACGTTCTATTTAATATCTTTATCAGTGACCTGAAGCATGGGCACATCAAGTTTGCAGATGACATCAAACCTGGGGGCTCGAGCGATTAGGCAACACAAACCTTTTGATATTCGACAAAGGCAAATGCAAATCTGCATTTGGGAAGGAGGAGCCCCTTGCGACAACACTGGGGAACGACGGGCTGGGGAGCAGCGCTGCTGGAAAGGACCTGGGGGACAGCAAGCCAAACATGAGCCCCCTAAACACGTTCTCTGGAAGCCAAGGTGGCCAGCAGCATCTCGGGCTGGACCAATACGGCACCATCAGCAGATCAAGGCGAGTACGACAAAAACTTTTTTCCCCGTGAGGACGCTCAGGCATAGGCACAGGCTGCAGCCTCCCTCCCTGGAGGCTGTGAGGCCCGGACGGGACGCAGCCCTGACCAGCTGCCCTGACCGGGCCTCCGCAGCCACATTACCCCGTCCACCCGTGACCGCCCCCGCGGGCTGGGCGACCCTCCGGGCACAGCCGCTCCGGGCAGGGACGGCCTCCAGCCGCTCGGCGGGGCGGGGGGGGGGCGGAAGGGCCCCGCCGTGCCCCGGAAGGCGGCCTGTGCGCAGGCGCGGCGGCTGCACGTGGCGCCGGCGGAGCCATGGGGAACGGACCGGAGTCTCTGGAGCGCGCCCAGGTACGGCGGGACTGGGCCGGGCCGAGCCGAGCCGAACCGGGCCGGGCCGGGCTTTAACTCCGGCTGCTGCCGCTGTCGTGCCGTTGCAGGTGAAGAAGGCGGTGGAGGCCCTCCTGGCGTTCGCCAGAAGCAAGGCCAAGGGAAAGGCGGTGCTCCTCAACGAGAGCGAGAGCGTCCATCTGCTGGTGACGGTCTGGAAGGTCCCGCGGGTGGCACAGGTCATCAAAATGTAAGGAGTTCACCCTCGGGGGCTGCTTGTGTCCTTCGGGGCACTGGTGGCTCTGAGCTCAGGGGACCTGACTGCCCCGCTGCCTTGTTTCAAGCTCTTCTTTCTCTTAACCCACCGCCGAATCATTAGAAAGACCCCTTCTTCTTTCTTGTGATACCCGAAACCGAATGCGAATTATAAGGTTTCTCTTAAACTGTAGCTGTGCTGTATTGAGAAAGTTTACATCTATTTATCTGGGCTCCAGTTCCTCAAAGACTTGTCTGATGGTGACAAGAGAGGAGAGTGGATGGTCCTCCTCCCCCGGGACCGGTGTGCTGACGGCTACGGGCAGGACAGGTGGATCCAGCGCCGTATCTGACCGCAGCCATGGCGTACGATTGTTTAACTTCTACACTTCTGCGCGCTTTAAAAAAAATATAAGTTCCATTGAGGAGAATCTAGATACATAGATACATAGCTTCCCTGCAGTACCTGTTAAAGGGTAATGGTCTCTCAGTGTAGACCGAGTTCTGGAAAAAACTTCCGTCTCCTCTTAGACCTTCCCTGTCTGTTATGTTCTCGTTGCAGACCGCTGCCCCATGGCATTCGGCCAGAAACAGCTGAGATTTGCCTGTTCACGAAGGATGAACCAAATTTATCAGCAGAACAGACTGAAAATCTTTACAAGAAACTTTTAATCCAGAATGGGATCAGAAGTGTTAGCCAGGTAAGAGAGAGATATGATGGTATAGTGCAGTACTGCCATTTCTTTCCTCTTGTACCAACGAAAAGGCAAAGTAGGTGTTGTTTTCGGCTGTTTAATACTCTAATCTCAATGGTTCTGAGTTAATGATCTCTAGTAAGATTTTTCTGACTATTCAAACTAGTTTTTCTAAACTTCAAAACTTATGCAGAATAATTTCTTCAATTTGAAACAGGATCTTTAGCAATCAGATGGAATTGCTAGATAAATGCTCAATATTTAGTTTGAGTGAGCAACTGGAAAAACTCACAATGCGAAAGAATATTTGAGTTCTCTGCAGCTGGATTGGATTGTTTACGCTACAAACAATAAAACTAGAAAATAATTTTATTGTTGTATTTAACCTTGATTTAGATGTTACCATCTTCTCAAGTTCTGTTTGGTTATTCGCAGTTACTATGCAAGAGACCCATATTGTTTGATTTTTAAAACAAAAAGGCTATCGGTTATGCAGGTTAATTCTGTGCAGTTCTAAGAAGTATTCTAGGCTGTGTTTTCAGCAGCGGGGACTAAACTGTTATTTGCATTGCAGATCATCTCCTACAAAACTCTCAAAAAAGAGTATAAACTATTTGAAGCAAAGCGTCGGCTCCTGAACAGATTTGATCTCTTTCTGTCTGATGACCGAATTAGAAGGCTCTTGCCCTCACATCTAGGAAAACACTTTTATGAAAGGAAAAAGTAGGTCTTTAAATCCTGTATACCCATTTTGCATTATCTTTTTTAAGATTAGATTCTTAGTAAAGTTTTGGTTGCTTGGTTTTGTTTGGGGGTTTTTAATTTTTTTTTTCTTTTTAATTTCCCCTCTTTCTTTTTTAGGGTACCTTTATCTGTAAACCTGAAAGCCAGAAATCTTGCTAAGGAACTACAAAAACATATCCAGGGGACTACACTCCCAGTTACCAACAAAGGGTGCTGTTAGTAAGTATGAGTAGATTAATACTTCACTTGAAGGACGGTTGTACCTTAACTGTAGGAATTTTAAGTGAGTTATTTTTATTCCATTAATATGTGAATAAAAGAGGTTAAGGGTCACCATTCCAGATATGGGCCATTTTGAATCTTAACCTGTATAAGGAAATCAGTAGTTCTACTTACTGAGAAGTTTTACTGTAAAGTTTTACTTTTTGTCTCTTTTTCCTTACACCTAAGGAATTTCCAGACAACTGTCACTGTCAGACAGCATGTACAATCTTAAAAAAATATTCCTGTTAAATTAGATAAGTATTCTATTCTTGTAAGACTTTTTTCATTTATTGTGTATCTAAAAGGATCTAAATTGGTAATATGCTTAGCAATATAAGGCAGAAGTTGCATATGCCAATACAGAAAGGTTAACCCAGGTAAATCTATTCTGACTGTTACTACAAAAGACTTCTGCAATAGCCAGCCATCCTTTATGAAAGTTAAGATAATTGCAGATAAGTGTTTTTTTTTTTTCATTTCTGCGTATGCCTAAGAACAAGTAACTTGAAGTATGTTTATTTGCGCACACATAAATATTACTCTTCACTTCTTTCAGTACAGCACGTATAGGTCACACTGGAATGAAAGCTGAAGAGATACTAGATAATATCATTGCAGCGGCTGAGGTGATTGCTAAGAAGTTACCAAAGGTACTGCTGATTGACTGCATTAAAGCCAAGTCAGTTCATAATTCAGCCTTGTTATTTTTACATAATGTACTGCGTTTTGTTGTTGCAGAATTGGAAAAATGTAAAAATTCTTCACCTCAAAACACTTAAATCAGTTGCACTTCCGATTTTCACTGCAAATATCTCCAACTTGGATGAGCTTGACAGACAGCCATCTCTCAAAAAAACGGAAGTAAAGGTAAAAGAAATAATTCACCAAACTTTCCATAAAAGCAAATTGGAACAACTAGTTCTTTGGCTTCCTTTTATGCAGTGTCTGATGCATTGGTTTTAAACGTTTTAGCAGCTGATCCCAGGCATTTATGGCTACAAATGGGTTAGGTGCTCCTGGCTCTGAGCGCTTCAAATACTCAGTAATACTAACGAAATAATGGAAATTCCCTGATGGGTTGTAAAGCAAACTGGAAATGAGTGAGTTAAGTGTTTCTAGTCCTAAACTGTAGGGAGCTGAGATTCATTCTTAGAACTTTTGCTTGTATTGTTTATTCATACTTGCCTTCTGAAAATACACTTGTTAACATATACATGGATTCAGACTATGTATCCGTTATTTGTCGGCTAATCAGTGGCATCTGAATAATTCATAGGCTCATATATTTGTATATATGAGGGGGGGCTCACCTACTTTTTAGAAAAGAAAATAATCGGCTCTTCCTTTGGACCGAGTTCTGCGTATTATGTTCTTTTGTCTAAAATAAATTTGGAGCATATATATAAAACTTAAAGACTATAATCGTGACATTATCATTTACTTATGAGCTATTTATAATAAACTTCTGAAAGTAATGCATTTTTTTCATATTTTACATATGGCGGACCAGTCCGGGTCTATTAAACAACAATATTTAAATCAATGTTGCTAGACCATCTTACTTTTAACCATATTAAAACAATTATTATACATGTAGAAATGTTACGGGGATTTGTCTGAGATGTACTTCCAATTAATTTTAGAAGGGAAAGAACAAGAAACCGAAGAAGGCAGCTAAAAAAACGAATTCAAGTCAAGTCACTTCGACAACTGAAATTAATGCTGGTGCTGCCAAGGAGCTTGCGATAAAAGAAAAAGTAGAAGTAGTCCAAAAACCAGGTGAACAGGATGATGATGATGATGAAGAAATTCCACAACTGGTGCCTGTCCAAACAACCAGCTTAGCTGAGCTGAAGGTAATTGCTTAATAATATTGAGAAACTCACATTTCAGTTAAAAGTAAAGATTTTGAACTGTTTAAATCATTCATTGCTCCTTAGGGAACAGTGTATATTAACACACCTCAAGTGAACTGGATTTTTTGTGAATATGTCATGAAAGCAAAAGTTGAATGTATGGGGGGGCAGGAATGGTTTGGAGAGATGGTTTGTTTTGGGGTTTTTTGTTTGTTTGTTTTGAGGGTTTTTTTATTTTTTTAGTTAACTCCTCTTAGAGACAAAGGAAGCCAGTGGTTATTGTCCTTTTACGTATTTTTCTGAATAGAGCAATTTCGTCTAGATTGAATAACTAGCCTGAAGAAAGGGTAAATGAAAGAGCTTAATACTTAATCAAGTAAATAATAAAATTTTAGTTCAAAATTTGTTTTAAAATTGCATTCTAATGTATTTTAATGTATCATTTTCTGCCTGGAGTGCAAAACTTGAGGAAAACCAAATAACGTTCTCTAGGATAGTAATATGCAACATTAACAATCACAAAATATAAATAGAGAGCTAGCAGCTTGCATGAAATACTGTACAGACTTATTGTTGCCAGTATTGGAGATGATGTGGATCATGTCATTAACATGTCTGCAAAACAACCAGACTGATAATACTCACATATAACAAATATCTAGGAAAGATATTTGGATGAATAAAACAATAACACTTATAAATTCAACTTAGTTATACTGCATTCGTGATTGGAGCATATCCTTAAACTCTAACGATGTACCTCTTCAGAGACACCCAAACTAAAACTATGATGATGTGCAGGCCCACCAAAAAGATTCATACAGCTTGCTTCAAGCTGCTCTCATGCAACAGGTCTAGATTAGCTCACATGATGTGATTGCCAGAGCCGTATTTCCAGAGACCTGGGATAGATACAGCTAGAGCTGGGTTGTATGAATTGTTCTGGTGACAGCAGCCTTCTTTCATGAGGGCCGTTTGGGAATATGTGATGAACTCTTAAGGAACGCTAGGCCTAATGCACAAATAAGAGCGCAGTCGGTTTGTGTGTGTAGAGCTGGACTTCAAACAGAGCTGAACCTCTATTCAATCTATTAAGCCTGGAAATGCGGCAAGAAGAGGACTGTGGTTTAAAGCTGTGCCAGCGAGATCAGCACCTTGACTGGCCAAGGGGATTCTTGCATATGTTAAATCTATTTTCTTGCTATTTTGTTGGGGGTTTTTTTTATTATTATTTTCATTATTTCTGTGTTTAATCCTCTGCTTCCAGACTGAAACGTGAACAAGTTATTTGGGCTAGGGCACAGTTCAATCGATAAAACGCATTTGTCATTTATAATGGTTTTCATTGAACCTTCTTCTTGAAAAACAGTAAAGATGTTTCTTAGGTGGGAGGGTGATTTTTTGTGTCTCTTAAATACAGAAAATGGAACCAAGTCCAGAAAAAGGTGACAACCGGAGTGAGAAAACTAAAACACCCCTCGGTAAGAGAAAGAAACAACCTCTAGCTCTGGAGACTCCAAAACATAAAGTTACAGAAGAGTGTGCAGACTTGCAGACATCACCAAAACAGAAAAAAGCCAAGCAGCTCAGCATGCCAAAGGAAGCAATAAAAGAAAAAGAGATGAAAAAGACTCCCAAAAAGCCTGAAGCAAAGTCTTTTGCAACACCCAAAGCTGGCAAATCAATACAGTCAGCCAAGAAGCCTTCAAAAACACCAAAGCAAACGCCCAAGAAAGTGCGCAGGCCACAGTCAGCATGAATGTTGTCTGTTTTAACACATTTTATATAGTCATTCAGTGGTGTCTTTTTAGTAAACAAATATATTGATGAAGTAAAATACCTTCTTAAGAAAATGTGATCCCAAGAGCTTTTTTCACTGAGACCTGTCATGATTCATTTATGTTTCCTTCTAACGGATGAGCTGGAACAAATAAACTCACGATCTTAATTGGCTCTATTTCTTACCTTTTATCTTTTCCTGGCCCAAACTAAAAGCACTCAAATTCTTTCAAGTGTCAAACAGCAGGGTGGGGACTATTCCAGGAAAAAAAGCTGAGAAATATTTTATACGTGACATCTTCCTGGAATAGACAAAGGCTGAAGCAAGAAGCATGCATACCAAGAGCAGCAATCTATGTAACGTCATTTAAAATGTGAAATAGCTGCTACCGTTTTTTTCTTTAATTGTTCAATATAATGAAAACAGGTTGACATCCATGAATCTTTTTCCAGATATTTAAGTTAGCAGCCTGATAACAAGCTAAACAATGTATTTTTTAGCTATTTTTACCTAGGGTATTTGTGTGTTTTTAAAAAAAAAAAAAAAGCACAGAGAATTTTACTGTTGTATGCTTTGACCATTTATACTTTATGACATTAAGCAAAATCTCCTTACCTTTGCTTTTGGGCTTTATTTCTGCTACCAGAACAATTGAGGGTATCCCTGCATGCTGGTCACAATACTGTTGTTTCTTCCATCTGAAAAACACCAAAGGCTGTATGAATTTGCAGCTAAGTGAACCAGTCCCATAAAGGCATGGAAAATACGCACTGCAGAACTGAGAAGTTATATATTTGGAATTTTACAGAATAACCAAATTGTTACTCTGTGTATGATTACTTCATATCCTTCTCAGAGTGAGAATATAAGGCAGATTTGTGATGAAAAGTCCTAGTGGTAAAAATCTTTATTAGCAGTATTTTACTCAAATCCAAACAAGAAAAACGTCATAAGAAACAAGAAGATTAATCAACAGTATGTAACCAGCCTAATTTGCAGAGTTCAAAAAAAACCTACCCATCTCCTATTTAGGACATCCTATATCAATAGATTTGCTACCTAGAAACTAATCGGGTGCTAAGTAAAAAGTGGTAAAAGAAACGCTAAAGAATATGAAAAGATACTGCTTGATCCGTGGTGTCAACTTGCTGTAACCTGTGACCTCTTGTTCTAGTCTACCATAAATATTTTTTAATCAAGAAACAAATTAATCTTAGCCAAAAAAGCATGTCTGACTCAATGATCCCTGTTAGATCCATGCTAGCAGAAAGATCTCATCTTGTCCAAAAGTAATCCCATCACTTTTTAGTCTGGGCTGCAAAATATTACTTCACTTCCATAACAGCGAAGTAAGAGAATAAATACAGAACTCGCCTCCTTTCTGGAAATGTGTTTTTGTATCTAATCATTCATGTTAAAATGTTTCTTAATTTGTAGCTGTGCAGAAAATTATGAAATGAAGATCGTAACTTCTGTATGACTAATTGATAGTGAACCCTAGCTTGTAGGTGCTGGAAAAACACATCCTTCACATTGAAAATATTAACAAGTACTGCCTTCAAATTCTGCAGCACCTTGAGTCAATCTGTGTTGGGACTGCAGTAGTTAGTCTTGCCTTTTCTTTGATGGCAGCACTGGAATTCATACAGCTAGGTAAGACATGTAAAGCATCTGACTGATACAGCTACATACTAACCCATTGGGGAAAAAGTATATATATATATATATATGTATAATATACCTTATAGTGGAATTTGTTCCTTTTATGTTGCAGAGTATCTAGGATTCTGCCAGTTAAATAAGATGTAACACTACTGATGGGATTTTTATTCTTCCAAGGAGTAATGTACTCTTTTATTAAAAAAATATATATTTAGAATTCAGAAAATCGGTGGGTAATAATTTGACGTAGTTATTGCAGATCTTCACTTGGAGACATTTGCAGTAGTCACCCTTTCTCAGAAGCAGTAAGTTACCGTTGTTACAGGGAAGCACGTTTCTCAACTTCGCAGCAAACTGTATGTATTGAAGATCAGTGTTGAATGATGGGAGTTAAATTTGTTATGTTTATTCAGGAAACTTTCTTAGTAATGTTTTTCTTGCTTGTTTAAGAGACCTGGGAAAACCTGTCACTTTGCTAATCAAGAAAGGAAGAAATATGAAAAACTAACATTCATTCAAGTTGAAATTGTGCCTATTGCTGATGCATTACAGAATCAAATCAGGTGTAACACACAATTGTTTCAATTAACTAATTTCAACTGGCAAGCTGTAAGGACCAAATCACCACTTCACATCCTTAATATAAATGCTTTTGCAAGAAAGATAACTGAATTTTCTATGCTGGCAGAAGCAGCCAAGATGGAAAACGCCTCCCCCAGGGCTGAGCTGGTTTAGCTCTGCAAGGCACGTTGGTGAGTATTAAGTTCAGCCTGACGTGAGCAGCTAGTGTGCAGTAGTCACATCTGCGCCTTTGTAAGGACATTTCTGGGAATGACCATCAAGAGACTAACGCAGATCTGGTATGTTTATGTATAAATTCTTAGACCAACCCTTGTTATTCCTGTAATATTTATTCTGAGTGACTTTAGAAACAGAAGGTGAAAGGTTTAATAGACATCTGAGTAATTATTTAAGGTACTATATCTTTGACCTTACATTCTTTATTTTAAAATTGAAGACGGAAGGAATGGAGGAGTGAACTATAAAAGCCATTTATGGTATGGCTAGTAACATTATGAGTCTTATAATAACGCTGTATTACCACAAGTCCTATCAGGAGCCCCATAACTGAATTTAAAATGGGGGCTTTGGTTGAATTCTTATGCAACTTTTTCAATAGTACTATTTGTCCTTAGCTAAGGTTTGGGGTTTTTTTAATAGAAAAATCAGTCTGTTAACTTACTTTTCTTTTAAGAGTGCAGAATAATAATATTTTAAAATATGGAATTGTCAAGACATATCTAAGCTCTTGAAGGACTTCAAGAAACACAAACAGTGCTTTCTTTACATGGCTTACGTATCCTTGCATCAAGTGCTTTGTGGAGACTGAGTAATAGCCAACATCTTGGAGGGTATCATTAATGTGAGGAAGTTCATCATTCATGTGACCGAGTTCATGTCCTTTTTAGAAATACTGTAAGCAGAGTGGCCATATGGAGGCTAGAATGGAAGAGGAAGATGGTAACTTTCAAAATATGAACATTCTCACTTAAAAAAAAAAAAAAAGTCTTCTATTTTATTAAAACTTGCTACAAGAGTTAAAACTAAACTCTTAGTTAGATTAAGGACAAGCTTCTGCAAGGAGTCTTTGCTTTTATTTGAAAGGTTTAATAAAGATACTACCAAAAGATTTTCTCTAATAGCACACAGTGTGGTTG
The DNA here is from genome assembly GCF_047370975.1 of Nipponia nippon. Taxonomy (NCBI): domain Eukaryota; kingdom Metazoa; phylum Chordata; class Aves; order Pelecaniformes; family Threskiornithidae; genus Nipponia; species Nipponia nippon. The sequence continues at coordinate 8,020,114 of NW_028262369.1, forward strand.
TTTTGACTAGGATTGATTCTATATTGCTCTCTTGTTCTCCGTATTTGTATTAAAGTGGGAACTAACTCATGTCCCTCACAGAGATGAACTGGAGTCAGGAAGCAAGTCTTTCAAAAGACTGCAGTAAGTATTAGAAACTACAACTACAGTGAAACAACTTAGTGTAGCTACCTTGCAACTTATTACTCTACTGAAGCCAAAGTGCCTTTCTTTTCCCCCAAAAAAAGTCTGCTGAACTACTCCTTTTGCAAGACAGGAAAAACTTTGAAACTACATTGACTTCTACTCTGATTTATACGGCTGGGTGCTTTTTTAAAAAAGAATCAAATGGAGATCTGTTCAATGTGTTAGTAACTTCAACAGCGTCATGTTTTGAACAATATTGAGCTCTTGCTGAAAAATGAATTTCCATAGACAGATAAATAGGGCAGAAAAATACCATCTGTCTAGAAAAAACATAGACTAGTTTATGCCTGTAGCTGGTCTGTAAGCCTTCTGCTGTGCTTCTAGAAATCACTGTATTTGTAGCATTTTTGGTAGGATAAGGGTGATAATGTAACTTACACTTTCAGATTAGCTCTTAAGTTCAGCATTACTGGGAAGAATAACAGCTAATAATAGAGCAAATATCTGAATACTATCAAACCGAAGTCTTGGCAGGAGGGATGCAGAGAAGATAATAGAAACTTGTTCACAAACTCATTTTGTAGTAGTTAATTACATCTTGGGCCCTAGGGGGAGGTAAGTTTGGTGCACACAATAAGAATGCCACAGGGCTAGAAGTATGACTTAAATAGCTCTTTTTTCCAAAGAATCTGAGTTATTAAGAATTAAGTTATTAATACTGATTTCTGTTTAAAATTCCCTCAGTATTTGTTATTCTATTGTAATTAGATCTGCCTTCTCACCCTATCAATCTTCAGATTAAGCAAAATGGTCATGATTATTTCTTGTAGGGTTGTGTATGATTATTAGAATTCCTACTGCCATCAGGATAAGTATGTAATCCTAGAATTAGCTTGACTTCCTAAGAGCTATTCCGATTCTAATGGAATAAAGCCCCCTAAACTAAGGAGGTATAGGAACCTCACTCAGACTTGGATATCTGGTACATTGTCATCTTTCTCTTACACTTTTGAGAGGGACAAAAATTAGAAGGTTATTTAACACCATAACATGAGGCAGAAGTAGAACTGTAGGTGTTTCATTGAAGCTATGTTTAAACTTTAAAATCGAAAAGATACTTGAAAATAATCAGGAAGAATAGCAGTACAGGCTTTTTGGTACCATAATTCTTCTCAAGATAGTAGTGGTATTAGGTTTCAAAGTGAAAGAGATTTTATTGTTGAAGTACTTAGAACAATTTTAACTTTTTTCTTTTTAAGAGGATTTCAGCTTGTGATTTCCTAAGGACGTCTTTTATGGAATAATGTCAGTAACACAGGCAGTCACTAATGAGGAAGTGGCTTTACCTAGTCTTGATTCTCAATGCTCAGCAGGAGCAATGATAAGTGACCCAAGTGCTATGATAGGAATTGAGTCTGTAGTCTTATTACAGTAAACCCATAGCACTCATTGTCATTGGAGGAACAGTCTTCCTCAGCGGCATCGTTCTTGGTACACTGTACTTCCACAAACACGTGGAAGCTGCATATGCTCTTAGGGCTGTCAGACTTTCCATTGGCTTGACATTTCTAGTTACGGGAACAGTGTGGCTTAGCCATCATTAAACAAACTGTTAGATCCAAGGGTCTTGTGAGAGTATGTGCAAGAGAGCCTACAGCTGAATATAGTTCTTGTGCTTGAGGACTTGGAAGTGTTCAAAGATCTGTACCAGGTCGTTAACTGACACAAGAGTGAACTATGCGTCTTGCCTTTTACATAACTGTTTTACTTGCTGGATTTTTCATCTCGTACTCACAACTTGTTTCCTGCTTGTTAACCTGACATTCTATTCTAGCTACTCTTTTCAAGCCAACCTCCTCAAGCACGTAGTTAAAGCAGTCTATGGGACTTTGCGGATGCACATCATAACTGCCTTGCGCATCTCTGCTGCCTCCTCTTGCGAGCGTGGAGGTCTACAACAGGTACACTTATCTCAAGACCACCTTTTTTGCAGTGCCTCCCTTCCAGGGTGTCTGAGCAACCTAAGGCGAAGACCCTACCCCCCTTCACCGGGTGATACTGCCTCAACCGGAGACAGTTAAACGCGTCCGGCTGTGTCTGGCTCACGCTCACCTGCACAAGGAAATGGCAGCAACCAGCCGTTGCAAGGGATGCCTCAACTCCAAAACGCTGATAGTCCCTACAGCGCCTACAGTCCAACACCCGCTCCCGCTCTTCTCTTAAGAAGCGGAGCAAGGCCTGGAAGAAGAGCCAGCTGCGCCGGCCGCCTCGACGGGCCGGGGGCAGGAGGCAGGGGTCTGTCGGGGGGCGCCCGCCACCGCCGCCGGGGAGAGGCCAAGCCGCGGGGACCGGGCCCCGGCGAACGAGCTGCCAGCCGCGCCCGGAGCGGCTGAGGAGGGGGACGCCGCCCTCGCTCCCGCCTCAGCGGCCGCTGGGGCGTGGCGAGAGCCCCCTCAGCCAGGGGGCGTGGCCCCGCGCGCAGGTGCGAGCGGAGGGGCGTGGCCCGGCCGTCCCCCTCAGGTGCGGCGCCGCCCCCTCCCCGCCCTTCCCCTCCCCGCCCTTCCCCTCGGGTGCGGGCGGCCTGAGGCGGCGGTGGCGCCGCCGCTCCCCCGCGATGGCGGCCCCCGGCGGGCTGGGCCGCTGCGTGGCCGCCTTCTGGCTGGCGCTGGCCTTCGACGCGCTGGGCCTGGCGGTGCTGCTGGCCGGCGTGTTCGCCGACGTGGTGTTCGCCGACCTGCTCATCTACGCGGGCGGCATCGGCATCTTCCTCAGCCTCGTCTGGTGGGTGTTCTGGTACGCGGGCAACCTGGAGGTGCCGCCGGAGGAGCTGCGCGACGACGTGGGGCTGGCGCCGCCCAAGGGTCGCGGGGACAGCCTGCTGCGGGGGCTGGTGCACGGCCTCAGCCTCCGCCTCTCCTCCGCCTTCGCCGCCGCGCCGCGGTCCCGCGCTGCCGCCGCCGAGCTGGAGATGCAGCGCCCCGGGGGCCCGCGGGGCCGCCCCGCCGACTCCGGCAGGTGAGAGCCGGGGAGGCCGCCCGCAGGCGGGCCCGGGGCGGGCCTCCGGCGAGGGGGGTCGGTGGAAGGGAAGCTGGGGGCGGGGGGGAGCCTTAAGTTTGTCTAGAGCCTGAGAAAACTCTTACCCGAGATTCAGTTAAAAACTTGTTACGTTAAACCACTTGCTCACAGCTGACGCTTCTTTTAAAAAAATTGTGGGGAATCTTTCTCAACTCGGGTGGTAATAGAAATCGAGTGAGAGAGGTGGCCCGAATTTGTTTAGGCAGGGAAGATGCTTGCTGTAGACGCCTAAGAGTGGAAGAGGCCAGCTGGAGTAAAGCGCGGGTGAGCGGGATGGAGCTGGCGTGCGGCGAGCTGCTGCAAGCTCTGTCAGACCGCAGGCGTAGAAGCCGTGCGGTTCCGAACCGGTCCTGAGCTGGTCCCGACAGAAACTGTAAATGCCGCCAGAAGTAAGTGTGGGGTAATGAAATCGCCATTAACCACTGCCCACGTGAGCTCTTGTGAGGGGAAGCTCCCTCTTCAGCAACATGAAATGCTTTTTTTTTCTTGGAGAACAACAGAAAAAGTGAAATGCTGACTTATATTTAACTTAGGGGCAGAGTTGTAGCTGGTAGTTTGAAACTCAAAATGCAATCGATAGTTAAACTACTCATCTTGAACCTCAGTCATCTGAAAAAGATGTGCTACTATCCAGTGTGCAAAGAAAGTGTCTAGGTCCAACTTCGAAACACCGTTGAAGATCATCAAGCCTTTCAAAATATCCCTAGTGTGTTCATTAATATGGCATGTTTATTTAGGAAGAAAAGCATGTTTAATGCCTTCAAAATGGGGGGGAGTCAAGCTTTCACTTCATATGTAAAATCCTTCTCTGAAGGAACTGTAAAAACAATTTTGCACCAAGTGTCTGAATGTTCAAGGATTCTGAACATCTTGCAGTTCGGATTCACTGTGTACACAGCCAGCTTTTTCTGCTGCTCCTTGAAACTAAATCTTGAAGCTACTGTGGGTTCACAGAAGAGTTCATGTGGAAATAGTCGTCTTTCATGAAAGCCACAGAATTCTTTTGAGAGGAAGTTCTAAAGTAGGGAGATAGACTATAGATAACTATTGCTTAATAGAAAACTTGTAGGAGGCGGAAAAGAACAGCAGCAATACAACTGGAAAAGGTTTGTTACTGCTACTTAGTTTATTATTAACTATGTCTGCAATTAGAGAACAGGCTGTTGCAAATGAGTCAGTCTCCTCTTTTTAGACTTTTTTTCTTTTTTGAAATGGGTTTAGAATTGACAGAGATCCATATTTGCAGGGAAGAAATTATATTTGTAAATGACTATGCCTAAGCTTTTTTTGATCTAAAGATTATGGCAGTTATAGGTATTAAGTTTGGTAGATAATATACTACCTTGGTAGGTGGTCCTGCTTTCAATATGCAGATGTAGATGTGTATTTTGTTACAATGAACTTCTACTAGTGAAAGTTATCAATTATTTTTAAATATTTCAAGTCTTGTTACTGATTTTAATTAGAAATAATCTATGGCTTATTATTTCCTATAGAGGCAGATATATAGAGTGCTTTATTACAAGTTCTCCCAAGTAAACAGTAGCTTCTGATGTTATGTAAATAAACTCAGGTACAATTGCATTAGTAACTGTAATTCAGAAGGAACCAAAACAGAGGGAGTGTATAAGAGTTATGTTACACTTTGTAAGATAAACTCTATGATTTTAACTTTCAAGGTAGAATAAAGGATAACAAATGGTTGCATCTCCAAAGATAATTCAGGGTTCCCTTTTGAAGTAAGTTCATCTGCAGTACTTTATATCTTCTCATAAACAACTGTCTGAATCAATTATCCCTTACTGATAGACCAAATCCTCTCCCCACCTGGAGATATTTATGAACTTAACCAAACGGGTTAAACATGTTTGGGCAGATATTGTCAAAAGAGAGGAGGGGGAAAAAACACTACCACCACAAAAAAAAACCCAACCAAACAAAAAAACCCAAACAAACAACCAAAAACCCACACACTATACTGAGCATTAGAAAAGCTTCCTGAGCCATTAACTTCAGATTTCTCCTAGAATTTAAAAAAAAAAAAAGTGTTTGGAAAACTGTTGCCTTAATAAGGAATTTTGTTCATTACAGAAACTATTTATGCTTTTTTGTCATTTTGGTAATTTTCTGGTTCTTGCCTTTAATAACTTTTTGAAGTTATTAATAGAGTAGTGCATGCTGTTCCAATTTCCTATCTTATAAAATTATATAGTAGAAATGAATGAGAAGGGTGAGAATTCTCAAGATGTGGAATGAATTCTATTAAAGGAATAACAAGTAGATTAGGATCCTTGAGCCTGAAAGATGCAGAGTATAAAATATTCTATAGGTCTATTCAGTTGTAAGTGGTATGGAAAAGGTACATAGGGAATGCCTCTCCCAAGACAAAGCAGGGAACAACGAGTTGTCGTATGCTGTATAACTGAAGTGTGGGATTATTGACATGGGACAGTGTCGCAGATAAAAATGTATTGCTTCAAAAAGCCAGAGGAAACAGCAGAAGAGATGCAAAGATAACATATTAGCTCAGGAAGACCTGGGGCAGTACGTGGCAGTTGAGATGATATCCTGAGGAGATATTACTTGCATGCTGTATTCTTATGCCTTTATTGAGACATCCACACTTGGTCACCATTGGAGATGGGCTGTTGACTTGATGGGTGTTTTATTTGGGTCCCAATTGGCCGTTGAACACAAGGAAAAATACTTTTAAGACTGACTCCGAATAGCAGTTTAGAGTTTTGTATGACTATTTGTTCTAAGACTATTTTGGAGTAACCTTTTCTTAATGTATTATCTTCAGGATCTGTTGAAGACATGACTATTGAAGATACTGCCTCTAGAGGTGGGGGAAGTGCTGCAAATTATGGAAAGAGAATTCCCTACTCAATGCAATAGGATTCTCTCATTATGGAATAATCTCTGCAACCAGTGTGGACTCTGTATAAAATGGACACATAGAGCCGTATCTCTGCCAAACGCACCTATTTCAGTGTTGGACTGGATAGTTTTTTTGTGTTGGTTTTTTTTTTCTTCTTTTCCCCACCATTTCAAAACATAAATTAGATCTCTTAAGAAGTGAGAGCTAAATAAGAAACAAACCTGATTCACAGAAAAATCACTGCGGCGTGTAATATAGATTTATTTTTTTTTAATAGTCTGGGAATGTTTGGATAAAAAGCTCTTGCACAATGAAAAGCTCTTGCACTGTTTTACCAAGGTCTGGAAGTTAAACTTACTGTGAATTTTTATGATGCCAGTGCAATACTTTTGTTTGTAAGGGTGCTTTTACAATAACTGTGTTAAACTATTGATGCAAAGTTGCAAATGTAGTAGAAGCTGTTTATAGTGTAAATACAAAATTTACAGTGACTCTTGTAAAGTTTCATCATTATTTTGGAATAACTTGGAATTTGAGATTTTATAAGTAGACAAGTAAAAATAGTGATGTTGGCATACCGATACATTCTTCATAGTTGCAAATGATGTAATACAGTGACTCTAAGAAGAGGCATTTCTAGTCCGGTGATGTTGGGAAGTACTTTGCTAATGCTGAAGCACTGGAGGGGGGGGAAACGAACCACCCCCCCCACACCCCTCCCCAGTTGATTAATAAATACGCTGATGCTTTTTAAAATATTAACAAATGTACATTTAGATGGAAGTGAGAGTTAGCACCTGGGAAAAGATTTATATTAAAGTTAATGATACCTTAAATTCTTGTGTGGAGAAATTCCTCATGAGTTCCTCTGTTTTTGAACTAACGCTAAGAGTTTGAGCTCACCATTAGCAAATATGGGTAGGTCTTAAAATTTTAATGTACAATTGTGTTTTATGCCACACCTTATTGAATAGTAGAGGTGGATTTAAGGAAAATGTTTACTAAGAATACTGTGGCTGTACTTCCTTGTGAACTCTTGAAATGTCTTTCAATGTTCTCTTGTAAATTACTGGAGTAACTTCTTACTTTTCTATGCATATTCTAATTTTTAAATGCTTTCCAGATGCTCTCAGGTTTTCAGCAAGGTTAGACGAACACTAAACTTGAAGGTCTGTAATGTAATGTCGTCTTCACTAACTGCGGTTTTTAGGAGGTGCGTACAATCGTTTTCTCCTTTTAGAGGAACTGCAATGTGACACCGCCGTGTTGTTACAATGGTCTGATTAAAAAAAAAAAAAGGCCAAAGAACCTCCTCCCTTAAAACCTATAGATGACTGTTTCAGTGTCATTCGCAAGAACCTTTTTCATTTCATTGTTCTGAACAGAGATAACTGCTTTTTCCTATAGTTTCACTTGTAAACTGAATTATGAGATGTGATGTTTAGTAAGTGGAGTGATTAGTAGCAGCTATAAGTTAAGCCAGAACTTTTGTGTGCAGCCATTCACATACTTGGTCTGGTGGAAATTTTTTTTCCTGATCTAGTGTTGCAATCATAATTACTGGAGTGAATTGAGCAGGGCTTTGCAGTCGCTGTAGATTACAATGTAATTAATCTTAAATATCAATACTTAATGATTGTTGCGTAGGATGGTAGCTAGAATGTTGTTGGCTATTGCAGCTTCACTCAAAAATTGTATGGGATTCAAACGTTTACAATTATGAACAGTATGTATGTTTTAAAAATTAAACCCAGGAGCTGACACGTCAGTGAAGGAGGGCATTTATCTTAGAGAAGTGCTAGAATGTTACCCGTACGGTGTGCCTAAACAATGAGAGAAAAAGTACTTGCAATGATAACTATTGTAAGCCATGATCCGTTCTTTTTGAAAATGTAAGTTACCGTTTCATGCAATCCATTTGCCTTCTAAATAAGGGAAGGCTAATACTAAATAGAAACTGGCAACTGAATTATTAGCAGTTAAACATTAACAAATATTTAGCACTATTTTAGTCTCCTGGTATCCTTATCGGTTGTAGCGCAATGCAGCACAAAGTCCATTCAGAGAACTTTTATGTTGTTGATTAGCAAGAAGCACTTGTACGTGTTTGGGACCGCTTGCAGTTGTGTGAACGCCGTTTTGCATCTAAAGCTGGAATTCCTTTAAGACTTAAAGGACTCCATTTAAAAACAGAGCCAAAATCACAAAGAATCAAACCCTGGTTACAGGAGTGTGGTTATACAAGAGTTTTCTGTAGCTGGTTAAGCCTTAAACCAGACTCAAAACAGCATCCTATATTCCACTAAAGGAAAGAAGCCAAACCTCTAACTTGTAGCTATGCAGAGGGATTAAATGGTTGTTGTTAGACTCTTTAGATGTGGACGGCATCTAAAGAAAGTTTTAATGTGGTGTATAAGGTTTACTTTTCTTAAATGGGAACATCTCCTCCAGGGAGAAATGAAATTTATTAGTAAACTATATAAAAATGTATTTGCTGTGACTTCTGGGAGTGAGAGTTGCTGGGAGGGAGACAATTATGGCAGTAGCAGCTTGTGCGGAGAATAAGCAAATATGTGCAGCTGGCGGAGAGGGCTAAGGTCAGATAATGTTGTATGTCGCTGTACCCAGTTTATGTCAATTGGATAAGTAAACATTACATAATCCAACTGAATTAAAAAAGAAAAAAAACCAAAAGCCAATGTTTTGAGCTGATGGAACATTACTGAAGAACTCCACGTAAAAGGCACGTTTCCATTCATACGTAGCCAGGTTGCTCTAAAAGTTATTGAAGGCTTTTATGTATTTAATGTTTAATTCCTTTCGAATTGTATGATTGCCAAGCTGCTACATCCTTTAATACAATCAGCTGCTGTGTATATTAAAAAAAAAACAAAACAAAACAAAAAAACACAAACAAAAAACCAAAACCACCTGACAAACCCAGAAAAACGCCGTGGTGTTTGAAATAAGTGATTTTCTCGGCGGTACTATTTGTGGGTGGGTGTGTGTATACACACACAGCTTTGACAGGAAAAGCAGTTCCTAGTTGAGAGACAGGGAAGGCCGTAACAGGTTTTTATTTAGAGCAGTTAAAGGAGGGCATCACGCCAGCCTCGTGCTTTAACGAGAGCCGGCCTAGGTGGGGGGGGGGGGGGGGGGAACCCCCGGGACCCGCGCCTGGGCTCCCCGGCGGTGCCGCCGCCCTGGCCGAGGCCTGGCTTTGCTCGGAGGGGCGCCCGGGCCTCTCTGCCCGGCAGGAGCCCCTCTGGGTCGTTGCGTTTCCCCTCCGCGCCGCGGTGATGCCGTTTGCGGTGTGAAGCGGCCGCGGTGCGGAGCCCCCGCTTGCCCGGCTCGGACCGCTCCGCCCCGACGCTGCGGTGAAATCCGCCGTGCTGCTGCCCGCCGAACTCCAGCAATGACGTCGGCTTACGCGCTCACCGACGCTGCTCTTCCATACCCGCCGGGCTGCCGGTGCCGGACGAGCGCTGTCATCACCCCCCGGTACCGAGGGTACAACCGAACCGGTGGCGGTGGCAGCGCTCCCCGCCTCCCTCCCTGCCCCTGCCCGCCTCCCGCGGTCCGCCCGCACCACCGACAGCCGGGACAGAGCAGCCGCGGCCCTTCCCGCCGCGCCTCTCTATGGTGCGAGGGGAGGAGCGTCCCCCGTTTCCGGCGGGAGCGAGCGCCCTTTCCGTCCGGCTGCGGCATGTGGCGGCGCGGGCAGGCAGCGCGCGAGGGGCGCGGCGCGCGGCGACGCCTGCCCCGCTAGCGGGGCGCGCGCTGCAGCCACCGCAAGGCAAGGCGGGATAGCGGCGGGGTCCGCCGCGGGGGGGGGGGCGGCGGTCGGGAGGCCCCGCTCCCGGAGCTTGAGGAGAGGGAGCGCGGCGGGCCGGGCTCCTGAGGGAGCGAGGGCGGGCGGGGGGAGGCCCGCGGGTGCTCACGCGTCTTCGCCTTCCCTCAGGCGCGGGGCCGCGACCATGCTGGGAGGGGACGAGTTCATCAGCTCCCCGCCCAGGAAGACGGTGCGGTTCGGCGGGACCCTGACGGATATCTTGCTGAAGTACGAAAAGGTGAGGGGGGGGGCTCCTCTCCCCCGCGGGGCGCGGGCTGCCGGGGTGTCGTTTCCACGTAGGGGCTCGTTTCAGCCTACGCCAGGCCGTGTCTGAGGGCTCGGGAAGAAAACCCGAAGGCGGCTGAGAGCTGTAGGCTTGTGCCAGGCGGTGTTGCTGTGCAAGTGAAAAAATCTCCCCTGTGAGTCAGCCCGAGTGACGTCCTGCAAAGCCTGGCTTACGCCAAAGGGGGCAAAGTGGTCACGACTGTGTCTGCAGCGGGAGCAGCTCAAAACGACCCAGTGGCTTCAGTCGTCTTTCAGGGACGGCGTTCTGTTCCTGCTGCTTTCAGCTTTCCTTGAGCTTTCTCGCTTACTTGTGTTCTTCGTGGTACTGTTAAACAACATTAGGTTGTTCAGATACGTTGATGAAATTTGTATTTTTTGCTGGGAAAAATATGAGTGTTGTTTACTTATTTTTTTTTCCCCTGCTAGGGTGAGACCGCAGATTTTGAGTTGTTAAAGCATCAGCTGTCAGATCCAGACATAAAGGTAAGAGTCTTGGTAGTAAAGGGTCTGATGATGTGAAGTTCAGCTGTCTGAGTGTAACCCTCAGACAAGTCATTCTGGTGCTTACCCAAATCCATGCTTTAAACATTTAGCTGCATTTAACAGCTTTTTGCTTTGTGGAAACTATCAGAATTAAAACTCGAAATTAAAAAAAAAAAAAAAGCAATTGTCTGTTTCTACACGTATATATCTTATATGTAGAAACTCGATAAATGATATCTCATGCTTATGGACTCTGCTCTCGAGTGAGAAATTTCTTGCTTTGTGATGGGGACTTTCTTTGTTCCAGACAAGCATCAGGGACCTAGAAAGGTGGTGCCTTTACAGATTACTTCTGTAGATCAAATCATGGTTTCTGACTTTCACATCCTTTAAGTTGCATAAATTTTAATCTTCTCCTGTTCTCGCTAAAAACTTGCTTAATTAAGCAATTAAGATTCCTGTGCATTTAGTAGTTATACCCAGAAGTATTGTTTCACGACTCTTCTGTATAGCTGTGAGTAGCCACCACATTTGCTGGCTGTCTTTTTCCTTTTTCCCCCCTTTTTTCGCTTTTAATTAAACCACAAAGCTGTGAGAACAGTGCTGCAGGAAGCATAATGCTATATTGAGTTCCTTTTCTCTTTAAAGAGGATGTTTTGTAAAATACATTGTTTTTAGCAGGCCTTTTGGAGCGCAGAGGCAAAATCAGTAAAATTTTCTGTGTAGATTTGCTACTGTTTCGGTATCTCTTATTTCAAGACTTGAATGTCCCTTCTAGAGCAAAAAGAAAAGAAAATTAAGATTGAATGCCGTTTCTTTTAAATATGTTCTGTCATGCCTTGCTCAGTCTGTAACTTAAGCCTTCCAGGCAGGCTGTTGGTTTAGGAGTTGGTGTGCATTTAGTCTTGCGTTCAAGAACTTTCATTGGTGAGGACACAAACTTCAAGGATGCACGGATGCAAATTCCTTGCATGTTGATGTGAAAATAATTTGTATTTACAGTTTTAATATTTGACTTCTTATTTTCTAGTAATAGGTAATACTGTTTATTGGGATAGTTATCTATTTTTTCTGCTTGTTTTAAGGATGCCCAGATCATCAATTGGCTGCATGAATTTCGAGCTTCTGTTGCATATTTGACCAAAGAGCTTGAACAACTGGTCAGCATTTTGCTGGTAAATATGTGTTTGTTATCTGGGAAGATTAAGAGTTTAGTACTCAAAACATCTTTCTTTGACAACTTGGTCTTTGCTTACTTTCAGAAGCTGCCATGGTTGAGAAGAAGCCGAGAGGTGGTGGAAGAATATCTGGGTTTTCTTGGCAATCTTGTGTCAGCACAAACTGTCCATCTTAGGCCATGCCTCCGGATGATTGTATTGCAGTTTGTCCCCCGTAAGTTACTTTTCTCTTAATCCTCTTTGTTTGCTTATCAAAACGTCTTTCCTAGATAAATTCTGTATAAATATAATGCGTGAGACAATTAATTATCAAGCTGGTTTTTTTCATGTTGATTGCTTCCTGAACTTGAATGGTTGAATTGTGGACAGACAGTTTTCTGCCCCTAGATTTTAGAAGGCCTATTCCAGTGGCTAATACAGACCCCGTTTATGAAGACGTCTTGGAAAGGGATGAACCATGTAATGTTATTACTAAAAACCAAAGCTGCAGTGAGGATTATGTCAGATGGTCTCCAGAACCTCCTGGTTCTGTGAATGAAACTGTCTTTTTGATGAGCTTTTGCTTATTTTAGAAAGTCTTGTGGATAATTTTGATGCTTTAGTCCTGATGAAGACTGTTGTCCAGTGTGTTTGATTTGGCATTGAAACTGTTACCTGTAAGATCTGTACAATTTTGATGTAATAATCTCACTTTTTGCTAGCTCGAATAACTATCAGAGAAGATGATGTGGATATTTCAGATTCTGATGATGATGATGAAAGTGAGTATAAAGGAAGTGGCTTTACACTGCTGCAGTACCTTTACTAAAGAAGTATACAGTGCATATTGCTCCTTTTTTACAAAATTAGTTTAGCTGAGTGAATGTGTAACATTAAGAAACAGTACATCCTTAAATTCCCAAGTCAAAGACTGTCTTGTACTCGAATCAGTGGTGTGGTGACCCACTCCTTGTTACTTGCAAAATATTCCTGTTGGTGCAGTATCTGTAGGAAGAAGACTGAATGCACAGGAAAACGTTTGTAGTCCTAGATTGTTTCAAAGCCAAAGGAAAGTTAGGAGTTGTTTGTTTTCCATTTTATTTACCTCAATCAAACTAGGTAGTTTGGAGGATTCTTGAGTCTTTTTGATAAGCCTGTGATAAGCTCAAATACAATTGATACTTATAACAAAAATGCCGCATAATTAGTATGTTTATTGTTAAGGCAAACAGATAGCTAAATGTCTTTCAAGAATTTTACGTTTTCTTATCTTGAATGCTGGAATAAATTTCAGTTCTGCTTATGATGACCCAACTACTCTTCTGCTGTTCACTTGTGACACTGTTCGGATAAAAAAAGCCTACTGCAGAAGCCTAATTATCTGTTTGTTTGACTCTTGTGAAAATGAGGTGTAGTCTTTAGATAGGTTTTATCTAGTTACAGACTTGGATTTAACATATCTTCTAAATATTTGTGTATTGTGGGATAAATTTTGGATTCTAAGTTTAGCGTTCAGTATGAGAGCGTATAATAGTACTTGACCTTGGGGCTAGCAGCACACCCAGAGTTTATTGATTGTGGTGCCATGAATTTTATTTGGAATTATTTTTCATGCTTATTTTGGTAGTAAGGCAGTTCAACTTTAAAAAAACAAAAACAAAAAACCAAAACAAACCCAACATTTTGGCAAATGCACTTTCCTTGGGAATCTTTAAAACGTTTAGTTGATATGAACTGTTTTTGCTGGTTCCTGATTTGGTTTTCTGTAACCAAATGCATAAGAGTAGTTTTTTCTTTCTCTAGACCTTTCTGAAAACTTTAATACGTGCCATAGAGCACTGCAGACTGTTGCAAGATACGTTCCTTCGTAAGTATAGAATCCCATGGCTTTGTATCCCTTTCCTTGCAGATTTAAAGCTTGTGAACTGATGAATTGTTGGTTTGTTTGGTTTTTTTTTTTCTCTTAATTGGAAGTATAACGCTTAGTTTCATTGCATGATTTTTCCTAATAGTCACTAACTGGTGGAATGCTGTATCCAGTCATTATGAGATTTCCATAGGCAACAGCAGCTGAAAATCCTGTTAATGGAAATAGGAAGTAGGGAAAGTCGTGTTTATAGCAACGTATTTGAAGTGGCTTCTAACAAGTCCACAGTGAAACTTTGCCACTTATTAACTGTTCTGTGATACTTGCAAAAAGAGATTTTATACAATTACTTACCTTTAAAATAAAATTACTATGAAATAAGCTTATTCCAGTTTGTCTTTAGAGTGCTGGAGCTTCAGTATTTGCTCTCATAACAACCTATAACTTTTGCTTGGTTTGTTTTTGTTTTTTGTTCGTTTTTAAATTGTAGGACACCACAATTTCTCATGCCGATACTTGTGGAAAACTTTCCTTTCATTAATAAATCAGAAAGGACTCTGGTAAGAGCTGTGAATATTTTTGTTTATTTGTTCACTTATTTTTTAGTGTATAAATATACTCTACAGTATGACAACTGATTTGGTGGTGTTGAATGCAGATTTTTGAGTGTATTGTTTATGATGATTGTTATTTTTTTATTTTTTTATGTATATACACACACATATACGGGTGTGTCTGTTTAGTATAAGATTGTCCAAGCATACTTAAGTTCCTTGTGCATAAGCATTATGCTGGTCTTTAATGACATAACTGCATATCTTTTCCACAGGATTGCTTTCTTAATCAATGCACAAGATGGACCTCTTTGACGATGAATCTCAGGGTTGTATAGTAAGGAGACGGTAGGATACCTGTCTCAACTGTTGTCAAAACTGGAAAGTATTTATCAGAAGAACAGGGGATTTGATGAGCAGACAGAAAGCAATGGATGTTATAGGTGAAATCCAAGTTGCCAGTAGTGTAGGGTGCTAAATTGTTTTATTACATCTTTGGTGTAGTGCTCATGTGTGGTGAAAAACAAGCTGGAAACTTTTGACAGGTTACAGCTCTTGTGTGATCTTTGTATTTACTTGTTCCAACTTGATATGTTGGCACTTTATTTTACAGAAAGGCAGAGTCCTGCTCCACCAGCCAAGTTCAGCTGGCACTGTTTCGAACTTACCAAGTGCTGAAGAACCCCCGAAGTTCTTTGTATACCTTGCTAGCTTTTTGATTTTTTTTTTTTTAATCCAAATAACTTTGGATCAGTTCCCTATCTGTAAAATGAGGAGGATAATAGCTCTTGCATGCTGTTAGGAGAAGAATTTTTATTTATTTATTTATTTGGCGGCTCAGGGAGAAGCAGGTCGTGAAGAAATTAATAACTGTGTTTTCAGGGCAAGTTTTGAATGAAGTGTAATAAAAATATGGTCCATGCATTGTTTTTAAATATTTCCAATTTATACATTCTCATTAAACTAGCTCTATCCATTTAATGTACCGAGCGAGCCAGATGGCCTGTGGAAAAATCGTATGTGCTCATGTAATTAAAGGTTGTGTTATAATGCATATTCACAAAGAGACTATGGAGTCCTTAAATGTGGCACTTTACCTGATTTTATGTGTTGACTTGACAGTTTTGCTGTATGAAAGTTGCAACGTTGGCTTTTGTACATATGTGTGTATACATGGGTGGGCACATGCACGCTCGTCTGTTAACGTGTTTGAATTATAATCAGAACAACTCTGAGGAGACTTACCTGTGGAGTTCAGAATTGTTGTCAGTATATTATAATAACCTGAAATAAAGACGTGTTTAGTCTTGCTTTAAACAGTTCTACTGGGTCTGGTTCTAGATGTAGTAAGGAACATGTTGTTTTAATTTTCTTAGAGAAAGTTTAGACATAAACTCCTATGGAAATGAATAACTTTTCTTACAGAATATTTATACTCATTCTGTCTAGAGACAGTTGGGAAAATTTGCATGGAAATAGCAGATTAAGAAGTTAATGATAACATAGCTTAACAATTGAAAATTAATGTTTGGTTTATACATTAACTTATTCTAGATTGAATACAGTCTGTTTAAACCTATTTCTGGCTCTTTAGATAACAGATTAAGAAACTTGTTTTCTAAAAGTCCTTGGCAGAAATGAGACTCTCTGTTAACATTATTATAGATATCAATTAATTTTGTGTTATAGGAATGTTATGTTCATAACCTGCTACGAGTTACGGTGTACCTTCCAACTCTGAGGCTTCAAATTCTGGAGCTTATTATTGAAAAGCTGTTAAAGTTGGACGTAAGTTTGTTCTGTATCATCTTTTAAGGAAGCTTGCTGTTAAAGTACACACAGTAAGAAATTAAACGTGCTTCAGTGTTAAGCTCAACAAAAAATATGTTGCAGTAGTGCTCATGATCACGAGTGTAAAACCAGCCAAATTTACACTCCGTTCCCAGTCTTAAGACGTTCCCACACCTGAGGGTAACTGTTAGACCCCGCGTGGATATCCGTGCCAGAATCAAAATAACTGTTTGATGGTGCTCAGTGCTGATGTGCAGAGAATGTGCTTCTCGTCGTGTGGTTGGTCTGTTTTATCACCCCCTTGAAGTAAAAGTCTTAAAAAAGGCAGGAGGAGTAGCATTGTAAATGATCAAGGCTTTTTATTTTGGAGAACCTCAACATGTAACAGTCTGGGGAAAGCGTATATTCTGGAGGTAAAGTTTCGGGCAGTTTGGAGCGTGTGTATGTTACATACATATCATTCCCTTTTAAAATATTTATTTAGTCAAGGATGAAATCTAGTCTAGAAATCACTTGTGTGTGTCATTTCTTATATAAATAATAAAAAAAGTTTCATATTATTGTCATGGTCTTATAAAACTTAATTTCTTGTTTGCAACTGTAGGTTAGTACTCCGCAGCAAGATATTGAAGATGCTGAAGAAACTGCTAATAACTCTGATAGTGAGGAAAAATCTACAGAGGAGGGACTTTTTGACATGGTTGGCTATCTTGTTCTACTAAAAGTTTTTTTTAGTAAAATTTTCACTTTGGAGGTGGCTCTGAACTAAGTGTAGGAATACATTATTGCTTGTTACTGCGCTGCACACAGCTCTTGAAACCTGAACAGCTGACAAATGGTGAATGTGTTCTCTGCGTGTTGACTTCATTCATGTAAATACCCAGCGTACATGCAGTGGATCAATTTCATTATGTAAAAACACAAGCAGGTATACGTAAAGCTAATTAAAGAATTCATGGTAGTTGGCTTAGTTTACAAAAATTTGCTAACGCTAAGCCGTGTAATTAGATACTGCTTTTTCAAAAAAAAAAAAAAAGACAAAACTTTAGTGTATCGCTGAAAGAGAAATTTAGTTTCACCTTTTCTGTAGTTGCTGTCTTTATGATGTTGTGTATATAAAAGCTGCATGACTGCCATTTTACCTACCAGGAGGAAGATGAAGAAAGAAAAGGAAACAAAGTTGTCTCTTCCAGTAGCGAGAGGATGGCCCATCCACTCGCAGAGCGCCTTGATATTTTGATGACCATCCTGTTTTCCTATATTAAAGATGTTTGCCACGTGGATGGTAAGGACACTGGAACTATAACCAGATTTGTTGTTAGCAAGTAAGAAAAACATAAGAGGAGTTCTTGCTTTCTGCTGCTGCAAGATAGAGCCCTTACCTTTTAGAGGCAGAATTCTGCCATCAGCAGGCTGTAGGCTGCATTCCTGCCTCCGCCCAGTGTTCTTGACAGAGGGTGCAAAGGTACATTTATGACTTTAAAGGTCTAGTCTTCAGTTGGAGATGTTTTCATTATATAAATACGACACTGTATCCAAACTGTGGTATTACAGGGTATAAGGGTAAATAGAGGTTTGTTTTTCCATTGTGCTACAAAACTTCGGGGATTAGAAATACTTTCTGATTAACCACGGTGTTTTATCATTTGCTCTGCTGTATTGCTTTTGGTATTGGAATCGTGGATCCTTTCAACACCACAAGGACTGGAAGTAGATTAAAACAACCAGCCACCTCACTCAATTGGAATTGCTGCAGCAAGGCTTTTATCTTATAGGAGAAAAACTGAAAGAAATGTCTTACACTGGCATTTATTAAGGGTTTGAATTTTTTACACTTATGTATTTAAAATAGAATATTTAGAAACCATTTTGCTGGATCTTCACATAAGTCAGGTAATTTATTTCTTAGTGTTTTCTTCTGGCACTTCTGGGTTAGCACATTGAAAGTCTGCGTCTCTCCCAGTTTTATACATGTGTGTGCGCACACACAGGTGTTCTCCGTATACACCAATGTAAAAAGCAGTAGAACTGAAGACCTGGAAGGTTTTGCTATAAATATGTTTTTAGATGTCAGATAAACCTAGAAGTCAGCTTGACAGTGTTTCTTTACATATTCTTACTGGTTTAGAAAGGTATAAATGCCACTTTTGCAGCATGAGGGCAGGAGAAAAACCTGAAATGGCTCATTTTGTTCTATTTTCTTTTTTTTGTTGTGTAGGCAAGCTTGATATCAACAACACAAAGGATTTGTATCGGGATCTGGTTTCTGTTTTTGACAAGCTCATTTTACCAACCCATGCTTCGTGTCATGTACAGTATTTCATGTTTTACATCTGTAGCTTTAAATTGGTGAGTAGAAGCTGTTTTTAAAATGCAGTGGCTTCTGTCATTTCTGCATCTTTGTTTTGGCTTTTTTTACAAAAAATAGTTGGTTTCTGCTGTAATTCTAGTCTGAAGGTAGTACATTGGGATTCATTAGTATCTTTGCTTTCTTTTCCTTCTCTGTTACTCCTTTCTTCAAGTTTTTCTTTGTGGTTGCTCTTCCCATGTTGTTTGTAAACTGCAAACAGATGGAATCTAAGCTAGTGTGAAAGAACTCAGTCAACGGACCTCTCTCGCAAGGATGAGTTGGACTCTTGAACCTGTGACACGGTGCTCCAGCAAGTTTCTTCAGCATCCCAAAACTATCTTAAAGATACCGTCTGTGTTAGCTCTTCAGTTTGAAATTTGTGTCTGCTCTTCGTTCCCCCCCTCATTTTCCGATCTCTCTCAAGCGTTCTTTCATGTTGTTCTTTCTCTTACCATATAAAAATAAGAACATGCGTGCTTTTTGCGTAAGAGCAGCTAAAGATCCAGTTAAGCCAGTGCCCTGTCTCTGACAGTGGTGAATAGTGGACGTGTCGGAAAGAATATCAGAATGGGGCAAGCGCGTTACGATGCTTTGCTAGAATACCTGTTCAGCCTCCAGCAGCGGTCTGGTAACTACCTGAGCCAAAGTGACGTTCTTTCGTGGTAACAGCCCATGATGGACAAATTCAAGGAGAAAATATCTCATGATATTATGCTTTTTGTAGTGATGTGAATTTGTGGCATCGTGAACTTCTGTGGCAAAAAGTTCCACAATGTAACCAATTAAGGTGAAGAATCACTTTTGTTTCTCTAAATTCAGCTTCCTGCTGTTTTCATTGGATGTCCCTGACCTCTTCTGCTACAAGAGGCAATGAACGGTCACTTTGTGTTTACCTTCCTACTGCTCTTGTTTTTAAACACTTCTTGTGTATCTAGCCCTGACTTTTTCCTAGACTTCTGGTTCCATTGACTTTTTACAACTAAGTACAGAAAAAAAACACAGAACAGAGTGTTCTTCCATCATGTGTAGGAATCGTTATTTACTACAGTTATAGGTAGATTTTTTTTTTTTTTTTATGGTTTGGTTATGGAAATTGTGGGAATTAAGTGGGAATCTATTACTTAAACAATGTTGTCAGCATAACAACTGATGATTTCTATGTATCTTGCTTCCAGGGGTTGGCTGAGGCATTTTTAGACCATCTTTGGAAAAAACTGCATGATCCAAACAATCCTTCAGTGATCAGGCAGACTGCGGGGAGTTACATTGGCAGCTTCTTGGCAAGAGCTAAATTTATTCCAGTTGTGTAAGTTGTTTTGATATATGAGCAGAACCACACAATTTGTGATGATTGCTGAGGTTAAGTACAGAACGCACCCGCAGTGTTGGTCTTCTATTCCCACTGCTTTGCCAGTAAGCCCATATCAATAGTCTTGTTTGTCCTTTCTGCAATACTGTTGCAGTATTGTCTTGAAGTTTCCAGGAGAGTTTTACATTTACACGATGCAGACTAATGATTTTTGGGATTCATGACTTTTTGTTTAAGGCTTCACTTACCAAGAAATGCTGAGCATGGGTAGGTTACGTTGACTTCAGGTGGAGTCATGGATGCCCAGTATCTCTGATGTTCAGAAGCAGATATTTTTAATGTCCTGTGTTAGGCATTTTCTGTAGACTCTGAGACAGGGAAGTCAAGTGTTCAAGTATTTTGATACAGGTGGATTAAAATACTTTGGCAGATGGGTGAAAATGTTGTCTTTTGTACGTACACATTCTGTATTTTTATGCTGTTTAGGGTGGGCTCGGTGACTTTAACGTTGAACTTAATTTGATATTGGAACTACTTGTTGGGCATGGGAGGCATCTCTCTCTGTACTACCTGTAGCCCAGGATTCTAATTGTTTA
The DNA here is from genome assembly GCF_047370975.1 of Nipponia nippon. NCBI lineage: Eukaryota > Metazoa > Chordata > Aves > Pelecaniformes > Threskiornithidae > Nipponia > Nipponia nippon. The sequence continues at coordinate 8,040,420 of NW_028262369.1, forward strand.
CTGTGCATTTCACACGCAACATGCGTTCGTGGATTCATCTTTTCTGGCATCTTGTGCTTTTGCTGATTGGGGTTTTCAGTGCTGATACATTGATTCATTTGATGCTGAGATAAAGGAGAAAGCTCATAACAATCTGCTTTTCCACAATGAGATACTCTTACTGATGTTTTTGTAACCACTGAAATCCTTGAATACTTGTTGAATATCTTTTCTACACCATTTCAGGTGCTGTCTTTACACTTTTTTTTTTCCTTCATTATAGTACAGTAAAAGCATGCCTGGATCTTCTGGTTAACTGGATGCATAAATACATTGATAATCAGGATACAGGGGCTAATGCTTACTGTGATGTAGCTCTCCACGGGCCGTTTTATTCTACATGTCAGGCGGTGTTTTATACGCTTATTTTCCGTCATAAGCAGCTTTTGGATGGCAACTTAAGGAAAGGTGAGTACATTAAGTTTGAGCGGTATTGAGATTCATTTGCAAGTTTTAGTGTTAATGTGTTTTGTAATGGTCAGTTCAGTCAAGTGTCTGATGGCAAGTTTATGTTGTGGTGCTCTAAATAAAATGAGATGGCTTGTACACCTGCCTGTTGGGCTACCAAGCTAAATAATCTTGTTTTTCCCCACTGTTGAAAACAATGCAGATAACTCCTCAACATTGATTTCTGGCCCCACTTACTGAGCATGTTTAAATTCCAGATGTATAAAACTAGTGTGGGCTTCGATTAGTAATCTTTCTTGATGACTCTGTGCCTCTGTCAGTTCCTGTAATGGGTGTGTAAGTGTAGTATTAGAAGGATCCCTTGGCTGTGGCAGGTTACCATTATTTAGAGCAGATTTTCTGCTGAACAAGCTGTGGGCTAGATCTCTACTGTAAGAGAGCACCCTAGGATGCGCTTCTGTGATGTTGTGCAGAGCGCAGGCTGGTCAGACTGGAAATTCTTAGAAATTGTTAAGCTTGTATACTATATAACCCATATTTGTCAATTGTTCTTATTTTGAAGGTCTGTCCTATCTGCAGAGTTTAAATTTTGAGCGCATTGTCATGTGTCAGCTAAACCCTCTGAAGATTTGTATACCCTCTGTTGTGAACTTGTTTGCTGCCATTACCAGGTACCTACTCACAGATTTCAGTTTCAGCTTGATGAGTGTGTGGGGGTGTCTCAAAGCAGCACAGTATTTAGAACATGGGTTTTGTTAGGCACAGCATTGAGTATTATCTGAGAGAACTCATATAACATTGCCCATATTCTAGGGGGGATAAGTTTATTTCTGGTTCAGTTTTAATGAAATCCTACAGTTCTATGAAACTTACTGCTTTGTGTTGGAGCCAGTACGATTCTACTTGGAGTGAAGTTCATAGCCGTGCAGAGGAAGATAATAGACTCCTTACCTTATGCCTACCTTGAGAACTCCTAATATCAGTTGGAAAATGGAAGACAGAAGTGGTGTTTGTTAAAAAATAACTTTGTATTTTAATACCATCTGAAATTTTTGCTTTCTGTGTGCTAGAAAGGCTTATCTTTTCTTTATTACCTTTTTAAAGGAAATACCAGTTGGTGTTCTGCTACACAATTATCGAGAGGAACAATAGGCAGTTTATACCAGTCGTTCGGAGTGGCACTGGGGGTGACCTCGTGCAGACATGCACTAACCCACTTGACAGTTTCTTCCCCTTTGATCCCTACGTGCTCAAAAGGTATAGTTTAAAAATAATCAACTCGTTTCTGCCTTGTGGAAAATAGTGAACTAAAAACTATAAGAAACTGTCAGTGTTTCTACAGTTCACTGTCTTGCCTGATCTTTTAGTACTTTTCACATTGCGTATTTTAACCAGAGATTGTCAAAGGTTTGAACTGAAATTTACCCCCACTGTGACATATAGCGATGAAGAAGGAACAGGATCCAGTTTCCTGGAAGGTCTAGTTAATATGTTTGGCGACTTTTCTTTTGGCTTTCCTTGTTTTAAGCAGTCTCTAAAATATGTTGGCCTAATACATATTTTCTTGGAGCTGTGACGGTGGTGTGTCATTTTTTTGTTGGTTTGTTTTGGTTTGGGTGTTTTGCACCTTGAGTGTGCTGCTTCTTGTTTGGAGACGTCAGCTTATTTAAAAGATCTTGCTTTTTTAATGAATAGTGGATTATTTGCAGCTTTTCAAAATGTCTGGCATTATGATGCTTTAATCATTTTTTATCTTTAATGTTAGGGGGCAACGTTCTGGCTTTTTTTTTGTCTCCAAAAAAATCCGCCTTTACAGAAGGAAGACCTTTCTTAGAAGTAGCAATTATTAAAAGAAGCCATATAATATTATCTTCTAAAAATCTGGAAGAAAATTATGCTTATTTGTGAGCATAGTGTAGCTGTTAAAAATACCCAGCTAGGAGTTTGGAGACGTGACTGTCGGAACTCCTCAAGCAAACAATTGTAATTCATACCCATCAGCAAAATGGAGTTATTTCTTCATGGGATTAATTGGGGATTATACAGGGACTAATTGAATGGTTTGTAAAACCCTACAGAGGGCTATCAAAATGCCAAACGTTTTATATTGTATTATTAAAATGAAATACATATGACTTTTACAGAATACATTAACCGATACTGTGTGTTAATTCCTCTTTCAGATCAAAGAAGACTATTGATCCTTTTTATCAGTTTTGGGAAGAGCTGAGTGCTGAAGATCTTGAGAATCTGAAGAAACCCATTAAAAGGGTAATCTTTTCTGGTCGAAATGCAGTTCAGCTTTTGCCAGCTCTCTATCAGCTGCTTCTATTGCAGGATTAATTTATTTTTTTTTTTTTAGTAAATACGAGTACACTAAACATTTATGGGAAACTGTGATGGAAATTCGGAAGCTTTAGAGATTGATCCATCCTTGCTTTGAGAACGCTTTTCCCCTCTCCCACAGGGGAGTTAGTTTGGCAGCACAGGGCTGCTGTGAACGCTTTTGAACGCTCTCAGAATATACACATGCTGATGTCGCTGGGAAATCCACTTTGTAGATATGATTTAGTTCCTGTATTTCACAATGAGCGTACATCTAGTTCTCTTACATTCCAGCTAGTCGTGACAGTTGTAGTACAACCCAAGTCCTGAATTATGTCCTTCTAAAGCTCCCATGTGGTCTGTTTACCTTCTTGCAGAATGTCTATCCTATGGTAGATTTCTGTTTGAGTTTGTCAAACATTGTGTTCTTCTTTCCTTCCTATGCTAACAGGTAAAAATACTTTACAGTGTTGTAGCTTTGTTAACTGGTAACGTTGTAAACTTTCCTGTAGCATTTTGATCAGCAGATTTGATTGTTGCAACATCTCAGAATTTATTTTAGAAATACCTTTTTTGGTCTCGACATTCATTACTTCTGCCAAATCTTAATAGAGACCTGGAGTGTCTTTCTGCTCTCACTGATCCTTTTAAATTTATGCAGGGTACTTCTGAAGATGAAGATGATGACTTTTTGAAAGGAGAAACCCCTCAAAATGATGGTGTGGTTGGAATTGCTCCAAATTCTTATGAGTCAAATACCCGGAGCCCAGCGAGCAGCATCGGCTCCCCTCCAGACTGTTACGTGCCGTACCCTCAATGACCCGGAGAATCAGAAGCGAAAAGGTTGAAAACTGTGTGCAATTTTTTGCTCTGTAAAGAGACTTTAGCTCAACTTTCCAAACTGGCAAATGTTTAAGTAACTACATTTAAGAAAAATTATTATTTCTTAATCCTCAGATTTCTACAGATATGTTATGATAAGGTCATATGTTGCTAGAAAAGCCTAGAGAATAAATAGGGTGATATTTTACAAATTTCACATTGAAATGTTTTTTATTGCTTACAAGGATTTTTTTATAGTTTTTCCTGGCTCTTAAAAGCTTTTGTTTACTACTGTTTCCCTACAAGGTTTTGTCTATCAGGGGTGCAATTCTGGTCTTTCTTCCTACCGATTCGTGTGGAGACCAGAATTCCATTGTCAGTATTCAGACTGTACTCTGATGACTGGGTTTGAGTTGGTTTCAAAGTAACGGTGTAATCCCACGATAGGGGAGCCGTGAGTCGAGCCTGACAGCGATTCTTTTGCACGCATCTCTTAAGCTTTTCCTGTCTGTAGAACAGTATTTGGTAAAGCCATGTGATAGTGGAAAGTGTATTTGGATGATAAGCATTATCGCTCCTCAGATACGTAGCTGACACAGAACTTTCCCAGCTAGGAAAGTTCAGACTTGTAAAAGCGACGATTGGTGGAAGTGTTGAAAATGACGGGGTAGCTGAATGTACGATTTGTAGATAGTTTCTTTGGGGTGCTTGTGAAGCACTCTCAGGCAGGTATTTATTTTCTGGATTTGAAGTTTGTATGTGAATGCTGAAAACACAAAAAAATCTTCCCTCGTAGAAAGGAAGTGATGGTGTCACTGGTGTCCTTGTGTTGTCCGTGTGTCAGTGTAGAGTTTCTCTGCAGAGGTTTCTTGTCTTTTCATGATTGCTGGCTTTTAGCTTTGAGTAAGAATATAAACAGTGGAAAAAAATAAATGTTATTTGTGTAACATTTAGTTGAAAACGTTATGCATTTGGGACTAAACTCTTAATTGCCCTTCTTTAGAATCTGAACTTGGAGGCTTGCAAGACAACATTTTTATTCAAGAGCCAATAAAGATTGATGCAAACAGCGCAATTCTTACACCTTTGAAAAACCACATCTCCGTGGGTAACTAAGGATCTCTCTGTGTAGTCTAGCTTCTCGAGGCTAGGATGTTTGTTCTGACAGACTGCAGAAATGAGTTTTGGGGATGATACTGCAAAACGCGTTAGTGGATCTGTTTGTCGTTGGATAAATTGAGGCAGTTTTTGTTCTTAATTTTAGTCCTCTTTACTGTCAGCCTTTAGTAATAAACAATAGATGTCCATCTGAAATAATTGCATTCTCTCCTGGTGTGGAAGAACCTTTCTCACATCAAAAGCAAGGAAGACGTCCTTCGAAAGCTGCCTTTTTTTCTTCTTTCACTGTCATGTCTTGAGCAACGTAGTCAGCCACTTCTTACCAAATGGGCTGTGTAAAACTTTCCAAGTTGTAATACCAGGTACAGGATGCGGGAACTGTCACGTCTCGTTAACAGCAGAAAAAGGAAGATGTAAGTGATGCAAAGTGTAACATTAAAAATGTGCAGGCATTGAACTGTCTGAAGTTGCAGAGTTAACAGTATACTAAAGGGACTTGCCTAAAACAAAAATCCAATTAGGAACTCCACAGTGTTCCTGTGATCTCTTCTGCGATAGACCTGCCCTGCTTAGTGTCATTGCGGACAGGTGAGCCGGCAGGTGCTGGCGTTTTGCTGAGACTTTGCTCTGTGAGTCCTGGTACCAGTGAGAGGAATGCTGATTCGGAGGTGGAAATTTCACCCTACCTGAGAAATACAATCTATCTTTTGAGGAAAGTATCTGCTATAACTGTTCACTGCTGTGAAAGGCGGATTGGAAAGGCAGAGCTAGGGGACGGGTTGTTCTCTGTCTGCTGGTTGTCAGCAGTCCCCGCGCTCTGGCTGTCCGCTGTCCCTGCGGAGTGAATTTAACTCTGCTGCTACCGCGACTTCATGCAGGGACAACTGGAGGGAACATCCCAGCTTCCTGAAGGTACAGGTTATACCTGTACAAGAATATTACAAAAAATTTCTTCACCGAAAGGGTAGGAACAGGCTGCCCAGGGAGGTGGTTGAGTCCCCGTCCCTGGAGGTATTTAAAAGCTGGGTAGATGTGGTGCTTAGGGACATGGTTTAGTGGTGGGCTTGGCAGTGCTGGGTTAACGGTTGGACTCGATGATCTGAAGGGTCTTTTCTAACCTAAACGATTCTACGAAAAACTCTCGTCTTTAGGATCATCTGAAAACTTAGTGGCTGCCGGGGGGGAGGATAGCGGCCTGGGTTTATTTGTAAATTCGGGACTTTATCATTGTTCTTTCCAAAACGGTTCCTGTAACGATCTCGCAGTCGCAGGAGGAGGGGATTCATGCAACGTCAGGGTGTTAAAACCGTGAGGCGCTAACGCCACGGGGCGCCTCTTCCGTCAGTGCGCTTCAGGCGCCGCCCCGGCCGCCCGCCCCCGCAGGCCCCGCCTCGCCCGGGCCCGCCGCCCGCCTCCCGCCTCCCCGCCGCTGTCTCCCAGCGCCCTGCGCGGCGGCGCCCGGCCCGGCCCCGGGGAGGAAGCGCGAAGCTGCCGCCGCCGCCTCCCGCCCCGGGCCTGGGCGCTCCCCGAGATGCCGCTGCTGATTAACGGTGAGCGGATCGACCTGGCCCGGCCCACGGGGGACATCATCCGCCACCACCCGCACCTCGAGGTGAGGCGGCGCGAAGGGAAGGGGGCCGTGGGTAGGGCCGCGGTGCCCCCGGGAGAGCCCTTTCTCCCTGGCTGGGCGAAACGGGCGGCGGAGCGCAGCGTGGCCCGGGCTGAGGCGGGCCCGGCCTGAGGTGTCCTGGCCTGCGGCGGCTCCCCGGGCTGAGGCGGCCCGGCCTGGGGCGGCTCGCTGCAGCTCTGCGCCGCCCGTTCCCCGCGCTGCGACAACGAAAAGACAGGGTTTGACTGAAAATAAACAAAATGGGCGTCCCTGGGCGGGTAGCGGTAAGTGCCCCGAGGCGAAGGGCGGCTGCTTGGTGTGGGCGCGGCCGGCCGCTGCCCTCCCGGGCTGGGGTGTGTCGGCCCGGCCGGCCCCCTGCGGCGCCGAGGCAACAGAAACGGGTGATAAAAGCCGAAATAGTAACTTTTAGGAAGGTATTCACCTCGCTATCGGCGTATAATTGTTGTGATCCGAACGGCGGGCCGTGCGCCAGGAACTGCGGAGCAGAGCTGGCTGGGAAGGTGTTTTTCATCAGAAAACGCTTCTTCATAGAAACTGAGTTTTTGCAGAAAATTTGATAAAACTGTGAAGTGTTTTTTGAGCCCCAGGATGGAAATTCGCTGCCTACCCAGCAGGTCTGTGACAGAGAACTGCGGTAGTCAGAGCCCGGGAATCTGGGTTTTCCAGGCACTAAGCAAGCTGATAAATAGTGATATTTTATAGGGTCTGGAGCACAAGTCTTGTGAGGAGCAGCTGAGGGAGCTGGGGTTGTTTAGTCTGGAGAAGAGGAGGCTGAGGGGAGACCTTATTGCTCTCTACAACTACCTGAAAGGAGGCTGTAGCGAGGTGGGGGTCGGTCTCTTCTCCCTAGTAACAAGTGATAGGACGAGAGGAAACGGCCTCAAGCTGCGCCAGGGGAGGTTTAGGTTGGATATTAGGAAAAACTTCTTCACCGAAAGGGCAGTCAGGCACTGGCACAGGCTGCCCAGGGAAGTGGTTGAGTCTCCATCCCTGGAGGTGTTTAAAAGACGGGTAGACGTGGTGCTTAGGGGCCTAGTTTAGTGGTGGACTTGGCAGTGCTAGGTTAACGGTTGGACTCGATGGTCTTAAGGGTCTTTTCCAGCCTTAATGATTCTATGATTTTGATAAGTACTAAGTAAATATGCTGGATTGTGGCAGTAGAAGACTGAAACTTTTACGTTTCAAAAGTTCCTGCCCTGATTAAACTTCCAAGATCAGCTCTGGTATTGTCTAATGTCATCTTGGGCAAGTCCTGTTACTTTTTGTTGTACCTCCATTTTATCATTTACAAGGCAGGGAAAAGGGTTTTTTGTGTTTATGGAATGATGGGATTTAACAATTAACTAGATCAGTGGCAGGAAAGCGAAAAATTCTCAAAATTCAGAATACTCCATAATGCAAAATATGTATATCTCTCTCTGACCTGGCTCCCTTTGCTTTTCAGAGGTGATGTTTCTGTCAAGTAATGGATACACCTGAGAATTCAGCCACTGTAGTCTCTATTATCATTTATCTTTAGGAAAAGGCAAAACTTCTAAGAAGTCAGCCTGCTCAAATTGTGGAACCCAAAGGTCTTCTATATGTCCAGCAGAGAGAATTTGCGGTGACTACCCCTAAAGATGGTGTGTAGGAACATAAACATTTTTTCTTCTACTGAAGCAGTGATTGTGAGAGCGGAGTTCTTACAGTGTTTCTCTCCTTTAAAATAGGTTCTGTTTCCATTCTTGGATCGGATGATGCAACTACCTGCCACATAGTTGTGCTCCGACACACAGGTATCTTTGACGGATGTTAAGAACAAAGCCTGTAACTCTGAAGTAATGAATTCGTATTGGTTTATGTTGCATTAATAAAATAAACTGCAATTACATTTATATAAACTTGCACCTCAAAAAGTCACGTGATGTATTAACCGAATGACCTGTTCAAAGCATTGGCGTGTTTAGTGTCAGAGGTTCCGTGTTCTGGTTGCTCAGGGAGCGGATCCTAAACTTTACCTGCTCTCGTGGCCCGTGGCTAATGGCAGTTGCAGACTTTGGCTGTGTTCAGCAGTTTGGGCCTGCAGGGTTTGGTAATAACAGAGGTCGAATTTGCGGAAAGATCCTTGCTGCGTGCCTGGATTTCTGGCATTAGAGAAGGGCACTCGTACCCTTCACGTGAGCTCCGGTGGTTTTATAATGGGGCACAGGAAGAGGTTGTTGCCTCATTCAGTCAGCCCGTACCTGCTGCCGGAGGCAGCGAGAAGGTGCTGATGTAGCTCTTGCGCTACTGTAGTGGTGTGAACGGTTACTGGTTTCAGTTATGGCTGCGCACCAGCCTCCAGCAGCGTCGTTAACTGTCTTCTCACGTCTTCCTCAGGCAGTGGAGCTACCTGCCTGACACACTGCGACGGATCGGACACAGAAGCTGAGGTGTCGCTCATCATGAGTTCAGTAAAATCTTTCTCGAACACCACGGGATATGGAAGGTCAGCTCCGCTCTTTTATTTCTTGTGCAGTGGTTTTCACAAAGGTTATTGCAGTTTGTCAGGTGGGGAATTTTTATGCGATTATATGGGGTTCAGACAAGGTAACTGTGCAGGAAATCTGTCTTGGTCAGGAACCACAGGTAAAGTGAAAATGATTTCCTTGATGATGATTTTGAGGGTATTTTTAGCAGTGGTTTGAAGCAGGGTTCTGTTCTGAATAGCGTTTCTGTAAAATGCCAGTGTGAGATTTTGTGTTTACTGTTTCCCAGTTAACTTTTGTTTCAGATGTGCGAAATTTTCCAAACAACTGGTTTTGGGTCTATGTTCTGGTTTTCCTTCCAGACAGTTGGTCTTGTAAATTCTTTTGGGATCTGAGAATCCATCTGGGTTTTTTCTACGTAAGTCCCACGTTAAAAAAAAAAAGGGGGGCGGGGGGCCAGAACAGGACAGTGGGGAAAAAAAGCTCTGTAATGGAATTTAGCAAACAAAGTTCTTTCTGGATGTGGGGGTTTTGCCCCTGTAGTTTGATAAGAATAAAGACTCAATGAACTCTAGAAGATACGGTCTCTAAAAACTCATGATTTGTCAGGACTTGTTTTTACATAGACACTTCTCAGAGAAGAACCCTGCTGTGTGGTCCAGAATAGTTGTGAGGAGGTCACGGGAGCAAAAATCTTTGTGTTTAATTAACCCTTTCTTGGGAACTGAAAGGTGGTTACTAAGTTCAGTCCAACCCAGAGGTGCTGACCATCGGGGACACCGCTGGGTTAGGCAGAATTGCATGCGTGTAACGCCTCTTCGAGTCTTTCATTTGTGCTATTTCCTGGGTGATCCCTGAAGTGTTCAGAACGGAATTACCGTAACGTGCTGTGTAATGCCAACCGACGTGGCGCATGTACTCTGACGAGTGAGGCTTCTCTAATGATTGCTTTGCAGTCTGGGCTGGGGATTGTTTTGTAAAGCGATTCACTTTGGGATGTCTTTTTAACTGCTGTTTCCTGTTATTCCATCTCTGTTAGGCTGGAAGTGCACCTAGTTGGAGGTTTCAATGATGATAGGCAGTTATCACAAAAACTTACTAATCAGCTTCTTAGTAAGTTCACGTTTTTTCCACTCTCATGTCCAAAAAAAAAAAAAAATAGTTCTGACTGGATTGGGGTAAAGTTTGTTTGTAATCTGAGCCCCCTGTCATTTCATGGAAAGGAATCTGGATTCGTTTGAAAGGGTCCTTCCCTACCTGAGAACTCGGTGTGGAGGGGGCTGGACTTGCGAGGCTCGCCCGTGGCCAGCCTGTGGGATGGAGGGTCCAAACTTGCCATTGCTGCCTCACGTTCCAGCATGTAGAATTGGAGGGCGGTTCAGCCGGGCTCGATTCCTGGCTCTGCGGCCGGTGTGCTGCGTGATCTAAATCTCTACATGTGGGTGACTTCATTTGTTACTATTCATTTCGTACCTTAATGTGATGGGGTAAAATTTAATTATTGTTTGGAATTGTCTGATGAAAGATGTTAACATCTGTTTATAAAATCTGTAGTCCAGAGAAGAGATTGCGGTGCCTTACAAACAAATTGGAAACGTAAAGTACCCGGCTGCCTCTAAGTGCTCTGCCTCGTGCCAAGCACTTTCCGAGCGCGGAGAGGCCTCGGCCCCGCTGGGACGGGGCAGGGACGGGGCAGGCGTCAGGGCTGGAGGGCGGTGGCCCAGCGGGATAAACAAAAAGGAACACAGAACCGGCAGCGGTCCTGGGATGCACCCCCGTGGCCATCGCACCGAGTGACTCCTCTTAGCTGTGCTCTGTGTCGTGTGAGAGTTCTGTACAGAATGAAGTTATTTTGGTTAATTTATTTTTTTCAACCTTCTGATTTTCATGCATCAGGTTACGATTTGAAACAATAGCATTGCATTGCTATTAGAACTTTGAAAAAAGAGAAGTTTTTTGTTCTGGTGTGTGGGATGGCAAAAAGTATAATTAAAACCCAGCTAATGAAAGACGGGGTTTGCTCACTATATGTGTAACATTTTAGGAAAATACATTTAAACGTAAGCTGTTAAATGTGTAGTGATCTAAAGCGGAGCGGATATGATGCCAGAGCTCAACCAGTGTCAGTAAAAGGAATAAGTGGCACGCCACTTTTTTTAGCATGTTTTTGCTATTACAAATGGCTACTCTGCGTAAATTCCTGTTACCTTTAGTAGCTGTGGCTTTCGTTTTAGAAGAGTTAATTTGAAGCAAATCTGCCAAACGCTCTTTGCTCTGTTGCCTTATCTAGGAACAGTGCGTTAGGTATCTCTGCCCATCCGTGCTGCTATGCGCGGCACCGGTAGCGCCCCCTCGTCTATATACAGCACCTGCTTTGCCACCAGTCAGTCTGATACATTGCTGCTGTCGTTGTTGCTGTAGGAGCCTTCGATCTCCAACCAGATGATGTTCATTTAGTGACTTTCTGCGTAACAGGTAAGAAAATGTTTTGGTTTTTGAAGTATCTTTAGCCAGTGAAATCAAAGCGCAGGCGTCTTTTCACACGTGGCTTTTTTATCCGTCCCATAAGAAAGAACAGCACGAGTCCTCCGTGACGATTTGTAATTTTTAGTTTTATTGCCGGTAGCGTGTGTGGCGATGTCAAAGAGACGGCGCAGCGAGGGTGCTCTCCTTACCAAGTGCTGCTGAAATGCAACGGACGGCAGAGCCACCCGCAGTCGTTGCCAGGTTATTTATTTCGCCACCCTTGTCCCACGGGAAGAGGCTGTGTCCAGGGGTGTCCTGAGGCGGCTGAGGAGGGCGCTCGCAGCCCTCTGAGCCGCTGGGTTGTTGGCCCTGCCTCCCTGCAGGTCCAAAGGAATTCATGAGCCCATTCAGGGGGTTCATAGTGTGCCGTGTCACGTAAAGGAAGAAGAAACTTCCTTTTCTTCATATCACGCTCGGGTCGTACGCCCATCGTTGTTGCATTTCAGCGCTGTCGGTGACCAGCATCTCTGGAACGCGGCGGCGCGGTCGTTCTGCATCGTGGGGTTTTCCTGCGAACGGCCCGTGCGGGACGTGGCAGCTGGCTGGGGCTGGCCGTACTGGTAGGAGAGGAAGAGCTCTGCTCCGGGCCCCGAGCGCCTTGTTGCTGACCTCTACCACCTTCTCCATATTTATTTCTTTTAGGCTTCCGTGGGTTTTTTTCCGTCTTGATGCAACGTCAGATCTGTTCTCTGATAACACACAACTAAATGAGCGCTGCTCAGACAAAAATCCAAAGCCTCATGAGTTTGACTTTTTTTTTCCCTTACAGAACTAAATGACAGAGAAGAAAAGGATGTTCACTTCCCAATCATTTATGGAATAGGTGAATTCAGTTAGAATTCAATTATCCTTTTTGTAACTGGATTGCTTTTCAGATTCCAGTCGTAAATGGGCTGCTTTTAATGACGAGGTAAAGCCTGTCCTAAAGGTTAAGTGCTGCTGTTGGAGGCATGGGTAGAAATACAGGTTTTCTTCTGGTACCGCAGTCGGGTAGATGCGCACAGGGAAGCGGCCGTGTACAAATGCGAGCAGACTTTTTCATTTAACTGGCATTGTGATTTTTGCCAATATCAAGCCGCTGTGCTGACCTTTGGGGTTAGAATTCAGCCGCCGTTTCATTGTTCATTCTGTGATTTTTCTAATTAGTTTAAGTATCTCTGAAAATGGTCTTCTGCCCTATCGATATGCTGCCAAAGCAAAATAAGTAGAAATCTGCTATCACTCGCAGGCGCTGCGGTACTGAGCAATACAAGAATAGTATTTATTTGATGGGTTCCGAAGTTCCTGCAGCATAGCTGTGTTGGGGACGCGGTCATTGTAAACAAGTGTTTTGTAAGAGTTAATGTAATTGTTTCTGCATTTAAACTCTATTTCCTACCAGCCGTGAATGTTAAAACAGCAGAGATTTTCCCTGCAACCTTCCCAGAAAAAGGGCCGGACGAGGATTTGCGCTCAGCCCACGTTTTAACAGGGGCAACGGTGAGTAAAACCAAGAGGGGCAGCAGGGGTATTTTTGCTGGAAGGGGAGAGACCAGGGCAATGAAACGGCAGAAGTTCGAGCAAAAAATACTTTGGTAGGGTTCTGTCAGTAGCAAAACAACTGAGAAGGATGGAAGAGGAGAGGCAAAGGGTAACGGTGGGGATCAGAGCACTTCTGAGCCGTCGGCTGCCAGGCAGCACAGCTCGCTCAGGTGAGGTTACGGCCAGCCCCGCAGCTTCAGCACTTAGGGAAAGGGGTTCGGGTCAGGGGCGTAATCCCAGCAGAATCCTTCAGTTCTGGGCGCGTTGTTACAGTTTAATGTCGTTTGTCAGAATAAGCGGTTGATCTTACGGCAGCAGGAATGCAGCGGGGCTGCGCTGGCGCGCCGCATGTCTCAGACAGAAGCGGCAGCTGAAGGCCTTGCAGCTTAAGTGAATTTGCTGCCTTTTTCATCTGCGTAAGCACTGTCCGATCCTTAAGGCTCCCTGTGTCGTTACAGCTGACCAACATTTACGATGCAAAGATGGAACAACTCCATATTGGGCCTTATTTCTGGAGGCCTTTCCCACATGTGGATTTCTGGTTGGAACAAGATGATAAACAGATTTTACAGGTACCTGAAACTGGCTTTTCTTCCCCTTCTAGCTGAGTAGAGCGAGGGGTAGGGCCTGTCAGACCTTTCCTGCCGTACTGCCGGGGAGGGTGGGAAACGACCTTATCAAAAGGCAGAATAATTGCGCAGGCTGTATTCTGCGTGTCAAGCAGCTCTTGCTCCCGTCTTTGTTTTTCAGAATCTTTCCACATCGCCCCTGGCCGAGCCACCCCACTTTGTTTCCCACATTAGGTCTACGCTGACATTTTTAAAAGAACATCCCTTTCCATCTCGCTCCCTGTTTCCTGACAGGAAACCTCGCATCTACAAAAAAAATGAAGAAGGGTTGTGGGAACAGGTTTGTTCCGACAGGATCTAACCTGGACCCAACCACCACAGCTGCTTTAGGGCAGTACAGTCCTGCAAGAAGCGCAGTCTGTTGCAAAAAGCGTACTGCTGGTCACAAATACTCTTGTTCCTGTGCTTTTTCAAAATAAAATATTTTGACAGAAGTAACTGGCTTTTTCTGCGTTACTGAGGTAGGAACCGCTGCTCCTTTGAAGTAAGAGTTTGGCTTTGTTTACGGTCTGTGGTACGCAGTTCGACGGGCAGAGAGGAAGAGAGGTAGCAGCGCTGGGAGGCTGCGAAGGGAAGTCATCGCCTTGGTGCGTACTTTAAAAAATTCTTTTCCACACAAAGTGAAAGAAAGTTGCATGCGCTGAAAGCTTTCGTAACACGGGGAAGCGTCCTTCAACAATAACGTCATTCAAGAGCAATAATTTGAAGACTCTTTATTGAAACATTCAAATAGTATCTAAAGAATGAAGTTCACTCCAACAGAACTACTCGTTTAACACTTCCAAATATAAAAACATTAAAAATTAATCCTTGTGGCGATAACTTTATCCCCCACAAATCAATCTTATTAACATACTTCATTGCACCAAAGAAACCAGTAAGGAAGACCAGTCAACTTAATTGTGTTTGCACTTTAGAAAAATTGCACTCTGATTTACATAAGTTACCCCAACAGCAAAATTACCCTTGCTCGTGGCACCCCGGCCCCACAGCATCTAGAAGCTGAAAGTTAAATCAAGTGACAGTACAATTCAAAGACCCCAAATTTTTCAGATTATCAAAGTCCTGCTACCGCTGCAGCCGCTCCGGTGTTAATGTACACCTTCGGGGGAGAAAAACCCCCAGGCGAACCCCCAAACCAACCACAGCACTTGTATCCAGCCCCAGAGCCACGGGATGGTTTTCCTCCAACTCAGGTACCTGGGGGGAGCAAGCTTTTCCAATGATCTCCTTTCTGCAAGAGGCTCCGAAGGTGTGCAGCAAAGCAATTACGATAATTTGGGGCGGGGGGGAGACCTGGACACCTGCAATTCATCCAAAGCTTTCCTCACGCACTAAGCGGTCCTAGACACTGCGAGGGTGTGCTGTAGTGTAAATAACCTAGGTAATTCCTTTGAGTCTGTACAATTCCTACAGTAGGTAAGTTACTGTTACTCAAAAAATAAGTGTTGAAGCCATCACAAATGTATTGGTTTTTCAGGCTTTACTACAACCATCTTTAAAAATACACAACAGAAAGAACTCCAGTTACACTACATAAACGTGTTCCATAGCATTCGGTTTATAAACGGCGTGCAAAGGAAAAGAACGGTGTCGGGGCGCTTTCCGGTGGCGGAAGCAGGAGGGCGCTCGGGCACGCGGAGGCACTAGCGCTGTCCGAAAGGCTTAACCCTCCTTAGCGGCGTCCCCACCGCACGAAGGGGTCCGGCCACAGGAGAGCAGGGGATCGCCGCTGGCGGCACAGAGCCCTTCGGCGACTCCCGCGCACACAGGCACCCGCCCCGAATGCCGACCGCCCCACAGCTGCTGGCAATGACGCTCTTTGTAAGGGTGAAAAAAGAAGCGAAAGGGAGCTCGTGTGACTGCAGTAGATGTTTTGCAGGAGAGGCTACACTGAATTTTAAATATTAAAAAGGTGAACGATTGGCAGCTGATTATTTTTTAAAGTGTACTAACATAAAAGAAGATCATTTGACAATTATTAGGTACAGCTGTATTCTTAATCTTGTGCATGGCTGATTGGTTAGTTAGCAACTATCATGCTTAGATCGCTACAGGAAGGATAACTGCCAACTGTGTGTACCAACGTTGATGAGCAGTTAATGAAGGGCACTAGTACTTTGGTGACACTGACGTGTAGAGGATTAAAGCAACTGTAACAAGCGTACAATAAGACAAATCTCTGTCCCATAGGGGGGAATCTGAAATTGTGCAAAATCCCAGTTAACCAGTTACAGTAGTCGTTGCTGTACTAGTGTGTGGCACTCGTCACATTTTAAACGCATCGTTAGTACCCTGCCTCCCAGGGCGCAGGCTTCCTCCGCAAAGTCTGAAAGCCACAGTCTGGATTTTATCTTTGACTTTCTTGTTCCTCTGCCTTCGTGCAGTCGTGGGGCGATTTGTCCCTTGGAACGTCCTCGGCCTCTGCCTTTGTCACCTGTGCCGCCTCCTTCCGCTCCTCTGTTTTCTCTGTCTCCAAAGGTCCTTGCTCCTGGCCCGGGAGCAGCGCTGGGGGTCTCTGATCCAGCTTCTCCAGGTCATCACAGTGGCTGACCGAGCTGGTCTCACTGAGCCCGTCAGAACTTCTTAGGGACCTTTTAAAAATCTTCTGACCTGTAAAGTGTTTGAAGAATGCAGTACCACCCAAGGCAGCAAATACAAGACGCAGTACGCACAAGTTACCTTCCAGAGAGAGCATCTGAATTTTACAACTGCAAAGAAAGAGATTTTATTTGGGTGCTAACTTGTTCCCTAAACAGAGACAGATGCGCAGTTACAGGTGCGCGGGCCAGGCAACAGCACCTGTATCTTCTCCTGTGCACGCAGAGACTATTGAAATTCAGCTGAAAAACAAGCTGCCCACAGGCACGGTGAAGTCATTCCAGGGGAAGGACTTGCACCAAAAAAAAAAAAAATGGCAGGCTGGAAGCCAACCAACTGGAACGGCGAGCTAAAACTGTGGTTTTCCTGCCACTCCAATCAGCATTGACTGCTAACAAACTACACAGCAAGGGCCACAGAGGGAACAGGTCTTCACCCCAGCCTGACACTGTCCACAAAATATTAGGTAGCAACAGAAATACAGTTGCTCAAATCCATGATTAGACATTATTTATGATTTCAAATAAAGCTTTTGGCTTGTTCACCTGCTATTTTTTAACACTCAATAGCCTCATAATATCCCAGAGGAAGATTCCAGGCTTCCCAGGCAGTTGTTAGGTAATGGGATAACAGCTTCCCGCAGCCCCAGGCAGAAGCCTTGGGGAGAAAACAGGCGGGGCCGGTGCCCTGCGCCACGCTTCAATGAAGGTTTTTAAGGCCCTAGAAGATGAGCTCCGGTTCCAGGTATTACGGAAGATGGAAAATCACATGGGTCTTCCTGTGTCATGCGACTGGGATGGCAGATGTTTTGGCAAGGCTTAGAGATAAAACTAAGACACAGCAACTTACCTGGAAGTCTTTGCTTTGCAAGGCTGGAAGTAGGAGTTGGTGGTGGAGTAGTGCCCGTTCCTTGGGCTTTTGATACATACGTAGATTCTGTGGATTCTAGAGAGCCTGCAGGTTAAAAAAAAAAAAAAGTATCCAGTTGATTATGGCAAAAACCAGACAAGTTTTCTGTTCATCTGTATTTCTAGGGACGTAACAATCTTATTTTTACTGCGCATTTCTGAGACGGCACGTGCTAGGTTGATTTGAAACTGCCACTTGATGGTAACGCGTTTCCAAGTGCCTGGGGAGGAGTGCTGAGGCTTGCAAAGACGAGGAAAGTTTCCCCTCGTGCTACTTCACAACACTGCTGCGCCCAATATTCCTCTTCCCCTTGACACAGAACCACAGAATCGTTAAGGTTGGAAAAGACCCTTAAGATCACCGAGTCCAACCGTTAACCCAGCACTGCCAAGTCCACCACTAAACCACGTCCCTAAGCACCACATCTACCTGACTTTTAAATACCTCCAGGGATGGAGACTCAACCACCTCCCCGGGCAGCCTGTTCCAGTGCCTGACTGCCCTTTCGGTGAAGAAAACCTTCCCAGCTGCAAGCTACTGAGCAGTGCCCGTGGAAGGGGTACCTGGCTACGAGGGGGAAGTATTCCCACAGAAACCTTGCTGTTCTCTGCCCTAAGAACCTTCTGGCTGGTGCATCCAGAATCGGGAAGAAAGATCCCAATACTGCAGAAAGCCTTCCTCGCTGTTTGCGGAGACACACAGGCAGCTGGGCTGTGTTCTAGGTCCGACAGACACTTTGCCGAGTTCAGGAATATTCTTAAGACTCTGCCACACTTTTTACAGTGAAAATTTATCAGTTTGGAAAGTACTATGTTAGTACATCAGTCTTAGTGACGGAAAAGCTGTGGACAGTCCTGTTCACATCACCAGACACGAGTTACAAACATACGAGTAAAATAACAGTCTTTTACATTGTAATATTCCATTCGTTACCGTCTCCCACGGCGCCGCGTTCACGCTAGCCTTCAGCTAGTTTTAGCCTGTCCTTGCCAGACCTTGCGCTACTTAGCGGGCAAACCGGAGCTGTATCAGCGTGGCAACAGCCGGACGATGCCTCAAACCAGGATTTCAGGCAGAGGCACCGAGTTCCAGCAGCGCAGCGGAACGTCCGAGTGCCGCTTTGCAAGCGCCCTCAGGAGGATGCATGTGCATATCCACGGGGAAGCGACGTTCCAGCGCCTGAGCTACCCTGCTCCCTTACGTAGATTTATAAACACAGCATAAATGCCAGACTCTTGCAGCAAAGACGCAGAAATGAGTCCTCTATTAATAAATGCCAATGTCTAATATAGCTTTTTTAATATGACTCAACATGCAAGAACAAAATGTAAACTGCACAAGTGAGAAGATTGTCCTGTTGGGCGTTACAGAAATAGTGAAGAGCATGCTCCTTTACATCCCGAGGGTGGATTATGTCGCTCACGATCAGATCAGCACAAGAAGCGCGTTGAATTTTAGTATAAAATTGGAAACAGTTCGAACGACAGCATAACATGGCTGCAGATGCACTGAGTCCTACCTGCTGTTAAATTAAATGTTCTTCCCTTTGGGGAGGCTTGGAACGGAGAAAACCAGTTCAGCACAGAGCCTACTACAGGTATTTGTCGGAGCAGTCCCTGCAAAGTACACAATTAAACGCTGGCTGGTGAGCAAGCTGCCCACGTCGTGACAAGTTACTTCAGGTTACCCAGATAACTGATTTTTACAGCCTCACCTCTTCCAGAAGTCGCTCTTCATTTGCTTTCTGAAGCTGAAGTTGTGCTTCCTGTATCCCTTTTCTAACAACTTCAGTCATGTTTTCCAACAGCTAATAAAAACCAGAAGTTACATTGTCATATACATTATTTGGACTGGAAATTGTCTTTTTAGTTCAGGTTTTGAGGATGTAAACATGGTAGTCAGATATTTTTCTACTTTAAGACAGTATTTGAGAAGCACCATTTCATTATGACTGTAAATTAAAGATGTATGGGCCAACCGCAGGATTTTTAAAAGATATACCCAGAGGACAGAATGTCATTTTACGCAGGAATGGTACCTATTTTTTCACTTTTACTTAGAGACGAGCCTGTGACCCAAATTCTTCAAAGATCGGCTTAGCACAAGTGTTCGTCAGATGCCGAATCTGACTGGGAAAAATTTTTAGGTTTATAGAGTAGATTTTGGTTTCTGTAAGTGCCGAGGACTTAACCAGCCTCACACTAAGTCCAACCAGGTACGCGTCAGTTCAACTTTGTTTTTCAAATTTAATATGTGACTGCCAAGCCGATCCCTGTGATGTCAGTGATGTTTTACACGGCAAAGGACAAGCAGCTTACTGGGAGAGCTGTAGAGGCAATAAATGAACAAACCCAAGAGATCAGAAAACAAAGTCACAATTTTGTCATGTGCAAGACAAATGCCAATGTCCGTAACTTACTACAGGTTTTAATATTGCACAAGGCCTAGGTGACAGGCACTTCCTCCGAAATGCCAACAATTTGGGTTACTGTCAGTTAATAAAAGCAAAGGAAAAAGAGGAAGCTGCTCCTTTTCCCTGGAGAGAGGCAAGCCAGGAATTCGCCACCATGGCAAGCGAAATACCCCCATGCGCTGACTACAGAAAGGACCGCAACAGGGT
Organism: Nipponia nippon; assembly: GCF_047370975.1. NCBI lineage: Eukaryota > Metazoa > Chordata > Aves > Pelecaniformes > Threskiornithidae > Nipponia > Nipponia nippon. Next base: position 8,060,016 of record NW_028262369.1, read on the forward strand.
TGCGTTTAGAGTACAAGGAAGAACCGCTGTGTTTTCTGGTCCAGTCAAGATGTTTGTCTTTAGTTGTGGTTCTGCCTTTTATCTGTAGGTCCTGAGGGCTTGCTGATACCGGAGTAGGTTTTTTTTCTAAAAGCTTCCCTCTTGTACGCCAAACATCACTTATCTAAATGATGCAAGTGTCATTCTCACCGACTGGTTCTGCTTCTCACTTTTGGATCAATTGGTGTCAGATCCTTCCAGTACCACAGATTTATTGTAGCTGGTTCCAAGGACTGCACCTTTCTGAGTCCTCCACTACTCTTTGCTCCTCCCCAGAAGCTTCAGGATCAGAGTGGCCCATATTCCAACATTCGGTTCCTAATCTCTCAACTACGACGGTTAAAAACCGGACAGTACTCTACAGGCAAACCATCTTTCACCTCGCCCTCAAAACAGCATAGGAAGTCAGGAGTGGGCAGAAAGTCTCCAGAAAACACTGCTAGAAAAAGTTGCATTGCCAAAATCAACATATTCCCATGGGCAGAAACAGGCAAAGGATTTCTGAAGTTCGGTTTATTTTTTAGGTGAGGAAATGCCGTGGCCAACGCCACAGGAACAAAAGGACATTCACTCATTTGTGATGCAGGTCATTTAGGGATTCTACTTTGGAGAACATTTGGAGAACTCTAATCAGGTAAATGCTTTTACTAAAAGGAGTTGCATCATCAGCTTTATTACTTCAATAGGTAATTTGTAATTTCCATTTTTAAGCCACCAGTTTAAAGGTTTTCACACATTTTAGGGCACAGTCTCATCTTAAAGCTGGTATAAACAACCTCAATCCCACCACATCTACTGGTGATGAGAAACACCAGCTCAAATCAGCCCTCACCTTCCTTTTTTTCTTTGACAGCTTAAATTTTAGTGATAAAATGAGCCTATTTCAGTACTACAGAAGTTTTTCATTAGAACTACTGAACACAGGACCATGAACAGAAGTCAGGACATTCTCAGGATATCATAATCCTGTAACAAAAGTCCTCCTTATGTGGACACAGATCGTTACTTCCACAGTAATTAATACCATTTGTTGCGGGCAAGTACAAATTTTTACTTTCACAAAGAACAAAACCATGTCCTGAAGCCAATATGGAAAGGGAAAAAAAAAAAAGTGCTGAAATTCCCTGAGATTTATTAATACATACTCTCGAGTTTTCTTCAATTTCTCTGCCTGTTGCTGCAATAGTTTCAACTAACTCGGACACGTCCAGATCCTCAGTCACCATGCCAATATAAACGCAGTTCTTCTGCCCTCCGAATTCTGGACCTGTGAGAAGAGGGAGAATCAAGTCGTTGCGATGCACAAAAATGCATTCTCACAACCGGTGCAACACTCGTGCTTGCGAATCTGGAAACCCTAATACATACACACACACGCACGCTTCGGTAATTAAGGGCAGCATCTGCATAGGTATAAATTATGCAGACTATAAAAGCTCAGCCCTGTGGGTTTTCAAAAAGAGAAGAGAAAATAACATCTCAACAAGAAAAACAGTGGATATTTTATACAGCCAAGGAGCGGTACAATAAGTATCAGGGCTGAAGAGGCTTCAAACTCGTTACTTTCTGCCCTTTACAGATTACTTGGTTCCGCAGTTCTAGGGCACGTAATTTTTGAAAGCTGACTAGAAGAAGATCAGAGTTCTGAGCAAGCAAATTAATATTATTTCAGCTATAACGTGGCACTATGTAAACGTGAAAGTGCTGCTAATTATCCTGAAAGTCATGTGAAGCTTTTAATCTACCCACAGAAAGCAGTGAACTGGTCAGTGGGGTTGAATGAGATCTGCTTGTCACTAGATAGGGCAGTAACTGAGAAGGCGCGCTTTACAAAGAGGAACGCTGCAGCTTTTATTCTTTCTGACAAGGAAAGACTTTGGTTTAGTTGCTGGTAAGTCAGTTTTCACACTTATTTCTGAGAACAGCGCACCTTGCTCACCTGCTGAACATTTACCAACTGAAACAGGGCTGAGGAGGAAACAAAAGTTACCGATGTCGTTTCTACAATAACCATACACACCGCAGTGTCATTTTGCATTATAATGACCTATGTACGAATGATCTACTGAACCGTAACACGGCCAGTAAAAGGACTGTTAGCTTGAACAGAAGTTTTTTAAATAGTGCAATTACCCAAAGAAAAAGTGAGATCCGACTCCAGTTCATTTAATTTTTTCAGAAGTTCTGTATTGATTTTTTCTAGTTCTTTTTCTTGTTTGTCATCATTCTTCCCATCACTGTGATGGCTGTATCTTCAAACCAAGCCAGAAAACAGTAATTTCACTTTACAGTACATACAAAAATATACAGACATTCAGCACGTTTCTACAAACTTCTGTATTTTACCAACCAAAAACCTCAAAACATCGCGGCTTAGATCAACAAATTTACTGGCATTTGTCATCAGAGATCTTGGGGTGAGGGGAGGTTGCTGCTGCAAGCTTAACCGAGCACAGCAGATTTCTAGGTAATACATTGATCGTACTTCAACTGTTTTGACCATACAGCGTCCTTCCCGGCAGACAGCGTCAGAGGATCAGAACAGACGCTTGAAGGGTTTTATTCAGTATATTAGTGAATCCCACTACAGATAAAAATCTAAGTTATACAGTAGGATGCACTTGCATATTACAGATCTGCCTAACAGATCCACACACTGCCTGCAATGTCAGAACTGTTGCCCTAGTTTTGCCAAAACAGCTCTTCAGCTTTTCTTAAAAAAAGAAAAAAAAAAAAAAAAAATCTCAAAGTAAGCAACATTAAAAAGGTCATTTTTTAAAAAGCACTCAAAAGCTTCACCTGGGTGCAAAGCCAGATACTAATCAGCAAACAAGACATACAAATCACCACTAGAGAGATCACGTATTCCTTTCTGTTAATGCACAGTCTATCCAAACATATAATGAAGAAAATATTGAAAAATTTACCTTACAACACCTAATCCTGGCCAGCTGAGATCTTCAATATACAACAGGCCTACTGTTCTTCTCACTTCTTGCTCAAATTCCTCTCTCAGTTGCAGTGTACTTGTCAATACCGGTATCTTCATTTTTAAGCAGTCTACTAACTGATCAACATCTTGTATTTCAGTTCCTAAAACTAAAGAGCTGATGTGTTAGTGTGTGATAAAAGCGAACGGACATACACATAGATGCCTGAATTAAATAAGTAATCTGTAAAGAAGCCACTCTAAGTCAATCATAAGTATAACTTACAGACAGTATTGAAACATCTTGATCTATCTAACAGAGTGTTTTTCCTCAGTTATCTAGCCGCTGATACACCAAAATGGAGAGAGCTAACGATTGCATAAAAAATAAGCTAATAAAAAGGATTTTCTGATGTTACAAATAAGGACAATACCCTTCTTCATTACATAAGTAGCTAGCATCAGAAAAATTCCTCTTCCATAGCTAAACAGATCATAAATTGGCTTCCATACTGGTTAAAAAAAGAAAAAAAAAATCATCACAGCATCACCAAGTTATTTTATTCTAAAATCCACTTTTCAGTGTGCACCAGGATCCTCTCACGTCAGGTATCAGTGTCAGGTGTTTTGATACCCTAAGCTGTTCACCCCACAGAAGCTAAAAGGAGACACCACGCATCACCCCGAGCCCCTTCAAGTTGCTCTGTGCGTCTGCTGCATCTAAACAAAGTATGTACGCAGTGCTGGCTTAAACATGAAATTTAAGACACTTTCCAAAACACAGATTTTAATTTTTTTCCCCTCTTACATCACTAATTATAGAAAAACCTAGAGGTTTAGTAAATAATTCTTTTAGTTAAGTACCTATATTTTGAACACAAGCACCATTTCAGTGTTGAAACACCTGTGTAGAAAGGTCAAACATCATCATCTTGTGTTAAGCAGCTGGGAGGAGGAAAAGTAGGGATGATTTATCCTTCATATTTCTTTTATAACTGTCACAAACAAAGAGCATCTCCCCTTGCTTTTCCTAATGAATTTAAAAAATAATCAAAGTCTCTCTCTGCAGAAGTAGCGAGGCAATCTCACGTACAACAGCTGAGCCACCTCTAATGCACCCATTGCCACGGCACAACAGAATGATAAAGCCAAGACAGTTTTGTTTATTAAAAAAATCCTCACCGCAGGAGAATATACTAGAGTTTCTTGAGTACATCTGCTTTTACACCGTGAGATTGTTCTACAATCCTATAGCAAATCCCAGTTTTTACAAGTGGCTGAATTAAGTGAATGTTACCTGCAGAAGTCATTAGTGGGCTAAAACGCACACATGTGCCTTCATCTTCCAGTTCTACCACATCAACGCCACTGGCAGGAACCAGCTGTGCCAGCTGCTCTCCTAGCTGAAGGGATGAGACACAGTTAAAGAAGTGCACAGAGCACGACCTCCTGCAGCCGCTGACTCGGGCTAGACTCGGGAGAAGCACACACTAAACACAGTTTTCTGTATTTCTCAAGATCACTTCTTGTAACAAAACACTGCAGCTTGCTGGTGATACGACAAAGTTGGACATATACTTAAAACAATGAAAATTTAGGATAAGCTACAAGCGTTACAAGTCAAAAGTTTCAGCAAAGTTGTCCTTGGCATTACGTATGCCATGACTACTATGCAACTGATGCAAAATAGTTATGGGCTCAGCTCTCTGAAAGCACAGGTTTCTAGAATTAATTCTCTTAAGATCTGGAAAAGACAGACCGCCTATTCAGGCATACACAGACATTGTCAGTGAAGTATCCAGCTGATTAAAGAGTTCTGAAGTTTTCACATTGTCCTGGTTTCAGCTGGGATAGAGTTAATTTTCTGCCTAGTAGCTGGTGTAGTGCTGTGGCTTGGATTTAGGATGAGAACAGTGTTGATAACACACTGATGGTTTAGTTGTTGCTAAGTAGTGCTTACACCAGTCAGGGACTTCTCAGCTTCCCGTGCTCTGCCCAGTGCACAAGAAGCTGGGAGGGGGCACAGCCAGGACAGCTGACCCCGACTGGCCAAAGGGCTATTGCGTACCGTATGACGTCATGCTCAGTATAGAAACTGGGGGAAGAAGGAAGGGTGGGGGCGTTCAGAGGGATGGCGTCTGTCTTCCCAAGTGACCGTTACGCGTGATGGAGCCCTGCTTTCCTGGGGATGGCTGAACACCTGCCTGCCGATGGGAAGGAGTGAAGGAATTCCTTGCTTTGCTTGTGTGCGCGGCTTTTGCTTTACCCATTAAACTGCCTTTATCTCAACCCACGAGCTATCTCACTTTTACTCTTCCCATTCTCTCCCCCATCCCACCGGGGGAGCGAGCGAGCGGCTGCGCGGTGCTCAGTTGCCGGCTGGGGTTAAACAACGACACACATATTCCCACAAGACCAAGAAAAAAAATCTACTACCGAAAGCTTAAGATGCAGTAATAATTTCAGTTGTAATTACATGTAGAATAATCAGAGATGTGAAAGCAACTTTCCTTCAGAGCAAATTCATCTTTTTAATCCAAAATACCTACTAGTTTTGCAAAGGATATCAGATCAAGAATAACTATCAAACTAGTGTCCCAAAGGTTTTATTATTACTGATGAACCCCTGGAAGCATTCCACTGTCACTTCTTTTTTCCTAAAGAGAAAAAGCATCCATTCTTACCCACTGATTGAAAGTGTCATAAATGTGTCTTTCGTTGCTTATTATGGGGTGCTGAATAGTTGAGGCCTGTGCAGCATGTGAGGTTTGATCTGAATCCAAAGATATAAGAATCACAGAAGTGGATTTTTATTTACTTAATTAAACAAAAGGCAACCTAAAATTTAGATAAAAGACAATTACATATCCTAGGCAATGTAACACATCTACACGATGTACTGGACCTAAAGCAGACTAACAAGGATTTTTTTTTTTTTTTAAAAGGTATGCTAAACATGACAAATACAGCAAGTAAAACAGTGTTGAATATACTAGTTTTTAAAACAACCCATAAAATACTTCTTTCAGTTCTGAAGTTCAAATGCCCCAATGGAAATAAAAACAATGTTTTCACAAAGCAAAGCCCTGTCACAGCAGGCTGCAATATTTAATTTGATGCATTCAGCTATTTTTTTTTACCAAGTTTTAAGGACTACGTTCTGTTTTAAACCATACAAAAATAATACTAAGGATTTAAGAGTCCATTATACACATAAAACATGCAGAAATGGCCAAATATCTTACATCCTTATAATGCAGGTAGATGACCTCTCCCTAGTAAAGCTTTTCAAATAAATGCATCAATGTACAAAGCAATCCAAGTCACTGGACCAGGATGAATAGGTTTACTTTGTAAGTGCAACCACTAATTAGATGAAAACCAAAACCAAACCTCCCCCATGTCCAACACAAAAAAAATCCACAGGGAATTCAAATCAACATTCATAACAAAACTACAACATTTTCTAGCAGTCTTTTGCCTCATCCCAGCTGAACACTTCCCCACCCTCAGAGCGTGCACAAACCAACAGCACAACTATGTCCTCTGTTGCAACTGACAGGACAAAAATCCTTTTTCTTGGAGAGCACGTCTAAGTAAGAACGCTCTGCTCAGAGCCGCACGTGGCACGGCTACTGTATACCCACAACAGTATTTCCAGAGCTGTTCCCAATGTGTTGTGCTATTTTTAAAACTATTGCAACAGCAAGTGTAATCAGTAAGACAGAGAAACGTGGTTCTTGCAACTAGCCACTAAAAGTTTAAAAGGAACAGAAAGCCTGAACAAAACCATGGAAGGTCTTCCCCCATCACTACACTCAAACACAGCCTGCAGCTTATAAGATACCTCCATCACCTGCTCTCAAGATCAAAATCATATGCAAATCTCTCCTCACTCAAGAAGGCAGAAAATGACTTGTTATGAAAATTTAAAACACTGCAGTCTATCTAAAAAAAGAACCTATCACACGTATGGAGTCTATCACTAGATTATGACCAGCATTCCCAACCTTTCTAACAGCACGTTACACAAGAGAAGCGCACTACATAACATTTACCTCATCAAATTCATGTTACGAATTAGTTGTTTTAAAAACTATAAAGAGAGGTTTTTTGGTTTTGTTTTTAAATAAATCACATACCTCTATTTGAATATTCCTGGAAGAACTTGAAAACCACCACTGGTGAACTCAGTTCATCTTCAACCTTAAAAAAGAATTAAGATATATTTTCACATATTTTTTAAAGATTTAACTCTGTGTATAAATCCTTAGACTGCTGAGCAGAGCAGGTCATTTTGTTTTGCCAGCAGTAACAATGTTCACACTATCTCAGTATTAGAAGTTAACGCTCTGCGTGTGAGCAAACATACCTGTAAACACATGAAAGTAAATCATTATTCAGTTAAAGCAGAACTGTATTGATCTAAGGTATGCACAATTAAAATTTGGGCACCATAAAGCAAGAAACCTAAGCGTGTTCATTAGCAAATATACCGTACTAAGTAGTTTATTTAGCTTTAAGTATATTCAGACATTAACATTAAAAAAATTCTCTTGGAAATCGCCCCAGAATCATTGGAGAACATCAACAAAGTTCCAGCAGGAATAACAAGATTATAATTGATCCTGCTTTGGGGGTAGGAGAAATGGACTAGGCAACTTCTGGAGACAATCTGAGGCTATGTTTCACAATCCTAAAAATACAAGGTTTATTTAAGCAGAAGGGGGAAGTGCTACAGTTACTTGAACTCCCAAGGCCACTAACACTCTTGGAAAAACAACTTTTACAAAAATCGTTGTTGTCACTCAGAATGATCCACGAATTATCTATTGCCCCAGAAAACTAAGCTGAATGTATTTTCTATACTTCAAGTGTCAATTAAAATCAGGGGCAGGGGGAGGGGAGTAAAACCAGCAAACCAAACATCTCACAGAAACTGAATTTGGAATGAATACATTACATGTAATTTCTAAAACTATTTTTAGTGTCAAAACCTCAGCTGGGATAATTTTTGTGTACAGTTTCACAGTATCATCTCAACAGCAGAGTAAGATGCATCCAGAATGCATTAGATGGGCTTATGGAAACTGGCTTCATAAATGTATTACTGAACAAATCCATGTTTTAAATGGAATTAAATCAACTTCTGGAAACAATTTCTGGAAGTTGTTCTGTCAGCTCCACTAAGTGCATGACTACACAGCAATTAAACAAATAGAATCTAGAGGTCATGCACAACCAAGCCACACAATTTCACTGAACACCAGAACTTAATTAGAAAGATACCAAGCATCTTCAAAACAATGGCTATGATTTAATTAATATTTTTAAATAACTTTTTTTAATCAAAGTTATTCTTATCATCTATCAAGCAACGACTAAGCTATACAACCAAAGTATTAAATGTAGACTGTACCGAAGTTTTAATGAAATCCAGGTTTTTCAAGTTTTCCAGCAACCTTTGACTCTAGAAGACCACGGCAGAAGGGAAACAAAAGGAAGAGACAAACACACAGTTTTAGAAGTTGAAAATTATTCTGAAAAACATTAGTCACTACCATCATTTCTATTTCTGAACAAACCCCTATGACACGTCGGAGATTCATCCAGTTCTTATTTGTAAATTTAGAATGTAACGGAAAAGTATTTTCTGTTTTTAGTAAAACGCCAACTACAAAGTATTTTCATTAAAATAAAGTCTTGGTGTATTTGTTGACAAAGTTCCAGAGCTATTACAACTCCATCGAGTAACTAAAGCACAGTATGTAGCAGAGCAGTTAATCTTCTCAAAGCTACCATAGCAACTGGTTATGATGGCTTTCTAAATTATTTTCATTAGAAAAGACATTCTTATGCTGTGGTTTAAGACTATTAATAGACTACTATAAAAGCTATGGTCAATCTTAGATGCCACAAAATCTTGATGACTAATGATACTTTATCACTCTTCTAGGTCTTTCATGCCAACAGCTTCTTCACTAACCGTTACAGAAACTTTCCATTTCCATTTTGCCCTTCTTTGAATTTTTGGTAAGCGCTGTACCTTAAGGAAAAGTGTTTCGCATATAAACAATGCATTTTTTAACTAACACATTATATTGGACCTTAATTTTTCCTAGGGTAAGGACTCAACTTCAAAAATAGTGCACTTGCCACTGTATCTAAAGAAATGTTTTGAAGTCCTTTTTGTCAGGTATTTATAATTTACTACTACTTAAATCAATACGATGCCGAGTAGGAGAACAAGAAAGTCTTTCTCTGAACAGCTTTCACACAAAATAGGCAAAATAGAGAAGTGACAAAAAAAAAAAAAAGGAAGTGACTATGTTATTTTACTGTTTAGAAAGAACATAGGTAAGTATTTCTTAGTAAAAAACCTAATAAAACATACAATCTAATAGTAAAAGCACATCCCTCCCCCAAACGCTTTAGTCTGCTTTCATAATTTATTTGTAACATGATATGAACCAATATGCTATACTGTCAACAACTACAATATTTGTAGTTCATTCTTCTACAACGCATCACAATAATCAAAAAGATGTATGAACAGCTATTATAAAAACATTCCTAAGGGTAACGGTGTTCTGTGATAGCCATCTGGATATCGCTCATACTGTCGTTGCTATCTGAACTTTGTTTCTGCTTGGAGACTCAAACTGTTAAATGTGACGGTGAGGATTCTTAAGAGCAATCTCCAACCCATAATCAAAGCAGCGAAGTACCCATAAACAATGTGTCAACAAGCTGTTGCTTACTAGTTGTGAAGCATGCTTTATCCTCTCCACAATCCCATCGTGGCCCAGGTACTGCAAGGAGAGCCACAATGGCAGGGCACGGAGCTTCTCTACGGGCTGACTCGATGTCAGCCCAGCTGCTAAGGACTAAAGAGGAAAACAAACAATAAACAAACCACTATTAACCTCTCTTTAATTATTCAATTTTTGCCAGCTTATGCAATGTGTCGCAGCTTAAATAGGGGAGCTTTTGCAAATTATAATTTAGACGCTTATGAAGAACAAGACACTACACCATGATCAAAATTAAGGTCTCAAGACCTTGAGAGTAATGACTGAGAAGTTAAACATACCAAAGATGGATCCTCATGCCGGTACAGTGTCACTGCAGGCACAGCTGGGAGACCCAGCCAGGAACCCAGAGTAAGAGTCATGCTGTCACATTTTGTAGCAGCCTGAAGTTTATTACAATAAGCAGAATATAAGCCATATATATTTTGATTAGATCATGACCTTAAAATCTAGAGCACATTATTAAGTTTCCAGATATAGGAAAACATACCAGTACAGAAGAGGAGACGTAACCCAAAGCCAAAGTTGCCAAATTCACACTAGAAAAATAAAGTAGTTTTAGCACATATTAAAAATGTATTAAGAAACTGCATTTTAATCTTCAGTTTAAATATTTCATGTTGATGTGTATAGGGAGGTAATTTTTGTTCGTATATTTTTCATTATCAATGCAGTAGATGTCGCTACTTGGTATTCCAAGATTGAAAACCCAAAAGTAAAAATCCATTTCCATCTAAATATGTTTCAGTCCAACCTTTGGGGAAGCCATCCCCTGAAGTCCTACCCATAATTCAGCATCAACCTGGTATCAGAAATAAATAGCATGCAAATATAACACTATACAGTGAAATATCAGGAGAACCAGAGTCCCCACTCCAGAATAAAAAAGAAAAAAAAAAAAATCTTAAAGCAATGGAGTCTTCAATAACATTGTTTAAGTTCTTGGCATTTCTTTTCCTCTTGGTTTAATCCTCTTCGCAGTTACGCTGCACACTGCACTTGCAGCTGTCTCCTTGACAGCCTTCATTAAGGTGTCATCTCTTACACACTCATTTCATTCTCCTTTCTCATTCTCAATAACCACCATATAACGTCTCCCCTGACTTGTCCTATAAGGTCTTTTTATTCGTATTCTAAGCTCTTCAAAGCAAGGGCAGATAAGATTGCCATCTCAGTAAAAGTAACCACTAACCTATGCCGAAATAATCACTCCAATTAATTATTCCTGTATATGTAAAACAATCTCATACAGTGACAAAATTATAACCATATAAAATGCTTAATATGGCAAAAACAAAGACGGTCCTATGGCCCTCTACTAGCTGGTTAGCTGTAAAATTACGTGCTGTCCATTAGTCAGACTTTTTAACGAATATAGTTATACAGAAATAAATTTTAAGTTTCCTACCCTTCTACATGGAGCCACATGTTATACTGCTCACAAAGTTCCTTCAGTCGGCCAAGTTTATCTGTGTGCCCAGCACCTGGTGTCCCTTTGTTGAAAAGGAAAAAAGGCAATCGCAAAGGATAAGCATGCAAACTAGGACTCTACATAAAAGGACCTCTTGTACTGTTGTCAAAAAAGTCAGACAAGAGCAGGAAAGAGGGTGTTTAAAAAGAGCCCACTACACAATATTCATATCTCTTTCATCATGACTTACAAGCAATCGAAATTCTAGACAAAATATAAAGATACTTGTTTCGCTTGTCAATATACGTTCAAAACACTTAGAAAATTAGATGTCCTAGGCACTAAAAGACTCAGCAGCCTCAGATAAGAAATGCAGACATTTTTAACGTGTTCAAAGTATGATCTCAGACAAAGGAAACTAAACCAAGATTAACATCTTAGATACTTTTCCAATTCCAAAGCAAATAACAGTCACCTCCTTCCTTTGTACTTAAAACGGATTTTGTTCACAAGCAGTTCTGTTTAATTAACTAGAAGAAAAATATAATTTTTAAAGCTAAAGTTGATGGCACATGCATCAAAAAAATTCTGAAGTGTTAATGAGAAACTGATTTTCAACAAGAGATTTGCACTCACTGAAATAAGTTCTAGTCATATTAATACATCAGCTGACATAAGCAGAACTGTAGCAGTACAATCCAGCTTTAAATCAGTTAAATAAAAACCCCTCTAGACAAATAATTATTGTGTGGTCACTAAGATATTTCCTGATAGTTCTTGACATGCAACCACTAAGCTGTTTAAGAAAATATATTTTTATTTTGGATTTCAGATATATTCATGAAATAGCGTGCTTTTTTGTTATTGTTTGTCCACAGCACTTACCAGCATTGGCCACAAGCAACAAAGGCAGTTTTCCAGACTCAACATCATCTTTAATCAATCTGTCCAACAAAGCAACATCCTGTTATCAATAAGAAAGAGATATGTATTTATAAATATGTTTGTCAAACAATGCAGAATTGTTTCTGCTGAACTGGAAAAATGCATGAAGAGTGAAAACGGACAGCATTCTGAAGTTCTGGAAGACATTCTTAATGTCTTTGTTTGTGGCTTGCAGTCTCTTCTTCTCAAAGGTGAAATAACCCAAAGGTCAGACAAAGCATTTGTGAAAACTACACCACAAATACATCATGTCATTTGTAAACGTACCTCCGACCACACGTATTCTGGAGATCTTGGACTAAAAAGCACCTTACTGTATGCCATTAAAAATATCTTGCAAATGACAAGACCAAGATACAAGCTGCTGGCTTTTTAGAAGATTTCAATCTGTGATTTGTACGGCTATAACACAGAAGACTTAGAGCTTGAAAAAGTAAGTACATTAATAAGCTTTTCCTAGCAACATACTTGACATTCATTTAATGAGGGGTTTAAAAAAAATAAAAAGGAAAAAAAGAGCTCTTAAGACAAACTTACCATTTGATGCTGAGATCCAAACATAGTGTTACAAGGCACACGGCACATGCAAGAAAGGGGTAACCCTAGCTGCAATAGAAATGATGAAATTTCAACAACTGAGACATGCTTATTTCAAGCATTCACAGAAATATACACAGTGACACAAAAAATAGTAAACATGACAATAAAAAGCTGGATTTTACATTACAACGTAAGTTTCCTGCTAAAACTTAGAATCAAATTAATAGCAAAGAAAAGAAAGCACAAGAGAAATTGGAAAAAAAAAAACAACAGTCAACTTTTGGTTAGCACATCAACTGCGTTCCGATTTTCTAATGAGATACCCGCGCCCTGTACAACAGCCTAAACTCAATCCTCTTTCTTGGTCACCCTTGCAATTAATGCATCCTATAAGCAAACACACGCTTTGCGCACGGGCCACGTTCCACTGGAGGTTCCCAGTCACTTTACTACTGAGTAGAGAGCAATCTGCCTACTTTGATCACACAGCTCAGCTGACTGTTCATGCTGGCAAGTCTGAAGTTCTTCCTTTGCTACAGAGGCAAATTCCAGATAACTTTTGCATCGTTAACATGAAAGGGAGCTGGGGAATCAAAGTCTCTCTTATATTTTGATCTTTAACTTGGAAGATCGCTAAACAAGTAAAATCTAGTTGATCATACTCATCACTGAGCAGAAGGTTCAGCAAATTAAGAGAACTACAGTTAGAGATTAGTTTGGTTTTATCCTTTCATTTAACAGAAATTGAATTAATGTCTGATTACTCGGTTCCAATTCTTTGCTCTGTAATATACACTGCTTCTCAAAATCTAAGATAAAATGCTATCGCTTTTCAGTTCAGTGATCACCTAACGTGGCCAGATTACCTTATAGACAAAAGATAAGGCACCATTGCTACTAGCAGTATCTACTCTGTACTCAGAAGCAAAAGGCTCCCAAAATACTGATTCCTTAGGAGTATTTCTTGCATCGAGAAGTTTCAGTCAATAACTACATGCAACACTTGGCTTACCAAAGACGGCAACTTATTCCAATGAACTTTTACCACCTACTTCCCAAGTCATTTTGGCCAAGACAAATTCCATCTACGATACCATTTTTATTTTGCAGTCTACATTTTTAATCTGTTAGTAGTACCTCTGCCTGCCTTCTCCAAAGATTTGAAAAACAAAGGCCCCAAGAACTTGACTCTTCATTTCAGTGCATGTTAAGTTTGAAAAATATCACTAGTGCACTGAATGTTAGGTATGCAATAAAAAAAAAATCTGCGTACGGCCTCCATTAGCTTAAGTCTACAAATATTCGTGCAAATAAATACTTGGAAAAACCAACAAGTTTTAAACATAATTAGGAAAAACAGGTTTCTTTGAAGTGCTCGGTTGTGGGGGTAATCTTGCTATTCCAAACAAGACTTTTTGAAATGGGATCAGGACAGCCTACTTCTTGCTCAACTGTTTTCCTTTAAAAAAAATTATAACTTTTATTGAAAATAAGAGTACAGGGGCATCATTCAGTACAGTATTTGCAATAACTCAGTGTTTGGAAATCCAGTATACATTTGGGCTTGGGTCTTTTTCACCATGACCAACAGCTTATGTAAAGTGCAATGCAATCTAGAAACAATCACTTGTTTAAAAAAAAAAAAGTTTGCATATTTCCTTTCACTTGAAATATTCAGAAAATTTCTCTTCCTCCCACTGCATTGTTGCTGCAAAACACAGACTGTAAATGCAACCTCAAAGTATTTTTTCCAAACCAATGGCTTTAAATTAAACATACGTTACACTACAGCTACTGAGGTTACCCCTGTATGGACTTCGCTTCCTTTGCCTATGTTTTATAATTATGTTGGAAATCACAATTAATAAAGCAATACCAACACACTGTATAACAGTTATGTATTGCTAGCTTGCAGATATTTGCCTGGCATCAAAGTACGGTTCCACCTCAGACTCCCTTCCCTTCCCACCCCCCCGCTGTTTAGTCACATTGCTATTGTTTCTACCGTGAGGAAAAATAAGTAAGTTTTCAAAATCACCAAAGTTATGCTTTTCCTAAAATCAACTTTTTTGAGGCCAAACCTCAGTCAACCTCGACCTGTTGTGTTTCAACAGGCAGACACATCACCCTAAGTCTTAGAAACTTATAAAATTTTATAAGCTATAAAAATCTACTATGTCCATAGAAAGGCAAAGAAGAGATGAGGATGAAGGGAATCTGCTCATAAGGAACACTGATCAAGTGAATGTGTGGAAGGAACAGGAGAGCTGCAGAGAGAGCCTGCTCAGCTTGCTCGGGGATACATGTATTCAGTCAACACAGCAGCATTGGGAAAAATCTGGAAGAAGCTTCACTTCTAACAGTGGAAGTTCCAGGCAGACACATGGATCTAAAGGAAAACTTCCACTGGCCCCAACCAATTTACAAGACTGCTGCCAGCAGTGTACCAGACTGTACTGCAAGTACCAGCCTCTTGCAGGAAAAGTCTGAATATATTTTTTAAATCTAAATTTCAAATAGGCAACATGAAGCCAAGTAGGTTCTACTTGCAGCTAAAACCCCAATGGATTCACTTTACCTGATTGCAGAGAGCTTGGCCCAAGCCTGTTCTAGCTGCAGAACTAATGTATATGACAGGCTGTTTAGTATACAGCACGTTAAATCCTTCTACTGTATAATCTTCATAGCGTGTGTGAATAACAAGTCGACAGATTTTTAGGAGACCTTCACGATCATCTTCGTGATAATACGCTGATCCATTTTCATACCTGCAAGAAAAGCCAAGTAAATATGACCAACAAAACCAACAGCCAGTTTAGTGTCTGAAATAACACTGACCAGCGAAGGAGCTCACAAGAGGACAGAGAAGATAGACAGAAAAACCTTCTGTTTTCCCAGGATAAAGTAGAGTAAAAGGAAACTTTGATGAGACAGGCTGAGATTAACAATGAGGGAAGCCTAGTATATATTTTCATTTACACTCAGAGATAAAGTAAGAAAGAAAAAACACCTGGGTTCCTATGGATTTCCTCTACAGAGTTCAGAACCTTACTTACTAAGAGTGGAGCCAGGGAGGAAACACACGAAAGGCTTCATCTGGGTTTAATATATAGGTAAATTCTGGACTGCTAATTTTCAAGAGAATGCAACCTGACATTCTTAAGTTAGTAAAATTGGACTGAGACACATGAAGTAAATGAGCAGGAATTTGCAAACTTTATTATGAAATCAAAATCAAGATATTTTTTAATGCCCAAAATTACTGATGTCATTTGTATTTTAGAGAGTTTGAAAACAAGACCAGTATTTAGAACAATCTATTCGGCACACTGCAAGACAGTTTTCCAGATGTTTTAAATGTGAGTTACATAAATGAAGTATATTTTTCCCCAGAAATAGTTTAATGATTTTATGGCTATTTTGCCTTCAATCTGATTTACTAGGCATGTTTCCTTGGGGCTCGTGGGGGTGTGTCTGCTCCTCCCCCACCTTTTTTAACCCTTCTAAGAATCAAACTCGGATCAACACATTAACATTTATAGTCAAGAAACAGGAGCAAAGTCACCAAAGAAGAGACAAGGTACAAGTGTTCCACACTGAGGGCAATCCCTCAGCTGTCTTAACTGTAGAAAAGGAAACAGCAACTGTGAAAGTAGTAGGTGTGCCAATTTATTAAGCAACTCGCAAGCTAGATTTTCCTTTTAGCGTTTTTGTGCAACACACGTATCAGTGGTCTTGCACAATTCAGGAGCGGCATTTATCAACAAATTTACATACAGGCCCTGAAACATCTTAGGTTATCACAGACTACCTGATGCACAAATACTGCTGAGTATTCCAGAGTTAAACTCCAGAATGACCCACAGGCAAACATTTACTTCACCTTTACACAACAGTTCTGTGATCTAACATGGGCAAAGGGAAATTCCTCTAGTGTTGCTCATAGCCACAGAAAATGCCAAGAAGTATGAAGCAGGTCACAGCACGGTATTTGCCTATGGGTCACAAAACTTTAGGGACCACAGTCCAATAGATACTCACCATTAATCACAAAATCACAATGTTATTAATTATTTGATTCACAACAGAAATATTTCTTTTTGCTAGCCATGCCATTTAGAAACAGCACTGACACACTCTCCATATACGCATACATTTGTGAAAATAAGCTGGGACTTCTCAAATTTCATCATTGCACAAGGTTTCAACGTCTTTAAGTCAAAGACAAATAAAGAGAATCATTGAATTTATAAAATAATTCTGATAGAGGTGAGCGCATAAATGTAAGAAAAATCCTTTGTAATTCTAACAACTAAATTTGGGTTAACTTCAGTTATATTTTTACCATTTCATCTTGCACTGCGCTAAAAAAAGAATTAATAAATAAATCTTCTCCTCAGTAGCACTGGCAAGATTTTCTGAAAGATACAGTATCATGAGATGGAGAAAGTGTGGTGGGTTGGTTTTTTTTTTTGTGCTTCAGGAAGAAAAAAAAAAAAAAAAAAAGAAAGAAATTTCTAATCAGTGAATCCCCCCCACTCCAACACCTCCACACAGTTGATTTCCATTCTTCTCTTGTGGAACAGTTTAAGATATCTATGCTACATGATGAAACAGGCATTTATGAAAGATTTCACTGTACTGTAAATTTCAGTATCATCACCTACCATACCTGGAAAAATAAACTAGATCCAGGAAGAGCAAAGGAGAAGTTAACTGAAAACATCTTTTAAAAATATGAAGTACCCCAAGCCTCAGCAACATAGCACGTGCCTCAAGAAACAAGAATTTAGTTAAATGTTTGACCAACTCTATGTCTGCAACTGTACTTTGGCCCTTAGCTCCACCATACAGCCCTTATAAAAGGATTTTTATGGCAACCATGTCACTAATAAATTCCTGCCATCCAACAAGAAATCTCTTTTTTTTTTTTTTCCTTTTTTTAAATGATGCGATGTGTTTCAGACCTTTCAAAGAATATTTGTAAGTTTGTGGCAGGGTAGCTTCTTTTGTTGACATCCTCAGTCCAGTCACACATATTTTTAAACAATTATCACTACTAGTCATACATAACTTATTCACGGTGACTCACCTGAAAAGCCTGCAGAGCCAGAGAGTAGTATCAGAAAGGATCCTTGTCGTAAGTTTTCTCAGTCTTTCCCTGTCCAGCACTGATATGTAAGCAGCCAGGCTATGTCCCAGTAGAGCCATGTGACCCTGTTCACCAACATTTTGAAGTCTGCAAGCCAGAAAAGAGTAACTGCCAACTAAATACAAGCCATGAACATTACAGTAATTTTAGGTTTGTAAATTTTTATTGTAGAGTGGCAGAATTTGTTGACATGCAATTTTAAATATTTAGCAGAGAGAAATACAGTATGTCACAGTCACCTTCCTACCATTGTGTATTAACATACTAAAATTCCAGTGTAGCGCAAAGCACTTGCACTTCACCTGGCCTAACTGCTTATGATAACACCTCAGCTTCTTTTTTAGCTGATCAGCTAGCATGAGTTGGCACTAAGCACCTTATCTGCATTGGGACTTAAGTGCATTAAACACATACCTTTCCTCATGCAGAGAAAACTCAGGAGACTTACTAATATTTTTAAAGGAACAGCTTTCATTAGTTTGGGGGTGGGGGTGATGGGGTGGTGTTTTTTTGGTTTTTTGTGTGGTGTTTTTTTTTTTTTTTAAATCTCCAAACTGTTTTTCAAATAATCAATAATCTTCTGCAGATTAGTTAGTATTATATCCATTTTCCAGAAAAATGCAAACCAGTTTTATTTCCTTTATTTTTCTTTTTTTCCTTAAAATCTACAGAGAGAGATGGTAAACAAATTTATTGGTATTCAAAGTAGTATAAGACTTTCAGACTTAGAACAACTTTCAGAAAGTAGAAAACAAAATGAGCTGTCACGTCAGAAGCAATTCCCTCGTATAATTCAGCTTAGTAATTAGCAATGAAAGCTTTATAATTTTAAGAAAGCCAAGCCTAACGCATTATTCTGTTTCACTACATAATCTAAGTTGTGTTTAAAAAGTTAGATGGTTGCACAATATCTTTACACTTCAAAACACTTAAATATGTAAGTTCAATAATAATCAGAATACAACAAAATCAGATATCCGCCACATACAAGAATTCATATTGGCTTTACCGGTAGGCCTGTGAAGTTTCCTCTTCTTCCTCTCCATGCATTAGGTTCTGAACTAACTGCAGTATGCTCACCATATCCTGGCCGCTGGCATACCGGGGAGGGGAAAACAAAAACCACACCAAAAACAAAGGTAAGTACCAGCATCTAATGAAGATGCCATCTAGGACACTGCACAGTAAGACATGAAGACAACACTGTACTTTTACAGAGTACTGAGAACAGCAACAAAAATGGTTCTTTGCTCTCAGAAAAACAGATAATGAAGAGAACATTGCTGAATCAATTAATTCAAAACCCTACTTAATTATAGTAGGACACTTGACTAAGTATGGACTCAGACTCACAGGAAAACAGACCTATTGAAATCTGAAAATTTGGACTGAAAAATTTGATTTGACAATGTTTAATTGCTTATTGCTACACAGCAAAGCAAGGTAATAGCTAAGGATCCAAACTTCTCTTCACATTATCGAGCTTCAGCTCACAAACTCAGCACATCTCTTAAACAATTACCTACAAATATTAGTTTCTGGCAAACAAAAGCTACGTTAGACTTCTGACATGATGCACTCTAACACGGTAAAACTGGAAAAGACCCACAACGCTTCAACTTGTATAATTCCAACTAAAATTTACAGTAGTATAAGAACTTACACTCTGACAGTTGAAATTGCTTTTTATTCTTAGAAAAGCTAATGCAGTGTCTCCACTCAAAACCAAGTTTAGTTTATGCACAAAAAACTTAAATAGATTTTTCCAATATTTTCTGAAGGCTAGCTTGGGCTCCTGAAGGATCCTCTTCCCAAGAGGCTACAACCAAGTTAAATCTTAGTTTTCAGGTACAATGATCTTACCTGCCTTATGCACAAGAGCTCCATATCATTTTTTAAGACAGCTGTGCCGAAAAGGTGGAGGGTTTTGGTTTATTTTGGTTTTGTTTTGTGGGGTTTTTTTTAAGGTTTTGTACCTTATCAGTCTCAGTTATTACTTTTTTTTTTTAATCTGGGTGTTTAATGAATCTTTATAGCACAAATTTATCTATATTTACTTTAAGTCTCAATCACAGCTGTATGCACCAATAATTGATTAGATTCCAACAGTTCAAAATTTCAGTCACCAAGGACAAGTAATCTTTTTTTTTTTCCTACACGAGTATGAAAATAGTTGGCATGATGATAATCTTCCCCCCCCCCCCCCCCATGTAAGTATGGAAAAAGTTGATATAATGCCTGGCAAATGTTCATGTTTGCATTAATACAGAAGTTGCTTGAAAAAAAAAACACGTTACATGTATTTTACAGATTCTGAAAAAAGCATTATGTAAAAATTGTTGCTGCCCACCTGCCTTGGAGTGGTCCAGGAATATCCTTCCGCACATACTTCTTTTCATTTTCCTCTTCCACTTTCCTAAGTTAAAGACACAAGTATAAACTATTTGTGTTTTATAACATCAAATATGTAGTTGACTTTGACTTGCAGAAATACATACTGACATGTTTGCAGTCTATTTCACTGACAACAGTTTCATAAATAAATCAGATGAGGCCAACACAAAGGTTTAGCTCAGGCTGAATTAAAGAGTTCTTAAGTTTTGTCTTTTTATTTTTTTAACAGAAAATGTCAAACTTACAGAAGAGTCTCATATATATATAGGAATTAAAAGTTACTTGCACAGCAAGTAACTTTTGCACAGGAAAAAAAAAATCTAACATCTTCAAAAAAAACAGACTTGCTGGACTTGCTCTGAATATTACAGAACATGCATAAATATATATATATTTATTTTAAAAATCCCATCATTTGAGAAATGGTGATTTGTATGGGTGTAAGCTTCAGAATGACAATATGACCATAAACTACCAGGAAAATGAGTTCTTTCCTGCTTAATGACAGTGACATTAACAATCCTCCCCTTAGCACAAACAGCTATTGTTTTTGTAGTTGTTATCCTTTGCACATACCTTTGATTATCTTCTAGCATCTTCATTGCTTCATTCAGATTCTTTCCCATTTCTGCTAGAGTAGGGTCGACCATCTTTCAGGGAAAAAGATAATGACTTTTACGAAAAGACCAAAAACCATTTATCTTGCTGCTGTCCCCACAACATCCTCACTACAAATTAATGCATCAGGAGGCAGATTCTTTTAATTAGTGTGTGCGTACTCATTTAAAAATAACAATATGTTATATACGTTGTATAAAATAACCCAAGAGAAAAAAAAAAATCCAGATCACAACTGAGTTGTTATTGATAGATCCAATTTTTTTCTCCACAAGGAGAACTTGTTCCAAAATCCTCTTTAATTTCTAGATACCTATTTTGGATTTTGATGAACAATAACAGAAAGACCATCAGAAGGCATGAAGGATTTGAGAAGCGCAAGGTGCTCACATAAGTGCTCATTATAATGCTTTATTGGCTGTTTTAGCCCAACTGAATGATTTTTTTTTCTTTTTCATAACCATTCTACACCAGCAATAAAATGTCAACTGTTCCCTTAAATGTAAAAATTCACATGCTGTCCTATCCAAAATTAAAACAAAACAACATCACCAAAAACCCGCTAAGGGACACCCTAATATTTCTACAGAGTATGGAAAACAGATTGATACCCTAAATACAATCACAAGTCTTTCAGCGGCAAATCTCATTTAGAAATTATCCTTTACTTCACCTCAGAACTCATGTTTCTGCACCAAAAAAACCCATTACCGTATCCTCAGTTGAGTTGACCCAACAGCCAGCTCTCATGATGTACAGACTCTCATTAAAACAAACAAACAAAATGAAACAAACCACAAACACATGACAAAAAAACCCAAGCCAAAACAACCCACCACCAAGGCAGAGAGTGATCAGTGGATAAGTACAACACTATTCTTACAAGAAAGTTACCTTCTAGAAAAGAAGTTGTTTGGGAAGCTAAACACTGAAAAATTTGACCAAGGCAGGTTTCAGGTCATTGAGCATTTTGATGCAAATTCAGGGGAAAATTTGCATCAATTGACAGTTCATTCATTATTTTTTTTTTTTTTAGATTGCCAGGTCAACTAAGAGGTATTTAAACATGTTCAAGTAATAATTCCTAGGAGAGATTAAAAAAGTCAACATTTCTTTCCTAGGAAACACAAGAAGATATCATTTAAGACGGCTCTAGCAAAGGCAGAAATAAAATGGCAGCTTTCCCTGACTTTTCCCCATTCACGTTTCCCTGTCAAACTTTTACAACAGTAGTTTTCAAAACAGATGAGAAAACACCTAATCCAAATACTCTTGTAAATCTGTTTTTTCCTATTTCTGGTACCTTTAAACCAATTTTTAATCTTAAGTTGTTGGAGAGATGCCCTTTAACTAGTCAAAAGGGTAAAACTGACCTGCAGCAGGCAGCTTAAGAAAGACTGACATGCAGAAAAGGCTTATCTTCCAGCCGCTGCAGCCCTCTGGCTACACAAAACAGGTCAAAAATCCTGAATTCACTGCTGAAACCAGGTAACAACAGATACTTGTTAAAGAGCCTGTCAGGATGGAAGAGCTTTAAAAGTCATTGAACTTTTTTCCCCTGAACCAGTGACATGTTCAAAGACAAGTAAGTAGTATTTTCCAAAGAACTGCTTTTGCTTTGAAGAAGTCTCTTTTATGAACTTTAGGCTAAGAAGCCTGGCAGGAGCTTGTGACGCTGACAGAAGAGATCTGGACAGGAACATTTATCCATTTAAGGATTAGATGCCATCTAGAAACTTCCAGAGAATGTGAAAGGTACCATCAGAGTCTGATTTACCTATAGTGGTTGATATTAAACTGTATTTGAAAAATAAATATACCCCATTATGAAGCTAGAAGGTAACAGCCCTGGTAAGAGCCATCCCGTTAGACAACAAAAAACCCTCGGATACTCAGGTGACCCTGTTACAGAGGCTCTTCTCCCCTCCTCTGCTTCCCAAATGTACTCTCGTCACAGACTCCATAAATTCAACATCAACCCTTTTTCAAAAGATCGGCCCACATACCAAAGCCTCTAGTAGTTAACCCTTGAGACTGCTGCTAAGGTTGGGAGGGTGCTAGGGGGAGGGCTGGTGGCTGTTTAAAAAAAAAAAATCCAAAACAAGTTTAAACATTAAACTTACACTACCCATACTGCAGGAATAGAATAGCTTGTCTGCTCCAGTATTTGAAAAACAGTATTCCTAAAGGCCTGCACACGCTTTCCATCACTGGCGATGGAAATGCATGCAACCGTTGCACACGTGCAACACAGGCAAATACGTTTGCTCATGCAGATGCAGACACAAAAGCAAATTTAATCACAGAAGGTAGTGGGATTAATTTACATGAGGATTTTACACTATTTTCATCCGGAGGATTGATCAAGAAAAGAAAAAAATTAAGTTGAGAGTTACCATATGTTCAAAGACTATTTTTACCAAAATATTTAGAGATTTAACTCACATTATAGCAAGCGGTAGGTGTCTGAAAGAATCAGTAGCCAGGCATGGTCACATTAGACCAAACCAAGACTGATAGCTCTCTCCATTCTGTTGCTTTAGAAGTGGCCAGTAACAAATGTTTGGGGGAAGAACAAAAGAATAGCACAAGCATTCAATAGGATTTTCCCACAAGAACTCCCAGCATTTAGCAATAAATGGGTTTTTACACTTCTGGATTCTACAACACCCAGTGGCTACAAGGTCCACAACTTAATTAAGCACTGCACGAAAACACAGTACAAATACAAAAAGTTCAAGACGTCATCACAGAGATTAAAAAAAATTACACACACTGCAGGCATTTGATACTCAAAATACAATATATATATACAGCTAGAAGAAAAATCTAAATATGATCATTGGCAATATTTCCATACATTTTCAGTGGTTTCCAGAGTTGCACTACATCAAAGAAACTCTGAAAAGAAATCTTACTTAAGAAATCAGTTTTGCTCCCAGGAGACTTTAAGGGACTAATTGACTAGACATAATTTACTGATTGTGACTGGTTCGCATACTGTCATTCAGGTTGCCGTAAAACACGACCAATGGCTGGAAAGTAGTTATTAGCATCACATGCAAATATTCAAACAGATCTGTTGTAGACAAGGACACAAGATGTAGAGGCGTCACAAAAAGGGCTCTGAGCTGCTTTTGTTTGTTACTAACACAAAATTCACCTGCTGGAATTACATCAGACATTAAAACCTGCATGTGCTTACCTTGTGACCCATCCTGTCTCGCTTACTAGTAATTACACATGCATGAAACCCTTCTGACAATAAGCTGGCGGAATAAATACATCAAATACAGTTTGAAAAGTTGTAAGAAGTTACACTAAGCTCCATAAAATGCTACAAAATCGAGCAAGTCTTTGAATTCTGATGTGGGTTTAACTGGAAAATTAATCCCTTCTGTTTTTTTTTCCAAACTGCCAAGTAGACATGCAGCAATTTATTTTCTCCTTTGAATTACGGGAAGCAAAAAGAAACCTTTTACTGCTGCATACTGAATTTTAGACATGCTTCCTCCTCTGCTCACATTAGTAAGGGCATGGAGGTGGGAAGCAGAAGGCTTATTTTAAGCAGCAAGAAAAATAGGTGCGGCAAAGTTGCGACAACAAACCACTCGGTTAAGAAAGGTTTCTGAATGCACTTTAATAACATGCCATAATAAAGTAGTACCATGCTTTAGTCTGTAAATGAGATCAAGTGTGTATAAAATCCCATCAGTAATATACTTTTTTCATGTTCTTGAACTGTTTTTAGAGAGCCTGGCAGACGAGTCCTTGAACACCTCCTGAACCAGAGGACAACACACTTTTTGAGGGAGTTAAAAGAGCTGCATTAGATATTGTATTAGCCTTAGTTTCTGCACTCAGTCCTTCCCCTGGTATCACAGGATCCGACTCTGATCACTTAGGGGATCCGTTGCCCAGGTGAGTTACAAGACATGCAACGTCCTCTCAAGCTTTAAGGGGGCACCAGCCACAGCTTCTTCCTTCAGGGTGTCCATTCAGCAGCCTGACACCTCCTGCTGCCTCAAGCCCTTCAAAGATCCAGACATTCGCTACCCTACTTTGATTTTTATCATTTGTTGCCTTCAAAAAGTATTAATCCAATTCACCAAGGTTAACTTGCCATAGGTTTGATTTGTGGTTACTTCCCTATTTTGTAACTAGTCCGTTACTATTTTTTTTTTAAGCACTTTGAACTGTAAACTGTTTCTGGTTTTATAGGCAGTATGTCACACCTTGGGGTCACTTGGCAACTAGGCAAGGGTAAGGGGCCATTCTCCAGTTGTGATAAGACTGAACGTTAATTACAAATTCAAAAAGGGGGATCTTTTGCAATCTTGATCTTGCATTTCTGTAGACTGTACTCCTAGTGTAAGAAAGGGACGATTTTTAAACAGTCTATATAACCTACCGTGTGTGCAAAGACACTCACAGGTGCAGCTCATCACGTTATTTCATGAGAAGGATGCCTCATTTTCCCACTACATTATTATATTTGCCTAGAAGAAAGTTTTACCATCAAAACCCAAGAAATGTTCTCAACAGTAAATTAATCTCAAACAATATCAGTATTCTTCAGCCAAAATAATACTGTGTTTATTCTCCAGGCTAAGGAAAGTTTTAGAGGACAAATAAAAAAGCAGCCACTTCGTGACTGTTAGGCTTGGATGAAAATGCCACTGTATCACCACAAGGCTTCTGCTTATAGGTATTTGCCCTTTTAATCTTTATCACTTCCCTGACACGCAGCAGGATTTGCATGCGGGTCTGCCGTCATGAGTTTTCCGTAAAGTTACCAGGATGTTCTGGTAATTAACGCAGTAACAAAAGACAAAAGTCATAGGGTGGGCGAGAAACCAAAACAGGTTATTTTCATATTTAGGGAAAACACTGCTGTAGAGACAGCACACAGTTACAAGGAAAGAATCTGCCCTAGTTTACCATCAACAAAGTCATCTAACCTGAAACTTAAAACGTTAAAATCCTTCAGAAGATTGGTCACTTCCATCAAAATATAAATGGGGGAGCGGGTGTTGTGGTGTGTGGATCATAGATCTGTTAGCCAAGCTTCTGAAATTTAACACAGGCTTCCAGAAGAACTTACATTTGAAGTTCACCCCAAAAAAGACTTCTGGATTTCAGATAAAATGCATCCTAGCTATACCACTTACGATGCACAATATTAAAACATAAAAAACCCAAACCATTTGTCTGATAAAACAAAGATAATTTGCGAAATCAAACTATGAGATTGTTGGTGTGCACACCTGCGTGTCAGATTCTACAACAGTTTTCCTCGCAATCCTATCGTGCAATGTTTTCAATTCTTGGGAAGTTTCTCATCTGCTAAAAAAAAAAATCTCTCCATTTGCAAGAACCTAATGACTGTAGTCATTCAACATCACCACGCATTACAGCTAATTAGGTGATTCTACCAAAATGCCTTCTTGGTTATGAAAAATATAAAGTTTTGACAAATTCTAATACAAGTTAAAAAGTACTTATCACTGACATCCCAATAAGCTACATGTATAAATACACAAGGAGGAAAGAATCCATGGTTCAAATAAAAGACAGTCTGAGATGTATTATGATAATGCTTAAATAAGCCCAAGATAAGTGGACACACATTCTCTGAGGATAAACATATCCCAACTTGGATGAATTTCAAATTTATTTAGGGAGAAGACTTCTTATAGATCATGCTCAAGACTAGATGAAGTGCAGATTGTAAAAATTTACAACAATCGTAACCAAAGACTATTTCAGGAAGGCACTAACTGCTAAGTGGCTAGAAGACAATAATTGCATTGTGGCGTGTTATTATAGAGAGGACTACAGCTTTTATCACACATGGAAAAAAAAGCCATGATAAGCAAGAGAGGAAGTAAACCAAACAGTAACTCTTTATACACATCTGTTTGCATATATTGAAAAATCAGACATGCAAGTTTTTGCAGGGCACTCACCATGAGAGACTATTCCTTACATCAAGGATACAAATAAGGAAAACAGGGACTTTTATTCTGTTAAGAAATGTAGGTATTTCATTCTTACACGTTTTTATTGCTTCTTACGATGACCTAGTCAAACAAAGTTTATAAGGACTTTGTCAGTACTACAGGACAAACGCTTGCCCTGTACTAATGTGCCTTCTTTAAACAACTGCATATTGTACCATTATTCTGTTTGAGTCCAGCTGATACAGACCCTATTCCAAACTAGCATATTCAATCAAGTTTTACTTAAGTAATTAAAACTTTTCCAAACAAGCAGCAATTGCTGTAACTTTTGTCAGCACTAGTAAAGAACGTAAGCTTTTAAAGGCTACGAAATACTTTTTAACGCTGTATTCTTCGCTTGGTTGTAACATATCAAACCATTTTGCTACCAACTCATTAACCACATCAGAAAGATACTTTCTGAATTTCCTTTCTATTCACTTTACTAGAGCGCATCCCATTCAAACTTCTCTGCACAATTCCAAGGATTACATAAAACTGAACATGCTGCGTATAGTAAACGATGCAGAGGGGAAGGATGCATTAACAGCTCTTAAGGACATAAAGTATACGTTATTTCCAATGTATACTGTCCTCGAAGACGTACAACGGTGCTAAGGCATGCACGAGCAGCCTCACTTCCAGGGCAGGTCTCCTGCAGCACAGCCGGTGCCATGCAAGCCAGCAGAAGGGTGGCGGGTCCCAGATTACCAGATTCTGACTGACTCACAGTGACAGAGGCGAAATAAGTTTTGCCAGCCACTGACGGTATTATAGAATCAATATTTGCTTTGTACAGTACATTGGACAGAAGAGAGCAAACACAGGGCAGCAAACACCTCCAGTATTCAAAAAAAAAAAAAGGTCAAATAATATCTTCTCTACTATCCTGCTAAAGGCTAGTATTCCCAGGAAATAAGCTCCATCTTCTTTTTAAGAAAACAAACAAAAAGAAGCCGGCTCCTAAAGCATTTCCTGGTAGTTATTCAGACTTTTTATGGACCCGGGACACAGAAACAGACAGCGTTCAGGCAGGCGACGAAGGCCAAGCGCCGTGGCTGGGGAGCGGGGGTGGGGGCGCGCCCGGGGGCTTCACCGGTGACTCAAGGCTTCGTGAGACAAAGTTGCCTCAGGCCCGTGTGGCACAGCCCCCTCGGCGGAGGCGGGCCGGGAGCCCCGCCGCAGCCGAGGCGCTGGGGAAGCGCCGCACCCGGCCCCGGCCCGCCGCTGGCCCCGGCCCCCTCCCCTCGGCCCCGGCCCCCTCCCCTCGGCCCCGGCCCCACCGCCCCGTCAGCGACGCCACCGCCCGGGCCCGCTCGCCCCTCAGGGCCCGCCCTCCGCCCGCCGGTGCCCCGGGCCGCCCGCTCCCCCGCCAGCCCGGCACCGGCGCGCCCGCAGACCTTCTCCAGCGAGGCGTCCATGGCCGGCGGGGTCCCCGCAGCGCGCCGCCTCCCCACCGGGCACTTCCGCCTCGGCCCCCGCCGGCTCCACGCTGGCAGCGCTGACGAGGCCGCGGCGGGAGGGGCGGGGCACGCGCTCACCTAGGGAACGGCGGCAGGCCCGCCCCGCCCCGCGGCCGCGACCACCGCGGCAGACGGGCGGGGAGGACCGGGGACAGCGACACTGCGGGAGGCGCGGCGGGGCCGGCCGCCGTGACGGCAGGGGCGGGGGAGAGCGGAGGCCGCTGCCGGTCCCGGCCCCCCCGCTCCGGCGGGTGGAACAGTCCCGGAGAAGGCCCGGGGAGGTGACAGGTACTGGCGCATGCGCAGCGAGCGCGGCCCGGGCGGCGGCCGGGTCCCGCCGGGGAGCGAGAGCTGCGCGGAGGCGCCGCCGCTGCGTGGCGGGTTCGAATCCCCGCGGCGGCGGGTCGCGGCGGCCCGGTCCTGCGGGAGGGTTCCGCTTGGCTCCCGCCTTCCCGAACCTCCCGGCTGCCACCCCGATGTCCTCATCTGGGCCCGCAGGGGCTCGTTAGCACCAGCGCCTTGCCTCCACCTACGGGCCCCGTCGGGGGACGCTGCGCAGCCCCGCAGAACGGGCTTCGTCCAGCGGGCGCCTGCCTGCGGTTCTCCCCGCGGAGCCGGCCCTCTGTTCCGGAGCTTTATTGCTGGTCTTTCAAGCTGGAGCTGTTTCTCAGTACGCGCTCCTCTTCCTTTTAGCCCATTTATGCTACTTAATAGCACACCTCGCAGGTGTCATCGGTGTTCTGTTTTTCGCAGGGCCCCGTCCACGCACTCGGGTGACCGGCTGGTCAGGGCAGCTCGCCGGCCGCGGCGCAGCGTGCCTCCCGAGCAGCGGGCAGCTCGCCCTACTTCGTTATTAAAATGTGATTCGATCTACAAGCCATCCGCTCCTATTTATAGTCATTCCTGGAAGATTTCACGGTCGTTGCAAACGCATTCACCCCCGCTGCTGTCAGGACAGGGAGTGAACTACCACCTCCTGCCTGGAGATGGTTCCCTAAGCCAAGTCCGAGCCCACGGCCAGGACCGAGGGGAGACTCCCGCCGCCTCCGGGTGCCCTCGTTGTCTCCTGCGGCCGAGGGCGGCCGTGCAGGACACAGCCCCCGGCTGTCAGCACGGAGTCAGATCTGCTCCGTGGCCGTGGTTCCGTGTGTGCAAAGCCGCGCACGCGAGTCCCGAGCACACACGTGCGTCGCGCCTGGCTCCCTCCTCAGACCGTCCCGGCTGCAGCGGGCAACGGGCAGGGTCCCGGCGGGCTCCCTCCTCAGACCGTCCCGGCTGCAGCGGGCAACGGGCAGGGTCCCGGCGGGCTCCCTCCTCAGACCGTCCCGGCTGCAGAGGGCAACGGGCAGGGTCCCGGCGGCTGCTGCTGCCCAGCAGGCGTGCGTCAGCCCTGCTCCGTGAGGTAACAGAAACCGGACTACGAAGAGCAGCAACATTGGAAAGAAAAAGCCATAACCTACTCCTGTGAGCAAGCGATAAGGAGGTAATTGAAGAGATAATAAGCAAACAGTGCCTAGTTTTCACTTGTCTCTTAACTGTTGCAGCAACGCTGCACGGTGCCTCCACGGCGCACCTAGACCCACGCCCGGGAGACAGTGGCCCGCTTCACCCGGGGAACGCGCAGTCACTTGAAGAGCCACCCCACGAACCGAAGCGCGGGTGGCCAGCGATCACCCGCGGGCACACCGGCGAGGGGCGCGGCCGAGCGCGGGGCCCTCCCGGGCAGGGGCCGGCCCTCCCGGGCGCCCGGCGGAGCTGGCACCCCGGGCGGGGCAGCCCTGAGGGGGAGCAGGGAGATGGCGAGGGCGGCGGCGGCGGGCGGGCCCCCGAGGAGGCGGAGGAGGAGGAGGAGGAGGCGGCGGGCGGAAGAGGCGGCGGGCGATGGCCGGGGCGCTGCTGCGCGGCGGGGTGCGCCGCTTCCCCTGGCTCTGCAACGTGCTGCTCTACGGCGGGCTCTTCGCGGCGGGCGACGCGGCCCAGCAGCTGTGGCGGCGGCGGCGGCGGGGGCAGCCGCCGGACTGGGCGCAGACGCGGCGGGTAGCGCTGGTGGCCCTCGCCTTCCACGGC
Source organism: Nipponia nippon (assembly GCF_047370975.1). Lineage (NCBI taxonomy): Eukaryota > Metazoa > Chordata > Aves > Pelecaniformes > Threskiornithidae > Nipponia > Nipponia nippon. The sequence continues at coordinate 8,090,388 of NW_028262369.1, forward strand.
AACTTCAGCTACGTCTGGCTGCGGGCGCTGGAGCGGGCGCTGCCCGGCCGCCGGCCGCCCGCCGTCCTCGGCAAGGTGCTCTGCGACCAGCTCCTCGGCGCCCCCGTCGCCGTCCTCGCCTTCTACACGGGTGAGTGCCGCCGCCCCGGCCCCGCCATCTCGGGGCGGCGGTCGGCGAGCTGGGTGCAGCCTTGGAGAGCGCGCCCCGAAAGCGGGGCTTTTCACCCCCGATAGGATGGGGCGGTTGGGTGCCGCCCCGCCCGCCGGCCTGCCGGGCGGTGATGGCTGCGGGCCGTCTCCCGCAGCCCCAGAAACGCCGGTGCGGGGCTGCGCGGTCCGCGGGCGGCGGGGTCGCTGCGTGCCGGGGGTCCCCGCCGAGGCGCTGCCGGCGCGGGGCCTCGGACGCCGCCGCAGGCGGGGGCAGGGCTGCGCTCGGAGCTGGGGGAGCGGCTGGGGACCCGCGAACGCCGGCAGCTCCCCCCGCCGGCCCTGGCGCTGGGGAGCTTCAGGCGAGGGGCTGCTGTGGCAGGGGGGAGTCCTGCCTTGGGCCTGGGCCGGCCCGCAGCTTCTCATGAGTTGCAGGGAATTCGACACAGTGTACAAGGACTGAGCCCTCCGTCTCTGCTTGAATTGCTCTGCTCGCTTCTCGACATCAGCTGTCTCGTTTCCAAAACACAATTAACTGTAAATGTCAGGAAATACTATAGTTCAGCAAATAAACTGTACCGTCTTCTGCTCTGAGAGTATTTAGAAATACAGCATACTACTAATGTATAATCTCAAAAGCTAACGAAAAGAGGAGACCTTAGAGGAGACTACTGTCTATTTCAAAAATAAACATGAGGGAATAAGAAAAATAATAGGTGAGACTAGTGTGAAACAAGGCTCTCATTTAATTTAAACTTGCTGTGGAAGAAGAGCAAGACGGGTACTCTTTTTTTGCCTGGTATCGGGAGCGCTGCGTTTTATGACCCCAACAGGGAAATCATTCAGGTCGTGACTGAAGAGAAATGAAGCGAAGGAAGAAGTCGAACACCAGATACTTACTCTAAAAATCCTGTCTGCCCGTGTCAGAATGTGAGCAGAGAATTGCCCAAGGACCAGAAGGGTTTGAAGGACCACAAAAGAGATGTAAAAATCCCTAAACTGGGTAGCAGTATGATGCAATGGCAAAATAACGTATCTGTTGAGATAACCGTTCTGATAACCGTTCCGATAACCTCGTGGCATGCAAATATCTGGAAAGATACGTGGGTTGGACTAAGCAACTTTGGGCCTCTGCTTATGCGCGAATGATTTTAGATTTGATTCGTTAAAGCATGTTGTCTAATACCTTTGCTTAATATAGGTCACATCTCCCAGTTACGGTGGGTGGTCTCTGGAGACCTGCTACGTCTCTTAGACAGATGTAGTCTTAGTTTGACACCTGAAGATTCTCATCACTTGAAATATTGTTTAAAGGGTTGATTGTTTTGAACCTTTTAAACGAGTTTCATGTGATGGGAATTCATTCAGTTAATTTATTTCCAGTTTGCCTGTGTCTAATGTGTAATTTCAAGTCACACTGCTTTTCTCTTGATCTTGGGTGTAACGATGGGAGCCGGTTGTGAGTTTGTGTTTTCCGAGAATCAAGAGGAGTTTGGGTCAACTAGAATTTATTTAAAATTCTGGAACGCTTTATGTGGAGGGTTAAACAAGTAGGCTTTGAAACTGTTCTGCTTGTCAATTCTAGAATTTGGATTTGATGTAGTTACTTGTGAAGGTAAAAAAATCACATGTTGATTATGGCAGAAATTTAAAAAAAAAATTAGGTGCCCTTTTCCACTGACTTCAATGGTCCGTAAGCACCTAAACTCCTTCAAGGATCTGAGCCACTTGTAAGACTTTGGTATAAATAGCTGGGTTTGGTTTGCATTTCTGCATGCACAGGAAAGAATCATCCATGCTACCTGCAGAGCGCCTTATTCTCTCTGTCTCGTGGGTATAAAAGGTACTTCCATCACATCTGTTCCACTGCCACGCCACTGGTGAACTACGTGGCAGCGGAGCAGATACGACATACCGCCTATACGGTATATCCCAGCTGATCTGTGGTGTCGGTGCTGAGAGCCGGGTCAATAGATGAGGAGATAAGATGTAGCACTCTCAGGTAGCTGGAATGGTATTTTTTCTTTGTAATGATACCAGCTTTTCTTTCAAAGTTATTGTAATATATTTTGAGAAGAGTTTGGGATATCATTGGAAAAAGCGAACATTTCATTTTTGCATTTTTTCTGATTGTTGTAAATATTTTGCTACTAGGTATGAGCATCCTTCAGAGGAAAGAGGACATCTTTTCAGACTGTAAAAAGAAATTTTGGAATACATATAAGGTGAGGCGAGCAATTCGCTTATCTCCCAGCTAAGCAAAAAAACCCCAAATTATTGGATAAAATGTTTGAGAGGTTCCTTCCTCCAACAGCCTTTGTTTCACGCCATTATTTGCTTATGTGTAGGAAGCTTTAAGTACCAGCAGTCACGTGAAGTCAGGGTAGTCTGGAGCAGGCAGTGCTGCCAGATGGGTGAAATGATGCCATTTTAAAAATGTACAATGTTTCTATACATAGCACTTGCACCCGGCTCTGAATGAGAGCCCTACAATACAACACTGCTTAAGACTGTACTACCTTTTATCTTAAGAAGTACCCACACAGCAGTGCTTAGTTACTAATGCCATTGACAACGCTTACTTAAACACCTGTTAAAATCATCAGTTATCGAGACATCTTTTTTAGGAATAATTTTCGGCCTGTACTTTTCAGTGACAGTCTTCTCACTTTCAGAAACACAATCCCTTGTTTTAAGAAGACTTTGGTATAAATAGCTGGGTTTGGTTTGCATTTCTGCATACACAGGAAAAAATTATCCATGCTACCTCAGAGCTGAGCAAATTAAGAATATTAAAGATTTCTCAGGTGCAAGAAGAATGATAGATTAGCAGAAGAAAGATAATAGAAGGAGAAACTGTGATGCAATGTGAATTTCTCTTCACACTGCGGAACTATATAGGTAGGATAGAAAAGGATTATTTTTATTCCTGTGGAGGATGATTCTAAAAACAGTGCCCGCTATATCCTATCAAAACATAAGGTTTCTATTGACCTGATGTTCTATGAGTAAATTATCCATTGATTTTTGAAAAAAAGGCCTTACATGTATGAGTAACTAGAAGGAGCATTGCAAGTGTGAAATAAATAGTGTTCAGTGGTATTTTTCATTCATGACTGAAACAAATGTTCACATATTTAAACATTTGTTCACCCATCTGGTAGATGTGGTTATGTATCTGGTGTCAGGTGACTACGAAGACTTAACTGTGCTGAGAGTTTTGTATTTAAAATGAGTTAGAATAATGTGTTTGAGAAATTACTAGCATAGAGGCTCACGAAGATGATTAGAAGTTTAATAGTGCAACCCTTAAGCAACTTAATTTACAATTGAACAGCTTTTATTAACTTTACTCAAATATGTTTCAGTCTTCGCTAAATGCCGTAAGACAAAATGAATCTTTGTGGTTGAAGTCCGTAAGAATAACCAATGATTCATTTTCATTTCAGACGGGACTGATGTACTGGCCGTTTGTGCAGGTGAGTTTTTAGGGTAGCTCAGTGTGCCTTTCTCATAAAACCTGATCCGATGCATTCGTAGTGTATCTAACCCAGTGAGAAGTCAGCGGAGTTGTTGGGTGTGTAGGTATAAGACCTGACAATGCCTGGAGCACTAACTGAGCTCTCTCTCCTTCCAACACAGCTGTCAAACTTCATTTTGGTCCCTGTTTACCTGCGAACAGCTTACACTGGGCTCTGTGGCTTTGTCTGGGCTACCTTCATTTGCTTTTCCCAACAGAGTGGAGATGGCACAGCAAAGTCAGCATTTCTGTGGCTCCAAAGAGAGAAGGTCAATGCAGATGAAGAATCATCAGAGAAATAAGAACTTTTGTTCTCAACACATTCTAAATTGTTAAACTGAGTTTATGAAAGTCAGTAAACCCCACGGCAGCCTCATTGCTGTGTTTAGAATAAACAGTCACCTCAACATTTGTTGGTTAGTGTAAGCAGCGGAACAGTTTGTCTTTGTGCCTGTTTATTTTTCATAGAAGAGGCCAATTGTATATTGGCATTTAATTATTTTCATGCTGTCAGCCCATCTCTACTGGGAACAACTGACTTACAGGGCAGTGTGAGCATTTGCACATCACGTCAGACCGCCTCACTGGGGAGAAATATTAACTGTAATTTAATTTTCAAGCAACTTGTAATTGCTAGAAAAAGGGGAATAGAACATTAAATCATTGGTTGTCGGACTTGACAACTGTTATCAGTGCAAGATTGCTTTTGCAGAACAAAATTTAATGGATTTCTTATCTAAAAAGTGGCATCAAATCTGTTTTATTCAGAGAAAACAGAAGTGCTGTGTTTGTAGGGACCACTTCTCTATAGGGCCAAATTTGCTTTATTCTACCGGAAAATCTATATAGCAAATGAATTATTTCATAGAATGTACAAACCTGCAATATATTTGTACATCTTTTATCTTAATTGGGAGAATAAAGATAACTAACTTTGGCCAGAGTTCTTTGGGGTGGGTGCTGCATATTCACGCTTGGGGGAAGCATCAGTCATAAGCAGCTCCTGCACGACGGAACCTAACTAAACACTGCAGTGAGCTTTTGCTGTATCTGTCAACAACTTCTTCCTTTGCCCCTCAAGGGTCAAAGTATTGAAAAGTATGTGGGAGTCTTGACACCTTCACTCTTTTCTGCTGTTTCATTATGTTCAAGATATAATTAAGATTTTGAAGAAAAAGAGCATGGGAAGGAAGGTAATGTGAATGCCAGAATCTAGCTCAAAAAAATCCAGCTATATATAAGGAAATTCCATTTCTTCTTCAAATGGCTTTTAAACGTTCCTGTTCATAAAAGACATAGGAGACTAGGAAAAGGTGATAATTAATTACAGATCTGCTTTGTCAGCTGAGGATCAGGTCTGAATGCAGGTGTGCTTGTCGGTATTTTTTAAATGCGTATGTATCTCAGAACAGGAACTGTGCGAATTTCTGTGATTGCATCAGACCAGTACATGAGCGGTTGGTTTATTAGAACGGGATTTTATGCCTTGAAGTTACTAAATTGTAAGCTTGAAACAATATTCGATTTAACTCATCTTGATGATGATTGCAAAGAGAAGACTCAACCCTCTTTGTTACAATAATAATAAACCACTTTGAGGAATGTCTGAATTCCTCAGTCTTGTCTAGATGGTAAACCAAAGCCTGCTCAGGCTATAAGCATACACTCCTTTGGCCAGCAGCTGTACCGCTTACAATTACTTGTTACTGTGGGAGCCCGATGCTGCTGAGCTCAGAGAGGGAAAGGGATCATGCAAGCACTGCCCAATCTATTCCAGGTAGAATCAACTTGTTGAGCATAACCCAGTGGTCAAGAGTGATGCAAGGTACCCGTACGGCTTTGACTACAGGACTACAGCAGATGGGAGGAGGGTAGATGGCAAGGGGGGCTGCTTCTACAGTCTGTTTTGCTGGCAGACAGGTGGAGAAGGTGCCTTCCCTCTCAGGATAGACAAGTCACTGCAGTTCCATCTTCAGCTGCACAGGCAGACTTGGAAGAGGACACCTGCCTACGATCTTAAGGTGGAAATCATTTTAATTGACTTTCAACACCTGTAGTGCGGACATCTGCAACTTGGCTAATCAGTTTAAGCTCTCTTTACAGTCAGTGAAAAAAGTGGAAAATAGGCAGTTGTAGATGTCTGGTTTAGGGTATGGTGAATTGTGCACTTTAAGTGTCTATTTCTTTCCATCGATAACAGAGTCTGAGGTGACGGGCTGCTGTGTAGATAGCTTCATTGTAGATGCTCATATTTGGTGAGTTGAATTCCCCTGGTTGGTGTCTCTTACATGTCCCTCTGGGAGCAGTTTAGTGGATGTTGCTGTGTGAATCCCACAGTGTGAATTGGGTGGTCCTGATGCTGGACATCCCAGTAGGAGTAGAAATCCACAGAGGAATTAAATGCATTTTGTCTATCTATTTAAAAAATGAAAGATGAGTGAATAGATGTTTCAGACAGTTATAGCTGTTAAATTGTTACTGTGCGTATAAAGTCCTCAGGATAAAGAAGCGATTTCAGTAGTGTTTTTTCTGTTGACGTTTTTAGGATCAGAATAGTGTTTTAAAGTCTGTTCCATTCAGTGAGACTTAAAAGTTTCAGATAAGGTGTGCTAATTAAGTATTTGACTTTTTTTTACAGATGCTATTTATTTTTATTTCTGCTTGTGCCTTAAGTGTTGAATAAAATTCACTTGGAGAAGGGAACTGAAAAATAATGACATGACAAGGAGAGCGAAATAGTGTTGGTTTGCTGTAAGCAGTATGTGATGTTCTGCTGCAACTCAGTGCAAAAAATACTTCTGCATGGGTATAGTTGGTAAAACTTAATCCCCAAGTGAATCAAGAATTTAAAACTATTCTCATGATCTGTATAATGCTGGTGCTTTTCTTCAGCAGGAGTATTTAATGAATGGAAGATCCATCTTTTATTTTCAACGGCTTAAAAGCTTATACAAGCTGTGCTATATTGCTGTATGCTTTTGTGCTGCTAGCTTTTTGCTTGGGAATTTGAGCTAAATCCTGCTTTGTCTTCAAGTTTCTCTGACTGTGGGTTTCAGGGTTTCCCTCCATATTTGCATTACTTAAGTACGGTTCTTTCATGTAATGGAAGCCTGTAGCTCTTATATTCCAGTAAACTTTAGATTCTGCATAATCCATTCACTTCCTCTGTTTCTCATGTTAAGGTACTTGACAGTAAAGTAACCCAAGTTCCTTTTCACATGAAAAATCTTTTTTTTTTTTTTTAATTATGAGCACTGATTGGTCTTATGAACGTTTCAGACCCACATAATACAATGAAGCTGTGTTGGGACAAATTCTCAGTGTGCATAAATTAATGCACCTTCTAAAGTTTTTCTGCCTCTGTCAATTTAGTCTGAGGACCTAACCCCTTAGTTGTTAAAGACTTTACTATTTCGTGACAATTTTTTGGCTTAGATTAATTTCACAGAATAACAGAATGGTTGAGGTTGGAAAGGACCTCTGGATGTCCAGCCCAGGTCATCTAGTCCAACCTTATTTGACACATATATAAACACTTGTTTGCTTCTTCTAGCAATTCAGTAATTTCTTAAAAAAAAAAAAAAAAAAGGAAAAAAAGATGGGTGAGACTTGTCCTAATGTCTCCCCACCACCCTTTCAAAAACAGTTGTATGGGCTTTATGACTATTTCAAGGAATTGCACTGATCTTATTGCCAGCTGAACATGCAGATTTCCATAACCAGAAAAATGAACAGAATTATACATCAAGGAGGGAACACACTGCCAATAGCTACTAGGCATGCATTCAGGTGACATTTTCATGTCATGGGTCCTCTCTAAGAGCAAATGGGATGAGAAGACATTTATATCAGGTGCCGTTCCAGCTTCGTGTTATTCTGGATAGCTGTGGAGATGTAGAGTCTGAATTTGATAAAATGAGAATTTCAAAATGTATTTTTCTACTGCAAATCTTTTATGCAAATGTACCTCCTGTGCTTACTGGTATGCAAAATACATCCTTCTAGGCTTGGAAAATTCACCAGAAGGCCTCTGCCTTTTTCACACCAGAAACAAGCATCCAGTAACACAGCATAAAATAACCAGTTTCATACTGCAGTGAAGGTGAAACTGCCTGTAATTTGTTACCATATCTGGTACCTTAAGTTCTCTGTATAGCACAACCTTTGAAATCTATGCAGCTTCAGCCTTCTGATTCTCTGCTGTAAGTGCCAATGCTTTCTGCTTGTGCTGCTGCCTCTACTGCTAGTGCCAATCCAGTGAGATGTGCAAGAAATACTTGAATTTGACTAAAATAATGAATTTCAAGTTGACTGAAAAATGTCTGTGTTTTTGCAACGGCTTAATAAACATTAAATGCTGTTCTTTGGCTCTGTCTGTCTTTCACTAGTGTGTGTATAAACAAAGCCAGGTCTTATGCAACGTTTTTATGGGATCTTCATGGACCACATGCAGCAAAAAGCTCAATATGATGTCATAGACCTTTACACAGCAGCAGAGTAAAAGATAAGCAGGGATTATTCACTCCCTTTAAAGATTAGCTACATACATCAAGTCATCTGCCACTTCTGAACAAATTCGGAACAGAACTCCCGTCTTCAAAGCCTTATGCTGAAGGCAGTGGACTTAATTTCTCTTTTATTAAAAACAGGTAAAACTTTGATATCATTATGTGTTTAGATAATTAATACATTTGCAGAAGAAACTGAGGAATTCAGGCAGGAAAAATATATAAAAAAACTTTTAAAGACAACAGAGGTTAGCGATGGGGTCCTTACTGAAGGACTACACTCTGTAGTTTGTGTGGGATACTCTTGGAAGGAAACTGTTCAGAAGCTCAGAGGCTGAAGGGAGTAATGTATCCCACAACTGGAAGAGAGACACCACCTCCATTCCCTGCTGTAACTTCTTGTATATTTAGAATGAGGAGGAAGCTTTATGGAAAGGTTTCAAGTTGAAAAATTCTGTTTCATAGACTTCATGGCCAACAGGGACAAAAAAGATCATTCAGTCTGAATCCTTGCATAATGGAAAGCAAAGAGGTTTTCCTGAATCAAACCAATGATGTCGAGTCTCATCCCATTTTCTAGAAAGGTATCCAAAGACTTCAAATAACAGAGGATCTTAAGAAATTATGTATGGATTTTTATGAAATTTTATCACCTATTTAAATGAGGCTAGCCTTAACATTCTAATAAAGTATTGTTACTCCCTTTCTGACAAGATTTAAAGAGTTGGTACAGCAGGCAAAGCCTTTTGTATGCATTTAGCGGTAAACTGTTAAACTTCTTGTTTGTTCCTTGGATAAGCTACAATAGGTTTAGCTCTGTTAGCCCCTTGCTAAATCATTCTTCAAGCTCTTTTGTGAACGCTTTTCTGCTGTGCAACCTCTAAATTGAAATGTAGACAGTAATGCTGTAAAGATTAATCCCAGTGTCTGTTTCACATATGCCTCACACAGATATTTTTTTCTACTTCTGCTTAACGTTCCTGTGCTTAAGCAGCCAAAGACTGTACGTGCTCCCTTAATTTCAAAGTTGTACTAAGAATTCACATTCAATTGCCAGTCCACAATGATCAAAGTTACTGTAATCCATTTTAAACAAGAACAAAGAATGCAGATTACATATCTGTATGGGTGGTGCGTACACTCTTCAACATCATCCGCTCTAACAAACGCTGCCTTCCCTTTTTTTGCAATTTATTAATTTAATGTGGCAGGGCCCAAAAGGCTTGCACCATGTATCCAGATAGAAAAACAGACTTCATTGCAAAGAGTATAGTAAAATGCATCGTTCTCCTCTATGCAACACGAGTTACAATTACAGTTTTTTGTGCTGAGAGAAGTCTCAGCACCAGAAAAGACTAATGAGGTGTATGTTCAGAAACGACAGTGCGAGGGACAGCTCTGCTGTAGCAGTGGGTACATGAGAGAACTTCAGAAACAGAAGAAAGGGCCTTTTTGTGTGCTATGTTCAGGGAAAGCCAGTTGTGAAGTGGGGCTGTAAAACAGCAGGGGAAAAAGGACAGCAGCTTATCGTCTGTGTGCACACTCATCGTTTTTGTAAGTGATGTAATGTGGGACATCTATGCAAATGCTCCCCTCTGCCAGGAGAAGACCTTAAATATGGCATCATGATGCAGTCACTCTTCTCCGTTTTACACTGTCAAGACTTCTTGTAGTGGTTTAACCCCAGCTGGCAACTAAGCACCACCCAGCCACTCGCTCACCCCCTCCAGTGGGATGGGGGAGAGAATCAGAAGGGTAAAAGTGAGAAAACTCATGGGTTGAGATAAAGACAGTTTGGCAAGTAAAGGAAAAGCTGCACACGAAAGCAAAGCAAAACAAGGAATTAGTTCACTCTTTCCCATCTCCAGGAAAGCAGGGCTCCATCACATGTAACAGTCACTTGGGAAAATAAACAGCATCACTCCGAACGCCCCCCCTTCCTTCTTCTTCCCCCAGCTTTATAGGCTGAGCATGACATCATATGGTCTGGAATAGCCCTTTGGTCAGCTGGGGTCAGCTGTCCTGGCTGTGCCCCCACCCAGCTGCTTGTGCCCCCCCAGCCTCCTCGCTGGTGGGGTGGGGTGAGAAGCAGAAAAGGCCTTGATCTGTGTAAGCCCTGCTCAGCAGTAACAAAAACATCCCTGAATTATCAACACTGTTTTCAGCACAAATCCAAAACATAGCCCCATACTAGCTGCTATGAAGAAAATTAACTCTATCCCAACCAAAACCAGCACACTGATTAAATCAAAGAGAGACCAAGAGGAAGCATGAATATATAGCCTAGTAGGTAGTTCAGTCACCAGAGACATAGGGAGAGTGGGAATATGCTGTTCCCAGTTCTGTTACTGTACTTTATCCAGTTACAACAGAAGTAAAATGCATAAGCACTCAGATGGCTGTAATAAATACAGTGTCTGGCCCATATGGACTCACAAACCATGCACACAAAGTTCTACACCACATGAGATCCTTCATCTGTGGAGGAAGTGTCAGCTTCGTTCTGAATTGTGTGTCCTTTTATAGGGTATAATTTGGCTGCAGGGTAAATCAAGTTACAGCATTCTTGCCTGGAATCAGTGTATAAGTAAGTATCCAACTATAAGTAAGATGTGCGCTTAGTGAGTGCGTATATAAGAATAAACCCTCACGCTATTACTTCTTTGATTTGTTAGGAAAGCAGCCTTCCTCTCATTGCACAAATATTTAGAAAAGACAAGCTTTTGGATGAGTTCTTTTTCCACCTCTAGTCTTTCCCTTTCTCTTGTTCTGTGCTGGCCTGGACAAACCTACCTCTCAAAGCCTGGTTCCCTGTGGTATTCTTATCTTACCATTGCTTATATCTCTCTGTGAAGTAAAAACCACCGTTACTTCTCTCCTAAGGGTGTTCAGCTACTTCCATTTCATGCATCACATACTTTTACATCCAAAATGTAACAAGACTGTTAGCTGCAGCTGATTTGCCGTCATACACCAGTGACACTGAAGGATTTTGCATTAGTTCAACACCTAGCTCAGAACGGTCATCAGACAGTAATGAATTATTATCTGTTTGTAATAATTACACCTGATATGATATGGCAATTACTTATACAGTGTTTTGCTTACTGTTTTGGGGCTGAAGTTGAAAAAACAAGGTAATACAGGTTCTCTATCACTGAAGGCCAAATTTGGAGGGAAATTCAAGTCATAAAGAAACGTTTTCGGAATTCAGGGCTGTGACATTATAGCTTCCAGTGCCAGGGAAGGAGGTAGCGAGCTGCTCCACGAAGTGATGGGCATGCCTGTTAGGATGTAAGGATAGTGGAGCACGTACACTGCGTAGGAACATGGATCAGCAAGACGCTGACGCAGTCTTTCTGTGTGCCTCACAGCTTGTAAGCAGTTTTGAGCTCTCTGTGTAACATTCAAACTTGTGTAGGTAAAATGGAGGCTTACAGAAAATCACCTTTACATTTTGGACTAAGTGAAATGAGGAAGGGCTCAGGCCCTAAGAGAGCTGTGCTTGGGGATGCATGCTGCTGTGTTTGCAAATTTTATACAGTATGTTTACTACTTTAAAGGGGACATGCCCACATACACACTGAAATATTACTTATGGTCCGCTGTGTTTGCAAGTCTCCTAAAATGGCCCAGACCAATTTATCTCAACATCTAAATTTACTGAACTCAAACATCTGTTGTTCTATGTAGCTATGGCCACCCATCACTGATACAAAAGCCACCTGCACAAGAATGACTCACCTGCACAACAGTCAGTCCAGTCAGGGCTCCAAATGCCAAAAATAAGACTCTTACATGGAAGGCTTCACTACTCATGGTATTAGTAACATATCTGACAGATGCTGTAACAGCTTTTTCTGTAAAATTTGTACCTTAAAAGGAGAGTGAATGTAGAAAGAGTTTACTAAGACAAAAATAAAATGGGAAGAAAAGGAGTTTAGAGAAGTATGTTTCTGAAATCTGTGTCATGGTCACAACTACAGCCATTGGTCTATGCAGACTCTTTCCGTTCTTTCTACCAGACATATATGCCCTGTCTCTTCTGCTACTGCATCTCCTGAATTTGTGCTGTGTTTTCTGACCTTCTATACTGAAAACAGCTGAGATAAATCCAAGTAAGTGCAAAGCACTGCGCCAGCTTTAGTACTCTATTACTCACCTCCCAGGAACGTTTGCAAATAGGCTCAGTACAGGTACAGACACGATTGTCAAACACAGACACTTAAAAAACTTGGCATAGTTGAGCATAGGCCATTGATTTATCAGTTCAGTTTCACCCAAACCATATTTTAAACTCACCAAATGCTTAACACTATGTCCTGCCTAGACTGTGTTTTGGGAGCTCAGTCCTGCAAGGCTCTGTCTTGATTTGAGATAGAAAAGCAATTAAGTACTCCTCCTTCTTAGAGTTATCTAAATATTTCCTAGATCAGACCCAACTTCACAGGATAGATCTCCAAATTTGGGTAAGAGATAGGCAGTCAGATGCTGTAGCTCCTGTGCTGCCAGTTAACATTTATTGCGCACAAGTCAAATCATAAGCAGCAATATGCAGAGATTTTAAAAAACAGAAAATTTCCCTAGAAAAACAGTTTCTAGGACACAAAGTACTTTAGTATAGTTCAACCCAGATACTGTGAAGCATGTCATATCTAACACATAATTAGTGGCACACCATTCACTAAAATTTGCCATTAAATGCTCATCTTTTGCTTCCATAGCTCTACTAGAAATTCAGCTTTGGCGAAATAGTAAGTTGAATACATAGCCAATTTTTTTCTGGGTGCATGTTTGATGAAACAGGTAATGCACATAGAAACCAGCGCTACATTCATACAATATTTCACATAGAAACATTATTAAAAAATAAAAAAATCAGAATCAGATGACATTTAATAGGTGTTTGGGTAGAAATACTTAGGAACACTCAAATATTTGGATCACTGTCATACCCCAGACTCATGACATTAAATTTGAGCCATCTCATTTGCCTTTTAACAAGCTCATTAGAATGCCTTGCTTGCCTGCAATACACACTGCTTTTAAGCTATAGATGCACTTTTCTATCCTGACAGAGATGTAGGGTAACTGTGGAAAAGGACCAACATCCTAGTTACTTTACTGCAACTACTGTGAATTATTTATGAAGTTTAGCCTAAAAAATATTTTAAAAGTAATGGTTAATATACGGAAAGGCTGTAATTCTATATAAAGAAATAAGTATAAAAAAGGCACTAAGTAAACATGAGCTAGGATTCATAAAAAAGGGAACAATACAATAAGGACATGCATTGGCTTATGAATCCAGGCCCTCATTCTGCACAGGTTGTGCTACAGCAGATCCTGTTTCAAGTGCAGAATGGCAGAGCCCAGGCTTCTGAGAACTCTTTCATGCTAGCATGAAACTGAAGGTGGAAGCTTCCGGCAAGAAAGTATTTTCTGTATCAAGGATCTTCCTGTAATTTTTAGCTATCTCATTCCCCTTTTTTAAATTAGATTATATTTAATTATGACTCTGTAAAGCAAAAGAGATTTGCTCTGGCCTAATACAGGTCTTTTAGGGAGAGTGGTAATACAACTGTGTAAGAAATATACTTAGAATGACACAGTCCTGATTTTCTGTGATAACTTGAATTCATGATAAAGTAAGATCCCATTTACTCAGACAAGCTCATACTGTATTATGACACAGGCTGGGGACACTAGCACATTAGAAGCATTTTCCCCCACTATGTAAAGCTGTCTGTATAGACTGGTCATAACAAGAGCTGCACAGATCCTCATTCATTGGTAAGTACCGTGCTGAGGGAAGCTTTGTCCGTTCACCCACAGTGCTCACCCTGGCCATGTGGCACACCAGTAAGCAGCGGGGGTTCTGGCCGCAGCAGCCTCAGACAACCCCTCTACCAGCTTACGACACTCAGATTTCTACGCACACCATAGGACAAAGCTGCGTGCTTGAAAAAGTCATGAGTTGGCTGAATTTCAAGCACAGATAAAACCCATTATTGCAGGGATTATTTTATGTGAACGGTGCCCTACAACAACCCTGTTGTGTTAAGGGCTTGTGTAGATTCTTTAGCGTAATTGTGGCCCTCTTTGTCTTCATCCCACAGCAACTCTGCTGCATAAGATCATGCAGGGGAGGAAGCATCATGAAGCTAAGTGCGTGCCTTTTAAAATCTGTTTGACTATCAGGTTTGCCAACAGACAGACATTTTCCTTTCATGCTCAATCACAGCCTTTCACCTGTGCCAGGACATTTTCGTGCCATGCATATGCCTGGCAAGTGAGATCTGGAGGTGGCAGAGGCTGCAGCACAGTAGTGTGAATGTGTGGAGGCTGACACCCCCCCAGGCTCCTAACGCATTGCTGCAACAGCTTGTGGGATGCAGGGTCAGAGGTTGCACAGGGTACTGGGAGTAACTGGGGAAATTCTAAGGATCTGGAACTACAGAGGACCCTAAGAGTTGAGGGATGAAGATTCAGGAGGAGGTATTTTCACAGGAAATAAGATTAACCATGACATCAAATATTAAGGAATTATGGTAACTCCTCCAACACAGAAATGTTCTGAAAGAAGACTTGGTGTTTAAAAAAATATTATAGGACAGATTCGTAGGAGTCCCACAACCTGTGTTATGCAAGCAGTCAACTTACATGAGCACAGTGCTCCTTCTGTCCCTTCTAGATATGGATCTGGGTATTTATGCATACAAAATGGAATAAGTGTGCATTCTCCACTTATGCACAGATTATAACTGTGCATAATCCACTTAACTGCATTTTGTTTCATCAGCTGAGTTGCAGGTTTTTATTATAATGATAAATCGATGAAAAACCTGGGCAGAATTTTAACACTTTCTGTTATTTTTTTGTTTGAATGATTGCACTGCCTGACAAAGAACAACCACCCTGACTTTTACCTTCACTGCAGCCCACCTCAGACCCACAAAGCAGCTTTAGAAAACCGTTTTGATGTACTAGATGTGCCCATAAAGCCAAGAGAGCTCTGAGAACTTCAAGCTGAGAAATCTAAGATGCTTGAGAAGCTCTCTGAAAGCAAAGACCATTTTCCCCCAGCTGATTTACAAGCCATACTGCCATTAGGGATTTTGCCTGAGTAAAGTGTGCCCGTTGTTATATATAGTGCTGTGTCTGCCATGGGCCATCAGTGATGTCTAATGGAGGCCAAAGAGCAATAGATAGGAGAGTGGATTTGCCAACTGCTGCTGACCAGCTATAGCTCCGGATGGCAGGACTTAATTGAGAAACGGGAACGAAAGCAGTCAGGGGAAAGGACTGCAAGAGCAAAGTGCACCTCTGGTTTTCTACCAGGCATTATCTTATGAGCAGTGAGAAGATACCTGAATTTTTATATTTTCTTCCTTAACAGTGCTTTCAGCAGAATAAAACCAACCTTTGTGAGTGAAGGAATGCATATGTATTGCTGAGGTGCACTGAAGGGCATCATCAGTAGGGGAGAAATTTAATTCCACTTCCAAATGCAGCAGTGAAAATGCTCCAAACTCGCAACAGCAAAAGTGCTAATCTTAGAACATTAGCAAAATAATTGGTATATACTTAGGCCCTAGTCTTGCAAAAACTTCTGTGCAAATGAACTCAGCGGGACTGCTTCCACACACCTGCTCTTATGTTTAACAGTCTGCAGGACTGGGCCCTTACTGGATTGTGTGACTTTTTCAAAATGGGCAGGTGAAAACTTCCTAGTTACAATAAATCACCTTATACATTCTTTGCTTTACGTAACTAGACTCTGCATTGAAGTTTCTAGCTAGTGGGTGTTTTTCTCCCATACTAACGAATGCAGAGCTTTAAATATTCTACCATTTGTAGGACCATTCCTCCATCTCCTAAACAATGCACTTGGATTATAATTATCTAAAAAATTTGAAGGGATGGATTGAACCTAAATAGTCCTCAGATCCACCAAAAATTGGCCCTTCTCCCTAATCAGCCTGTTTCCCTTAGTCCAGCTCTCATCCAGATCCCAGATGGGCTCTTATCTTCCTCCCACACTTGTGTTCCTCACTTCTACAAGTGAGTCAGTCCAGCCCACCCCAGCAGGCAGCTGCACTGTCACCCAAAATCAGCTGTGCAGAGTGCTGCCACCAGCTTTTCTGCTTGACTCACAGCTCTGTTTGGGCTCCATCTCTAAAGGCCAAAACCAGCGAGGATGGAGCGTTGCACAGTCAACAAGAGCTCTTCCAGCATGTCTAGTGCTCAAATGATGGCATATCCCTGGGGAGCACAGCTGACAGAGGAAAATCAGAGTGCTCTGAAGACCTTCTAAAACATTGTCCAACTCATTTTAATTTGTTAGCTAATTCCAGTCCTCAGAAAAAGCAGAGAAATTGTAACAGAGATTTTCAGTGTTACAATCTTAAAACCGCTATGGAGATTTTCTCTCCTCCAACATGTGAAGCACCCCTCAAACAGAATTGTCCATGAGTATAGCAGCAATGTGCATCAGCCCAATTAGTAAGTACATCACTGAATATAGAGGTAGTACTTCTGAAGCGTTGATGATTGAAGGGCAAGGCAAAGTTTGTAGGCAAAGGTAGGTGACAAATGAACAAGCTTTCATGCACCCAGTATGCATTCAGCATTACCAGTACCCCATGACTCTTCATAAATCGGGCAAGGAGTGCTAAAACCCTGATTTGCTGTGGGGCACCGGACAACCTGCCGAACCCCTGCTTCATTGTTTTTACGTCAGAAATGATACCACACACAGTAAAGTGCAATGGCGTTTCACTGGGAAAGGTACTCTCCAACTGTAAAATGCTGTTCAGAGATTTTATCCATATAACCTCCCCTACAATAAAAGAAAAAATTAATCATAACAATAATTATCACCACACTTGTGCTTTCTGCATAGTCATTTCCTTCTCTTCTAATCCCAGCAGGCTGCATAAGCAGCAAAGCTGCACGCTTATGAAAAATACATATGGTTATGAGAACTACAAAATCCCATCACTTGTTTGGGTGCTGTCCTCTGGCTTTTGGCAACGTGCTGCTGGAATGAGTGTTCTTCCATTCAGTGCAGGACTTTCAGGAAAGCCACAGGCTGCACGTACAGCAACCTGAGATGTGTTAGACTGCAAAAGTCACGAGTGGCTGTGGATTTCACCATTATTCCCCAGCCGCTCAGGCCAGAAGATGTGCTCAGGGCTGCACTGGCCACAGGAAGGACAGTCCTCCCGTGCCCTGGTAGTGAGCGCATTTACCAACTCTCGCTTGCCCGCGTCGCTTCGGCTATGCGATGGGAGCGCACACCGCAGGTGCAGGAATGGGCAGAGACAAAACGAGCTGGCCAGCGGCGCTGAGCTGCACGGCAGCATCGTGGTGGAGGTCCATCTGCCCACCCAGGCGGGAGGGAGGGAACCGACCCGCCCGGGAGGGCCCGGCGGGCGGGGCGTGCGTGCAGCATGTGCCGGGTGACGGCCCCCCGCAGGGGGCTACGGCTCGCATTGTTTCCCTGCCTCCCCCCGCCCCAGCCCCGCACTGAGCATGTGCGCAGCGCCCCTTCCCCCCCTCCCGCCCGCGGGCCCCCGCGCCGCGCAGAGGAGCGCTGAGCTCCGCGTCGTCTCCGCGGCAGTCGGGCCGCAGCCCCGCTGGCATGGAGTGAGCTGCGGAGCCCCGCGCCGCCCGGCCCGGCCATGGAGCTGAGGAGGTCCATCTCGGCCAGCGCGGAGGCCGAGAGACCGATGAGGCGCTACGGGGCAGTGGAGGAGACGGAGTGGAAGGCGGAGGCGCTGGGGAGAAGTGAGTGCGGGTGACCCAGCGCGGGTGCGGGTCCGGCCGGCCAAGGCGGCCCCGAGCGGTGCGGGGCGGCCGGCTGCGGCGCGGCGGGGCGGTCCTACCGGCCCCGGGTCCGGCGGCCAGCGCACGCCGGGGGCTCCTGTTAGCAGGGCGAAGCCACCTTGGGTTGCTCGGGGAGGAAGGTCTGTGTGACCATTTTGCCCTCTGAGGCTGGTGCTTGCCCAGGGGGCTGAGTCGGAGACAAACAGCTCGTCGCTGTGGAGGGACGGGGGCTGGAGCCGTGCCGGTGCAGCTCCGGGCGCTTCAGTGTTCCCTCGCGAAATGGGTTGCTCGCTCGCTCTGCAAAGTGAAGCCATGAGAGGGTGGCTGAGGGAGGGAGGATGGCTGGGACGTTGGCTCTCCCTCCTTGCTTATGAGGTGGGATTTAATAGATGGCTTTTCATAAATATCGGTAGTCTTTAATGTGCTTCACGTTCGAAAGGCACAGATGACGACCGCGTTATCCCCTCTTGTGGTCTCAGGCAGAGGGTACCGGATACCGGAATACAGCACTTGGTTCGCTTCTTCAGTGGTTGCACTGTATTTATGAGCTCAACAAATGCTCTGTGGTGGAGGAGCTTTCTTGAAATCATAATTTTCCAAAAAGCAGCAATTGACATAACCTTTCCAAAGTGCTGAAGGAAAGAGTAGTTAAAAAGATACGTAGTTGCCAATTCAAGTTATCCATGGGACCTTATCTTCTCTAAGATATCAGTTATTATTCTTTCATTGGCAGAACTACCTTCTTTACAACCTAATAAGCCTGTAAACCCCTTCTAATTTTCCAGGTAACCACTGAGGCAAGAAATCTTGAAAAGACTGTCACAAAAAGCTCTGTACTAATATAAATAAAAATATTTTCTAAGTTTCATCAAGTGTTTGATTAGGCCACAGGAAAAAAAGCTTTGTGTGTATCTGTTGTGACACCTTCACCGTGGCTGATACTGGGGTTGCTGATATTCTCGATTCACCATCCATCTTCTGATGTGCATCATGAAGTCTCACCTGGATGCCGTTTAAGATCCCATGGCTTTGCGGCATCCCGGTAGCAGATTTTAGCCAGCACTTTTGCTGTGTTCAGACTTTTCAGATACTGCCGTGTTCTGGAATCATGCTTCACCTCTGGCTTCGGTTTCTCATGCGTGTGTTATTGTCTGCCATATGCTGATGGCAGGGGTGTAACTCTCCCACTCTGATGCTTCAGTTGCAGGGTTGGTTTTGTTGCAGTGCCTGGCATAGGTTCAGGACTGAGTAACTCCACGCTTTCCAAAATGGAATTGAAGACTGAAATCACTGTTGACTGAGTTGGTTGACTCAGACACATGCAACAGTTTTGCAGGTTCTCTGGCATGATACAGACTTGTGCTTTTCTTGTTCTCTTAAATAGGTCTGGTTTTGTTCCCGAGCTCAGGAGTTAAGTGCAGTGCAGCACTTGTAATAATAATAATAACTGGTAGCTTGAGGTGACAGAAGGGTTATGTCTTGCAAGCTTAGGGCAAAAGATCATCTGTTTGGCAGAGGGCAACGCAGAGGCTGAGTGGCAGACGCGATATGCTCAAAAATATGTGCTCAGCCTTGAGCTTCCACCCAAATCACAGCTTGAGCACGTACCAGAATGGGCTGTTGGCAGGACTAGAACCAAGTGTCCAGGTGTCTGCACCCTGGCTCTGCTGCTGAGCTGCCCGTCTACACACTAGATCGTTTAATAAGAATATTTCTCTGTGTATAATAACTTAGATGTAGAATAGGAAGCAATCTAGAGGCCGTGGTCTGTGCTTTGAAAAGTAGAAAATTATTATATTAAGACTTTGCTATTTGAATAATTGACCTGTTTTGTTTGTTCATAGGCTTCAACTTTCTTAAAATACTGTGGAAAATGCTATTTATGGTAGCTGTTTTAGATGATCCCTGCATATCTTTCCTGTTCTAATACTGACACTGACTGCTGGTCACACTTTTGCATTGATTAAAAATAAATAGATCTTACTATTTACTTTAATGTTCCCTTACAGCATAGGTCCTAAATTGCATGGCACAATGACAGCAGTCTCCAGAAGGTCTGGGAAGAAGTTGAAAAAGCATCATCCCCTTTTTTACTAATGTCAACAATTAGCCTTTGGTATTTGCATATTGTTTTAAATATGAAATGCTAAGTGATAGTAATAACAAAAGCAGAAGCCTATTACTGCATATGCGTTTGCCCTTTTTACTCTGACAATTTGTTGTGTCTTAAATCAGGATCTCTTTGTAGGGAGAACTTGTGTCTAAGTACAACACTGCACGATGGAGTGCTGTTGCCTGGTCAGTGCCTTTTGATGTGAGCGTAGTCGTATCACAAGAGAATGTACATCCCGAGTGTGTCCGTTACAGAAAGAATGTCAGGGAAGTTAGGTAGTTACTATTTAATTTGTTAAATGGAAAGGGAGCTCTGTGCTAAGTTCTTTATCTGTGGTACGGAAAGCATTGCTGGTTATTGACTATAACCAAAGGCAGGTTTCTTCATAGCAATTAAATGTACCATCATGCATATTTCTATTCCACAATGGCCTCTTTAGCCAGATTATCAATGGAGTTAGGCTGGTCCACAGTAGCTGAGGATCTGATGCCCTACAACCTGAGGGTGTAATGATTGTTTAAGGGTGTCTCTTTAACAAGACACTGAAGCCTTTCTCTTCACGTACAGGGGGGAATTTCCAAGGAGTAGAGAACATGAAAAATGACGGTTTACCATGTACAGAGCAACTCATGCATTTTCTAGCACATGCATGTAAAACATAGGCTTATAAATTGTCAGGCTTGTATAATAATAATGTGGTTACAGCCTTCTCAGTAAATGATCTTTACGATATAGTCTTGGGGAGTCTGCTCTGAAGCAGAGCACTCAAGCATTTTGGTCAGTCCTCATTACCAAGTGCACAGCTTCATTTAGAATCATCTGTCTTGCCGTCAGCAGGGACTCATAACGCCCCGATTAAATAACTGCATGCCACACCAGGGAAATAGCCACAAAGAAACAAAGCAGTTTTTCACCATCCTTCTGAACATTGCACTTCTCAGATACATTTCTGCTAATCTTTTCCTTCCTCTTCCAGTTTGTATGAGGTCTGGAACTAAATGCAAAATTCATTGTGAATGCCCCAGCTTCAGTCATTACAGGGAAGTAGAAATGCCAGAAAACTGCAGAGGTTATGTTTTGATGCAATTTAGTGCACCATGAAATTTGCTTTTGTTTTGGTTTGTTTGTTTTTTTTTTAAACAATTTGAAATTGTTTTCATTTGAATGGTAACTGAGCATTGGAAGTAAGCCGCCATGCTCCTATATTGCAGAGGTCCACCTTTTCAACTGTTTTTGACTGTGAAGTGAAGATTAGGGGAAAGGGGCCATATTACAGGCCAGAGGAAGCTGGAGATTCCCAACATGAGACTCAGTAGTAGCATGAAGTCTTAGCTTTACTTGCTCTCCCTCCATGCTGTGAATGTTGTATCACAGATTATGTCCAGGCAATGTGTGAGATGGCAGTGCGCTCCAGAACAGCACCGATGGGTGATTTTATCTAGCTCTGAGATTGCTCTGGTTTGTTCCAACAGCAGAAAGATAGTACTGTTCCCAGGTTCACAGAGATCCTGGGCTGACACATGTGAAAGCTTATTTCACCATATTCAGTTAGTTTATCTTGAAAACCTTTCTAAGCTTGTTAGCCAGAAGGAGACTCTTGTATGTATTTATATGCTTCGCTGCTGAGCGTGGTTCAAACACTGAAAATATGCACTATTTAATATTTTGCATTTGCATTTCTTGGCAGCATGGGAAGGTGGATAGCTTATATCTATCTGGAACATTTTTGGTTCAAGACCAGTTTGTTTTAGAAGTGCTGTTATGCACAGAGATGGTCTTTCAGCTTGCAGAAGCTTGAAAAGCTAAAAAGAAAACGACCATAGATTGCAGTAACATAGATAGTGGTCCTGTAGCCAGGTCTTTTTTTCTCTTTGGTGAACAAAGAATTAAGAAAAGGCATTTATACCCAGCTAATGGGCACTTGCTTTATCTAATCTACTGAGAACTGCTTGTGTCACCTTTAAGGCCTGATTTCATTAACAGAACAGAATGGCTGCATCTTAGAACAGGATCTAGCTCATGATGTTTTAATGTTGCTTAATAACGTTTTAGAATAACTCGAAAAATTTCTGTTGCCATATTAAAATATCAGTCAAATAGCAACAGAGAAACACATTTGTCTTGCACAGCAAAGCCTGCACAGCTAGTGTCCTGTGACATCTATCTGTCACTCCGGTCACCGATGAGTAGTTAGGATGGGTTTGTATTAATCATATGCCTCTACGTATTATTCAAAAAGTAGGTAAATGCCAATTTGTTCTTGAATTGTTGGGTCAGCTTTATAACATTTAGAAATTTAATAGCTCTCTATACATCTAGTACAAACAGACTGGATAGCATGTTGGTTCCTCTGAGACATCAGCGCACTCCTGTGTATTCATGCTGGATTGGTCCCAAGTGACTGCAGAAGAGCAAATTTATTTAGACGCCAGCAAAAGTGGACGCAGCCCTGGTACTTAGTGGGGGGTACAGCTGAATGTCCTCATTCTTCTTCTTCCTGTACTGCTTCATGAGAGTGAAAGGTGACTTGTCTCACAAGACAAGGAAGGAAATGTGATGAGAAAGTTGCAATGGTGCTCAGGGCTGCCAAGTCAGAAACTACAGAGCAATGCTGGGAATTCAGGAGTTCTCAGCATGAGGGAAGACTCATGAGTTGGGACTGACAAGGGTCTGAAGTTTACTCTGCAGCGCGCACAGTTAAATCCGAACCTGCGTCAATTATATCTGTTTCTATCATCTGGTAGTTAAATATTCAAACACACACCTTTGGGCCTTCTTCCATCAACCCCACATAGTGCACAGGCATCCACAAACCCACTTCAGTGCTTTGCATAAAAACTCTCCGTTACTGTAACACCTCTCCAGTCAGTCAGGAATGCAGTATGACCCTGTCTATCGTGCTCTTGTGATACTGGCCCCCAGTCTCATCATGTCTCCACTCTGATTTAAAAAAAAGAAAAAAAGAAAAAAAAAGGAGGAAAAAAAAAAAAAGACGTTTCACAGACACAAACAGAATTTATATAGCCCAAGTACCACTGCTGTTTTTTCACAGTGATGCCCTTGTGTTACTGTAAATTCCCCTAAATTGTTAATTGTATTTATTACAGGCAATAAAACAGATAAACAGATTAGGCTTATTCAGGACATCAGACCAAGATAGGTGGGAAAGAAGGTAACTGAAGGATGTACACAATTACATTTCCTTTTATAGAAGCAACAAGTCTGCTGGCTTTATGAAGGTCTGAAGACAGGCTTCAAATAGAGAATGTAATTAATACTCTTTCCATGTCTCCATTTAAAAAAAAAAAAACAAAACCTGTGTAAAAATTTTGAAAAGAGGCTGACCAAGAAATTCAAATGTGACACTAAAACGCTAATAGTGAATGCCACACCTTTTTAGAAAATATGTGACAAAATACTGTAATCAACAAAGACAACCGATTCAAAAGGTGATGCCAGTTCTAGATGTGTTTTCTTGTTCATAATTATTAATGTTAACATATTTATATTGTAGTTCAAGAGGAAAAGCAGCCTGTGCCTGATCTGTGAAACCAAGACAGAACACCCACACTGAAAATCGGAAAGGATTTCCAGACAGGATTGAGGCTGTTTTCTACAAAACAGTTGTAAAACTCACCTTCTTCAATGGCAGTCAGATGGCTCTAAAATTCTCTTACGCAGCTTAGTGTTTCTACAAGTCGCTGGTGATTTTGGCTAGCAGTATGCACATACAATTCATCTGCATTTTCATTGCTTATCCACTCTTACACGTACTACATCCTGATCCTTCTCCTTCTGCAAAATATTTCTTAAATACAGAACCTACCACTTAGTAATGTTCACTAGGTCATTCCTGCATCACCTGTAACTCATAAAGGAAGGGTGTATCTTGGTTTTGTTTTACTTCACAAAGAGCCAGGAGAGTGGTTTACAGAGTGAGACTAATCCAGTTTATATTACCTACGAACTGTCTCGTTTTTCTAATTCCTTCTCCCATAGCTGGGTGCTCCAGGCCCCTGCTGAGACAGAGGAAGAAGGAAAAGGGAGAACTGGAAATATTGTAGTGCCTCAGAGTGCATTCCTGCTAAAATATTGGTCAACAATGGGAGGAGCTGTGACCCTTAGAGCAGCTTCTTCCAGGTGCTACTTCATGTTGGTCTCCCAAGTCCACAAAACTCTGTAGCACAGATCTCCATAGAAATACACTTTCCTATCTGGTGACAGAAATAAAATCAGTTAAGGGGCTACCCTTGTCCCCTATCATTCCATGAGTTTTGCCCTTCCTTCACTTTTCTGTCTAGCTATGGACTACGTGTGTCCAAGATTTCTCAACAAAAAGTACAGGTAATTTACTCTCTAACTTGTCCTATGGTTCTGAATATAATTGGCTCATGACAATACTTTGTATCCTACAGAGTCCAACCTGTCCTACAAAACACAGGCAAATGAGAAAAACAACCACCAAACCCACCCCCGTCGAATCAAAGCCAAAGGGGCTGAATGTAGCAGGAGCCTGGCTATTAGGGCTAACTTGCAAAAACCATGTTGATTATTATGGATCAGGATCTTACTGCTGCACATCTACTCACATATGTCAGCAAAGACATTTCTCTCAGCTGAGATACTCATAAATCAGAGGGTTCATGACTTCGAAAATCTCTGTACCCAACTGTGTGTACCAGGCAGAGAATGAACACTTAATGTGTAATGCAGTGTTTACATTCAAACCAGTGCCAACCAATAATTGTTGGGAAAGTCATAGATGAGGCTAAAGTGTCGTATTTGGGACAGTTGCTCATGAATTTTCCTATTTCCTTTAAAGATATTTTACAGAAAAAATGCATTAGACCTGGAAAGTAGGACACTTTGAACTACACGCATCATCCCTGCTGCTGGTAGCCTGTGGGATTATGGACTCAGTCTGTGTAATTTTTTTGGCTATGTTTGATAATTGATCCCTTAGTTGCATAGCACGTTTTCATCAGAGTAACCACTTGTGAGAATGTGTGTGTGTCTGTCTCAAGGGTGTGTTATAAAACAGGATTAAAAACTTACCTTCAGGATTGGGCACACACTGCAAAGTACTGTGTATCATGCGTGAAGTTTATAGAGTTTTCTTGTAGTTACTGAGCACAAGAAAGGTTGGAACTCAAGCACTCTGTAATCCTGAATCCCAAAGTGCTTTTCCTCTGTAGCTGAATATGTTCCATTTTCATAGAAGTCTTACTTAGTGAAATAGTCCCAGAGACTCGATAAATAATGCTAATTTATTTCCATGAAACATATTCTGCTGTCTAACTACATAAAAGGCATAGTATAAATGCATTCAAAATTCAAAGATGAAAAATGTATGCTTGGAGGGCAAACTATGAGAAATCAGCAGGAGCACCCTTGGATAATTATGTTAGTTGCCCTTCAGGATCAGCAATGAAACATGAATTATCAACATTTTGTCAGTTCATAAAGGGCACAATATTTGAGAAAATAATTTTAAGAGAATTTGTCATTAAATGAGGATGAATGATTTTCAGCACCACAAGCTGCTCATTGCAAAAGCCTAATGACTGCAAACACTACCAAAATGCAAGAGGTAATTTGTTATTGTAAGAATATCAGCAGTGTTTAAGGATCTTTTTATTGCCCTGAACCTTTCCCCCACTCAAACCTTTATTGATTAGGAATTTAAGAGGTTTTGTACAGACACATTTGGTTGTTTATATACTGATAAAATTGGAACAAAAGATTCTTATTATAAAGTGGTTTAATGGTTTTGTTTTCTTGGAGAAAACAACTCCAAAACCAGAAAAGGAATCAACAGTCAGTTCTACCACTAACGCTCTTTCAGTACATGAGGCCAAAGTAAGTTTTAGAATAATGGTATTGAAGCCAAATGAGCAAGACAGTGACCTGACCTCCCTGGGAAATGACAAAGAAGCCTGGCTGACACTGTCTTAGTTACAAATACAAAACGCAGTCCTGACTTCATTGACATCAGTGGAAATTTCCTCACTGATTTTAATAAAAGTAAAACTGGACTGGGCTCTGTGCCTTTGTCTCCTGGAGCCCTGTTCACCTCGATTCTCTGTAGAAAACTCTGGTGAGGGAATCTGGGGGCCGTGTCAGTGCTATGAGGATTCCCCTGGAGCTGCGTGCCAGGCTGCCCCGTGAGTTTGGTCTCTCTGCCCTCACTTCTCACTGGGCATGTCCTGCAGTCCTGCAGAGCCTTGGCAAGCAGTGACGAGCATTCACTCCCTGGAGAAATGGTTGCACTGGCAGGGGTAATGCCATTTCAATCTTCGTGTCTCCGAGCAGTGAATCATTAGCTAATACACTGGAGCCCCTATGGTGAGCGGCTGTTCCTCAAACTCTCCTGTTTCACAGGAGAAGAGGAAGTCACAGAAATTCAGTTACGCATTTTGCCCCTGCTCTCCATATCCAATCTGTGGTTTCTCTCCTCTCATCTTCTACCGTGGATTCCCATACAACTTCCTCTGGGCACTGTGCCTGGGAGGGGACTGAAGTTACTGCAGTTTGGCAGGCTCTAAGACAGAGACGTTTTCCTTCAGGCTGATACTTGTCTGTAGCACAGACAGAGTATGTGGGATGTGATAGTGGAGGGCAGCCATGGAGTTTTGCAAGCCAGTGAAATCAAGATCCATTTGTCTCTGCCTTAGTAAGGTGTGAAACATCCTGCAATTACAAAATTTCTTTCTTTCTCTCATACAAAGCACAGGTGACAGCCAGCTCTCCGTTTGTCTCAGTGATATAGATTAAGACTCTGCCAAACTGCCTTCGTTTCCTCACCTCTAAGACCTCCAGGGAGGCAGTCAGCTCAGCCTCACATCAGCCCAATGGCAGTTGTGAGGAAGAAAATATTAGCATATTTAAAGAAAACTGAATCAAAATTAAATATGCAAAAGCAATTAACTTGGTGAAAACAGAGGTTGCTAGAGAATGACTCCACATCCACAGATGAAAGGCAAGTGCAAAACAGATTTGTTTGCTAACTGTCATGATTATTTTGTGTGAGTTGAAGGGATGGAGCCCTGTGCTGTTTCACCTGAGCATACACGGAGAAACAACCAGCTGGTTTTGGCTCTACTGGCTCTGGCAATTTCATCTTTAAGGAAAGGCACAGCTTTTGCCTGTGGCTCGGGGAAGCACTCTGTGCTTCATACATTGGAGAACAAGATCCCAGTACGATTCTCTGCTGCCTGGCTTTCCACTGTGCTGTTGGACCGTACACATTGTATGCCCATGGCCTTAGGAATAGCAACATTCATCCCCCTGGGAAATTACTAGTCTTTTCTCCTATAAAATGTGAAACACCTTTTTTCTTGGCTTCTGAGGAGCATCTTCTCAATATTTAAGTACTTGCTGGAGTGGGAATCTGTTACGTGAACCAATTTCTTTGCTGTCTGAAGCAATTCTCCATACCAGTATCACTTTGGCCTTTACTGGATTGGACTCATATGTCTATAATATTTATGCAATGGTTTTAAGGTTGCCTAAAATTATCTACCAACTGCTGGGAAGATGTTTAGAGGACTGTTAGAAAACTGCGTTACTAGAGAATCACATCACAGAGCAGGGAGAGAGAGACAAACAAGCTTTCTGGTATGCAACTGGATAATTTCAAAGGAGAATATTGTAAAGATGTGAAATTTAGAAATGCCAGTGGCCATTTTACTATTATTTCACTTGCAACATATGCTGCTCTTTATCAATTGATGCTCATAGGAGAAACCATAAACCCATATATTCCTAAAGAGGTTTTGCAAGACTTTTTGAGACTGAACATTTTGTTGACTTTTTTTTCTGAAACAAAAAACATTAATGAAGATAGAAAAAGTCTTTTAAAAATACCAAACTAAATAAGCTTTAAAAACCTGAACATTAGCTGTAGCTGGCACTGTTACAGCATTTGAAACTTAAATGCTGAAGCTTTGTGTTAGTATTACAGGATCAGAATATGACTTTAGTGAGGAATAAAATGGAAAGCCACAGGCTGTTTCCTTTGACCACTGAGCAAAATGACAGAAGTAAATGAGCAAGTAATGTGTGTTTCTTAATATTGCTTTTTAATTCTCCATCACATAAGATGAATTGATGAAGCATGAATTGCTTTCCTTGGAGTGTGTGGCTTAAACCCAGTCTTGCTCCAGATGGGAATGTGCATTGATTTTAGTGGGAGCTCCCCGCTAGGGAAGGTACCTACCACAGTAACTAACTGTACCAGTTTCTATTTACAGCCTTCTGATAGCGCTGAATCTCATGCAGGGCTGTGGCAGGGTTGGGCATGAAAACCCCTTCCTGAGTCTTCCTGACTCCTGGCAGTCTTCCTGAGCCAGACTAAAATAGCTTCTTGCAGATAAAGGTCTAACCCAGTGCCACTGAATAAAACTGACAATGAGGGCTTTTGGGTTAGACCTTCAAAGGCAATTTTCACTCATTTTTTGTGTCTCGTTTTGGATCCATTTTCTCACAGGAACAGCTGTCAGATCATATACACTGTGCAAACTTTTCCACCAGGCTGCATACAGCTGCATATTCCTCCCATTCTCTGAAGGACAAACTGCTGTTGAAAGTGCACAAGGTTGTATTTTCAATTTGTAACATGATGGGAAAAAGTGAAAGGAATATGCAAAAAACTAACGGTAACTGCATTGTCAGCATCATGATTTATTTGAATGTAAACCAAGTTTTCATCTCACACAGATTTATTTTGAAAAATAATATTTTATTTTAAGCAGCCAGCCCGTTCCCCTGTCCCTCTGTCCTGCACCCTCCCTACCCTCCTGGTGTGAAGGCATTGAAGAACAGATACCAAGAGCTAGGTACTTTAGGTACTAGCAACTCCTGTCTCTTTTGCACTAGCTTTAAGATAATCAGAGAGATACCAGAAGAGAGAGTCCCTGTTCTCACAAATCAGACCTCTAGAAATAGGTAACTAATGCAGTTTGATTTCTGGATTTTTTTCTATGTCTCTGAGGCACTGGAGGTCACTAGAGAGAGGACAAAGGGACTGGGGCTTGTGGTGTGAGAGGCACTGAGGTACCTGGAGACAGTCATTGACCAGGATGGTCCTTTTTATTTCTGTATTTATAAAGTGAACAAAGTATATAATAGAGATGTAACAGTGCTACTAGGATGATAATTGGGGGAGGAGGGGAATATTAAGGCTTATTTCAAGGCTTGGCTACATTTTATGAAATTATTTCCATATACTACCATGGGGTTCTGATGAAGATGGGTGCCAGATCTCTTGTACTGGCTCCAGCAACATTTTCCACTATGTTCAGTTCTTGTCTTTGATATACAGACATGGTGTGCTACAATGAATGACTGAGCTTAATTCATCTGCTCTCCTTAATTCCTCCTCTCTTTACTGCAGCTTTCTCTGCCTCGTCTCGTAAGTATGTTCACTCAAAGAAAAAAAAACCAACTATGACTCAAACCACAGCACTCCTACTCTAGGGTTTGTATATGCAAAACTGCAGTGATTTGAGGACTGGACAGACCACACCTAATGCATATAAAGCACTCTGAGCTTGTGTAGTCCAAGTTGTGTCTGTTCAGCAGAGGTATAATGCAAGGGTGCTGAAACTTCAGGCTAATTCCCTATCAAAAATAAAGAGCATGTACGAGAGAGCTCTTCCAACAGGAATCTTAGCCATGCAAAGCATTTTTTCAAGCATCTTCCTAGTTTTATTTTGCTGCAGTGATTTCATAATTGCTGATGTGAGTTTTTTCCTCACATTAACATTAAGGCATTTTATTGTGTTTATCTTTTATGTAGAATAGTCTGGATATAAATTACCTTGGTGATAATTTCTTACAGTGAAGAAAATGATAGCACTTAATTTCATTGTTTTAAAATTAGGTGCCTAGTCACAAGAGAGTAAATCTAATGTAACTATTTTCATGCTGGGAAGGTGTTATACCACTGTCTTGCAAGCAAGAAAAAACTGTCTCCTCGTGTGAGTCCTCCACATATATAGGTATTTACACCAAAGAAAACATTGTCCTTGTAGCATGTTTTCATTCACTCTGCACAAGGGAGAAAAGACATTTCTTAGAAGTCAAATTATTTGTGTGTTTATAAGGAAGCCATCCACTGCCCTTCACAGGAGTAAAATATACAAGGAGCAGGAAACAGAACCCCTTCGCATAGAATATCCTTTTAATAATTTACTTAGGCTTCCTTATTCAGGAGTGGTAGAAAGGCAAAATATCCCAGCTAGAAACCATTTTGTATCTACTAGAAGAGATGATCAGAATGCTCATCAGTTTTTAGGTACTATGGAAAGTGCTCTTCCACAAACAGTAGGGAGAGTTTTCTGTATGCTATCCAAGAAGACTGGATAGCAATGACATTTCTGTGGGCAAATCCAGGGCGGTATCAGATGTTGGCTAGGATAGGATGGGTGTTTGCTGGTGAGTCAAATAAAGAAACAGGCAGCATGGGAGATGGTCATTTTGAGATGTGTATCTTTCTAAATGAATCAATATTGCAAATGAGATGAAAATTGTGCAAACAGATGCAAATAAAATAGCATGGACTGTTTACAGCAATACTTGAGTATTAGTTTATACCCCAATCTGCACCAACACAAATTAGGTCAGAGATAATTCAGAAGAAAGGTCGGTAAAAATGAGACTCATCACCAAAGGCTTACTTAACCCAAGAGGTGATTAACTTTGCATAGTGACTTCTGAGGAGATAATTAAAAGGAACTTATCCCTTTTTTTATACAAATAAAAATTCATCATTAAAAATGATAATTTGTAAACAGAACTTAAAATTGGAAACAAAAGGTAAATTAATTACTTAATCCTGTAGAATTTACTTAAATCTCACTTCTGTAAGATCTATTATTAGTCTGCTAGTAGCAACATATATGAATAGTGGTCTGAGACAGGTTATAGTGAGTGTGTTTTGTCTGTTCAGTCTATCTAATAAAACTTCCTGAATAGAGTCAATATTATTTTCTTTGCTGGTTGCAAGAAGTTCTCATATAGCAACAGGGGGGATATAAACACCTAATGAAATAGGAAAATCTCATTTTAAAGCTAAAGAATTGAATAGAAAAGATTACCTGAGGGGGGGAGAGGAAGAAAAAAGGAAGCAATTTAGCTTAATTCATTTTTAAAAACAACAGATTTCATGCTGGTGGCATCCCAATATTTTACTGAATGACAAATCTGTTTCTAGCTCTTTTTGAGCTTATGTTTAATTCATATAGGGAATTTCCACTTAAGAAACACAGGAGTCTGGTCTGTTGGTTTTGTGGTGGCTGATTCCCAGAGATGTGTATGTTCAGCGTATGTCAAAGATCTAGACCTCAAGCTTTGTAATGTGGAGATGTATTGAGATCAGATTCTGGGCTCAGATGAAAAAAACCTATTACTTAATTTTAAGACCTCCCTCATAAGAAAGCTGGCTTCTCATATAAGAAACCTCCAACTTTGCACTAAGTATTTTATCACACACATTGATTTTTGCAAAACAGGGAGAATTCTCTTTCATTTCCTGGTGTGAGGGGATGAGGTCACATTATTGCCTTGGTACCGAGAATTTCTCTGGGCAGCATTTTAAATGGGACGCATTCCCAGGCTGGGTATATAATTAAGACAATCTTCTCTAATATAGCTGTGACTGTGATAAGAAATAGCTGTTTGTACAAGAAAGTAAGCAGCTCCCTTTCCATCCCAAAGCTGCTCAAACCTTGGGTCTAAGCTGCTTACGAATAAAGCACAGCAAATTAGGGGCCTATATCTTCCTTAAAACAGGCACGTGGGGAGGGGTAAGGAACTGGCATGGCCATTACTTTGTCCCTCTTCTTGGCTGCTGGAAAGATTTGGCAGGTGCAAGTTGAAATGGAAAGATGTACAGGAATTTACTGCACACCTTCTCCTGAGCCAGGAGGAAGCAGAGAGCATAGCTGGATGCAGAGCCCCTTGGCTGGTGCCCCTGTTCTCAAGCTCAGAGAAAAGCAACCTCTGCACCAAAGCTGCCTGCCACTCCTCACAAAATCCTGGTAAGGCTGAGGCACGCTGGACAGTAGCAATGGCTTGTTATTCACAAACAAATGAGCTAAATCGCTGGGTTTTCTGGAAGCAGCACTTACTTGAGTACTGAAAGAATACCATGCAAGATCAGCTAATTTGTCTCATCTGCAGAGATGTATTTATTTATTTATCTGTGTGTAGGGGGAGAGAGAAGAGAGACAAACCAGAAGAACAGAATATTAGGAGAAGCTTCTGGTTTTAGACCTACAGGGATATTGAGGGCACCCTTCTGTCAGGTTAGGTCAATAGGAGAATCGCTGATATGAAATACAAGGTGGTATGTCTCCTAGACAGAGGTGGAAAAATGCCACTTTATTTCAGTTACTGGAAGACAAATTAGGTTGCTTAGTTTCAGACTGACATGTAATGTGGTATGGAGGAAATTGCTTTCACACCTCACCTGAAGCCACCAGCCAAATGTGTGAAAAATCCTGTTGTCAGAGCATCTGGCAACAAGGAATGTGGTACTGATACCCAAACTAGAGTTTATTTAAAATTGCAAATAACAGTAGGAAGTCTGGAAAACGTTCTTGCACAATTCAATTACAGTACTTTAAGTCTGTCATAATTCTCTGCAGACCTAATTATATGGACAGCTCTTCCTTAAATCCCACTCAAAACCACTTAATTCTTCTTTATACACACCAGAAATGGCTGGATGAGATACCACAGGCTATTTTGCAAGTGGACCATACTAGTCTTGAAGAGAATTTGTGACTCGGTTCAGGCACCGGGGATGCTGGAAACCGAAGTCTGAAATGGTCACACCAATCATCATGATGCCTTTCCAGTGTGCTGTTATTGCTCTGAAAAATTTCTGTATGTGAGCAAGTCCTTTTTCCACTCTATCAGTATATCGGAGACACCAGCAAATACACTCTGTGTTGCTAGATTTTTCTGTCTGACGTGTGATAGGAGCTGTATTGAGATGATACTAAGCTGGCTACTGAACAGTCACTTGCAGACCAGCTTGCATCTGAAGGCGTGAGCTGTAGTGACCTTATCACAGCCACCATGAGGGAAAAAAAAGTTAAACCTGCCAAATTTAGAATCTGGGTATTTGAAAACTGTTTCAACTCAGAGATGCAATTTATATTAAAACGGAGGATTTAGTTTCAGCAGAGTGGAGAATCACATGTGAACCACAAATAATGTCTCTGGGGTTTCTTAATTCAATGGGACTTGAGTTTAAAAAGGATTTTATAAAAAGACATTAATTCCAAACTCCCTTTGCTGTTTTCATGATTCTGTTTTCCTCATTTTTATGCATTGGCCCTCTAACAGGCTGAAGAGATGTGTGCAACCTTGTTATCATTGACTGTAATGGAAATTGGCTGGGGCATGCAAATTGCCTAGACAGAGTCTTGGAATCAACTTCAAAGTAGCAAGGTTGAGCCCTATAATTGGAGTGTCAAAGCCTCTAAGGATTTTCAAGACCCAATCTGTGAGTGTCATTAGGGCAATTTATGTTAGTGGACATACTTCTGCGTACCCTGAATTTATTTACATCAGAAGCACTTCCTGCAAATTTCAATCACATTAAAAAAAAAAATCTGTATTTTTGACTTAATATTATGGCACAATCAAATCAGGCCTGGGTCTTTTATTTCATTGTTTATGGGAAAACTTTCATAGGAAGTTATATTTATCTTCTGTTTTCAAAGAAACATTTAGTTCAATATTAAGTTCTGACTCCTTAGGCATTTATTGCTGTGAGTGCTGAGATTCTGTTTCCTGATCTGTAAATATGGTTTGTATTGGCTTTTAAACTGTTGCCAGAAGGGGTACTACTGAGGAAAAGTCCTCCTCCTCCCCCTAAAATTGACTGTTTAGGGGACTATCCAGGGTATTGTGAGTCACAGATCGAAGACATGATATAAAAATAGAGAAAGCTAGTAGAACTCTCAGTAGTAGAAAAAACCTGCATGTAAATCATAATGATAGTGCTATAAAACAGCACCAAATCATATATAGATTTACAGCTAGAAATGATTCTAGTTACAGATAATTAGGTAGCAAATTGTCCTATTGTACTGAGTCAGTTCCTTGCATAAGCAAACACCCTTAGATCCAGATGGAAAAATATGAAAGCAGAGATGGTGCACTATCTTGAAGTGATAGTTTAATTTGACAGGATGGATCCTTATGACTTCATACATGGAGAAGGAGTCTGGAATCTGTGTGTGGGCAATGTCTGACTGCAGAGGACACCGGACCTCAAAAAGCTAAATCATACCTTAAAGAGTAAAGCCCCAGATAATGGTCAAATTAATCTTTTCTACTTCTTGAGTCCACTCTCCTGCAACTGCAGTCATACAATACATGAGCTTATTCACAGGACCTGTCTGTTTTTTTTCCCCACAAAGTGAGGCCAGACCCTTTAAAGATCGATGTGTTCTGATCTTAGTTTAAAACAGCTTTCGTTCTTTTCCTCCAATATCCTACTTGAAAGACTGCTTCAGAATGTTATTGCTTTGGATAGTTACTAGTTTCTAGTCTAAGCTTATTCTTAATTTTACACCAGCCATTACCATTTAACATAAAAAAATCCTTTCCCTTGTCCTCGATCCTTTCCTCTTAGCTAATCAAAATCTCCATCTTCACAAGTAGATGAGTACCACAACTTTGACAGCATCAGAAGTCAGGAGAATGCTGAAATCTGAAAGCTTAAGCGCAAGATAGGACAAACGGAATTTGTCATCCAAATACAGGATGGCAGTATAGATTTTCAGATACATTAAGCCTGAATGTCACATTAAGTCCTATGCATCACATTAGATTTCTACAAGAACTCCAGGCTGGTTCAGATTCACAGGGTCTTCGTTGTCAGAGAAGGACGAACAACTATTGAGAGATGAACTGTTTTTTCAGGATATCATTACAACCAAAATGAAGTCTTCTATGCACAGAGCAGTTTCTTAAGACTAGAGGGATCTTTTGCCCTGGGGGAAGGGTAAGATTAAAGGGTTGCATAATTGCCCACTTAGGAAATTGGAACTGTCATAAATTGACAAAAGACAAAGCCAAGAATAATTACTGCTTATAAATTTCTCAGGATAACAAACAACACAATTTAATTGATGCTTTTTTTTTGAGAGGAAAGATCTTTATAGATCTTGTCATTACGGACTTGTGTTGATATATATCTTTAAATAGGAAACACGGGCAGAAAATGGTCCCTAAATTAGAAAGTTGGAACCATCGTTTAACCATAAAACTTGTAGTTAGCGAAGTACTGAAGACCATCCTTAATTAGCAATCACTTTTACTGCCTGAATGTCTATTTCTGCTTGGGAATATGTAGTTGAATTAGAAAACTCAAAGCAGGGTCTCTTTCAGGTTCAGTTTTTAAACCAGCCTTTCTTCAGCACAATACTACTTGATCTACAGAAGTACAGCATAAAAGATGCAAAACAACTAAGAATCTCATTTGGGCACTGGGCAGGTACAGGTACGTTCTTACATCAGACGTGAAAGGAGTCATTGTGTGCAATACTTTGAGTATGATACCATAGAAACCAAAAGGACATTGAGAGTTAGAGGAAGGAGTTAATATTCAACACTGTGAATCTGGCGTTTATATTTCAAGAGAAATCTCCGTGAGACCACAGCGTACAAAAGCCTGAAATGGAAAAGAACAGACTGCTGCCAACAGGCTTTTTGCAAAGGTAAATAATGAAAAATAAAAGGTCA
Organism: Nipponia nippon; assembly: GCF_047370975.1. Classification (NCBI taxonomy): domain Eukaryota; kingdom Metazoa; phylum Chordata; class Aves; order Pelecaniformes; family Threskiornithidae; genus Nipponia; species Nipponia nippon. The sequence continues at coordinate 8,126,272 of NW_028262369.1, forward strand.
AAGCTTGAAGATAAGAACAAGAACGTACAGGATAAGCAACTAAAAGAATCTTTTTATAACAAGAGGCTCTTAGATATGGAGCAGGGCAGTGATTCTGGAAGTGCAGTGGGCAATTGCACACAGTGCTTTTTATATTCTCTGCTTACCTAATTTAAAAATGGGGTCATATGGTACAGTGTGAGTGAGACACTTTTGAAGTGGAAACTCAGGTTGTAATATGTCTAGACTGTAAATCTAACTGATAATTAAAAAAAAAAAAAAGAAGTATTCATGACCTGGATGAAATAAATCCCAATATAATTGTGCGGTTGCATTCAGACCACAGCTGACTGCTTGAACAGAGCCATCTCCAGTCACATCATATGATTTAATATACCTTGGAAGGAAATGATATGGCAAACAGAATGATCTCTGGTGGTTTTTAGTGATATGGGTTTTTTGTTACCATGTGGTGGTTCAAAGGCTCATTCAAATTCTGTTGAATTCAACAAAATTATGAATGTCAGTTCTGTCTTACTATTTTGCTTTTTTCTGGCATTCTTTTTTCCCCTCAGTATTGACCAAAGGCTGGCACATCACAGCCCAGCTCCACAAAATCCATCATGTTCTTAGTTTTAGAGAATACCAACAGATTTCTACGGATTTCGGAAAAGCTAAAGTCTGAACTTCCAAGGCTTTTTCAAACTTATGCTTCTCCTTCAAGGGCAAAAATAGCTGCATGCCTGGAACAGCAAGTTATATATGACATACGCAAAAAAAAGGAAAAAAAATAGGCTGAAGTAAAAGACTCCTGTTGACTTCAGTGAGCCTTGGATTAGGAGAAGGGACCTGCAGAGCTAATCATGTCCACAAGACAAATTCCCACCTTCCTATCCCCTCAACCCGGCTGCTTTTTCCCCTACAGAGGCTATACGGTGTAGGGCTTACTGCTAAGATTTCTGCATAAAAGAAAACTCCAAGTTCTGTTTTGTTTATAATTTTGAAGTTATTTACACATGCTTAGTGAATGCTGATCAGACTATTCAAAGATGGCAGAAAATATATATAAGTTATAATAGATTCAAGCTATGCATAAAACTGCACATACTCATTATAAGTCATGGTAGCCTATTGTTAGAAAACAGGAAGGAGTAATTTCATACGTTACAGAAATAGATAATCTTTGATATTGAATGTTGACTACTAAACAAGACTGAGAGGTGGTCAAATACAGAATGAGAAGAGGCAGATGAATAGAGCAAAAGAAATAATCATAGTATCCATATATGACTTCTTCCAAAGGTTGATTAATTCAACAAATTAATTCAACAAAATTTGAAACAAAACCTTCCAAAATTGGTGTATAATATATCTTTTTAGGTTGCTCATGCCTTTCTTAGTCTTTACTAATGCTGTTAATATGTTCTACAATCAGAAGATTTTCATTTTGATTACAAAAAAAAAGAATCTATTTCCATAAGCAATCTGTGCAAAAGTAGCTATCATCCTAAGGGGTGGTAGAAAGTATTTTTTATTCACTCCAGTTGCAAAATAAAAATATTTTCACTGCAGCTGATGCTGCAACAGTGCTTTTCCCAGTGATTCTAACCATTACTATGAAAGCTGATTTCCTCTCCTCCCACAAATGGCAAGTTTAAATGTGTGATAATTCATTTTGATCATCTCAGAGATGTTGTACTTCTCTACAGGTTGTATCAGAGTGTCTCTCTGCGGACATGAAATTCTGATCTCTTGACTGAGGAGCTGCTGAATAGACCGCAGATGTGAAGGGATTGCTCTAGTCTAGCGGTTTATCTCAGAACATAAGTGATCTTTATGCAGCTCAGTACAGAGGTGGCCAGTACTTTGTATTTCAGGTTTACTGGAAGCATAGATGCACCACAATTCCCCATGAATCAGAAAAATAATCCTCCATCTTCTTTTTCTCCTTCCCCAAACGACTGTTCAGAAGCAGGGATATTTGGCGACCGTGACATTCCCCGAGATCCTGGCCAGACACCTGCACCATGTCCAAACCAACCCTGAGCCCAGGCAGTCAAACCAGCAGGAGTGGTGGGATGTGCTCAGCAGCATGACAGTCAGGTCACTTCCACACTGGTACTATCCTATGCCACCTTCCCCCTTTCCCCCAGTCTACCCATTTTAAATTGCACTGCCTGTTAGGGAGGCCAGGAACAAAATATATTGCAGCTGTTTCTATTGTGTTTAGCTATTATCTATATTTATATGGTAATTCCAGCATAAAACATTGAATAAATACCATTCTATACACATGCCAAATTTAATCATTGTTAGGATTCACAGTAATAGAATGCTGCAGCAGGCTAGATTAGGAATAAGCAATTAGATGTAGTTTTTTTCTGCACAGGTTAGTTATCGGCCACTGCATCCTGCTCCAGATGGGTTAAATTAAAGAGAAAAAAAAACCCACCTCTGGGCCTCTGAATACATTTAAGGCAACCATAAAAGGTATAGTAAAAAGCCTGGCTACAAGACTAGTCATTTGTGCCTCCGGGTGACAAGCTAGTGACAAACTACAGGAATCATCTTGATTCTTTTCACATGAACATTTTTTATCTGCAATATTTTGTACTATAACAATTATTTTTCTGCATTATGCAACTATTTCAATTTCCAAGTGTGCTGTTTTTAAGTTGCACCATCTGGTTCTCTCTTTATCCGTCTCTAACCCGTGCCTCCTGCTTACTTCTGCTTTGCCTTGTCAACTAATAGTGGTCTTGAAAGTCTTGATTTTGATACCTGAAACAGCATTAAGAGTGCACTTAATGCACTGTGCTCTATTAGCATTTAATATACTTCAGTGAAAAAGGATTAGTTTGAGAATGTCACTGAATTCTTGAGAAAGCCCCAAAAGTGCTGACCCAGATTTGGAACAAAACTTAGCCATTAACAGTATTTTAACAAGGATTATCTTATTATTGGACAATTTCAGGGAGTGGAAATAGGCCTCAAATTGCTCAGTTTAAATCCAGTCCAGGACAACAATGACTTAAAATAATATTCAACTGAAGCACTGTAATTGAGTGGGCTGAGCAGCCAGGTTTGTTGCTGAGTGGTGTCCACATTAGAGAAGCCATGGAGCTGATTTGTACTGCAGTCCTTTAAAGAGCTCTCAGCAGTTATGGATTGAACAAACACAGAGTCTCATTTTAGATGGTTCATCCGTGTCAAAGACAAAAAAGTGGCAGAGTAGCTGGGCCATTACCCTTACCTATGTTGGAGCTCTTCTGTTGCTAAATGACTGAGATGACTCTTCAAGGCTGAATGACTGATAGTTTCCAACAGCAACAGATTCACAAGCAAGAAAAAGGATAAACAATATGTCCTGAAGAGACACCGTGATCCAGCAGACCTTGTACTGGCTCTGCCACAGACTTGCTCTGTATCCATAAGCAACTCATCACTCGGCTCTTACTGCCCCTGGACTGCAAATTGCCTGCATACTGCTTTAGGTCTTTGTGGAGTAGAGGTCTGATTGCTGTTCAGTATGTGGATACCACCAGAATAACAATGACATAGTTTTGGGTTCCTACAGCGTAGGTTTGGGACCTTTTGTGTTACTGGTACACCTCACCTTCTCCATGCCTCTGTCTTTTACAAAGATGATGATAAGAAACCCCCCAAATTAGAATTAAACCAGCTAATGGTTGTAGAGCACAATGAGCTTCTCAGTGAATATGCTCACATCACGTGACAGCAGCAGGATTTTTGCTGATAATTACTTTTTCCTTACATCTTTCTTTACCAATTTGTCTGAAACTATTGACATCAGGTGTAATACATTCTCCCATTTCTCATTGTATCACTTCAGGCTTATTTTAAAGTTTTCTTTGCACTTACTGACTTAATAGGCATTTTATTTTTTTTGTTGCTTTTCATCGCAGGTGGCTAACGTTCCATTTCTGGCTGGCACACTGAGGATGAAATGTGATCATTAAGTTAATACCTAGTTTAACTATACCAGTCTGCATTTAAATTGAAGTAAAAATATGCATAAATAGCTTCAGGTTTACCTCTTCAGTCCCTCTCATTATATGTAATAGCTTGATAATTTTATTTCTATATAGTAATTATTTTCATGCTAATATCTTTTTGTGCATACAATAATAATATTTTACTTGTTGCTTTGTCACTGAAAATTATCCTGGAGATTGCAGAGCAGACAAAATAGTTTCATCCTGTCACTGGCTGTGACTAATCTCAGTGTTGTCTCCACTTTTGCTTTATGAATTTTGTCTCATTACTAGAAACAGAGCTTAAGAACAATATATGCTAAAAAATAGTTGTATTGGGTTTGCGTGGCAAGGTTTTGGTAGTGGGGGGGCTACAGGGGTGGCTTCTGTGAGAAGCTGCTACAAGTTTCCCCTATGTCCAACAGAGCCAATGCCAGCCAGCCCCAAGACAGACCCGCCTCTGGCAAGGCCGAGCCCATCGGTGATGGTGGTAGCGCCTTTGGGATAACATACTTAAGAAGGGGGAAAAAAACCTGTGCAACTGCAGCAGGAGAGAGGAGTGAGAATATGAGAGGAACAACCCTGCAGACACCAAGGTCAGTGAAGAAGGAGGGGCAGGAGGTGCTCCAGGCACCAGAGCAGAGATTCCCCTGCAGCCCGTGGTGAAGACCATGGTGAGGCAGGCTGTCCCCCTGCAGCCCATGGAGGTTAACGGTGGAGCAGAGATCCACCTGCAGCCCGTGGAGGACCCCATGCCAGAGCAGGTGGATGCCTGAAGGAGGCTGTGACCCCATGGGGGACCCACACTGGAGCAGTCTGTTCCTGAAGGACTGCACCCCGTGGGAGGGACCCATGCTGGAGCAGTTCATGAAGAACTGCAGCCCATGGGAAGGACTCACGTTGGAGAAGTTCGTGGAGGACTGTCTGCTGTGGGAGGGACCCTACGCTGGAGCAGGGGAAGAGTGTGAGGAGTCCTGCCCCTGAGGAGGAAGGAGCGGCAGAGACAATGTGTGATGAACTGACCACAGCCCCCATTCCCGGTCCCCCTGCGCTGCTGGGGGGAGGAGGTAGAGAAATCAGGAGTAAAGTTAAGCCTGGGAAGAAGGGAGGGGTGGGGGGAAGGTGTTTTAAGATTTAGTTTTTATTTCTCATTACCCTACACTGATTTGATTGGTAATAAATTAAGCTGATTTCCCCAAGTTGAGTCTCGTTTGCCTGTGATGGTAATTGGTGAATGATCTCTTCCTGTCTTTATCTTGACCCATGAGACTTTCATTATATTTTCTCTCCCTTGTTCAGCTGAGGAGGGGAGTGATAGAGTGGCTTTGGTGGGCACCTGGTGTCCAGCCAGGGTCAACCCACCACAATAGTTGACAAATGCATGCCTGCTTTAAATAAAATGAAATGTTTCCTCTTTCTTTTATGAAAAGGTGAGAGGTTTCTGTGTGAAGCTGTTCAGAATCATGTCTCAAAGCACTAAAGGTGTCATTCATCACTGGGACAGAGCTAGAGCTTTACTCAAAGGCTTAATAATGTTAACATATTCTTTCCCAAGTGGTTTACATCCCAGGAGTTCAAACCATTTGATGAAAAATAATAAATTATCCTTCAGCATAGCTGCTGCCAGGTAAGCCCAATATCCACAATATTAGAAGAGAAATTCAGACACAAACAGGTTGGTGATCTGTGAGGATCACAGTGGTGGTGGTGTGAGGAATCCTGACCTGTGGCCTCTTCAGAGGCATGTATTTCCAGAGTGTCTTCACACCTGTGCTCTACTATTTCAGGATTTCTGGGAAATACGGTGTTCTAATTGTGCCTTTTCCCTCAAAGCCTGCCTTAACAATGCATACTCTTCAGAGGGGCCAAAGTAGGTGGTATACTGCAGCTGTGTTGGGTTTATGAGACCTATGGACTCATCTATATAAAAGGAATTGGCAGCTGTCAAAGGATCTCACTTAGTCTGTACCTATTAGGAAGGGAGGTTTAGAAAAGCTGGACATTCAACACAAAAATGATGTCATTCCTTAATAGTGCACAGGTGAACATGCATAAAGTATGGATTGATTGAGTTCCTTCTCCTTGGAATACCATGCCTACCCTTCTAGGCTCTTAATCTCTTCCAGCACCACAGTGTCTCCATACTCAGTTCTCTATATCCTCACCTTCAAATTTCTTCCCATTTTAACTGCCCAGTCTGTTTTTTCCTCTCAAAGTTCCCTTAATCCAGCTCTTGCCAATCCTCCTTCCAGATTGAGATCTCCATGAGAATTAACCACTTTACAGTACGTTCACAGCACATGTACTGCTATGAAGATAAACTAAACCACTTCTTATATCTCTCTATTATTCTAGTTACATCTCTAAGTTTACAGACAAGTTGCGAACTAATATCTTATGGTTTCTATATTTATTTCCCTCCACTTTCAAACTTGTGGTGCCTTGCTTACATTTTTGATTCTTTTGAAAACATTGCATAATTTTGGATAGCTTTCAAAAATATTTTCTCTGTTTCAAGCACACGTTGAGTGGGATGTGAAGGAGAATCTGTGACTGTTCTGCAATAGGTCAGGCTAGACTACTGCTTGTCACACTAATTCTTGTGTTGGCTTTAAGCACATACTCAGGGCATAAGGCTTGTTCATGATTCCTCTCCTGAATTATTGAAATCACGGTATGATAGCTGATCTGATCCAAGGGGTAACACTGGGGCATTTACAGCTAGAGTTGCAGAGTGGAAATAAGATAGTTACCTTTTTTTTTCCCCCCTGTTTTCTAAGCTCTTGAGAAGTAATTTAAAAATATGTATGTATGTGTAATATAGTTGTGGCTTATCTTTCTAATTACCAGTATTATTGGCTTTAATTCATAGTAGCATCAGAATAACTTCCTGTCTCCTGCTTAATATTTTTGGAAAACAAATTTGTGCCAAAGCCAATTGTGCTGCAAGCAGTTAAAATAACTCTACAACCCCGAAAAGCAACAAGAGGCGAAACTATATTTACAGAATCTTTCATCTAGTTTCTTTTGATTGATGTCTGATAAACATCTATTGAATACTGAATTATAATTCTGCCCATCTGTTAGTGGTAGCACAGCACGTTAGGTACTCTGCTACTAAGTTCAAGACTTTGCTGTGGTTCCTCATTCCCACACACCCAGATAAGGGTGTGAGGGGAGGGAGAGGGTAGGACTGGATACAGTCCCTAAGGCATTTTCAGTGGTGTTCAACCTTCCTCAAATAGATCTAGAACTTCCAAGGTTTCAATCATTTCACAATGATTTCTAATAGGAAAATCCATGTCCTACAGGCAACAGTTGTGTGTTCAGACATACAAGATAGCTTTACTTTACCAACCAGTTTTGCAATTTGAGTTTTAAAAACAACTACTGAGAAATGGTTCTCTCATGAGAGACATTCCAAAATCTGTGTCACTTTTTTTCTCAAGATTCCTTTATCTTGAAAAAAATAGTGATTTTTGATATTTATTTGCCTACTTTCTTCATGATGAAGTGAAGCCAACATTTGTAGACAATACAAGCAGGATAACTTAAAAAAATATATATATATTATCTTTATATCCTATAGAATTTCTTTACTTTGCTTCCATTTTGGGAGAACAGGTCTTTGTACAGTAAGCTCATGCAGGGGCTGTGTTTGTTGAGATTTTGTAGTTTCATTCCTACTCCAAGTTTCTGTCAGAAATTCTTCTCTGCTGTTTGTGCTTAGTCTGTCATGAGAGACTTCAGAATTAGTCTCCTCTTAATTAACTGAACAGCTTTTTTTCTGATGCTTTTTGTCTCCTGTTTTCTGCATAATCATGCTGAGTACATTTTGACCTCTCCATTTTCCTTTCTTAAGTCAATACAGCTGAAACAGGCCTGCTTTCGGGAGTGTGTCTCCATTTGGGTATCAAAGCATGCAGGCACTCTATTTTTTAGTCTCTAAATTCTTGTTCAAAATGAAGGCCAAGTATGGTGAACCCTTGGAATAAGGTTTTCCAGAGGTCAAGTTGCTCCTTCCCAAATCCACCTTCTATAAACTGGTTCCTTCTGCCTTCAATAAACACAGTTCATAGCCCTGTTTCTCTCTGGATTAGAAGAGGTAATACATCAATTGTAGAGAAATAATAATATAATTATAAATATGCTCAATCAAATAATCAACTTACTGGTTGCCAAGTAATTACTACAGTACTGTTGGTCTTCTCAACTGATTTCAATGCCCTAGTGAGAAACACATCCCCTCGAATGGATTAGGCCCTACGTCATTTCTAATCACATCCTTGGCTCCTCTCTAGTGGCCTGGCCTTTAGCTGTTAGTCAAGCTGAGATGGTGGAATGGCATGAAGAGTTATAAGAATTAAAGATGGGAAACCTTCATCAATTTGCATTGCCTGCACTTGCGCCAAGATAGGATTCAGAGTTGCAAGTAATGGATTTGAGTGAGTTTTGTAGCAGTCTATGGCTGTTCTTTCAAAGTTTGTAGTGATACCAGTTAAGGAACAGTAGCTATAGTTATGTACTGGGTTGGGATTCCTTAGAGGTATGATAGATTCTGACTAACAAAATGAATGTCACTTTGGCTTAGGGATTCTTTCAATTCAAAATGGTTACATTGAAAGTAATAAGCAAAACAATAGAGAAAACAGTCAATGTAGCGTTCAGCTAGAATATTCTTTACTACTTGCATTAATTACCCCATTGTCAGATAGTTCTGTGATTAAATTTACATTCCTAAAAAAAACCGCAAAAACATTAAGACAGTTTGACTAGCTTAATTCATTTTCTCTGCTTTCACACACAGATCAACTTGACATCATTTCAATGGCTGAAACAACAATGATGCCTGAGGAAATTGAGCTTGAGATGGCAAAGATCCAGAGACTTCGGGAAGTCTTAGTCAGAAGAGAATCAGAACTCAGGTTTATGTAAGTATCAATACTTCTGGGAAAACACTATGCAAAATTAATCAAAATAGGAAAGGATGCTATTTAGAAGACTTTTATCTGCTTGACATTTTAAAAGGAAGAAAGATAAAGAGCATCCCAGTTAGGTGAATGCTTGCAAAATGCCATTGGGAAATGATTTTTGTAGTTGTGAAGGAAATTACCTTTTTTTATTCAGCACCTTTTTTATTTAGCATGATTTGCAGAAGACATAAAAGGGATCTATTACTTGCAAAAGGAAACTTTAGCAAAGTACGTGTCTACAGAGCATATTTTTATACGTGACTTCAATCCTTTGTGGGAAGGATATTTGTCTGAAGAAAATATCAACAGGTAGGGGATTTGGAGCTTCCACAGTCTAACCTAATTCAGGCTTTATTCCTCACTTCATTAGTGGTCTTAGACAGTTCATGTCACAAGAGAGCACACTATGTTCTGGACTAATAGCAGCCAAGATTTGACATTTGTTAAATGGAAGCCATTCAGTTATGAACACAAAACACATTTTGATGTATCAAATTAAATAGCAATACTCCAAGAGAGATTTTCAAAACTGCCAAAAGGGTCAGGCATAGGAGCCTCACTGAAAGTTAATGAATATTAATCCAGTTCTGATGATGAAGTCAATAGGTTTATATTCCTAAATCACTGAATTGAGAAGACCAGGAGTTATTAATAAGGGCTATATTATTTTGAAGTCTCATCTGTCTGTGAGTACCTGAGGTCAGACACTAATGCCTTTGCTGACAGCCAAGAACCTCCGTAGATCTAAAACCTGCTGAACCCAAACCCTTGGCCTTAATGAAGCTACAGTAGCCTGAAAAAACTGACTTGCTCTGTTCTCCCTTTAAAGTACAAAGATAGGACTGGTACTTTAACCCTTAACACCTGGAGGTTAATTTCAGTGGCCTGACTTGCACTGCCAGAAGTTGAAAGCCTCACCCTCAAGCAGCAGAGACATCTGTCTTTGAGAATTATCCCAGAAGACTTCAGCCCAGAATCACTGCTTAGACACCTTTGGAAATAAGGACTGGTAATAGTGATACTGACCTTTAATAATGCTGTAGTGGTACAAATAAAGTCAACAGGAAAGGGTTTGTCACACCTGCTCCTGGTAGTCAAATAACTACTTGGTTATTGGCTTGTACATAAATTTAATCCGGAAGAAGCCTCCTCATTGAACCCTGCATTTCTCTTGACATTTTCTGTATTAAACAAAGCACTGAAATAAACTGTCCCAGTGAATGAGAGCCATGGCGGACATCTGCTTGTCATTGTTTTGCATGTTCTTCACTTGTTCTGTTTGTTCTTGTATCCAGTCTGTTCTTTTCATTTCCCCCATGCTCACAATCATCACACTCTTTACTCTGTATTGCCTAGCAGGTGTTTGAGTATAACAGAGGAACTTGCTTACTGAAAAGGGAATATAACTGACATCCATACTGTGCAACAGTACTCTTCCTGCATTAGATATCGTCCAAACATGCTCTGCCTAGAGCTACCCAAGAGCACTCCCCAGCCGTCCACTGGCTGAGTGAGGAAAGCTCTTCTGAGCATCAAAGTCTCCACTGGGTTTGGCCCTAGGTATTAGCAAAGCAAAGGTGACAGAGGCAGCAATGGCCAGAGATGGCCCCACTTTTTTGTCATTTCTAAGTCATGGAAAACCAAGCTTGTTGCTGCTGCCACTGTCTTCAGCAAGAGGACCTGAGGTCTGTGCCACTGCCACAGACCCTCTCATTCCTTCAGCAGCGGTGGGCCAAGACGACCACTTTTCTAGGGATATTCACACAGCTTTCTAGCCTGACTGCTCCCTTCTCTGTGGCAGAATATCCTGGCACTGCACATTAATCCTTGCGGCAGTTAAATTCAGTTTGTTAACACCACTGTCTCTGTACTGGGACTCTACTTGCAAACCAAGACTGCACTGATCATGATTTTTCAAGCCCCGCGTAGGCTTCCCATCTTTCTAAGCCCATTTCATTTACACAGGCAAGTTCCTCATACTGGCTCATCAAATGTGAAAATAAAAGCAGCCTCTCTCACTCACAAAGGCCTCCAGAATTAGAACATGCTTCCCTTAATAGCTTTTAAGAGTCCAAAAAATTGTCTATTTTACTTTATCTTATTTTTTAAAATGTTTTAACATTTTATTCCTGACAAGTGAGAAGCATGTTGCTAGTGATGCCCAAGTAATATAGCAGCACCTGTTCCTTACTGCCTTTCATTCTGGATAGCTTACACTGACAGAGGGGCTTGGTTGCATTTGTCTTCAATGACAAACGTCTTTTAATGACAAATGTCTTTTAATGACCTCTTGCTGAAATTAACAGCACAACTCATGGTTACCTCAGTGGTCCAAGTTTTGCATCTGCTTAACTAAGCAAATTTCATAAACTCTAATTCATAGATATATTGTGGAAGACTTTATATATGGCCATATTTATTTTTTTTCAGTTGTTTCCTGAAGTAATGCATTGCCAGTGCCCCAAGACTAGACGTCTATATGTAGGTCATGAATTTTAGTAATTGTTTTCTTCTGACAGGACTAGATTCCCCTATGAATGACCTATACAATCAACTGCATGAAAGTGAGCTGCCTCAGACAGATTTAAGGCATACTCAACTTTGAACATGTGGCTGCTAACTAGCAGTACTACACCTACACTCAGACCACTGAGTTCAAGACCAGCTTTAATGAGAACCAGATCTCTTTAGTTTTTGTGCCTGCTTTAGCTTGTTGTTCAATTATAACAAAAGGATAAAACATATCTATAGTAATGGAGAAAATGTGTGGTATGTTTGTATTATCTTTTTTTTCCCCCTCATGCTGTTAGCAACAGAGTAGAAATTCTCTTGAGTTAAATTAGGCTTTTTTTAGTTCTTATAAAAGCATGAACACGATGAAATAATTCCATATCACTTGCACATCCAGCCACAGCTTACATCTCTAGCTATGTTTTTAAAAGTAATGGTTCATTCTCACTGTCTCTCTGTATGACTGATTTTTTTATTCACATGTAGCCAGATCCTAAAGCTAGGACAAAGTATGTTGTAGCTGTGCTTCAAAAAAAAAAAAAAAAAAAGGAAATAAGCTAGAGGGCTTGTGCTCTGAGTGTATCACCAGCCCTAATGGTGGCCATGGCTCCCTCCTGTTAGAGGCATACAGCCTGTCAGCTTTACTTACACACACCAGTAACTACCACAACTCTTCACAGCAGAGACACTGTATTTTAACAATATTCACACTCAAGAATAAGAAAACAAAACACTGCAAGCTAGACTTGTTGCTGATGGAAATCAGAGCAAGCCCTGTCAGAGTGATACAGGTTTAATCCATGGAAGGAACTTGCTCTAAGATTGCTAAGTGAAATTACTCTTTTCCGTGAAGAAGATGCACAAAGAAGATCGAGAAGGGCTAATAATAAAACTCACCGTTACTGATGTTTGAAACAGCTCTGCAACAATACATCTTGTCTTTAACTGTTATATCAACATTTTGCCCAAACAAATGCAGTAGCCATAAAATAAGGTCATTTGGCAGAGAACTGCTCCAGGTTAGCATATCAGCCAGTACAAAAAAAAAAAACCAAACACAACCAACCAAACCCCAAAACCAAACCCAACTAAAAAAAAAACCTAGCAAGTTCTGGATGCTCAGCGGACCCAGAGTTGGTTTGCATTTTTCACACTTCTGTGCGTGAACCAGTAAAAACTCTTCCTGCTGATATGTGAGATTATTGATAATATATTCTTTCAGGCCGTTCCTCAGCTGTGACCTATATAGCATTTGTGTCTCTTCAAGCGACATGAACTCTACATGAGGGAGTCTTTAGCAAAACATACACAGACAGCTTTCCTTGCTTTGAAAGTTAAGGCATTGAGGCCTTATTTTTACCATAGTAATACTATGAGGTCCATATTCCCTCTCTCCACTGAACAAAGTAACACCAATGACTAATGAAGTCTGTAGGACAACAAAAGGGATAAAATTAAATATGTTGCTCCTACGTCACTACACAAATGTTACATTACAGTACTCACAGTTGGTAACACTTCAGTATCTAAATAAAATCTTTACTGAATAGTTCATCATCACTAAAAGCTTTAGAAGAGTCACCCTGTAGGGGTGAAAGAAAGAGTGGGATGGTGAAGAAATGAAAGCCAGATACTTAATCATCATTATTGTTTCAAAGCAAGTCCTAAAGTATTTGAGAATCAGGCAGTGGGATTAAACTAAAAAATAAAAGGATTTAATAGTATTAGACTTAAAAAGTAGTACAGAGTAGTGTTCAAAAACTATACAAAACTATATCTGTGGGGTTTTTTTTCTCATACATATCCAAGCAGGCTCTGTGTCTCATCTGTTAGCCTATGTCTATCAAACATACTATTAGTTCAACAGACCCAGATTTTCAGTTTTCAAAATTAAAGGAGGAAAATTTCGATTTTATTTGAACAAATTTCACATACATTTCTCTGATTAAGTATTGAGTTAAAACATCAAAGCTTGTTTTTTTAGTTTATGAGTTTCCCCCCACCTCTTTGCAACAGTCACACTGTGAATAAGCAAGTTGCTTTGAGCTGTACTGGATATTAAAATTACTCACGATTTTTGCTCTGGGCCATCGACAGAAAGGTTAATCTCCTCAGGAAGAAATGTTCTACCTTTAGAAAGAGATTTGGACAGCCCATCAGCAACAGCAACTCACATGATACTGAAGTCAGTCACCAGATAAGAGACCTCACCTGCCTGCAGGTTTATGATTCTGGTTAAAGAAGGGAAAGGGCAACAAAAATTCCTTTCAGGAGGGGCACACCTTATTTTTAAAGTTTAGAGGGAGTCCTTCATGGGGGCCCTTCCACTGCAGAGCCGTGCAAGGCAGTGCTAACTGCTTGCCCTCACCGGTGAAATGAGCTCTGAGGCTGCATGAGACAAAATGGCCGTCATTCTGTGGCAGCTCAACCACATAATACAAAATGGCTGCCCTGTCTGTGGAGCCACTGCAGCGACCCTTCCCCTGACACCCACCTTCCTCTTGCAACACCTTTCAGGTATTTTTTTCCCTTCCTCACAAACTCTGTTACGTTCACCTTATTGTCTGCTGGGCTGTGTGGCGTAGAGGGCCGTGGGCTGCCAGCTAAGACCCTCAAAAAACTATGTTTTTCTAGGGATCGCCTCCAATGTCCCTGGCTCCAGTGGGAGGTAATGGAGCACTGGTGAGTCCGTCTCAGGAGGCCTTCATGAAAACGGGGGGATATTTGGATGCAGGGCAGTTAAACACGTGTCCTCCACCTGTCCTTCAATAAAAACTTCACTGCTCAGATCACCCCCAGTACAGCACCCAAGAAAGCCACATACACCGGCCCAAACCTGAACTCAGTACAATTTACAGGGCACAGCTCTGAAAATTAAATTGTCTGGCAGACATCTACTGACAGCTTCCAGAAATTGCATCATTCCTGACTGGTGAACAAGTCAAGTATGTACTAATATCCATCAAAATTATTTTAAAATTCAGAAGATATCTTTAAGAAGGTGTTGCAATTTGTCTGCATCTCTATACCAGGCCCACAAATCATATACTGTCCACAGCCCCACAGAGCAATACATACTGTTTTTTAGCGACAGACCAATAATTTACTGTTGAAGAGGAATACTGTGTTTGCTCTTAGACACACATAGATATTTCTGTAGTCTGCCTATCACTGTGTTAAAGAAAAACTTCCCCAAACTACAGAAAAAGTGAACATTCAGTGAGAGTGGTGGAAACAGGATTTACCCTGTTTAAAAATGAAACACCAAAATTTTTTAAGTGATGACCACAAATATCTGTACAGTTTTGATACATGGGATTTTTCTCTGTTTTGTACTGCTTTGTAGTCCTTTGTATGCTCTTTTGTCTCTGCCTTGCAGATAGAAGTGGAAATTCCTTACTGGTGTACTAAACATAATGTGAGACCTCATTTAGGTAATTAAAAACTAAAGCCTTTAAAGACAAAGATATTTAGTATAACTTTGTGGAAATCTGAAGTGAAACAAAAACATACAGTACAGGAAATGCTAATTGACATCTCTGATTTTCAAATTTGTGAGGCTTCTTCATTGCAAAACACAGCTTTTTAATTTTGTTGAGTGAAGCTCAATAAAATCAGATGTGTGACAGCATGTTCTTAGCCTGTCCCCTGAATTTTTTTGATTTGAAAAGCAAGGGAAGCAGCTGAACTCTTTTAACAGATTACATGCTATATACCACAGTGAAATAGTTCATCTTGTAGTGTATACTTTAAAAGAGGCCAGCTTTCTGATAATTCTTGGTTTTCTTTTTATCGATACAAAGAAATAAAGAAAGCAAAATCAGCTGAAGCAATTGATTAACAGGTCATGATGTTTCTCCGACCTCAGTGCAAATTGCAAGTCAGATGTTAGCCTCATAAGCCTGTCCTTTGCTTTGCTCCATGCAGGTATTGCCTCCTTTAAAAAGCAAAGGAGGGCAGCTGCAGACAGCTGTACTCTTCATATCCAGGAAGTCTGTACTGTTTCCAGCTGAACACCTGCTTGCTATGAAGAATTACCTAAAGTTTACGTGGAACCAATTTTCTGATTATAAAATCGAGCCTTCCTCAATTAGGTAATGCCACAATTTACATTGTGCAATCACATTTTAGCTCAGGCAGCCATAGTCACAGCAGAATAGATGTGCTGTGATTTGCTCTGTAATTACATTGTCAAATCCTATTTTTGTCTCAAGACCCTGCCTCACTTAGTGCCCAGGATGGACCTCCTCAGGATATGTCAAGGTTATGTAGCAATTGTGGCTGCTTGTAGCATCTCTCCTTCTATGCTACTGATACTGTGAAATTTCATAAAATCATGCCAGGAGCTGTTGTGACCATCTCCAGCCAGCCCAGGAAATTAAAAAATAGCTTAAAGCCATCATAGGCTATCTTCAGCTCTTCTGGGTTTATTTTCAGAAAAGCTGAGGACTTAACATGTATTGATATGAAGGAGACAATATGTACAGAAAAGCATCAATTTATAGCTAGCCAGCATTCCCCCTCATTTGCTTCTCAGGCTTCTCTCAGCTCATTTCTTAAAATGTTCTCTATAAAAAGAGTTTTGGGTCAAACTGTAAATTTTCAATCTGTCTTTGCTGTTAAGGAAAGCAAACATACCACTTCAGAACATGCGCACTCCCTCTCCCTTTCTCATTCTCCTGTCCCACTTCCTTTTTTTCTTTCCTGGTGAGATAACAGACCCAAAAGCCAAGGGAGCTCAGGCAGCATCCTCTTTGTTGCACATTTAATGTGTTACTGCTATGGATGCTTGTGTGTGGCTTCAGCAGCAGTTCAGGATTCATAAAACTGGGGGGCATGGAAATCTACCGTGCTGGAAGACATGATTGTAAAAATGGATAATCCATGTGTTAGCTCAGTTTAGCTGACAGAGGAGGCAGGCAGCAAAACCTCAGACCTCTTTATGGTATAGGAACAGATCAAAACTTAACCTCAAAATCATTTGTAGTGCAAAATTCACACATTTTAAAATGTATTAGCATATTGTAACCCAGTAAATATTAATAGTATAGGTGAGATCTTATCACCCACAGTTACTGCCTATGCCTGTGAATAGAAAAGGCATGGAGTTCTTTTACAAAATAGCATTCACCGTCATCATGAAACATGCTCCTTGGGAAATCTGCCAGTGCCTGATACTGCTGGCTTTCCAGATGGAAGGTAAAACTTGAAGTCAGCTATATTGGATGACCTTGAACTAAAACTGTGGAATTTGCTTCCACCTGTGATAGCTGTCTTGGGAGTGGTTATTTCTGCCATGCAGGTGATACTGAATGGCAATTTTTTAATGTATAGGGAATATAAGATATTAAATAGTAAGCTCTATTAGGTTGCTTTAAGCAATTACTGAAAAGAGTTTTACTTACCTCATTAAACTTGTTTTATCTGTAAAAATATTATAAATATAACATGCACAGTATTTGCTTAATGTCTGTGTAGTTCTTACATTGCTAAACTAACACTGAAAAAGCCAAATTCACCTCCGCATTGACTTAGAAGAATTAAAATCGGTCATTGTCTTTGTACACTCTCACTGCACACTATTAGATGACTCCCTCTTCTCCAGAGTGCGCATAATATCTGTATCATCCAAATTCTCCGTAGATCCATTCAGGTTTTTAGGCCATTTTACACTATTATGTTTGCTTACTTGTAATTCCAGGAACAATTACCTTTTATAAGTTTGCTGCAACTTGACTTTGCCCTGGTAATAAACTCATACTAGCAGTCCCACAGCTTCATTAGCTGTCCAGAATACATATTTAGTCCCCATTTTGTTTTTTTTTTTCTTGATTCCAATCAGGCTTACTTTTCCTTTACTTGCCTTTATCCTTTTCCCACTTTGCAAAAAACCCATGAATCTCTTGCTGCTGTGACACCGATGTACCCATTGCTAGTAGTAGTAGAGGTGGGACAGTCAGTAATGGTCATTCTATAGGGTATTGGACATAATGGTAGAACCTCAAATTTAGGGCACATTCATCATGGAGAAAAATTTATAGTCCATATTCCTTCTAAGGACAACGCATCAACAGAGGTCAGATGATAGGATTCTCACCTTTATGTCTTCTGCAGCATGCACGGCACATTGGTATTTTAAAGTACAAAAAGGTATGTCTGCTGATTGCCTGGCTTTATGCAACCACTGCAAAGTGAAGCAACAAAAACTGCAGAAGTGAGAGGTTAATTCCTTTGGTGATGATAACTTTCAAAAAACCAACTTAGAAACCCTATGTTTTAATTTAGAGTAAGTGCAGTAAATCTAGTAGACTCACACAAAGTGGGAACATGAAACAGTCTCTCATTACTGGCTAAACTCAAAAAGTAATTCTGTACTACAAAGCCTGCTTACATGGAGTGTTTCCATTCTGAAGTGAGAAAAGGCAGCAATGATTGCTGTCTTTGTATGAACGAAGTTAATTTCAAATTTTAATTACTTTTTCAACCAAATATTTTATGCCTGTTTCTAGTGACTCACTAATGTAGCATCAGCTGTGACTTCTCAGTGGCTTAATGCCATGTGTGGCAACAGTGACACACACTGAGCATCACCCTTGGCTAGTTTTGATTCTTTCTCTGCTACTTTTTGTCTTTGTACTGTATATTATCTATTTTCTCTCCTCTAAGGTTAATGGAATTCTCTTAGGACTGTTTACTTATATGTACAGCATCTAGTACTTTTCTCTGAGTTTGGCACCTAGCTGTTACTATAGTGCAAAGAAATAACACCAACAAAACCAGATTTTTTTTTCATGAATAGAGTTGTTGTTGTTGTCAGTGTTTTCTGATAAGATCTGTCTTTTCATGGAAAGGAGTAATAAATCTTCTTTTCTTCACAGTTCTTAACAATACAATATGACTTACTGTGAATTCCTTCCTTTTTTTTCCTGATTGTATCTTGCTCTAGGAACATAGGATGCACTTTGGGATGCTGTAGAGAAGAAGGCAGTTGCGTGATGATATATATTCTTCAATAAATATACATGTCAGGTTGTTGGCTTCGTAAGATAAGGTACCATTAGGGAAAATACCATGCCCAGCTTTATGAGGGATACCATGGCTGTCCCATTGATACAGCCTGGTGTGGCGCACACTCTTCTGCAAGATAGGATTAATTTGTGGCTGTGACTGTATGTCCCCATTCACCTTTCCCATCCCAAGCACATTGCAATGGTGTCTCACCTGCAAATACCCAGAGTCCTTCAGGAAATAGCCAGGAAAATGTAAGCTGGGAAATGGCACAACCTGGTTTCTGTAATCAAAGTTGTCAGATATTCAAAGCTTGAGGCTTCTGAGATTAGGGACAGCGTTTCTAGGGGACTGCCATGGATCTGGGAGCCTCAAGGATGTCAGCATGCCCACTGTAGAACTGGGAACTCCTGGAAGGTCCAGCTCTGATGAGGGTCTCCCAGCTCTTCAGATGGGAGCCTTGAAGCCTCAGGAACATGCGTTCAGGACTGAATTGCAAAGTTCCAGACTGTGTACTTTAAGCTGAAATTATAAATACAAATCAGCTCTCAAAGAGGAAAGAAAAATGCCTTTGTTCAGTTGGATCTCTCTGCAGAGCCATCTCCTTTGCCCTGTTTGATAGCAAACAATCAACCCCAGAGGAAAATAAGACATTACACTTTCAACTGTATGGCAGTAAAAATGCTACGTTAAAATGCTCAGAAAGGAAAACATTTTTTTAGTGGCATATAACGATAAACATACCATTAGCAAAGTATTTAATGAATTGTAGACTTAGTACCTGTAAGTCGAGATGTTTGTGTCTTAAAAAAGAAAAAAAAAAGTAGAAGGAGGAATTTTCATTATTATCTCTGTTGGACAGCTAGGAAAAGAATTACTTAATAGAAAATTTTCTTTAAGTAGCTTTTTCTACATTGAATATATGTTGTGGTTGTCACAAATTGCTGTTAATAGAAGAGGGACCAGCTCTGGGTATCTTTAATCTTTTGATTTAGTCATTTTTAGGTCAGTAATTTAGCACTGTACTTCCAATGTAACCTTTAATCCCAAACTGTTTTTGATTTCCCAGTTCTTAGCTACCTGTGGTCTGGTTTGCATGAGTGGATGGTAGAATGAATTGTCTCCCATGAGGCCACATATCCAAGATAATGTATTCATAATACATCATGCATATAGAATACTCACAGTTACTGTGGCCCACTCTTTTGCACAGTTGATCTTCCTATAGGCAAGGATGCTCTGTAATAATGTGTAACTCTTGACCTGTGGTATTTCAGTGGTCTCTCTCACTTGCCTTCTGCTATAAATAGGAGAGTATAGATCTGTGATGATTCAACAGTGAATTGAAAAGTCCTGAAATGGACTGACTGTCAATGTTTAATCTTATACGAGGTACCTTTATATTCTTTTCAGCTTTGATACTAAATAGTTGCTCTTGTAGTTTTAAAAATAAGAAAAGGTCAAATAAGGAAGTAAATTAAGAAGGAAATTTATCATTGATTCTGCTAGAGACAATACATAGGCAAACCTGGAGTTTCCTACTTCTGCTGCCTAATAACAAAAAATAAAACTACCAGACCAATTTAAATGAACCATGCACATAAGTTGTCCCTATGCTTTTACATGCAGTCTTCTGTATACTGCTGCAATGGGGTTAGATACTTCTGAATTTAAATCTAACTTCTCTATTGTTTTTAGACAAATTAGCTTAGTCAATTTTAGAGAACTACTCCCCGCCACAGTAGGGCACTTTCAGGAAAGCTCCTCTTGTTACTATTGAAGTTGACAGTAAAACTTCGTAACTGGCAAAGGAGATGGCCAAGCTCAAGAGAATTTAACAGTGTCAGTGAGAAGGAAATACAGACAGCTTCTTTAGGCACTGTTCTGAATTTCTGTGAAATATGCCTTACATATGACCCCCAGGGACTGAGATTTTCAAGTCCTGCTATCTTCAATTGTCTGAAATGACAGCTGAATTACATTACTTTGCAAGTTGCAGTCCAGCACTTCTATCCACTGTTCCTCCATCAGAGACCACTTTTAACAAGAAAAGATAGACACAGTTATTTTAATAGTTAATCATAGGACTTTTGATTTGTAACCTGACCTGCCAAGCAGGCTGGTCAGCAATCTGTTATCTTAATTGCCAGCTCTATGTCTTCCAGCCTGAGCAGCACCAGGTGCTGAGCTAAATAACAAGGTGATAAACACCACCATAATGACTCAGACAACGTGTGCTATATTCATTAAATGTTGCCTGTGATTTCACAGATTTATAATTAGAAGCTTTAAGAAACTAAGATGAGTTGACAGGGACAAAATGGAGTCAAGTGTAGAAGAGGGGCATACATAAACTTCCTGTTTTCTTCTATTCCCAGAATACTTTCAACATTCCAGATTCCCCACAACTTTGACAAGGCCTTAAACACCTGCAGTCCCCAAAGGCAGCCTCCACTGTTGCCCCTCCTCCCCACCTCAGTCCTTATTTTAACGAATCTGCAGCTTGACAACACATTACCATCTCTCTCTGTAGCAATTCTCTTATTTCTACACAGCTCTCTACTTCAGTCACCAAATTTCGCCATCACTACTGGCTGCTCTTGGCTGGTGTTCAGCATGTTCATTGGTGACACCACCAAGGAGATGATCGTCTTACCCCTATATTGAGACCTTCTCCAGATACATGTAATCATGTCAACTCGTGACTTAGCATGACATCTGGTTCTTAGGCCATCTCCTAGACTGGCACTATCAAGGTCTTCAGAAACTCTTACAAGCATTTTACTTCTGGGACAGGAATATATTAAAACAGAACTAAAAATAACCTAAGTGCCTGCAAACCCTTTTGGAAGAGAGGGAAGGGAACCAGCAAAACCACTCTACCTCCAGTTTTTAACTTCAAGCACTTTAATGCAATAACAGAAAACAAAAGAATCTCAGACCTCCTCTTATAGACATGCTAGAGGGAGCACAGATCTATTTCTAGCTTTGAAAGTCATTCAGCAAAGGCAGCAGCTCTCTAGACACACTGAACTGCTCTGCTCGTCCTGAAATCAATGAAAAAGATATTTGATGCTTATGTAGCCGTTATTAATAGTTCTTACTCCCAAATCTTACGCATTCGACAAACTTGTTGGCCAACTCTTTTTCTTTGGCTGATCATTAAGGTGAACGTTCAGCGATTTTCCTACTGCCTTTTACTATCATTTTTGCTTTTTTTCCATCCATGGCTCTAGCTGGTACCTAGGTCTTACACCAGGGAATTTGATTTTCTTCCTCAGCTGAAAAGAACACAGAAAAATTTAGCTGGTATGGAATAACTTCTATTGAAACAAAACAAAACACTGCTGTGTCCAGTACAGAATGTTTCTTTTTTAAGTCCTGCCTGCCATTATCTTCCACAGCCTCCAAGACCTGCCAGGGCACAGCTGAATGGGAGGTCGCCTCTCTGTTTCCTTGCCCTGCTCCCCCTCAGTCCAGATGGTGCATGGCAGCGGTGACTCATGCTGTCACCTCACTTGTGGATCGTATGGGAATGACAGTGCTCAGAGCTTTCTTCTCCTGGTAACTGGACCACAGAAACACGTATTGGGGCTGAGTCACTGTGCCAGATTACTGCAGACTCTTCCGACCCACTTATTTTCCTGTCACTTTGTGACATGTTTAGAAAATCTTTTGCTCATGCTGTTTATTCATTATGAGCTATTTTATCTTTTTTTTGGGCAAACAGAGAGTCTGCTTTTAGGTTTTGATGATACAGCTTGAAATCCCGAGAGAGAAAAGAATAATACATGCTTGTGTGGTATCTCCAAGCGTACAGAGGGTTTCTTGCAATAAGCCATCAAGAAACAGAAAAGCAGAATTGCAGACAGTGTGTCAGAAATACATGAAAGCACACTGAGAATTCAGCCCTAGTTCAATACTATTGCAATTACTCCAGGAATGGATTTGGGCTCTTAATAAGAGAAATGTTTTATGATACTCATAACTCATGTGTTTAAGATTGCTGGGCAGACATTTAAAGCTCAGCTTTGGGGGAAAAACTGACATATTGTAACTGCTGTTTGCTTTACTGATGTTTTTTCTACAACATCAAAAACAGTTTCACAGGGACTGGAAAGAATGTACTATCTATTCCGGCGAGTAGAGAGTTCAGCAAAGGTTGTTTGGATATTGCAAATTTTATGGAAATGTCTCAAGCATCTTTGCAGATAACTTAAACAGGCCTGGAGGGTGTCATCTCAGTACCCTATGCCATGCGGTATCTATAGGGAAAAAGCCATTGCCTTCTGCACAGACCAACAACCTGACTGTGCTGCTCTTCTTTGAGAAAAGCACCAGGTGCAAAGGGAGCATAACAGTGCTCTTAAATAAGCTCGACAATAGTCTAACTTCTCCTCTTGCCCGTCTTGCACTCTGGTACATTTGACTTATAACATAGGAGAGAAAGTGGTGCAGAATTAGGTTCAGCGTGTTTCTCCAGCTTCTCTGTAGAAGGTTAGAAGACCCAAAGGAGTTTTGTTTTCTCTACTTTGCAGATTCCTGCTCTCTTTTTACTTCCTAAAGAGGTCTGACAGTAATACAAATATGCTCTTAGTCAAACCCTGCTAACTATCCAGCTTTCAAATGAGAAATCCACTGGGATTTATTTTTTTTTCAGAAGCAGCATTAACTTCTTCTGGGCCTCCTGTAATTGCTTACATCCAAGAACCAGAGCATAAGGGGGAAAAGAGAGGAAGGTTCATAGTACCAGTACAGATTGAATGGCCTTCCAAGAGCTTTCTTTCCCAGGAGTTCCTCCTCTTCCATTTTCTTTAAGGGCAAGAAGGTGACTCTTGCCCAGGACAGCAATTGTAGCCTTACATTCAGTATTATTTGCTAGCAGATGTGTGATGTGCTTTATAGTTACAAGCAACTATACCTCCTGCTTTCATTAAGTCAGATTGATAAAGCCTTCACACGGCTTTTATGAATATGTCCCATAGCCCTCCTTTAGTCATCTAACCATATCTTTTTATTTTTTAATTTTTTCCTAATCAACACCATGGAGTAGATGAAACACAAAGCTGTTTGACACAGATGGGAAGAAGGACGTTCCATGTGCTTAAGGGGGTTGGTACAGATGGTGGTTTTAGTCTTTGTCCACCATCAAAACACACTAGTTTACAGAGCTGGGACTCCAGAGAGGTCATCTGGCTTATGACTTTTACAGCCCTTAAGTGCTTGGCCACGTATTTACTTCTCTCCTGTGAGTTACAAGGCAGGAACAAAGTTTAGGTGTCAGGAAAAAAGAGATGCTAAGACTATATATGGAGAGCGCTAGCTATATGCTCTGCAGTCAAGTGAAAAAAAGAGCCAAAACAACGGGAGGAAGTGCAACTACAGTTGCAGTAAGGCCAGTACCTTTGCCACAAATTGAGCATAGGGGCTGGCGGGACTACTGAACATCGAAGATCTTGCTCACTTGGAACATACTGACCACGATATTTTAAATTCCTGAAAATCCTGAGAGAGGAGCAGTGACATTAGCTTTTGGGAGTTCCTTGAGGATGGCAGGGAGCCAAACTGATACAGTGAAGTATTTTGATAGTGAAAAAAAAAAAAAAAAATCTCTCTATGTCATGAAGATCTCTTGTAGAAACTCACTGTTCTTTTCACTAGTTGAAGGTCTGGCCCCTAGATATCATTTGAATAGAGCAGTTCGATATTGAATGTTTCTCGCCAAGAAACTGTCATCTTTGTTAACCGTGGTCATTTTCCTCAAATATATCAACATTCATTATATTAATGTGACACCCAAACTGCATGAACATGGATAAGAAGCTGTGAGGCTTGCTCACATCCCAGCACATTTTGAATATTGATTCTCCTGAGGGGATAGTGTTTAAGATTGTTAATTGATAAAAGTAGTTTCAGTACCATTTAGCATGATGGATCTCAAGAGTGAAACAGGCTTTGCTTGTGATCAGCATGAATAATATGGGGAGCCCAAGTAAGAATAATCATCAGTATAAACGTCTCTGCCTCCAAGTGTCCTAAACACATACAGCAGCGAACCATAGACTAGCCCTGAGGCTAGCATGCTCGTCTTCGCAATAAAAGTAAGTTTTACAAGACAGATGTATGGTGGAAGAACAGATCCCCAGCAGAGGTGACGGGAAACGAGGTCAGCAATAAAGATTATTATCAGAGGTATTTCACTGTTGTATTTTGGGAAGAGAGAAGTAAAAAGGCAGCAGGAATAGCTGTCATAGCACAATGAAAGCAGTGGAACAGGCAAGATGGAGTTAACCAAAGTAGCAAATAATAACAGGATCAACATGTTTTAATAACATGAGCAAAGCAGCGGAAGGACAGCTCCCTGCAGAGACCTGCATTCCATGCAGAGGCAGCAGGGAGAATAAAAGCTCTTGGGTTGCGATTAAAATCTTATTTGTGCCAGAAACACCTACTTTTTCCACTCCCCACTTAATTCAGTAATTTGACTGCATTATCCTTTGTGCACTTGCTCCCACATACACACACACTCTAATCTCTTGGGTTTCCTCTCTCGAAATACCACTGTGACAACCCATGTTCTGCTAGCACTTCAGCTACCTTCAGGTGCTTAGGCAGCAGGCAATCCACCTTTCAGGCACAGGATTATGAAACAAGAACTCTGAGATCTGTGGGCAAGGATAGTGTTGGTGACATCCAAGTTGAAGAATATACAATTAATCACAAAGGCTGGTTTTTTGTATTCTTCAGGGCATGATTTCAAAATGGAAGCCCCTGATGCAGCCCTCAGAACCAACACCTGAGCCTTGGCTGCCAATATGGCTGAGATACTAAAATAAAATATTTGCCAGGAAGCTAATGCTGAAGTTTGCTAGCTTCCAGGGGAATAATTCAGTATAGCAGCTGTCAGGATAGGTATCAGTTTCAATAAGAGCTGAAAGTGCAGTATCTGCTAATGTTACAGATTTTTTTTTTAGCTGTCTTTTGTGTCTTAACATTAACGGACTTTCTGCACGCATCAAGGATTTGAAACACATCAACCATGGAAGACATTCACCCAAGGTGCAAGACTTCAAAACATTTAGAATTCTGACAGTTTCCAGATCTTTGGTATCAGGGCTAAGTTATTAGTAAGGGCACAAAGAAAGTTGGTAGTAGAATATAAACCTTGTCTTGGCTGTACCAAATAATGCCAAATAATTGGCTTCTGCTGCCCCTTCCCAGGCTCCCTGTTATTCTCACCCTTGCTCTTTTCCCTAGTGAAAACTGTTGCTGCATTATATGCAATATGGCACACCTGTCTTTTTCATGACTATTAAATATACAGATGCCCGTTCCAGCATGTTCAGTCACTTTCAAGAAAGCAAAAGGCACCTGAAATATGACCTACACACAGATTAGATCCCAGTAAGACAAGTAATCAAGGGCTCAACAGGCATTTAGTATTAAATACCATTTGCTATCTGTTAAAATTGGTGAATGAACAGTATTGGTATTCCAAGGTTAAACCTCTGCATTTCAAGCTGATGCACAGGTCCCAGGCAAGGGATGGTATCGTGTATTCAGATGAGATCTGGCTGATCCCGTCAACACAGGATGGGGTTTGCATGTCTCTGACCATGCTTTTTCTGTTTCTGCAGGATGGATGACATCCAGCTGTGCAAAGATATTATGAACCTTAAGAGCGAGCTGCAGAATTTGGTAGCAATCCCAGGTAATGGCTATCTCCAACCTGATATGAGGATAACGCTTGGGTGATGCACAGGTGGGGATGGTGTCGGGAACACACCTCTGCCCCTAACAATCAGAAATCTCCCCCAGGGTTGAGTTTCATCTCTCTTTCCTCTAGTCCTTATTTTTTCTTCCCATCTTTAATCTCCTGGTCTCTAAATTTATTTCCATGCTGTATTTCACTGCTCCCTTGGCACCAACCCTGCAAATATCACTCAAACAAGGTGCACATTCCTTAGTTCTTACACTCCCTTGGCAATCTCAAGGGAACCACGTGGCACAGAGATTGTCAGGTAGAAAAGACGGAGTGCTGACATACCCAAGACAAAAAGGAGAAAGGATGGTTTATAACCATCACTGTGAACATGATTGTTTTTTTTCCTAGATATACGAATTCATTGTCACACCTGTAGTTAAATCTGCCTTCTGGAAGAAAGTAAAATGGGTTTCTACAAAAAGCAAGAGGCAAAAGTCTGCTTTGTGTTTTGCCTTAATTCTTTGCAAATTCACTGCTCTAAGGAGGGACAGAGTTGTAGGCAGTTTTGCAGTCCTTAACTCCAAACTCCAGCTGAAATCAATGAGGAATTTTGCTTTGCTACAGCTTTGCTGTTTTAGATCATCCACAAGAACCCTACTCTGTTCAAGAAAAAAAGTACAGACAGATCCTGCAAAACACTCAGCAACCGCAGTGGGCCATTTACACTAGATATTACTGCATGGCCTCTATGACTCTTCAGAAATAATTTGCTGCTGCCTAACTATTAAGGACAAGTTTTGACTCTCTTTTGGTTATCCTCATTTTTCCCCCCACATTTTATTGTACAAGTTTAAAGGACAACTTCCTCCCCAGAAAGGAGAGAGAAGGTCACTCATAAAATAGGAAGCAGGGGTCTACTCTGAGGCCACATGTCCTTAGTTGTATAAGAACTTTTCCGCTTGTCGTTGGCACCCAACAAAAATGGATTCATAACCTTTCTTACTTTTTCTTTATACTTCCTCGTTGCTTATAGGTCACATTTTAAATTTCTGACAACACTGTTGGTACATTATTGGTTTAAATGGTATTGGAAAGGATTAGGAATCCTATGAATGATTGCCCTTACCTCACCTCTTCTAGCCTGCAGCTTTCCTACCCTTACTTTTAACATAGAGTTGATTGGTTTTTTTTTTCCCCAGTGTGCTTTTTTGTTTGTTTTTAAACCTTTTAGAAACTATTTTCTAGTCACAAAGTCTTAAGCAGAGATCCACAGACAGCAGTTTCTCCTCAGCACTTTGCAAATCTCAGCAAACTTAAGAATACCTTATCACTCTCTACAACTACCTGAAAGGAGGTTGTAGTGAGGTGGGGGTCGGTCTCTTCTCCCAAGTAACAAGCGATAGGACGAGAGGAAACGGCCTCAAGCTGCACCCAGGGAGGTTTAGGTTGGATATTAGGAAAAATTTCTTCACTGAGAGAGAGTGGTTAGGCATTGGAACAGACTGCGCAGGGAGGTGGTGCAATCACAGTCCCTGGAAGCATTCAAAAAGCATCTGGTTGTGGTGCTTAGGGCCATAGTTTAGACGTGGACCTGACAGTTAGGTTAACGGTTGGCCTTGATGATCTCAGAGGTCTTTTCCAACCTTAATGATTCTATGATTCTATAAGTATGTACAGTTCCAGCAGCACCACCTTTTGGCAGACTCACAGGAAGAATACTTTTGTATTAACAAAGACAAAGAAGCTGCTGGCATTCACACAGAACTAAGCGCTGACACAGCATGTGCCTAACCTAGAAAAACACTTTCCAGAAATGGGTTCATTCATAACATCTTTATCATAATTTTCCTGTTAGTATACAGATTTGCATGTAGAGACCTGCTCTTTGGTTCTGGTAGACGCTGTTTATCCAATTTCAGTAGACATGGGATCAGTCTTTTAGTACACAGACTATGCAGTACTTTGCCACAATTCAGGATGCATGTATTTGGCAGGCAGTTTCCTGAAGGATATTATGGGAGAGCACATCTCAGTCTGGGAAGAGGGTAGATTGAAAGGAAGTAGAAAGTAGCTTCTATCTTCAGTAGTGAGAGGAGGAGATCCCTTGCTCCATAGACATAAGAGGCAAAGCAAGAAAAAGCAGTTATTTCTAAGCATTCTCTTTTTTTCTCTACTACAAAGTCAGCATTAATCACAGGAATTCTCCATAAGTAACACCACAGAGGTCTTGAAATCTTCATAGCAGTCAATAACCACCTTCCTTTATCATTTCTAAAAGATAAAACACAGAAAATACATCCCAGACAAAGCAGCCTTATGTTAGAAATTATTTCCTCTGCTACTGGCAGACCATAATTTAGAATTCTCAAAGGAGTATGACTTTGAGATTGAGACTTACAGAATTTCATTGTCTTGAAAATATATTCAAGGTGTTTTTATCTCACTTACTAAGGAATAGATTTATTGCAGAAATTTCCAGCAGTAAGCATCCTGAAGCCTATGATCCAAAATTAAGCTCTATTAAACAATTATTTTCAAATATGATTTATTTAGCTGTTTAAAATATCTTACAAGTTCAATCAGCAGACATAACAGCTCAGATGCATCAGACTGCAGGCAGCTTGCCCTTCTTCCCACAGCTCTTTTGTACTTAATTTTATGGTTCTCTAAATGCAGTTCTAGTGCTCAAAACCAAAATCCTTGATTTAATGTAAAGTGTTTTCTCAGCTAATCAAAATTTCCAGCTTCTTGAGGAAATATGTGGGCTGGGATTTGCCTCTGGCTTTCTCATCTCTGCTCCACTTGCTAGGTTTGAAGATTTCTGTCTTAACTACATTTGCTTTATAACCTTAAACTACAGCTCTGTAATCCCCAACATTCACGAATTTTAGTTTGTGACAGGCACATCTTTCATGTCACAAAAATCATTGTTTATAGACAACCTAGTCATTACAGACTGGCTAATTAACAAGGACATATATTAATTACTCAGATTTTTGAAGCACAGGGAAAATAAACACTTCCATGTATTTTTCCACATTTTACAATTGATGCTATTTGTGTGGATTTCACCTTACCAGAGTAGATAAAAAAGTGTTGTAGTCAACAGCCAAAGTTGTCATGAAACACAGAAATGGTTCCTTTTGGTGTGGTCTCATTTCCCCTGAGGTCAAAGGGAGTTTGTACCATGGATTTTAATGAAGCATCCTGGACTGTTTTCTTACCAAAGCTCTTTAAAAAATTCAAAGCAGTGTCTTGCAGGGTAATTTAATATTAAAAGTAGGCTTGGCAAGCCCCACAGTCTCCAGACTATTAAGCTGATCAGACACAACAGCAGCAAGTGGAAGAGAGAAAAGAGGCAGTGACCAGAACTTGCTGGAGTTTTGGTGACTCAGGTCTGAGGAGCCATTGACTTCAATCAACATTTCATTCTTAGACAGCTGCAATGTCTACCTCCCTGCTCCACGCCCTAGAATCCAAAGTAATAGTCTCTTTTCTCTGTTTTGACCAGAAAAAGAAAAAACAAAGATGGAGAAACAAAGAGAGGATGAACTGATTCAGAAGATCCATAGACTGGTACAAAAACGAGATTTTCTTGTAGATGATGCAGAGGTGGAGAGATTACGGTAAGAACTAAAAGCAACTGAACTTATTTGTGAGATTTCACAAGTCTAATACTACAGTGGAGTGACAAAATTTACATCGACATTGATGGGAGAAAATTGGTCCTTTAAAACAACTTACAAGTTAAAAGGCTCCTCCCAGTTCCATAGGAAAAACATTAGAACTAAGTTACTGCATTTCTGTGGCTCTTTATCCCATTAGTGCTTCAGTCATCTGATGACTGCAGTGGGGTTTGGTCTCTTACTTTCCTACCAGAAAGTGTCTGGGCATTTACCATTAATAAGAGAAGGATTTTTGCTGCTACCAGAGGATCCTCTTAGCTTGAGAAGCAGACATGAAATGGAATTCTACAAGGGGCATATTTGTAGACATCTAAAATATGTTTTTTTCTTTTTTTTTTTTAAACAAATTATTAATGTGGTTGGGGTTTATTATTGCTATTCTTACCCTGCCACAGCAAAAAAAAAAACCCAAACCCTGAGAATGCAATCACTTAACACAGGTTTACCTAACCTAAAGCATAAGCGAGTTCAGAATGGTTTCATCTCAGTACCTTAGCCCAAAGTTGCTGAGAAACCTGTGGTCTTCCTCAAAAGTTCTTTTCCAGCTGTTGCACTGAGATCCCAACACTCTACAAAATAGTCAGAGTTTTGCTATTACTTCCCGTCTCTTTCAACGGTAAAGATTCAAGGCTCATCAGTCCATTTATCCTAAATGACAATATCTCTTCCAACACTTTTAAATTCTAAGCAAGCAAAGGACAGGAGAGAAGAAAGCTTGCCAGAGTCCTGCAGCTGATCAAAGAGAGCTGGCCAAAGTCAGCAGCTGACAAGAAGCCTGAGCTAGTAATGTCAACCAGAGCTCTCAACTGCTAGCGCAATGTGCAAATCGCAAAAACCTCAGCAGCAGCCAGACAATGGAGAAGCCTAATTGTGGGCTACTGAAAATGTGCTGCTATGCGCTATGCAGATGTGCATACATTAGTGTCAGTTCACATTTGCATTAAAACCTGAGGCTTTTCTTTAAAACTCTTGATAATAAAATCTGCTTTTCCTCAAAACTGAGATATTCAATCAGTGCACTCATTGTTAATGTTTAAGTAACAAAATAGCAATGAAACTAACACAGAAACATTGTTAATAGATACAATCAAGGTTAGCCTCACAATCTTTATTTTGGGCCTAATGCTGTCATCTTCAGGCAAAGAGAAATATACTTGGTTTTGGTAAACACTAACAGCAGAAGACCATCAGATCCAGTCTTTTGTCTAAGCGGGCCTTTAAAAATAAGGAGTACAATCACAACAATATGTATCCTCTGCTTTACTTTGTAAAGGAAGCATCGTGAAACACTTGTGAGAACAACTTAAAACAGAGGATACATTATGGTTTAAATCTGCTGACTAGGGAATATAATGAATCCAACACTATCAGAGACAAGTAAAGAACCTTGGGGAAAATTCTGTCTCTGATTTCTACAAGAAGTTTGTTACTGTTTTCATTTAGGCAAATATTTTGCTCTTCAATAAGCAGCAAAAATTAAGTGTTTTTAAAAAGCACAAAGTAGTGAATTGTTTACTAGTTATTTGATCCTAGCTACTCTAGCTTTTACTGCCCCATTTACAAAGAAAATGGTGTCATTTCTGTAACAGGTTTATTTTCCTTTTTTTCCACCAGAGAGAAAGAAGAAGACAAAGAGATGGCTGAATTCCTTCGCACCAAGTTAAAACCCTTAGACAAAGCAACACAGTCTCCTACCAGTGAGTTCTTAAACATAAAGAAAAGCAAGAACAATAGGAAAAACTCCAAAGACAACTGGATAAAAGAGCATTTTCAAAGGCCATGCTGGGCCAGCCTCTGCCAAAAGCTAGGTTAGATCACCCTGAAACAACATAGTGTGTCAGCAATTGCTGGCCACTTGGATTCAGTTTTAAGGGGTAATTGGGCATCTGAATTCTAAGTCATCTATGGCCACTTTAAAATTGCTTTGTATGTTTTAAATATGCAAAGTATATTTGAATACACATTGCCACAGCCTACTTTCGTAAGCAACTAGATTTATTTTTGCCAATTATTTTCCCATCTGGTTCTGCAAAAATAACTGGAAAAAAAACCCCCTTAAGATATATGCTAGGATATCTGAAGCAAAGTTCGCCTGTTTTACTGCAGGCAAGATGGAAACTAGAGAAAAGACTGCAAACTTCCACAGCTGCCCCAAATTTCTTACATCTTACCAGCATAAATACACTTTTCCAGCACCTCAACCCAAATCACTTACAGACAGAACTGCAAACACACTAATTTCTCAGAAACTAAGCAGATTACATGATCCCTTGGAAGCTTTTAGCTGAAACTTTCAAATAAAACAGTCACAGCATAAGCTCTGAAAGATAACAGATTGATTTTAAACACAATGTTAAAGATAAAAAGAGTTTTTTCTGAAAAATTAAAATGTGCCTTTATCTTGCTCTCCTAATTACAACATCTAAGTTGATGAGAGAATAAACTCCAGCAATATTTTTGTTCTTTATCTCCTTAGTTGCTGGGGTTTAAACACAGTAAGGTGACTTTCTGTGGAAGGACTTGTTATCTGACCCTATGGCTGTGAACAGGGACACCTGGATTGAACAAGATGCAAGAAGTTTACCCTCCCATTGAGAGAGCTGGATTCTTTAGCCTCTCTTAACTCCCTCCCCTGAAGAGATAAGGCTTCCCAAGCAATTTGAATCTACATACCAGCTTGGATACTACCAAAGTGTTAGATGTATTGTTCAAACAAGAGTTAAAAAAAAATCGTGGGGCAAAGGGGGGGGGCCAGGAAAGGCTTGCATTCTTTAACCCAGAAGTAGGAAGAAATCATTTGACCAGCTCTTGGTTGTAACGATGTCCTGTTTTGAACATTGCAGGCAGCCCAGCAGAAAAGAAGGCAGAACCTCCTCCAAGCAAGCCCACCATTGCCAAAGCAGGATTGGCTATTATTAAGGATTGTTGCGGGGCCACACAATGCAGCATCATGTAGCTCTGGGCTCTCTACCATATTTGTCTTTTCAAATGTTTTCAGTGAATGAAACTGTAGGGTGAGGGGAACTAACAGCATCCTGCTAACAGAATCAAGAGCAACTGGTACAACAGTAATATATGGAATGTACAATGGCAGGTTCTTCACTGTTGCATGGATCACTCAACACGCATGCCTAAAAACAAAAGAAATCTATATAGTGGCTGTCCAGTGACCAGAAAAGATCTGTAGTAGAGCCAACAAAAACACCCCAGTGGTAAAAGTGAATAAAGAGAGGGTATGTTTCATCCAGTAAGGTGTAAAACAGCAATTTTAATAGGCCATCACTTTGTAAGAATTTGTTGTGCACTTTTCCCCCTTGACAAACAGCACTCAAATTGCTGAAATATTCCGTTCTGGCTGCTTCTCAAAACAAAAGCCACAGGTAGCAATGCTGTATATAGCACAACTGATAAGTGAAACAACTTTATGATAACTGATGTTGCATACAAAATACTTATCAAAACTAGTGTGATGTTCAACTACTTTGCTGTGGAGTTTCACTTCCAATTCTTCCTAAAGAATGAGGATCAGTGACAGGGATGCTGCAAGTAGAGGTAGATTTTTATATCCCGTATGATTTCTGAATTACTCAAGTCAAATGAATGTTGCTTGCACCAGGGAAAATAAATCTCTGGTAAAGCTTTAGCAAGCACAGCTACAGTAATCTGCAAATAGATGATGCAGTCCAAAGCTGTGTCATTTCTCTTTTAGATCTCCACCTCACATGGAGTCAGAGAAATATTCAGCAAGAGAGTTTTGTCCACTATTAGAAGTTACATGCAGTATGAGATTACATATCACTGGTAGGTTGCTGGGAGGAGAGCAGAAGACAAACAAAATTTAACTAGTATTTAAACAATGCTTAAAACAACTATTAATTGCATATTTCATGACCATAAGAAATATAAGCTGTCAAGCACAGGAAGGCACTAGCCACCCAAGACAAATTGACCACAAGACAAGTATACAAATACAGAAATAAATGTTTGTGGTAGGAAGATCACATTCTACACAAAATGGGTTTAAAATTAAGGGAAATACAGACAGACTTATCTGTGTTTCACCATTAAATGTGTTTCTGGTCTCTATGCAGATTAAGCCTTGTGGAATCTAATATCTTTATATTAGCTGTCAGTAGCTGGTTTGTCTGTGTGATGGTATTCCATATAAATGTACTGTGATAGGTGTAAATAGTAAAATAAACGTACATGGATCTAATGTGAAAATCTCAGGCTTAGAAATAACAAACAGATAGCAAAAAGTTCCTAAAATAAAAAGTTTTTCAAGAGGAACTTCCATTTTGTGAAGCCAGCGAAGTGAAGTGTACACTTTTATATAAAGGAACCACAGTTATAGGAAAGGAGAAAAAAATTTAACAGCAGTTACCCAAAAAGGATAAACAGTAATATTTTTTAGAGAGAGAAAGTATCTTAAGGTTCAAAGAGAAAGACACCATCTAAAGTAACTCGGACTATTCTTATACAAATAAAACCTAATCCTAGCATCGGACTGATTCGATGAAGAATACTTGCATATCCAGAATCATTTGTTTCAATATTGCACACTCACTTGAGACAAAGAACCTACATCACCAAGTTCCTTAAGGTTTAAGGATCAAGGAGGAAAACACACAAAAGGTTTCCACTAAGACATGAAGCACTTTAATTACTTTGACCAAAGACGCAGGAAAGAGGACAAAACATACCCAAAGGCTGAATAGTCGTATATAGTTATTACATCCTTGCTGATACATAAATCACCACACTAAGCTCTGTAGCTGTTAGTATCTACTGTATCTGGTATGGGTTGGACTCTGTGTAGCACCTGTGTATGTTAACAGAGTTACGGGGGAAACTGCTTTTCAGGGAGAATACACACTGGAGGGGAAGAAATACCCACTGGCTTCTGTAGAATTCAACAGCCTCTTGAATTTGCCGGTACCCAATTAGGACATCAGGAGGTATCAGTATCTTAAGACAAGAGGCAGACGTTCAGTGCCATTAACAAAGGCAAATGGAAGTTAGGAAAAAACCAGTCGTGAGGCACCAAACAAAGCCTTAGGAGGATCAACCATTAAAACCAAGTATTGTGAACGCTGGTTAAGTAAAGGGTCCTGAAGAAGGATTTTGCACACAGTTTTTATACGGCAAGAGGCGACTTACGCACATTACTGTTTAAACCAGGCTGTGCTGATGATTGGGGTGATCCTTGCATGCTGCAGAGTCTCTAGTCCCTTGGGAAGAAAAGTGAAATTGGTAGAATGTAGGTTTGTATGAAAAAAATTCATTAACAGGAAACGGAGCTAGACATTTACTGGGATGCGACACTCATGACTAGGCTACAGAGCCCCCTCCCGTAATTAAAATGAAGAAGAGAAAACACAGCAAGCATGAATATGTAATACTCCTATACCGTTAGCCCTGGTAGCCAGTGCCCAAAAGGGACTTGAACTACAGCAGTATTAAGGAGAGTGAACTTCATTTTCAGAAGTTCTAGCCTGGCTCACCTGAAAGGTTTTCTTTGTGCAAGATTGTTTTGGCTTTAATTAGCAGATGCTTCAGTTCTGGTTTTATTTCAGGGTAGGGTCTAGAGCACAAGTCTTATGAGGAGCAGCTGAGGGAGCTGGGGTTGTTTAGCCTGGAGAAGAGGAGGCTGAGGGGAGACCTTATTGCTCTCTACAGCTGCCTGAAAGGGGGTTGCAGTGAGGTGGGGGTCGGTCTCTTCTCCCAAGTAACAAGCGATAGGACGAGAGGAAACGGCCTCAAGCTGCGCCAGGGGAAGTTTAGGTTGGATATTAGGAAAAACTTCTTCACCAAAAGGGTGGTCAAGCATTGGAACAGGCTGCCCAGGGAAGTGGTTGAGTCTCCATCCCTGGAGGTATTTAAAAGACGGGTAGACATGGTGCTCGAGGACATGGTTTAGTGGTGGACTTGGCAGTGCTGGGTTAACGGTTGGACTCAATGATCTTAAGCATCTTTTCCAACCTTGACGATTCTATGATTCTATGGTTCAGGTGGGTTTGATTGGCTTGCCTGCAGTGCACCAGTGGTTCCTTTAGAAGGGGGTCAGCGATGCTGCTCAGCAATAAAGTCCTGGATTTTTTTGGACTGTGAGGTCAGATTCTCACTTATGTTCAACGCTGGCTTACAGCATTGTCCATCTAGAACACAGCAGAGCCCTAATGGTTTATTTCAAACATAATGGTTGTAATTAAGCAAATTAAACTTAGGAAGGAATGAAGTGTGCAAAAATCTTGGTCCTTGTTTTTAAAAAAAATAAATAAAAAAAAAAATCAGACTGAACCACTGAGTATTCCCAAGTACAACGAGGGGCTTTGTAACTTCCCGGATCCTAGGAACATAGCACATGCAATCCCCATATGTAAAATCAGCAGAAAATATCAGACGAGTATCTTTAGGTGACTGAGTAACTGGCATCACTGCAGAGCTGATTTTCAGGTATCTGTTACTGTCTGCAAAGAAGGACATTGGTTGACTGAAGCACCCAAAATCTCTTCTGGAAATCCTGGCTGTTAATCACCTCAGCAAGGCAGCAAGGCATCAGAAAAAGAAAATTTAAGGTGGATTTGACACATTATTTCATGTATGAACTGGTAAACATGGCTATATTCAGGAAAGGATCTTGGTCTACTAAGAAAAACAAAGTGCTGAAGCGCTATTTGTACTAATCACCAATTCTACCAGCAAATGCTTCTCTTGTACCTTCCCCTAGGCCTACTGAATCTCTTCAGCAAAGTTAAACGTATTTCAAAATAAACTAAGCTGCTGTGTTGTACTAAGCATATGTTTCTTGCTGTTACTGAAGGAAATAAGTGGTTGTGGAGTAGAGTGGGACACACTTACTGTGCTGCTATACTTTTCAAAAAGAATAGGATTATTATACTGCAAGAAGGGACTAATTTGATAAATTAGTGATGCTACTGAAATAAAGGATTTTATCTCACTGAAAAAAACACACAGTTTCTCCAGTGACACGCCGCAAACAAAAAACACCAAAAAAGCCAATCTCACTGTGCTCCCAGATGACTTTGAAACCTCACTACAGCCCAGAGCACTGCACAGATTAGAAGACAGTTCCCAGCCCTACATGGAGATGATAAAGGTCCCAACATATTTGAGCATCAAAACCATTGCCAAGCCAGAAGGGCTTAACAGCGATTAAGAAAGAAAAGTCAGCCCTGCCTGGTCTGCTCACCAGAGTGGTTTTACAGATGCTACCTGAAGCATAGGGCTCTGGAGATCTCGGGGACCAGAGACTACGCGACCAGACACAGGGAATGAGATGGAATGCAGTGCATCTAGGGGCAGATCTCATTGCCCCAGCCTTCCTCCTGTGGGAAGCAAAGACAATGAAATCAAAATTTGTATTAACAAAATCTCAAGAGTTGAGAGTCAGCTAAGGAACAGCTAACAGCAATGGTATATCCTCTGAACAAGAGGTGCGAAAGGCAGGTTTCTCTACTCCCCCATCTCCCAGAATGAAATAATTCAGCTCAACAGAAAGCTTTAAACATAACCCTGCAGCCAACGGAGGAATCCCAAGTCAAAAATCAGCAACACAGAGGAGAGAGAGTGCCTCATCCAGACTTTCTCCGCCTAATTGTACCCTGGTGACAAGTTACCGATGTCTTGTTAACCAAGACATGGTTAACAAGAGTTAACAAGTGCTTTCATAAGTGCAATCCCTCCACCCTCCAGAAAGAATACTACGTTACCTAAAAACCAATATTAAGTTGCATTTGACTGCAGGCTGAAACGTGGGGCTGCAAAAGGTAAGGAGGGCTTGCTTTCATCTTTGTGACTGGTGACCCTAAGTTCGTGTACGATTCAGGCTTTGTCACACTTTGTCTTCTACACAGGCGTAAGAGCGTGTCTTCATTCACAACTAAGCAGATGGTTAAGGAGAAGTTTTCCTAATATTCTGTTCAGCTTGATCTCAAACCGTGCCACTTGGAGCTAAAACATTTACAGCAGACTGAAATCAATTACCTCAAATTATGAGTTTATTCTACACAAGATGTGGAGAATACACCCATCTACCCATATCCTTATCCATATTCCCTGCCTCTGAAGAAGTTAAAATCTTTACTGGCATTTCGGAGGCAGCTCTTTGAAAGAAAGAGTTTGAATACTGGCTCCAAAACCAAAGAGATCTCAGACTTCTTTTACAGTTAAGACTGAATTAAAATTCCAGCTGAGAACAAACAGAGAACCTGCAAGTCAGACTCACTGGTAAACAATTATCACAGAAAGTGTTTCTGGTCATGGAGGAGAATATTTTTATTAGAAAGGAATTTGAAGGAACTGAGTTCAGATTTTTTTTTTTTTCCAATAAACATATTTCTCTTACAGTAGAAAGACAGCCACAAATGCGTTACACAGACAACAACCCAGAGAATATGTATTCCGCAGTACAGAGGCTTCCGAGGTGTGCAAATAAACCAAGTTGCCCTGTGTGGTTTGCTCCTACGTAAAACAATGGAAAATTTCTTGGTGCTCCAACATATATAGTAACATCAACGTTTCACAAATCAAGTGCCAGCAGGTCACCACCAAACCCCCACATTTCAGCAGCAGGCTGAAGAAAAGCAAAGCAATTATTCTTCTGTTTTGACCTTGAGGAAAGGGCAGCTCCCTTTCCTATTCCAGTCCCAACACTCATTCCCGAGCAGCCCAAAGTCCAAGCCGCTCTTCCAGGGTAGTCACGTGCTACACGTTAACACAGCCCTGCTCCGCCCCAGCATAAACGCTACCGTTGTTATCAACGTGCATCTGGTTCCACATAGAATCATAGAATCGTTAACACTGGAAAAGACCCTATAATCACATCGATGCTGTAAGCAGCCAGCCAAGCACGTGGATTCTCTTCCCTCCATGTGGATACAACGCTTCACATAGGATCTTGAGAACACCTCAGTGTCTAGGCCTGGATCCAGGCAGCCTAGGCAACAACTCAGAGTCTCAGAGATGAATAAGGAAGTGTCTAACACTAGCATTTCCCTTACATTTCAGCTTGTATCCTTTACAGCATTACTAGTTTCTTAGCTAGAGGCTGTTTTCTGCAGTAATACTTCATGGGAGGTTGAACTAATTGTTATAAGACACCAAGAGATGTTGAAACTGATACCTAAGAGGTAAACCTCATCAGTTACAGGAATCAGTGGATTATAATAGGCTGGATGTTGTAAAGGATTAAACTTTCAAACCTACGTTGACATGACAGACTCACTCCAGCAGGTAATACAGCTAAACAGAGAACTTCCAACTTTAGATTTTCAAGTTACAAGAATAGAGAGCTTGCACACCACAAAGCTACAAATGACAGCAGCAATGCATTTAACTTTCTGCCTTCACTTAAAAACCTCAGAAATTCCACTGACTGGAGGTATGGGCTTGGTTTACCTAGCAAACAAATCTTAAGAGTTCAACTGAATGGGCCTTCTGAGCCAACTACATGTGATGGGATGTGAAATGCAGAAACAAGTTTTCCTTCATGACAGCACCAGTATTGGAGCTTTTATAAACACACCTATATCCCATTACTGATGGCTTGTGCACCTTCAGGCCAGAAAACCCCTCTGATGACCGAGCTTTGCTTCACTGGGCAATCAAAGCTGCTCTAATAAAACGCCATAAAACCAAAGGCTCCTTAGCTACTTGACAATATAGGAGACTGTCACTGTAATCTTATCTTCTGTAACTAGCACAAAATAAACCTAACTGATGAAATCTTACAGCCCTCAATCAACTTCTATGAGGAAATGCAGGTCTATGGAGAAATTATATCCGGGCCGCGACATTATCCAGTCAATTGCAGCTACCATAGCCACTGTGGAACACACTCCTCCTGAGGCATGAGACAGCAGTGTCTTTAGCAGCAAAATCAAAGAGAAACCACAAGAAAGCAGCAGAGCAGTCTTTACCTCGATTTACAACTGCTTATTTTAAAAGTAAGCGTATCAACTGAAAGATTTAACTCGCTCCTGGGGCTCATGGATGTGACTACAGATTTGAAATTATAATCATCCACTTGTTTCTCAGGCAAGTTCATGCTCTTAGGTAGTGACTGATGTCCAAGAGAACCCACACAAGTACATCTTCCCTGCAGGCAAACAAATGACAGATTCTTTCCCGCAAACGCCTTCCCTTTTAGGATCCGAGGTAGCACCTCGAGTAAGAACACCCTGTCTCATTAATGAGCAGCTCATTGTGCTCCAAGAGCCTCTGTACCAAGACTGTACCCAACTGCAACCAGATTCTACACAAGTGTAATGTATCAAAAGGTTTTAGCAGGAGATTTACCTTTAAGAGATCATTTACACATCTGAAGAAAGTTAAAAAGCAGAAATACGTGTCTTTAGAAAGCAATGGCAGAGTCCAGAGTCAAAGTGAGGGTAGGTGTTCTTGACAACAGTGCAATCTGGAAGACCACCACTGCAGCTCCCTCAGCATCACTGGCAAGTGCCTCAATGCAGAGACAGTGATGGAGCTCACCCTGCGCTCCTGCTGTCCTTTACCACCCACCAAAATATGCACTGTGCCCAGGACTCTGGGAGCCTGGCAAGACAGCTGCCATCAGGATTTGAGAGCTGGAACATCTGCGAGAGCTCCACCCATGCCCACAGTGGTCATCACAGCACACAGACCGTCAGCGCTAGGAACACCTCAGCAACCGGGCCTCGTCTCATGCCACTCCCAGCCTATTTGGTAAAGCTGCGCAAAACCGACCTGCAGGGTCTGTGTCAGAGCTAATGAAATAATTGCTGGCCTGTTGAACGCTCCATTTTATGGCTTGGGCTGCTACCAAAATTTGCTTCAGGTAAATTGCAGAGTAGTTTAAGAAAGCTCAAAACCAGCAGAGATGACTGCAGCTAATTCCAAGTTTCTTGGAGCCAATTACCTCATCCCATCTACACTGACAAAGCTGTTTGTTGGTTTTTTCTTACCAGTAGACTTCATCCCACAAAATAGGTTTTCTGGCAGAATGCCTTTTTTTTTTTTTTTACTTTTGAATCCAGTAACTGAAAGGCTGACTTGAGACTTGTGCCCACAGCATGACATGTAACGGTGCTTTGACAGCCACGTACCATCTGACTTGCTGGAACGCCTGAGGCTTTATCACGTCCTGTATCTTAGCATCACCGAATAAGGCCATAGGCAAGTCAGCTCAGCATTACTGTATGTGCCATACACTAAGCAGAATAGCTTCTGGCAGTAATACAGGTTCCAAGTCTCAAGGTGAAATGAATAAATGTCAGTCAACTCAAAATAAGTCTGCAACAGCTGATGTTTCTCACCATCTTTCTTCCTGAATTACTACAGGTTTTTTTCTGGCACAGTATCACAGCTCACAAATTGCTTTGCTTTTGAGCTGGCAAAGGCTGCTCTACAGCCTCCTTCGACAGGCATACAAGGTTGGATTATAATCACTCCAAAACCCTGTTTGGCAAAGATGTGTTTTAAAGGAAGTATTTTGAAGGCTTTTGCTTTAGGACTGTCAGGATCAACAGATTATAGAGGTATTTTCCAAAGTAATCACCTGTATCCTCACAAGCAATAAGCACACTCCAGTTTCCACCATTTGTCTTGGGACTAAGAACAGTCCCTTACAACACAAAATACAGAGCTAAGCACCAAAAGCGTAAGCCAGATGCTTTTATGCCTTGCTGTACCTACACGGGCCATCTGTAAAAGTAGACGATCATCTTGATGCAGAAATACCTTGCTTAACTTTTCAGGTGGCAAACTGTCCCAGTGAGGGCAAGGAATTCCCATATCTGTCATCTTGTACTGCACTGTTACACCTCCTGCGAGCATTACCTGTACTTTGGACAAAGTCCAGGATATCTTGAAAGTCCTGCAGGATACGGATCCTTCAAGATACTGACCACAAGCTTTTAGAGATACTGTTTTCAGGAGGTTCTTATTCCTCCCCTAACCCACTTATGATTATTTCATCCTAACTCTGTCTCCTCTGAGAGCATCCTGGAAGTTTCCACACACTTGTCATATTCCACCCTCACATTCCCCTCCCACACCTTTAAAAAACACAACAGAAGATGAGAGCAATCTCTGGTTACAGGGCTATCATGTGAACTGTTCCTCTCCCTCCCTTTGCACAACTTGATTGTTTTTCTTTGCATTCCCTTCACACATTAAATGTTTATCATACTTTTCAGGTAAAATTAAATTCCTTACCTGCAGTCTGATAAGATGCTTAGGTCTCACTGCATAATATCCATACTACCCTCTTTATCCCAAGTCCAACAACCTTCAGTCATCATTCAAGAATCCTGTCCTAATAGCTTGAGCTTAAATTTGAGATGTCTTCAAATGCACCAATCTGCACCTGAAAACGCCCCCGTTAAGTGCAACCAGCATGGTCAGGCTTCTTCTGCCAAGCTTATCACTGCTTATAGCCAAACTGTTTAAATGCTTAGGGAAAACAAACACAACACTGTCAGCAGCAATGAGCCAAAAGAGGAAAAACTAAACAAAATCTTTCTTAAATAGGTATTCTAGATACAACGCAGCTAAGGATTAGATAGTACTAGTGGAGCATCTAAAAAAGGCCTTAAACTAATCTATCCTAGAGAAGCCTTTTTTGCTCTACAGAAAATGCTCAGAAATAATACCTTGAAGTGGCATCTTGGAAATTTCTTGTAAAATGGCATTTTCTATTTATATCAATCTGCTTCCTGTAGCATATATATAGCACTACAAACCATTTTAATAGTCACTTGAATTAAGGGTGGGTTTTTTTCTAATTTTCTCCATCTATGTAATATTAAACATGAAAACAGTCCATACAAGAAGGAATACTATGTTAAAAGTAATGCATGCTGGAAGAGTAGAAACATTGTATCTCATCCTCTGAACAAATACCAGCTAAATTGTAGGAAAATACCTGAAAGATCCCGTGGTATCTCACTCATAGCATACATCCAATGTAAGACATCACGCTATAAAGTCAGCATTTTTTTAATGTAAAGTACATCAGCATCTGACTTCCTATGGCCGCACAGACTGAACAGGTATCAAGGTGGTTTGGTTTTCTTTTTTTCTTTTAATGAGAAATCACTTAAAGCCAAAGTTTTCAAACTCTAGTTTTCAAGGGTACAAAACAGATTAAATATTCAAATTGCAAAAAGGTTAGCTGCAAAGATACTTAACCCATCCCAAGTGTCAGAGGCAAGAAATTCAGTGACAAGATTAAAAGGAAGAGTTACTCCCACAGAGTGATAAGCAGGCTTCACGGATAACACTGTTTTCAGTTGCTCGCATTTCTGTAAACTGCTATCTAAACAAAGCAAAGCCAGGCCATATTTTTTCCTCCAAGCAGTCAGTTTTTCTCTCCAGACCAAAGTCCTGAGACTGCCTAGAATACAGAAAGCAATCTGTCCTTTGTGGCCAAAACCAAAGTCTTCAGCCTATTCTATAAAAGATTGCTTTTTCTCTTACTCTTTCATGCCCAAAAGCTTTGCTTCGTCCACAGGAAAAGCCTTTTGTCAGCTCCTCCGTTCAGAAACTTCAAACGTTAAGGAACAGCCTTACG
The DNA here is from genome assembly GCF_047370975.1 of Nipponia nippon. NCBI lineage: Eukaryota > Metazoa > Chordata > Aves > Pelecaniformes > Threskiornithidae > Nipponia > Nipponia nippon. The sequence continues at coordinate 8,169,702 of NW_028262369.1, forward strand.
TTCTCCTGGACAGTCATGCTTCCCAATCAGCATTATTCCACATAACATCCGAAACTTCAACTCAGTCAGTCACTTCCCTAACGCCATTCTCTGGCATTGTGCCCAAGTCTCTCCTTGTTGTGCCTTTTTTTTAATTACAGTTAATAGAAATAGGAGTTAAACCATAGTTCACCATGCAATTACACTCCTGTTACCTTATGGCAGACAAACCAAGCCATATTAATTTTAGGATAAAAATAATTTCCATCATGACTCAAAAACTTTTTACTAATTTAAACAGGTGGCTTAACATAAAATGAGAATGAAAAGTGGGAATGTTTGCAGCATGATGACAAAAGAACAATTAAAATCAAACTCACCTTTTGAAGGTAATCACATACCAGGTGGTATGAGGGATTTTACTCATGCATACTTAAAACATTCACAATTACTGAAAGAATGAAATTAGAGTGATCATTATATGGTTTGTCATGTTGCTTAAGATGCTGTAGAAAGTTTATAGAAACTGCCTGCCCCTCCTTTTAAAGAGTGTTACTTATTACGCTATTTATGGAGAGTTTCCTGCTAAATAAAAGTTTTGTAGGTAGGTAGTTTAAAATTGTTTACTAAACAAGCAAGTACTCTGCAAGGTCACGTGAATGCTTACCTGCAGCAGGCCAGACATTTACTCTAGCAGACTGTTCCACTTAACAGTTCCATTAAGTGAGAATATGTAATAAGACCACAAAAAAAAAAGTCAGGAGCAGCTCATCCAGCTCTTTACTTTCGTCCATAAAGCTGTGAGATGACAGAACAGTCCAGTTTAGTTGCAGATTATTTTTTAAAATTGTTTTGTTAGATTCTGAAGTAAAGTACAAAGCAACCTAGTGAAGGTGCAAAGTAACTTGCTTGCCAGACTTGTAGTTCCTGGATAATTACTATCTTCAGCAAGCTGGAAAACAAGGCTATTATAACTCAGAAGTGACTTGTTAACTTTATTGCACAGTAACACTCCATATGACATTATTCACATCCATTTTAACATTTCAAAGTGAGACTAAAACTCAGGAGGAACACCTCAGTTCCACCTCTTGCATTTACACCTCTGTCTCCATTCTTCTCTTTAGGCTGATAAATAGTACAGTTTCCTTCTAAAATAAGCCCTAAACATTATGCTGTATGAAGAGCAGCAAGAGATACTGAGTACATCTGCTAACAGCTGAATTGCAAAAATTGGGAAAACCGTCATTCTCCAGAATAGCAGGTTGTGGATTTATGGTGTCTCTTGTCTTCACTAAATCCCAAATTTTAGCTCTCTGCTCTGTCTGGATAATTAAACTTAATGTGACACAGCAAGTTAAGGATTCTAGGGCAGGGTTGGTTTTTTTTTTTTTCAGGTTTTCAGACAAGGACAAGGGTTATGCTTGCTTCAAAATTTTATTGACGCAACTGTTTGGTCCCAACACACAAAACAGCACTTGAGCCACAAAAGAAAGTGTCCAAACAAAGTAGACAGCTAAGAAAAGAATTTTTTCTTCTCCGTCCCATTCCAAGAAAAAGATAAATTGCATAAATTGAGGGCTTCAGTGACATTTTTTTAAACAGACATGAATCTGAAGTAGTACATTTAATTGTTAAATTAAAGAATTCCATGGTTGTAATGCCTTTAAATCTGTAAGTCACATCATTCATTTAACCCTTTGGATAAAAAAATATATTGCAATTCAGTTAGCTATTTTGTTACACTATGAACACAACTTCTCAAAAGTATTTTTCTCTTACTTTCAAACAGCGATTTCATCAAAATCACACATGAATCCAGAAAAGATATCCTGACCTCCATAAATGGTATAACCACCACACTCACTTTGACAAATACCATATTTTCCTCTGAAGCAAAAACCTGGTTTTCTTTAGTACTCCAGATGACTTGTAGCTGCATCTCATGAAAATATAATTCAGGTTGGTCTTTTCTCCAATGCATGCTTTTCTGAAACAAAGATCTAGACTGATCAGCATTAACCTTATCAAACTTAAGGTGAAAGCAGATGTTCTTGCATTTAACTCATTAAAAACATTCCGAGAAAGCTTACTTCTAAATTTCTCTTTCTATAGCAGTATGTCTGTAGAGGTTTACTAAGGACTCAAAATACTGTGCCATAATGCTCAGAAAAACTTCCAAGTGTTTCTCTGCATTCACAATGGCTATAAGTTTACTACTGGTAATTTAAAAGATTTTATAACAAAATCTGACTAGTAAAATTCTGTCTATAGCCATTATTCAGTGGCATTTCCTGTTGCTGGCTGAGAAATTAGAGCCTGTGTTCCATCTCTTGTATATTACAATAGAATCCACCTTAAAAATATTCAGTTGGCTAGTGGAAAACCTCTAGTATAGGTTCTTTCGATACTACAAGCAATTTATTTGCTGCCTGGCAAATACAACCCATTGTAAATGCCATGGTTACCCAGAATGGGTATAAAGTCTCATACACTGGACATTTCTGCTAACTAGAGTTAAGGTCATCCACTGACTTAACCTCTCTTCTGAAGCTGGCCCTTTCAAAAGCCAACACAAGATACCACAAATTGAAAAAAAAAGCTTCCAACACTAGGAGTAAGTTTTAGAATAAAAACAGACACAGCTAAAAGACAGCACCATCAAAGAATAAGCTTCCCATTTACTGAACACACTTAAAAGTAGAAAACAAGGTTAAGCAGAACAACCTTAGCATTTCCACATGTAGTTAGAACTTTCCTTACAGGTGGAAATAGCATCAATACCTTCCATCACAAAACATTTTAGTAAGACCTGCTCCATTATCTGTAATTTATGCATTAAATGCATATTTCAGAAATATGAGAATCTTCCTAACTTCATTTCGAGACACAATAAAATGTGCGTGTCTGTATCTTAAACTCATGACACCAAGACAGTCTTTTCCTTAACCAAATCCATGCCAGACTGGAACTAAATATAAAAGGGAAGCTTAAAGCATCCATGTCCTAGAAAGCTCCTAAATGGAACTGAAAGCTACAGAAAACATTTAAAACAAGTTTTACAAAAAAATCCACATAATCTTCTACAGACATCTTTAGACAAAAGGATTTCCAATGCAGTTACAAGTCATCTGAAAGGTCAGAGAACAAGTTTCTCCTCTGGAGTACAATCAGCTCCCTCACTCTTGTCATTTCGTGTCAGCGAGTTAAAATTTCTCAACAGGCTTTTGAAAGACAGATCATGCATTTTATTAATACTGTCTGAAACAATACCAGTAAGCAACAGCCTATAGAATACAGTATGCTACATGTATGATTACACCACCAACAAGGCTTAAAGAAAATAAAACCTGTTCCATTTTAGTTGAATTAATATTTTGCTTTTACTGAACACACATTTATGAAAAACTGTAAGATTTAAGAATAATTTAACGAATGCCAGAATTTTTTTCAAAATAATAGAAAAAAATCTTCTCTGCTAACAGCTGTGTTCAGTGTAAAAGGAACAAAATCTTCACAGAATACATTAAATACAAATTAATTCTTCTAGGCCTTTCATTAAAATACATAAGGGCTAGCAAATAGCTTTACTTTGTGCAGAGTCCATAGGTATTTGTCTTTCACACTAAAAAGAAAGAGTTAAAGCTTGGTTACAGGTGCAAGTGAGAAGTTTGCCGCCAATTTCACCTTGTTTTTGTGTTGCTTTTTGGCTGGGCTGTCCATTGCTTCCTTGTTTAGTTGGGTTTCAGAGGACTGACAGGGAGGCACTGAAGCACTCTCTGTGGTATTAGATACCACAGAACCAGAGGTCAATTTTTCTTGAGTTGTGGTAACAATCCTTTGTTTTTCTTCTTCTGTTAAAATCATTATCTCTAAAATAAATAAGATAACTCAATTTATCCATGCTCTGTTCTTGAAAAATAAAGAATATTTCTCTGGAAATAGGCAATAAAATATTTAAAAAGAACTTGTCAGCCTGATTTGAAGGCAGATGTGTCACGTTCACCTCTGCAGCTAATGTGATGTTTGCTTCTGGCTCTGTCTGCATCATGTACTATTTAGAAGGCTTAATTTAATTCTCACACATGAAGTTTCTCAGTGCTCAGAAAAGCACTATGAAATTACTATAGCGAAAAGGTTTCTACAGGTTGGCAAAACGCAGTTTTAGTGGTGGATAAGGTGCCTACAAAATTCCACCCAGAGAACCACAGTAGGGTACTTATGGTCAGTACTCAGTTTCTGATGAAAGCCACCTGCATTTCCAACACATCCCATCGTGCAATATATACACATATGTATTTAAATGGAACTTTATATAATGAACCATTTGTTTGATGCTTTATTTTCCAAAGCGTATGAGTTACCATTCAGAAGTAATACAACATAGACAAGCAAACTCTTACCAGCGAGAGGTGCAGGGCGTTCCTCAAACTGAATCAGGTCTGCAGACTCAAGAACCACCGGATCAGGTCTCAGTTGTGGGGATGGTAGGCAGGAAGGAACTGGCTCACACAAGAGGTCAACGGGAGATGTATTGGTGAGGCAAAGAAGTTCTTGCTCAGTTTGATTAGAAACTACAAAAATAAGGGAATATCTTTCAAAGTATCTGTAAGCTGTGAAGGTGTCACTATTTCAGAGCTGGTAAACGTAAAGTCTTCAAATGCGATTCTGAGGATTTGAGAGCTACGCCGTAGTTGAAATGCTAATATCAAACCAATTTAGTTAATGCTAACTAACCTCAGATTCATTCAAGAGTTCCTTTACTGGATCAAGAGCATCTAATTACAATACAGCAGACAAAGCAATAGTATATTAAAACTATTGCTTGCCTGAGTAAATACATCCCTATAGTAAAATCTCATATTTGCCAAACTTGAGTAATAGAAGAGCTGAGGAAACGAGTCCTACAGGAACAGTCTTTAACAGAGAAGGGCCAGTTACCAGCCAACTCCCCTGCAGACATACCAATATCCTATGAACTATTTAAGTATCATCTAACACATTTACATGTAAAAATTAAGCTGTACGTTTCAAAATAAAGTGACTTGCCCTTGTTAAAAGGGACAAGCCTAGACTTCCGAAATAATAACGCAAGAACCATTCCACCAGTTCTCCAACCTGCAGGTAGTAAAAGAGTTGGAGACCACAGCCTGATATGAACTATGAGGTCACCATTTCCCAGTTATTTTTATTTGGAGACAGATTTATACCAACAGGACTGCCATTATTATTTGCAAAGAAGTAACAACACAAAATCAACATAAAAACACCACAAAAGAGCACTATATTCTCATCAGAATACAGGAGACATTCCTAGCAGAAGCTGCTACTGACCATCTTTTCTCATTAGCTTTATGCTTATAGACTGAAATTTCTACTAAAATCCATGAGAAACAGCACTCTAGCAGCTATATATATATATTTATAGACAGATGAGGACAACACAACCCCTTGTCAAGAGGACACATGCCTAACTATATACTTTGGGAGAAGTTCAACAGCTTTCAAGCCATAAAGCATTTCTACAGAAGTCTGGATTGACTATCTCACACAGCTTTCCCCATGCTGCTTTGATTACTCTGCTTATTTCCCCTAAGATAATAAATTTCTTATATAAATCAATTTTGCATTACCATTGCTAGGTGTTCCTAGACTTAGTTCCATTGATGAAGTGGATCCTGGGGTCTCCATAATATGTCCATTATTGTCAGCAAGTTGATTTCCATGATCATCCACATGATCAGCAGGGGGAAAACTAGGTGAGCTAAAACGAGCTACAAAAAGGCAAGTTCATTTGGTTCGTTTACTCAAGTCACCTCTTAAGAAAAAAGGAAACTAAGATACTGCTCAAAATTGACATGACTTACTTTTCATATCGTTCTTTAGTACCACAATTCTCTTATGGCCATGTCCTTTAATCCAGACCACCTATGGGGGGGGGGGGGGAAAGCAGAATTAAACGTCAGCATATAATAAGATCAAAGCCTAAAGCAGCTTACTCACTGCCTTTCATCTAGCCTTGCACTGACGTTACTTCTCAAAGTAAACTAAATCGTGTTGCTAATGGTACTACACTACCCAAGTAAAAGCTTGGTCTCAAAATAATTGATGCCAAAGGCAAACTATAAGGCTAGAAAGTGTACATTGTGTATATATTAACAAAACTATATGTTTAAACATGGAGTTGCAAGATTCTATTTTGTTACTCTCCAGAAAGATTGATTTAAAGGAAAGCTTATAGCCGTAAACTGGGTCACGAAGTTATCCTAGAGCACTTAGGACACGTGGATGACAAGACGATGCCACAGCAAAATTCCATTATGTGGCACTTCTGACAAGGTCCCACAACTCTTCACTCCCAAAACCAATAATCTACCCTGACCAAAATGAGGCTTCAGTACTGTACAGTTGTTCATTCAAGACAGAAATCAATTATCTCGCTTCACAGAGATGTCAAGGATGTTTGTGGCCTCACCAGGAACAGTTCTTAAGCAAAATTTGACCAAAACATGTAAAAAAATATTTTCTTTTTCTTATTACGCAGTCCAAATTTCTCAGAAGCTATTAAAAACACAACTAGTATAAACCTCCTTGGAGAAGGTAATTACTCCAGTAATTCACACCAATTAACAGAAACTGCAGTTGTGTAACTACTTTTAATCCATGCAGAAATCTCAATGTAACTGTGCAAAACCAAATTCTTCACACCTGTGGAATTGCTCCCAAGAGCTCTTCTAAATTATTGCATCCATATGCTTTAGGTTGCAGCACTTCTCCTGTGTATTTGCTATATGCTACTGGGAACTCATGAAGAAAAATCTGCTGATAATGGTAAGTGTGAAGTAAGGACCTTACGTTCTTCGCAAACATATACAGATTTGTAAGCTTCACATATTCTTCTGATGCACCATTGGTAAAAACCTATTAGAAAAAGAAAAGGGAAAGAATTAGAGTGCATACTTCCATATCCTCTAGTCACAATACCTTTTCAAAGTATGAAACACACCAGAAAGGAAAAAGAGCTTACGTACCTCAACCAAGTAAGGCAGACTCTTCAGGAGTTCAGTTAAGGTCATAAATCCATATTCACATGGATTAAGCGAAGTACTATGGATTGTTTCATAATGCTGTTTAAGCTGTTCAACAGAGAGAAAGGATGTTCCATCCCAGGACATCAACAGGACTAGCAACTGGGCAGTCAGAGTCCGCAAAGATTTTCTATTTATCAGCTGAATTTGCTTGCCAGACTCTGTGTCAACAACCTAGAAAAATGAATTGGGAATGAAGTTAGGGACAGGGAAGAGATTAATTTATAAATAAGTTGTGTAGCCGGGGTTTGTTTGAGCACAGCTGTATCTGATATTACATACCAGCATCTGACACTCACCTAGACAAAAGCACACAGGATAAAGCAGCTTATGACATGGAAAAATTTACTTTAAATACACAAAAGCTCTGTAGCAGTTTCTGTCCACATAGTAGACATGATTTTACTCTGTTCCAAGCCAGCTGGACCTGACTGAGCACCAGCCTGGACACCAGCTGCTAAATTAACAGAATTGGAGCAACTAAACCAGTGTGCCCATATAGATGGAACCTTTCTTTTCCACTGACATACAAGACCATCATGTATTTACATTCAGAGTCAAAGCCTCAAACCATAGATGAAAAAAATTAGGAACATAAAACATTAGTAGACCGATTACTACAGTTATCAGGAAATGGTTGCTTTTACACAGTCAGAAGTCAGGTGGCAAAAAACCAATTTGTATTGCTAAAGTACGTACTACAATACAATCTTTTACTCATTATTTGCTAAACGAGCATGAGTTTTCCCAGAGAAAGCTGAAAGAAAGAACAAAGAGAACATCATAGGAATATAGAAGCTACATTTAAAATCCCTTTGGAATTTACCCCCCCGACTTAATGAAATATTGTTTCTAGAGTACAATATTAAGCACACTGAGACCTGTGATTTGAGACGGGAAATTTCTTAATACAACATTACATATGTTTTAGAAGGTTAAACTACAAAGATTACCTTTACAACATGGCAGAGTTTTTGCATTAAAGCTGGAACTGAGCTAACATCATAGTCATGAAGACGCAGTGTATATCCAAATGTTTTACTGTACTCTGTCAGTAAATCGGCCATCATAAGGCAGTTGTCTTTCTGAGACCGCAGCAGTTTAACAAACTGGGCAGCAACTGCTTTGACTTGTTCCACCTCCGTGAGTGTGAGAATTTTCTCCTCCCCACATTCTAATACCTACAAAACAGAAATTACACTTTGTTAAAGCCATTTACCTAGTCTGGATGAAAAAAAAAAAAAAGTGTAATCTGCAACTAAAATTCAGTGCTTGCAGGCAATCATTTGCTATGTAGCAGGGCTCAGCTACCTCAAAAGATATCTATATAGCAAGCACAGCTATGTAATTTCTGAAATACAACAACATAGGCAATTAAAGTTATTAACCTTTTTTAAAGCACATTTAACACAACTTTAATGAAATTTAGCTCTAATTTTGACATACTGAATTTTGTAAGTGTAATCCAATTTGGAAAACTTGAATTTGTTAACAAACTTAGCCTGAATGTGCTAAAAACCTTGGACCATTTAACCAAAATAGGTATATCAAAGACTTTCTTGAAAACAGCTATCTAACATTACAGGTGCACAGTTTATCACTCACACTAAAGTTAATGAGAGATATAACCCCTGCTAAAACAGTTTTACAGATCTCAGAAAAATGCTTTAGTACAGCTTAGAATTTTATAACTTACAAGTAAGACATCTGGTATGGCTTCAAAGAGTTCAAGTAGTTTTGTAAAACCATAGTAAGCAAGTTTGCACTGACGACCAAAGTGGTGGTGATAAGAAGGAATAAATTTATTGAAGGGCATTCGAAAATGGGGTTGATGGCGCAGTAAGTCTACTACCTCTTTGGAAAATTGTTTGGTTCTTTCAATTTCTTCTTGTGTACGCTCTAAAATTAAAAAAACAAAGCAAGAGCTATGTACCAACATACTTATAATACACAACAGAATATTATTAACAAGAAAATATGCTGATTGACTTTCAACTTAATCACATATCACACCAAGTCAATAATTTCTTCTATCACTGAAGACCTTTACTAAGCTTACATGTTTAAAGTCAAAATAATCAGGTGATCAGCACTTTAGAAGATATTAAATAGCCAAATACATTGGTATTTTTGCTGTGTGGAAACAACCCACTCTCTAATCATTCCACAGAAAGTTTAGCTACATGCAGAAGTAGCAACATTATTTTACATGCTTTGCCACCTGCTTTCCTGTCTGTTCCACTACAAGTGCCCCTGGAACAACAAATTCTTTATTTGCTAGAAGTTCATAACTTAGCTATGAAGGTAGAAACACAGTTATCAACAAATCCAAGTCACTCCTATATACTTTAGTTAGTACAGTTTTAAAATAGTCAAAGAACAATTTCTTTGGCAATAGTAAAAAAAAAAATGTACATGGACATACCTCTTTTGGGAATACAAATTACCATTTCATTGTCCTGCTGTGACAAACAGATGGTTGTATCTGGAATTTCTGATATAATATCAACCAGTTCACACACTCCGTACTCAGTAACATCCCAGTCCTTAGAGAAACACCTGAAAGTTTTATGAAATTGTATAATACAAGCATTAATGCATGCTGTGTAGGCAAAAAATGTGTAAGTTAAGACAATAAGCCTCAAATCCTAAGAAAACCAAACCCAAACAAACCATAATTTTCATAATGGCAATAATACTACCATGTGAAATAAAGGGGAAAAGTATTCTTAATTCAAATTACCTACCCATTCTAACCAGAAAAATAAGATACACTGATGGTTCAACATGGCACTGGAAGAAAGAGCTATATATATATATCAACCAGTGGATGCCTCAAACTAGTCATGGTAAGTGACAATATAAAGTAATATTTTTCAAGCTCAGGTTTTAGGTGATGTAAGAAAAATGTAAATAATGTTATACAGCTCCCTATGGCTACACTTTCAACAGCCTGTAGTTGCTTAACAGTTAGAGACACATGCTCTTCTTAAACAAGATTAGGTCTCAAGAGAAGGCCATATCCTGGAAAACACCATATGAAGGTTCACAATACTACGTAATATATTAAACGTTATTTTACTCTCCTCACCTCCCCAACAGAAACCTCTCAGAAGCAAGAACACTGCACATATTCTTATTCAACAAATGGCCAGAGCAGACTACAATGGAGATGCACATTTAGGAGGTTTAGAAACAACCAATAATGTATTTTTGCCAATAGTGGAAATATAAGTAGAAGTGTCCGTTCCCAAAAAAGGAGCTGTTGGCCCGTACAGCACATTAGCACACATGCAAAGGTAGGTCGCACGTAGCACTAAGATGCTATGGTTTCCTCAAACTGTTAACATTACTTTCTATCTTCATATTAAGGAAAGCATTATTCTTGGTTCTTCAAAAAAAAAACAAAAAAAAAAAACACACACACACACAACTAAACAACTTTTTACCATGCTAGAAAAGAACATTCTTCCTGGCAATAGCAAGACAGGTATTACTCCTCATTTTTGTGCCATTGCTAGATCCAGTTAAAGCAGGACTATCTATTGACATTCAGTCTATTTATTTTATATTTCCCTCTAAAGAAACCCTAACACTAAATTTTCCCTTTACTGTTCATGTTAATGTGCCACAACCTGCTTGCTTAAATCCAACCTTGCAGTCATGGCTTCAAAGAGAACTAATGAAATACAACAATCCATTTCAAACTCCAATAAAGTTAAACGAACCTAGTACTAAAGCAGTAAAGTCTGCCAGAGAGCTTTTAATTTTTGTTTTCATTAGAAGCTTGAACTTCCACATTGCAACGAAGAGGCAACACAGTTGCCACAGTTTTGTACTAAGATTTGAAGTGCTGACTTCTCTTGCAATAGGTTTTAAACCCACCATTGATAGACATGCCCTGCACAGTTGTTCTTGTTCCATTAAAGATAACTTACCAGTGATAAGCCTGTAAGAATTCCCTCACAATAACTTGCTTACTGGCCTGGGATTTGAGAAGCTTCAGTAAGTCTTGAGTAAAGCGCTTCACTTGAGCTCTGTGCGTTAGAGTTAACAAGCGTTTGGAACCCATACCAAGAATCTGAAAGAAAATTTTATTTAATCACTCACATCTAGCATCCTCAGTAAATTCTTCTACAAGATCCTTAGAAGCCAGTTCCAGTATAGGTAGGCTAGAAATAAAGTATATTATAGAGACAGTGTTTGGAAAGGCAGCCTCATGAAGCTATATACTTTCTGTACTGCATATGTCATCAAGAAATTAAGATGTGCTTCTTCCATGAGTGCTGTTGCAGCTGTTGCACATTTGTATTGATTATTTTAAAATTCTGCAACCAACTGGTGTTCAAAATAGAAAGCTAATGTGACCATACCATTTCTTTTTTGTAACATAAGGCCACGTGACTTATTTCACACAGAAATCCTTCAAGTCACAGGCTACACATCACAGCCTAACTTACAAGCACTCAGCATTTACTGTGTTCTTATGATAAACAGCACAATTAAAACCTTTACTCAAGCACTAGCCACAGGCTAAAAGCAGCTTCAAACTTTATTCTAGAGGCTTAGATTAAATAGAGAGTTAATTTCCCCAGAAGTTGTTTTGGAAGGGTGGGGACACTTAAAAAAAACCAAAACCAAAAAAAACCCAAACATCATCTCAAAAAACATGACAATTACACTCCAAGGTTCAGTTAACCCTCTCTTTCAAGGTGGACTAGGTAATTGCATACCATCTATTATACAATAGCAACCAGTAATTCAGATAGTTGAAGATAACAATAGCCCAAGTTAAAAGGAACAGTGCCATATAACTCACTTGCAGTACATGAGGCACTGCTTCTAACAGCTCCATTAATTTAGAATACCCGTAGTCAGACACACGGCATTGTTTTGCGAAGTGATGATGGTATGTTGGGATGAATTTACTGACAGGTATGACGCAGGACGGCTGGCTTTTAAGTAGATCTATCACTTCTCTACTGAACTGAATAAGTTGTGGATTACCTACAGGGCTCTTAGAACGTAGAAGCCAAGGATCTACAAAAAAAAAAGGTCATATTACTGAATGTTTCACTGATATTCTTCCACTAAACACTGCACATTATGACACAGGCAAGAGCACAGGAGAAAAAAAATGAACATTCAAGCTAAAAGTTTCTCTTTATAAACAGTTTAACAATGATACAAGATGCTTAATACAAGATGCTTACTTTATGCTACTCTTAATTTTTTAACAGAAAGAGTAGTTCAGAGAAAGGATTTTAAATAGAAATATTTACCTGTAGTAGGAGGTGGTGGTTTGTTATGTATCCACTTAATAACTTTAATGCCATTTTGGGCAGTGGCAATGTTAACTCCAGGAACACAGGTAATTAGATGTTCTAAAGGAACACCACCCTGGCCTTCTGGCACCATTTCAAGATCATTGAACTCTGACATATAACAATCAGGAAAACTTTGGAAGAAAAAAAAGCTTCTATTATACACTAGAATACCACTGTAACAATTGTCCTAAAAATATCATTATTTTGAGACACTTCCTGAGCAACAGGCCTCAACAGCTTACTAATACATTACAGAAGTCTTTGTAAAATGCACATTTTAAATAAGTGGGTCTTTTTTTCTTTCTCAACAAGAATTCAAAAAGTAATAATTTCTTAAGTCACTTATTTGCTATAAAAGATACCACCTTACATAAGAACCGGAGGTTTTATACAACAGGTAGTTTCAGAGCATTACAACAGCCATCAATAAAGTTTTAAATCTTTAACCTATCAACCCTTACACTAAAAGTCTAAATTAAAATACTTTACCTTAGTAAAGGCACAGTACCCTCATGTGTCTGTAGAAGGCTGTGAACTTGGGGAGCAAATGTCTTCAGAGACAAAATCACAAAAGGAATTCTGTAAGAATCTGGATCAAACTCATGCTCACTGTAAAAACAAATTGAAGTTTATGTGGTCATTCTACACATAGCTTTAGCACAGGACACCTGTGCTCACTTGCACACATAGTAAACATTATACTATATGCATAGGATATACTGCTACTAGCTGACAATACCACTATGTACAGTCACAAACAACTTCCATCTTTTCTTCTTCACAAAAATTAATACGAGTACAGCAAATTTCCAGAAGACAAACATTTAGAAGACCATTTTTTATCATCATTAGATTAAAATTTTCAAATTAAATTTTAGCAGCACATACCAGGCAGTTCACAGTGAACACCTAACAACTACTCTAGCAGCACACCTGGCTTCTGTTGAATAAAACAAAAAACGTAATATATGGCTTCAGGAAATCTTCAACCCAGTATGAATCACTTGCTAAACGTAGCTGGAGGACAAAGAAGAATAATCAGTTCCAGCTATAATTATGTAATAACATTCAGGCTAATAGAAATCTCTAGTATGTATAACCTTCCTATATGACCAGAGGAAGGCAGTGTACCTTTCACCTTCTGCTTAAGGAGGTATTCAACCTCAGCAACTCTGCTAGAATACAATAATCTTACCTGAACAGACTGATCCACGAGAACTGCCTAGAAAACTCACTGTGCCATCTCACTATCTTCTGCCTGACTCATTCTTGTAAGCATAGAAACAGTGACTAGAGCACACTATATGAACATATATACCTCAACTTTAATATACCTGTAAGCGTTAAATGCTGTTCAAATATTTTGTAAGATTTTATAGTATTTTATACACAGCTTACATAAAGTCTTTATTCAGGCAATGCTGCTTACAAACAGGCTCGTGATATTCCAACTCTTCAAATATTATAGGACTACAGTTTGCTGATGAACCATCATGTGACTGCGAAGATCCCAATGGACTCTGCCGGGCTTGGCTGCTGGGTAAAAGGCACACCAGCCGCCCACTTCCTTGGTCACGGATTGCCACAGTATCTGTTAGTTTATATAAGTCTGATACAATTAACTTATGCCCAAATCTAAAAGAAAAAAACGAAATAAATACACATCATAAACAGAGTTAGAGAATGCAGTAATCTGCACTTTTTATTTAAGAAACAGGAATATGCTAGAAACTGTTCTATGCAAAATGAACAATCTAATAACTAATTAAGGTAACTAATCTATTCATCCTGACATAGAAAAATGAAGTAAAATACTGAAAATATAACCCTCTAAGAAAGGCCAGTATTACAGTCATTGCCTCTGGATAGATAATATGCTGCAACATCTATCAACAAAAAACCTGTAACACTCCATTCTTTTACTCTCTATAATTCACTGTAAACAATCACACAAGATCAGATTTTTTCTGAAGTACTAGAGGAAAAAACAACAACTGAGAACTTACTTTTTTTCATAAATTTCTGTGAACTTGAACACAGGCAGACAACAGGCAGGTGCATCCTGCAGAATGGACATCGTTTCTGAGCTATAAAAGAAGTTTTGTAACATTAGCACAAAATGAATCTGTTTGTATTAGTCTCCAGCCCGAACTGGAGAGATATTTACAGATGCAGTTTATGAACTGTAAATATAACAGGACAAACTGCATTCCCTTCCATCCCAGCACTACAAAAGCTGACACTTCAGATCAGGGGAGCGCACGTAGTAACATCAGATCAGGGGAGTGCACGTAGTAACATTTCTGCTAACTCATTAGGTAATGTCTCTGAAGGAGTTGCACCTTTCATAGGTGGTGGTAAGATTTCGAGCATCTATAAAATGCAACATTAAAGCTGCAGCCTTAGAAGTTACCAGCCTTGTCATTACATTAAGAACTCTGAACAGGCATAAACTAAAAGGCAAGAATGAAATTAAGTTTCATAATTGTAGAATACTCTACACTTCAAGCACTATTTTCACTGTAGCTTTCTGTGAAAAAATGAGGACAACTTTTTTCCTAATGCCTTCCTTCAGTAAGGAAAAAAATTGAAACAGAAAGCACTTGTATTTTCACTAGCATCAGCACTCTAGTTCTATCATCTTCCATATAGGAAATGGACATCAAAGAAACACCAATAGTATCTAAACTGTGTATCCCATCCTCAAAGAGAAAATTCACATGCACTTTCTCGGAGGAAAGAAGAAATAAAGATGCCAAGTGTAATCTTAACTCAGCTGCACAAACTAAGTTATTGAGGTATATCAGTATTATGAAAGAATAGCAGTGAAACTATTAAACAGACATCTAGTCTCTTCAGATGCAACTTAAAATATAAGCAGTGAAAAAAATGCTAAACTGAAAACTAGCCTAGTTATATTTAACTCATTCATCAGGTCATAAGACAGATTTTACTTTATTTCCCTATCATTCCTTTGCTCAGTATTTTAAATCATCTCTCAGCCACTAAATACATGCTAGAACAATTAAGAAGATGCCAAAGTGCTTATTACCTAAGGAGAGAGAGTGATTTACTAGCAGCTCCCGTTGCTAATGAGACCTGGATCCTTTTACTGCCAATTTTGTATCTGTGAAGACTGTTGACAGCACTGATTGCTTCTTGCAGATTTTCCATCTGAACTGTAGCCTTCAACTGGTAGTCTGTATGAGGACTGAGCTCTACACTTTTTACCTGAAAGGAAGAAAGCATTTATACACTTATCACAAAGTATTAACCCAAGGCAAGCCAACATGAGAGCAGCACAATCTTGCCTTGGCCAAGAACCAAATACAATGCAAATAGGAACTGAGTATGATGAACCATGGCCAACAGGACAATACAAACAAGAACCGAGTGCAATGAGCCTTGGCCAAGGCAAGACCATGATATTCCTTTAACACAGACATCTTCCCATGTAGAAGATTATACCAGAAGAGTGTCATCTACAGATCAGACAGAAATAGGATGGCTGCTGAAATGACCTCTCCTTGCATAGTTGCTTTTTACTGATTCACTCTCCGTATCTGTTTTTGATCACTTTGATTCAAAACAGAAACTCAGTTTTCACTGTGATTTTTAAGCTGACATTAGGAATTCAGCTTTACAGCTCAAAAAGGTTATGCAGCTAAAGCCTAAGCCTCTCCCCTGCATGACTTATGAGCCACTTACTAAGAATTTTATACACAAAACTTCAGAACCCCAGATCTATGAAGACCACGTGCAAATTAAGAACCTAGTGCAAGTGATGATCTGGTTTTTTTAAAAGGAAAAAGACAATACCTCCTTTTAACAAAGTTTAAGTCATGTTTGGATAGCTTTCCATTCCCACTCGCTTAAAGCTAGACCACAAACGTGTCCATAAATACATAAACAGGAAGTATTTAAAAAAATAGATTTAATAAAGGTATTTTAGTCTTTACCTTGCCATGTCTCGAGAAAATTTCTTGTAAATTTTGCTGCAACTCTTTTCTGGACAATCTGTAATCTATATTGCTGATCTGAATGTCTGCACCATTTGCAAAAGGATCAGGGCAGTCTGTACCACTGGTATGATTTATTACATTAAATGTGAGTGGAGATGATCTGTTTGAGAGGTTTGGAGACATACTCCTGGGTAAAATAAAAACATTTATGAGCTGAAGTAGCTATTGCACAATTCTGAAATATACATCTCAAAATTAATCAGAAAATAGATACAGGTCAAGTGCACAAATACAGTACTTTGAAGTTATTTTCCTAGTACATATGTGTGCGGGCAAAACAAATTTCACCACAAGCAAATCATAACAAGACAAATATTTCTCATCAGAAGAAAGAAAATCATTCACATCATGTTTCAAAGTCACCCAATTTAATAATACATTAGGCACCAAGTCTTCTACTATCTTACTAACACATTAAAAATGTCAAACTCATTCACATGATTTTAATAATTGGCAAAGGCCAGATATTTAAGTCTGAGAATTTAATGGGCCTGGATAAATTTTTACTGGGGATGTTAAAGGCACTGAAATTAAGAGGAGTAAGATGTCTATAAAGCCTCTGAAGATTTTTCAGAAGCTTTAAAGACAAAGTTTGCAGGAAAAAATTGCCACACAGTAAGTTTCTGAAAAAGAGTTCACTCCATCTTATATTTACATCCACCCTCTGTTAGCTGTTATGCAGCACCATCACAGTTTCATTTTGCCTCCACATAAATCAGTGTATTAGAGTAATGTGCTTAGCATACACAACTCCATATACAGCTGTGAATAATCAATGTATGTATTGGTGAAGTCTCACTTCACCTCCTGAGTAAGAGACAGACACTTACCGCGATGACCAGCAACTCTGAGACATGAGTAAAGGACTGAGTTGTCTTGAGGCCGTCAACTTACTGAAAGCAGAGGGATAGCTGACCTGAAACACAGTTTCATCTTTATCTTTTCTATCTACAGGGGAATTGGTAACACTCCTGGAAGTAGAGGTCTCTTTTCTATTTACAAAATATATATAAGAAAAAGAAAAAACACATTATGTTGTAGAATTCACATTAAAAAATGTAGCCAACATTGATGTCTTTATTTTTAAACATACTTCTGACTACTTTTACAGGATGGTTCTCCCATTCCAATTTTTTTGGTTGCCAGAGACACAGGAATCACTGCATTAGAGTTACTCTGAGGAGAAGGAATTTGTTCTCTTAAGTGTTCTTGCTGGTTTTCAGTATTTCTACTGACGGTCTTTGATTCAAGGCGGCACAGCTCCTATATGAAACAGATGAAAGGTCAGCATAAAAGCACCAGACCTTGCCAGGGGCTTTCCTTGTGATGGAAAACTACATAATTGACAAATTTTTCTTTAATAGCATTTTCATTGGCACTTCATGACCAGGAATATTTGATTTTCTGTGACAGAAAATAGTAAACTGTCCATTAGTTGAAATATTTTTGCTACAGTGTAGATCCACCCTACCTTTCCTTAAAACTAGCAAAGTGGATCACTCTAGATGTTATACTCAACACCAATACAAAAGTCAAAACTGGCCTAGGATTCAAGACTCAGTAAGTACCAGCAGTATTTCCAAATGGAGAAAAAGG
This sequence comes from Nipponia nippon, assembly GCF_047370975.1. NCBI lineage: Eukaryota > Metazoa > Chordata > Aves > Pelecaniformes > Threskiornithidae > Nipponia > Nipponia nippon. Next base: position 8,187,714 of record NW_028262369.1, read on the forward strand.
TGGCAGGGAGGGGGAAAAACAACCCTCAAATTCATCATCCGCTTTCCGAGCGGATGAATACAGCTCTCCTTTGGGAATGTCACCATACATCACAGTTATTCATTAAATAGGACTGACAAGTTAAAGATGAAGCTGTAACAGAAGCAATCCTCAGAACATGAGGAAAAACAAGAATACTAAACAAGGTAGAACAATACCTGTAAACTTTTAACATTTGTGGGTTTGATGACAGATCCGTGAATCTGGAATCCTCTCCCAGCAGAGCCTTTGGTAGCAGAAGACTGATCACTTGAGTCTTTGTTGAGGAGGCACAGCTTTGTGTTCTTGTTAATTTTTTTGGGAGACTTCACCTTCTCAGTTCCCACAAAGTTGGAGCCTTTTGTTTCATTAAGTTCTTTGTTTTTGGGGGTAAAAGACACTACAATCCTGTTACCAAAAACATCTTCATTTTCCATTCGCTTCCGAGCCCGTTCAGCACTTTCTTGATTTAAAAAACGGAGAATTGCACTGCTTCCAGAAATGCTCAGCACCTTCCCTCCACAGTTGTCTGATAAACGCCTGAGTCTATTACTGACACTTTTGCTGTCTCTGTTTGTTGGCAGATTATAAACATATAATAGTGTATGGCATGCCTGTTTAAAGGGAGTAAGATTTTTAATTCGATTATATCAGTATACCCTCTTGTTCAAAACCAGTATTTTTACATTGATTCTGGTGACGCATGCTCTTCCCCCACCCCACCCCCCAAAGTCATTCTTTTTGCAGCATTCAATTTGTTTGGAAAACAAATACACCAAGCATTTGTATATAAAATATATATATAAATATAAAAATAAATATATAAACATACCAAGGCAGATCCTCAAACTTACATCTCCAATATAATTTAAAGTTAGAAGAGACTACAGAGTCCCTGATCCATGGATCAATACCTGATCACTTCTCCAGATAAGAAAGCATCACTGTTTGCAACTCAAGAATTCTATATATTCTACACATGCATGTGAACACATACTTCAGAAAGTTATTTCTAAGAAAGAAAAGGGCGTGAGTGCTGTGCAAAGACAACATAGCAAATCCAGAGGGAATCGTCAGGAAGACAAAAAACCCAAGAAAACAGTAGTCACTCCAAACTTTTCAGAAAGCAGAGAGCTGTCTTAATGCACAATTAAGTTCTTACCCTAACTTTCTGCCATTGAAAGAAAGGCATGTAAGATACATTCTCTGATAAAATATTTAGTGATAAGAATCTGACATTTTATACTTTAGTTTATTTCTTCTTTTATTATTTTATTCTTTCAGTCTTAAAGCAGAAAGCATACATTCACATGGCAGTACTGAAATAGACAATGGTCAAATATGCAGCAGACACCATGTCTCACCATAAAAACACACACATAATTTCAGCCTGCTCTCCCCCTAAATTAGAAAAAAAAAAAAGGAAGTTGACAGTTTGAAATGCCTGTTGCATTAAGAATTAAAAACCTTACCGGCATTTTCAGCGGTAACCTTGGTGGCAAGTCTGAAATAAATTCTTCAAAACAAATAAGCTCATGAGCATGATGTAAGAGTGCTTCTGAAGCTTGGTTTTTATGTACCAAAATTATCCGAAAACCATGTCGATGTCTCAGGTCACTGAGTTCCAAAGCAAAGTTTACATCCGCTGGAGAAAAAGAAAAAATAGAAGGAACAAGAAAACACATGAAAAAGCTAAAAAAAAAAGTCACATTAAACAAAACCCCAGATCTCACTTGACAAGTTCTATTTATCACTGAAAACTTGCAGTGAAAAAGCACCAACAGCTACAAGGCTTCTCAATAGACATAATTTAAATCAGCAGTTAGCATTCAGTCTCAGACAAGGGCTTCCTTTTAATAGCAACTTCTAGCAATTTATCAGCAAGGCATTCGACTGGTACTGTATACTTCTATAACTTTTGTTTAGCTTTAGGAAGAAACCTAAGGCAACACACAGCAATTAAACAGTTGAGTGACTTGCATATTTAACTGTATAGTATGCTGCTACCAGAATAAAAAACAAATCACATACATTTTGCTCAAAGCATTCTGAAAGATTACCATAGGGAAGACTCAATGAGTTTTACTTTATTAGCTTCCTGCTGAAGCTGTCTAACTTTAGACAGTATTTATTCACATACCTACTGACACTCAACAAGACATCAGATTTCAGTGCTGGTTTAGCTAAGCCAGATTCTCATCTTACTGTCCCTACTTTCCCCTTGCTGCCACTGACATTATTAAGAGTTCTTTAGCAATTCAGTTAAAGCTGATTGTAAACATAACCCGTGGAAAGCAGAAGAGCGTCATATGCAAAAGTACTATTGAAAAGAGGAACTGAATTCTGCACAGTAGATGAGCACCACCAACACTTACTTGACACAAGAACCACAGTGGCAGGTGCAGTGTGCGTATCAGCAAATCTCCTAAGACTCTGTCTGAGTTTGTCATCAGCAGCGTTCTTTGCTGTAGCGTTGATGTGTGCAACAGTCACCTGTGGAAATACATAGATATGCTCTAAAGAAAAGCTTAAATGTGAACTATGCTTGCTTAAATTTAATTCTTTAAAAATTAACATAAATACAAGCTGTCACATGCACCTCTTTAGATAAATTAATGCACACATGCATGAAAGACAACATGTATGGATCTCAGACTGTTCTAATGAGCAATGAACTTCAACCCTAGCTGTTCAGCAGTGTCTTAGAGATGACTTCTGCTGTTCTGTGTTAAAGATCACAATTTACATACCTTAAAAACATTCCATAAACCCTCATTTGAAATAGGTGTGACAAACATAGCCAGTACTCACTATCAATTCATCTATTTACCTCACATAAGCAGATAAACTGTCAACCTGTTATCATATCTACAATTTAGGGGGTAAGAAGGCAATTTCTGACTTAGAAACCTGCACAAAAACTTAAAAAAATACTAAGAAACAAAAGGTATTGATGGAAAAATATGTAGTGTTAAAGGTGCCCCAATCAATACCACTAATTTACAAATGTCCTCACTAATCAGCACAGTATTCACTAACAGAAGTAAAAAAAAAAGTTAAGTTCATGAAATTATAGGTCTTTTAAGTTAATGATTTAGTCACGAGATTTGAATAACAACACTAGAAACTCTACCACCACTTAGTGGATGAAATAAAGATCCTCTGCGACCACTAAAACTAAAGCTAAAACACTAATCTACATATAACAGAATGCAGTTTCAGTTTTAAAAGTATCACACCAGGAAAGTTCAGCATTAAAGACCCCACCCATAAACTAATTATAAGCTCATGCACTAAACACAGAAGCTAACAAAGTCTTAGTGAACAGGAAATCACTATGAGCACACTTCAAGTACACAAATTCCCAAGCAAGAACACCAAGTAGATGCTGTTTTGATACCTGGCAGTTGTTTAGCTCCTGAATAACTTCTTTATTTTCTTTACTAATGTCACACACGCAGATGAATTCTGCCTCTCTGTGACCTTTAAAAAACTTTTCACGAATTCTCTGTACAACCGCTATAGCTGAACGGCCAGTAGGAACTGAACAGTTTTCAATATCCCAGAAGACTCCAATGGGGGGCAAGTTTTCCAGAACTTGGCCTGCTATTGCAACTTCCGGAGACCCTGTACAGGTTTAACAACACAGCTCATTTTAATCTCCAAATATCAAAAATGTTAAACTTGGCATACTATAAACTTTGCACATTGGAAGCTTTACATTTTAGAGAACAACATGCCCAGCAATGCAAGTTCAGTTTTAGTTTAAGGAATCTAAAAAAACCCAGGTGTTTTCAAAGTTTCTCTTTAAGGGAGAGTACTATGCTTTTCAAAGTATGGCTGAAGATAATTTCTTTATACACCACCAGAACAGAATAGCTTCCAAGTCCTTAGAATTTCTTTTTCTAGTTCTTAAAATGGCAAGAAAAAAAGTAAAAAATCAGAACTTTATGCCAACAATACAGTAAGGTAACGAGGTAGTCAAAACAGGTAAATCCAAGTTATGACTTTGCAAAACAAAAACAAGGGGTTTTTTTACTCTTTAGTCTTTTATGACTTTATAGAAGTTTCCAGAGAACAGTGCAATTTAAAAGAACTCTTCATGTGCAACAGTGTTTAAGGAGGACATCCATTAAGTGCAAGTTTCAAACAAATGTGGTTTACCATATTTCTGCGGTGATTTGCCAAGGCTGCTCGCCAGTAGCAAACTCTTCTCATTTCCTGTTCGTTTGGTTCCACAGCCGTTACATATTGGGATGGGAACAGGTGCAGTCTGTGCACTCGGAGGAGGAATATTTGGCCAGATCTTAGCAGCATCAACTAGGCTGTTTCTGGTTGGCTGTTGGGACAATTTTTCAAAATACATGTTCATTTAGTATACAATATTAACACATACTATTCCATGGTAGAAACAGTTTCCCTTCTGCAACAAATGCAAGTTCAGATGTACTCTACAAAGTTAATTAACAACAGTATCACTGCATGAAGGAAGCTTCTATCCTAGAGTCTTTCCTAGCACACTTAGCTCTAGATTTCCAAATGCAAGGAAAGATTCTATTAAACTCTGCACATCAAGATGTGCCATCTTGAAGAAGTACTAATACGTATTAAAAAAAAAAGAAGACCTAGCATGTGAAATCAGCACAATTAAGAGTACAAGGTTGAATCACCGCCCTTCCCCCCAAAATAGTGGTCATAATTCCAAACAAACTGAATTCACCATTTAGTTTACTGAAATGAAGACATTTCACTTTCATATTGGAAGCTCAATTTGGAAGCTTAAGTAACACATCTTGCAAAGCTGAGTATATTATTTAACTTGAAATTCCTATTAAAATTCAAGCACAGTTTTAATCACTTCTAAAGTGTACCAAATTGGTATTGAAGTATAAGTTACAAATTTGGGAAGACTGAACTAAGATCTATCAAACCAGACTAAAACTAGAATATCCTTATAGCATCAGACATTTCACCTCTTTATTGTCAGCTGCCCAAGGGTACACGGTAACTGTTGTTAGCCTTTTCTCAGAGTCACTACTGTGGAACATTTTAATTGGAGCTGTCCAGAAGAGATAACTGTCTTTCAAATCCAGTCACAGTTCTGCTTGAGTACATTACAGATCCCCTGTAAGCTAAACAGTGATTGCCTCTTTTGTCTTCCCATGGAACTGAATGTTACCTCAGAAAAAAGGTCATCTTCAAAAAGGACATCTGGTACTTTTGGACTGTGCATCACCAACTAGGAGGATGCAAGCTGCAACCCACGGAAGCTGGTGTTTTGCTCAAGTAACATTATTTCAACATTAACCATATACCATACTGAATGAAAAATGAAATGAATGAGAAACGTGATGTGTACAAACCTTGCTCAAGCAGTCATTGCAGTAGTGAGAGCCCTTTAAACAAACTGAAGGTGCCATGTTTAGGTGCAAAGGGTTGGCGCACACACGTGATGTTAGCTCCGACTGTGCAATATGCTCATCCAAGTGACCTGTAGCCCCACTTGTGAATTCAGAACAAGGAAAATAGCCAGAAGACGTGCAGCTCTGAAGGGCTGGAAACTGATGCAGTTTGTGCACGTTACCATGACAGGACTGGAAATGGAGTTTTCCACAACAGGGCAGATGTTGACAGGAAGATACACTGTTTTCTACGCACATGCCAGGGAACTCACTCGCAACGCCTGCCAAATTGCTTCTAGCTGGAGGGTTCTTCAGTGAAGATGCCGACTGATAAGCAAATCCTGACCCTACTTGACAAGTAATCGTCCCAGTGCTTTTTGAGTCTAATATTGTGCCAGGGTGAATCAAGTTACCACCACCACCACCACAATGCATTTGTGGAGTACAGGAAGAGTCAGAGCCATGAGCACAGCAGCTTACTTTTGGGCCCGGTGAAAGCTGTATTTGCTGTGGCTGAAGAGGATGAACATCAGGAAGTGGTACTGCTGGAAACAGTTTAGAGCCAGCATTATGAGGAGATGAAGCATCCTTCAATTCTACAGCAGCTTTCTTGTTCTCCATGTAATCTTTCTGGAAAATGAAAGCTCAGTTACATTCAGATACATAAATAAACCAACGGTTTTATAGTATAAACAAGCATATTTTTAGACTGTTACAATTTTGACGATAACAGAAATTTTGTTATCTTTATGATTACTATTACCTCACTGCCTGAACAAGTAAAATATTAAAAGAAACATGCCAGTTGTGTGCCAGAGTGAGGAGTGGATTTTGGAAGCAACAAAACCAAAAAGTTGTAAACCAAATGGCAATGGGTCTGTAAAACAGAATTTGAAAAGCAGAAAACTGTTAGGCTAAGCCTGAGAGATACTCTGCAACTGCAAAGCAAAAAAAAGATTTATTTCTTTTAAGAGCAAACATAGATGGATGCAAGGTAAAGTACAAAACCCCACAGTTTGGAGGTACATAAGTAATCATCTTCTACTTTGAATAAAGACTTTACAATTGTATTAAAGTTTTAGAAGCAATGCGTTAAAAGACTAAGACTTTAAAAAGTTAGAAATTATATCAAGCAGGTAAACTAACAGAGGACAGAGAAGACTAAATTTTCACAACTATATAAGCGCTTTTTGCCTACTCTGATTTAAGATATCAAAACATAAAGGCATAGACAGCAATACAGTTTTTCTTAGAACGGCTGTAGTGAAAACTAAGCAAGGTTGAGAAGCACCAAAAGATTCAAGGTTAGTAGAGCTAACCTGCATACAACTCACTGCTCCAGAGCTTTAGGCCAGTACTTTGGAACAACTTTTACTTACCAAATTGAATTTAATGCATTTCCTACTACACAGTAATGAATAATTGATTACCCAAGTTCAAAACCATTCCTCTCTACCTGATGCTACATCTTATGAACCGAAGATACACTCTGTCAAAAATCTGTCTGGAACTGGTTTATATGTTAAATTCCAGAATTTATGGCAGCTCCTTTCCTAGCTCCTGATGCATGAGAATAGCAACACAATGGCACACATGCTTATCTGTTTCCCCCATGTCTTTTACTGACAGTCCAATTGAACATGCATGAATGAGTGTTGCTTAACAGCTGGAGCTTGCTTGCTCAAATAAGTCATTGCATTGTACTATTCCTTCTATTCCTTAGCACTTTGCATCTTAAACGTATAGAAACATATGCGGTTACAGAACAGGAATATTTAAAGAAACGGAAACAAGGAAAAATTAGACATTCATGAAGAACAGTATCCACAATTGCTATAACGACTATGCAATAATAATTCAGAAAATCCTAAATTTTCTTCCAAACTAAATTGATAAAAATCTGGAAGCATGAAGACTACTTCCCCACTCTACTCTTCAGCAATAACTTCATAGAGCTTCCAAGAAGCTGCCTTACACACTTTTTAAGCAGTCAGTTGCATTATTCCAAACAGAGCTGTAGAGTAAAGCCTGTCAAGCAAAGCAACTTGCTTGCTTTCACCAACACTGATGAAAGAGCTGTGAACACAACTAAAGACCTTAAATTCCCAGGTGGATTTTGTACTTACCACTGTAACTGCTGTCGTCTCTTTCTCCCCTCCCTGCTTGCCCCCTTTAGTCAGCAATAACAGTGCAGTTAGTTATACCGCTCTGTACTGAAATATCAACTATGCTTTTAGTACAGCAATGAATTACCGTTTTCGCACTGCAAGGCAAAGACTTTTCAGCAGCAGAAAAGCAATTAGAAAGTTTCCAGAGCCATGGTTTAGCATCATTCTCTTGTCGCTGAAGCCATCCGAACGATCTATTGCAGAGGTTCTCTGTCCTGTTTCCTTCCATCATACAGCCACACAAAAAGGTTCAACATTCTTTCATCCCCCCTTCCTTTCATTCTTCCCACCTGCTAAAGAGAAAGAAATGAATGTTTTCAATAACTTTTAAGGTAAGACAGAAAAACCACAGTGGTCTTATGAATTCCACAACTGCTAGATCACTGAACCTGCATTATTTATGTTAAGTTTAATTATGCATATGGGACATGGCCTTGACTATTCCTCTTTAGTACAGAAATATTCCTCATGACCTGCAGCACAGGTGAGGCAGCCCAAGGAAAACACTGTTCAAGTCATTAGCTACAAAGTCCCAGAAATGCATTACTGCTGACATGAAATAATTCCCTGAAACTTTCAATGCATTCTCCTGGAAAGAAAAGCCAGGAGGTAGGTTTTCAAGAACAGCTCATCAGTAAACACAAAATAGGTGCAACTGAGCTCAGCTGAAAGAATTAAACTGCATATTCATTGTTTTTCCATTGGCCAACAAAACTATATATACCTGTATTAAGCACATAGCATTTAGTATTTAAACAGAGCCTTAAATTATTAAAGGTATTCACAAATACTTCAACTAATTCTCAAGCTGCCCCACAGCACACCACATCAGTTTAGCTTTACAGAACCACAAAGAAGCAAAGCAACTTGTTTAGGGCCCAGCCACACTGTACCAGAAAAACTGTGATTAGCAATGAAGTCTTCTTACCCTCCAACTATGTACTGCATTCATTAGACTACGCTCCTTCAGGGTTTTTTTGCATTTAATGTTAAATGCAATAACCACGGAATACATTCCATAGCACTACATTTGACCCAGCGTTACTTTCAATCACAAAAAAAGTTTTGAGTTTTTTTTAAAGCAGAGATGTTTATTCACACGAACCGTAAGTACCCCAAAATTATGTTGTATAAAATATTAAGTTAATCAAGTTCTACAATATGTCGCTGTAAAAAATGTCTGGGAGCACCAATTCGTTTAGGAATTAAAACGGTAACTGAAAAAACCCATAAAAGTTATGCGAAGCGCACACGCCCGCGCTTTGCCCGCTGCGGCTCGCAGCTCCCCGGGCGCTTCCAGCCGGGCCTGGCCTGCAGCCCGGGGGGCGACGGCGAGGCCCGACCCCCCCCCCCTCCCCGACCCAAACAGCCCCAGCGCGCCCCAAGGCGCTGCCGGGCAAACGGCCGCTCTCGCCCGCGGGGCGGCGCCGGGCCCGGGCCGTTGTGCGGCTCCGCCCGGGGGACGGGCTGCCGCCCGCGAGGGGAACGGGCCCCGTCCCCGCCCGGCCGCGGCGTTCCGCCGGGGCCTCCCCACTGCCGCAGGGCGGCGGACGCAGCCCCAGAGTAGCGGGAGCCGGCGGGCCCGGCCCGGCTCTGCCCTGCCCCCGCCCGCCGCGCCTCACCTGAGCCGCCCCAGCGCCGCCGCCCCTCACATGCCGCCGCGGCCCCTCACACCCCTTTGTTGTCCTCCCTCCTCCCTCTCTGCTCCCTCTGCCGTCAAGCGACGCCGAGCGCCGGAAACCAGCCTGCTGCCGCAAAGGCAGCTGTCGTAACGCTCCGCTCCCTCCTCCTCCCCGGCGCACAGCGGGCTGGGCTGGGAGCGGTGGCTTTTAAGGCTGCCCCAGGCCCGGGGCTCCCGGCGGCCGCCGACCTGCGGGCCGGGCCGGGCCGGGCCGGGCTGGGGCGGGGCTGGGCGACACCCCGACCCGGGGTAGAGGGGCTGCGGGGGTGCCCGCGCCCAGCTGGAGGGTGCCTGGGGCCGCCCTGAGGGGATGAGGGCGGCACCTGAGGGGATGAGGGAGGCCCCGCTCAGGGACACCCGGGGCCCTCCCCGGCGGGACCGCGGAGGAGCGCCCCGTTCCCCCTTACGCTGGGACCCCTTACACCGAGGCGGGGGGGCTCGGTCCGGGCACGCCTGAGCCCTGGCCTGCAGGGCCGGGCGGAGCGGTAGGAGTCGGCCCCGGGGGGGCTCTGCGGGAAGCCCTGGGGAGGGCCCTGGCCTCCCAGCAGGTACCCGAGCGGGAGTGCTCGCTGCTCAGGCCTGCGGCAGGCAATGAGGAAATTGCCACGGCGTTGAACCGAGCTCTTACAGGTAATAATTTTTGACGCCTTGCGCAGAATTTAAGGTTTCACTTAGAACTTTTTTTCGCACACACACAAAAAAATCTTGGTAGGTTGCCAGGGACAGACAGTTTTAACCGTTTTTAAGAGCCTGTTCCCTTGAAGACAGTATATAGTCCTTAGCCTGAGGACAGCAGTTAAATGTCAGTACTGTTCAGAAATGTGCTGTTTGCTTATTTTAACATAAGCGTCTGACGTCGCTGTACTGTCCTCTGGGTTGCTTTGGGCATCATTAGCTGTGTATAAAAAAATTCCCCAAGTAAGATATATACAGCTTAAAAATATAAAGCAATTACTGGCTAACAAAAGAGAAAAAAGCTTCTAACAAGCCACTGGATTAGGTATTAGTGTGGTCCCCACCCCCTGATAAAACACCTGAAGTCTGCTGGCCAAACAAGCATCAAGAAAAGGGTGGGCTTCCACTGCTACCTCAGTTTTAGTAACTTGTCATTCACTGGGTCTGTCTGGGTGACACTGGCAACCCACTGAAGTTAAATGGGTTTCATTCACTTCAGGATTTTATAACTTTCTGCATCGATATTTTTCCTCTTGGATCCTTGTGCTACTAATAGTCCTTGTCTCAACAACCCTACCTCTATTTGTAATTTTACTTTTCTTGTCTTTCTACAGACACAGCTCTGTCTCACAATTTAACAGATCGCCCAGAAGTCTGGGCCAAAGCTGTGCAGCAAATCCATGTCATCCAGGCCGGGCTTGCTCCTTGGCATGCAGGTAGCTGAGCCTCTCAAAGAGGGGGTTAGTGACAGAGCAGGGTGAAGGTCCACTTTTTTGGTGGCTCAGTATCTTTTGATCATAAGTGACATCATGGTATTAGGCTAAGTTGTCATTTTACCTTCACCTTTGCCTAATGGGTTGCAGCCACCAGCCAGGTTAAGAGTCTTCTTAGTGACAACGCTCATATCTACATCCAGTCTTGCCCCTGCTGCCATGGTTCACTCAGGGTGTAATGCTGCTGTGTATCAAGGCCTTGAGTGGTGTTATGTTTTGCTTTGTTTAACAAGCCAGTGCTATTAATGAGCATTTGACAGTTTCATCAAAAATTTGTCACTTCAAGATATCTGGAGGGTTTTCAAGTAGTGAGAATCTGTTTCTTGCTTAAGCATATGCAAATCCAATTTTACATATACAGACTGCAGAGAATTATATTCCGTCTTTAAAGAGACAGAAATAGGTTTTGTTGATGTTAAATACTTTCTTCAGTGACAGCAATATTTCCATATGGTATTCTAATACATATGTTTGTCACATCTTGTTATGGGTATCAGTAATCCATTAAAAAAAAAAAGTTCAGTAGTTTGTAATGACAATTGATGATCAGTTCCTGTTCCATCCATAGAGTGAGTGGTTCTGTGGGGAGTCATTTAATTCTTGCAGCAAAGCAAATCTTTTTTCCCATAAGCAGCTTATTGCCAAAAGATAGGATGTTGCAACCTTACCAGAACTTAAAGTGTATACATTTCTGCTTGCTTAGCTTTCATGGAAGAATCAGTGTGGCATTAAAATAACCAGCACGTGAACTCTAGCACCACAAAAATCTGCTATTTATTTATTAATTATTAATCAGCAAACTAAAAATAAATGCATAAAATCATTTCTTCTTCTCCCTGCTAATTTTAAAACGAATGTTCTCATTGCAAACGAGGCAGCGATAGTAATTATAGTAACCTTTTTTTAATATTTATTGCTTCTGTACAGTAGTGCCTCTGAGCCTCTGGCATTTGTTAGGGTGCTGTTACACTGTTTCAGAATTGGATGAGAGGCTAAACAGCTTCCTCTGGAACCTGAGAAATTTTGCTCTGTTTTACAAGTATTTCAAGATGAGAACTATTAAAAATACTCAGGTGTACCTTTGATATCATCTCTGTATGCACACTATCCTCAAAGATTTGTTCAAAGAGTTGAAGTAAAATGTCCTTTGTCCCAGACTTGCGAACAATGTATAATTTTTTTAATTACTGGGGGCATACTACGATAGTGTGTGATTTATTTTCTCTAACTTATCCGATAATAAAAACATTCTTGAGTAATGACAGAACTGCAAATTGCTATTAACCCACTTTCTTAAATACCTAATGCAGTTTCCTATTCGTAGTTGTATAATAGTTTGTCTCCATTTACTTCTGCTGAACATCTGACCTCAAAATACCATTATTTTGCTGAACGCCTGACCTGAAAGTAGAATTGTTTTGCTTATCCTTTTCAGTTAAAGATACCTTAGCTATGCATAAATTTCTCTTAGTGGAATATTCTTACAGAAAAGCATCCATCCTCTTTGTTACAGTCCCGGCCTTGTTCTACAAAGTCCTTGGGAGAGGCACATTCCCAAATTAGACAGTTAAGTCTTTTCAGGATCAGGCTCTGCTCCAGGCCTGGTATTGCATCACAGAAGTAAATGAAACCGGGATCGGGGCTCCTGCATGTGGGTGCCCGTCATCCAGCAGTTTGTAAAAACGTGCTGCAGGGGTGTGAAGTGATACTCCGTGACATATGGCCGTATGTATGTGGGCTGGAGTCTATCTACACACGTGTGATAATTCGTGTTTTTGTTTCGACTCAGGAAACAAATGCCAGACACGCCTAATGACCAAGTGTTTGTGTACGCTGTTGGGTAGGAACGCACCTAGGGCGCTTGAGAAAGCCTCTGCGTACCTCAGTCCCCTTCCTATCGATCCTGCGTGGTGAGGGCACAGCAAGTGATTTATTGGCTGCGCTGAGCTGCAGCTCCGTCCCGTTGTCTGCGGGGAGCTTGTTCCCCCTGCGGATGCTTGCGGCTCGTTTTCTGGAACGATGACATCACGCTGAGATGTAGATGTGTGTCTAATATTTCATAGACTGCTTTGTCCTTGCGGCACGGGCTTCAGTGACACCGAAGCCTGTTCCTTGGTTGTGAAAAGGGGACTTTAGTCTAAAAATGTTGCATTGGCATTAGATAGTTATGGTCACTGTCTCGCTGCTTGCTCTTTCAGAAGAGGCCTTTGGAATAAAAAGGATGATAATATTTGATGTAAAGCTTTTCCTCTTTTAGAATATTTCAAGGGAAAACGTGTATTTAAAATTATAGCACGGTGGCAAGTGCTGCTTTATGCCGTTAACATCTTAGAAGCGGCAGGCCCGTGTGCCCCCTGTAGCTCATAAAACACTGATGAGAGGGTTTAGCGTGGCTCACGCGTCCCGGGGCTGAGCGTGGGCACGCACAGAGCCCGCAGCCGAGGACGGGTCGTCTCCGGCCGCTGTGGGGGCGGGGGCCGGGGCCGGGGCCGGGGGCGGAGGGTTGGGCCGGGCCGGGCCGGTGCCGCCGCCTCCCCCCCCCGCCCCCCCCAGCGCCTTTTGAAAGTAACGAAAGTTTCCAAACCTTCCAGCGGCCGCGTCCTGGCGGCGCTGATTGGCGGAGCCCGCCGTAGCACGTGACCGGCAGCCAATGGGGTGGTGGTGTCGGGCCGGGCCGGGGAGAGCGGCGGCTGGCGGCGCGGAGCTCCGCGGTCCTGAGGCGGCGGCGGTGGTGAGAGAGCGGGGCTCCCCTGTACCGCCCGGCCGCTGCGGGAGGGCGGGCAGCGCTCCGGGGCTTCCCCCTCTGGCCGAGCGCCCTCGCCGCGTGTGGATGAGGGAAGGGCCGTTTCGGTGCGGCGCAGCCCCTCCTGGTGTCCCTCGTCCTGCGGTGGTAACTGGGGCAGGGTTCGGGAGGCAAGGGGGGACGGAGCTGGGGCCCCGCCTGTCCGCAGCCCCCCGCTCCTTCCTTGCGAACCTGGATCTCCTGCTGCTTCTGGAGTTGCTCTCGCGGTTGCTGGTGGGGAGGGGAGCGTGGGAACCGTGCCCGCTGGCTTAGCTCCCTGCCGGCTTCGTGCTCCGCATGGGAATGGGGAGCCCCGGAGCGCTGCCTAGCTGACCTCCTGGCTTCCAGCTGGAAGCATCAAGGTCGGGCGTTTCAGGAGAGAAACCTTGGCGGAGTTGCCAGGAATCACTGGAAACGCGAACGTATCGGAGCGGGACTGGTATCTGAAAAGATGAGGGCTGTGCTGAATTAAGCCTTTCGGTAGCGAAGACCTTGAGGAGATGATAACTCTTTTCAGTGCTGGCTGTGGGATTCTGTAGTAATCCTGGCACTCCGATGACCTCGTCCTTTTCTTTCTTTCTTGTGGTGATTTTCTTTTGTGTTGCTTAAACAAAAGAAAATAGGCCCTTATGTTATAGGAAGACCTTTGCAAGGGGACTAGTTTAAGAAAATGTAATTTTGATGGGACGGGCAAGCTACTTTTCAGGAGCAAAGAGGGTTTTTGTTTTGGTTTACAGTTAGGGAAGAAGGTCTAATAGGAGCTTCATCATCTCTGCCATGGATAATTTGGTAGTATTTATGGTACTGTTTTACTGTTAGTCTTTTATTACAGTACGAATTGCTCTGACACAGACCATCAGGCATTGCTACAAAGATAGTCCAGCACTGTTCACCAAGCTAAAATGTTCTTTTGTTTTTTAAAAAAAAAAGTATTCGGTATGCAGGGTTGTTTTGAGTCCTCGATTCTAGGACTGAAACAGAATGTAAGTTGTGGTCCTCATGACTTTGGTGAACTTGGACTCTGATTCCCAAACTGAAGTTCCTTCAATAATTTTGTGTGTGGCTTTTCTTAATGTTGTTTTTCCTTAAGAATTTTGCAATCCTGCTGTCACTTGTATGAAATTGTTTCCTGCAACATTTCTGCTGAGGTATTTTTCTCCTTGCAGCAGCCCATTCCCCCACCCATGAACGCTTCCACTTCCCGTATGATGTAGAGGTTTTGTAATGTCTGTGACCAGCACTTGTGCTGCTTGCACGCAGGAAGTCTGGCCAGATGTCTCTTCTGGCTTCAAGTGTACGAAAACAAATAAGGTGCAGCCAGTGTGTGCCTGCTGTAGACTGTGACTTTCCTTGTTTTTTCCACATTTGCCAGTGTTTAACAAAACATTGCTAAAATCTCCTTCACCTCCATCGCCCTTCCCCTCCTTTGTAGTGAGCCTACATGATGAGAAGTTCCTAATTGGTTTAATTAATTACTTTCCAGGCATTTTGCATACTGTCTCCAAGCTGTTAAAAATCAAGGGGAGAAGGTAGCGGGGGAAAAACAAAAAGTCAAAGCCCTACCCTTTCTACAGGCAGTTTAGAAAGATTTATGTGAGTGGTTTTTGTGGGTTTTTTTAAACAAATTTCAGAAAATCAAAAAAAGCTTTAATACTTTGTCTAAAATTTTTCTTTTCAGTTTAAGTTGGTATCTTGCATCTTTGGTTACTTTGAAAATCCCTGTGAGCTAAGATGTAGTGCAGGTGTGCAGGGAATCCAATAGGTTGTCCTTGTCTGTTGTGGACAGAAAGCGTGTGCCTGTGGCATGGGACAGTAGCGAAACAATCTCTGTCATGTTGTGTCATCTCTGTTGAATAAGTATTTCTGCAGTCCTTCCATGTATTTACAGTTCAACAATTAATTTTAAATTATAAGTACCATTTAGTAATGGCAACCATGATACGGAGCATACTCTTAACAGATAACTTCCTTCATGGGTCCATAGTCTCATGTTTACAAAGACATACTTCGAAACCGAAGGGGACAGCGTCTTCATGCTTCTGTGAAAGTTATCAAGGTTCTGTGGAGCTCTTCTAAATCTTAGGGCTCGGTTAGGGAAAGCTCTTTTGTATGTAACCATGCAATCTTAAAAGATGCAAATTAGTACATTCTTGTAGTCCTTCCAAAGTGCAGTGTAAAAACACAAGTGAGAACCAGATATGAGCATATTCAAGCTCTTGAGGCCAACAGGAGCTGTGTCTTTTAGTTCCAAAGGGTTGTTAGAAAGCTTTTGGGAGCAAGATGTCTTGCACTCCTTCCTCTTTATCTTGTCTGAGTTCTTTTTGTTGACTGTTTGAACACAGATACGGGATTTATTATAATGCTTGTGTCAGAAGAATTCCTCTTTGGAGACTTCTGAAATGTATTTTAATTTGTATAGCAAAACCAGGCATACCCTGGGTGGAATCTCTGTTTTTGAAGAAATACAGACACTTCCTGTTGTCCAAGTGGTGAGAAATAACCATCTAAAGGAAACTGTGGCTTGCTGTTCTCCAGAGTGGTTTGACCACAGTAATGGATACTGGTCTGTCTTGGTTTCTCAGTGCACCTGCATCACTTCTTTGTGTCTGACCCTCCCTCTCTGTCCCTCATCTATGAAAGAGAAATTTTTTTTTTCTTTACAAATGTGCTGCAAGGATTGGTGTGTGTGTGTGTACACAGTGCCTGGAGCGTAAGAACATGCTCATTAACATCAAAGGCACTTTCAGTTTGCTTAAAAATAATAGAGTAGATGTGTTGTAAACTATCCTAAGTCAAGAATGTTAATTATGCTTGGTCGTGATTTTCTTTTTAATGGGCAAGGGTACTGTATGGAAAATCACTCCTTCTTACTCACACTCCTTTTCCTCTCTCTTTTCCCCAGTGCATACTTCTGTAAATACATACAAAGAGCAGCAACATTGAGACTTCTTGCTGGAAGAGTGTCAATACATCATACAGAGGTTTTATTTGTTAGAAGGAAGACACGTGGCTTTGTCTAATTAACATTTTATATCAAGAAACTGAATTATAGAAACTAAAGCTTAGAAACTTTTTCCCTCACCTGCCAGCTCCCCTTCTAAATAACAGTGTAACCTCTGTGAGTGTGTAGCTGATACTGTGCATTGAGGTGCGTGGGCACAGCAGACTCTTTGCTCAGTAGTCTCCTGAAAGTCGGCTAGACCGTGAAAAGGACTTGTGCTTTGCAGCACTGCTTGGGTATGTAAGAATTGGGCTTTAGATCCCCAGACTACTTTGAGTACTTGATACTGTTGTCTGTAGTAGAGGTAAGAACTACTTATGTTTGTCTCAGTAGAGTTATCAGATAGATAGCAGGCTGTTAATCCTGTTTAAACCAGGTGATTTTTCTGGAGAGGGCACTCTGAACACAGGTTGTAAATAATTTTTTCTGTTGAGTTCAATAGATGTGCAGTGGATGCACCTTTTCTTGAGCTATGACATGCTGCTCAGAAGGTCTACTCCAGCATTTCCTGAGTATCATAAACAAGAAGAGTAGAAGGCAGCACTGATGTCTAAATGATCTTTGAAGGCTTTGGCTATTTTTTTCCTCTTTATTCCATCAGGATTACCTCTAGGAAATAGTTTCCTCGGTAGATCTGAAGCTGAAACTTGGTAGAACAACTGTGTTTCCCAGTCATTAGCTTTCAGTGATACAGTTTTCTGACAACTGCCTGAATTGTTCAACTCCACCTTTATTTACTGTCCTTGATCTATATGGGTTTCTATTAAATTGATAATGTTTATGTGGAATCTTTACCTCACCCAGAGTTGCACATGGGCAGGTTATCCAGAGCATTAGGTCTGATGGTTCTCTGTTGTCAAGACTAAGTCATATAAAATGATATTTGCTAGTGACTTGTTTATTAGAGTGCCTCGTGCACATCAGAGGGCATTTATTTAATTGTGGTGTCTAATACTTAAGTCTTCAAGTGGGAGTGACCAACTTAAGGTTCTTGATTCCCCTGTGGCTCTTTCATGTGTCGTTCCCATTTGGGACAATGTCCTGTGACTGGTTTTATGCTGGCACAGGGACAGCTGGATGGTCTGGATTGCTCACTGTATTGCTGCAATCTGTCTGCATACCTAGTCCAGCCAGGTGGTATCCCACTAAAACCACTGTGGAGCTTTTATCCTCACTTCCCTGGGAATTTCTGGAGCTCCCTTCTCTGATGGGCCTCTGAGGTATCCAGGTATATTGTGGCTCTCAGCCATACATGGATTGTGATACTTCAGGTTTAAAGTTGGGTAGTTTTGTCTATGTTGACCTAGGGAGAAATTTTTCACATATCCAGCAGTTATGTCCATAAAAAGCTTAGGTGTTCCTGGAAATGTTAATAGAGGAAATAAGTATCTTGAGTACCTTCTCTGTGTCTCTTTGAAGCTTCTCTTTAATTTCAGGGTTGTCTTTAGGGTTGTTGAAATCAACCTTAATTGCGCTGTCTTTGGAGCTGAAGTTGTGCCTGAGATCTCTTCTCTTTCACTTGTGTTCTGTGTGCGTTGGCACAGCTGCGGCTGAAGTTTGAGGTTTGGTGCTCTGCGCTGTGTAGTCAGAGGGTGGGGAAGGTGCTCACTGCTGGGGATGTGGCGTAAGCATGCAGCAGCCTTGGGAGAACTGGGGAAAGGGACCTGGTTACTCAGTAGTGATTCTTTCACGTTTATGGTATATCTGGCAGAGCCCTGTCAAGGCCGGTCTTTAGTTTGGTCTCCAGGTGTGCAGTGACTTCCTGGAGGAGGGGTGTACTGCTCTGCAGCAAAAAGTACCGAGGTAGCTCACCGCATTAGCACTTATGCTTGATCCCTTAATTTTTCAGGGGGAAAAATATGAAACAGGAGTGTTAAACTTTGAGAACTCATCATGGAAGACTCGGAAGGACATCACTTCAGCTCAGTGGAAGAGGAAACCAGATACTGGAAAGAGCTGGCTATGAAATACAAGCAGTGGTAAGGCAGTGGCTTATTTCCTTTAAGTTGTTCGATAGGGTGCTGTCATGGTTTAACCCCAGCCGGCAACTAAGCACCACCCAGCTGCTCACTCACTCCCCCCTGGTGGGATGGGGGAGAGAATCAGAAGGGTAAAAGTGAGAAAACTTGTAGGCTGAGATAAAGACAGTTTAATAAGTGAAGCAGAAGCCATGCACGCAAGCAAAGCAAAACAAGGAATTAATTCATTCCTTCCCATCAGCAGGCAGGTGTTCAGCCATCTCCAGGAAAGCAGGGCTCCATTGCGCGTAACGGTTACTTGGGAAGACAAACGCCATCACTCCAAATGTCCCCCCCCTTCCTTCTTCCCCCAGCTTTATATGCTGAGCATGATGTCATATGGTATGGAACAGCCCTTTGGTCACCTGGGGTCAGCTGCCCCAGCTGTGTGCACCCCCAGCCTCCTTACTGGTGGAGTGGGGTGAGAAGCAGAAAAGGCCTTGACTCTGTGTAAGCACTGCTCAGCAGTAACTAAAATATCCGTATGTTATCAACACTGTTTTCAGCACAAATCCAAAACATAGCCCCATATTAGCTGCTATGAAGAGAATTAACGCTATCCCAGCCAAAACCAGCACAGATGCATAAATGCTGCATGCAAAGACATAGGTAGCACCACGTAGAGGAGGATTCCTGGCTGAGAATGGACGTGCTTTGCTCTTCCCTTTAGCTCAGTGTATTGCTCTAAATGTAGTAAAGGGTGAAAAAAATCCAAACTTTTTAGATGCTGATATTGGTGTGTCCTTTCTTAGAGCAGGTGTTCAAACCTTTCAGTGCTGCTTGTTTGCTTGCTGGAGGATTATTTCAATAGAATTGTTTAAGAATATAAGAACATCTTTCCTTCCATCTTGCTCTCTCTTTCTCACTTTTTATTGCTAATTGAAAATGGCTTTATTCATATTTCCAAATAAATAACTGAATTGTATAACAGATTAAATATGCAGATGGCAGTGGACAGTGTACAAGCTAAAGAGACTCCATGTATCCTCAACACCTAGAGTGTGAAGACAGACTTTGGGATTTTTCTGTTTATTTGGGCTTTTTTTATTTGTTTACCAGTTTGCTATGGGGTGGCTTTCCATGCTTAAGGGGGAAACATTTGCATATGGTCCTCTCTTGCTGTTGAATATATATGTTGGAGAAGGGCATAGAGCCTTCTATGTTAAAGGGCAGTATGGTTTTTTTACCTTGAGTGTACAAGAGAGATTTTTTTTCTTTGTTCATTATGATGAGTTCTCTTGCTGGAATTGCTCTCTAGTGCTGAGAATACACAGGAGGAATTGCGTGAATTCCAAGAAGGGAGTCGAGAATATGAAGCTGAACTGGAGACTCAGCTGCAGCAAACAGAGTCCAGAAACAGAGACCTTCTGTCAGAAAACAATCGTCTGCGAATGGAACTGGAGTCAGTTAAGGTAAGAGTGGATGATGCATACAGTATCTGTACATCCTAAGCACAAAAGTGAATGAGACAGGCGTGTGCAGATTCAGCTTGGCTTGTGAACAGGGACTGTCAGCATTACAAAGAAATTGAACAGAAAACAGCAAGAAAGTAAGTCTTGAAAAATTAAGGAATACCAATCTGTTGTCTGCTTTGAGGGTGCTGGATGCCTTGGTAATGTTCCTGAACCCCTGTTCGCAGGTTGTGGCTATGTGTCAGGATAGATTTCAGGTGGGAGAAAATGGTTTGCAGTAGAGTGGAGAGTAAACATGAACATAACAGAGCTGCTGTTCTATTCCTTCTTCCATCTACTTAGTGCTTTTCTTCACAGCTTTCTTGCTGTCTGCATTGTGCAGACATAGATAATATTGCGGAACAATCAAAATACAAACATTCCAGCTGTGTTCTTGCATTACATAAGAAAACTCAATAGTTTTAAACCCTTTTTACATAGTTGTGTATTTATTATCTGGCATTCCAGATAAGCTGGGAAGCAGCAGTCGGTGGGTAACACATAGAACTGAGAGGCATAAAACAGTTTCAGTTCTGGTTTCGTCACTGGATCTCTCTGTACTTGGGGAAAAGTAATTTATCCTCTTTACACTTGGTTAGCCTTCTGTGAAACTAAGAACCATCTGAAAAGCATTAAAGTCCATAATTATAAAAAACATAAGGGATATGAACTTATTGAGATGGAACTTCTTACTAGAGTGACTTAAGAAATAATTAAGCTATCTAGAGTATGAAGAGTGATGAGTCTGTCTCATTTCAGTCTCATTAAAGATGCTGCTAGTCCCCTGTGCTGCTTGACAGGTTTAGGAAATACTGGTAAGTTTTCTTAAACTTGAAAAAAAATGGTCACTGAAATTGGTGTGCCTTTTTAAAGTATGATCTTGTTGGCCTTTTACTTAAAGGTGAGGTATAGTCATGCAAGAAACACTACACTGTATTTTGTAGGGCTAGGTCAATATCTGTGGAAGCAGAGATTAATTTAATTACACTTCTACTCAGTTGGATACAATAATGAGCTAATGGGAGTGAAGGTATTTGTATAAGTGGTACAAGTGATTAATCACCAGATTAATCCAGGTTTGCAATGCCTTTTGTCTAAAGTGTTGTCCAAATTACTGTCTTAAGCAAATACTCTTCCGTTCCAGGCAGATGTCCTGTCCCTCTAGCATCAACTTAGTGATGCCCCCCACCCCAGCTTCTTGACAGCAAAACCTCCAAGGCTTGTTTCGTTGTATTTTTTGTGTTTCACTGATCTTTGTTCTTGTTGTATTAGTGCCTTAGCAGTATTAAATGCTCTGCATGTATGGAGTATTGGTCTGCTGTTCCATGTAGCCACATAAACTCATGGAAGCTGATGGGTTTGGGGAGAAGGCATAAGTTTGACAAAAATAAAACCTGCAGCTCATTTAATTGAGAAGGGTGTGGACTATTTTCTTTCTTTAGAGGAGCTAGGATGAGAGGAGGGGACAATGAACCAGCCAAAGCAGTCAAGAGTGAAAATAGTAGGAAACAACATAGAACTTCAAAAAGTGGAGGGTAAAAATATTTTAGAAAATCTTAAGTTATTCTTCACAGATAACTTTATTAAAACATATTCTGCTTGAAACAAACCTTTTAACAATTGGCTATTCATGCAGCCTGAAAACTGCAGTAACAGCCTGCAGTGAAGGAACAGAGACTCCATTGATGGCCAGATCAGCTGATAGTTTATTACAATTGGCTAAAAACAAAGACTCAAACCTTGCAGTTCTGGTCTTTTATCTGAATCAATTCAAGAGCAAAGCATTAAACTCGTGAAGCTATTGAGCAGCAGTGTTAACTGAGCCCATCAAGGGTTGGTGTCTGCATCTAGGTCAACACTAGTGAACTTTGCCAGGCCCACACAGCTTGTGGCTTTGAGCTTACCAGCCTAGTGTGTGTGCTTGCTCCCCCCTCAGACACGAGAGTTCACACTACTTAGAAATAAATGGAAATAATGCTTTGGAGGGTTTGTTTAGAGAGTCCTGACAAGCTAGTTGAAAGCAATCTGCCTCTTGGAGCTTGGGGGCTCTTAAATTCTGCATGTAACTATGTTTCAGAGATCTGGAATTATGGCAGTGTCACCACACTGTAATCAAATAAGAATTTCTTCATTCAGAATGGGTATTTCTCTCCCTCCTCCTTGTCTATGCATTTCATGTGCTAAAATAGCTGTCTTCAAATTATCAGTCATGATAGGCTTATGCTGTGGTTTTCAAATTCCAGTGCATGGATTTGTTTTCAGTGACTTCAAGTGTGTTGTACTTAAATTCTGGATGGAGAAAGCACTTCAGGAATGCTACTTATACAGCAATCTTGGAGTTTCAAAAAAAAATCTCTGGCATGTTGAAGTGATCTGATAGCAAAGTGGTGGAGTGTAAAGCTGTGAAGCTTTCCCTGTCACGTGATGTGGAGCCGCATATAACGGCAATAGCAGGAAAGAGAGATTTGATGGAGAAGCTAAGCCTTCCTGCCCACCTTTGCCTCTCTAAAATGTACCCTTGTGTACATGCTGTAAAGGGAGACTGAGTTAGTTTCAGGTTTACATCCAAAGCATGTTGCATAACTGTACCTGAAATGTTTTGTGATCTAGAACTCAATCTCCTTTGGGCTAATAAAATCACAGGGGCAGTGGAGAATCCTGCTGGTTCCACAGCAGTATGTAAGTGTCACACTTGAACATATTTTTTTTCTTGTTATTTAGGCTCCTAAGTACTGCTTGACTTTTTATTAGAGTTGAAAATAAGTGGCTTCTCTTGCATCCTCCTTTGCATGTTGCTAAAGCTCTTGGGGCTTAGAAATTATGGTGAGTCTAGCTGTCTGGGAGAGCAAGGAACAGCCGAACTGCTCCCCCACACCATTGTTTGATAAGGAGAGACAGGAAGAGCTCTTGTCTGCTGGCAGCCCGGAAGTATGTGAGTAATTGGCTTTGTTGGCATTTTACCATACGTAAGGTGATGTTTCTCAAAAAACTTCACGGCATCTGCCTCTGCCTTTAAAGGGGCTCAGACAATGCTACAGAAGGAGAACGTGCATTGCTAAGTCCGTGATATGCTGTTTGGTTTGCCTTTGATTAGGAAAAGATTGAAATGCAGCATTCGGAAGGATACAGGCAGATCTCTGCGCTGGAAGATGACTTGGCACAGACAAAAGCTATTAAAGATCAACTTCAGAAATACATTCGAGAGCTCGAGCAAGCAAATGATGACTTGGAAAGAGCAAAAAGGTGACCCACCTTCTGTTTTTCCTTTTCCACCTCTGTTCTGTCCTAGGAGGGTGGTATCACTGAGCTGTTTGTGATGCTGTGCTTGTTAGCACTGCCATTCTGAACTAATCACTTAGGTGATGATTGTGGTGAAGAGGTTTGTGGCAGATGGGAAATGTGATAATTTTTTTTCCCCTTCCACTCCCCCCACTGCACTCTTTCATATCTTACAAGCTAAAATAAAGAATAATGACAAAACAAAGCAAACGAAACAAAAACGCAACATTATCTCTTCTCTTGTGAGAGAGGGAGTTCCTCTGTGTGCTTGAAGGATCTGGTAGGGACATCTTGTGCACTCTTTTTCAGAGCCACTATAATGTCTCTGGAGGATTTTGAACAGCGTTTAAACCAGGCTATTGAAAGAAATGCTTTTCTGGAGAGTGAACTGGATGAAAAAGAAAACCTTCTGGAGTCTGTGCAGCGCCTGAAAGATGAAGCTAGAGGTTAGACAGAAATTACTTGTATCTTTCCCTTTCTGCCCTCCTGGCTTATAGCTGTTCAGTCCTCTCCGTATATCTTAGAGCTTGGTTTTTAAGTTTGCATCTTTTAAATCTGCTATCTGAAATGTAGAAGCAAATGAGGAAACTTCAAGACTGTTCCTCGCCACTCCTTGAACTCCTGACCTTGTTCCAGAGCAGTTCACAGAAGCAAAAGTCTGTTCCAGCCTTCTCCTAATCTGTAGTGATGCTTCAGGGCCTTAGGGGGTTAAGAAGAGCCAATCCAGCTGGTGCATGTGCTGGTCTGGCTTCCTGTAACCCATGAAGGTCAGCTTTAATAACCATTAACCTCATTATTTCCTGGCCTCTGAAAAGTGGAGTCAATGAAACACTAATGGGGCAGTAAAACAGGAGGACCGTGACTAACTTCTAGTTACCTTTGAATAACCTCATGTGCTAGCTTCTTGGTATCTGTCGATGAGGCTGGGTGAGAAGAGAGAGACCATGGAGCTGGAAAAACACTTCCTGCTTTCAGCTTTACTCAGTTTCTGTGCCCTTGAGTGGTTTCCGTAAGCTACAGCTAAGCTGTGGGACAGAAGTGCTCTGTCCCTTGGCTAGATAATGGTGTGACTTCCACCTGGCCTCAGCTCAGGTTTCCTTCATGTGGAAACCAGGGTAGAAAAGAAAAGGGTACAATAGGTAGCTTCTCAACCTGGCAGGGAGCTGGAATGTAACTGAGGTGTGCCAAGTTGCGTAGCCTCAGTCTTGATGCGCCTCTGCTTACCAGCCTGTAACATTTGGAAAGGAGTTAATTCCCTGTCTCAAAGGGAGCCTTGTGAAAGAGTATGAAAATTAAAGCCAGGTAATAGCAACTGAACTAATACTACAAAAACATCTTGAGCCACAATCCTAAAAAGTCTAGTGATCATCTATATTTTGAACATATGCCTGGAGTAATCTTTACAAGGATGTGACTTTACTTCACCTCCACAACGGGAACAATCTCTGAGCAAAACAAACTTTCTCACCTGTTTTTATCTTGGCGGATACAAACTCCAAAGGCTTGCTTTGTGTTGCTTCCTTCACAGATCTACGACAAGAGCTTGCAGTGCAGCAGAAACAGGAGAAACCCAAAACACCCATGCGAACTGCCCTGGAAACAGAAAGAACAGACACTGCAGTTCAAGCGTCCTTATCTGTGCCTTCAACTCCTTCGGTGCACCGAGCACCCAACATTAACATACCCACCCCTGTGACATTTCGGAGAGGTGACTGACAGGGAACCAGCACAGAAATACCATTTGATGCTCTTGTTTTCACTATTGTTTCTGGCTAAAGGAGGAATTAGACGAAGGGGGCAGAGTTGAGTGTTTCAGTTAAATACACCTAAATCCAGTAACCATGGTCTCAGTATTCATAGACTGTGATTTTTGGGGGTTTTATTCATAGGCTGTTCATTTCCATATGACTTGAACCGTCCATTAATAATTGTGAGGGACAAGATGAGCTGTTGGGACTTTACTATTTGTTCACAAGTGTCCCAGAGATGTTGGGCTAACTTAGGGGAAGGATTTTAAAAACCTCAGTGTGATTTTTAATGGCATGCTCATCTTACTTGAATTGGCTTCTCTGTGAGAGTAGGTGCTCTTTGAGAGAGGCTTTCTTTTTACTCTGGAACAGCAGGACACTGACAAGTCATCCTAGCTGTCGGTACTAAATGACTATATCTCTGCTTTCATGTCAATAATATCAGTTACTTATTTTTTGTAAGCACTGATTATTTCAATATTTCAAACCTCTAACACTAACTCTCCCATCTTCTTCTTACTTAAAAAGCCAGAAATTTGTGTAACTGTGTTCACATGTATGCATAAATGCAGGGAGTTGTACTGTCACGTTCTGATGATTTGATATTACTGAGCACTAACAAAGTTTGGCTTCAGTATGCTTAATCTAAAACTGTGTGTTTTGTGTGGAGGAATTAATGCTTCTGTAAAAGTGAGAGGATTTGGAGATTTGTGGTAAAATGAGAGATGATGGTCCTCTCTGAGGACACATTCCTCTGGTCCCACTGCAGCAACAGAGATGTAGAGTAGGCTGGTAGAACAGATCTCTAGAAACCCAAGCCACAGCACGTGTAGAGAGACTTTAGCTTAGGACAGTGTAACTTGAGCTGTCTCAGGGAGACAGCGCTTCATATTCCTAATGGATATGAAAGATCTGGAGGTGAGATACAAAAAGGTGAAGATATTGATGTTTCTTCTGCTCTGTATGTCAGGCTGTCTTCTGACTTCCAATGTCAAAGCTTTTTTTTTTTTTTTTAAAATGAGTAATGTAGCCTTCTTTAACCTGCCCTGCAGGTCTTGAGGACAGTTACGGTGCAACCCCTCTCACACCTGCCGCAAGAATATCTGCGCTTAACATCGTGGGAGACTTGCTGCGAAAAGTGGGGGTAAGTGATTATCTGCTAGCCAATGCTCTTGGAAAGGTAGAGCTGTTTGAAACTGTGGCCAGCACTACTTGTGCTGCTGCTCAGGGCAGACTGGAAAGAGTATCTTGTCCCCAGGTTAGCTAAGTGTGGCCTTGAAATTTGCTCTTTGTACATTTCTGACCAATCTCCAAATAAAGATGGACTCTGCTCTCCTTTTCTTCCTCTACAAATTTCTGAAAGTGCATGTGCAGAAAGAATAAATCAGCATGAGTAAATCAGGAAGGGATCTGCTCCCATGAAAGGCACAGAAGAGAGCAGGCTGGTGCCTGCTGTTCAGAGGGCTTCTGATGAAATTTGCCTTAAGAGTCCAGTAGTCTTTTGAGCAAGGCCTAATGTCATGTTAAACTGTAGTTTGACATTTAAGATAGTGCTGATGCTGGAAAAGTTATCCCATGACTTCCTTCTGTTTTCTCCCCTATGCCCCAGTGCTGTGTTGCCACAAGCATTTCTATGACTTTTTGATGGGCTGAGCTGCAGAACCGATACAGCTGAAGAGTAACCCAGCAACAAAGGTGGAGTGATCTAGGATGGGAGCACGGGATAGAGAACTAGGGTATCTGTGGCTCAGTTCCCTCAGGTGTACCACCTAGTACATACAACCTAATATGTGTCTAGGGAAGCAGATAGCTCAACTGAACATTTAGTAATCTAAAAAGTGACACCTGTAAGAAAAATGTCAAAATCTCCCTGAGGAAGCTGAAGATTTTGTGTTCCTGCTGGTGAACAGCATCAACTCCTTAACCTCCCCTACAGAAAGAGAGGTTCAGCTTTAGAGAGGTGATGGCTTCATCTCTTCAAAAATTCAGAACTTATGTGGCACTGAGGTCTAGCAGGTTCCTCTACTAGACAACTCATTCTAAAAGAAACAAAAACAACCCCAAACACTCTTAGTGTGTGCCACAATGCCACCTTGTGAAAGAGAAGGGTGATATCTGACACTTACCTCACCTGCGTTTACATTAGGCTTTGGAGTCCAAACTTGCATCTTGCCGAAACTTTGTGTATGACCAGTCTCCAAACAGAACTGCAGTGTCCATGTACATGAACAGAGATGTCCTTGAAACACGCCTGAGTCCTCATCAGCCTCTGTGTGATACAGGGTGAGTGCTGTTCTTTGCTGTTGTGTCTTAGTGAGAACTGTTGGTGTTAGAACTTTGACTGGCACTGTTCTATTTAGGATTAAATCTTTGTTTTGGTAGAGACAGATTTGTTTTCAAAAGACATGAAATTTAGTTATCCAGCATTATGATTTGAATGTTTCAGATCAGCAGCTGGCAATTCCAAATTTTAAACTGAAATTCAAAGACTAGCTCAATCAAGTTCTGAAAACCACAAATTCAAAGCAAATGTAATACATGTATTTTATTATAAACCCAGTGTTTAAATGGGATGAAGTACAACAGAGGAGCTCTTTCTTATTGGCTCGATTTGTTTTTTGGTTTATGTTCTTGTACAAGCAATGTCTCAGGAACATTATGGCATATAGGGACTTCCCTTATCACAGTTAATAATCTCATTTATGGGAGAACTGGAAAAAAGGCAAATAATGGGTTCACTCAATCAGAATGCTTTATGGTTGCTATGATGTGTTTCCAAGGAGCAGCTGATGGGAAGTTACCCAACTGAAATGATAAATTTGTCTGAACACTTGAACTGGTTGTCTTTTTTTTTTTTTTTAAACAAATGAAGAAAATTCAGCAAGGTTAACGCAAATTGCAGTGTCTGCTTAAACCCTGCCAATCCTGTACTGCATATTCTTTAGATTCTCTGTAAATTAAGTGCCTATAGTACAGTTTGTTCCAGACTTAATTATTCAGCTAGATCCTTGTGCTGGGAATACTGGTTTGTCCTGTTACCCAGTGCCCAAAGTTGTTGTGTGGAAGGCATGCTCCATATTGTACTTGCTATCCCAGCCTCGGGAGAAACCTCATGAAAGCTCCTACAAGAAAGCCTCAAGAGCCATACATTTACATATTCGTGCAGCTGATTACACATCTGCTGTAATGCTAGAACTGAAATTCCAACGCCTGTAAAAGATAGCTTCTTGCTACTTAGAGGGAAACAGAGCCCTGTGTTACAGTGGAAACTCAGCCCAGTTAAGTAATGGGCTCACTTAGTGCTCAGAGTGATATTCTTTTATCTGTTGATTTCTCAAGCTGAGTGGTGTACTCTGGAAGTGACCAGTTACTCTGAAGATGGTAAAACTGAGCAAGAAATGCACTAGCTTCTCTTTTGTATTTGCAGGTTAGTGAAACGCCTGGAGTTTGGAACACGGCCTTCAAATATTCCGGGACCAATGAGCCATCCCTCGCAAAGTGTTGTCAAGATGCTGCTATGAAAAGCCTGTCTGGCTTTGGAAAAGAAAAACAATATATATTTTAAACTTTAGTTTTAAAGAGAATATCAATGAGCAATCAGGCAGCAGTCTCGGGGTAGGTGAGAACTGAACAAGAAGCTGCAGCTGGTAATGGCTTCCTGTGGCCTTGCCCAGTCTGGCCTGTCGGCCAAGTTCTGTGGGTAGTGTGATAAAGCAATGCTGCCTAGCAGTGCAGGACTTGGAATTGCTTCCTACATCAGTGGCCGTAAATAACTCCTGGAAAGTTGCTTCTTTTGACACTGCCAGTCAAAGCCATCGTCCCTCTACCTACAACAGAGACAGTATTCCCTATGCAGCGCCTCAGGCTTTGGCTTTTGGTGTTAATACAGCACCACGGTGTTCTGGCTTAAATTCTGGTTGTGCTGGCTTTCTATCATGGGTGTCGTGTGCTGCAGTCACCCGAATTAGAGGAGTGTTTTTATGTGGAGAAAGGGGTATTTCTGCAGGGAAGCTGCTCAGCTCTTTGTGGGACGTTTGCTGGTCAGAATCTTGCTACACAAAAACTTGCCTCTATAGTGGTAAGATGATTTTGTAAGCAATGATTTGCCATTAAGAACAGGTCATGGTTAAAGGTGAGGAATGCCTGTTGCTTAGAGGACTCGAGATCCCAGAGCTAATGGCAAGGTAGCAGACTTTGGACTGGCTTAGCGTATAGACATCTTTTTTTGCCATGTTGTGGCCCATAAAGCCTGGCTGTTGTAGGAAGCGAGAGACCTGATTGAGTTCCTAGTTCTAACATCTTAATAGGTGGGTTTTACTGCTTTCCAAACCTCCCTTATTAATGTGCCTTGGGTATTAGTGATTTTTTTCTTGTTTTATTTTTTTCTATGAGAATATATGCTTTCAGCTGTTACTAATTTAGAAGTGTTTTTTTAATGGGAAAAGTCCTTTATGCTAGACAAGTGTATATGAGTAGAGAATTATTTTTACATCAGTTATTTTCCCCTCTAGAATATTACTGCATTTTGGTTTGTTTTTTTAAATGGAGTAGGTTCACTCACAGTATTAATGTACCTTATGGAAGCCTGTACTTGCAAAAATAATCATGACTAAACAATTTTTGTTTTTTGTGGGGGGTGGGGGTGGTGTGGGGTGGAAGGAGCTTACTTGACAAATGAATGCATAAATGGGTTTGGGCTTTTATTTTTTTTTAAAGAAAATGCTGTGAGAACAGCCACTGATGCATCTATTTCTCTGGAAAAGGAGATAACCACAGAGCATTCCCATTATTCAGGCCATCTACAAAGTTGGTTTAACTGGGGAGCAGAATAAAGCTTATTTTGAATGCTAGTTGTTGATTCATTTTGAATTTTTTGCAAGTTGTCACTGTGGTTTATGCACAGATGTTTGCTACAGTTTCTCATCTGTTTCTGATCAGTGAAGCTAAAAGAGACATTGTTTTGCTGAATCATATGCAGAGATTTTCCTACATCCCTTTCTTCTCATGGTTTCCTGCCCTAAGGAATGTAAATATGCCACAGCTAAAGATGCCTCTGGGATTTACAGTGCTTAGTATTGGCATTGCGCTCTCTCAAAATCTTGAATTCTGGCTGTTCTAACATGATTTTTGTCCTCTCCTCTCACACAGGGAGTTGAGAGACTCTTTTCTTACCCATGAGGAGCAGAAGCGCATGGGCTACTTTGTTAGTTGTGCTGACACGTGGACTACGGTTCAGTGAACTGTGTAGCCTGGAGGCAACAGTCAAGACAAGTTGCACTTTCCTTATCGTGCCAGAATTTGCCTGCTTGGTGAGCAAGTTGGCTTGCAGTCAGATTGAGACACAGCATTGAGACAAGGTAGAAGGTTGGAAAATCGTGGCTGTGCTAGTGTTGTGTATTTTACAGATGTATTATTAATGTGACTACAGATACAATCAGACAGGCTGTGGGTGGATATGCTGTTGAGAATTGTCAAAATAATTCAGTCCAGAACAGTCACCTCTGTAATGGTACAGACAGGAACTTTTTTTGGGAGAGGAACTTTAGTTCAGCCACTGTTGCAGAAGGATGCTTTCTGTGGTGTTACTAAAGAAACTCTGATTCCCTATATTGTCACAAGCTTTGCAGAACAGGGACTGTAACCTCAGTTTCTCAAGTGATAGGGCAGTGCTCTAACCATTGGACCAACCTCTACCATTATGCATGTGAATTTTCTAGATTAATTCCTTTTAGAAGGGCTTCATGTTCAGTTTGCTGGTTCTGCTCCAAGCATCGGTGCTTAAGAACATTCTATATGAAGTTTGACTTCCTTGGTCTCCTTGTTCCCACACATGCAGGCTCACAAGCTGTGTGCTTAACAGCCAGCTCTTGTGCATATTTACAGAGCTGGGCTGCATGGCTGATCAAGCAATGAAAAGGTCTCATCTGATAGCTCCTAACCCCCCTCCTCTCCAGCTTGTCATCTTAATTGCTCTAAATGGGTTCTTACCTAAACTCTTCCTTTGCTCTTTCATGAGCAGAGAGAATTCTTTTGGCTCTGATCCTGCTGGCTAAATGGTGCCTAGTCTGAATCTCTAGTTCATGATTTCTGTGCCTTCTGGAAAACGCTTAGATTTAGAAGATGACTGCATTAGCTGTCAAGGTGGATGTTTTTGCATGACTTGCTCTCCCTGTAGTCACACTGCTTAAGGTTTACTTGCTGTGCAATCTAAGACATCGAGTAAACTCGCTGTACTGGATTCAGAGCAATTCTACACCTGGCTTTGCTGTGCATGGCTCTCTACTGCCCCAGCGTGACCACAAAACTAGCTGCTGTCTGACATACTAGAGCTGCATGCATTTGTAGTAGGTCTAGGTAGTTCCCAGGCTGTGGTCCTGTTGGAGCGCTCCAAAAATAAAAAGTAACTGCGTGTTAATCCCTTAATGCAGTACAGCTTGGCTTGGATCTCTGCATTCAGTGTGGGCTGCTGTTTCTAATTGTTTTCAGCCTGCTTTAGAGGCTTTAGTGGGAACTATCCCTGGGTATACAGACTTCAAGGGCAGGTTCAGTTGCCTAAAGAGAGACTTAGGGCCCTGCCTGCTTTCCGGCTGCTGCATCAGAATGCTGCAAGTCGTCTGCACGTCCTGTGTAATGTCTGTCAGCCCTTGGATACATCCTAGGGCACCTCAGTTAGCACCATGTGTTCATGAGGTAACCAAACCTGTCCCAAGTACTTCACGTCATTTTACATTCAGCTCAGTGTACATACTTTTTTTATTCCTTCAAAAGCAATTGCTTAGGAGAAAATCGTGTTTTTGTTGTTCTAACAATTACAGATGACCTCTTCTAAAAAGTATGAGTTGTAAAGAAGCTCTACTGCATGCCCCGTTTCCTGCAAGCATGCTGTATTGCATCCAAGTGACACCTTTTACACAAGAATACTGGAGTAGTTTTTATAGCCTTTTATTAGTGTGTAAGCACATCCATGGTGCATATAAAACTGTAACAGTTGACTTAATTTGAACAAATGATATTTTATTTTTCAGTAAGTGATTAAAAAGGCACTTCCACCTTGTGAATGGTGCATTGGGGTGTAGTAACCAGGAAAAAAACCCTATATGAATTGAATACTCAAGACAAAATGAAAGTTTAAGAAAAGATTAACTGACCAATGCCTTTTTTTTTTTTCCTGCAACAGTCTCACAAATCCTGTGTAAACTATAGTTCACTGGCATTTAAATCATCTGAGCTACTAGCACTCACTTTCTGGAAGATTCTCAAAGTGAATCACTCTGAGTGTTTAAAAAAAACCCCACCTTTTCAAATACACTTCATTGTAAAGTAAGTTTTGGAGTACTTTTAATGTCAACCTATACGTTGGAGACAAGGCAGTTGTGCTTTTATCATTGTCAGAGGAGTGGGTGTATGTGACCTTGACACTAAGAGTAGACTTATACAGTGCTAAATATCGTCCTCCCTCCCCTTGCTGCAGTGCAATGTTTTTAAGCGTGTTTATTCACTGGCTTTTGTTCCATTGAAATCTCCATCTCTTGCATCCATTTCTTCATCACCTACTTCTGTTGCATTCTCAATTACTCTTCTGCCTCCAGATCTACGGGGTGGGGCAAAAGATGCTGGTTCATTTCCCCTCCTGCAGTAAGAGGGGGGAAAAAAAAAAAATCAGGTGTTAGGTCATTTGCAGTCCTCACAAATAAACATAGAGTTTTGTAACAGTAAGTGTGGGGCTGTTGTTTTTAAATGCAGAACAGCCAAGAGTTGTGGGTCTCTAATACAAACTTCCTGTTCTGTAGCATAAAAGAGTAATTTGTGGACAGGTTGAGACTCCTGTTGCTTGGAACTGTGATGGGATTCCTGTTCTTGTGCTTGAAGTTCTCTGAATAGTTTCATCTGCCCCAACACCCCCCTACTCTTCCCTTCATCTCACTGTTTTCCCCTATGGGGACTGCAACTGGTTGTGCTTGGAAGGGATGGGAAAGGGGGCTGCTTGTACCCACAACAGCAGGGCAGTGTCCTTCCTGTCCCTTTAGAAGAGCAAGGGGGGAGAGAGCGAGTGAGCTTGTGCTGAATTTCTGACCTGCAGTCTGAATAAGCCCACCAGTTACTGAAGGCCCATGAGACCTGGGACTGGAGCAGTGCTGTGGATGTTGGCAGGCATTTTTGAGCCCACAGTCCCTCTCTGCAAAGGCTGCGTTGGTCAGAGCACCACGTGTGCTTTGACACGTATGGCATCCTAGGTTGTGAGTAGCTCCAATCTCTCTCCCAGTGGAGAGAGGAAACCATTGCTGCTTTGGAACTGTGTTGTAACTCGGGTGCTGACACTGAACAGTGCCAGTGTCTTGCAGAAGAACTTACAGCAAACGCTTTTTCCCATCTTACCCCCTCTTCCTCTCCCATCTCCCTCCCATCCCCATATATTTCATAGCCACAGCCCAAGGCAGGGACACTTTGGTTCTCAAGGTTAATATTTTGGGGAGGTGTGAGCAAGTGAGACAGAAGATGGGATTGTCTCTTCTTGGCCTCCATTGCTACTGTGCTACAAAACGCTTACGTTTTGTAACATGGCCTCTCACTTGCCCCTCATTAAGCAAACCTTTGTAAAGGCTTGAGACCACAGACATAAGCAATAAAATAAATTCGTGATAACTGAATGTTGTGCCAAAATTACTAATTTGATGTTAAATACATCCGACTCTGCACTTTTGGGTATAGCAATCATGCATAAATATTTAAAGGCTTGTCTTGTCCTTGCAAAAGACTAAGCCGGTGGTGTCCTTTCTGAAGCAGCTATTTAAGTCCAAAGTTGAGTATTCTGTACAAGGGAAGTGGGTAGGACCACTGGCTGGACTACAATTTGAGGCACAAATCTGTGTTTCCAAGGTGGAAATGTGACATGTAGTCTGTTTTCCACAATTCTGCCCTTAAACTTCGTTGTGAGCAAGCAATTAGCTGGATAATAAAGCTTCATTTAAGATCTGCTGTTAGTTAACCTTAGTTGTTCTGGTGCTGATGGCATGTATTGAACATGAGGGTGTGTCTTTTCTATGCTGGCATGTGCTTGACAGAGTCTAACAGCAGCGTCTACTATTTATGATAGCAGATATTTATTATTACTGTTTAACAGGAAAGTTCAAGTTAGGTCAGTAAATTCATTAATTCTTGTCAATAAAGATCTCGGTCTTCACCAGGAAGAACTCTTTACCCCCTTGGACTCCTGCTATCTGGACTCAATTACTCATGAGTCATTTGTAAGAGAACTCTTTTTATGCTGAGTAATTCACTGAAGTGCTATAAGAGAACATGGGACTGGTTGGGAGTAACAAGAGTCTAACCAAATTGTGCAGTATGGTTTTGGCTACAAAGAAGTGAACTTCCTGTCACACACTAACCACTTATTAATATAAACGGTTGCAATATGCATAAACATAATACTTCATCAAACTGGTATTGGCCCAGTGGATAAACACTTCTTGTTTATATCAGTTCCTCTTAAACAGGTTTGTGGGTTTGATAATATTCATGTGGTCGTTCACATTAGTACCTTTAGAAAAATGCGTCTAGTTGAGACAAGCCTTAAGCATTAGTGTTTGCTTAGCACCTCTGTATTTAATCTACCTTTGAACAAGTGCTACTGGAGTAGTGCTTGAATAACAGTCTGACTGGAAATATTAGGCTGACTAAAAGGCACATGCAAGGACAAGACATCATCTTTAAATATTTGTGTATTCACAGCAAAATCCAGCATATGTAAAATACAAGATATACAAATATTACAAGGCAGTAGCTCTTTAATTTTTGCAACAGCAGGTATTACTCCTATCTCCAGAGAATGTGATAAAGTATAATATAATGCTGTGCTTGGTTACAGTGTCAATATTAATTTCTGTGTCCGTGCTTTGTGTTTTAATAACAGTAGACAAGCAATGTAATGTCTGAAAAATAGCTCTAAAAGCCTAAGTAATAGCTCTTTGTAAACAATACAGGCACAGAGTGCTATGTAATGAAAGGCAAGATTTTCTCTTTTGTCTGCGATTGTGTGGTGTAAGTGTGATAAATCACATGCAAGTAAGATCTACCCAAATCTCAGGTGAGTTAGATGGGATCTTACCTTAGAGCCAGCATAACAATATGTGTAAGAAATACTGTGAAATTCTGATGGCATGCTGTGACACTTCATATTCATTAGTCCTTTTAATCAATTTTACTAATCAATGGTGTATTTGATTTGAAAAATTTTAATCTTTGTGGCTGTGCACAAAGATGAGGTGCAAAAAAGACAATTTTCATGCAGAAAAATTCAGAGTACTTTATTAGGTACTCTGTTGGTAGAGCTTGTGAGAATGCAACATTGGTAAGTCTACATCAGTACATAACCTGCTTGTAAGAAAGATGTATCATTCTTGAACAGCTGATGATAGCTAGATTATTGTAATATTTGTCTCTTTTGATAAAACAGATTAATGCCAAGATATCCAAGCCTTCACAGTTTGCAGAAACCTCACATAATTTTTACTTGGGCCAAAGAAAATGGAAATTTGTGCAACACAAGCTAGCTGCAAAGTTGAAGGCATGGTACCTGCTTAGTCATGCGGAGGTTCCTGTGTCCCTCTGAAACAGAGATAAAGAGTCCCGGGCAGTTATACTAAGCACATGGTCATGATCAGGGGTAGGTAGATTACTTTTAAATAATTAAACAAAGTACATTACAGCCAATTACATTACATTTAGATAAAACAAAAAAGCGCCTTATGCTATTCTATGTAAAAAGGGCTGGACGCAGCCACTCCTTTGCAAAGCAGCCAGGAGCGTGCACCACCCAAGATGGTGCTAATGGAAAAGGCTGCCACATCGCTAACTCTTCACTTGGAGGTAAATCCACATCTGAAGGCTCATGCATGTTACTGGTAAACACACTGGCAAACCGCTTCAAGAACACAACTAGGCAGGTGCTTTACTTTCATCTGAAATACTTTTGGGTTTATGTAGAAAGCAAAGGTTTACAGTGTGATGATGCAGATAGAACAATTTCCTTATAATTTAAGTCAGCCTCTTTATTTTAGTGAGTTGGTGTTTCCAAACCCAGTGAGTGGAGGAGAACTCGGGTATGTAGCTGACTGGTCACAGCTTTATCTTTTTCCTAGTCAGTTTTAACAAGAAAATGCAAAGGGACATTTTGATCTTTTCCTTGGTCTGATGACACTGAATCCCTTTGTGGTGAAGTCCAAAGCGAGTTTTGGATAAGAGTCAGATAATGTGCTTTGCCTTTTGCTGCCTGTGATGTTGTCTAAGGCTGTTTATGGTCGTTGCGTGTGAGTTGTGCATGTGTGGAAGTGTGAAAAGCACAAGCATTTCTACCCTTTTGTGACTGCTTCTGTACAAATAAATACAGCCATTATATAAGGGGTGTTTTCAAAAGCAACCAAGCCTAATTCTGTTCCTATTTAAGCCAACAGGAGTTTTGATTAGAAAAGGAATAAGGTCTGTGCCATGTTATCACAGTTGCTCATCTCACAGCTGAAATCCTGAGACTGCTGCAGTCTGTGAAATGCACTTCACCTTCTGACTTTGGCCTTTTGTTGTATCTGCCAAGCTAATACAAGGAGTAACTTGGCAGCATTATCAGTGTCAGTTCTTTAGTTGAACAGATTTTTTTTTTTCACTTCTGTAGTTTAGTTCCAAATTTCAAGACTGTCAGTGAGTGGGAACGGCTATCCCAAACAAGGGCACTCTACCTGAGCTTGCTCTTCAGTGCTGCAACCTCACGGCCCAGGGCTTCGTTACTCTCCGTAGCCTCATCCAGCTCTCTCTGCAGCTTCCTGCGGTTTGCGTTGATGCGCTGAGACTCTTCCTCAGCCTCCTCCAGCTGCCTTTTCAGTTGCTTGAGTCGTGTGTTGCCCTTCTCAGCCTAAAGGGAAATTTTAGAGTAATGCTTTGATTCAAAACAGTTTGAATAGCCTTACATTCCTCATTTTAATTTTGTACTTCTCTTGGGAGTTCTTCTCCTGGCTTGCAGGTTGGTGTGCATTAGGTAAAGCTAAAATTTTCAAACAAAATGTGTTCATCGTCTCCATTCATATACCAATAAGGATGTTGTGCACAGTCCTGTATATCACTGTGCAGTCAGAGCGTTGCAGCTGGCTGATGGACAAGGACTAGTGCTTTGGCACTTGACTCAGCATGGAAGAAGAATTATATTGTCCCGTCTTTTAGCAAAGGGCTGTATAGCTCTCCCAGCATAAAATCCAGGCAGACAGACTGCTTTCTAGAGGGATATTTCTTTGAGGCAGAACATGGCATCTTCCTTTCTTAGGGTAAAACCTGAAAATCCCTGTGCCCCAGACTAAGACCCTCATGACGCAGTCTGATACCTGATCTTTGTACTGCTCTGCTTGCTTTCTCTCGTCTTCCACCTGCAGCAATGCATCCTTCAGCTTCTTGTCCTTCTGGCGCAACGTCTTGGCTGCAGCCTGCTTCTCTCTGCAAATGACAGTGCAACATTTGGTGATGTGGAAGGTCTGTAGTCATCACCTGTCTCAGGCACATTGCTCATGAAACTGGCACCAAGGACCCGTATGTTAAAGGCCTTACTGAGTTTAACAGATTAATTCTAAGCAAAACTTAAAGGTCATGTTCTTCTGATCAAAACAAATATGTGTCTTTGCTGTATGCTAGAGGTGCTTCAGGAGATCTGTTCTAGAATGCAAAGTGATTTCCTCAAGAAATAATCCTACAAATGGCACAACGTGTTACGGCAATTAACCTGGCAGGGTCATAGGGCAGTTAATCTAAAATGTAGGGGAGCAGATCCTTGCCTTTGATACCAGTAGAACTTTTCAGCAACAAAATGGTTCTTAATCAGAACCTGTAACAACTCCAGTTACTGGCCACATGCCTAGGAAACGTTAAGTAAGTGAGAGAATTTACCGAGCCTTAATGACACTGAGAACCGGATGACACACATCCTGTATGCCTTTGTTTACTTTCTGTCTCATTAACTGGAACAAGAGATGGACGGCTGTGCCCTCTGGGAGACCAGTACCTGGCTTCCTGTTCCAATTGCTCTTCAAGAGAAGCAATTTTGGCCTCCAGAGCAGCAATTGTAGCTTTGAATTTGGACTTCACAGCTCCCTCCATCTCTTGCAGCTTACTCTTCAGCTCTTTGTTCTGTCTCTCCAGTTGCTGCCGAGCATTTTCGTTCTTCTGTGCAGTTGAGCGCTCTGTTGCCAGCTCATTGTTCAGCTGCTCTGCCTGCAAGGGTGAGAATGGATGCTGTCAAAAGTGTTGCACGCTTTCAGAGAAATGACAGGTGGCAATTTGGGGTGGCAATTCTCCAAATATTTATTTAGAACCACAAATAGCTGTCACTGGCATACAAACAGAAAGCGACGTGTGCTGAAATGAGCTCTACCTGTTGTACTGCTTTCCTCATGCGATCACCCATTGCCTCTATGTTGCCTTGCTCCTCTTCTAGCTCTTCCTCCAGTTGGGCAATTCTTGCCTCCAGGCGCCGTTTCTCATCCTGAAGGCTTGTCCTGTAAGTTTAAATAAGTGTGTAGTAATGGCTCTGACCAGTTGAATGTGTCTGGAACTATGGTGAGCTGCCAATAATTCATAAAGAAAAGAGAATTAGATATTTCAATGAAACTAGTCATATGTTGTGTTGTCAAGACCAGACGGCTGTTGGGAGAAGAACATAACTTCTCTTGGCAGCAATGCAACAGTCAGCAGCATGTTTACAGCCTTGTGAGTAATCCAGTCTATTCCTACCTTCCAGAAGTAGCGCTTGCAAGTTCCTCTGCCATCTCTTCTTTCTCCAGATCTGCTTGTTTGCGAGCTCTCTCTGCAGCAGCCAGATCCTAGGAGAAAAGGAAAAGGCAGCATAGTAAAGAAATGAGCAAGTAAGTGTTCAGACAAACAGTTACAGCATGATACACAAGACTAAACTTTCTAAAACAGGTATAAGATGGGTTGTCTTGTTAACAGAATAAATTCTTGTCGTATCATAAATCCTAGGGAAGTACAATGAAATACACTTTATCCAGCCTGTCAGCTGGCTTCTGTTTTATTGGTTTTAGTCACAAGATTGACATTTAATACACGTAGGAGTAATAGCACTAACAAGACTTCAGGAATTTATAGCTATTGAAAACAATTTGTGTTGGATCATACAGTTCATTTCCCTTTAAGACTGGTGAACTGTGCCTTCCTCCAAGGTGATTTTTTTCAGCTTAATCTGGCTATGCTTAGATGTAGATCCAACAACTTTAGCAGAGTGCATGGAGCACATGGAACTTGTTACAAGTGCTGCTTATAGCTTTCCATCCCCAGTAGCTATTACATTATTTCATTGCAGTTCTGTTTTGCTGCTGAAGGTCATGAGTAGTCTGCTTCACACTGCTCTAAGTTTCCCACTTTACCTCTTGAAGCTGGATGAGTTCTGCTTCCAGGCCCTTTGCTTTCTTCTCATTTTCTCTGGCTGTAGCAAATATTTCTTCTCTGGCAGCCCGTGCATCATCCAACTCTCGTTGGTAGTCCTTCATCTGAGCCTTGTTGAAAAGAATAAGAGAGATTTATTTTTGTCTGTCTTTATTACAGTTTCAGTAGAAAGAAATTTGGACAGAATAGAGCACGTACACATTTACATAGTCATAATGCCTGCTTAAATTGTATTTTCTGGAGAGATCAACTAGCACGTGTTGGAAAGGCCTGAAATGCTATTCCAAGAAGAGCGATGCTTCCACTTGCACACTGCGGCTTTTGTAATGCCTGTTGTCCTTATTTCCTTTGAGTATTTGAGTACGTGTGCAGTCTTAATCTTTCCAATACATCCCTTTTTGTTGTTTTGCTGTCAGCATATGACAGAACGGTTGATATGGAGACTTACAGTATAAATAGGAAAATGCTAATTCAGAGACAACAGGATTTCTGAACAGTTTTTTATTCTTTTGAATCAAGTGTTAGAACCAGGATTGAAGCCTTGTAATAGATATTATCCTGTAGCGCTTTGTCTACATGGGAATCTATGTTTTCCTTCATGTGGGTAGGTCAATAGCAGATGAGTGTTGGCCGGAGAATTTTGGAAGCTCTCTGCAATGATGAAATTTAAGATTTTCATGGTTTGCCATGTGAAGTTTTCCATTGTCATTCAAACTGAGCATTACAGTACAGATCCTTGAATCTGCAAGTCTAGTTAAAACTCCCCCTCTAACCAATCGTGTAACAGGCATCAAGTTCACAGGCGTCACCTAACTTTCACATTGTGGCTGTACAAAAGAGACCAGTGGGAAAAACTATATTTGTAGGATTACATACCTGTAATTTGCGAAGTTGTTTGATGGCTTCTTCCCGAGCTTTATTAGCAGAATCAGCTTGGCTTTCTAGATCTTTAACATCAATCTCCAGCTTCTTTTTGGCTGCAGCTGCCAGGGCACGTTGCTTCCGCTCATCTTCCAGTTCTGTTTCATATTCATGGAGCTGATCATTAAAGAAAACAAGTTTAGGAAAGTCCTTGAGCACACTTAAACACTCTGTGTATGTCTGAATAATGTATACAGCCCCCTATATCTCTATTAATTGTGATTCCTCTGGCAGTTAAAATACATTTCCATTTTGTCCAAAAATTAAAGATTCTTCAAAGGAGTCAGCAATTTGGGTTCTGTATTTAGGGAAATATGTATATTACAAGATGATGACTACAGTGTTGTCCTTGCTGTTACAACACTATGATATACAAATAGGCTGTGCCCTGTCTGTTTTCATTTCTAACGCTTTTGTATCCATTCAGTGTACCTTGGGAAGGCAGATACATTAGAAGCTGTCTTTTTTGACTTACACTGAGAATATAGGGAAGGTTCTTCTGACTGTGTCAGAAATAACAATTCATACGTTTTATACTATATTGGTTGTAGTGTTAAACTGCTACATCTGTTGGCAATTGTGCACCTGCTGCTGAAACAGGAAAAAAACATGTTTTGTGCCTTTTTTAGTACAATAACTTACTCTTTTTTTATTTGCCAAGCACAAGGCAACACAATGTTTTCTTCTCATTATAGTGAGGTGCTTTTAATAATGGCATGAGGCTGGGGACTTTCAACTGGCTTGGTTAGATATTTACAAAGGCAGTAATAGGGAATAGTACCTGTTTAAGGAGTTGTCTTCTCTTCTCCTCATTCTGTTCATCTCTGGCTTGTAAATCTCTTTCAAACTGGCCTTTCAGGGCCTGCATATTAACCTCCAACCTGAGTTTGGCATCTTCAGCAGCCTGTAGCTCATCCTCTAGCTCTTCTAATTGTGTCTTCATCTCTTCTACTTGTTGTTCAAGGGTCCGTTTAGATTTCTCCAATTCGTGGACCTTTCAAGCAGTGAGAATT
Organism: Nipponia nippon; assembly: GCF_047370975.1. NCBI lineage: Eukaryota > Metazoa > Chordata > Aves > Pelecaniformes > Threskiornithidae > Nipponia > Nipponia nippon. The sequence continues at coordinate 8,229,077 of NW_028262369.1, forward strand.
TAATAGACTTGTTATAAGAAATAAAAATAATTCTAGTTAAACACAGTCTACCTGCAGTATAGGCCACATTTGAAAATATCAGCTGTGGAAAATGAATGAACTAATTTACACTGAAAATGGTAAATTAGCATTTTTTGTACACTTCCAAATCTGTCTTAAAATAACCTGAGATTCTTTTTATCCCAAACTTTTATTTTCAGTCTAATCAAGTATCATAGTTTAATTTATTTAGTATTAGAAGTAGTATTATCATATCAGTGTAGTAAAAGAAGTGATTGGCAATGCATCAGTGGAAATTTGCGGCAGCTATACAAGTAAATGTTAGGCTGGTGGCAAAGTCAAATATAACTAATAAAATCAGATTTGCGGAGTTTACAACTTCAAAGCTGCTTAATAAACTAGTAAATTATTTAGAATTCTTTAATGTTTTTTCAGTCTTAGAAATCAATAAGTCATATTAAAAATAAAGATGGCTTACAGTTACTTTGCCAAGTCTCTTGAAAGTTTGGGCACAAATGGCATAATCTTTGAATTCTGTATCTGATCTTGCTGAATGGATGTGCGTGTTACAGAGAATTTCCCACACTGAAAACAATGATCTGTTTGTTAGCTGCTATTTTAAGTTATGGTTGTGGAAATTGTTCTAAGCCCAAAACTTACATTCTTGCCAACATCATCTTTGGAGCTAACAAGATCTTCCATTTCAGCTTTCAACATTTTGTTCGTTCTCTCCAGTTCTTCTTTGGCTTCCAAAGCCTCTTCAAGTGCTCGGGCCAATGACAAAGCCTTTGTTTCTTTTTCTCTGGCTTCTGCTTCTGCTCTGTCCCTTTCATCTGCATATTTTGAAGAGATGTTTTTCTCTTCAGCTAGCATCTGTAAAAAGGTAGTGTTAATACAAGAAGTCATTAGTAATAGGGTTTTTCTATTGCAACTGTTTCGTCAGTTGTTAATCACAGAGAAAAATCTCTGCTTTTTGATAAATGTATATAAAAACAAAATTAACCAGTGTATGCTTGATTAAATTTTAGTTTATTTTTTGTCCCTGCTTTATCTTTCACTAAACCAGTGGAGTCTCTGTGAGTTCCAGAGAAGTTAGGTGATAACACAGCAAGGGAGAATCTTAAATCCATACCTGATCAAACTTCTTCTGTTTCTTCTCCAGGTTGGAGACCAGCTGACGCTGGTTGTCTAAGTCTACCACCAGGTCATCCAGCTCCTGCTGGAGTCTGTTCTTGGTTTTTTCCAGTTTGTCGTAAGAAGCAGCCTTTTCCTCAAACTGTTGTGTGAGACTTTCAATTTCCTTCTGAAGTTTCTTTTTGCCTTCTTCCATCATTTCTACTGTGCTGGAATATTCCTGTAGCTTCTTCTTAGAGTCAGAGAGCTGAAATTTGAATTCAGAGGATAAATCTTTATAGCAGCGACAACAAAGCTTGGCAGAGAAGATGGCCAGGAGACAACCAAGACCCAGAAATCTTATCTAGTTTGACCCATCCCCCAGCCTTCATAAAATAAGGCAGACCGCACACCTAGTATGCACATACAGGCCTAGCGTGCAAGACTATCTTGGGAGCTACCTTGGATTTGTACCTGTCCTAGAGATCATGCTTTAAAGAGGAGGGAGACTGCTGGCTCCATTGTAGAGCTTTACAGATGCCATCTGGGCTAACAGCACTAGTTCCCTGAAGGCCCATGTGCTGTGGCAGGATAGTTCTATGGATCTGAAGCCTCTGGAATTACTGACAAAGCTCTCGGTGATGGAGCTAGTGATTTAGCTATGGCACTGATACCTGTATTGTCAGTGTTGAAATATGTCTTTCCAGATTTTGTTTTGCTTCTACTTCTTCATCCAACTGCTCTTGCAAGCTGTTCTTCTCATCCTCCAACTGACGAAGCTTGGTAGACACATTTAGCTTCTGCCGCGTTTCTTCCTGAAGCAGCTCCTACAGTCACCACATCAATTGGCAATACAGTCATTAGTTTAGGTCTTTTTATAGTGCATTTTATAAATATTGTAGGTGAGCTGTTACTGGATGAAAGTTTACCTGTGTATCTTGTAGCTGAGATCCTAGGGTTGCAACATCTTTGGTCAGTTTGATTGTCTTGCTTTCTGCTTCATTGAGCAAACCAGTAACGTTTTCAATCTCAACCTATGAGACACCACAATGAATAAACGCAGTTATTTTGCTCAACTTCAAAATCTTCCTCTAAACTTTAGTTTGCTCTAGATTGAAATCTTAACTTTGAACAGGATCTGAATCTGCTGCTATGCTCTGGGTCACCTCAAGCACCAACAGTGCTTCCAGCTTAACTGGAATTCACAATTTTGCCATAAGTTTCTGGACAATATGTGGGATTTAAATCCTGTGGAACTAAATCCTCCACACAAACTCTGCCGTGTCTGCACATGTCATCTTTGTGACCTGTGTATTAAAGATGCCCAAGGTCTAATGCCATTTTTGTCTAGTTTACCTTAGTATTTTATTACTATATATCAAAACCTAGTCATATTCATAAGTTAATACTAGTATACTCTTTTCAATGAATTGCAAAGGGGAATGGGGACTTTTGTGGATTTTCCTTCCTCTTCCCAAGTTTGACAGAAGTTGATGCATTTTGATTATATTTTCTTATTTATCCACTAACTTAAAATAATACAGAAAAGCTTACTGCTGCTATGAACAAAGTTTTAACAATAAGCTTGATTAGTATTGCTGGACATTGAACATCTACCAAAGAACCATTTTAAATTATCTTTAGTTATTCTTATTAGACACTACGTCATAGATAAGTGAGCATTCTCCTTTCATTGTCATTTTTTCTGAGCACATCTTATGTGTTTAATAGCTGTTTAATCCATTTCCAGAAGCCACATTCCTATCAATGTTCCCCACCACCCGAAACTGAACAAACAGAAAGAAACTGTGTAAAACATGCAGCATAGTCACTGAACCAGTGGTGGCATTACATACTGCAAGGTGCACAGAGGGATGGGACTAAAAGCTCTCACTTCCATGAGACAGAGTGGTTCTAATTGTTTAATTGTATGATAATTGAGGTAGGAGTTCAAGGTAGGAACCCTACAGATGACAAAAAAAATGAGCATTTCAGCTGAAGTTGACAGGGCCAGGATTCCTCCAGATACATCCTCACAGAACAGCATAAACTGGTTTTCTCAAGCCCAAAGTGTCACAGCAAAAGGTCAAACTCCTTCCTACCTGTAACTTATGAACTTTTTCATTGAGTTCTGTCCGAACACGCTCTCCATCAGTGTATTTGGACTGTAACTCCTGCAGCTGTACTTCCAGCTTCTTCTTTTTGTGCTCCACATCTTGTTTGGCCTGATTCAGGCTCCTGACTTCATTAACCAGATCAGCGTTTTCTTTCTCCAGTGTCTGTTTGGTCTTATCCAAGTTTGCTTTAGCCTACAAGCATGAAGTGAAGAAAGATGATCTGTAAAAGGAAGCTGTGTTATCTGGTGGATAGTTTTCAATAAGATGGATTGCTGTTTACCCGTTTAAATTGTTCCAGCTGCTCTGTTAGCTCTTCCACAGCTTGAGTGTGCTTTTGCCTCATCTCCTGGACCTGGGCTTCATGAGTTCGAGTCTCCTCTTCCAGCGCTCTCTTCAGCACTGTGACCTCCTGTTCACGCTTTGCTCTGGAAGGTAACATACATAAATGGAGCAGCAGCAGATAGATAAGGGAAAATAGCACTACTGCACAGTTACTAGACAGTATTGTACTGAGCTCGGTGACGTTGATTTTTGGCCCGTGTGCTATGTCTCCATACCTGAGCTCTTGCTGGGTGGCTGTGGTATCCAAAGTATCCTCAAGTTCTGTCTTAAGAGCCTCCAGCTCTTCACCTAGGTCTCTCTTCTGTTTTTCTGCTTTGTTTCTTGCAGCTCTCTCAGACTCCAAGTCTTCCTGGAGGTCAGAGATGTGAGATTCCAATTCTCGGATCTTCTTGAGGGCATTGTTCTTCTGACTAGTTTCATCTTCCAGCCTGAAAAGAGAGTATTTAATTTTATATATTAAAAAAAAATATAATTTAACTTTGAAGAAATCAGTATACAGAGATTAAAGGTTTATAGGTTCTGTGTAAGAAAGTACCAAAGAAAGAGGGGGGACTGACGCAAAAAGGATCTAGCAACTGTACTTTATCAGGACACAATGCCTGGAGATGCTGATCTGCCGATTCAGCAAAAGTTTTGGTTGAGTGTTCTCCCTCTTAAATTTATACAGAAAATCCACTGAGACTCTGAAGCGGATCAAGGTCAGACTCTTAAGTAATTTCTGCCTTTTGCCTATGAAGTATGTTGTTACACTTCATTTTTTACTTGGCAGCACTGCCAATGCCATTGGGAAGGGGAGTTTTTATTGATAGCTGGAGGTAAGTTCATGTGTCTATAGGCAAACGATAGTATGATTATTTTTCACAAAAGGATATTTGGGGAAAGCATGCAGGGAGGATGTAACAGAGAGATGAGATTCATGGCTGCAGCATCTCGGTGTCTGGGAAGGGGAGAGACATATGTTGCAGCCTGTGTTTTCAAGCTGTGTGCAGATTCAGGAGTGAATACCTGGCTAGAGCAGCCTGCAGCTCTTCCTCCTTCTTGGCTAGTTGTGCCTTCAGCTCAGCAATTTGTGCCTGGAGCTCTGCGATTTGCTCATGTAGATCACTTGACTCCCCTTCCAACTTCCTCTTAATTTTCTCCAGTTCTTGTCTGCTCTTCTCTTCTTTCTTCAGTCGCACTGAAAAAGTAAGGATTTTGGTCATGGCAGGGCGTTAGTGCAAGGAGTCCTTAATCTGATCTTAAACTTAGGCAAAAAAATGTTCTGGCCTCCAGTGAGGCCCTACATTTAACTACAAGTCACTGCATTTCTGAAGCAATGTGCAATACCTTGCTGTCATCACTTATTTCTAGCTACCCCAAAGAATCATTTATTTATCTTTCTCTAGAAGAAGCATTATTTTTTTCCCCATTTTCTCTCCTCTGCTCTTTTGTATGTAAAAAAAATAGGTATCTATGGTTTATGCACCCTGGGGTTTTGGTGATTCTCACGCACAAAATGGCTTCAGCATAAGAAATTTGGAAAATACCCCACAAATTTTTTAGAAGCTCTCTCCAGATTCTCTTTATGTTTTTTTGTTATATGCCAAGGCAAAAAAGCCAGATATAAGCCACTTCTGTTAACGTTACCTTCGAGTTCTGAAATCATAGATTCATGCTTGTTTTTCAGCTTTGTAAGATTTTTGGCTTTTTCTTCTTCTTCTGCAAGATTTGTTGTTAGATCACTTATTCTTTCCTCAAGGAGTTTTCTTTCCTTAAGAAAAATAAAATACTTCTGTTAATAAAAGCGTCTGTCATTGGTGATCGTGAATCAACTCTTTGCCAACTGAAAATATCCAAGATACTGTCTTTTTATGCTGTATTTCTTGAGACTGTAGTGATACATTTTGATTTGTCAATTACAGAGAAGCTGAGGAGTGGTGTCTACGACTTCCGTATTCTCTAATCTGCTGCTGTTAGAATCTTGTACTCACTGTAACGGCTGGTAAGTACAGGGTCCAGTTCATAGGAGCAATCCCTTTCAAAAAGTACTGGAATACATGCTTACTTCCAGCTCTAATCATGAAGTTTGGTTGACATTAGTTGAAAACCAAGAGAATTATTTACTCTGCTTGGGGCCAAGAAAATGTGTCTTCCACTGATTATGCTTGACTGCTGTGGGTATTTTGCTTGAAGATATTATTACCACAACAGACCTCAAAACCAGTAGTTTTACACAATTTTGAATTGTTTAAATGAGCATGCAAAAATTATCAGAAACTTGTTCAATAGAGGCTGGACTGATGGTCTGGTGAATCTGTACTCCCATGAGACTATATAGTCAAGAGTATTCCTGTTGTTCTAGCGGAAGAGAAGGTTTTTCTCTCATCTTGCACTATTTTCACAAAGTAAGAAAATGGACCCACAACACTTACCTTGGTTAGCTTGTTATTCTGATCTTCCATTATGAGAATATCATCTTCCATTTTCTTTATCTTGCCATCTGCTGTTACTTTTTCAAGTTGCAGTTTCTGCCTTGCAGCTTCTTCTTCTTCCAGCTGTTCCTCAAGGTCCTTTGAGGGGAAAAAGAAACCCACAAAACATGAATTCTGGAAATAAGATACCGCTTAGATCATAGGAAATGCTTAATGTTTGTTGTTGTATGTGGGGTATGTTGTAGGCTTTGTTGTTTTATTAAGAACTAGACAATCTGTAATGCTTGGTGATTTAGAAGGAAAGATCTGTTAAAATATTTTTTTAGAGAAAAGATTGTTTAAAATTGAGATGGGGAAGACGAGAACTCTGGAGGAAAGAGCGTCAATTGATTGTTCTTACTTCAGCGGCACAGGCACATATTCTACAGAGGGCTGCGTAGCAAGCACTTTCATAGGATCTGAGGTTTGCCAGTCTCCGTTTTTTCTCTGTGAGAGACAAGTTATTGTCTGTATTTGTCACTTATGCCTCCTTACCAGCATTTGTTGTTGCATCTTTTTCTTTTCCGCTTGCAACTGCTGGCTGCGCTCCTCCTCTTCCTCAATTCTGGCTTCCATCTCATGCAGAATCTCTTCCAGCTCTTGTTTCTTAGCAGCTAAACGGACTCTCATCTCTTCAGCTTCAGCATACAGTTCAGTTTCTGCCTGAAGTTGTTCCTGAAGGAGGTTCTTCTCTTCACAAAGCTACGCAAATAAAATGGATAGGAAGTTAAGACTTGGATTGTGAATTGCCCCACAATGTCTTTTTACTAGATAGTCCTAGTGTACAGGCAGGCAGCTCCACCACAGGTTCCTGTGTGGATGTTAGGCCTCTACTGAAGTACCTGGGAGTTTGTCTGCACTGAACTTTTGTTCTGGACCATCGCTGTGAATACAATCATGAGTACAAAGAAAAAAGACACCTTTATTGTAATAGCTTCTAGAAATGGTGAAAGAACAGCTAGCGTTTCCCGGAGGCTGAGAGGTGTAAGTCACCTGTGTGTGTTTCAGTTCCAGCTCCTTCAATTCACTCTCTGCTTTTTGTTGTCTTTCCTTAGTTTTTTGTAGCTCTTCATCCTTGGCCTGCATTTCTTCCTCTTGGCGGGTGACTTGCAGCAGTGGTTTCACCTGAAAATAAAAAGTTTTTTTAAGAATGTTTCCTGTCAGTATTTATGTTACTGAGCATGGTACTTAAAGGTGCCGGGCTGACTGGCACTGATGGTAGCACTGTCTGTTGTTGTTCAGGTAATGGACAAATACTGTCCAGCCAAGCTTGATGTAAGCATCTTTAAACCAGCAAGCCTCAGCAGTGCTGCTCTTGGCCATCTCTGTGCTAATTCTTGGAGCCTTGTGAGCACCTCTGCCTCCAAAAGTGTCACTTTTTGAATGGCTTCAAGCCTGTTTTCGTCCATTGATAATGTACAAAATCTACATGTTCTGCATAGAAAGTCAACGTGCACATGCAGGTGTGTGTTACTGCCTATTTCTGGTTGCAGACGAGGTTGCTATCAATGCAAGCAGGAACAGTTTTCTGAATCCAAACTGAAGGCCATTCTTGAAAAGAAACTAGGCTTCTTCAATAGGAAAAGAGACTTAATTTGCTTGAGTGCCTAGCAGGAAGATGTTTACTGTCCCAGGTAGGGAACTCCTGAGCTACTGAGTCCCCTGTAGATACATAACTCTGCATGTTCACAAAATTAAGTTTTACTCTGTCTTCTCATTATTGACCCCTGTGAAATTATTTCATTTTTGGAAATTAAAAGAAGTCCCCAAACATGCAAAATCTTTTATGAATCTCTGCTTAACGAGTTTGTTTTCTTCTCAAGCTAGGACTGACTTTAATGTTAATGGCATTATATAACTATTCAGAGTATTTCTAACCCAAAATGTTGTGAAGCTAATGAGGCTCTTGCCATCAGCTGCAACGGACTTTGGAACAAGGAGTGTGCCTGACATGATATGCTGCGGTATCTTGTGCATTTCATTTCTTTTGGAAAGCTGAGGAGAGATTCACCAATAGCAGTCAACTCACTTTAGTGAACAGTCTCCACCATTGCCAGTTCCTCAGCTTCAGGTAAGCAGCACAGTTTCTTTGGATAACCTTCATTGCAGTCAGCTGTTGCTGTCTCTTGGCGAAGGCTCTGTGATTAAAAACATAAAGCAAATTGGTTCAGTCTGAGAATACAAGGTGTCTGCAAGATAAACATATTAAGCAAAGGAACTCTGGCATGACAGTCTGCTGATGAGCCACATGGTTTGAGAAGTCTGGCACAAATTCTTTTGTCACTTAACCAGTGCCTGTGGCTTTTTGAGGAAAGGTGATAATTCTGTTTAGCTTTCTGGTATTTTATTTAGTCTTCTGGTTTTTAGCTGTTTGCACTTCATAGGCAGGCACAAACCACAAAGCATAGATCTAGTTCTGGATGTGAACATCTTTCCAGAGTACATGGGCACTCAGATCTTGCATCATTCTTGAAACATATTATATTTAAATGTCTTTGCTCGGCAATTTGAAAGCCTTGGTAGTATGCAGAAAAAGGGCATTATTGTTAATAGTTTTGTGACATACATTAACTGAGATCATGCTAGATGATCAGTGCTTCATGCCCAAGCAGTGTAAGAAACTATTTAACGTTTTACAAATGCCAGTGGTGCTGCTACTTGTAATAGTGCGTAAGACTCCAATCATAGGCTAGGATGCTCCTTCTCCTGCTTGTACAAACGCATGTTTAAATGATGGGTCATTGCCTCAGAGAGCTTACTGTACAGAGGGTATAAGTAGCCTCACAAGGTGATTGCTTCCCTGTAATTACACTAATAAGCCTCTTCTGGGCAGGAAGTGAGTCCTTCATCGGACACAAGTTGAGTGCTAACACAATACAAATAGTAGATAAAATGTCTTAATATCTTCAGTTTGTTCTACAGAGAACTAAGAGCTACTGTAGATACTCTGCTGCAGAGGACATTCTTTTTGTTAGTACATATTCTTACTTTCTTGCTAGGTAGCCTCGGCACTGAGCCTGGAAGGCGATGATAACGTCTGTGATCTTCAGGTCTCTCTCTTCTTCCAGGTGAGCCAGAACGCCAGTTCTGAAGAAGATTTTACTCTGTCCAATTCTGTACAAGTTGGGATCAAGTTCTAATGCTTTGATCTGGAGGAAAACAGGGATACTTGTTAACTCCAGTGCTGAAGTTTAGGGTATTAAAGATTACTTCTCATTTCTGTTCACTCTCAACAGCTTTTATATAAGAAGTATAGACTTGATTATCAATAAGATCAAAAATGCTTTCCTCACCATCAGTATGCAAGCCTGCTTCCCATCCATGAATCCTTTAGGAATAGCATTTGCAGCAAGAATTTCGTATCTGCCAAAAGATGTTGATGTTAGGGAGGTTGAAACGTATCAGATTATTTTGTACAGACAAACATGTGTTACACCACTATTAAACCCAGAGTTAGGACCGAGTGAGGGATTCCTACCGCTGACGGAACTCCTGGAAGACAATCCTGTTGGGGAATCCTTGCCGGCAGATACGAATACCTTCCAAGACACCATTGCAGCGCAACTGTTCCAGCACTAAATGGGCATCAAGTTTGCCAGCCTGAAAAGGGAACAGAAAGTATTTTTAGCACAGTAGAAATTTACAAAAGTGTTACCGGCCGCATATCTATGTTTGAAGACATCATTCAGCTCTGCGATGTGCTGGTACAGTGAGCAGCTCAACATGAATAATATACCAGGAGTCTGAAAATTGAACATTTGAAATTTACCCTTTTTTCATGATTTGGAATGATACAGCGGACAAAGTTGGGATTGGTATTCCTTAAGGTGGTCATCAGTTTGGTCAGCTGCTCCTTATAGAGTTGTCCAACAGTACGGAACATGCCTTTCTTGGTTTTTGAAGCACTAGGGAGTGAGCTTTCAGTCATCTTGGCCATCTGGTCCAGCCCAACTATACGGTCCACTGAAATATAAAAGAAAGTATGAACGGAACTGCTTATATAAGCTGTCCTCACCTCACATTACACCTATCAGTGGCATTGTTAAACTGCACCTTCCCAAAGAGGACCACTATATTTTTGATGCAGTAGAAGCATAGTAACAAAAGTACTAGAAGAGCTTTCTGGGTAAATAGTCTACTTCTGTCAAACATGAAAATGAGGCTCTTTTTGTTAACTAGTGACAGAATGGAGCAACTGAATACACAGAATACATTTTATTTTATGTTTGCTCTAAAAAGGACAGTCCTCCTGCAAAATATCCAATTGGTAGGTTGGTGTCAGAACCAGGAACAACAACATCTCTTGACTCCCATCTGTTACCCAGTGGTTCTCAAAGCCTAGCTAATAAACTCCCTCAGTTATCTGATAATTCAGAGCCGCCTTGCTCGTGTTTGCATGCACATTTATGTCCCTATATTAAATACTTATACTGTAGTATATGTGTTACAGATCCATATAAACTTTTTAAAAACAAAGTGTTTATATGCATACAGACATTCTTCTGATGGAGTTTAGTTGAGATTATACATCGCTGGAGAGAACTGTGCAGGACTTCTGGGGGAGGAGTGTGTAAGGTAAGTCATTCATAAAACCCAACAATAACCTGTATTAAACAAGGTCTGCAATATCACATATTCAGCAACGTTTTAACAGTGTAATGAAAAATTTTTATTCTGTTGCTGAATAATACTAAGTAAGGACATTTTTTGATAGCGCTTAAACCTATCTAATGATGCTTTCCATAAATATGTCTTTAGAACACATTATTCTTGTTTCTTAGTTCAGTCTCTTCTATGTTTATAATTTTCACACTTGTGTCCTGCCAGCAAGGGATGGTTGTCAAAAAGTTCTAGTAAAAGTTTCTCCCTTTAAACCACATTACTGATTTAGAGTTGCAATTCATACCGTCTTTCCAGAGGTCTGCTACAAATTTGTCTGAAGACTGGTTCAGCAGAGAAGTCACATTGTCATTGAGTGGATCCATGTTCTTTGTTAGCCAGGCAGTTGCATTGTAGGTAACCTGCAGGAAACAGGGCTACATCAAAAATCTGTTCTTGATAAAGATATCTGGAGTGTCCAAGAACACAGGCCACTGTATCAACACAAAATCATACAAATAATAATAATGTTGAAAAGATTTCTATGGTTAAGAGCTGAGTTGAGTATTTATTCTTACATGTACTAGCATCTGAAAAGCTTTTTTCAGACATATGCATGGCAGGGCACATCCCCTGCCTTTAAAAAAATCTCCTTCCTAGAAAGGAATCCTAATTACTTGGATTTTCAATAACCTTGGTGCTGGTTATTTTTGGTTTCACGTGAGCTTAACACAACTATGAATGGTTTGCAAATCTTATTTCATATGGTATGTAATTAAAGCACTTAATATATACACTATACAATTAAAACCATCCCTAATCAATAAGGGTACCAGACTGTTTCTTTTTTACCATCTGGGCATCAAAGAATCAAAGTTCCCTAAGTCAAAATAGCTCAATGTGTCCAGTACCTTTCCAGCGTAGTGCATGATACAGAACTCGGTTTTATCCTTGAGTTGCTTGGGCTTCTGGAATTTGGGGTGGTTGCCTTGTTCTTGACACAGTTTCTCCACAAAGGATGTGTCAGTAGCCTTGGGGAACCAGCACTCTTCATCCAGCAGAGCCAGGACACCTGGAGGGTTGGTCTGCAATGCGAGCAATATCAGATCAGTATCATCACAGGCAGAGACAAAGAAAGAGCACCACCTTCTTTATCCCTTATGTTACAAATTCTCCCAGTCAACAAAGGATCTGAAATACCTTAAATGGCTCTCTTATTGTACTGATACATAACTGACCCTGATGCAACCTATGTAGTATCCCACCTATAGAGATATAATCTTACTGGTCTTTCAATCAACTCAATGCAAGGTTGCAGATCAAGGCCAAAGTCAATGAAATTCCATTCAATGCCCTCTCGCTGGTATTCCTCTTGCTCCAGTATAAACATTGTGTGGTTGAAAAGCTGCTGAAGTTTCTCATTAGTGTAATTGATGCACAGCTGCTCAAAGGAATTGATCTGTGAAGAGGAAAAAAGTGAATTCCTAATGTTAGGAAGACAGTGACAAGATGAAATTTGCTATCTTCTATTTCTTTTGACATATTTACAATAATTCAAATATAAGGATCCATATGTTTCTAATGTAAGGTCTTGAAAATTTACAGTAAGTTCTCAAGTGGTAAATCTTTGTACTGGGACCGGTTCAATAAACCGTAAAAAGCAGACCCTGGCTCTAAACACTGAGCCCCACAGAAGCCCAGCAGGAGCACACTGCCAGCCCCCAGCCCTTGCGGCCCAAGGGAAAGGCAAGCAGCCAGGTGTAGTAGCCCCATGGATCATGTTGGCCATGGGCTACTAGCCAGCTTGAAAGAACCAAATTGTTTTTGTGGCCCTGAACTTAGATTTTTGTCATCTTATATTCAAAGCACTGCATAGGAGTGGATAAGGAATTTAGTCAGCTTGTGTGCCACAGTACATACCTCAAAAATCTCAAATCCAGCAATGTCAAGGATCCCCAGGAAGGAAGCGCCTTGTCTTTTTGTTTTATCGAGAGCTTTATTTACGCGAGCTAGAATCCAACGGAAAAGACGTTCAAATTGTGCCTTGGCCAAAGCCTCTATGGCAAAGTCCGCCTGAAAAAAAGTAGAGAAAATTGTAAGTGAAAGAAGAAACCCAATTAGTTTCTAATTTCTGTAGAGATAATGAGACAGAAAACTGACATTTCCCTTTAGACAAGATATAAGAAAAAAAGAAGAAAGAATAGTTTCAGGAGAGCTGAGCAGACTGCAAGTAGATACCTGCTCTTTCGTCTGAGCTTTCTGAACAACATCTCGTCCTACTTTGATCCTTGGGGTTAGAATAGATCTTGTGAAATCTGTCACATTAATCCCCATCAGATGACACACTTTTTGTGCAGCTAGAATAAAAGAGTGAGATATTATTTCAGTCTGAATTTTCTCTTAGCAGGTCAGTAGGTGTGAATACGAGCAGCTCAGCAAGTTATTTATCTTCTTTAAAATCTCCTCTATTGTACGTACAAGAGATGCCACTTGCCATGAAAGTATTACTTACGATCCAAGCAGCAAATTCACTGGTCATCAAATTTATGGATTCAAGATTACTAGAAAACGTAATGATAATTGAGCTGATTTTCAGTATGGTATATCTTTTAAAGCCTATGAAGTATATATGTAATAACAATTAAATAAAAAATACTGATAAAGGGTGCTTACTCAGCTACTATTTTATTAATTTCTTAATGTTAACTATATTTTTTAAGTGGCAAATCATACCAGTATTGTCTGGCATAGAAGCTTGATCTGTGTTTCTCTCCTTCTTGAAGACAATATTACCCAGTTGTAGGACAGATGAAACGACCCTCAGTATAGCTGTAAGAGAAACAGATAATATAAATGAGGAACAGAATGGACACATCTTGAAAGCTCTGTTCCCTGCAATAATGAAGATTCATTCTATTGCCTACGGTAGTCTGTACCTCTGTGGAAAGAGCTAGGTTTGCTTTAAAAGACTGTGCCATAAACTGCAGGAGTTTGAGAGCTGATTGCGTAGCATCTCAACAATCTGTGCAGCGGAGTAAACAGGCCAGTCTGGGAACACCAGTACCTCCGAGCTAAGTTGTGCTGGCTCCCCAGGCAGACCCCCCAAGTCTCGGGAATTCATCTCCCACTCACAGTGGCCTGTAGCATCCTCCCTGCTCAGTCACTTGACAATCTGTATCTCTGTCTTTAAAATAAAAAAAAAAAACGCCCTATGAATTACCAGTAGTTTAAAAAATGTGTGGCACTTCTGAAGCTCCAGTTATGCAGGAACATGTGGATATTTAGTAGTGCAACTAAAATCAAATGTATACAAATCTTTGAAGGATTAGTGTCAAAGTACAGAAAAGTAATTCATTAATGTTTGATTACTAAAATACATATAAATGTATTTTAGTCATCTAACTTCAGGTAGTGAAATCTACTGATATGTTACAGATGAGATTGCATGAATCTAGGGAGTTCCATTTTTTTGTTTGGTGAACCTACACAGGAGAAGAATACTGTCCTAATGGGCTTATATTTTAGAGCATGAAATCAAAGGGGTTCAGGCAGTAGTGTAATGACTCCTATTGTTGTAATGGAGAATGCTGCTGTCAACACTAATACACATGCCCTGGCAGGAGAATGAACCAGTCTTCATCAGTAACACCACCTGAATTTACTGAGGCTGGGACTTGCACTGCTGTCCTGCAAGGCAAGATATTTTTTCCTGAGCATTCCTCAGTCACTGATGCAGGGTGGGATGTGATGGAGCTCTGCTCCCGGCTGCCACAGCTGGTGCAAGGCTCAAGGGCTGGGGTGATGCTGTTTCTGCCACCAGGTGTCACTTGGGGCATGGCAATTTGCATCCATTGGTGATGCACACTGGCATGCACCAGCTGAAGCCCTGCACGCTCCCAGGAACAGTGAGAGGTAAAAGCTATGGAGATAGATGTCTCGCAGGCCCACATTTTCAAGACAGTTTAGTTGTTGGTTCCTGCTCCTTGTTTTTATTTCTCTTTTCTCTGAATCAGTGGATACAAATATGAGCTATTTGAGCCTGTTCCATTTCTTTCAAAATTAAATCAGAATATTTTGCAACGTTTTTGTGCTAGTTGTTGGAAAGTTCTGAAAAATGGCTTTAAATGGTCATTACTTTTGTTAAAGCTGGCTTGAATTCAATGGTCCGTTCTGGGTATGTATGGAGCTCTTCTACAGAGAAATCCTCCCTGTCATAAACACAAATTACCTTTCAAAACACCACGTGTTATAGTACTTTTGCGTGCTGACAACTGCAGCGATGCTGCGGAATTCAAATGGGTCAAGAGTGCATGTCATGTTCCTCCTACACACAGCCCTCTGGACTTTATAAGACTTACAAGAAAAAGCCTTGCAATTCTTCATTCTGATGGACAGCAAAATATTGTGAAAATTATTTTATTTGATCCATGTTTAGATTACTGTGCAGAGCTGCCCTGTGCATCACCATTCGTTCTGTGCATCACAGAGACAATTTCTCTTTGATGATATATACTCCGTTTTCCAGTATAGGTGGTGATTCTTCAATATTTCTTTCACTGTGTTTCCAGCAAGTGCTGCCAGTTTAAACCTTTGAAGGAGCTCGTTTGCAAAGAGATTTTATTATTGGCTTCAGCTGCTCCCACCGGTACCCACTGCAATGGGAAAAGGTAGGCACTCTAGTAACTTAAGTAGAACTTTTCTAACAACAACCTAAAGCAGTAGGTCATAATTAGATCTCCTTGCAAGGCAAGAACAGTCACCCTAATACTCACAAGACTTCCTGAAGCATCACCCTGTTTAGTACAAAGGTGGCAATGATTCCAAGGAGGCTGTAGTGTTTTGTGTCATGGATCTATGAGAGCAGTTCCAGTGTCTTCACTGCCCCTGCTGTCCTCCCCCCAGATTCCTGCTGCTGGTCTGCGTTGCCTTCAAGCACTGTATTGCCACCAGTTTGGTTGTTTGTTGTTACTGGCTCTGATTGTGCTGCTTGTGTTTTGTGATCTTGATCCTGTGTTTAGATCCTGCCTTGATCTTGTGTCTCTCCTGATCACACAGAACTGAGTTCTCATATTATTCTCAAGGTGAGGTAGAAACAAATCTGCGCTTGAGAAGTTTCACCTTATGAGAGAACCTTCATTCTCTTTCCATGAGACATCTATGGTTTAATTCATCTAATACCTCCTGAGAAGGAGGGAAATCTATGGGCACTAATTCACAGTGCACTTCTTAGAAACAGTAGCTAGGTAACAGCTGGTAATGGTTTTACACAGAGGAAATAAGAGGCAAAGAGGTTAAATAACACGAGTACATTTAGAATCCTCCAGTTGGTGGTTCATGCAAGATCACACTTCTCCAGAGAAACATAGACATAAAATCTAAATAATCTTAATTTTCTTACATGAACGTAGAATCTTGCTTCATACGCATATTTTGCAAATTGATTATTCTGGACAGAATTAACTTCTGTGCATTTGCATCTCTATATAGTGTCACTTGCAGATGTATACCTTGAATACGGTCTTGCTAACAATTCTCACCTATCTGTTCTTCCTCAGAAAAGCCCATAATTTTCATGGCTTCCAAGGTCTCCTGGAACATCTCGTCATCTTGTTGAGCAGGAATAGGCACGTGGCCATTAGATAGAAAGGTATAATTGTTGAAGCCTTCCAGCAACAGATCATCTAAAAAGCAAAGAAGAAAAGCCTTACTTAAGGCATCAACTTAATGCTCTTGAGTTCTCCCAATGAACAACTGGAAAAAAACCCAGTGTTTTCACCAAAGGAAGACTCTGCTTGTGTGAGGAGTTTAGGGTTTTGTGGTGCACGAATATTTTCAAAATAACTTTTCATTTTGCAAGCTTGATTGTGTTAAGTTTCCAGTTTTCATTAGTAACTGGGGAATGTCTCTGCCCCTCAGTGGAATTTTGCATCCTATGGACTCAAATCTGAGCCATTCTTCCCAAAAGTCTTTCATTTAACGCCATGTGTGGCCTACTCAGAATTACACTTCTCCCTATGGGGATTCATATCAGGTAATAATAAGAACGGAACCAGGTAGCAGCCATAGTGGGCCAGACCAAAAGAATCTTCAGCCCTATACTGTGGCCAACAACAGATTCTTAGGTAAGGAGCATAAAAAGCAGGGAAAATACAGAGTTATCCATTGCTTCATCCATTCTTTGTCCACCAGTGATTTAGGGAAAGGTGTCATATTTGAACCAGGATGTCCCAATACATATTATGTCTAATCTTTTTTTTGGATCCACTTACACTTTTCACCTTCTCAACATTCTGAAGCTACGGGTTTCACAGTGTAATAACGTGCTGTGGGAAAGACATTCTCTTAATTTATTTTAAAACCACAAGCCACTATTTTTATTGGGAACCCCAATTTCTTTTGTGTAAAAAATAATGAATAACTCTTCCCTATTTATCTTCTCAATATCATTCAAGATGGGATCTGAATGGGTTTACATCTCCTGTAAATTGAAACATCCTGTAAACTGCAAGCAACCTGGCTCAAACAGGTGGACATCAATTGAAGCTTTATTATAATTCACTTGAGGGAAATATTTTCTATAGCTAAAGAGCTGTTTATTTATAGAAAAGATTGAATGACATACAATTAAAGAAGTTAAGATAAATTAAGTAAGCCATTGCTCAGACTGTTGAATGAGATCTAAGAATCATTAGCAAGTAACTTACTTCTCATTTGTTCAGAAGCTCCAGCAATCAAATAGTAAAAGATATGAAACGTTCGCTCATCTTTAGCCTGACGAATAGCACGGGATTTTTCAAGCAAATCTGTTTGTCAGTGTGTTAAAAAAAATCAAAAACATATTTCAATCCTTCCTTAATTGTGCCATCAGCCTCAGAACCATCAATGGCATTGTTGAAATGTTTGCCACAAACTTGTCTAACATGAACATGCATCTAATTCTGTGGCAGGAGCTCTGGTATTGGTATAATTCTCACCACAACGAGTAGACCAATTTCCTCCCTCTTATTGTATGGTAAATGCTGGTAATCATGGTAATAAGCACAACAGTAGACATAAATGCTTCTAAAATCAGGCATATAAAAATAGTATTCACAATATAATTCACACCACTTTTAAAATGAAGTAGCAATATGATTCTTTCAACATAAGGTGGGGCTGCTAGAAAAAGCTCTTTAGGCCAGTATTGTAGGTATAAAGGCAATAAAAGCAAAATTTATTTTTGGTCCATTTTTGTGACTATAAACTACTAGAAATGAAGTTGGCCATAGTGTAAGTATTTCAACATCAGTCAGCGATTCACTCTGTAAAAGCTATAGTGCTATAGATAAAGCTTCAGTTAAGACCAAAAAAATTAAAACCTGATTTTTTCTAAAGATCACTTGTCAAAATAAGAGCAGAAAGATAAACTGTTTGATGTTTGATGCTACACCCAAGGGATAAGGTCCTTCTTTATAGCTGCATCTTTCTTTCTCATTTATTGGAGCAAGCAGCTCCTCCTCTATGGAAAGATGAGCAATGCAGCACTGAGGAATCTAGCTACATATTAATTTGTTCATTAAAACACACTTTCTCATAAACATAACCAAGGGAAGAGGCAACAGTACTTGGCAAGCAAAGTCAGGCTAAGCCGAATTTCTCTGAAATGTCTGTACTTTTTTCCTGAAAATGTACATCAAGGTTACTGACATATAACTCCCTGCTCTGGGTATGTCATTTGAAACAGCAGGGCAGTATTTGGCATCCAGAGCAGACAAGTTCTCTGGAAATATCTAGCACTTAATGCTATCTGGGGCATCAGCACCGGCAAAATATTTGCTTCGCTTCAGTTGCCTGAGTTCCCCGAACATGTAATTTCTGACCATGGCCGTTTAACAAAATCTGCAGAGAGCAAGTCAGTTTCCGGATAAATTGTCCCTTGGTTTGGCAAAGGGAGAGGAACTGCAGGGACTCTGAGACAGCCCTTCTGACCGCACCGTGTTCTTTGGCTTTTCCTGTCTCTTCTGTCTTTATTAATATAAAGTCTTTAGAGGGGTGGAAGGGAAAGTAAAAATTATTTTTATTAAAATAACCCTTCAATCCTCCGGACGCGAATGAGAAAGCTGTCATACTAGGTATCATATAGACTTACCCTTTAACAGGTTATTCTTAATGCTTTTTCTTGGAATGCCTCTATCCCAGTACAACATATATCACCTTTGCCATACCTAAACAGCAGGGGATGTGCAGCCACAGGCTTGATACTCAGTCTGCAAGGCTCAGGACCCTTCCCTTAGAGAAGCCAGGGTGCACAGGAGTGAGGGTGAGATCGCACTGAGCATCTGGACTTCATCCCAACATGCGGTCAGGACCGGGACAAAGGGCCAAACCTGGACTTGAAAACTGGGAAGCGCTCTATACTGTAGTGATAATACCAAGCATTCAGTGTTTTTTCAAAGTGCCTATCACAGCACCAGTAAGAAACAGTAAAGTTTCAAAACCTTTTATGCAGCTGGAAATATAGACCAGAGGGAACCAGAGTGACCCATGCAGGACCACGGTAATATGAAACAAAACAACCACATAGCTCTCAAGATCATATGCAATCTTAACCACAAAACAATCTTTTCCCATTATCGTATTATTGGGACTCTGCTTTTAAAGTCCCCTGCCATTGCCTTAGGTATGGTGCTTCCATTTTCTGAAGCTCTATATGGGGAATAGCACACTTTCCTATAGCTGAGAAAACAGACCTGAAAATGTAAACGTGAGAGTAAGACAAACCGAGAAGCTGGTATCAGCATAAATGGAGCCACTTCCCTCCATCTTTGTTTATACCAGCCCCAGCGATATTTGCCTTTCTTAGACATGCAATGGGGCTTGTTTATCTTACTTCCTTCTGCTCACCCTAGTTAGCTTCCAGTGCAGCTCACTGAAAAGGATACAAGTCTCTATGTTTGCTCCGACAATGTAGCCTGTCACATCAAAGTTGATGCGGATGAATTTGCCCTGTGAATGAAAAGAAGATCTAGATTGGGCTGTTTTTTCAGGTTATGCCAGGTTTTCCAACATTAGTATTTAGCCTGTTTAATAAGACATGTACATCATCCTCTTAAGAATAACATGCTTGATTCCTTCCTGCCAGGACAACCTGTGGAAAAGCCTGAAAGGAAGTGAACTTCTCTGATATTCCCTTTGCAGGGACTTGCTCCCACATTTTGTTCAGGCACTTAGAGGGAAAGGAGTCCTCCCTGCTGGACCAGGCTTTGGGAGCTGGGGGTATGACAACATCAATTTTCTACTTTGATTTCCACAAGTTTAATGAGGGAATAGCATTGGATCTGCATAACTCCCTCTGCTAAGGTTCATCTGCATGGATCCCTGAATTTGCAGGGAAAGAGCAGAGGTGGGAGAGGAGGGTCTGCAGGGAAAACAAGCATCTGCCAGCACTCCCAGAAAAAAGTGTTATCAAGCCCCCAGCTCACATCATTCTAACTTGAATCTATATGACTGTTTTTTCTTTTTCTCCTGTAGTTTTTAATTTAATATATTAACCACCCTTGCTAAGTAACAGTCGCACCTTATGAGATATACGCTCAAGAGTGGTGCAAAGAAAAAGAAAGTACAGATTTTGTTTGCAAATATTCTGAAGGTGGGTAAGTCCTGGAGCAGGAATTGACTCTGGAAGGCCACAAGTTTGAGCTTGATCTTTAATTTTCTATAAGGCCAAATGCCTATTTCAGAGAGGAATTCTAAACTGTTTTTAAGGGATTAGTTTTAAGACACTCTTTAGAGAGAAGCACTGATGAGGGCCACTGTCTATACATTGTGTTTTAAAAGATACTGTATCCCGCCCCCCCCACCCCCCCCCACCCCGAACTGGATTTGTCCTACTTACGAATCTGGAGGAGTTGTCGTTCTTCACAGTTTTGGCATTTCCAAAAGCTTCAAGAATAGGGTTTGCCTGTAGAAGCTGTTTTTCCAGCTCACCCTAAAATTCATTCAGATGCAGTTAACCCTAAACTTCATAATTACTTAATTAAAACCAACACATGTACACTGAAGAAAAATGTGAAAGATAATTTAAGCCTCTAACTTTTTTTTTGCTGAATACTGCACTTCATGTGGATTTGTTTTCATTCTCTGTTAATCTTTGTGTTTATATATTTGTGCAGTTGACTGCTGTCCTGTATACATGACCCTTTTCCAGCCCTGTTGCCTGTGACAGATCAAAGTCAATTAATCTGTTTAGCATCATGACTGGCCTTTCTTAAAAAAAGGGTCATTCAATGTCAAATATATTTTTTTTCCAGTTTAATATCATTTTTAGAAGGGATATTCTTAAAGGAACCTCTAGCATGTCTTTTTCAAGTTAGTGTATTGAGACCCTTTGCTAGCAAATGACGATGTAATTAGAATAACTTGCCGAGAATCATTTTAATGTAATGCAGCACAAAGCTACAAAGCAGATTTCATCAAGTCTATTAATAATGATCCATGCAAGGCTATTTAGGTTAAATATGGAACTGCATTGATTTATTTCAAACTAGGATAATGAATTCTCATGCAAACACACAAACTTCGTATTATATTGTTAATTGTGATTGGTAATTGCTAATGAAACAAGTCATGCAAGGAAACAAGCATGCATTTAATACTCCTATTTCTAAACAAGTCAATGATGTTGAAAAAATCCTTTGCTTATGAATACAGCTTTTTTGAACTTTTCATTCAGCTCTGTCCTGTGAGGTCACTCACTTTCACATTTGCTTCTTGTCGTCCTATTCTTTGAGTACTACACTGCAGTAACATGCATTATTTCAAATAACTCACTCTGAAAAGGAAAAAGTCCTTGATAGATAGTATGATATCATTTAAATAATTTTAATTAGAAAATAAGGCAATATTTAGGTTGAATCTAGGGGAAATAATTTGGAAAATGTGTGCAAAAATAGTGTGCAAAACTGGTAACCTTTTCCTAAATGACATTCCTGAATGTCTTGTAACTTACGTGGCAATGATGAGAGCTGCCTCAAAAATATCATTAAAAAGCAACTGGTTGTTAACAAATGGGTAAACTTATCTGCCTGGTCCCGAGATGGGAGGATTAACACCTTCCTGAGAGCATAGGTCTTTTGAGAGCTAAGGCATGTATCAAGACTGCATTTTGAAAAAAAGAAAAGAAAACCCCCACCAAAAATCCCCCAAAACTTTCTACCTAAGAGTTGAAGGAAGAGGGGAGGAAGATTTCCAAACAAGCTAATACGGGAGTCCTAGAGTAAGTAACGAATTCCTAAAAGTCCCTGAAGTTTCTCTGTGCTGAGCAACTCTTTCCAGTTATACTCTGTAGACTTAAAAACTCCACTGTAAGCATAGGGTGTTGCTGAAATCAGATGGTGACAGCTAAAACAGAGCCTTGTCTGCTAAACTGAGGCAGATACCGCCTGCTTCTAGGGGGAACTGAACCTTGCCATAAACTTGGGGTATAAAACTGTGGCTCCCAATTAGCAGCACTGCATTGCAGCTGTAAATCCACTGAACTCCACAGAGTTGCCTATGCCAGCAATGAAATAGTTTTTTTGCAGAGCTTGTCAAATGAAGTACTGAATTAACTAAGGGGCAACACATTGCCCCTTGTCATAGCCACAGTCTGAGAGGCAGTAGTCAGAACGGGGGGGAAAAAAAAGACCGTGAAAAAAAAAATCCCATTTGCCTGGCACAGAAACAGAAAGAATATGCCAGCAAATCTGCCTATATTCCCAAAGCGTTGGTATGCTGGTAGGGCACACTACGATACAGGAGGGCCTATGAGGGCCTGTAAGGAACTGCCGTAACACACCTGCAGACACACGCTGCAGTGAGAATTGCTCTGTTACACATCATAGCAGCAAGCTAAGAACATGCTAACTTTTGCGGATGTCAACAATTCTCAACAGTTACATGAAAATGCAAAATTGAAAGCAATATCGAATGGAAAGCATGCAGCCATACAAATCAATCAAACGCCGTGAGGTTTAGGAATTATTTCACAACAGTCCTAGAAAGTTCAACCTGAAGCACAGAAAGCATTTGGGTATTTTCATCCAGAAATCACATTGCTCCATTTCAGGCTGAGTGGCTCTTTCAGGATCGTGGGAAATTTCATTCAAACTATGGCGATTTGAACACACACATATAGAAGAGAGTGATATTTGAAAGATGACCCTGCCTGTGTCAGACCTCATTCTTTACCATGGAGCCTGACACAGTTAGGGTTGATTTGTGAGAGCATTTGGCGCTATTGTTGCTTTTTGTCATATCATACAACATGTTTCAACAAAATCTCTCTTAAATTTTCCAGGTGCAACAATAGCATGCAGATCTACACTCAGTGCCTTAAACACACATCAAACAGTCTAAGTTACTCACGTAAGAAAAAGATGGACCTTGCTGTATTGAATAACGTGGTATAAAACAAGTGTCAGTATCATTTCCATTACACAGACATTTTTATTGTTTTTCCTGTATTAAAATAACCAATACACAGTTTCCATGCAAATAAACCAAGAATACAAATAAAAACAACCTATTGCAGACATACCAAGAGTACAAATACCATTAACATATATAGAGCATTTTAACTGAAGTAAACAAACCGCTGAAGCAAAGGGATGGGATTTGGATCCTGTCCCAGGTTAGTCTCCCAGGACCAGACAAGGACAGATATTTTTATGGTAAATCCCCAGTTCTTCTCTGGGGCAACTGAGGCATTTTGCTGTTCATTATTTTTTTAGTGAGTGAAATTGCAATGTCAGTAGTCCCAGTCACTGAATTACTATTTGTCAGCATGTGATAGAACAACTTGGACTTTCTCTCAGCTCCCATCTGGTGGATATTTGCCTTCAGGTCTGTCTCAGGGCCAGTTTGATCCTGAGACTCACGTAATTCCCCAGAGGAGTCAGCAGCAACTGTGGTTACATGCCTGTTAGGAATGGCCTTGAAATCACAAGTTCATTTCCCCCAGCCACTGAGCAGGACGCAGTAGGAAAAAATATTTTTTTTTGCATAAACATTCAACAAAGGAAAACTATGCCTTTAGTCTTGGACTGTTTCCACTAAATTTAATCACAGATTTCTAGAAAATACTACCCAAAGGGACACCTACTCCCTCCCCTGCCCCAAAGCAGAATCTGCTGTACGTAAACAATAATTATTTATGGTGGAAGAGGCCAGGCTGCACACCCTGTGCTCTGGAGTCTTCTGTCTGCCAGCATACGGGGTAGGCAAGGGCAACTGCAAGACCCAGCACAGGTGTAGTCATGAGATTTTGACTTCATTTCCCACTACCCTATTAATTACTTATTTTGGACTCAGTCCTCCATTTGGGATACACTGAAATGTCTTCCTGAATTAAGCCTGTTTTGTCATAAAAGTGAATTGCTACATTTTTTTGCAGAAGTTTTTGAGTAACATTCAAAAGGCTGGAAATGACATAGGACCTGGAGTTGTATCATTGAAAACAGCAAAGGCAGTTGAGAGCCTCAGCCACACCAATCATCTCTGGGAACTGGGCAAGTATAAGCTAGCATTACAGTTCAGAGCAAGAAAACAAACTTTAGTTGCTAAGGCAAGATTATTACAAATTTTGAAGGAACAAAGTACTTTTAAAAAATTGTGCCTTTCAAAATCGTTCTCTCAGACAGGGGAGTAAAAAGAAAAGGCAAGTTTTATACTGGGACTCTTTGCTAGCCAGTAAGAAAACTTGCTTGCTAACAAAGCCAATCAAAACTTTAGCAGTTTAAATGCTGGTATACATTTTTGTGATGCAATTGGATAATGTGTCAGTCAAAGGCTTTCCCAAACTTCTTAGTTGCCAGGGGCCAAGGGTAAAATAAGGACCCAAGCCCTTGCAGACTTCAAGGCCTTCATGCTAGGATATAAATAGGTGCTATGCATATGGAAAGCTATGAATATTTCTCTTCTAGCAAAGTACATTCTGATTTGATGCCTAAGGGAGTGTCAAACAAAAGGTTTTTTCCATAAACATAGAGCTGTGATGTAATTGTGTACTCTTAATATGTCGACCGTTTGGCAAGCCCCAGACATTGACTTGCTGTTAGCACGGTCAGCTCAGTACAATCCCAACAGGCTTGAAGAAGAGGTGAATACGGAAGAGCTCACTTACAGTGATGCTGGTGTCCTTTTTGCCCTTGTGTGATGAAGCAACAACAGCCAGGTACTGAATGACCTTTTTGGTATTTTCTGTCTTGCCAGCACCAGATTCACCTCTGAGGGGAAAGAAAATAACACAAAAGAAGGTAGGTAACTAGTGGGGACTCCTTCTGCCATGTGATGTATTTAGTGTATAAAAACAGGACTGGAAACTGCCCGGCTCAGTTAGTGTTTACCCCAGAACACCATCTCTCCAAATCCACCTGACTTCAGCATGCAAAGAATGCATTATCAGAGCTTCATCTCTGTCCCATTAGTATTTTGACTGGACATTGGGCCATTTAAGGCAATTCTAAAACATGATGCATTTTTGAACGGCAGTTCATCTTGCTTTGGCAGCATCTGAACGCTTATGAGAAGTTGAGCTGGCAGGGAGTCTGCTTGTATTTTAAGATCAAAAAATACAACATTAACTATGATGTGGTACAGCAGTAAGAAAAAACATCAGCAGTAATACAATAGTTTTCTCTTCTGAAACTCTGGCATTGAAGTAGACTAACAGCTCGTATCAGTGCTGGAGAATAAGCGAATGATCCTGCCTCATCTGAACTCCAGGTTCAAACGCTCCTTGAATCCTGTGGGACCAGAGCTGGGACTGCCCGAGGTGTCCCTGCTAACCAGGTGGTAAGGGACCTCTCCTGTGGGGACACGTCTGACCAGCAGAATCGGCATCCCAGCTGTGCTCCGTGCAGTGTCCCTTGGGAAGCAGGAAGGCAGTGGTAATTTTCCACCTCCCGGGGGACTTCCAGGGTTACATTTATTTACAACTCTTAAGCCCTCTCTTAAAGTAAAATACTGGTTTTCAAAGTACAGGTACAAGGGCCAGATTTACACAGTCTTTTCTCAAAAGAACATTTCCAGCCTACTTTTCCCTCGTCAAGTGTCACATTACATCGTCTCACATCTTCTAGATACCTTTGGCTCTGATGATTACATAGATAAAAATGTTTTTAAACTCTCCTGTCTCAGCAATCAGAAAGGGCATTAAAGTGGATGTGGAGGTAATAAACTAGTTCCTTCAACTGTATCAAGCTAGTGCTGTGAGGAGGGCAACAGTCTAAATGTAACTCGGACCTCTTTGTCTTTCGATTTAGATTAAAATGGGTTAAAAATAAAAAGAACAATACATGAAAAAATCCCATGGATATTTGTCAACGCTTTTGAAGCTGAAAGTATTTAGCTGGATCCATTGCAGTTCTGCATCTTTTCCTAATTAGGAAATACAGGAGTTAATTTTCCCTACGAAGGGACCAGTGATAAATGGACATAAAAAATATGAGTAAGTGCTGGGCAGAACTTTCAAGATGGGATGACATTGATGTAAACTTTAGGAAACCAGAA
Organism: Nipponia nippon; assembly: GCF_047370975.1. Classification (NCBI taxonomy): domain Eukaryota; kingdom Metazoa; phylum Chordata; class Aves; order Pelecaniformes; family Threskiornithidae; genus Nipponia; species Nipponia nippon. Next base: position 8,255,226 of record NW_028262369.1, read on the forward strand.
ACAATTCCTGCCTGAGGTACGACACGATGAGAAGTGTTTCTTCTGGCTTTTAGAGTTTTAAGCAGAAATAATTGAGATGACTATGTTCCTTTTCACAAGACCTGGGTTCATTTGCGCAGTTTAGTGGTTGGATTCATCTCTGCCTGGGCTTCAGTGCTAAAACATTTCCATGTTTTATTGATAAAAATTAAGTGTCCTGGGAACAATTCCAAACCAAGCACACCAATTTGAAGACATGCATACAAAGTTTTTAAATAAATCTACCTTACAACTTTGTTTCTTTGGAAAAAAAAAAATCAAACCCAAACTTTCTTCAAACAAACCCTGGGCTTTGAACTATTCTGGTTTTTTAAAGGTTATTTGTAGTTCATCACTACATGAATTGCATTTCCTTTCTCCCAGGGCAACTGTGCCCATCATTTGGCTTTCCCCTGAATCCCTGTGAGTGTTACCATATATGGCATCATTTTACTTGTAATTATCCTACCATACTGTAATGCTTAAGTTACTCAAAATTTTGGTCTGTGCTTTCAACCTTAACTGTTTGCTCCTGCACAGGCTGAGGGTTTTCCTGTTTTCTGCAGATGGACTTTGAGGCTTTAACTTCCTTTTGAAGTGGACAATAAAAAGTTCTTCAACGTGAACTGGAAATGCTTCACCATGAAATGAAAAACCGACAGGATCTCAACAGCTACAAGTAGAAAAAAAATCCCTAAGGTCAATAAGTAATGAAGAATAATGTCCATAGCTGATGAATACATCTAATTTTTCAACACACCAGATCATTTTTAAATGTCCATGACAATAAACAAGTATCCATTAAACAACATTAGTAGCCCTCATACTCTGAAGGATGCATCACAGCTCTATGACAAGGTCTAGATTTCATCTCAGTAATAAAATACCATGTGTCTGAAAACTAACTAATGAGGAGGAATGGCCAGATCAGGTTGAATGCCTTAAACATCAAGAAGCTTACAAGGGGAAAGACCTGGGAGGAGGAGAGCATGCAAATCTCTTAGTTTGCTTCACAGGTGGATGAAATTCTTCCTAGAACTATTGAGCTGCAACAGAATTGGTCATGCTGTTTTTTTTTTCTCTGCATCTGCCTTGAAGTACCATCATTTCTTGGGTGGCAGAATCATAGAATGTCCTGAGTTGGAAGGGACCCACAAGGATCATCGAGTCCAACTCCTGTCCCTGCATAGGACAACCCCAAAGTTCACACCATATGTCTGAGGGCGTTGTCCAAATGCTTCTTGAATGTTGTCAGGCTTGGCGTCGTGACTGCCTCCCGGGGGAGCCTATTCCAGTGCTCCACCACCCTCTGGGTGAAGACCTTTTCCTAATGTCCAACCTAAACCTCCCCTGGCATATCTTCCTGCCGTTCCCTCGGGTTCTATCATTGGTCACCAGGGAGACGAGATCAGCACCTGCTCCTCCTCTTCCCCTTGTGAGGAAGCTGTAGACCTCAATGAGGTCTCCCCCCAGTCTCCTCTTCTCAGAAACAACTTTCATTGTGAGTCGGTATGAGGAATCCCACCTGTTTTAAAATCTACATGCTCTCTCAAGCTCAGTGACTGAATTTTTAAAGATGGATCTTTTTCTTGCAAACATCTTTCAGTGGTTTTGGCATGGACCATACACAACGGGGTTCCTCCCAGGAGGCATCTGCTCCTCTCTTCTGAGTGCCCATTTTACTCAGTCTTTACCCCTAAATTATGTTCCAAAGTGGGAGTTCACCATATAAATGCTGTTACCACTGTCCTAATTGTGATCTTTTGGGAGCAGACTGATCATGTGTTTAACTGAAGCATCTCAAATCATCCTTGTTGCCTGCAATACAGAGAGGCAGCACATTTACTGCCAGTGCTGTTCCTTGCACCCAGCTCAGATGGGCAACACAAAAAACCAGATCAAAAGCAGGTCCTGTTGCACAGTTCTGATCAGCCCAACAGCACTATTTAATCTCATCTACTTCCCATACATGTTTTCCTCCTAAGGAACTCCTTGGCTTTCCCAGAGCAAAAGGGTCCACTAGGCTTACAGGCTTGCTCTGTTAAAAACACCACTCTCACATTGTGTGGCATAGTTTAAATTTATTCTTCCCTCATTTCTTGCCAGGAATTGTTTGAGGAGCTCAGTACAGGATTTACAGCGCATAAGCTTACATATACAGTACTCAGCTATATTAGAGTTTTTGCACCACATGAGCTACTAAATCCTCTGTGACTCCATTACCTTCATGTTAGATGAAAATTATCCCAGTTAGAATAGGTTTCCAAATTAGGACAGGGTGAGACTAGCAAGTTGGCCTCGCTGTTGTGGGGTGAGCCTGTGGTGTAGCTAGAGCTCTTGTACGTTTGAGTATAACTTGGAAAAAATCAGTTTTAAAAGTGTATTTTTTGTTGAAAATTTGAAAGCTTTCCATATCAATATTATGATATAAGACTTAGATTAATTCCACTTTTGGAAACATCTAAAAAGTAACAGCAGAATTTATTTTCAGCATTTGTTTCAGTAAGCAATGAACCACAAAATTGACCGTTCACACATCTTTTAATCTGGCTATGCTGGCACTGCGGGAAGCCTCTGTACACAGAGCAGTCAGTGAGGTGCTCTAAATCACATTAGGGCTTGGCAGGCTTCATCCTGCAGTATGAGATGTGCAAAGATAATGAAAATCTTTTTCCTAGACCAGCTGTACCCTCCTAGAGACCTGGCTCAGAAGCCAGCCCACTGATCCTACTAGTTTGCTTATAAAAAAATTCCCAAAAGAGACCAAGCTGGTTCAGCACCAAGCTCCACCCTGGGTCTAAAGCTACACAAGATATCTGTGTGGGAGAAGGGCCAGGCAGCAACGCTTGCCAGCTCCGGCCTTTGAGATTTAGTGAGCTGGGAAAGAAAAGAGTTTAGCTCTCTTCTGGAGGAGTCTTTTGACTAATGGGGCTTTGCAGTTTGGAGGAGGTTCTGGATGACTTTGCTTCTTGACACGTGTCAGGGGAGAAAGCGGGCTGAGGTCCCGTGGCCGGGTGAGGCTCTGGAGAGTTTGCTCAAAAAGAGAGGGGAGGAAGGGGAAAAGGGCGGGATGCTCACTGCCTGACGCAGTATTTTGTCTGTTGCTGTATTGAACTAAGTGGAAATAGCACCCTGCTACCATATGTTTTGATAGAAGCTGTTCAAACTAAATGCATGTATAAAAAGAAGTAAAAGGTAACAAAAACCTATTAGATTATAAAATGTTGAACAAGCATCTGTTTTCACAGCCTTCATATTACCCCAAACATTCAGAATTTTGATCAGATTTTTTTCTCATTCATTTAAGGTGTTTTTTTGTTTAACTGAAGCTTGTGCATGGTCCTTTGAGCCACATCTGCTTTCTCGAAAATATTCTACCCACTCTTCTCAGGAAGTGGCTAAAATATGATAACTCCAAGATCAGACAGGTTTAAGGGGAGATCTTTAAAACACTCGTGTGCTTAGCTATGCAAATAAGCACCTGTGGAATTTTTAGTAAAAAACCTTTTGAAAACTCCACTAAGATCCACTTGTATCTGTAAAAATTGAACAACTTAAAAGCCAGAAGTCTCTTTCGAGGGCCTTTACTTGCATTGGAAGAAGCTTGAAAAGTCACAAGCCTGTTCACTGGCCATCGCTTGGACAATTCATGCTTAGTTGCTGATGCAGCAAGGCAGTAACCAGACAGATTTCTTGGGACTTTGCCTTCAGCAATATCTAATGTGCTGGTAAACGCAGACCAGCACGGTCTTTGCAAGAGTGAATACAGAATATTGCATGGCAAACTCTGGTGTCAAAGAAGAGAGACTGCAGTGCGGGATGCCTAAGCGCAGGCAGGAATTTCAGGGAATCCCAATAGCCAGGTAATGGTGGAGGCTGCCCAGAACAGTGCAGGGACCAAACCACAAGGATGGAAAAGTCTTAACTGCCTTAATTTTCAGACACATAAACCAATAAGATTTCATACCCTTAGTGCAATATTACATATTGTATATTTATTAATATGTTATGTCATGTCATGTCATGTCATGTCATGTCATGTTATGTTATGTTATGTTATAATAATGCAGCCACAGATATATTAGTAAGCACGGCCATGGTATAAAGTTTCTTATGTTCCAGAGAGGCAGCTTGTAAATGTGCATGATAGGATGTGCGGTTTTAAGGTTATCTGTGAAGTGGCAGAGAGCAACTGGCAGGGAATGACATGAGAGGGTGTTCAGTGAAGCTGCCGATGGGAAAGAGCTAACAGCAGAAAGGATGTGTGCACAGAGGAGTGGAGATCAAAGGCAGTATGTGTGTAGTTATTAAGAAAATGTAGAGGAAATAACAAAATCTAGGAAAGACAGTAATTCTGAGGAAGCGTTAGAACCCATGACCATTAAAGGCATTTTAAACATACCACAGTTAATCACACAAAGGGTAGGGATTGGAAAGGAATGCAAACAATACTTAACCACATGAGGGTAGGTTCAATGAGCTGAGGGTGAAGTCCTGAGAATGGGTATATTTATACTCTGAAACACAGAATCACTGCTAGTTCTCAGCTATATGCCCCTGCCTATGCCCCAGCTGCATGTCAGGTGAGTCCCAGGTACTCAGCATCCCACCAGGCCTTTGCTTTCCAGGTGAGCTCTACTAACAATGCAATAACTTTGCAGAAGTAGTACAAAACACACAGCACGGAATACTTAAAAATAAAGTGCACAATTGCTGCTTGCATTTTGTCACCAGTATTTTGGCTATCCTGCTGAATTCCCATAAGATGAATAGCAAAAAGTGGGAGATGGGTAGCAGTAAGTGGAAGAATGCAAGAGTCTACATTGCAACATCACTAAATATAAGTGAGTTCTTGGCAGCATCCGCAACTACTTGTGTATGAATCCTTACAGCTACATTTTTTACAATTCACGTACCAGGTCTTGGAAAGTTTGAGTCTATAGGTATTTAAAGAAAAGATCCTAGCTGATCAATGCCATGAAGTCTTCAGTTATTGTTATATATTTTAGGCAAAAAGATAGTTGCTTAGAATTTTTAGCAATTCTATAAAGTAATGCAAATTTCTTCTGCTTGACAGCTGCCCAGCTGAAAGCCAAGTGAACTTTTGTCTTTCTGTACAGCCAAATAAGGCCAACAAGGATGATAAACCAGTAGTGGTTAAAGTTGTGTACATTGGGTTTAACTTGACTAATCTTTTTAGTTTAAAAGCCATGTGTGAGGACTGCCATGATGGCCATCCAACATACAGCAGTTATTCTAAATGTCTCGATGAATCACTTACTGTGGCTGTTTTCAAAACGGGAAAGACATTTCATTCTCTCTATTTTAGGTATTACTGATGTGAAACACCTTATGTTTCCAGCTTAGCTGGCCAGGTGAAAAAAAAAAGTATTTTCATATTACATATATATATATATATATATATGTAGTAGCTGTCAGAAGTAGATCCTTTACTGGATTTTCATGAATGAAAAAGCATAGATTTGCAAAAGAAAGCCCCTTTCTTAAAAATTCTAATATTCCAAAGTTAAAAGAAGATCTGAAGATTTACTAATGGAAAAATAAACTAAAGTACAGGAATAGAAGGAGGAAATGTATATCATAAATTAGTCTTCATTACCATGACATGTTTCATCCTGGGAAGAAAGTGATGGTCAATTTTTATGTCATCACTGCATCAATTTTAGATTTCTTTTTGGTATTAATGCATTTTTTGAGAGATTCTTGATTGATATATTTGCATGTAATGAAATCTTGTTACAACAGAGGTCAGAGCTATGCTAGCCCTTATGGTACTGGATATAGTACATAATTTTAACTTTTTCTTATGTAATGATTTTTTTCCAGTCAGCATTCACAAGTAACTGTACGGCTCGTGATCAGTAGCAGTGCTTTTTAAAAACTGTAGCATAAATATGTATTCAGTCAGTCAGTAGCCACATTTTGACAGATAACCTAAACCCAGTTCCTTTTGTGGAGTAGTAAGTTGTGCACAACAAAGTTTATTGCAATAAAATCACTGCCTGACCCATGATACAACAGCTGAACCTCCCCATGCTGGTGCTATCTGAACACTGGCAGGTCACAACTCAAGGAGGAGGCCTTCAGCAAGCCAGGTCACAGAAAAATCAGTTCAAAACAGGGCTGGCTTAGCTAGTATTTCACTGTTGCCTAAACCGATTACGTAGAGACTGCAGAAAGGTCCAACCCGCGCGGTGCTGCTGAGCTCTCTTGGCCAACATGCCTCTGCCTTGCGCACAGGCTCCAGGGGTGGCCACTGCCAGCAGGGAGGTACCAAGCCTTCCCTGTTCTAGCTACGGTGTATGCAAACATCACAAAACAACAGCATGAACATAAAAGATTGCACTTGTCTACAATGACAACTGAATTAGGAAGTTATGGTGAGTTACCAACAGCTAAAAATGAAAAGCAGTTCGGTAAATAACCAGGATGCTCTGTGTTCCTCACTTTTCTCAGTTCCTCGGCTTCCTCTAGGAAGCTCTTAAAATCCCTTGTTTTCTCTACACATACAGTTTTACAACCACGCTCCCCAATTGTTCATTGAAAACTCTTAAATCTCTGAATTCAGAATGTCAATTTAAAGAAATAAGTTTGTGCGCTAAAGACTTCCTACAGCACTGATACCTGCTTTTTATTTTATCAACAGGTAAATCTACTGGGACTGGAGTTCAAGCTGACCGCAGGCGAGGAGAATATGTCAGTTCCATCAGAATTTGAATCACTTTTGAATAAAGAAGGACATTGTAATATTGAGATATACTAAAATAGATCTGTTTACTTACGTGCACAGGATAGACTGGTCTTCTCGATCTGTGAATAAAGAAAAAAATCCATTAATTAGGGAAAATGGCTGTGTCCTGACAGAAGCACTTATATTTATAAGGATTTACATTGAACAGCCTAGACTTTCCAAAATCTGGCAATCCATGATTAGTCAAAAGTACTGGGTTCACATCTTACTTAATATTCCCTTCCATTTAAATAAGCATCTCTAATGGAAATATTTTGTACAAAAAATGAACAAAAGGTTAAGAGTTCAAAAATATTTTTTGTAGATTCCATTAGAGATGAACTGTAATGAGGACAGCAAAAAGATCCGGCTCTGTATAAGAAGATTATAATTGAAAATTTCAAATCTGAAACTCAAGTTTTTACTATGCTTATGAAGTACGGCTAGCAGCCCACTTGAGACAAAGTCTGGACACATAAGGCATCAAAAATTAATATGTTTTAACCTGGTCATGCAAAGTTTTAAATTTTGAAAGCAAAGCAGTTCAAATACCTGAATAATGTACTCTCATTTCAGACTGAGAGACAACTTTTATCAAGAGGACAAGTAATTTCTCTGGGATATCCTCCAAAGAATAAGTCAAAACAAGACACTTCACATATTTTACAAGAGCATGTCAGCAAGCACATAAGTATTCTTCATGCTTTTTACTGTGAACAGGACCACGAATCACATTGTGGATCAAACTTTATAAAAAGGTGGGCCGAAATCTGCGTTTCTACTATGTGAGGCATGTAAGAGGTTTCTGCGCAGCACAGTCCAGTACGCTGTAATGCTGCAGCAAGGTTTAGGATTACATCCTGGCTCCATAACCTGCTCCTGCAGCATTCCTCCCCGCTCATGCTTTTGGAGTCGGAGTTTCTCTTTACCTTCAGAACTTTTATGCAGAATTTTCTGCCAAAAGGCTGATCTCAGGCTAAGATCTCTAGGCTGTGGTGGACAATGAACACCCACTGAGGTTTCATAATGTGCTCCACAATGCTAAACTATTTTGTAAAGCTCCACTGAAGCAAGACTTCCAGAAAAGTCTGTGGTAATGGGAGGCTTCACAATTTGCCCTCTCTGTAAAGATGCCTAACTAGCATGTTTGCTGTGATCAGGTCTGAAATAGAACAGTTTTTTTCACCGTGGCAATGGTCAAATGTTGGGACAGGTTGCCCAGGGAGGTGTCGTATCTCCACCCTTGGAGCTGTTTGGAAGTAGACTTAAACAAGGCTCCGAGTAACCTGCCCTGGCGTTGAAGTTGGCCCTTCTTTGAGTGAGGCTGCCGCAGACTGCCTTGTACAGGCTGTAGAAAAATCTTCTGACTTGGGAAAATAAATTCCCAGGCAGGTCAAATACATTTTTGAAAAGTGCGTATAGGTTACAAATCTGAGACCTGAGGCAGATAATGACGGCAGAAGCAAGTGTTTCTGCATGGTTTGGCATTATTTATCAGATGCAGAGCTAGCATTAGCCCAGTGGAGCCTCTGGTCAGAGGTTAAAAGTCATGAACTCCTTCCTCCTTTTATTCAGTGTGTGGGGTGACTTGCGGGGCTACCTATCTGATTGCTTGCCCCTATCGCTGACCCTGTATGTAATAAATACCATGCGATAAACAAGCTTTCTGTACTGTGTAAAGATAATGGAGATAAATTCGACCTATTAAGCTTGGAAGTTGTAATTGCTGCCTGGACCACAGCCAGTCTAGGAAGAGCGGTAGAGGATTCTGCTATGGCTTGGATTGATATTAAACAACTGTTTTACTCCCAGTTCCTCAATAGCGATAACATTAACTGCTTTATTGATCACTCACACAGCAAATGGTGCCACTTAACTGCTTTATTCGGTAAATTGGTGCAAAATGACTCATTACATTCCTATTGGAGATATTTGTCAGCAATCAGTACAGCAGGACTCTTCCACATAAACATTTGGGAGGAGAGGAGCCGTGAGCCACGTTTATTTTTCACTGCAGGATACAAGCTAGGCTTTCTTTTAAGTTAAGAAGTGAGAACAGGGTAGAATTTTTGCTAAAAATACACTGTTGTGTAAACAGAAACCATGGGCATATATTGATAGTGCATCACAAACCCATAAATACCATAAAGAAAATAAAAGTGACTCCCTGATACAGAGTTGCCAGTGGAATTTCTGAGCTCAGGGAACATTAGAAAAAGTTGGTCTCTTCCAAGCCAAGTATTTTCTCACTACTCTTGGCTGCCCATTGCTGCCCTTCTTTTGCTCCCCAGTAAGTGAAAAACCCTTCCTGAAGGTGTCTCATAAACTGGCCCACCACAGGGGTTTGCATGAGTGCATGTGTATGGGCAGCTTTGCTGAAATGTAAGAGCAGAAGAAGGATTAGGAAGGTCAGAAGTTGCACCAAGTGCCCTCTGGGATAGAGAACAGGCTGGGCAAGCCAGGCCTGAGTTACTGAATTTCTTTGGACTCGATCAGCCCAGCCCCTCATGCAGGTACGGGGAACAAATCCCGCTGAAATGGGAACAAGAAGGAAATGGAGGGAATGGTGGGTCTTTGGTCCTGGAAGGACTCAGACTGAAAGCAGGTGTCAACACCACAACTGGGTGGTTGCTGGCTCTCCAAGGATGCCTTCTGGTGAAGCAGCACTTTGTGGCTCTGACTGACAACAACTTGCTTGAGGGCTATTGGGGGTTCTTGGAGGGAAAATCAAAATTATTGATTTGATTTCAGCTTTTTCTTGTAGTCTGAAAGGCTTCCAGGATTGGACCTATGCAATTTGCCTCTTCTCTGTAGGTAAACAACCCCATGGCATTCTTGCAAGCTTCTCTCCTGGTCACTGGACTTACCCCGTTCTAACTTGCCCTGTGTTTGGCAGCCATATGAAGTCTCAAAGCTTTCAGCCCCGTGTTGCTGATCTGTACAGCCTGTTCTGCAAAACCTCATGCTGACAAACTGTCCTGCGCATATTCATGGAGGGAGATTTCCAGATGTTACTCTATTTCCTTCAGCAGTTCTAACAAATTGTAAAGGTAAGGATGAAACGTATCAGGAAATATAATCCTATTCTGTTATGACTTGAGCTGTGGCTACTGGTCTCATTTACTTTTCAAGGACTCTCCCATTCGATTGCTCCTATTTCTGTTCTGGAATATTTTATTCTACATAGAAAAGACTGTGCCCTATTTTGGGAGTCTGCAACTTCATATGGATAGATCTATCAGAAGAGAATGACTTGCACGGATAAAACTCCTTAAACATAATTCCTGGGGCTTAAAAAGTAACAAAATGTGTCTTCTAGCTTCCGATATCTTTTTGGTTAACGCCTTTTTTAAAAGTATGACACTACCTGGAAGACTATCGTATCCACCCCCTGTATGTTTATATTAGATGTTTTGGACGTTTTTAAATTTTCTCCTTGATTTTTAATAGCGTAGAGATCTGCATTTACATTCTAAAACCTGGCAGCTTTCCTAAACATGCAGTTGACTTTTTTTTCTGGAATCTGCTTAGCTTGTTCACCAAACACCTCCAGATTGCCTGTAAGAATCATAAGCCCCTCTGTTCCTGATAGACCAGCTAGCTCTGCTTAATCACAAACAAAATCAGATGGTTTATCACAATGAAGCAGCAAGTTGGCAGCTTTACCATAAAAGGAAAAAACCAGACTGAAACCATGTTCCAACATTCACTTACTGCTTCTTTACATTTGTTAATAACTACACTGCCTAAAGGGGACATTTCTGTACAGTCCTGCTGAGGACACAGTAAACAGATGGCTTTTCACAGCAGCCTCCTTTTCTAAGATCTTGGGAACTGTGTTTCCCTCCCATACCTCCCAGTAACTACCAGGTTGTTTGTTTTTCCATCTTTAACTCAAGCTTGCATAAAAACGGCTTTGCAGAAAATAGACAACCTTCTGGAATCTGCATAAAGCTGTAATATATCTTCTCCATGATGATTTATTGCCAGAGAACTGAATAAAAGCCTAATCATCCACATGGAAACTTATATCTATTACTACTGCTACATAACCTGACTTTTCACATTTGTATTGTTTATCAGTTATTTGCCGTTTGCTGCGAGCAGGGAAGATGGCAGAAGGCAGCAGAATCACTCATCCTTACTGGACCGGCATCTCAGCCCCATCATCACTGGAAGCTGGCAGTGCTGCAGACAGAAGTCATCCACCCACCTCCAGCTCCTCTGCCCTGGCCTGCACTGCCCTCTCCTTGCTGCTGCGCCCAGCGTTCACGCAGCCACACCGTGCGCCAGGGAGGGGTGACCCACCTTAACACTAATTCAGCAAAAGGCAAGAGGTGGTTTTCACCTGGAGCAGTTTTGCATCATGACTGCATGAAGACTGGTGCTGGCAGTGCAAGAGCTGGAATGAGGGGGTCGAGCCCTTCGTGTGGCAGCTGTGCCACTGGGAGCTACTTCATCCAAAACACAGGAGAGAGCGGTGGGTGCAGAAGCACAGGGTGATTTTTTATGATCGCAGTCTCTAAGTGTAGTAGTAGTCAGCTAGCTTGTCCGTAAAGACAGTTCAGTGGGGTAGCTCCTGGGGACAGATACACACACAAAATGCTCTCGTGGAATATTATATTCTCTTAGTCTTTCAGATTAAAGAAAACTAAAGTCGATAAAGTTTATTCTTGTTCTGGCTGGAAAAGAGCATCAGTGACTGCCTGGGCAATAATCATACTGCATTAGTGACGTGGTAATCAGTAGATTCAACAAGCACGCCAACTTGAGCATAAGACAGTATGACTGTGATTTGTAAAAGGGTTTTAGGTGCTCAGAACCACTTGAAACAAGTGGAAATTTTATCTCTGCCCAGCCAACATCTCTGTTAATTCCTGTGTTCTGTGAGATGTCAGCTTTTCTGCATATTTGGAAGAAAGGCCAATTATCTGATTTCTGTTAACCGTAGCTAAGTGTTATTACCAGAACAACTTTGATGGGACTTAAACATCATCCCTAATGAATACATTAACCAAGTAAGTCTCTAACGCAGAGGAGGAGTGCAGTGTGCACAGCTCATGGTTTTTGCTGGATGTTTGTGCCAACAGAGGAGAGGGTGAGAATGTGAAGGGCCGTGATTCCCAGATGATGAGCCTGCAATAGGACCAGCAATCTGCAGACACTGAGGCCTGGTTCACCGAAAGACAAGGATTCCCTGAGACATTTGAACAAGCTGATTGCTCTTGGCCAAGTGGCCCTGGTCATGAAGTACCAGAATGTAATTCTTCAGTCTCATGAATCTAAGATATATTTTACTTTGCCAAGAAGAAACTATGCAAGTTTCCAGATAAGGAGCAATACTGAAATTTCACAAGGAAAACACTCAGTGCCCTGATCCACGTTTATGAGTAAGAATTTTTGTTTATATTCCATTTGCGAATATGCTTACAAAAAACTATGAAACTCTCTATGGCTATATGTGTTGCATGCATACACACACAATCATGTTGACGCCCACTTTCACCAGTCCAATGTGAATACAATTTGGCTGAAGAACTAGAGTTATTTTGAGGTTTGGTTTAGTCTTATGCACAAAACATGAGTACGTTTTTACAAACAAAAGCACAGCTTTAAAACCAGCTGGGGCCCTCTTCAGAGATGGAGAGCCTCCAAAATGGCATGTGCAAGTAAATAAGCAAATAAAGCGTGGGTGTCCTGGGCTTGTGATGCAAGCTCCTGTGGGACTGCTCTCCGGCTGCCGTGCCAGCTGTGCGTGGTTAGGATGGGAGGCAGTGGAAGAGCATTCTCTTAGAGGTTCAACTCATGATCTGTTCCCTCCTCTTTTCTTTCTACTTGCTCTCCCCCTCCTCTCTGCTGTCAAGAAGAATTCCTTGCAAAGGGGGCACGTGAATAATGAGGCATAAAGCCTCCCCAAGAGTTGGTGAGGCCAGGAAATTATTATGAGCACCAAAAAAGTGAAGAGAAAGAAGCATGCACTCTTGCTGCCTCCTCCTCCCAGCACCCAGCCTGGGAGTCACCGCTGAACCCAGGCTGTTCTCGGTGCCATTAATGACCACAGCAAAGGGCAAGCCAGCTCCAGTGGCTTCACTGCTGCTTGGGAGAGCATGTTAGGAAGGACAGGAGACAGAGAGAGGAGGAGTAAAAGAGGTCCTTATGCTTCTGGGAATCAGGCCGATCTATGCTGATACTAGTTTCATGTTAAGCAGAAAACTCATGTACTGTCAGGCCAAAACTATTCTCCTGTTTCAGCATAGGCTGCAGTATGATGTTTTTTCTCTTTCCTGCAGGTAGCTTGTAGCCCTTTCCTAGTTGTTTTTCCCCATCCCATTTTTAGGGACAAGTAGCAGTATTCTGCACAGCTGAATGAGGAGAACACTGCTAATGACCTGCAGGAGCCAGAAAGTCCTTGCAGAGCTCCCCTGCAAGGCTTGCTGCTTAAATAAGGGATCTGAGAGAAGACAACTGCTCTGACTTCAGGACCTGCTCAGAGGCCTGGACAGTGCTGGATGCAGAGCACAGAGTCCAAGAGACGATCTGGAAGACAGATATGTGACTGTGGCTTAGTGGGATGAGCTTATGCCAAGTAAGTTTCTTATAACTGTGGTTACATCAAAAATTATATTTACTGAATCACATTATTCTAAGAGCACCTGCTGCCTCAGTGCTACGCATATTTTATATGCCTGTCTTCATGAGTAACTCTGCTGTTACAGTAAGGAGGAAGGTCTGTTTTCAGGATGTCTTTTATTGTTGCTTTATTGATCCTCCTTCTCTGCTGCACTGTAGCTCTGCCTTCTGGGATGCACTGAAATAAAGGAACTGAAATAGCTCCAGAAAAGAAATGTCATATAAGCCATAGGAAGAAAAAAGGTTGACATTGTAAAGTAGATATCTAGTGCTCTGGGTTTACAGTTGAATTAACTGTATTTTTGAACAGTTGTATATCTGAAAATGTAAGATTCTAAAGTTAGGAACCTAAGCTATTATTAGGGAATCAAATAAGTAAACAATCTTCAGGAGTTTAATCTTTAGAAGTTCTAAGAATTTTGTTATTTGGATTATTTTGTTATTTGGATTATTTTGTTAGCATTACATATGAGTACTCAGGACATTTTTGGGGGAAGACCTGTTTTGATGCCTTTGATATCAATCACCATTGGCGTGTCTGTGCGTGTGCGCTTGTATATATAGTGCTTGTACTAAAATGACAGGGATTTGATTGGTATTTGCAGCAGTAGCAATCTGCCTGGGGTCGGGCGATTTAGGTTGCCTGGAAGCCTGTCACATGTAAGATGATCTTTTTTTTTCATTGTGGGGAAGGACTTTGTCTAGTCCAAGTCTTGGTTTAGAAAATAGCAATTAACTATGATGTGCCAAACGGACTACTTGTAACTCCTAGTAAACTCATCACGTTCATATTCCAAGTAGGACAAGTACAGGAGTACTGCAGTCCTTGGGATTGCAATGTGCTGTCCACCTAGGGAAATGCTGTGTAATTTCATTTACATTGTCAGGTGCAGTGCAAAGTGGTTTTGAATGGATTAATTTCTCAGTAACAATGACTATTCTGTGTATGTATGTAATTATTACAAAGAAATCAATACCGGGTACTAATCTAGCTGCTAAACTGAAATTTCTAGATGCTGTTTATTGTTTTCTCCAGTCAGATCTAAAACCCATAAGTCCTAAACCCTTAAATCCTTAAGCTCCAAACTGGGAAGCCCTAAGCATTAGGGCCGAGCCTGTGAACCTTGCTGAGCCATAGTAACAGGCCAGAATTCCTGCAGAAGCAGGCCCCTAATGAGGGCATTTAAATTTCAAAGCATTTTGCAGAGTCTTGGTTTCCTGGAGCACCTGAGGTTGGTGCGAGATGGCAACTGGTCACGTCCCTGTAGTCTGTAGGTGTTGCAGCCTCATACATTCACCGCTATAGCTCTTTCATCACTAAATGTATGATTTTTTCCCTAGAGCAAAACCCCCTTAGTTTGATAGTAGTGACTGCAGAAGGAGGAGAGCACTGTGAATTTTGAAGGTTTTGTTTGTACCATTTGGGGCCTGGCTGCTTTCCCATTGCTGCTCATTGCTGTTATTGTTAGAAAACCGAGCACATCTCAACTTAGGGCTCCAAAGCATTAAACTGTAATGAAAGTAGCCCCAAAACATTATTTGAGTTTGCTTTGCTAGTGGGGGGAGAGAGAGAGAGAGAGAGGAGCAATGCCGACAGATCCAGCAGCGCTAGCAGCTAACTTTGGAATAGTCTCCACTGGTGGAGAGGGAGCATTTTCCATGCCCGTATTTGCCAAAACTATTTGCTTGACTTTGAAACCTTCCCACATGCCTCAACACAGATGGGTAAAGGGATTGTTTTTCCTTTTTGAGTCACAGTATTTGTGGACTGCCGTTCCTGCCAAAGAATTCCTCTGAAACTTCTAGAAAGCCCATGCCACCCTCCGTAAGATCTTTTCTGGCTGTGCTTCTTGCAGGAGCACATGTGGAGTTATAAGGTGTTTTCTCCCATGTTATTGGGCAGTGATTTCTAAGAACTGCAGCATTCAACTTGCCTACCTTGCAGCATGCTCCTGTAGGCTGTGTCTGCGATAGCGTAGATGTGGGGTGGCATCTCATGCCTCTTCTTTCCCTTGTACATGTCGATAATCTTCTCTGAATAAATGGGCAGCTGTTTGTATGGATTTATCACCACACAGAAGAGACCTGAATAAGTCTGCAAGGAAATTCAAACAAAACCCAGAATTAATACCATGTGCCATATCTAGTCTGGGAAACACAGGCATCAGCTGCATTGGACTAGCAGGATTTTAGCAAATATCACTCTTTTTCCATTGTGCCTAGCATAACAAATGAAGTAGTGATTTCTGAATGTATGGGTGGTTTCCAAGTGCACAAAAAATTATTTCTAATAAGCAAACTGCTGGAAAGTATGTGAATTTAGCAATCTGTAGAAACAGCATGCTTTGATCTGACGTTAGAGCTTCTTGACTTCAGTTATTTTCAGTACATAGTGCATCACAGTTATCTGTGATGATGTAACAACTGTAATACTTCATAGTGTTTCTTTATATGTGTATTTTCATACCAGAGTATGTCCTCTGCTTAAGTAGGTGTCGAATTTTGTGAACTGAAATCCTAGGTAAGAAGCCTGGATTGATGTTAGAAGAAGGCTTTTTAAAAAAGATTATATGAGCACCATATAAAAGTAATGATTGATGAGAGTCCTTGAGAAAAAATTACTGAAGTTCCAAACAGATGTCTTAACAGACTAGTCATGCCTTCACTACATGACTATTTCTGTAAGAAATTGAAGGTGGTTTCTGTTTACAGTTTAATTAAGGTATTAATAAAAAATATATATACATAAACAAACAAGAACATTGGCTACCAGCTGATAGCTGTTCATCCAGATTTTGTTAGGTTTTTTAAATTCTCCTTTATTTTCGAGAGCTCCAGCTAGTGAACTGGGAGCAGAAATAATAGCATACAATAATAGATGGTGAGCCATATATTACAAACAGTTGCTAAAAGTGAGCAGTTTGCAAGGGTTTCCCATTTAAAAAAAAAAAATAAATAAAACCCGAAAATAAAAAATGACAAACTTAGGAGATTATAATTGCAGGGGTATTGGGGTAGTTAAGCTGGCCTATGGCTGTTAGTGTTATAACCATGCCAGTTTAAAAGAACTGAAATAATGAAATGATGCTCTTTCTAACTTAGGCATAAGTAGGTTTGGATTTGTTTTTTTCATTGCCGTGCTGTGTGAATGAGTGCTCTGTGGCGTGCAGCTGCCGCTGTGCCCTCGTCTCAGGGCTGTGTCCAAGGATAGCTCACGCTGCCTCAGTTCCCCCATAGAAGCACTGCGGTGCTTGGCTCTGGGCACAGGGATTTCCCTTTCCTGACCATAATAGGAAATGGCACAACACGGTCTCGGCACAGCCTGAGCGCTTTATATGGTATTCAGCAAACACGGTGAGAGCATCCATCAGCCTCCAGCAGTGAGGAGCAGGTTGGGTGCTCCACGCCGGGCAGGAGAATGTCTGGGGTGCTCTGGGTGGTGGTGAGGACCTCTCCTACCGTTACAGGTTGTGGCTGCGTTTGCATGATCTCAAGTCAGATAACAAGAAAATCAAGCTCAAGATCTTTCCCAGTTCTCGGTATCCCCAAGCTAAAACCCTTGATGTGGAAGGCAGAGAATTACCGGGCCAGATTTTCATTTATGCTGGAGTTCAGAATGAAACTGTGCTAATTGTGTCAAAATGAACTTCAGTGCTGCAGGGACAATACACCTGAAAAGTGGCAGTTTTTTATCCTAGAATGACTACCAGGGCTCTTAAGGAAAGGATAGCAAGGCCTTTATTTTCAGTAGAAATAGATTTACTGTATGCACTCAACTAATCATTCCCAGCCAAGTAAACAAAATAACAGGAGAGTAAATTTCCAATTCAGGAAATTATTTAGGCCTCTCTTCCCTGAGATTTATAGGCATTTGCCTGAATTGCCACATGCAGGGCTGTTTGCGCAGCCAGGCACACAGTGACGTACCCTCGAAGACCTAACTTTGAGGCACAAGAAGCAGGTTACTACGGCAGGGCAAAAGCCTGAGCTGATGAAGTTCAGGAATCCCTACTTCTAACTGGACTGTGACTGATACCTTCTCTCACCTCGGGAAAGTTGACCAAGACCTCTTGGTTTCACCGATTGTAGTTCTAGGTATCTGCTTTGCAAGGATTTCGGGAAAACTGGTTAATGTATGGGATGTTTTGAAGATAAGTGAGCCACGTGGCTAACCATGTGATTGAAAGTGGGGGGTTTGAAGTTTCCATGCTTTAAATCATTCTCCTTGGGGCATGGTCTGCCCAGAGAGGGGGACCCAGGGCCATCTCTCTCCCTAGAGGGTCTGGAGACAGAGCATGGTTGCAGGTATCTTAGGGATGGTGTCCCTAGGAGTGCTGAGCTTGCGCGTCCCTCGGGCAGTCACTGCTGCTGGGTATTTAAGAGAGACTGGCATAAACACACACATCTACGTTGTAAATGCCTAAGTCTGGGCAGAAGAATCCCACCTCTGGTTCCAATATGCTTATATAGTTTTCTGTATTTAAGAAAGCATTTTGCACTGTTAGGTGAAGATGGAATTAGTAGTGCCTATGAGTACAGGCACAAGAAATTCTCAAAGCCACTGAACTTGTGTTGCTATTTTAGTGATGTTTATATAATCATTTTTGGTCTAATTTGTGTGTGGACAAGGCAGATTCTGTTTGTTCTGAGCAATGTGAAACATGAGTTAGTGGCAATGAGCTCCTTGTCCTCCTTACTTAATTATCTGTGATGAAGAGAAAGGCCAAGGTGTTTTTCCAGTCTACAGTCACTCTGCGAATTTCTGCACTGAATCTTTTTATTTAGTAATATTTAATATAAATGCAAGGGGCAGATGATTGAAATTTTTTTTTCTTTACTAGCTATGTTGACTTTTTTCTGTAGCAGAACTGGGAATCCCCATTTGTGTCAGTGATGCTCTAAAGAGAAAAATGTTAAGGGCACGTTTTCTTTGTATGTGTGGGACTCCAAGGGAGGCAATGTAGGCGTTGCATGGCAAAGCCAGGAGATGGTTGTTTACAGTTACTTTTGGAAGTGGATGAGAACAAAACCTCAAATTCTGTTTAGATGCCCCTATTTTTTTTTTTTTTAAAGGTATGACAGTATCTAATAAGGCAGCACTGTGTAAGGCTGGACAGTTTTAAGCAGTTTTTCGTTACTGAAAATACTAATAACTTGTTTCAATACAAGTCAAAATAATGTCTTTGTAACTCTCAATTTATCACCATCTTAAAATCTAGTCTCTTGGGAAAGAAAACTTAATTTCAGATACACTTCAATTTATGTCTCCATGAAAAATTCTTTGATTTCTAATTGCATTATCCGCTTTTTGAAATTAATTTCCTTGTCCTGTAGAAAGTGAAAGTTCCACAAAAAATCCACAAAGTGAATATATTGGGAATCCTGGAGCATCTATGCAGAGTGTTGCTGAGAGCAACAACAAAGAAACAAACCCCACACATTTTATCCCACTGCTATTCTAGTAATTCTTTTTAGATCTTGCAACAATGCAGAACATTTTTAGACAAATTCCATTTTAGTAATTAATGCTGCATGCTCTGATATAATAGCACATATGTCTGTATGTTCACCCGCGAACTTAAAATCCAATAAACTCAAATACTGAAAAGATGGAAAGTCTAGCTTCTCTCAGGAATCTTGATGTGCATTTTAGTACATTCCTGAAGGAAAGATCTTGAGCTTAGCTCTTGTAAGTTATGCATAACAATTAAATAGTTCCTTTGTTGTACTATATATAACTATCTTACTTTCTGCTTCATTTCCTACTTTCCAATTTAGCATTCCTCATATGAATAATGAGAGCTCTAGTCCTACTTCTAAAACCTTGTTACTTAAGCTCTGTACTTTCTTTCACTCATCAGCGGTCTGTCATGCAAGTGAAATTTTCACGGATTACTTTTCTGCAGCACAGCACAGGGATCCTCCAGCTAAGTTCCATGGAAACTTTCTGGGCTTTCTTACTGTGCAGTTTGCTTACTGTTCATGCAGATAGATTACAGGGTTATTAATGTCAAAATAAATATACAAATAAATACAATAAAAATACACTTGTGTTAATATACTTATGTGGACTGGAAGACACAACAATCTTGGCCCTAATTCACATGAACATGGAGAAGATGATAATTTGTCCAGGGCTTGTCTGATCTGTAAGGTGACCAACAAGGGGGGGAGTTTTAGTGGATGCATGACTTTGGTTCAGTAACACACTGCAGCATCTACGTACTCTCACTCAAATTCCAGTGGGTTTATTCATTTATTCAAACATAAGGTTTTACTCAAGCACCCACCAAACCAGAACTTGTCAGCTGCCTTTCAGTGGGAGTTTTGCCTGAGAAAAGACTGCATGATTTGGCTTTTCCATCTGTTCTTTTTGCAAGTTACTGGAAACTTGTTCAGGTTTACATTGAAGTCATTCAAAAGTCCTTATTGATTGATTTTTTTTTTTTAATTTTTTTTTTTTTTTATTTCAAAGCAGCAGGACTGAGGTGTTGCTCAGCTATTGGAGAGTACTTTCCAAGCCAACAATATCCTTTCAGAATTAGCAAGCTTTGGGGAAGAAACCTTCATGTGTTTTAATTAAGTAAAGAAGCAATTATTAAAGAAGCAGGAGAGTCACAGGGAATAAAGTGAACTAAATACATTTTTGGTTTGGGATGCCACTGCTGAGGGGTGAGTCCTTGCGTGGCAGTGGTACATGCAAGGACTGTATCCCTGACAGCGGGTGGAATCCACCTCGTTCGTGATGGGACATGGTAGCATGCAATAGGAAATACCGCGTGCGTGTTTGATTCTACTTACATAAATTAAACCTGAGAAGTATCTCTCCCTTAGATTGTGCAGCACTGAAGCTTCGTTGAGGCAAGTCAGCTCTGCCATGTCCTCCACTTTGGAGAACTTTGGAGGGTTCATCTTCTGGATGTCATCCTTGCTCAGTGTCACTTTCTTTCCATTTTCTGCCACTTCAACTGTCACCTCATCCCCTTTCTCTTCCTTGATACTTGCTGCTTCAAATCCATGTTTCTCTGATGGAATCCAAACCAGTCTCTTCGCTGACCAGTCAGCCTGGGCAAGTGGGTTGTTAATGAAGTTTTTGTCCACAAAGAGGAATTTCTCATCGTCGCTGAGAGCTTTTTGAGCCATTTTGACTCAGTAGACACCTGTTGAGGAAGCAAAATATTCTGCTTTAAAGGGAGGTGAATGTGGAGACGTTCCAGGCAAAACACGTTTGACAAATCTGCCATGTGGTAGATCCAAAGCACGATAGGTCCTGTGTCTTAGCTCATGTTTTCCATGCAGATAATTTTGGGTGCCAGCTTAGATACCTCAGAGTATCTGTGTCTGGATTCCCATTCCTTTATTACTGTGTCTGAAATCACCTAAATCAAAAGCACTAAAACAAATGAGGACACCTAGGCTTATTACTTTATTTATTATTTATTTTATTATTCCTTTATTTTGTTTATGTGGTATTGGAGATCAGAGAGAAAAGTAAGGCATAACTAACGTCTGTGCAATGAGCCTGTCAGGACTGCACCAAGACTACCAGCTGAACAGCTTCCTGCAGCCTTATCTCTTGCCCATCACAAAGTTAACTGAATTCAGATACATAAAAAATTTCTCATCACCCAAATACGATTGGGTCCATACCGAAATACCAGTGCAATAATGAAATCATTAGTAGAACAGTTCCCAGGCTGTGTTCCAGAAAGGACAGAAATGAACTTTTCTTGCAAAGGACTATTTCCAATCGCTCTCATACCATTTCATTTGGAGAAGTATAAAATTAAGAAAAGATCAAAAGAAAAAAAATTATCAGTACTGCTGATAGAGAAGTAATTTAGAGTTATTCCCTTTCCATGGTTCAAACAGTAGGAGTTGGTCACTTATGAAGGGTAAATGTCTACCACATGAGAAAGAGAAGAAATAAAACAAGCCTGGAAATTGCATCAGCTATTAGATACTCTGAACCATGGTGCTCAAATTGGAAGGATGATGCATCTGTGTCATGCAGTTGCACATGGGTGAAACAGCATCGTGCAGTCGCACTTGGATAAAGCAGCCAGATGTATCTGCTCTGTAGGTGAGAGCAACGGGAGGGGTTTTGCTGCTTTGCACTGTGTCTGGGAGGGAGGAGGCAGCTTCTTTTCTGCTCTGGCCATTGGAGGTTAGGATGTAGTTGCAAGAGCTTTGCTGATAGTGCTGGAGCTTTCGTAAGTGTTCTGCTCTGTCCTATGGGACACACAGCTCTAAATGAGGAAAGGAGTAAACAGAGGACTTCTTGTGGCTTGCTACAGGGCAGGGAAAGAGTGGTGCTAATCGGGAAACCTTCCATCCAGTGGAGCAGAGAGGGGAGCTGGGGAGGAGCTACAGTGGGGAGCAGGGAAGAGCGTGTGCCCAAGAAAAACATCTCCAGGAGACAGAGGCTGTTTCATTTCCTTATTGAGAATGAATTTAATATTTACAGCATTCAAACAAACATGAATCTTGAGGGAGTTTGGAGAACTGACTGCTAAAGATGTCAGCAATCAACCCATAAGCAGAACGATATTTGTAAAGACCAAGCTCTGTGCTATGCAGCCAAATGGACACCCTGTGCTCTGGGATTATCAGAGACTGGTTTCCAAGTATTTGTCCCTGAAGCCTTCCCACAGATTAATGTTTTTTTTGCAAGGCCAGACTGTGTGAGGGGTCTGAGAGGGAAGCATGGATCATGCAGAAGGTGACATAAAGCTTAAAAACAGAACTAGGATTTTAGAGGCACCTAAGAGGGTTAGATGATATCCCACTGAAATTCAGTGGAAATTAGATGCCCCAGCTCCTTAAACTCCCTCAACAATTCTCTCATCTAAAAAAAAGAACAGCTTTCTTCTAAATGTGCTTGTTCTGAAGCCACTAGCCTTGCCTGGGAAACCTCAACAGGAAAATTTGCCCAGGTCATCCATGCACAGGCAATGTGCGTGGTGGTGTGGGTGAATGGGAGGGAGACCCTAACAGCTTGGCTCCGTGCGTTGCCGCTGGCCCTGCGCAGTGTTCGCCACCATCGAGTCTCTGCGAGGGAGCTCTGTAGGATGTGGCCCTTTGCTCGCTCCCAGGGGATTTTTGGAAGAGAGCTGCAAGAGGAAACTATTTGACCTCTGTGTGGATTAAGGCAGAAAATGTTCCCTCGTTGCCAAGAGGGCTGGTAGAGCTGCACAGTTCCAATAATGGAGATGGTATTCTCTCCAGCTGAGCTTTCCAGCTGGCGGCCGCAGGGTGAAGCCAGCCGGACAGGGGAACAAAGGGAGCGCTGCCCCATGGCCAGGGCTGCGGCTCCAGGAGCGGGGGGCGCGGGGAGCAGCAGGAGCCTGCTACGGCCTCTCTCCTCCCGCTGCGGTAGCAATGGGCAAGGCATGTTCTCCGCCCCACTGCTCCAGCAGTGTGGGAGGAACTGCTGCGGCAATGGAGTGGGAGGATTTCGGTCCGTCCTAGGCCCAGAAGAGAGAGCTATATGGTCATCCTGAAGCATCAGAAAGGTTGGATCATGCTGCCCATGGCTAAGTGCCAAGTGACAGCACATTCGAATCAATAGGAATTTGGTATTGCTGTCAGAAACACCAAAAATTAGACTGAACTGCAGAGCTGAGCTTCACAGAGTCAAATCCTACTATTTTAAGGCTGCCCACAAACGATGATGGTGGAAATCAAAGTGCTGAATCCTCTTGATCATCTACCTCAAAAACCCAACCGGAAGATAAAACTGTTGGCCTGCTACAAAGCGTGTCACCAGTGGGACGACCCAAAAGTTCTTCCCTGTTTTGTTGCCCAAGGGCCAAGGGAAAGTTCCTTTCCTTGTCACATGCCAAGTCAAAAACCTCTTTCACAGATTACACTGTGAGTCTGTCTGTATTCTACGTTCTCCTACTTCTTCCTGGATGTAAAACTTTCTGCACCCTGTTAATTAAATGCAGTCTTTTGGAAAGCGAGATGAGGTTGGAAGGTATAAGAGGCGGCATGAACTGCAGAGCCTGGAAATACAAGTTTTTATCCTCTAGATGTAAGCACTATGTTTGACTAGTTTAAACATGGTAAGAATAGACCTCCTACAAGAAACAGGGAATAGATGGTCTCAGCTGGATCTCGTAAATCCTCTGAAACACAATGTGGAGAAAACACGGATTTGTGTAAAAAGAACTTTTTACTATCCTCTGGAATCTGAGGATAAAGTTTGAGTAGCAGCTGAATACCACTGTAATAAAAAAGGAAATGCAGTTATGAAGTGTGGATTAATGAATATTAATTAATGCTTATTAATATTAAAGAAAGGTTTATGAATGGAAGGAGTAGAAGATGAGCTCCACAAACTCAACTAGATTTGTCCTAGTGAGGTGCTGTGCACTGAACTAATGAGCTGCTGAAGCTTTCTGATTAATAATTGGCAGTAAACCTTCTGGTGCATCTCTGATCAAGACTGAACTGCACTGGTCCGGCATATGATTGATACTGGGAAAATGGGCCAAGGGGAAAGATTCATTGCTGCCTATTAGGAACATTCCCTGAGAAGGCAAAATTTACCCCTTAGCCAGTTCCTCGGTTTCATCCGTAGGGCTGGCTGAGAGAAACAGAGACCGGTATCTTATCTGTGCAAGAGGTGGTAAGAGGTTCTCATCCACTCTTTTAGGTAGGTGATAGCCCAAATCACGTACAAGAGTAAATACGTTCATACTCAGTTGTGAGTTATCCTGAGGAAGGGAGGAGGAAAAGCAATCACAAAAATACTACTGATATGAAGTCTCTTGCCTTAGAAATGTGCCAAATTACAGCGAACTGGATCCATCCGTTATAGTTGTCTAAACCCCAAATGTACCTGTACGCACGGGCATGCATACTTCCACAGCTTACTTTCTATTCTTCCTTCTGCTGTCCCACTGCAGATATTTCTGACTGATCTTCACTGTCTTTTCCCTTATCATGTCAGTGACAGAAGTTGAACGCTGTCTTTACAATCAGTTAATCCTGAGTACATTTTTCCAAGGACATAGTATAAATATCTGCGGGAAGTGCACTTTAATTAAAAGGTTATTGGCCAAGCAGAATTGCCTCCTGGGTCACAGCTTAGAGGGACTGCTTTTCTCCTAATGAGAAGATAAAGGACACTTCTCCCTTCCTCTGCAGCATGTGCATGTCGGTATAAAAGCTTATCACAGCCGTACAGGGAATAATTGTTAGAACAGAGGAACATGTAACCAAGCCCATGAATTATTTTCAGAAACCAAGTCCTGCTCTCATAAGTGGTTTCTGATGGCAGAGTGTGGCAGTAACCTGCTGCTTGACTCAAAATGCATTTCTTGGGCTACCGTAGTTCTTGCTTTTGTTCTTTCCAGGTTGCTTATGTTTTACTTTTCCAGCACTTAACGGAATTACCCAACGGAGCATTGCTTGAAAAAAAGAAAATCTAGGGGTGAATCCTAATCTTGTGATCTTCATTTGGGAAATGGTTCCCCAGCACAGTTGCCTTTGCCACGAGCACTGCTGCCAGTCCCTCCTGGCCTCTCGCCTCTCCCCACTGGTCACCCGGCCCACCCCTCGCATGCCTGCTCTCATCATGGGCATTTTCATCTGAACACGGAGGCATCGTCAGTACTGGTTTATGGTTGTCCAACCATGGAAGAGGGAAAGTCTGTATTCTAAGAAAGTCCATTTTCAATAGTTTCACAGGGCTGGCTTTTTTTTTTTTTTTCCCCAAATGCATTCTCCATGTACTTTAATCAAATTGTCTGTAAGTGCCTTGGTCTCCTATCAGGTCTTCTCACCTCTGTTACTGCAAGTTACTACATAACTCCGGTTAAACACTTGATAGCTCTTTTAATATTCCAAAGAAATTGGCTGAGGTTATTACCTGTGTTATAAACTGTAAATACTAGAAAAGAAGGAAAGAAGACTTGAATTGCATCACGTGGGGATAGATTCCCTTTATCTGGAAAATATCAGCTATTTCAAATACCCTCAAATGTCATTCGGTTAAGTAAATCAGATTCTGCATGCTCATTAGAATTCATAAATAATCCATAATTTAACTGGACTTTGCACAAGTCGGAAAGCTCTCTCCGGCTCTTGGCTTCTTCTAAAATTAGCATACTTAAAAGAAAAGCCAACAGATTTGCAGCTAATAAGTCTCGGTGAATTATAAAGAGTCGGGATCCTCCGCATACATCTATGTGTGCTACCATATATGGCGATGTTCTTCTCAATACTAGCTGTTCCACAAAAATGTAATGATAACAAGTTCAAAACAAATACCTTTTAGGGACTAGCGTGTCAATTGCAAATGAGATAATAAAAATCATTGTTTATATCTAAGCGAATACAGCCAGAGCAGTATCATGTACTAAACTAAAGCGACTGCTCAATCAAGCGCTTTGCTCTCCGGGGGTTCATCGCTTTAGCCTCTGTGTTAGTGGCTTGGGAACTGTGAACTTTGGGAGTTCAGCGAGTCGGTCCGTGCCCAGCATCTTGCTGCAAGCTGCAAAGCCTTGATGGAAGGAGAAGGTGGGCTTGTTTTTAAACAAGTGCATTTTAGAAAAGATTTTATTGAGGCGTATGTAGTAGATAATAATGATAAACCTTCTGATTTCCCTTATATTTACAATATCTCATATTGCTTCTTAATTAGGCACACACATATGCCCCTCACGTACATATCAACATTTATATATGTGAGCATGCACAGATACAGACACACACATCCATATATACGTGTGTGTGTGAAACAAGCAAGTGAACTTCTGGGATGACGCTGAAGCTGCTTTCTGTGCTGCCATCTACTGTCGTCTTAATTTACTCACAGTATTTTGTTAAAGTTAGAAGTTTGTTGCTCTGTTTTCCCTTTAAAAAAAGGCACGTCACGTTTAAAATTACTCGACTTAGTGTAGCTCAGTGAATTATCAGGTTAGTTTAGCTTAAACTTTATTCCTAGCCTATTAAAAGCACACCTATGTAATGCTAAGGCATTTTTGTAAGAATGTTTCCACTTCTACTTTTTAAGCAATTGTCCTGTTTAAAGTACAAGTAACTGACAAGCTAATTATTTTATTTTACTTGGTTATACTCCCTTTAAACAGCATGGGAAGTGCACTAAGTTGCTTTATTAGCACTGAAAAGGCTACCAGGTTTCTTCTTCGCTGAATGCACGTGTGATGCTTCATTGCAGCGGGTACCTGCCACCATCCGGCACGGCGCAGCACCTTGCGGGCTGCGTTGCTGCCGGCTTGGGGCGCAACTCATGCTCTGCAGCCAGACTCTTTAAGGCTCGATTCGGCACTAGCAGTGTTAGAAGTGACTAAGGAGCAGGCTAGAGCATCATGCGTGTTTGAAAGCATGCACAGGTCTCTAATGCGTTTTAACCAGAACCCAATCAGTAACACACGAATGGGGATAAAGCATTTGAGCGTGTCCGATAGGTCTGTTCCTGTTTCTAATTCATATGCTGTCTGCAGGTTAATTCACTGAATGTGTTTGCAAAGTAGTGCGATAGCTTGCCAGACTGCTGCATCCCAAAGCGCGGCCAGCCCCCAGCCCGGTCCCCAGCAGGGACCTCCGGTCCCCGCGGTACTTACAGGCGTCCAATTAGGGGAGCAGAGAGTGAATTGGAGAGTCGGGAACCTGTACAGCCACCAGCCGGGACAGTCCAAGTCCTCCCCGCCTTTGCAGCCTCCCTATATAGAGGAGGAGAATCTTGTCAATGGGGAGGGGCCCTGGAAACCACGTCCTGCTGGAAAATCCTCTCGGCACCTGGGTTAAAAAAGACAGCCTGAGCCAAGGACCTCATTCCCAGCAGGGCCTAACCCTGGACTGCTGCCCCTGCCCTGAGCCGCTCTTTAGGGAAGCGGGCTGGTTCTGGCTTTTAGAAAGGCATGAAAGGGGTCCCCCTAATTCAAAATGGGTGCCCCTAACTCGCAAGCTTGGAGGTTTTGCTTTTTCCTAGGGTGAAACTCTTTGGCCAAGCAAATGGACCCTTAACTCCTTCCTGCCTTGGCAGCGTCCTCACCCCTCGAGGCCCTCTGCCTGGAACGACAAAGGGCAGACCGCGGTCCCCCCAGGAGGTTTCCCACCCACCGTCAGTGCATTTTCTTGGAGCTAAGATAAGTCCCTGACTCCAGGGGTCGCTTGGGAGAGGAGGGTTATTCCTAACACGGCAGGGATGCGTGGGTGGAGGTTGCTCTGGGTCTCCATGTGTTTGTGACATCTGGAGCCTGGGGCTGGTTTAAGCCTCCTTTGCCCCTAGGGAACAAGTGGGTCATTTCCCACCTCCCCAGTGGATTTACCAAAGTTTCTCTTGCGATCCGGTGCACAGCTCAGTTCCTGAGAAGCACTGTAAATACTTTTTCATATATAAGAAATACCTCCCTCTGTCCATAAAAGGAAGAAGAGAAGTGATAAATGGCCGAGGGGGAACAGCCCCTGGGATGCAGTGGAAAGAAGAGGCGGCAGGCACCGTGCGCTGGGGGGGAGAGGGGGACAGGGCGCTGGGAGCCAGACCTGCAGGGGTTAGGGAGCGATCTGGTCCTCGTCAAACTTCCCTCGCACCCCCCAAACCTTCAGTGCCTGGCTGTCCCCCCTCCTTCCCCTGTTAGTAGCCAACAGCCTTGTGCAGTAAGACCTGTGGATGGAGACATCCCAAAAAGGGAAAGCTAGGATCCTCTAGGAATTCCCATCAACGTGCCAAATACAAAATACCGAAGCAACCCCCTCTCGGCAGCAGACTAAATATGGTGTATACCCAAAGGATCAGAGCACAGTCCTGGGTGAAATAATTTCTCTTGACATCAACAGTCCTGTCTTCTCTGGAAAATAAACCCTCCTGGAGAAGATGGATGAGGCTCATATTGGTCTCGGCATCCTAAAAAAAATACCTATGAAGGGAGGCTGGGCTGAAACCTCTGCTGTCACTCAGTCAAAGTGCCAGCACTTGCAGGTATGACAGACCTGTAGCCCCTTCTTCTAGCTCTGACCGGGGTGAACACATTTGGGCAAAGAGGAGAGAGGGGAAGAGCGTCAGGGTTTCTTCCCTGCAGCATTTCAGAAATATCACATACAGACTCATGGTCAGGCCTCAGCTGGAGAAGACCAGGATTGCCAACAGAGTTGCACGGTGCCAGCGGTCGCAGGCTATCCTTCAGGTGGAGGGTCAGTGTCCGCCGCCTCGCAAGGTGCGGGGCTGCCACGCAGCTGTGCAAAGCCCTCCCCGGAGCTGAAAGGCAGCAGTCTCGTATCAGGCTCGTGCACGTGTGGCTGCGTTGGAGCAAAGCCGGGGGAAATGATCGCCAGGATGGAAATCCAAGAAACTTGCCCTTCTTAGTAGAAAGTCCCTCACTGGGTAGTTCACTCTCTGGTTTTTTTCCTGCAGTTTCTCAGTTGCAAACTTAGGTTTTAAATAGGAATAGAATGAACACAAAATAACAAAATGCAAGGGGATCCTCTGAAAAGTATGATCATTTCAACATTTGTCCTAAGAAGTTGCTTTTAAACCCATGCAGCTGGTTCACAAAACCGGGCAAGTTTTTCATAGTAGCTTAAAAAGGAGTGGAAATTATTCCGGCTGGTTTGCAAAGCGCTGCATGTGCACATGCAGGCTTGCTGCTTGAGTAGTGTGTTTAACAGAGGCAGTGGTGGAGGGTGATATATGATGTGGCATTAAAGGGAGCTGGAAAGTCTAAAAAATATTAGTGCTGGGACTGAACCAGTTGGCACTCTGGAGCCGTGTGGGGTAGGAACTGATAAGTGTAAGCGTGGCTTCCAACCTTCACTTAAAAGTTAATGTAAGAATGTACTAATATAATAGCCTGGTTGGACTTTCCTAAATATTGTGGTATTTTTTTAAACCAAAGTTGCCTCAAAATGAAAGCTGTGGATTCCCAGTGGACGATGCTTTTGTGACAACAAATAAGCTTTATTTAACCCCCCTCTGATTTGTTTATTTGGTTTAATTATTTTTCTAGAAAAAATAAAGTATTGAGCAGCCTGCCCTTAAAATATCTCCTTGCTGAATTTGCACTGTAAATATTGTACTTGGGGGCAGGAGGGGGGGGGAAGACGATGACTTGAGAACGAACTTTAAGCTGCCTTATCACCATGTAACCCGAATACAAAGGAGAGAAAAAAGAAAAGCACAGATGGTGACGTTAGTTTGTTAAATAATGTGTGTCAGGTAAGCAACTTTTTTGTTTAAAAATGTTTTTACCTAAGTTTACCAACCATGTTTCTCTAAGCTGACCTATGTAACTGGACCTGACAAGCGTACCGGTGGGTTACCACCTGTGTTGAGCTGTGCTCTTGCAACAGGAGGGACAGTCCGCGTCCAAACGAGAACAATTAATCATGCGAGTAGTCTGCCGAGGTGAAATAGTCACCCGCTGCTTAACATTGAGCTTTGTGCTTAATGCTGGCTGCAGGTCAAGTGAAGTATGTGAAGCACACAGGTCAATTCTGGATCAGCTGGACACCAGCTGCTACTGAAAGAGGTGTCTCTGCAAGTGTCAACAAACGTTTGGGGGTTTCTTTTCCTAAACACAATCACCCAATGATAATCACTCCTCCGGAAAAACTGTTCAACTGACACCGAGATTCGGCTCGATACAAAGGGCGCTCAGGAAGGAAAGCGTAACCGACTCCTTGGAGCGCGTTGATAAAGCTTAGAAAAAAAGTTTCCCCTGTGCGTGACAGAAACGAATACCTCTGCAACAGCACTGCTGCTGTGGAGTCTATAAGCATAGTTTCCTCTGATTCTAGGGGAGAGCAAAAATTTGGGTTTAAAGAATTTTATTTTTTTTAAAACTTGTGGGTTAAGTTCTTCCCAAGTGCTTTCCAGATCTGATATCCACACCAAACTTCACTGGCTCCTTGTCGCCTTCACTTGTGATATCATGCTTAGAAAAAGAACAGCCTCTTTGAACGTAATTCCCTCCGTAACTGTCTCAGTTACGGTGCTCTGTCTCCAGTGAGGTTCAGAAATGCATTTTGCTCATTAAACCCCTCAAGCTTCTACATGTGCTCATATATATTTTTTTTCTCCTGATGTCAATAGGAGGAATAAGGACAGTTAATCCAAGACATCACAGTCTGTAGTTAAGCTAGACGGTGCTTCTGAAATTATTTGAGAAAGTTATTTTTGTGCACACTCACCTAGGCGGTAATTTCATCTAAAACCTGAACCTGTGACTCTAGGACTGTGAATTATTTTCATCTAAATACTGACATCGCTTAGCTTAAACTTTTAAGGAATGATTTTGTGGAAAAGTGCAGCCATATTGTACGGGCTTTGCAATTCCTCTTCATCCGTTAGCAAGTAAGGCAGCCTGACATTCATAGGACTTGCTACACGTCTGCATCTTGAAGGATGCTCTCATGTTTCATGTGCTGTCAGGATAAATGCTAGGCCATTAATAACGTGATTAGACCAGTATATTTTCATAGACATATTTCAAAGCTTTGTTGTACAAACAAATATCGCTGGAAATGCACTTTAATTTGATTTTAATTTGCTTGTACAATGATTATACTTTGAAACAAGAGATTGTTCCGAAACCCCAAATCTGTATTGTGAGGGCGTTGGAGAATTACATGAAATGCACGTTACCCTGAGAGCAGAGGGGCCAGCTCCCACCCACCGTCCCAGCGCAGGGTCCTGACAATGGGCTGACGCTGCACTCCCCAAAGAAAATAGTCCTGAGCTTCCCTCCGTCTTAAACGGGTTTCTTCTCTGATTTCAGATACACACCTTTACCTCGAAGTTCCGTGAAGGACACCCTTGTAACCGCTTCTGCTTTCGTGGCTGTGGAGGCCATGAGCACGCCGAGCTGTGTGCTTGGGGAAGGGCAAGTACCAAGCATCCCTTTGCCTTCTTCAACCAGAACAAAAATGGTATTTAACTTCTACCACTAAAAATCCATTTCCCAGGGAGCGCTGAGGCACCTGGGCAGCTTCTGTATGATCTCTGGTGGGAAGAGAGAAAGCGGATGCGATGGCTTTGGTCACACTGGAAGATGTGCATAGCGCGGCAGGTTACCGCTCCTCTGTTTCCCAGAGCCTTTTTCCTTGCCCTTGAAAAGACAATTCGGATTCCAAATATACATAACGATTTGACCCACTGGTTCATGGAGAAACAGGGGTCTAGCATTTAACCTCTGGAAAACCCAAGTTAAAAATTCAGGGATTTCTGTGGCCAGAGCAATCACATCTGCATTCTTCATTTTTGCAACCTTCCATAGAGGCACTTTCAGCTCATTCCAAAACGAAGGTAATTTGCAAATAACGGCTTAGAAGACCATTTTTCTACTATATTTTTAGGCAGAGAAATTGAGAAGAGATCAGTGATTGTGAATATTTGCATTAATGTGGCAGGAAAGACCCTGGTAAGGAGGCAGAATCCCGTGGTGGTTTTTACACGGGTGGCTCTTCAGCCAAGCCGTTGAACCTGACGGTGGTGTTAGTGCTGAGCAAACAGTGAGGACGTACAGAGATAAAGTTGTTTGCTTGACCCAATGGTCAATTTTAATTGGTGCAAAGCTACAAAAGACTTACAGATGGATTTGATTGAGGTCTATCTGCAGACACGTGTCCTCCCCTCTTGGAAACAGTGCGGACACACTTATAAATCAGTAAATGGGGAGCTGGCAGCACGGCCAGTCACACCAAGGGCACGAACTCATTGCTGAGGCTCCAAATGGATAACTGCAACTTCTCCTTTCAACCTGTAACTGTTCTCTGCAATTTCACATTCGAGTAGAAGCTAGGCTGCTTATCAAACTGAAAAAATACCTGTAATGCTAACTAGGTCAAACAAGATAATCAAGGCAAAACTTTGCCGTCTGTACAATTCAGGGTCCTTTCACTTAAATACACAAGCTGCACGTTCTCTTCCTCTTTTTTTTCCCCACTTACTGTACCATTTATCTAACAATTAAGATTTTTAAGAATGCAACCCTAAAAATTTATTTACAGAAAACTCCTCTCGGTACCACTGGGAACACTAACATCTATACATTTTGTTAAAATGGGTAGAAGAAAAATAGCTAACCTGTTATTTTTTGATGTACCCCTGTAAGTTTGGCTTTTAAAATAAATAACCATTTCAAAACATGTAAATACCTCAGCTAAAAAAAAGTTCTGGGAATCAGTAATCTATTATCAACTTTATTTTTAGTTTTGCCTGGCTTTGAGTTTCATGTTGTTTGGGGAAAAAAACAGACGTTCCTTCCATCCTATATGCTCAGTGTTACACCGTACAATTTATAGCAACTCCCGATGGAAAAGACTGATGGTCATTTGTTTGCTGGCATGAAGATAAATATAGTCCTCATTTCCGGAGAATCATAAACAACTATTCCTCTAAAGCACTTTAATATTCTAGGAAAACTTATTTTCCCATACTTATCCAGAAGTAGCAGCTGCTTCTTTTTAAAGAAGAATGATTAAAGGGCTTAGTTTGGACGCTTTCAAAATACCACACAGCATAAACCTGAAAAATTTTATTCAGAAACACAGGGAAGACACAAAGACATAACATAATAAGGAAAGTGCAGAAATGATAACTTATCTGATCAATTTTTATAAAGTAAAACCAGTATTTTTTGGCCCAATTCTAGACGTAGGCTTCACTCATCTGACTTCACATACAGCTTTCCTTCTGTCAGCACCGGAGGAAGAGAGCCTTTGCTAACATTTTTTTCATTGACAATGAGTGTGACCCTGTCATCCTGTCTCATGGGTAGATCGAATGAGCTGAAATGGTCCCACTGGACATACTGGGGAAATTCAGGCAAAGAAGAATTTCCTAAATTAACTCTTACAGAGCTTTACATGAGAAATTAGCAAATGAAAGGTATCATCTGTTTATACTTTGTAAAACAAGGGGCTCTTCAATGCTCACGCCAGCCATCCTTCCTGGTTCTGGAATTCTATCTGAAAATGAAACACAGACACAAATATTCTCACGCGTCTGGAGATCCAAAGGTGTAAGTGTTATTTTCTACTATCATCAACTTTGATACAGAATATCATCATAGGAAACTCTGGTAATTTTACAAATGTATTTTTCAATGCAACTGTATGGGATAAAAGCTTTGCATGACTGAAGATTAGATTTCAGACAACTTCAACTCAGCCATAGTGAATGAACTAACAGCAACACCAGATTCCACACGTTTTGTCAGGATTCCCCGTCTGTATACTCGTTTATTTGAATATTAATTCAACTAAATAAGCAAGATAATTTCTAATATGAAAAGCAACTTAGATGTTAAAATATGAGACTTGGAGGGTTGAGTTTATGAATGGACTTGATTACCTTAATATGCAGCCTAATCAAAACAGCTAGATAATTAGTATTTTAAACCTACTGCCTTTAGGCCTCCACCGACACATTCCACAAACACATGCAGAAAGTAATTTCAGGCTATATTACTGAAAGGTTAAAAGCCTTAAAACTGTTATATTTTTGTTTAGTTCAAAAAGCAATGTGCTGTCATGAGTTATGCTGTCATGCTTAATCCTGAGTTTTGTAACTAACTCTAAACAATTAAAATCCCATGTGAAATTATATTGGAGTTAACAGGGCAGGGTGACGCTGCGCAGAGTCAATTTCGGAACTGAGGTACAAAGTTATACTTCAAAAACAATTCTTCTATACACTGAATTTGTTTTTAAAAATGGAGAAATTTCTGATAGGAATAATATTTTCTACAAAGAGATCATTTATAGCAGTTTTGGTATTGAAATTTTATTTCTTCAGCCCCCTCTTCTGGCAGAAGGGAAACAACATTGTCTCAATGAATTAACTGTTAAGCAGTACTTCTGTCACACTTTTTAGATGTCAGTAATATCTCAGGCCTCATTTTTCAAATTTTTGGATACAAAAGAAATAGTTGGTAGTACTAAATTCTCACAGTAGAAACTGAAGTAATATGCCAAGTGGACTCTTTGAAGGAAAAAAACTGGATCAATGATCCCTTTCATTCGGTAGCTAAGGCAGTATAAATTGTAACCAGTCAAAAAGCAGACCAGAACGGGAAAATAGGATTTAGCAGTGTGGTACTATAGAGCAATGAACTCGGAGCTTAAGCTTCTACAGTCAATGGCGTGTGAATTATGTCCTCAGAAAAGGTTTATGCCCATATAAAAACTTGACATCTAAAGAGTTAAGAACTTTCTACAGTAATTAGGTAAGTTAGAACAGATGAGAAACAAAGAGATACACCCACTATTTAACATACTTTACTGAGAATTTAGGTTAAATTCTTTTATTAAATTGCCAATGTAATAAGACTGCCTCTAGCTGACCCCTTCCAGATTTGTAATAGTGTAAGGGAGTACAATTTGGCCAGTTTAACTTAGGAAAATGGTAAAGCAATCTGGTGGATAACCTTTCTGATACCGAGAATTGGGATATTAGTATTTCCTGGTCTTTACCAGTAACTGCAGAGCAGCAGAACTAATTAGAATAGCACAGCTGTCCAATTTAAATGAGTTTTCAGTTTTTAACAGTCCAAAAGCCTTAAGAGAATAAAGCTAAACAATTAGGTTTTTTTTTCCTTTCCCTCTAGTCACTAACAAGTAGCTACAGCTACCACAAGGTAACAGGAGCTTCACAGTACCTTACATTGTTCAGAAATTATATAAATTTGGCTGTCTGCAATTTTTAAAAATGTCTGCTTTATAAATAAAATCCATTCCCATATAAGAGAGAAAGTTCTGCTACTGACACATCTGAAGGCCAGTCAAGCACTTCCGAGGGCACTCGGATTTGTATGCCGCATATGCTGTGCCATTAGCATACCGGCAGAGAGAAGCTGGTGTAAGCTGGTCACTTATTTAAACAAAGGCACATGTACGGGTTGTTTTAGAAATCACGGGTGGGCCTTTCCTGAGCTGGATACAGTAGGACCTTTCTTAAATGAATACATGAGCAACAGGTATGGTCAGGTCACACAGCTTAATGGTATTTCTGAGGTATAAACACTGTTCTGCGGAAGAATTTTTCTTACAAAAGAGGTGGTGGCTCAAAGCATTCCTTGCACAGAGGAGGAGGTACACTGCGTCCATCTGCATGTTTATGCTGTGAAAGTATACGTATCGTATAGAAAATCTAGTCACAAGTAAAACTTCTGCAAAAATGACCCCATACCCACACCCACCTTTTTGATTTCTTTCACTAGGTGGTTTGCCAAGGTTCTGCTTTGGATAATTCAGCAAAGACCCTTTTGGAAGGGTATTCTGGGTACTTTCTTCTTTACCACCATGTAAGAAATGAGAGATAATCCCGTACAAGAGAGGTCTGCTTAAGAAAGAAATGACAAAAGTAATATCTATGAAGTCTATGAAATACTGAGCATTAAAAAACCACCCTTTCCTCAGAACTTCTGAGACCTTAATGTTTGCTTCTAGAATATTTACGGATGTCTTTAGAATAGTTACTTAAAATACATTATGCCAAGTGTCACTACATAAATAAGCACAGACCTAAGCCCACCTTGAACACAAACTACTCTCCTAAAAATGTCGTGCTAAGAGACCCTCTCAGCTAAGCTCCAGATCCCCTGTAGGGGAGGAACCGGAGCATGCTTAGCACAAGAACACAGATCCACATTCTCACTCGTGCAGTACAAAGGATAAGACTTTGGTGGGCTGCACATCACAAACTTGATTCTTCCTGAGGACACGACAGGTTCTGACAGCACAAGCTACAGAGAACACTGGACGTGTTTAAACCTGCTTCAGTACCCTAGCTCGTTAATGCAGTCATATCAGAGCATTGTGGATATGTATCTAATCTCAGAGTACAATAATCTTTTTATTGTTCTACAAAGCAACTCACTGATATGCAAAGAGCTATCTGTTTTCTGCTTCTGACTGTAGGGAAGACTGCACTGGTGGGAGACTTGTGTTCTGGTGTGCAAGTACACTATCTGGAGAATGCTGTAGAGTTGGCAGAATTAAATGTTAGTTTTGAGTATGTTGGATAGTGGCCCCGTGTTCGACATTGTGAGTTTGAATCCAGCATTGCCAGAGCAGCCCTGTGATCAGGTCACATTTCAATTGGTGAGAACGTTTACATGACTTATAATAACACTAAAGAGAAAAATATATGCAGAACAGAATATACTGTGCATTCCAAAATCACTCCTTACACTGATCTTCCATTTGCGTCTTCGACTACGTTCAGCTCTTTGGCAAGAAACTGTCTATCCAAGGGCACTTCAGGCTGGCCAGATTCTGGAAAAGAGATTTCCCCAAAATTCTTAAGACTGTTAAAAAACACATCACCAATTAACTTTTAAAGGCTGCTCAGGAGACTTCAAAAGAGAATGAGAGCACACAGCTCTCTTTTAGGATATTAATATCTAACAGCATATTGTAATACCAGGGAACTCACTTAAACATTAGTACTTCATATTCATATAATTTACCATAGCATATTACAATTTTTATCTTCACTCTAAAGGAATCTAAGAAAAATATTAAAGAAGCCTTACAATATAAAGACAAATTAATCAGGCAAACAACTCTTTCTCTAAAGAAGTTATCAAACAGATTCCATACGTTAACTACTATACAGACTGTCTCCATTCCCTCTTCTTGAGATGAACCTTTGTGCCTGTAATTTCAATAAAGTGAAATACATCAAATGATTAAATAGCAAATATAATTACTGTATCTAAGCACAACTACAAAACTTCAAATTTCAAATACAAGCTAGCAATAGCTGCAAAAATAAGTAAGTGCTGTACCATATAAATTATGGCTACCATTTAGCTGTTGTAGTCTAAACAGCTCTCAAATATTGGTATTTTAGCACAGCCAGTAACAGTTGTTAAAAAATATGGACCTTCTTCATATTCTTTTTTGTTATTTAAGCTGAGGACATAAAGTTTCTGATGCAGTCTATATGCATGAGTTACCAGACCTGCTGTAATTCAGACTATCAACTACTTTATGTACATGTTACTTTAGTTTAAATTATTCCTCAAAGAAATTCTGTTCATTTGTAGGATTTCTATTTTTTATTTTACCCAAATGCCAATGGAAAAAAAAAAGTGATATATGCTTTAAAAATAGTTAGCCATTTTCCAAAACAAAACCAGATATTTCAAGAAAGATACTTTGATTTTGCAGGCTGCTAGCAAGTTTTCTTGCTCTTGCATCAACTGCTCTGTCAAAGCATTTACCTCAAGGATAAGGAGCAAAGAGTAAGTTTTCTTTAAAACTTATGGTATGGTTTGGCTTAATGCTGCAAGTAAGGCTGTGGAGAGAGTGTTCATATCTTATTTATTAAGATACGACAAGATTGTGCAGCTTGGTTCCACTTACTAATTTCACAATATCAGTGGAATTACTCAACCAAGCAGTAAATGTCTAGTAATACAGTGATAACAAAAATTCAGCCCCAATACCTGCAGTTAAAACAGATGCTGCGTATTTATATTTGTTATATTCCAGATATTCACGAATTAGTTCGTTGATTAAGAGATTTTCATGAGACAGCGGTGGCCGTGGTTCAGTTTGGTCATCCAGCGCATTAAAAACTTCAGCTCTGATCCTTGCTTTTATTTGTCCAAGAGCACCTCTTTTTTCCAGTGTGTCCCTTAAAACTATTACCACAAAAAGATCTGTTAAGATAAAGCCAAACATACTCAAGCAGCATTTATCATCCACAATATAAACATCATTTCGGCATATTCACAGTGAAATAAAGGTAAGATACCTGCACCTGTGCATATGCCAGTAATTACCAACAGCAGGAACGTTACAGATGAAAATGAAGCCACAATTATATTTTTTTTTTAGTAGTAAACATACGCTTAGCAATTTCAGAAGTGGGATGTTACCGGACCAATATGTTTTTAGCGAGTGAAAGCCAGACCGAGACAAACGACAAGGGCAGAGTGCTTGTGTGGGGGCTTAGGGCCGTTTCTCCTGCGGCTCCCCGACGGGCGGTGTGAGGAGCCGGCGGCCCCCGTTAGCGCCCCGGACGACTGCGAGACCCAACCGGCAGCCGGCTGTATGAGGAAAGCCTGTCTGCCCGCTCGTTCGGCGGTCCGAAGTGCCTCCGCCGACCCCCGGGACTCCCCGCTCCCTCCGGCGCCCCGCCGCCCCCACGACCTGCTTTCAGCTCCGCTACCGTCGCCATCGCCCAACGGCCGCGCCCAGGACCCGGATGAGGCGGCCCGGCGGCGGCAGGTGGCCACGGCGCAGGCGCAGCGCTGGGAGGCGGGAGAGGGCGCCTGCCGGCCCCGCCTCTCGCTCCGCGCCAGCCAATCGGGCCGCGCCGGTGGGCGGGGCGGGAGGTTCCGGCGGGGGAGGGCGCGCTCTCTGAGGCGGGGTCGCGTGCTGCCGGAGGCGGGCTCGGAGCGCTGGGCTGAGGAGCCCGGCGGGCAGCGGGGTCGGCCGGGAGGGCGGCTGCCCAGCCCGAGGGTGATCCCCGGTGCTGCTAGGATGTCCGCTGGCAAGGTCAAGCCGGGATAAAATAGTTAGCGGTGCCTACGTGGTGTATATGGAATTGCTGCCCGGTATTCTGCCTGTGCCTGCCCGCCGTTCAGCCCTGTCAGCTGCGGCGGGAGGGGACGGACGGCGTTTCAGGGTTGCTGTACTTTTCCCTCTCTGTAGGTTGTCAATGTGCTTTATTGGGGAGAAAAGAAAAAAATGAAAAAAGGAGACATGAAGAATGAGTGAGAGTTTCTCCCTGATGTGTGGTGGAGGAGTTTTGTACCGAGTCCCTGAAAGACGAGCTTTTAATTAAAAGGACTCGCCAAAGATGAACTTTTAATTAAAAGGAGGTGCCAAAATGTAACCGTATACTGGGTGTTTTGCAAGCCTGTGAGGAGGCATGTGTGCGTGCTTCATGTTGCTGGGATGAGTCGGCAGTGTTTACCTCCTGAATGTGTTAAGGATTTCCCAAAGGAAACGCAGCCAGTGTGGATGAGCAAACTGGATTTGTCACGGTGTAGATGGAGGAGCCTGCTTGGGCTTGAAGGAAAATGTGAGTCGTCTTAAGCAGTAAACCCTTTACGGCCTTGGAGTGTGGGGCGGAGGTTTTTTGTTGGGATTTTTCAATGTTTTTTTACATTTTCCTCTCAAAGCAAATATTTATATTATGAGCTTCCGAAGAATCTCCTGGCAGGGGGCAACAAATAAAATTCAGGAAAAAAAGACGGGTTTGGAAGTAAACGGTGAAGTTAATCTGTTCCTTTAACATAGCAGTAACTTTCAGTGAGTCAGCAGCAGTAGGTGCCTCTGCCCGCCCCAGGGCTGCTGCCCAGATCCCTACTGCAACTCTGGTGATGGACGATCGCCTACCTTTAACATGCATGGCGTTTTCACAGTCAAAACATTTTTCTCTGCATCCTTCCAAATTTCTCCATGCCGTTGTGAGTCACTGTTCTATTACACCTAATTTCCAGTTGATAAGTTGTTGCTGTTTTCCACCCTGTATTTCCTATCCAGCTTTAATTTGTATCCTACAAAGCAAAGTTCAGAGTCCAAAATAGAATTTGTGGTGTTTTTTTTTTTTTCCTGATTGCAAGGAAATGCCTTTTAAAATAAGACTGCGGTTTCTATTTTATGTATTAATTTGTGTTTTAAGAGATGCTGTTATGACAATGGTTTGTGAAATCCACATTCAGTGACTTTTTGGTACTCTGAGATCTTGGTTCTGTATCTCTTGGCAGGTTTGGGCTTGTGTCAGTTCTGTTTTTTCTCCTCCACAACAAATATTTTGAGTCCGTTACATTTTGCTTCCGAACTCTTCTGCTTCCCCTCACATTAGTTATTTACTCGGCATTTTGACCACAGTTTGGTTTATGTCTTTGTTGTTGTTGCTGTTGCTTAGAGTTGCTAAGGGAAGGAGATGGAATTAATTGGAAGGGAACTAATTTGAGGTGCAGATCCAAATATCTTTATTTGATAAGAAACATCATTAACCTGGTGCATGACCATTGGTACAGGGGCAGTTTGAGGCTGAAAAAAAATTCTTATATTGAAGTAACTGGAAAGCTTGAATCCTGAAAGAGTAACTTAAGTTTTGTTAGTCTTTTAGCATACAATAGTATCTGGAGAAAAATGTGTGGGTAAAAAATTATTTTTCTTGACCCTCCTCACTTCATGCTTATTTACTGTCTTCCTGTTTGTAACAATCCCTGCATATGATCCCTATATCCTAAATAATTTTCTGCTGTATCATTTCAACTATAGGCTTATATTCTATCATTACACACAGAAGATGTGTAAAAGTGTCAGCTCTTAGAGGTTGTATTATCTATTTAGTGTTTTTTCTGGATTACTCTTTTATTAATAGTGCTATTGAAAAAGAAAAGCTCTTCCAACTTAACTACGGGATAGCTTGTGTTAATTGTCAGAGTTATTATCATTTATATGTGCTGCAGAGCAGCCAGGAGAAAAAAAGTATTCCTTACAGCTGAGGGGCAGTAGGATAACAGACGTTGGAGACTGTGAGGTAACTTTTTCAACAGGAGTCGTAGTGAGCATTGAGACATCAAAAAACAACCCACCAAGGTATTTAATGTGATTTTAAGATGAATGTAGAGAGTGCACAAAACAGGACAGAAATCTTCTTAACAAAAATAAGGGGAATCAGACCAACATTTAGCCGTTCTCTTGCAATAGGATAAAGATTTTAACATGGTATGAACCTAAGGCATGGGTTA
The DNA here is from genome assembly GCF_047370975.1 of Nipponia nippon. Taxonomy (NCBI): domain Eukaryota; kingdom Metazoa; phylum Chordata; class Aves; order Pelecaniformes; family Threskiornithidae; genus Nipponia; species Nipponia nippon. Next base: position 8,296,320 of record NW_028262369.1, read on the forward strand.
AACTAGCACAAACTTCTACAGCTTCCGACACCCAATTTGTTTAATTTGATCTTTCTGTGATGATTCTGCTCAGTTCATCAAGACATACGTGACCTCGGTGTGGGCTGAACTCTGCGGCTGCTGCTCCTCGACCTGATACCCTGGGAGCGAGAGAGCCAGGGGGACAGACCAGAGATGCCGCAGTCGGATGGGTGCTCTGGCCATGGCCGGCTGCCAGCACAGCTCTGACGCTGCAGTGGAGGTGTGCAGGTGAGTAAAGAAGCAACCTGTGACACGTTTTTTTGTAGGTGATGCTTGCTTTTTAGGGTTTTTTTAGTTTTTTGCATTAGACAAATGAGACCCGTCTCTCTTCTAACAACTTTGTCCGTTACCGTAATTGCTCTGGATGCAAAAGAACATTGTAAATTGAGGTTCTTTATGTAACTTGTGTAATTAAAGCTTTCAGATGTTACTGTAGGGTAGTATGTAACCACCCTGCTCTTCCCTGCAGCGTACGATGCCATTCCTACATATGCGTCATCCGTACTCCAGCTGGTCTATTCTAGTACGGTAGGTGCTCAGCTGAGCATCGATGCTGTCTGTGGGTTTAACGCGTGCATTTTAGACAGGACGTGAAGGGTGCGCAGTGAGACGCGACCCCATGCAGCCACGGGGGCTGCACAGTGAGATGCAACCCCATGCAGCCACGGGGGCTGCGCAGTGAGATGCAACCCCATGCAGCCACGGGGGCTGCGCAGTTATTTCCACTGGTGCATACTTCGGTGCCAACTTGGTTGCGGATGAAGTTATTTTGGTTCAGTTCATGCGAGTCAGCCTGAACTGGTGCAGGGCTTTGGAACCAGTTTAACTGCTTCATGTTGAAAAGTGAAGTATTTGAAGGTGAGCCCCTGGCCTTCCCCGAGGCAGGGCGCCTTGGCTCCGTCCCGCGGGCCCGGCTGCCGGTGGGGCTGCGTGGGGTGCCCGTGCCCGGGGGCCGGGGCAGTGCCACGGGGAGGGGGATGCCGTGATGGCCGTGGGTGCGGTGGGAGGTGCGGGCCCCGGAAGGCTGCGGGGGCGGCTGACGGGGCAGGGAGGCGAGGCGGGGGCGGCAATGCTTCCGCCCCGGTGGGGCTGAGCGGGGCGCGGGGGATTTCTGCGTTGAACAAAGGCAGGCGGGGGGGCTCCGGCCGCGCTCGCAGCCCCCGGGCCCCACCGCCGCCCCGGAGCGGGGTGCGAGGCGCCGGGCAGCCCCGGGTGCGCCCCGCCGCGCCGCCTGCCTCCGCCCCCGCCGAGGCGGGGCTGCGCCGCCGGGGCTCGGCTCCGCCGTGACCGCCGAGCCAATCGGGGCGCCGTGCTGGCGCTGCCGGCCCTGTCTCCGCCCGCCGCCGCCCGGGCACGGAGAGGTGCGGAGGGGGAAGCGGAGCGCTGCCGCGGGAGCCCGCGGTCGCCTTGCCGCGCCCCATGGGGATCGAGAGCTTCTGCAGCGCGGACGCCTACGAGCCCTTCTGGGTGAGCGGCGGGATGGGGCTCGGCTCGGCGGCGGCTGCCGGTGTCGGCGCCGAGGGAGGGCGGGGAGCCGGGGATGGTCGCGGGCGGCCGGCCCCGGGCGGAGCCCGAGGGGGGCCGCGCCCGGCGACGGGGGAGCGGGAGCCTCCCGTGCCGGCGCTCGCCTTGGGCAGGCGCCGGGGGCTGCGGCGCGCCCCTGCCGTGCGCCGGCCCCGCTGGCCGCGGCGGCGTGCGTGCGTGCGGGAGCAGCGGCGCGAAGCGGCCGCGGACTGGGAGGAGGGGCAGGGCCGGGCCGGGCCGGGCCGCGGCGGGGGCTCGCCGGTCCCCTCCTGGGGGCGATGTCCCTGCGCCCGGGTGGCGGAGCGGGAGCTGGCGTGCCTCGTGTGCGGGGTTTCCGGCAGGGAAGGGCTGGGAGGGGGCAACCGGTGAGCCAGTGCCTGCCTGAGAGCCTGGAAACGAGCTCCCGAGTGACCGGAGCAGTCTCTGCCTACCGCCCTTGGCGGCCCGGCTGCGTTGGTCATGGCTGTGCGGGTAATGACAATAATGGTGACTGCCGTCTTACTGAAGAGTAGCGTGCTGTCCTCAGAAGGAGGCCAAAGATGCTCTGTCTGCAGGCTAGCAGCTGTATCGCATGTTTGCATAGCAATATTTTTGCTCTTCCTTAATGAAGAGTGGTGAGTGCAGCCTGCTGCGGGTGAACTGAAAACCAGCTATGCAAAGGTGAGGGATGTGGAAGCGTTGCAGCGTGAGTCTTGCTCAGCTGAGACACGGGGTTCCTCTGCAGAGGCACGCAGGTATTGGCAGCAGTGAGGCCCCTGGGAGGGCAGGAGGGTAGTGAAAATCCTTCTGAGGAGGAAACAGGTTGTATGGAGAAGGAGGTTGTGTGGAGGAAGGGAGGGGAGAGGTGGAAGTTAAAGAGGAAAAAAAAAAAGTGGAGTGAGAGCTACTGAAGGCAACGTAGGCTAAGAGGAAAACGTGGATTTTCTTAGACTGTTCAAAGAACTTCTCACATATTCATCGAACATTTACCAAATAGTATTGAGCTAATGAGCTGCCTTACTAGTTAAAAAAAAAAACCCAAACCAAAATAGGATGTCTCAACAAATGCCATTGTACTATTTGTCTCAAGAACCATTAAGGTATTACTCAGTAGACATTTTCAAAATCATTATGACTTTAAGATACTGAGCTTTTCCAAGCAATCAAAAGTGACTCTCTTACCCTGCTTTTACATTGCTTATGTTCATATCTCTTTTCAGCTAATTTTCAGGTTTCTCAGAACTGGCTAAATTATGAGTTGTCACCGAATGTATTTTTTCCTTCTCCTAGAATGAGACATTTTATTTGAAGAGCTTTAGAGAATAGATGTTTCAGAATTCAGATTATGGAAAAAGTGACTTGAGTGAGTAGTAGTTTTGTGAAAAAGAGCTCCCAGTTCTTTGAACTGTGGAATTGAAACATTGGGTAGAACCAAGAACTACGTTTAGGATGTTGGAAACATCTAGTTTATATAGGATTTCTGATGGTGGATTCTTTTATTATGAAAACACTTACAATTCTTTATATACTACAACCGTTTCTGCTATTTGTGGTGTGTCATAACTACTCCATGCATTTTTTTTCACTAGTTGCATTGGTTCCCAAGGATATAGATGGTTTTGTGATTTGCCATCCTTCTCCAAATCACGTGGAGTCTCCCTTTCATTTCTTCCAGCTAAAGATCCTATGGGCGTGGTTGTTTGATTTCTGGATTCTTCTAATCCTGCAAAAGAACAATTGTGCATTCCAGTTGGTGTAAGATGTGTCTGGAAATATCTTCTTCCTTGCTGAACTTGTCGTCATAAACACCGCTCTGTATCCACTTTGTTGTTGCGTTGTTCCCAGTGGTGGAGCGGGTAGTAATGTTAGTTTTGGTGCTTATGGCTACTCTGACTGCCTAATTTTCTGGTATTTCCATTGTTGCTACTATTTGAAGCTGAAGTTGTAATGGATTTTCAGAAAATGCCTATGTATATGCCGTGTTTCACTGGGCTTCTAGATAGCACCTGCATGTGTGCTGCTGTCCTTCCTGTCTTGTGGGCTGCACTCTCCTGCTTCTCAGGGCTGGGTGATAGCTAGATACCCGGTGGCACATGTTATTGCATTCTTGTGGTGAACTGTATGGCCGCATCAGCTGCTTTGGTTGGTGCGGAAGCCTTGCTAGTGGAGCAGCAGGATTTCCTAGCGCTGGCAAACTCAGCTTCAAGGAGGAGATGTGTTTTCTGTCGAGGGTGGTGCTGAGTTTGGGGCAACTCAGTTTTAAATTGTGGGGGAGACTTTGCAGGTTGAAAGGACCTAATGGACCCTTAAAGACTGTATGCTAATCTTCTTAAGCTTTGCTGGCCAGGATTTTTCTTGTTTGCACACCCAAAGAATGTTATTGTTGAAAGTTCTTGTCTGAGAATTAAACAGATTGGTTTTATTTAATACTTACTCTGAAAGGTCAACAGCCCAAGCAAGTTTGCTATCTTCTTCTTCGCCCCCCCCGTTTAACCTATGCGGAGTGGGGGCACAGAGATATTAACTTCACTGCAATCAGATTTGCTTACAGAACTTAACTGTTTCTTGCTTCCTTTGAACCAGATTCCCTTTTTGGAAGGGTACTGTTTCATCCTTGCTTTCTCTAGCATAACTGAGTATGAGTATCCCATCTATAATATAAAGAAAGATATAACTATGTAAGATAAAATTACTATTTACTAATAGCTTTTGATGACAATAAAAGCTTTAAAAACCCCTTGTGGGCTAGGGGTAACATTTTGTACTACTTGCATTTCAGTTCAGTGACTTTAAGGGCCTGTTTAAACTGGAAGACTTTTTTGTGGCCTGACATGCTGAGATAGCTTTGCCTAGAGTATCACTCGTGTATGAGTGCGGTTTACCTTGCTTCAGCACCAGCAGGGTGGGAAGTAAAGTGGGGTGAGGAACTCTGTCATTCTAGGTAAGCAGATAGGTGTCCAGGCAGATGTAGAACTTGCTGTACACTTTGGCCTGCTGACCTAGCTGACTGGATATATGCACACTGGCACAATCGGTGGTCTCAGTGCAGTTACATTTTGAAATAGTCTGGTTTTCTGTTGTTTTGAATGAAATTTTAGGGTAGTTTCAGTTTTTCAGAGCTTGTAAACTATGCAGTATCACATTTAAACAAGTCATGTTCACACTCAAAGCGAGTTCACACTAAGCAGTTCCTTACAGTCCTTCCCCAAGTGCTCTGCCAGATTTTATGGGAAGTCTGAGTTATTTATTTATTAGAAAGTGCTTGTAAGTCAAATAGAATCTGAAACTTTTGAGGTTCTTGCTTATGCTTAAGGGAATGTGAGAGAAATGGCTTATGTTTATATATGCTCCTATCATGTCCTTCACAGGCAAAGACATTGTGTTTTTTAAAATTAATTTAGATAGAAGTTAACTCCAATTCTTTTTTGTCTCAGTGGGAACTCAGTGGAAATTTTTTTCCACATTTTTCTAGTTGGGCTTTTGGTTGTTGAGGAAGGATTGAAAGCAAGTAATTCCATTCACTTCTAGGAGAAAAGCAAGTTTTCATCTCCTCTATTTTGTTTTGAAAACTAGAGTCCTGTAATGATTCAAGCTGTGTCTGCCTGTGTAAACCGAGGCCTGTTTCTTCCCTGTTGGTACAGAAAGCTTTTGTGGAGCCTCTTCTCTGTCAGTAAAGAAATTGCATCCAAACAGTGTTCTAGGTTGAGCACTTCTTCGTATGGAACCAAACTACAGGAGAGAAACAGAATGGATGAGAAAAGGTGAGGCAGAGCCTCGCACACAAAATCCAGGGACCAACTTGGTGGGATTGGGTTCTGCTTCCCTTGCTGTTGTGTAGAGTTCTGTCTGAGGCTTTCAGGCATGTTTTGTGTGCCTTAAAAAATGCATTTTCTTGAGTGTTTGTCCAAAGACATGTTTTCTATTTGGGTTGACATTGCTGTAGCTAGGGGAGATCCACCAGCCTCTCTCAGCTGTTTGCAGACGTGTTAGGATCTTCTAAGACTGTAATGTGGCTTGATAGGATTTTATTAAGAAAAAAATTTTCTTTAATTCATTATAATGATTAGATGACATTTGTGAAGCGATATTGTGTGACGTAAACAGCTGCTATGCTTATTTTGTTCATGAGGACACTGGAACACTGATAGTTTCCCTGAAATAGACTTCTGAAGAAAAACCAGACTTTTTACATAAGGAGTAATTTCATGTTTTGAAGTTCTGTGGCTTATGCTTTCATGCATTAGATTAGCATGTATCTTGGAACCCTGCAGCTTTTTGCACTGTAAAACGTGTCTTTACTGCTTTTTCAGCGTGTTTGTGGCAGAGCTAGGGAGGGAGTTTGAGGTGCTGCGAGAGTGGTGCTGCGTGAGCTTGATAAAAGTTATGAGGTTAGACTCTTCCTTTAGTTGTAAAGTTACCAAGTTGATGAGTACATTTGTGACCGGAGTTTAAAAGAGAAAGCAGAACAGAAAACTACGTATATTTGCTGGCACAGGAAGGTCATATGTGGATAGCATTTGGAGCAGAGGAGAAGTAGCAGCAGCAGGGTGTTAAACAGAAAAACCTGTAGACAAGATGGTTCCTTTATTATAATGAACAGCTGATTGCCTGATTCTCATGGCTTGGTGGTTGTTGGGCTTTTTAGTGATGAAAGCCAGAGGCTTATTTGTCAGCTTTCTCTCGTTTAAACCTGTAAAACATTTTTGTTGCTCGTGTGAACAAGGGTCTAAATTTGCATAGAAATTAAACTTATATTAGAAATAAAACTTATCTCTCTTGACATAGAATAGATCAGTTTAGGGGAAACACAGAAAAATGAAGCCTGATATTCTGTTGTTGATGGGGATTTTCTTAACAGATGGCCTGGCATGCTACAGCTGTCAGTTCAAGGTTGCTCAAAAAAGTTAAATGAGGAAAAAATCCCAGCAAAATGCCTGAATAAGTTGTGCTGTTCCATGCAATTACAATGCAGTTTACACCGAAACACTGTGCTATACTGGGACTAAGTGAAGGTTAACCCGGGTTGCACTGAAGTCATTCTGGGTCACATCTCTAAAAAGCCTACTGCCGGGTACTGACCTTTTGCTTACTTTTAATAGAGTCAGAATTCCGTACATTACTGTTTTCTCACTGTTTGCATCTGTGGTAGCTTTGGATACAGTTTATCCCAACTTAAGCTGTTATCTTAGTCCCTTTGTAAGATTATTACCCAGGTGCGTTCAAACTTCTCAAGTGATTTGAACTCGATATACAGGCTGTTGCATTAATAAGCAAAAGTCCTGGTTTTGGTGCAAAAAGGAGGTGAAAGCAGCAATCTTTTTCCTGTATCCTTTTAAGTAACAGTGATTTCAGTGAAAAACTTTACAGAAGGGTAAAAACCATCCTTTTGATTCTGAAACTAAACGGTAAATATTTTGTTGTCATGTGGCCTAATGTTGTCTCATAGTACTTGCAGACATGGCAGGGTACAGAAATGTTACCTCTGTAGAAAGAGGCTAAACATTTTAATTTTGCAAGTGCTGATGTTATCTGTCATATGTTTCCCCGACACAAAAAAATAGCCATAGTTCAGTGGCTTTTAACTTCTTGGATTACAAATATCAGCTCTTGTAAATCCTACAGCTGCAGGTGCTCCTTTCTCTGGCAACTTGTTAGCACCGGCTTCTTTAGGCTAAAGGGAAACAAAAGCAAAACATGCTTTTTTTTTCTCTTGTCATTTTACACACAGTTTCAGATGGTGCAGTGCTGCCTACAACAAAGGATTTCAACTCTTTGTAAACATTAGGAAATACCAATGTTTGGGTTTTGGACAAAGAGGTGCAGACACCTGATTTAAGTTCAGGACCAGGTATTGGAAGGTAGAGGCTTTTTCTTGGCTGTGTTAACAAGACAAATCTGCATTATGTAAGTCATTACTGTTGAGAACTTAGTCTTGCTAAAACCATTTGTAATAGAAAACATTATGAGAAATTAAGGGTATTTCCCTGTCACTAGAAACACTTACTGATATTTTGATATCCCCCCCCATAAACCCCCCCCCCAATCTTCTTTATATGAATGATTTAAAAATTTTAGGACCCCTGTTTATTATGTGATTTATTTTTTTTTTTAATGTTCCCCCTCTTGCTCTAACAGTCTTGTCTTGTAACAATGTTAAGAGACTATAAGAATAAAGCTTAGATTTCAGAATTACTTTGAAACAAAGGAAGAAGAAGGGGCATGGTCTCTTTCCCCAACCTGAGGTCTCAATCTGAATGTGGTATTTTGGGAAGCTGGGCTAGAAGATTTACACGTCAAAATCTTAATTGGAGACCTGTATTTTTTGATCTTTTACTAAACTATTATTTGTTCCTTGCTTCCCTGACTACTACTAGCACTTTAACCAATGAACTTCAGATTTAATAGCAGTAGTTTTGTTCCATTCATGGTTTTATGAGGAGAAATATTTTGTGTTTTCACTGTTTGGTGAACACCCCCCACCCCACCCCCTGCCCAAGACTAGTATCAAGTAAGAGAAGATCCTCAACTGCATGGTAGGTTTAGTTCTCCCATAGTAATTAAAAAGGCCCCCAAACCCCCAAACTATGTTTTTTCTGTGGGTGAATGTGATCTCCATGAGAGCTGGAGATCTGAATCTAATTCTTACATCCCAATGTGGTAATTAACGTTAACGTTTCTTATTTCACCTTTGTGGCAGTAGAAGAACAAAAAGGCAGAAACTTATTGATCTAATTGGGCTGTTATTGGCCTGAAGAAATGTCTGAGAACTTTGTGGGGATATGAGCACCTATCCTCAGATGTGACCATGAAGGGAAGTTCTGAAGTCTCTTCCCAAATCAGCAGTCTGGCACACTCTATGTTGATTTGTTCCACTGCTTGTGGTAAGTGGTATAGTTCCGTGCCGGAGCATAATTCCATCGTTTCTCCTTGCAGAAGCAGTTTTTAGAGTCTGTGGAGGTCTGGGAATGAGATCAAGTATTTGGTTGTGTGGCTTTTACTTTTTAGAATCCTGGTTTTGTGTGTTCTAAAAATAAAAGACCACTCCTGGCTGTCTTTCATTAAGCATAGCTGTTGGAAAGACATTATTGTAAAATCTGTATGAGTATTTTAAATTTTTCTCCTGCTTCCCGTTTGCAGAGTACACCCTTAGATGGTACAATAGACCAGTAAACCATTAACTTCATGTAGTTTAGTATAGGTCTTCAAAGGAATTGGCAGTGTTTTGAAAGCTTTATTTAAATGCAGCTTGAGCTCACCTTGTGTGCATCACAGCAAAGGTACCATTTTATTTGTACGTTCTGCACTAACTTCAGTCGCAAGAAGAACAACTACATTGTGTCGCAGGACAGATCCATGCATTTTGGGTAACTTCCTGTTGATTAAGAAAAAAAGCTAGAGGAAATAAACGCCAGCTAAGGTGGAAAGGTATGTTTGTCCTTGTGTATTATGCTACTTCATCTGGAATTTATTCTAGAGCCATTGGATCCTTTACTGCAAGTAGTACTTTTTCCAAAATAATTTCAATATAATACGCATACTATTTTTAAAGGACTTATAAACATAGGAAGTTTGTGATGGTTGCTTGTAGTGTCATATACCTCATTTAGTGCCTTGTTTGCCACTCTTAGGGATGTTGTTATTGTCTGCGGCTTCTTTCTGTGAATATTGCTGAGCAGACAGGAGAGCTGCAGGTGTGGGTGTTTCTGCTGCTTTTTGTGGGAGTTCTGGAGTATTTTTCTGGTACGAATATCTGTTGCTTGTTTTATCAACCTGTCACCTCTTGTGATTTAGCCTGGACGGTAAGCACAACAGGGCAAAGATATGCTGGTGAAGGTTGTGTATGATTGTGCTTGTTGTAGGCTCTATTCTAAATATGCTCTTAGAGAAATGGTGAGCTTCAGCACATGTTTAACTATCTGACTCCAAAATGTGAATGGCAGAATAAAGATGCTATATTTACAGTGTTTTGAGACCATTATTTCAGTCTTTCTCCAAAATTTCTAAAGCTAAACTGAATAAAACTTACTTGGCAAGCTGAATACCTTTGGAGAGCTCTTTTAAGTTCATCACTTGAAAACAGATCTCCTTCTAATGTAATGCAAAATCTGGATCACTTTATTGTGTATTGTTTTCCTTAATTCTTGGTGTGGTCAACAGCATCACTGTTTTTACTGTTGGTTTGATGGAGAATGGTGGTATCAGGGACTTCTAAAGCAAGGTCAGAGTTCCTTTAAAGCAGCCTTAAAGGGAGAGGTCCTTTTTTATACGTCCCACCCCGTGTTGTCCACTGATGCTAGTAGCTCTTCTGAGGCTGTGGGCTTACCTAGATCTGGCAAATCTCCTATCTGGGGAGAGGCAGGCAGGAAATTTGCTGTCCTAGATAGTGTAGGTGTGGTGGGTTGACCCTGGCTGGACACCAGCTGCCCACCAAAGCCGCTCTATCACTCCCCTCCTCAGGTGGATGGGGGAGAGAAAATATAATAAAAGGCTCAGGGGTCAAGATAAGGACAGGGAGTGATCATTCAGCAGTTACTGTCACAGGCAAAACAGACTCGACTTGGGGAAACTAGCTTAATTTACTACCAATCAAATCAGAGTAGGGCAATGAGAAATAAAACCAAATCTTAAAACACCTTCCCCCCACTCCTGCCTTCTTCCCGGGCTCATCTTCACTGGGTCTGTCTTGGGGCGGGCTGGCACTGGCTCTGTTGGGCATAGGGGAAGCTTCTAGCAGCTTCTTACAGAAGCCACCCTGGTAGCCCCCCTGCTACCAAAACCTTGCCACGCAAACCCAATACAGTAGGCTAAAGGCTAATGGCCTCGTGGCATCTGAGGGAGAATGGTTGAGTCAGCTCATGGGTTCATAGGTGCTACGCTGGGGAATTTTTTAATATGATGTCTAGAGCTGCCAGATTGTGAGACTTCCTATTTCAATGAGAAAGTGATGATACTATTACAATGAAAGTCATCGGCTGCAATTACAGTGTCAGTGCCTCAGAGAGCTAATTATTTGCATTCTACTAAATCTAAGCATTGCATTAAATGAAAAATGTTTTTTACTGTTAGGAAAATAAGATTGAGAAACCATATCTTGGTATTACAAAGGAGGTGGTTCTTCTGTGGGCGATATCGAAGTAGTGGGTACACACCGATGTCAGTGTCAAACTCCATTTGAAGGAGTAAGCGTTGACCGTGATATTAACATTCCAGTGTGGTTTTGTGATTTCATTTATTACATAGGTGTGTGGTAATGTTTAAGTCATTTTTCAGTCACAGCTGCTTCATGCAGGTGGATTTAACATTGTGGTTGGCAGCCTGCATCTGTAGCACACTTGCGCACAGCAGGCATGAAACTGAGCAATTTTGGTCTCTCCATTTCTGCCAGTGAGAGTTTTAAATTGTGCTGTGGGTCAAGTAGGATTGTTGATGTGACAACAGGCGGCCGCTGGCTGCTCTCTTAACAGCCTTTCCTGGCTGCCAGGAGAGAGGCAGCCAGCCACGAGGTCCCGTCCAGTGTCAAATACTGTTATTCCTCAGATTAGGCACGCTGGAGGGATACAGCTTCCCTGTAGTCTTCCTTCCCTCAGCACAGGCAGAATAACCGACCTTTTGTGTTGCAACTTTGTCTTACAGTCCTAGTGCCAATGTTTTTATCTTGCCTGCTCCTGAAATTTTGGACAGGAATTAATATAGTTCTTTATTTTCCTAGGGTTTATGCACTGTTAAATAAGTGGTTTACCTGTGACTAGATCCACATGACTCTGGGGAATGCCAAACATTTTTTTCTGCTGCTCTTGGAGATAGAGGGTTTCACTTCAAATGTGATAGGAAGACTTTTTGTGCCATAAGAGAAAATGTGCTATTGAGCACAAAAACTGTGGATTGGTATTTTTTCAGCCACAGTGCTGGTGGTGGAAATGAAAACTGAGAAATAGGTCAGATACATTTAAAAATACCCATTTGCTCTTCTGGGAAACTTTTAAAATCGTCCAGGGATTTTAAAAGGAAAAAAAACCCAACCTGAAACTATTTAACATCTGAGATGTGGTTCTTCTGGACTAGACTAAAACTAAGCCAACAGCAGATCTTTTCTCTCCCCACATCTACCAAGAAAGTAACAAGGATCACACTGATTCTTCTCCTGTGGGTTCCTGCAGTCATAGCTTAAATTAAAGGCTGCTTCCCGATTATACAATCTAGTAGCTATAGACGTAACTCTTGTTTTCCTCCTCCTCCTTCACGGCAAGAGGCTGCTAGTTTGCATAGGCTTTCAATGGATACTTGGATGTCTGACATTTGATGTGCTCTTGCAAAGTAGAAGGGTTAGCTGATCAGTCAGAGTGAAAATTGTTATTAATCTTTTAAATGTGAAAATGGGGCAACTTAGCGCTTTAATAGAACTTGCTAAAATAGTTTCTAAAACTTGAGTCAGAAAAAAATGTCATTAATTTCCTAATTAATGTCTGTTAAACACAAAGGTCTGCTTCAGTGAATGTTTCTGCGTTGATCTGTAAAGAATTTTGGTTTGTGCTGGAAAAAAATAAAACTCTGAAACTGGGTTTCTATAAAGCAAAGTAGAAGCATGTACTTTAAACTGGCAGAACTAGTCTAGACTTGTGTAACTGAACATTGTGATTTGAATATGAATACCTGTTGGTTTCATGATGAGAGTGACATGTTTTCCAGCCACAACTGAACCTCATAAAGCTAAGGTATCCACCATGGGTGGATCCACTTAGGGTATGCCTTTCTTTTGTAATGGATTGAGTTCCTCTTGACTTTGCTCACTGAAGGCATTAACATCTCAGTTGTGACCAGGAGTTCTGATGTGACCTCCTGACAGTCCCCTGTCCTGCTTGTTGGTTCTGAGTGGCCCGAGTGCCATTTGGACAGGCGTTAGCTGGGAAACGTGCTCCAGTAGCTGATGGTCAGTCTGCAGGGGAGCCTGCAACTCATCTCGTGTGAACCTGAGTGAAAGGCATCTTGTTGAGGACTCAGCAGCAAGTATTGGATCTACAGCTCCATTCATGTCTGTGCTGCTGCCTTGCATAGACATAGCCTAAGAGAACTGCACCTAAGGAATCAGCAGGAAAAAATACCACCATGGTCCCTCTCTTCATGCATGCTTTCCTCCCTTTTGTCACCTGAAATGAATGTAAAATGGAAGGGGCTTCTGCACCGCACCTGCGTGTAGCCATGAGAATAGTGCGTTTAAGCTAAGCAAACTCCTATTTGATATCAACAGCTTCTGGATCAAATCCTGGAAAAATGTGAAAGAAGATGTTGCTGCAGCTGTTAAATTCTAGTAGTAATCTTACCCCAAACTGCCCATTTGTCCCGACTTTTTGTTCTTAACCTTGGAGTCCCATTGCATCGTACCCTCTTGCCTTTTATACAGAGACACTTCCAGGTAATTTGCAAATATGAAAGTCAAATGAAAGATTGCACATATTTTTAGAATATCCTCCAGCCAGTATGCATAGCAGTCATGCATACAGCACTTCTGTCTCTTGTTTAGCCATGTGGCAGTGACGTGCATTACCTGCTCTGTCCTTTCTGGTAATTACCTGATTCATTTTACTGCAAGCATTTAAAAATATTGAAGAAGGAGATACTAACTTTCTTAAGCAGTGTGTAGATCTCCAAAAATTTACTCAGTAAAATGATGTCAGTGCTCTTGTTTGTTTCTTGTAGAGCTGATTACATCCTGTCAATTTACTTGTATAATCATATTAACTATCTTAATTTGTGAATTGTAAACTGTTCCGCAGAGTCATGAGACTTTTTTTCTTGGCTGCTGTACTGGAGCAGAGCAGCTGGAACTTAGCCAAAAACATTTGTGCGGTGCCTAAATGTAAGGATGACTCAGCTGAAATTTCTGATGTTATGCAGTCAGGGAACTTAAGCATGTGGCTTGCCCACAACGTCTCACAGCTGCTGCCTTGTCACGAACAACTTACATGACCCCTGTGCACATACACTAAAACATAATTGGGCATTTTTGTGCTCTACCAGTGTTAATTTCCTTGAATTGGCTATATTAAGTTAGGAGATTTTTTTTTTTTTTAACTGACAGATTAAAAATGATACAAAGTGAGAACAATTTTTAGAATGCTGTGGAATTAGAGGCGAAAAATAACAGCTCTGTGTCCTGTGCATACTGTCTGCTGTATCTGAGAAAGAAGTCCTAGATTCTGATGGAAATTGAGAGGGAAGTGGAAGGAAAATATTTTTATTAATACATTTTTAAAAGATGTTGTTTTTTGGATTTTTTTTTTTTTTTTTCCAAACAGCATCTTAATATGGAATGGTCAAATTTAAGGCGAAGCCTGCTCTATGATAAAACAATGTCTGGTTAGCCTCACGTTGAAACTTTTGCAAGTTAGATCTTCTGTTTCGCTTTAGATCTATTTTCTTCACTGTAATTAGGTTTGAAACTGTTTAATCAGTGGGAAATGGTGACGAATAAGGATCAAAGTGTGGCGATTCTGAGCAGTGGGATCTGTTTCCAGCTTTGATGTTGGAATCGAGGGGGCAGGCGCTACAGCTCCTTTTGGTTGTGTTTCCTCATCTATAAAATGAGGATAATGGCACTTATTTCTGTGACCAGCTCGGGCTTTTATAAAGAGGAGAAGGATTACTGACTGCCATTATGTCCCAGTAGTGGTACTGGTATTCTCTGCAGTTGTAAGCTGTGCAACCGTCTGAAAAACTGCTTTGCAACTGAAAATGACACTGTAGTTAACAAGCTTTTGGGCATGGGACTGCTGCTTTGGCTGTGTGGCTTTTAAAGACGAGCCTGAGAGCTATGCTTCAGCTGTTGAATATTGCAGTCCATCTGCAACAGCAATATCTCTGTATTGCATCATTCTGTTGGAGAGTCAGAAATCTACAGCATTTGAGAGGAAGTGTCCCTCATGATAATTCTACAGCGAATCAGTAATTTTAAGGGAAAATTTCCTGCAAGAGATTTCCCTAATCCAAGCCAATCATAAATATGTTATGAAAAGTCATCTTACTAAATAGCCTCTCATTGTAAATAGTCCTGTAAGTGTCAGTTTTGGTTTGATTGTATGGTGGTTTATCTTGTTTTTGAGAATCATGTTGAGAGAAATAGGAAAACATTGAATTATTTTGATATACATTTTCCTGGTGTTGAGTAGGAAACGGGCTGCCAGGGCTAGCCTCTTTTACTTAGTTCTATGCCCTGTTGCTATGAATTACCAGAAAGTCTCAACTGGGTTTGCTGCAGACAGCTTGGGAGCTATGAGACTATACAAATAGTGAAGTGATGTTGTCTTGTGCCGTTCACTTTTACTGTGTGCCAGATAATGTTTCCACTGTGAAATCTGGGAATGCAGTGTATCTGAGTATTTATGCATACATGCACAGAGGTTATATTGGGAGATAGCTAGCATTGTCATGTTATTTTTCTGCAGTGATAATGTGAAAATCCTTAAAAACTTCTGAGCTACAAAAAGTGCAGTATGGCTACATCACAGAATGGAGGCAGTTTAATACAAGTATAAATAAATACACAAGAAGAGAGATACAGAATAAGGCAGATAGTGGCTATTTCTTTTTTTTAAATATTGAAGTTCTGTGTTTGCTTTTTCTTTAACTCCATCTGTTTTCTCTCCCCAGGATTGGAATCTGACATGGCACACAGAAAATCCAGACTTTACCCAGTGCTTTCAGAACACAGTCCTGGTCTGGATTCCTTGCATTTACCTGTGGGTCTGCTTCCCTGTGTACTTCCTATACCTTCGCTGTCATGATAGGGGATACATACAAGTGTCAAACCTCAACAAAGCCAAAACGGTATGTGACTTTTTAAAATCAGAATTTATCAAGTTTATCTGGAAGTTTGAATCTATTTTCAGCTATGTTTTAGCACACTATTTTTGTTGAGCATCAATCTTGGCCTGTGTGCGTATTTTGGCTGTAACTTACTTGTTCTACTTCTATTTGATTTCCAAGCTTTCTGTTTCCATTGCCTTCAGAAAGTAGGCTTTCTGAAATTTACTCTGACATAGCAAAAAACCATGCAAATCCTTTGTAAGACCAGTTGGAGAAGACTATTTCAAGGCAACTCAATCTCGAGGCTTTTATTTCAATAATAAAAAAATTATTATCCTGTCAGCTTCTAAAGTTACACAGCATAGATTTCTAGAGCTGCTACAAGTGTTCTGTTCCACTTCTATTGTGAAATAGGTGCTTAGTGTTTTCTTACCTCGCCCCCCAGTAGAATAAGTGAAACGTTTTAAGAAGGACTATAATAGCATGGTGTGTTGGAGAGTTTTTGTCTCTGCAATCTGTCATTCAGGAGTGAGATTCACCAGCTTTCTGCTTCACTGAATTATATGGTACTAAAAATTAAACTTTTTTCTTCTAGTAGGGATCCAATAGGTAAAGCCAAATTACTCTTCTTTTGTACGTGTTGTAGAATTGCCCAAAAGAGGTGATCTGATTATGACTTCTCTTCTACTAACACATAACATCTGGCATTCGGGTATATATTGTGCTGCCTAATCTGTGTGAACTGATGTATCAAATACACTTTTGTATTGCAGGCTTTGGGCTTCATACTGTGGATAGTCTGCTGGGCAGACCTTTTCTACTCTTTCTGGGAAAGAAGTCAAAATATTTTTCGAGCTCCATTTTTTCTTGTTAGCCCTACAGTATTGGGTATAACAATGGTAAGTTCTTCTGTTAGGCCTTTGCTCATGCAAAGCCTTAAGCAATTCCACGCATCTTGGTATTATTCTCAGTGTTGTAATTCTTTAAGCTACAATCTTCACATACAGACTTAATCTGCAGTTGAACAGTGAAATATTGACTCTGAAATATCTTTTCTTTTAATAAAAAAAATCGGAAAGAAAAAACCCAGCCTAGCTGTGCTCAGTGCATTGCATGTCAGCAAAAAAGCCAGTGCTAGTTGTCTTGCCTTATTTTGGTAGGCTTGAGCTACCATTCATTTAATAGTTTGACTCAAGCATGGGGTGGAGGAATCAAGTCGAGAGAACTGATTAAACCTAGGTAATACAAATCACACTGAACTTGGTAAAAGACTGTCGAAGGCATTGCATTATTAAATATCTTATTACAAACTCTCTTGCATGTAACAGTCTTTAGTGCATGTTTTCTTTGTTACATTTGATGTCATGGTGGAAAGTCCTAAATGCCACATGAGGCACATAGGTGTCCTCAGCTAACTCTTTCCACCTAGGTGCGCAAGTATTGTCTACTTTCACACCAGTATCTCTGCAGCCTGCATTTCAAGGAAAATGCCTGCTATTCATTTATTGCCAGTTGCCTTACATTTATCACAGACTTGGAATGGTAGTGATTAAACATAATACTCAAGGTGAGGATGGGATGGGATAGGATACAACAACCCCAACAGCAAGACCAACAAAAAACCAAACCAAAAAAAACCCAGCAGCCCTGAAACATACTGAGAGATGCAAGAGCTGTTAAATAGTTTGTGGTCTTTTAATAATGCAATTGTCAAGCTTTTCAATGATTGAAAATGCATGTTGCAGCAGCCAAGTGAGATTACTAAGCTGTACCAGCACACAGTACCCTGTATATGTGTATAATGTGTTGTAAAACTTAAAGCTCGTGAATGTATTTTCATCTTATTTGTCCACAGATGCTTGCCACATTTTTAATACAATATGAAAGAATAAAAGGAGTCCAGTCTTCAGGTGTAATGACGATTTTTTGGCTCATCTCATTGTCATGTGCCACAGTGGTTTTTAGATCCAAAATAATACATGCCTTAAATATGGTAAGTGATTGCTAGCCTCATTCAGTTGAAAATAATCCCAAATGCTGCAGTAATAGAGTAGTTGCTTGCTAATTATGCCAGTCAAGTCAGTTAATGATCCATTCAGCGTACCTTCATTACTTGCGTTATAAAAGCAAAACAAGGAAGACTTAATGGCTCTTGTTTTGAAATGCTAGTGAAATTCATAGTGATCTTAACAGTTGCCAAGAAGATTCTGCTAGCTGTTCCAGAAAGGGGATGTGTCTGCTTCAGTACAATAAAAGTGTATAAACTTTGATATGAAACTGTTACATCGTCTTCCTGTTGATTATACAGTGGATTTCCTGAAACGCTTGGTTTGATGGTAACGTGGTCTTATCTGCTGAGAGAAAATGAAAGTGTACAAGTGAAATATTTTTATGTTGATCTGCTTTATAGTAAGGCCACCTCAAATATCAGATTAATTGTGGAGCTGCCTGAAAATGGCATATCACTTATTTCTTGAAACCTTTAAGCCATGTTGTGAATTTTGAGAACTTTCAGCCAACTTTTGTCTTTAGCTGTTGGGAGTGGGATTTTCCTGGTGGGTGTGTCCATCCGTCCCTCTGCTTTGATTTCTGTGGATTATGCTTTATGTATCAGTACCAGTCTAAAAAATGGAAGAACCTCTGGAATTTGACCACAAAGCAACAAACTGTAATCTAAATTCTGCTCCTCTAATTCTTATTTTCTGTGTGCATGCTAATTAATAAATTTGCTTTGAAAACTCCTTACTACCCAGTGCATACCTGCCTTGCTCCTGTAAATACCTCAACTTCAAATTGGGGCATGCTGTGTTGGTACAAACCATGTCTTAAAGAGAACTTCTCTAGGGAAGTAGTTCATGCTTTTGTGTTTATGGCAGTGATTGATTAAAAATAAACAGTATCTTCCATCTCCTCCCCCCGCTCTTTACCTTCCCTTTACCAAAATCGACATTGACTTTAATTTGCATGGGGTTGGGTAGTGCAACATTTATGTAGCTTTCAGAACTTACAGTAAGGAGCCATTTTATGTTCGATAGTAACACGTTGTTTTAAAGAAATTCATCAAACCTTCTAATTGGAATATTACCTTCCTTTGTAGGGTGCTGAAGTGGATGCATTTCGTTATGTCACCTTCTGCATCTACTTCGTCCTGTTACTTGTACAGCTCATCCTGTGTTGTTTTCCAGAACGACCACCTTTGTTTTCTGAAACAGTAAATGATCCTGTAAGTGTTCAGTCTATACTGAGTGCTGAATATCGTACGTGCAGTATTCTGTACAATGAGTTATAGGGCCATAGTCTCCCAGATGCCAAATAATTCAAATCTTGTTAACTTGTTTGCAATGGCGTGTTCTTTCTGCTCCTTAGTTGATGCCGCAGAAGATGAAGCCCATAACATGCAAAACAGGGCGGGCTCTATTTAAGAGAGAGAGCAAAAATACTCTTTCAGTCATTCCTGAATAGTATTCCTAAAGGTGAAGTCATATGTATTTATATTCAGTAGTGCTTCTGGCAATCAGTGGGAAATACTGATTTGAAATGCTGTCATCCTAGTCATCTGATACCGTTCATGAGGATGTGTTTTCCATTCCTGTTGAAGGTGGGGAAGAATCTACACCTGGAAAACTTGTGAATCTGGATAGATGCATTTGATTTCCATGTTTACCTCTCTTGTGTCAAGCAAAAATTTAACTAGCTCAGTTGCAAGAGCAGTTAACGTTAGAGGGTGGTCTGGATGTAGAAATTTAATTTTATCTAGATATGATGTTTTTTGCCTGTGTTCATAATTACATGTGCTAGCTATATGGCATGGATCTAAAGTGACCCAAGGGATGCTGGATCGTTATGCCGCTTGCTTAGCCCTGGGCTAGACCTTCTGAGTCACAGTGGAGTGACACCTGTCACTGCCTGGAGTTTGCATGTGCCAAGTTTAGAAACCTCAGTTCTGTATTTTTTTTGTAAGGCGTAATTCTGGTTTGATGGATGTTAGGTGGCACTGACTGATGAAGGAAGGTGTGAAACGTGTGAGGGAGTGAATAAATGTTGCCTTTGTAACAGTGGAAAAGGTCCGTAACCAGTTGCACTTACTGAATTCCACAGTTACCGTCTCCATTGGTATCCAGTGTGCCAGCAGTGCTCGGCGTTACCACTGGCAGACAGTCTGCGTGTATATGCCTGGAGGGAAGAGTACACTGCTGAGTCTTTGGATTCTCTTCATCTTTGGGTTCTTTTCATCTCGTTCAGGGATTAAATGTATTTGACAGGATACTGTGGATTTATGGAAACCTCCTTTTCTGCTTTGATCATGGTTACAATAATTACAAGGTGCTTTGAGACCACAGTGGTTTGGTTTTGTGTTCTGAGTATTTCTAGGAGTGTCTCTAGGAAATAGGGCAGACTTCAAATTTTAACCTTCTTTCTTCGTGAGTGGTGTGTTTGAGTGTTATGATGGGGAAAAGAACAAAGCAAGTCATGTTAGTCAGTCTTAAATTCTGCTTTATTCCCTTCTGCCAAGCATTTCCAAACCAGAAATGTTTGTAAGTCTTGAGTAAAATCTTATTATATGTTACTTAAGCCAAAAAACTACAGTGAAATTTCTAAGATGTAGATGCTGATGTATATAGAAGTCAAACAATGTGTTTTGTCTCTTGTTTTCGCTTTGTTTACATTACGTAAGTCCAGATTTGTTACAACTTGTTGTCTTCATTCTATCTGGCATGAATGTCAGTAGGATTAGTAGTTCTTTGTGTGATAACTATTTAATTTTATCAAAAATAATACTAATTCTAACAGTATTCTAATATGTCTTAATGTTTTAAACTTTTGCTTTATACAAATGAAGTCTAGTTTTTGGTATTACAAGATCTGATGAAGTCTTGAATTTAGAGTTTCCACCTGCAAGTAGATTAAAAAAAGTATAAAGGAAAAAAGTAATACAGCATTTTATGTAAAGTTCAGAACATTTTGAAATTTTGTTGAAGTTGAAAGTATTCCCTGTATTTGCTGAAGTAGAAATCTGTCTGTCAGGAATGTTGGCGTGGCTGAAGGCTGAAATCCCCCCCCCCCCCTTTTTTTTTTTTTTTACTTCTCCGAGTTTAAAAACTTTTATTTATTCATTAGGCGATGGTGTTGGATTTCCTTGCAGTCATTTTGTTGCAAGTGTTTAAATACTTTGGAAATGTGGAACTCCTACTGCCTTTCAAAAAAGCGTCTGTCGTACATACTCTTATTGTTCCCTCAAAGTTGCAGAAAAAGTGGTTGGGTGAAGAGGAAATGCAGGAGTCTGTTTTGCGTAGCTTGATTACAACACGCTTCAGTATAGCTTAGTGGAGAGGCCAGGTTACACAAACATGAGTTGAAAAATGCAAATCTTGGAAACACTTGGCTCTGGCTGTTCTAATTGCAGTACTGTAACGATGTTTGGTGACTTTTGTAGATGGAAATACCTGAGTTGCTCCAATTATAGTTGATGATAAAAACCTAGTGGTTTGTGCACCAAAGGAGTGGCTGGTTTTAGTATTCTTTAGATGCTGTTCAGAGCAATGAATGAGGGAAGAGAGAAATCTGCACTGGAATTCTGCAAGTAAATTGCCTTTAGCTTATTGATAAATGAGATGCAGGGTTTTTAGGAGCTGTTTTGTGATGCTTTTATGGAATTTACAAATTTTTTTTCATTTGTGTATCTGCTAGAACAGTAGAACTGAATTCTTCATTTATGACTAACTCTACCCAATTAACACATTTAATGCTTTCATATGGTAGCCTACCTTCCACTGATATAGGTAGGCACTGATCAGGACATCTTGAGACATCATCTGGCCTGCACTGTCTTATAAAATACCCTCAACTGTTCGTTGCATTGTTGATAGGGAGCACTGCTCTTCCTGTGTCCCAGAGGTCTAGTCTGCTGACAGCCCGAAGCTGTGCTTGTGTTTTCTCAACAAGCTCTCAACAGCATAACCGACAAGTTTAGTAATGTGAAAAAAATACTATAAACAAAAGGGATTTCAAAAGCATCTTTTCTGCTTGGTTTGTTTCTTTTGGCCTCGTGTCAGTCACTTTGTATGTGGATTGATTTCTTTTTCTCTCCTTTAGAATCCATGTCCAGAGTTCAGTGCTTCTTTTCTCTCCAGAATCACATTCTGGTGGATCACTGGGTAAGATCAAGATGATGCATAAAGCACCAGTTAAAATTAGATGGCATTTTAGGATCCTGCTTTCAGAGTTAAATTAGCAATAATCATGCAATAGCAATGTTGGGTGTTTTGTAGATAGATTGAATTGATTTTTTCTTTTTTCAAATTTGATGAATCTTTTTTACTTCCTTTGTTAGGGTCTTTGTAATTTTAAATTTTGCCAGTATATATAGTATGTTCACTGAAAGAATATAATAAAAAAAATTTCTTTGGGAAATATAAGAATATGGAAATTATCTGCTATATTTAGAAACTAAGGCATTCAAAACTCTTGGCTTTTTCTGTCCAATAGGTTTTTTTTTTTTTTTATTAACTTAGCTTTAGTTATGCTGTATGATTTGATCACAACACACATTCTTGTGACTTAAAACACAGAAACATGTAAAATAATATCTGTGTATAGTTGTGGTTGGTACTTGGCCAGAGTTCCAACAGAAAGCTAGATGAAAGGAATTGTTTTGTAAAATTAAAGGCTAATAAGGATTTTGAAACTTGGTAGGCATGGGGATATTAATTGCCTGGCTGATTTTCAAATGAGATCACTTCATCCTTTCTTTTATTTTCTCTGAAATTTGAATTCTGTGGAATATCCTGGATCCTTAGATGTTTTGGTGTCTAATTCTCACAGTAAAGACGGGAGGATGTATGTTTTAGCATCTGGACCTGTGTTGTTAGAGGTACTAACTCTTGCATGCGTTTTTCTGAAGAGCTGGCTCTGTTTTGGGGCTGGATGTAAGGACCACTGTCTTATGTGTATGTATATATATGCCGTATCTCTAGAGTTCTTAAATATATAGTGGTGATTCTTTCTAATACAGGTTGATGGTTCAGGGTTATCGGAGACCTTTGGAAGCCAAGGATTTGTGGTCATTAAATAAAGAGGACAAATCAGAGGAGATAGTGCCGGGTTTGGCTAGGAACTGGGCAAAAGAGTGGGCAAAGACCAAGAGGTAAGTTCAGTTATCCTGGCTGGCAGTTCTTCCAAGATATGGAGGTTCAAAAGCTCAAGTTACTCAGCCTCTACTTAGAGGTGTTTGTCATCTGTTATCAAGCCTGCTTTTGAAAGGCCCAAGTGGCAGCTCTGTGCTTGTCCTTAAGCGCATACAGAACAGGAACCAAGAAGGGTGTTGTGTGTCTTCTTTATGAACAGCTGCATCAAGTTTGCTTTAGTCTTTTATGATCCAAAGGTGATGATTGTTACTTTTGATGTGTGGTTTTTCTCTGGGGAGGGAATGTTTTCACACAAACTTCTGTCATGTAATTTAGGAGCTTGGGCTCCCTCTATAGTTAGTGAAGCCTCAGGAGGGCAGTTCAGGGTGTAAAAGTGAGCAGCTTATTTATTTCCTTTGACTATATAGGGAGGCTGGGCATGTAAGCCAGATGACTAAAATTAGAAAGACTGCATGCCTGCAGTTTCCATCCTACTTTCATCATACTTTACTGCAGCGAATAGAAGTACCTTTTAATTGAAGGAAAATTGCTTTCTTGCATACACAGTGTATTTTTACATACAGCTTGTCCTCAGAAGTTCAGAAGTATGTAGTTTGGCATAAGCCAGATGTATGAAATGAATGTGTTCAGTCCATTGGGGATGACTTGGCATAAATCTGACTGCAGTCTTTTAATTCTGGTGGTACAGTGAGGCCTTGATTTTGATCAAAGTTCAACATACTGGGTTCTAGAATAATAATGTCCTTTACTCTTTAAGCTTAACACAGGTTATGGCTCTATTCCTCATTCCCCTGGGCAGACCTAGAGGAGAGACTGAACAGGAATGTTATCTATCCCTACAAAGAAGACCGTTTCTGAATGGCCAGTTCATTTAGCTATGGTTGTATGATTAAAAAGATAGTTGACTGACAGTAAAACCCAGTTAAACTATTAAGAAGGGCAATAAACAGCTCATTTGTGTACCGTGCATTTTTCCAGTTGGCTTTATGCTTGAATAAAGGCTACGTTATATACCTACTCTTATTTCAGGCAACCATTAAACATGTTATACTCGCCTAAAAAGCAGCAAAAATCAAGCAACTCAAATGGTGATGTGACAGAAGAGACTGAAGTTTTGCTTATAAAACCACCTCAGAAGAGCTCTGAAGCATCTTTATTCAAGGTGTTATATAAAACCTTTGGACCATATTTTCTCATGAGCTTCCTGTTTAAAGCTGCACATGATCTCTTGATGTTTGCAGGCCCAGAAATTCTGAAGTAAGACCTGTATACTTTATTATTGTATTAAAAGTATGTGGAGAGAATTTAAAACACACTGGTATTTCACTCACCAAGCTGCTTTGCCTTCAGCTGGTTCAATGGGGAAGAGTTGCCATGCAAGTTAGAGACCATGCACACAGATGATTTTGGTCCATTGGTTTGCAAATAATAACATCGTTGATTAAATGTTTGACTTCTTATGATCCTTTCCAAGACTGGGAAGGCCAGGCAGGAACATAATCAACAATAGCAGGAGAGTTTATTTAATTCTAACCTGTAATGATTGTGGGACTACAAGTCCCAGTATGCGAAGCAACAGAAGCTAAGGGGGGGGGAGAAGTTGTACTGCTTTAAGGTGAGAAGAAGTAAAACAACTGAAGCGGTTGTATTTTAGCTGGAGGGAGTATGAGACTTCTTAGTGTAGCTCCGAGAGAATGCTGTACGTGTAAGGTATGTGATACTTTGTTTTATAGTACGTTGTTAGGAGGAGGGAGTGATGTGTGTTAAGAAGTTTGCTTAAGTGTGTTATCTAAGTTTGGTACTTTGGGTGCTTGCATGACCCATAGAATATTTGGAATGATCTAAGGTTGTAACCCTGACATTTCAGGCTGATGTGCATATATCAAAAGAACTAATTCCTCTCTCCACAGATTGCTAATCAACTTCGTAAATAACGAAGCTGCCCCAAACTGGCAAGGCTACTTTTATACAGGGCTGCTGTTTGTTTGTGCCTGTCTTCAGACACTGATTCTTCACCAGTATTTTCATATTTGCTTTGTAACTGGAATGAGGCTCAAAACAGCTATTGTTGGTGTAATTTATCGAAAGGTAGGTGTTTCTTTAAATATACGAAAATACCTCTCGGTAACCGTGCGAATGCATTGCTTAAGTCTGAATAATTAAAGTAGTTAGGAGACTCTGGTAGGCTGATTCCTAAGTCTTAATAGAAATAAGAGAGTATCTAATTTATAAATAAAAGCCTTTAAGATAGTGCATTTTTCTAATTTACTAGTTAAAGTTCAGGCACCACCTTCTTCCCGCTGCCAAACAAGAAGCCTTGTCTCGTTTAGACTAGGGGCGTGAAACTGCTTCAGTTTGTGCAGAAATTAAGATGCATCTACATTTACAGCTTCATTTGAGACTTAGCAGCAGTGCCACTTCATCTTGGAATAAACTGGAAAATTTTAGAAAGCTGCGGACTGATTGCTCTGTGTGAGGAAAAATGTGTGACAAGAAGGGAATATTCTGCTTCTTACACTAAAAACCAAAACAAGCAAACAATACGCCCTCAAGCAATAAAACCACCAACCAACCCTAACCCCCAAAACTGCTTGTTGTCTTTAATTCTCTATTAGTTTAAACCCAGCTGCTTGCTTCAAACCATACAACTTGCATTTTGTAAGATGTGCAGGGTAAACAGAATATGAAGCAGGAGAAGAATTGCTTGTAATTCTAAAGATAAAGCTCTGTAAAGCAGTTGAATTCTGTGGAGAAAATGCAAATGAGTAAGTCTTCCTTCATGTTGCTTTAATTGTTTTTTATTTTTAATCTGCACCTAGGCACTTGTTATTACAAATTCTGCTAGAAAGACTTCTACTGTGGGTGAGATTGTGAATCTGATGTCTGTGGATGCTCAGAGATTCATGGACTTGGCTACCTATATAAACATGATTTGGTCTGCACCTCTCCAAGTGATATTAGCACTGTACTTACTGTGGCAGGTGAGTATTGTGCATTGTTTCCTGTTTTGACTTTGGCAACGTGCTGCTTCCTGTGGTCATGACTACAGACAGCTGTTGTTCAGACCACTGGAGGGTTTACAGCAGTGTGGAGAAAATGCTGTTTGTTTAGAAGCCATTCAGAGCTGCTTTTGTCGCTGCTGTCCAGAAGGAAGGCAGGAGGTTCTTAATTTGCACATCTGAGTGCATGTGGGGAGGATGCAGATGGGAGCTACTGCCTTTTGGGGGACTGCAGCAGCTATAGTACCTCACTTGCCACTTGATTTAAAGAAAAGTGGTCTTGGTGTCCTGCACCCTTGAGAGTCACCGTATGAGGTGTTTGCTGTTTCTAGTCCAGACAGTCACCAGGCTGACTCTTCCCGATTCTCGCTGTCAATCAGAAAGGTAATGAAATTCCCCAAGAAGTCAGTTGCTCCCTGCATGGGTCTCTACTTCAGAAGAACAAACAAACCAGCAAAAACTGGAAAGCATTAAAAGATCTCTGTATGTGTGTGTAGATATATATATATAGAGAGAGAGACAGAGATTGATCTGTATCTATATATACCTCTCTATATTGGGGCTATATATGTATGTTTCAAAAAATCAAAGCACGTAAACATCAACCCAACCCTCTACTTGATCCTCCTCTTCTTCCCCCAAGCTGTTCTTGAAAAGAGAAGAAGAGGTTGAAAAACTTTTTCAGAATGCTTTTCTGTAGCATATGAAGTGGTTTGACCCAAGATTTTTAAAAATGAGTTTGAGTAAATGTTTACAATTAAGTGCTTTTCAGAATTTAGGTCCTTCAGTGCTGGCAGGTGTGGCTGTCATGATCCTTCTGGTTCCGATAAACGCTGTGATGGCAATGAAGACAAAAACCTATCAGGTTAGAACCGCTATATATGCAACAGTGTGCTTTTAAGAAATATGTTCTGTTTTTTGACTTGTTCCTGAGGTTTATCCTTTCAAATTTTTTTCCCTCCGTCTATTCCTTAAAAAAGGGAAAGAAAGGTCAGAGGTGTTGCGTATGCAGAATAAACAAACTCACCTATTTTTCAGCCTCATAGCTTATCTGTACATAATAATAGTATAAAAATTTTGCGGTAGTTACGACTGAGGTAGCAGGTTAGGTAGCTTCATGGAATGCCCGGTGATTGGATTGGCATTAGTTTAGTTTTTAACTTGCTGCCTAAGAACTGAAGTGCAAACGTAAACTACTGTCTGCCTAATGAACCTTAATGAGTGAAATATTCACGTTTCCAGGATGGTGGTTGCAGTGTTGGGGGTGTTTGTGTGGTTTGTTCTGTGTTTTGTTTTGTGTTTTTTCTTTTTTTTTTTTTTTTTTTTTTTTTCCTTCCTTCCTGGAGGGATGAGGAGGGAGAAGTGTTAGTTGTTGGCTCTTCTTGATCCCTAGTCGATTTTATTTAGAGGGGATCATTTTGTTACAGAGAGAGTGCACATAAGTAAATGTACACTCAAACTCTCTTGTTTTCTATTGCAAAAACTACTTCCAACAGCTCCACATGTGCTTTCTGGTACAGACTTCACTGCTAACTGAATTTATCAAATGTCAGAGGAGGCTGATTTATTTAAATGAAACCTTTTCGTTCCAGATGTTCATCAAAGTATACCACAGCATTTGGTTCCTACATGGGAGAAGTAGGGTATACCTAGCCTGTCACAGCTACGCTGCCACTGGTAACAGCTATCTGGGATAGCTGTAGCTGTGCAGTCTACCGACTGCCTAGTGCTGAGTCAGAACATTGTTTCAGCTTTGCACTGCCCTCATGAAAATATTTTATGAAGATGGAATGGACTTTCTTCTTATGGCTGAATGGAAAGCTTTTTGCCTTAGTGCACCATCAGAAAGCCATTGATAGTGCTGAAAATGAAGCATAACCAAGTTCGGTCTAAGGTTAGATGCAAACTGCACATCACCGAAGCTTGATTATAGTGGCTTATTTTTTAACTGCATGTTGTACCTAGGAGGAACCTGCGTCCCAGGGCTCCCTGATGCAGGGTTAATCCCACTTAAACCAGTGCCACAATTGTTTTGATGTTGGTTCAGATTTATAGTTGTATGAAGCATTCTTTTAATTGGTTTAAAACGTCCTGTTAATTCTGCATATTTGTTTGTTCAGAGAGCATCTCAGATTTCCTGCTTGGGAAGCTAGTAAGCTTTTGATGATAATGAGGCAAATTTTGCCATTGCAAAATACAAAGCTCAGAACTTTGTGGCTCTGCCAAGTATTGTGCTCTGCTAATTATTTTTTGCAATGTTGTTTTTAGGTGGCTCAAATGAAGAGCAAAGACAACAGAATTAAGCTGATGAATGAAATTCTCAATGGGATTAAAGTTCTGAAACTTTATGCTTGGGAATTAGCCTTCAGAGAGAAGGTATTAGAGATCAGACAGAAAGAACTCAAAGTCCTAAAAAAATCTGCTTACCTTGCTGCAATGGCAACCTTCACTTGGGTTTGTGCTCCTTTTTTGGTAAGTGAAACAAATCTAGAAGTCTGTTCTCCTTTTTGGGATCATGCTTTCCAAGGCAATGCTTGAGAACTTGCTTTGGTTTTGTTTTTTATTGAGTGGAAGAGTCACAATGCCCTCTGCAGCGGTGGGAAATTGAACGCTTACGTCTCTGCTTCTCTATGAAAAGGCACTATTGTTTTCTTTGAAACTTAGTAACATCCAAGTTGGATGTATTCTAGAAGTTAATGGCGGAAGTATTTAAAAAGAAAAACCTCCTATGCATCCCCCTCTATTTTTGGTGGTGTACTTGAGGAACCGAAGATTGAATGTACTGTCAGATTTAAAAGAGGTTACTAATGTGCACAGTACCCTTCAGGTGGTAGCTGTGGTTGACAGAGTAAAAATTCCCTTATTTTTAGCATCTTTCTGAGAGCAGCAGGTGTTTAGCTGCGAGTCCTTGACTGAGTGGGACCTTGTGCACCAGGCATACCTCTGGCCTGGGTTCTCCCAGCGTCTGTTTAAGAACAGTGTGGAGAGGTAAAGCCATTGCGTACCCTGGGATTGCTTCAAATTCTTATTTAAAAAAAAAAATACTCTTGATACGTGAAACATCCCCACTGTGTTTGTGGTTAGCTTACATTTAAATTAATAAAAGGGAGAGAAGGGTGAGATCACATCAAAGTTGCTTCAGACCCTATTAGAACTAGGGGCCATTGCTCTTGTCTGCAGAAGCAAATAAAAGCCATGACTACTTTAGGATAAAATATGCGCTGTTCCAGTTGAAGGTGTTTAAGTGTACTTTCCAGTCTCAGATTCCTTCCCTGCAAACATTTTTAGTGTTTACATTATGTTTTGGGCATGATGAAAGGCAGAAGCAGCAGTGCCCTGGGTAGGAAACATCAGCTGCATTCTTAAGTGAATGCTTTTCTAAAAGAAGTCTGAGATGGTTTTAATATAAATACATTATTAAATGAAGTTTCTAAATAAAACTCTGCAGGTGGACTACTTAATGCTGTTCTGTGGAGTCTGAGAAGACAAAGTCACCTAACGAGTAGTTCTGTTTCAGCGCACATTGCGAATGTGTGGCAATGGTCCTGCACGTTAGAGGGTTTGCCACCGGGGCAGAATCAGTACAGCCCGAAGTGCAAGGCTGCTGTTTAACATCCTATTTCTCAGATTTTTGTTCTTTTGTATGTGTTCTTCTGAACTTCTGATTAAAGAATTACTGCAGGTGCCTTCTTGAAAGCGCTTCCGAATGCAAAACTCTTCATGTCCTCTACTCCTCCTCCTGTTTCCATGGCCAGGGCTCTTTAAAACATTGTTTAATAATGCTGTCAGGAAGCTATGCATTTTGCAGTACCTCCCCTACTGCTATGTGTGCTGATAAAGGTGGATTTCAGACTAATTGCTGGTAACACAAGAGTGCAGACATGCTGCTTGTGAGGTTATTCTTTGGACCCTGTCTTGTTTTTGATCTCTGTGGGAGAGCTTTCTCCCTGGGATATGGTTGTCCAAACTAAGGATTGTACAAACAAGCTACCGTACCAGGCGCAGCTGAGTCAGCCGCCGTAAGAACAATACGTCTTTACAGCGGTCAGATTTTTAACAGAAATACTAATGTCTTCAATGGATGCTGTGCTTAGATGAGACTGTTCCTTAGGCATTTGAGCTAATTGTTTCAAGTCTTGTGGGAGGGGGAATGCCAAAGGTTAGCCTACATTGACTTCTTGTTTTAAGTGGCACTCTGTGGGAAAGAGTTGCTGGATCTTGTGATATACTGAGGTATGAGTGTTGTTACCATGGAAGAAAACACTGTGAAGGGAATCGATGGGCTCGATGATCTCAGAGGTCCTTTCCAACCTTAACAATTCTATGAATAGATCTGAAAGTGAATATTTAGTTTTACTTATTTTACTTTAATTTTACTATAAATGAAGCAACACTTTTAAAAAAAAGTAAATAAGTATATGGATTTTCTTGAATTATTTTTATACCTTATGATTGAAGATAACAATGCTTCAATGTCATTTTCTTGTTCAGCACAGATCTTAAACTTTTCTATTGTGAACTGTTTAGGTACTATATGGCTTCATCTTTGTAATGCAGTCACGTTTCAAGTTTCTTGGAAAACAGTCTGTCCATGACAAAGTGGGCTGTACTTGGAAATCTAGGGTGGTGGTAGTCTACAAAACATAAAATGGGATAGCATAGGGGTGTTTCTAACTTTTCTGTCTATATGTGTTACTGATCCAGTACCTGGTATCATGGGGCATGCCTTAAAACTGAAGGAGAGCACCAAGAAAGACTAGTGATCGTTCCCCTCCAGCAGTGTGGCCACAAATAGCCTGGGGCGTTTGTGATTTCACCCTTGCTATGTAAAGAAAGTGAGCGCTTGACACCTTTCCAAGAGGAGCCATCAACTTTTTTACAACAATAGATTTAAATGAAATGTTTGTTTTGCCAAAGTGTTATCAGGAACAAGGAAGTTACCAGAACATTATTCTTTCTTTGATTTGTAGACCTTCGATTCCGGTTGTCAGACCGAGTGACTCCTGAGTTAGTAGCATTAAAAAAATGTTACCCTAACTGTAACCATTACACTTTGTTTCAGGTTGCCTTGTCCACATTTGCTGTCTACGTCACAATAGACAAGAACAACATCTTGGATGCTCAGAAGGCATTTGTTTCCCTAGCATTATTCAACATCCTCAGGTTTCCATTGAACATGCTTCCTATGGTTATCAGCAGCATAGTAGAAGTAAGACTTCAGTTGTTAACACTGTTTCTGCGCAGAAGTAGCCACTGGGTGGAAAGACTACATTCCTGTGCTTAGAGAATGTCCACTGGTGAAATTCAGCCACCTCAGAAAGCGAGCTTTGCCTTTCCTGTGTGTTAAATAATGTGCAAGTAAAATTTATCAAGCCCAGTTATGGTGGATGGGAGTTCTTGAAATCAACCATATTTCTTGTGGTTTGGGAAGTGCGAATTTGACTATGCAAGAAACTATGCAGTGGATTTAAGGAGGGATTAGGAGTGCATAATAATGATGTAATGTATATGTGGCGCAAAACAACAAGCTCTTAAATATAACGAACAGAGTATAAGATAGTTTTGCATCCCTTTGCCCGGCAGGCCAGTGTCTCCTTGAAGCGCCTTAGGGTGTTCCTGTCTCATGAAGAGTTAGATCCGGACAGCATAATCAGGGGTCCCATCCCAGAAGGTGAGTTTCTTTTCCTTTTGATACTCAGCGTGTGCAGGTTTTGGGTGGCTTTGCAGTGTTTCTTTTGCTTTCTGTAACAATTTTACTGCGTTTTGGTGGATTTCACTGATAAATTTTAGCCAGAAAGCAGAGAAGGGAGTTTGTAAAATGAAAATTATATAAAGTTTCTACCACCTTCTCAGGTAACTTCTTTCCTCTCCCCAACTCCTGTGTCCAAACTACAGAATGGTTGCATCCAGACACAGGTGGTCACTTTAAAAATTACTTGTTAGACTGTTTTAAGTGTAACCATTTGAAATTTGTGGGCAGTTAACAGAATGATAATCAATGCTATGCCAAAACCCAGCATTTTGGAGAAGAACAATCATGTAACACTTCAGCACCCTTGAAAGAGAAAGGATGAGTCCCAGTTCTGGCAAATGCCTCTACTTTCTATTTTGTGCAAAGAGCGTTGCTCCCAGTGCCACTCCCGCTGTATCCCGTGTTGCTGGTCCGGTTACATAGAGCCGTTCAGGAGATAGATAAGCATGAAGGTAGATGTACTGAAAAACTAATGCCCTTTTTCTTGCAAAACAAAACTTGACTTTAACTACATCAGTCACTTCTAAATTATTTTTCTTACTTCCTTTTTACAAAGATAGTGAAATCCCCATCACTCCCTCTCATGCAGTTAGCTGAGCTCTATATCATTTTAGTCACTTGGCTTTCCGGTAAGTGGTCACTGCTGTATTTTTTTGTATTTTTTTCTCTCCATCTTTCTTTTGGGAATATCTCCTCCCCTTTCTCAGCTGATAACCATGAATACATTGCTCACAAACCCTTAGTGTGGGGTTTTGGCTTTTTTTTTTTGTCCATAATGAGTTGTATTTGCATACTAATGTAAATATTTACCTAGGCTAAGTATTTATGGCAGACTTGGTTGAGTTAGGAGTGGTGTATTTCGAGTTGTCGCTGTAAAAATCTACGAACGGCAGTAACGTGCGACATTTCACTGAACAGTGTTTTTGGTCAAAGTTACTTTATTTGGTAGTTTGATTTATTTTGCCCTATCATTCTTGTAGTAACTTGGCTTCACACATGGAATTGGCAGTTCAGCTGATGCTTCCATTGAAGCACAAGTCAGATGGGGGCTGCTAGTTTTTCGAACTGACTTTGCAGTGCTGCAGTGGAGTTGCTGGATAAAGGAGGGTGCAGCTGAGTATAATGTACCTCCTGGTTACTGAATAAGTGTAACCTCAGAGCCTCTGCTGTCTTGATAAAATCAGTAAAAGCAGAACACAAGCTCTTGTAAGCAGCGGGTTGTTGTTCTGCTGGAAAAGTAGCTTTATACCTCTGCCTGTGTGTGCTTAGATTGACTTCTGTGGCATGATACAGAGCATACAGTTTAGCTGCTTGCATTGGCACTTCTATAAATATGAATTTTCTGTTTGTCAGCTGAAGGAAGCATTGTTGTAAAGAATGCAACGTTTAGCTGGTCCAAAAATGATCCTCCTTCACTCAACAGGTAAGAATTAGTACTCTTTGTTCTGCTTCATAATCTTGCTGCATCATAATACTGATCTGTATTTGAATTATAAATTCTATATGCAGAAGAGTTTGTTGCTTTAAAGCAACAGGAGAACAAATAATATTTGTTCTATATCTTTTTTTTTTAAACCAGGGGCTTCATGAACTAAAGGAATTTACAAAGTATGTTTGTATGTATGGAATGCATAAAGGGGAGTAGCAAGAGGAGAGAAAGCCTCAGAGATTTCAAGCTCTTGC
This sequence comes from Nipponia nippon, assembly GCF_047370975.1. NCBI lineage: Eukaryota > Metazoa > Chordata > Aves > Pelecaniformes > Threskiornithidae > Nipponia > Nipponia nippon. The sequence goes on from NW_028262369.1 coordinate 8,329,223, forward strand.
TATGTGCTGCAGATGGGATGAGCTCCATCTAGAGGATACAGCCAGATTAGCCCCTCATGATTATCCCTAGTCCCTTGTGTTTGCACTATGTCCTCAGAGTCTTCCTTTTAAAATCTTATTCTCGCTGAACTGGAGCCATCCTTGATTCCCGTACTGGAGGATACCAGTGAAGAACCTTGCACGTGCTGCGACTAACAAAGTAATTGAGGTGATGCAGCTACAAGCCGTGTCTTCCCTGTGTCCTGTCCCCTTCCTTAATTTTGGCTGCTCTTGGGCCTTAAATTGCATATTCTTCGGGACAAGGATGCTGTTTGGGAAGCATCCATTGATACTTACATTTGTGTTAACAGAACATTTGAGAGAAATATCGGACAGGTTGTGTCACAGTGTTTTGGGTTTTTTTTGGTTTGTTTTTTTTTTTTCCTTCCCCTTTTGACTAATTACATATTAAGATGCTATGTCCTAAGTATAAGAAGAGCTGGGTGCTTTCTGAATGAGAGGTTTGCATTTTCAAACAGGTACCGTTTCTGTGCTGTGTCAGCATTTGCAGTGGGTGTTCACATTGCATCTGGCTTTATCTGGGCTGGTCAACAGACTGGCTAACTACTGGGATGTGCCAGCAAGCAAGGCTGAATTATGTGCACTTTATTTCAGCATTAATTTCACTGTTCCTGAAGGCTCCCTGGTAGCTGTTGTTGGTCAAGTTGGCTGTGGAAAGTCTTCACTGCTGTCTGCATTACTGGGAGAGATGGACAAAAAAGAAGGCTACGTGGTTGTCAAGGTGTGATGTGTCTGAAGAATTGTTCAGCTATTTTCAGTATTGCTGGAGGGATTCTAGATTTCCAAGTGGTGTTAAGAGGGGAAGAGACAGTCTTTCAAATGAATGTGGTTTTTAGACTGATTTCCTTAGCCTGCACTCTGTGTAATTGCCTGTTAAGCCTCAACCCAAAAACTTCTAAATCTGTTGGTTTCAGATTTAGCCAAATAGACAGAATGACAGAGGTCTCGAAGATAAGTATTCTGGTGAGTCTTGTTGGCAGCCAGGTATTTGGTGGGGAGACCCTATTATACATACTCCAGCCTGAGGAAGAGCCGTATTGGTTCATACCTTCTTAGACATCAGAGAATTACAAGGAGAGAGGGTACACGCAGATACCCAAACATGGGAAGAGCTGCTGTTGTAGGTTGTACGTACTTAAGACATCAGAGTTGCAGAGAGCTCACAGAGGAAAAATGACCTGGAAGTAAGTAAGTAAATAAGTAAAAAGTCCTTGTTTTGGATTTTGCTGCTGCTGTAATATATGGAAAAAGAATTATCTTAAGAACAAAACAAATGTTGCATTTAAAAGAATGCACATTTGGTCACCTCCAAAATTGCTCTGGAAAAATAAAGTAGGTGGGATCTGCATCACTGATCATTTGTGCAGAAAGAGAAGGCAGAAGTAATCTTCAAAGCAGAATACTTTGCAGTAGCTCAGTCTCTTCCTTTGAGGTGGCTTTTATGTAAAAACTTTCTGCAGAAATCTTTGGCAGGGATGCATTTGTGAAACACTTGCATTCCAGATTAAATTGTTTTATGCAGAACATAATTTATAACTATATGAAAGTACTAGTGGCTTTTGACATTCAGTAATTGTGCAAGTGTATTGTCTAAACAAATGTTTCCTCCAAGTTTACATTAGAGAATCATATTTTGTTTGAAGTCCTTTATTTTCCACCAACTCACTTTGTTACATTCACTTGTAGAGAGGATTATAAAAATAACATTTTGGAGGAGGCGGTAGCCCAAGAACCACTCATGCAGTTTCGAAATGACCGTAGGCAATTTGTGAGGTGATTAGCACTCCCTGCCTCACAAAGCCCTGCTGTGCTTTGACTTTCTGTGCAGACTTTTACTCTAAAGTACTGAATAAGGAACTTTATTTTTTCTTGCAGGGCTCAGTAGCCTATGTTCCTCAGCAAGCCTGGGTCCAAAATGCAACTCTGGAAGATAACATTATCTTTGGAAGGGAGATGAACGAGAGCCGGTACAAGCGTGTGATTGAGGCTTGTGCACTGCTGCCTGATATAGAGATTCTTCCTACGGGAGACAAAACAGAAATAGGAGAAAAGGTATTTAAATGCCCGCTCTACCATAACAGTGCTATTGCTTGTAGCTAAGGCCATATGACTTCTATTCTACTTTATCTTAAAGCTGTATTGAATTTAAAACATTCAGAGTAGAAATCCTCTAGAATAAGAGGCGAATTTGAACAGTATGTTTTCCTTGCCTTTAAGCCTCAAAAGGGAGGGAGTAAACCTGTTCTCGGTTGCAAATGCAAAAGTGTCTTGCAACGACAGTTTTTAATCGTCTGTAAGTTGCTATGGTCATAGAGCAGAAAAATGTATGGAAATAGGAAGAGAAGAATCTTCTGAACACTTCAGTTTCATTTTAAAACAAGCAAACAACCCCCCATCCCAAATACCAAAACCCAAAAAACAAACCACAAAACCAAACAAAACTGGCACATGGTTGTAAAAGTATGGTGTGGGATTTAGAAACTTGCATAGAAGTTTGTAGTGCTCTGCTTTGGGAGCAGGACTGGGTGTCCCCATACCACGTGGGCAGCAGGGTATGTGCATGTAACCTGTCTGCTGTTCTGCTAAGCTGATATTCTCCAGAAGATGGGGATATGAGGGGTATGTGCTTGGCCTGCTGACTGGTGGGGTATAGCTAGGTGGGGTATAGCTGCCAACTGACAGCTCCAGATTCAGTGAAGGGTGCAGCTTTATCTTCCTTACTAGTCAGCAGGCCAGCCAAATTGTAGAGTGTGAACAGAGCTCGTTTATTAAATCAGAGGCAGCACTGCAGAAATACAGCTGAGAAGAAAAGTAGCCTCTGAATGTACAGAGTTTCGGTAGGTCAGTCTGGGTTAACTGCTTTACAAGACTAGCAAACACTTTTTTTTTTTTTTTTTTTTTTTTTTTTTACTAGCCTCTCACTGACAGTGAGAACTTAACAGATGTGCTTCCTTCCAAGAGGATTTTGACTGTGATTGCTTATGTTATTGTGGTAGTGAAATTATTTGTGATGGAGATCTGTTTCATGCAGTGTTGAAACTTACCTAATTTGCTTAAACCACCTACGACTTGTGTCTTTCACAAACTGTAGCAAGACATCTCTTTTCAGCTGTAAATATAGGATCATATTTTCTTGTTTCCCCAGGGTGTGAATTTGTCTGGAGGACAGAAACAGCGAGTCAGTCTTGCTCGGGCAGTTTACTGTAATGCAGATGTCTATTTATTTGATGATCCTTTATCAGCTGTTGATGCTCATGTTGGGAAACACATTTTTGAAGAAGTTATTGGACCGAAAGGAATCCTGAAAAATAAAGTATGTCATAATGAGATACTTGCCTCTAGAGAATGATTTGTTTTTCTTTGCTGAGTTCAAATGATTCCAAGTTTGTCAAGTTGCATATTCAGACTTTCGTTTCAAACATCTGAAAAATGAATGGATCCTTCCGAAATTTTGAGCGGACTTTTATAACACATACACTGAGGTTTTTATAATGAAATGTGCTCTGGTTTCTGTAATTCAAAATTCTTTGATGCAAAAATCAAGACAATGACAGCATTTTTTGTTAAAAATGCTGCATGCCTGTCCATAGTTACTACTGTGTTATACACAGAATTCAAGCAGCAAGAGCACTAGTTCAACCATTGTATTTACTAATTTGAGATGTTAGAAAAACTTTTTTTTTCTTTTGTTATTTAGACACGGGTTTTGGTAACCCACGCAATCAACTATCTGCCTCAAATGGATACAATTCTGGTAATGACTGATGGAGAAATATCTGAGATGGGCTCCTACCAGGAGCTGCTGAAGCAAGATGGGGCTTTTGCTGAGTTCCTTCGTACATATGCTAATGCTGAACAAAGCATGGAGAACAGTGGTAAGCTTACAAATAAATTCTCTTGAGATAAGCTGATGTGTGGCATGTTAAAGGAATCACATTAAAGGAAAAATAATAGTAGTGGAAGGAAAGTTAAAAGAAATTATTATTTCTTGTGATATACCTATACATAGAGGTGCTTCTTTCTTGAGGGCATTGAAGGTTGTACGATTAAACACACATTCTTTCTTAAAATTTAGGAAAATGTAGAGCAGATCTGTAGTAAAATTCCTCTCACTTAAAAGCAAAATTCAGATGGTTGTGAGATCAAGTAAAGGCCAGCTGGGGTTGATACACCCTTCCTGTGCTTATTAGGATGTGTCGTCTTTATGCAGAAAATTCCTTTGGGATGGGGAGGAGGAGGAAGCAGCTCGTTTTTCTAGCTGACATCCCTGACTCCTGCTTCTGCTTTATGAAACAGCTGTAGAGCTGCACTGATATAGGAATATACTTTTTTTTTTTTTTTCACCTGCAGACGGTTGCAGTATTGGGTTTTAATAAGGGAACTTAGTCTCTTGCCTCCACCCTGTTTTCTTCAGTGGCTTGCCTGTGGTGATCTCCTGACACTCCTCCACATGCTCATGTTGAAAAGTATGAGGGGTGCTTGCACGGTGCTGACTGGGGTTAAGTTGTTGGCATGTGCTTGAGGCCTGTTTGGTAGCAAATGCCCACTGCCGAGTGCTGCAGAGCAGGCTCTCCAGAACAAGGAAGGGATTGAGCCCACTTTTCCCTTCATCTTCCATTTGGAAAACCCTTAGTTCCCACCCATGCCCCAGAGGGAAAGGAGAGGCATTTTTTAGTCTCCTGCTCACATGCCTGACACCAAAACAGACATGATGCCACATTTAGCTGCACTCATGAAGCTGTGTAGCGTTAAAGAGGTGTTGAATGGCTGCTTTTGGCTAGGGACTGTTCCTGATGTTCCTCTGAAAGTTCCTTGTGTGAGGTCTGTGATGGTCTGCCTTATTCTCTGAAGCTGCCCTCTCCTATCCAGGCTGGCAAAACAGCCTGCCCTTGGAGGCTGTGAACGAGCAGAGTCTGTTTCCTGGATGTGCAAGGTGCCATCTTCTCCTGGCTCCCTCTCATGCATTCAGCTATCCCTGATGGGGAGCTGGATTTGGGGGCGATGTGTTGAGCTGAGGCTCAAGGTCAGGATGCCCTGCTGTAGGCTAGCTCTCCTTGGAAAGGTCTCTTGATATGTCTCAGTTGTCACTCTGCAGGCTGGGGTGCTGGTTTGGGTGGCCACTGCCTGTAAATAGCAAGTGCTGTATAGGTAGGGTCTCCCCCTGTGAAAAGCACTGCAGGAAGAGATTTTATGGAAGCAGAAGCCAGCTGACTTATGTGTATTTTCTGTAGGTGCTCCTATAGCTCCTTTGAGCACAGTCAGACTTGTTGCCGTCTTCAGTGTACAAGACTTCCAGAGACAAATTAACTTCCTCTGTGCTTCCCTAGGAAGTTAACAAGTTGCTTGTACAAAGATTTCCCTCCTTTAATAGCCTCCTTCTTTTAGCCTTTGTCTCCTCCCCTTTCCAAGTGCATGGTAGGTTTTGAAGTCCTTTCCATTAAACTAAATTACTTTACTTTTCCGTTTAAATACTGAATCTTCTTTTGGAAGGTGAGTCAGTGCTTTATCTTTTGCCATGCTTCTCTGCCGTTTTCTAATAAAAGGCACTTTTAACTTTGGTATGACCCTGGTGATTCAGAGAGGATTGCTATATCACAGGGTTGGCCTATTTGCAGCAAATCTGTTTCTCAGTTTTGGTCGAGTGATCTTCTGCCAATGGTAAAAAATGAAAAATAGGAGCATTATTTGTCTGGTTCACAGGGATAATATTAATATTTATCAGATGTGTAAAAGACCACTAAATATTATTGAAAATCACAAGTTCTTGGATAAACACAGTAGTCTGTGACGGGAGTCAGCCTGAGCTCGCTGGAGGGGATCTGCACACCCACTTTAAAAGGGAGGATCCCTTATGTCTGAAGCTGCATGTTGGCAGCCTGAAAACACTTAAACTGGAGCAAAATAGAAAACTGTGGGTTGGTGCTTTCTGGTTGGAATACATCCTGCTTCTGGAAGGGTGGGAAACCCTCTCCTCCTACCCAGCCTCTGAGGTTTGGCTGCGAGTCTGCTCCCCATTGCCTCCCAGCCCTTCTCTCCCATTGGGATTCCTGAGGGTTACCTGCTGTCTGTGTGCTATGCTGCTGCCTTTCCCATCCTCAGCTTCGCAGTGTTTCTTCTGTGTGTGGGAAAACTCCCCACTCCAGAAAGCTGCCCTCACGTGAGTCTTCAGGATGGCTTGGAGGGGAGGTGTGAGCTCCCCCTTCCCCAGCATCCTACTTGATGCAGAAGGCAGTGACGAGGGTGGCAGCAGCAGCTGCTCAGCCACAGGGAGTGCAATGTGCAGTGCTGCTGCTTTCAGCTGTGGATACATGAAATGGATACCTTACTATGTCTACAGTGTGCAATCTTTTCCAAAGTAACTGGAACTACAGGTAAAATTAATCTACTGGCTTGTATAAAAAGCATCCAAATTCTTCTTGCTTTTAGCAGTTGTTCTATTCTCTGGCATTTAGTGTGGTTGACTTGCTGATGCCAATACTACCCCTGCCTGTGCAGACTGGTCTGGAGTCATAGATGTGCTTAGATTTCTGTTTTGGTGTCCTCCCCTTCAGACTTGTAGCTGTTGCTGCAATACTTCTTGCTCTACAGATAGCAAACAGTTACTTTAAGATCACCTTTCTTATGACTGTTTTCCCTCGTTTCCCATAAAAACTAGTGCAGCAGATGTTAGTTTTTGTTATAACGTGTGTGGGGGTTGGGGTTTTGCTGTTTTTTCCAAATGGCTTCAGCATAAACTTTGGTTTGTCCTTGAAAAGCCTGGATCTATTTTTAGTGTTTGTGGGAAGTAAAAGTGGATCCACAGAAGTGCAACTGCACCATAAAGTTGAAATATTTTTTTAACTGTCTGGTTCATCTTTGGTCTTGACTGCAGTACTTGAAAGAGAGAGATGTACAGCACAATTAGTAATTCTAAATCTGGTTTACGTTGTGTGGGCTGTGCTTCAGATGGCTGTCTCCCCAGCATTTGGGTCTGTGACTCTGCAGTCAAATAAAAAGACCTTTCAATGGCTACTCAGTTCATTTTTTATATGAGAATTGTCAGCACAACAGGTTATTCAGTTTTCTTTTGGAGGGGAAGAGGGGTAAAAGTACTCTGAGAATTGCTAAGGGTCTGGACTGTAGCATTTAGTTCAACAATCTGCGTATCTTGAAGGGAAGCTTCTTGATCTGTCACTTGTAGCTATTCAATTTGGATGTCTTCAAGTTTTTTTCTTAAATTTTTTTGCACTTAATTCCCCAAATTTCAGCTGTTGTCCTGCACGAAGTAGAAATCTGCTTTCTGGAAAAGATAGTATGGTAGAGGAGTAAGATCTGCAGGGCCTTGCTTGGCCTCAGTATAAATTGCTTCCCAATTGCAGCAGTGATGAAAAAAAAAAGATTTATTTTTAAAGTGCTGAATTTGAAAGGAAGATAGTTTCCTTGCTGAATTGCTTTGTATTATACACTAGGTAGTAGTGTGTATTTCATAATAAAAATTAATTCTGCATTATGGGCTGGGGTTTCATATCTGCAAGGAAAAGCATTGTTTGGTCATGATCAGCACTGTCTCCCAGTAAAACCCACCACACCAGTATTTTGTGGCCATGCTTCTTTCTAACAGCATGAGGCTGAGTTAAGCTTAATAGCAGCATTGGACAGTTAAGATAGCTTGTATGATGCCTGTAGGGATGGTTGGGTGTTTTTCTCCTTTCTGACTCCTTGGAAGGCAAGAGTTAAATATTGAGATGTGCTGGCTGTTTTCCAAATGTTGTTGTGGAGTCTGGGCCTGAGTAGTAGTTCAGGAAACACCTGTCTGTGTCAGGAAATAATCTGACTTTCTCTTAAATTCATTTTAGTTATCTTCTAGCAAAATTCAACTCCTTCCTTTCTCTCTCTTAAAGTAAAAGCTATTTGCAACCTCTGCCCCAAATGACAGAAGCAAATATTGATTCAAGATGAGTGCTGTTAGGGTATCAAGATGCTTGGAAGCCTGAAGTATGTCACTGTTTCTTATTAATCTGTCCATGCAGGATGATGAACAGGGACCAAGTAAACCTGCCACAGCTCTCCTCTCATTGCAGTTGCATGACTAAAGCAAGAATAGCAGAGCTGTGGGAGGAGAGACGTAGCCATGTGGACAAAAGTTGCCACTCTGAAACCATGATGCTTTGCATCTTTAATGTTAAGGTCAGGGAGTCTCTTTAAGATTCTTGAATGAAGTCTCTTCCCCCTCACTGGGGAAAATGCATATGGTAGTTCCCTGTACATGGTGAGGTTTTCCTGTTGTTGTCAATATGAGACCACTTTAGAGTAACTTTTTTGATTCTCTCTTAATTAGTGCATATCTTGAAAGAAAGGAAGTTTCTTGATCTGTCACTTGTAGCCCTCTGATTTGGATTTTTTTTGTTTTTCCGCAAGGTTGTCTTTTTTTGACTGTGTATGAGGCTTGGGATTAAAAAGAGGTCCATTTCAGCAAATTTGATCCTGCCCGGGGCATATATGGTTTTGTGGTTTAGGTTGTGCTACTTGGATGCGTTTGTGTTTGTAAAGATTGAAAATGGTTGAGTGTGTTCTGCAAAAAGTTAATTATATATACTTTTAGACTCAGATCCTTTGTTAGAAGGAACGATTCAACCTCTGGAAACAGGTAACTGCTTTTTTGCCATGTGGCTTTATATTAGTGCTTGTGTTGGAGTAACATGAGTAGCTGCAGTTCATTTACAAGAGATTGAGTCATTATTAGAAGAATTTCATCTGTACAGTAGAAGGTATCAGCTTGGTTTGCATGTTGCTTGTTTGTGTGATGCTACGACAGTTGGTGTGTCAGCTTGTAGATAACTCAGCAGCAATTCTTCATCTCAAACACTTCCATGAGGAAGCTTTAAATAAACTTTAAAGATGCACCCTGAACGTAGGAGTGTAGTGAGTGTACCCAGAGAGGCGTCAGGATGGAGCCACAAAGGTCCTTCTTTGTTCTCCCGTGTGTATTAAGTACTTTGCCCTTTTATCGTTTCTGAACACGTTTTTCAACAGAGCCCTCATTAGTGGGCTTAAACCCTAGGTGCACATGCCAGATTTATTATGGCAATCTTGAGCATTTTTTGTTCTCAAGAGGTAAATGCAGTATAAGCAGGAAATGTTTGTAACCTACAACACGAAATCAAATTTAAGAGCTGTTAGGGCAGGATGGTTTTTTTGTGGTTTTGTTTTGTTCCTGTGGGTTTAGACCTTCAGCGGTGATCTAAAGTGATATGATGCTGGAATGCTTGCTGGTTTTCATATGGGAGCCTTTCAAAAGAAATGCTGTCAAGTGCTTAAAATAACCAGGAGCCCCATATTGGTTTGCTCTCATTCATATAAATAAAAATAAGAACTAAATCATTGAACTCTTCACTTTTTCACATTTGCTGCTTTTTTTTTTTTTTTTTTTTTTCTGCTTCTAGACCACACTGAACAGTTTAGCTTTGGGTTTTTAGAGTAATGAACCATGTTCTCTTTGCAGACACAGGAAGGAACAGCTTTATGTTCAAGCAGTCCACACTTAATGTATTGAACTGTTTTATGCATATATTTTGCTTTAGTATAAAAACACGAAAACTTCAGGCTCTAGATCTACACAAATGTTCCCGCGTATCTTTTGAATAGATGCAGGTGGGCTTTTTTGTTTGTATAAACTGTGCATAAACCCTTTAAAATGCAAAATTCTTTTTTTGTTACAAATTCTGAATTAACTTTCATACATGAAAATAAGTTTCATTTAATTGACAGTTAATTTTTTACGAGTCAGTCATTTGGTTTGTATTAGGAAAATGATGTCATACCTTAAACCTAGAAGTTTTACTCCTGGCACTGTATTACACTGAATTAAGTTGCTCAGAGAAAGCTTAGTATTTCAAGCTGACAGGTTTTGTGAAGTGTTTTAAACAATGTCTTGTGTGTGCTGCATCTTGTTGCAAGTGGAATGTTGTGGGATAACAAGACTTTTGGTTTTTTTTGAGAAGTGACACTCATAGAAAGATCTCTTGCTTAAATTAATCTGATTCCTATGGTTGCTTAAAAACCAGGCTTTTGCATGCTGCTTCCTGCTGAATCGTGCAGGAAGGCTCAAAGTTAATAGCACATGCCTTCTGTTTTACAGCTTCACTCCATCATTTACTAGAATGTCTTCTCATTGCCTTCTAAAATGAAAATAATTTATAATTAACTGCGTAAAAGATGTGGCTTGAAAAGGAGTGGTTGGATTGTTTGCTTTTTTTTTTTCCCACAGAGTGAGTCATAGTGTGACTTGGTATTGCATGTTTTAACATCAAGTATGTCCTCAGAATTATATTACACTATTATTACTGACTTACATTTGGTAGAAAAATAGAAAAATAAATGTTCACTGTCTTGGCAACTAGTCCTGTTGGGGGTGAACTAAACTGATTTGTTCAGCTGGTCAATTACCTGTTAGTGTATGTAAATATTTCTGTTCCCCCTTTGTTTGCACATTAGGACTGCACCTGGCATTTAGGATTGAAATGAAACCTTTGTGTCTTTATGCTTCCCATTTTCACCTTTACATGTTTACTTTTTCATCCCTCCCCAGATACAAACAGTCCGTCTGGAAAGGAGGGAAAGCCTATAGAAAATGGAGTGCTTGTGAATGAAGCCCCTGGGAAGTTGATGGATAGGTCTGTAGTCTGTCGTCTTTCTCTTTCTCCCTGCCCCCCGGCCCTGCCCCAGTTACTCAGTCGTGGACAAACAGTAATTTGGTGTTTATGGTATTTGTTAGAGGAAAATGTATCCTGCCGGATCCGGCAGCCTGAGAGAGGCGAGGCTGCTGCTGCTCCATGGCTCCAGGTCCAACAGTAGCAAGGCTGAAGATGTACTCCCAGCAGGCACACGCACATAGAGCGTACATACACACCACATGCATACGTTGCTGGCCACACAGATCACGGATGCTTAGAGCACCCACACAAACACAGCATCAAATGGCCTCATCCTGTTCCTGTCTCTGGCTGAGCAGGATGGAGGTTCACTAGTGAGAGTATAATATATGTGTACCTACAAGGCAGATCCCTCCACTAGTTGGGCTCAGACGCTCAGTCTGCCCAATAGCTGCCCCTGAATCCCAGTCTCCCCACTTGCTAGCACCTGGGCATATGAACCTCTGAGGCTGCAGCCCTGCTCCAGTTGCTGGTACAGACTGTTGTGTGTGCATGTCTGCACACACAGAGCTCTTGTGCTACTCTTCTTTCCATGTGAAGAAACGATTGGGTTGTAGCAAGATACCGTGGGTTTGGCTCGCATAAAAGGGAGAGTATCGTATTGGCTAGTCCAGCTTTCATATGCTTTCCCAAGCCTTCTGCAGTTGACTGCTGTCAGACTGGATGAAGTGCAAAGTGGATCTTTAGTCTGACCTAGTAAAGCTGCTGTTACGCTTGAGAGAGGCCAAAGGCAATCACTCTGATTCCCTTCCCAAAATCAATCTCATAGTCTATGCCTTATTCTTACGGTGCCCTAGAGATACTGTACTTCCGGAAGCTAATGAGTACCTGGGAGTACAGTTGCCCATTTTGATGCCAGTGTGGGTACCCTTTTTGCACTTCAGCAGCTGCGCTGTATATGATGATAGGGTTTGTAAAGGCTGGTGTTGATGATCGCTAAGCATTTTTCTTTCTGGAGTTTGATTGCTCAACCAAGACTTCTTTGACTGGCTAACCCGTTACTCGTATCTGAAGGTGGATACTTGAGAGCTGAATGCCATCAGGGAGGATTAGGAGTGCCCTGTGAGGGGAGGAGGGAAGCACTAGTAACCACTGGCCTGATGATGACTGGCTAGGAAATTGATTATCGCCAGAATAATGTAAGCCACTGACTTGGAGCTGTGGACTGTTGAAGTCTATTTATGAAGTAAACACCTGGCCTGTATCATGCTAAGACTGAACAATAAATATCTTCAAACAGGCAACTCAGTAACTCCTCAACATACAGCAGAGACACCGGGAAGTCACAGCACCAGAGCAGCACAGCAGAGCTGCAGAAGCCGCTTGCTGAAAAGAATTCCTGGAAACTGACGGAGGCTGACACAGCGAAGACGGGGAGGGTAAGAGCTCCTGTTCCTGCTTCCTTCACTCTCTGTTTCAGAAAAATCCACAGGGTTCAGAATAGCTTCCAAAGACCACGTAACTAGGGTGAGAAAGGTCTGAGTGGATTCTTGGACTTGCTGCTTGTTGTGTTCCACTTGGTGGAACTATTGCTGTACCCTTTGTTCCGAAAGCTGAGCCCCAGGTTTGTGTGCCCAAAGAGTGCTGACGCCAAAACTTTTCTTCAAGATGATGGGCCTGACCACATCAAAGTTTAAAAGAAGAAGTTAAAACCTTGCAGCTATTTCTTGGAGAGAGGTTGTGACAAATTAGGTGACCTAATGAAATCTGCCCTTCAGTGTAAGGAGCTGGAATTGACTCAGATGAATTTAAGCCAAGTTTCCACTGTAGACACAAGTATCTAATCCCAGGGTACCCAGGACTTTCTGAGAAACCTGAGAGTGCGGTTCCTGGGAAAATGGCAGTTACACCTCCTAGCAATGTTGCTTGAATCCTCTGGTTAAAGATAAATCATAGGATACAAGCCATGTGGAGCAAGGATTTAATTAAAGGCTACATAATCTTGTGATAAAAAGAGACAGACAAAAACTGGAACTCCTTAGTGAAGTTTTTGGCTCTGCCACTGATGCTCTGTGTTACTTCAGGCAGCTCTCTCCCTACCCTTCCCTTCCCTTCCCTTGAAAGACGAGGGAAAGATGATGCGTGCCTGCCCTGGAGGGATGTTGGGTTTGGCATGTCTCCATAAAACATTTTGCAGCTTGTGTTCCCAAGCAGTGGCTCTCTAGATTGCAACTGTTGTGTTTTTATGGCCTGATGCAGAGATACTGACTTTAAATAGGGGTTGAAGAAGGGGGAATTGCTGATTTTGAAACTTAATGTGCAAAATTAATAGATACGTATTTTTTTTTTTTCCCTTCTGTCTTCAGGTAAAGGCAATAGTGTACTGGGAGTACATGAAAGCAATTGGACTCTTTATCTCTTTCTTGAGCATTTTCCTCTTTATGTGTAATCATATAGCCTCCCTGGCGTCCAACTACTGGCTAAGTTTATGGACAGATGATCCTGTTGTCAATGGGACACAGCAGTACACAAATGTCAGACTGGGAGTATATGGCGCGCTGGGAATTTCTCAAGGTTTGCTTGGTCTTACCTATTTTAAGATTAGCTGGTTCAGAATGTTTCTAATGCTCTTGGTGACCTTGTATCCCCAGAAATGCAGCAGCAGTTTGCTAAGGATTTGAGTGTGGGATTTTTTTTTTTTTTCCTTTGCAGAAAGATGAAAAACTTGAGTGAATAAAAAAAAAAGGCAAGCAAACCAACCTATAAAATTATTCAGTTAGTGAATATGATTTTCGTTTGTTTGTACAAAACAAGAATGAAAGTAGTTTGCAGGGGCTGATGAGCCAGCAGTTGGTGACAAAATGTCTAACCCAGGAAATGGCTCCTTGGCCTGTAAACAAACCGTGCTAGCCTGGTTCGCAGGGACAGTTTGTCACAGGAGGCCATGGCTACGCTGCATCCCTTGCAGCCACGGCCTGGCTGAGCTGTGTAGGCCGGTGTTTCCTCTGACTGTTTGAGGGTCCATCCAAGGCACCATGGGGAGGCCAGCTCAGCGGCTTTTTATGTGTCCTCTTTGTGGTCAAAGTTTGTTTGCCATGAAACCTAACACCCCAAGTACCCCACTTCAGAATTGCCATAAAAATCCTGCAATAAAAACTAAATGCCACCTTAAAATTCAGTGGTCTTTACTCCAGGAAAGTGCTCAAACATTACACAAAATTTTGCAATGGAGAAACAACTTCTTCCATGAGAGAAATGTGGTGTTTTCACTGATTATTTTTCTTCTTAATTACTTGGAGTAATTGCTGAGTCTACCTGTAGTGACCCCCAGTTCTCAGGATTATTGTAGTAGAGACATGCTAATGCTAAGTGATGACAAAATGAAGGAAAATGTTTTGCGTGAGAGGTGGAAGCAGTTAAAAACAGGTCTTCTTTTCTAGGTATTGCTGTGTTTGGCTACTCGATGGTTGTGTCAATTGGGGGAATATTTGCCTCGCGACACCTGCACCTTAACCTGCTGCACAATGTCCTCAGGTCTCCAATGAGTTTCTTTGAACGTACACCCAGTGGAAATCTGGTGAACCGTTTCTCTAAGGAGATAGATACCATTGACTCCACCATTCCACCAATCATCAAGATGTTCATGGGCTCAACATTTAATGTGATTGGGGCTTGTATCATCATTCTGCTGGCCACACCTATAGCTGCCGTCATTATTCCCCCTCTGGGACTTGTCTACTTGTTTGTGCAGGTAGGGGGCTTTCCCTGGGGGCACTGGGACCAGCAGTCACTCATCCTCTGTTATTTAAGACAGTTCTTTTCTGACTCTGCACTGGGAGGGAATTTAATGTGTTTGACTTGAGTCGTGCTTGACTGACTGTGCTTTGCATGGTTTATTGATTAGCAGATGTTAGCAGAGCATTTCCTTCTGTTGTCACATGTAGGATGACTTCTGTGCAGAAGGTAATCCTTTAATACCTAAGCAGACTTTATAAAAATGCCGTTAGATTTTGAGGCAAATTTTGTATAGCTTGTTGCTCGCAGCCCATATGGAAAATGTATGGGCTTTTCTAAAACTTGCTTCCAACAAAAGAGTGGCCTTTAGAGGGGTACGTGTGTGTTGCTGATGTGCCTGTTGCATCATGATCTTGTTTACGGAGCCAGAGAAACAATGGCAGCCTTTCAGTCGTGTCTTGTGTAGGCAGGGTGTGCTTGCTTCACTCTTAGAAATCTGGTAGAGCCAGTACAGATCGAAGAGAAGAAGCTGGGTTTTGACTTTGACTCTTGAAATAGTGAATCTGTCAGGCTCCATTAGTGAACCTTAAAGGCAGTGATGTGTGTTTTATACTGTTGAACTAAGCTTGCAGAGAAGAGAAAGGAGAAAATGGCTATCGCATGAGATGATTTGATTGGCGGCTGTTTAAAGACAGCAGAGTGTATGTAATGGTCTTTCTAGGCCTAAAAGTGTTGGAGAAGGCATGTATTCCCATGTATAAAATCTCTGTAACTAACAGCCCAAATGGCAGGAGACTCTCTTATGATTCTGTCTTTTCAGACACAGTCTGGGTATAACTGTAATTCTCATACTCTGATTTGCAGAGATTTTATGTGGCCACTTCTCGCCAGCTCAAACGCCTGGAGTCTGTCAGTCGTTCTCCTGTATATTCTCACTTCAATGAGACCCTCCTGGGAGTCAGCGTCATTCGAGCCTTTGAGGAGCAGAAACGTTTCATAAAGCAGAACGACATGAAAGTGGATGAAAATCAGAAAGCTTATTATCCAAGCATTGTTGCAAACAGGTAACAGTGGGGTTGAAATGTTGAAGTTATATAGGGTGGAGATGGTTCTGCTGCCTGTGCTCCTTACCAATCACAGCTTTCAGAATACCTGTCCAGGGTCAGGAAGCTTGTGTGGATATATCTGTTTCACAGATGTTTTGCTTAAACTTCTGTGATAGAAATAAGGTTACTTCTGAATTTCTTTTCTTCCTGAGAGTTCCTGCCTTACTTTGGGGTAATATTTTTTGAAAGTTTTGATTCGTTGATCCTAGTGTTAACCACAACTGCTTTCTGAACTAAGACAGGAATTTATGCACCTGAAAGGTTTATTAATTTTGGATGCCTCTAGGTTTGCATGCTGCTGGAGCAGAACCTCAAATATCTTGGAGCTGCTGTGTCACCGGCAGTAGGCAGATGCCATATTACCAAACTTTTCAAAAACAAGATCTGTGACAGAACATTGGTTGGCCACATTCCTGATCTGCTGTGGGTGAATTACTGGAAAGATGCATTACGTTTTCCTGTCTTGCAGGTGGCTGGCTGTCCGTCTGGAGTACGTGGGGAACTGTATTGTCCTCTTTGCAGCATTGTTTGCAGTGATTGCACGCAACAAACTCAGCGCAGGACTGGTTGGCCTCTCAGTGTCCTACTCACTGCAGGTAATTTTACATTTTTTTTTTTTTTAAAGAAGAAAAAAAAAAAAGCTCTGAATTGTAAGACTGCATCAGAAAGTCAGAACCTTGCTATGGCTTTGGGGGGAAAACTGATATAAGGAACACAGAAAGAGAATAATAACTGCAAATAGCATCTGGAAAAATGCTGGGAAGTTCATTCTGTGCCTTGCCTGTGTGAGGGGATGTGGCTAAGACAACTCATCCCCTGCATATTAAAGGCATCTGGACTTTTCTCCTATCCAGCACTGATTAGCCAAGATCTTGGCTGTGTTTATGCATTCCATGAACTTGCAGTGTTCTGGTTGTTTAGTGTTTTTTATTTATTGCAGGTAACATGTTTAGTGTAAACTGCTTCTAGACTTCTTTTCTTCTTGCAGATTACGGCATACTTGAACTGGCTAGTTCGCATGTCATCTGAGCTGGAAACCAACATTGTTGCTGTTGAAAGAGTCAAAGAATACGCTGAAATGGAGAAGGAGGTACGCTGAGTTGTCCACCAGACCTGTAGAAGTCAGTGCCCTGTTCTGAGGTCTCACCCACAGCCTGGCTGAAGGGGTTGGCGAGTGCAGCTGGGCACGTCCTCGGAGCTGAGGGATGGGATAGAGCTTGGTGCTGTCAGTGCCGTCCCCCTAGGGACAGGCTCTGTCTTGGCAGGTAGTTCTTGTGGGTGCTTTTGAGGTGTTATCCACTGATATTTACACAGTGTCATTTAGGAAATGTGGGCTAAGCAGCGAAGCTGTACAAATGTTTTGATTTCCCAAGTGTTTAAACGTTTTGGTTGGTGTGGTTTTTTTTTTTTTTTTTGTTGGTTGGGGTTTTTTTGTTTTGTTTTGGGGTTTTTTTTTGTGTGTTTCTCTTTTTGCTCGCAATATGGGGAGTAAAGAGGTTTTACTTTATTTTAATTCAAATCACCTAACAACTCGTTTCATCTGCAGTTGTGCCCCTTTTGGCTACAGAACAGAGTTCCCCATGGCTTCTCTTTGCCATGCCTGGCACTTGAACCTGACTTGAGTCACTATTTTTGCAGCCAAACCTTATGAGGACCCTTCCTAGAATTTTTTTCTCAGGTTCTGGTAGCAGACCAGTGTTTATACAGTTAGAAGCCTTTTTGTTTGGCCCTGGTAGTGAATGCAGGGGGGTGTGTTCTCTCCTGTCCCACCTCTGTGGGTGGCTGAGGCAGCAGCCGTTTACCAGCTTGTTAATCTTTTAGTGCTTATGTCTCAGTTAAACTGCTTCTGGTTGCCTGTCTGGCTTCCCCAATGGTTGGTTACTGTGGCGGGGGTGTACAAGCAGGTTATCTGAATACATGCTGCCTGTATGATTCTGCCATTTGTAAGGGGAAAGTTTATCCAACAAGTGGGACTTGTGATAGCAAAGCCTTTGGCTACGTATACCATTTCATCTGCCTTGAGGCAGCTCTTTCCCACTGTTCCCACCTTTCCCTCTGTTCCTTTTGCAAATTACACACTAACAAGGATTTTTCTGAATTGCTTTCCTCGAGTCCTCTGAGCCTATGTCCGGTTGAAGGAGGAACTGATCAGATAAATTTGTGTGGTTCTTTCAGGCTGAATGGAGTATTGAACAAACTGCCCCAGCGAGTACCTGGCCCGAGGAAGGGAAGGTTGAGTTCCGAGGCTATGGTTTACGTTACCGGGAAGACTTGGATTTGGTTCTGAAAAACATAAATGTTACCATAAACGGGGGTGAGAAGGTAATGAATCTGAATTTATACTAGAGTGTTTATAAGTCTGCATGCATGAGCCAAAGAGAGGTCTAATCCTTTTCTGTAGTGTGTCTTGGGTCCTTAAGAACTAGAAGAGCTTCTGAAGAATTAGTCTTATTGTAACTGGCAGATGCAGCGGGCTGTTATCCTTTTCAAGGTGTGTCCTGCATCATGGGATAAAGATACGTTATTATGTGGGCTTGTGAAGTATCTCTTGGTGTGGTTTCATAAGGAAGTGAGGTTTATGCCGTCTTCTTTCCCCTTCCCAGGAAATTTTGCTAATTTGTTTGCCGTAAGCAAAGAGGAGTACAGGTTGCAGAGAGATTAAGTTAATTATAGTCTCAAGAAAATGAGCTACTAAGTAGAGGGGGGAAGCCCTGATCTAGTGAGGCAGAAGTTGCAAGGTGAGAATCTGCAGGAAAAAAATGGGACTTGAGAGTAGATTCTCTGGATCTGGCCAAACTGATGGTGATACGTGTGTGTCTCCTGCTGCTTCCCAGCATGTGCGCTCACATGCGTCGTGCCTCAGTGCTGTGTGGGTTCTCTGATGTCTAGTCATAGTGTGGTCTTGCATGGCAGCATAAATGGTAGCTGCAAGACAGATCTACCCTCTGGCTTCCTTATTTGTGGTATCCAAATAGGTATTTGCTTTTTTCCTGAGTGCATGCTTTCTACCTACACAAATACGGGCAGAATACTCCCTCAAGAGTGGTTAGAAAGGGCAGATGGCAAGAGATATATCAACCAACCAAAGCAGCAGTCTTTTATATTTATTTAAAAAAAGAAAAGAATTGGTGAAGACTTCAGTCTAACTGGGAAGCAAAACATACAGTATGAAACTGAGTGCTTTTGGTATATTTTTGCTATAAATTCAAATAAGATAAATGCTAAGTCAGCAATTATAACTGTGAAGCATGAACCAAACAAAGGATTAGGGAAACCTTGGCCTACTTTACCCAATTATTGAAAACTTCTGTGATTGGGTTGCAGATTTTGACTGCTTTTTGTACTTGTTTTTTCATATCCAGTGATTTTCTTCCCCTTTGATCAGCCTCAATTTGTTATGCTATTTTGGTGTGTTGATAGCCCAGTAAATACGGCAACCTTCTGCAAATGCGTTGGTTTTGGGTAAATGCTTGGAAACGCTTT
Organism: Nipponia nippon; assembly: GCF_047370975.1. Lineage (NCBI taxonomy): Eukaryota > Metazoa > Chordata > Aves > Pelecaniformes > Threskiornithidae > Nipponia > Nipponia nippon. The sequence goes on from NW_028262369.1 coordinate 8,348,238, forward strand.
AACTCTTCCCCAGAGTAAGTTGTTCCTGTATTTCTTCCCAACAGATTGGAATAGTTGGAAGAACGGGAGCTGGGAAATCCTCACTTACTTTAGGTTTGTTTCGGATTAATGAAGCAGCTGAAGGAGAAATTATTATTGATGGAATTAATATTGCAAAGATAGGGCTCCATGACTTGCGGTTCAAGATCACCATCATCCCTCAGGTAGGTGCGAAATCCTGCTGTTACCAGAACTCGTTTTGTAACAATGCTGTCTCTGTAATGTACTGGGAAGAATATATTTATTCCTTTTCTGACCTATAGCTATGAAGTTGAGTCATTTCAGCATGCTCTTTCATGGACTTGAAACAAAGCTTTTTTTCTAGACTGGCTTTGATTTGCTTGTGCTGGGTAACAAGTAGGGGCTTGGCTATGGCCGAGTTGTGATGTGGAAGCAAAACCTTGGCCTTTCAACTCATGGGCTTTGTCAGCACCCCACGCTGATCACTTCAGTGCTATAGACAGCTTAGCCTGAGTGGAGAGGTCTGATCCCAGCTGAACACCTGGTTGAGATCCCTTATTTAACTGCCCTCAGGGGACTTTTTCTAGAGATCAGTTTCCACTTCTGTTTTAGGTAGTTCCATTCTTTTTAGAAATGGAATGAAGTTACTGCGTAGTCTAGTTGTGAGGGGTTGGGATTTTGCATTGCTATTTCAGGCTTAATATGCACTCTTTGGGCCTTTGTACAAAGTGTTCTGACTTTGGCAGGATCTTGTGAGCAAGGTATGCCTACTGTTTACTCACAGAAACCTGTACGTAACCATCCCAGTCTAGCCCAGCAACTGTGGGTTTGATAGTCCAAAACGCTTGGAAATACGGCTTTACGAGCACTGGACTTAAAGTCTCAAGTCTTGTTCTTCCTGTGTAGCTTTCATTGCCTGCCTGTTCTGATTCAAAGTAAGACCATAAAATGTGGTTATATAAATCACTGTTGCAGCACACTGGCAAAAACAAGTGAGCACACTGTAAAAGGTTTTCTGCACCACTTCTTTTGGAAATCTGGGGAGGGGACTTTGCTTTCTCCTTCTGATCACTTTGCATCAGCCTGACACTACTAGGTCAAAAGTATTTCCAAAGTAGTGTTTCTCCGTGTCCGAGAAAAAAAAAAAGCATTCATTTCATTATTACTGCAGCTGAAGACTTTTGAAATATTTACAGATGATGTAATTCCCTGAGAAGTGGAAAGTTGACCTAGTAGTCCCTGCTGACAGAAGGTTGGGCAGGGAGTGCCTGTTCTTTAACTTAGTAGCCCAGTAAAAAGAAAGTTGGCTGGGATTTTTTTTTTCCCTCGTGGTTTTTTTTTTTTTTTTCCTTCCTTCTGGATTCATGAGTTACTGACTCATGGAGAGGTCTGGAGAGCCACAGTCTGCAGAGGGCAGAGGGCAGGCCCCCAAGAGGCATAAGGAATAAAGGTGAGCGAGAATAACTTGCTGTTATTGGAAAAAGCGAGGTCTCGCTCCTAAATTCAGTAGATTAACTTGCATGGAACTGCATCTGGACACGTTGTTTTCCTTTCGCTATCTAAGAAGTATATTTGGAGCACTTGCCATGTTCTGTGTACATTGTCAATTACCTCTTTCTGTGTCTAGGATCCAATATTGTTTTCTGGCTCTCTGCGTATGAATCTTGATCCTTTTGACCAACACTCTGATGAAGACATTTGGCGGTCTTTGGAATTGGCTCACCTGAAAAACTTTGTATCGTCCCTTCCTGATAAACTTAATCATGAGTGTGCTGAAGGTGGAGAGAACCTCAGGTACGTCAAAGAACCGCGCTTGTGAAAATTGCCTTAAGGACTAAATGAGAACTGAGGGGGGGGTGTGTGTGCCCTCCCATCTGCAACTAGACTTTCCGCTTCCAGAAACCTTATGGCTTGCTTGGGATAGTACGTAGCTAGACCCTAGCAACAGCAATGCAGTGTGGGGCTCCCCCCCGCCCCATACGACAATTTGGGGAGTGAGTTGGGGAATTCTTAATGCATATGACCAGGCAATAAACCAACTAGATTTTATTCAATATGTTTTAAACTCTTAAGTTTGGGAATTCAAAATTATTTAAGAAACACTTAGAATGCTGTGAGGTTTGACAGCTTGGGCACTCTTAAAAAGGATTTTAGTAGCAGCAGCCTGCTATTTATAGTGGATGCTCTGAACTTACCATGGCTCTTGCCGAAGAGATGCAGTTTTTCTAAGGGCGTTGTTAGCTTGCTTTTTGCACCATAACAGGGGTATGTGTTCAGTCTGTAGAAACCATTTAAAGTTCAGTCCTCAACACTGCATTGATTCAGTTATGCTGAAACCATTGGTTATGTATTCTCTTACTACGTTGCCAAGACTTCATGGTGAGGGAGATGTAGTTTCAGATGCTCTTAGATACTCTGCAGTGAAGTAGTAAGACCAGTCTTATCTATTTTGCTGGATTCTTGGCTCCTATACTTTAGAAGAGTTCCTACAAGGAACTGCTGGGCTTCAAAATGAATACTGCAAACTTGTTCTGACTATTTTCTCCCCCCTCCCATCCCATCTGTGTAGCGTGGGACAACGCCAGCTGGTGTGCCTGGCACGAGCTCTGCTCAGGAAGTCCAAAATCCTGGTTCTAGATGAAGCCACAGCTGCTGTTGATCTTGAAACAGATAAGCTTATACAGTCAACAATAAAGTCTCAATTTGAAGAATGTACTGTATTAACTATAGCACATCGTCTGAACACAATCATGGACTACACAAGGTAAAGGAATACGACTTTTATCTTGAAGAATGGCATATGTGACCTGCATTGTGCTCTACTTAAATGAGCATCTTTGTGTTAGCTAAATGTTTAGCTAACACATATTTAGCCACCTCTGTGCAGAGCTGCTGGAACCCCTGTTTTGATGGGTGGTGCGTGTGTGTGTTGTGGCTTGAGGTGGCTGTGCTTGGCTGTGCTTGGCCTGGGGAGCTCATCTGATCCCTCTGTCGCACTGCTGTTGTGCCATTCCTGCCCAGGCAAACCGGGAAGGGGAGGGAGGCAGGAGTCTATTCCTGGGTGTTGCCCTAATTTAGACACAGCTGGAAGAGGCATCAGAGCTTTAGGGAGCTCATACACTAAACTAGGCACAGACAGCATAAAGAATCAAAGGGGCAGGTCCTGCACTTGTCTGAAGTTTATTCAACGTTTCTCTTTCCATCCTTTTGGTTATAGTTCACGCAGCTTCCCTCATCCTCAGCTGCCTTGCTAAGGTGTGGTTGAGGGCAGAGTTTTTGTCTCATAATTCCAGTTTTAAGCTCTCTTGGCCTTTTTATCACAGAATGGCAGAGAGCAAAGTGACCAGTGATAAGATTTTTGTGTACTTTTGTGGAACCTCTCTTTGTGCTGTCAGTAGTGAAAGATAAGAGACAGGAGCATTGCCTCCGCCAGGCCCAGCACCAGCAGTACCGTCACCACACGAACACCCAGTTCGGTCACGGCAGCAGGTAACACTGTGCAGCAGCACCTGCTAAGGGCTTGGCGAGCATCACTGCAGTGCCCAGCCAGTTAGCGGAGGTAGGTGAAGGCAGTGTTTTAACTGTGAGCTGACTTTATTGATGCTGGTGACTTCCTTTGTAAACTTCCTAATTCCAGTTGCATGTTTGTTTTGCATAAGCTATGTCTGCATTTGTATTTTGTCAGCAGAAGCTGCCTAACAGCCGTTGATGTGGTGCAGTATTATGGGAAGGTTATCCCAGATCTTGCAAGGTCTTAGGAGCTCTCACTCACATTGACAAGAAGTGCTGCCATCTACTTTCTGGCTGGCTCAGAGCACAGTCAGAAGTCTCATGGCTGCCTGCAAATGACTGGGTAAACATATGCTATAGGAAAAATAGCCCAGATGGATCATCTGTAGTGAGGTCAGGAAGGACAGAGTTGAGAACCTCTGTCCGTTCATACCATCTGGATGGTCATCGCTTGCATATAACGGCTACGCTACGGTCAGTTTCTGTCTGTACATATGCATCTGTGTTCATTGGCTTTCTGGATCTTCTTGTGACCTTTTTTTTTTTTTTTTTTTTTTTTCCTTGTTTTACAGAGTTTTAGTCCTGGACAGAGGAGAAGTGGTGGAATGTGGTAGCCCAGACCACCTGCTTCAGGAAAAAGGCATTTTCTATAGTATGGCCAAAGATTCAGGCTTGTTGTAGTGTTTGACCTTGGTTAGTTCGTGTGGGGAAGAGGGAGGTGACCCATTCAGAGAACTGTAACCTCCCCTGAGTTGGTGTGAACCATACAGTTCAGTTTCAAACCTAGCCAAGTCAGCCAGAGTATGGCGATGGAAGTAACATGAAAATGCAATTTTTTTTTTTTTTTTTTTTTCATTTTCCTTAGCGTTGATTTTAGCCAGCTTTAGGAGAGACACATACACTGTGCAAAACAGTTATGAGACTTAATTTTTGCCTGAAATCTGTCATTATATGCTCAAATGTAAGGTGGAGTGATTAATCAGAGAAGTTCAGAAAAGCTTTCTTTTCATCTGCTTATGTTCTGAAGGCCCCCCCCCCCCTTTTTTTTTTGTTTAAAACACTTTTGCAAATGCTAGTTATTTGCTTGTTTGCTGATTCCATCTAATGGGAGGTACTCGGAACAATTTCTGTCATATAGTCCTATAGTCCAAAGATCTTTGTGAAATAACGTGTGCCAGACATTCTCATTATGGCATTTACTGTACATGGTTAATGCTTTTATGCATTCTCCTAAAGGTTTCATGTGTTTACAGTGTACAGCAGCAAGTTCACTATAACAAGGCAGTAGTGCTGATGTGAAAAAGCACAGTCAACTTCACAGCAGTATTTCAGCATGTCTAGAATGACAATCACTCCAAAACCAAATTCACGCAGCAGTTGGTGTGTGGCAGTAGGCAGTACCTTACACCCAGTTCACTCAGGAATTCTGACTTGGGTGGCGAATCCTGGTTCTGCCTGTGGGGACAAGGCTGAGCAGTGAGGATTTGCCCGAGCGGAGGTTGCAGGCTCGGCGTGACATTGATTGTAATACCCTTGGCTTTGGCAGGCCTGTGCTTTAATAGAAGCTCTGCCACATCAAGGACCTTTAGCCTTATGTCGAAGAAACACGCCCTTCATGCTGCTGCTGTTGACTCTTAAATTTTGTGGGGAAACTGTTCTGTTACAGTTGCTTAAAGAAAAAAAAGTGTTACTGTTTTTAAAGTTGTGTGTTAGAGGGGTCTAACAATTCAGTTGGCAATGCAGCCTGATTTTCAAGATGTATGTTGAATGTTCAGTTTTCTGTCAGAAGAAAACAGTTGTGTTCTGATTAGTCTTATTTTAAAGGAAAATGCTGGAAGAAGGCAAACTAAGTCAGACCCAAATACTCAGCACTCTGAGAATGTGGACTTCTGTGAATGATATTGCTGACCTTAATACTAGACATCTGTCTTCTTTAGAGTAAAGCTATTTATTTTTTTCTAAATTATGACTCAAATTGAACAGACTGAAGTTTTCTTTGGTATTTTTTGTAATGACTGTACAATACTTGTGAAGAACTTGCAGTAAAAAAATTGAAAGATAACATGATGTGTTGTTTCTTGCTTTGTATTTGACAAAGGGTTAGCTTTGTCAGTTCAGGTTTTTGCTTTGAAAATGGAAATTATTGGTACTGCTCCGACTAGCCAGGCTGCTATGCCCGATGTCTGGGGGGTGTTAGGGTGGGTAAGAAACCTTGAGTGCAAATAACTCTGTGCTGTGGTAGGGCTGGATCACATCTCATGGGTTCTTTTGCAATTTGAGTGCTGCAGTTGGTTGAGCAGACCAGGTAATAACGAGGGATCAGTAGAGCAGGATTCAGCAGTGCTGTGGACCTTTGTCATACCCATGGTGTCCCTGCCCTACGCCTGCCACATTGCCTGGGCAGCTTGGCGTTAATTTCCTCCACAGAAATGGAATGAGCAAGGGGTGATGTAGGAGTCTGGGGAGGAGCGGTGGGTTTTGGTTTTTCAAATCGCTGAACACTTACGCAGCATTGTGATGGACAGAAGGGTGGAAAGGTTGGAGCAAATGGTTAGTAAGGAACAAAGCACAGAGCAGAGAAATAAGCTTGGGGGTTAAGGTGTGTGGCTGGTATTGTTGTACGCAGCTGCAGTAAAATGGAGACAGATCTACCTGCAGAGGAGACCCAGAGGAGGAACTGTGAATTCCACCATGAGACCTTTCCCGCTTGGGGATAGTCATCCTCCAGGAACGCTTTGTGATCCTTCCCCTTCCACCCCATCCTAGGAGAGCCCTGGGAAGGAAAGGGGAGAGGGGTCGCTGGCATTGGAGGAGCAGACAGCAAAGCTTCCTGCACAAACTAGTTATCACCACCACCTTCCTCAAGGCAGGGCTGCGGAGAATGTCCAGTGAAGAACTTCAGACAGGATTTCAGATACCTTTGAAAAGTCTTGTGGGTTCCGTGTAGCTCATTACCGAGACGGCGACTCTGCAAGTACTCTGCAGGTTTGGGATTGAATTCAAAGGAAGTTGTATTGCTAGAGTTCTTACTCTGGTGGAAACTGATCTGGGATTCAAGGAAACGCTGCTTTCCATTGCACACTGATTAACAGAGATTTACAAGCCTTAATGTTTGTGTGAGGTAAGTCCTTTGAAAACAAGGGAACTGCACTTAGGAGCATGTTTGTTTGAACTTGCAGAATTAACTTCCGCTGTGTAAAGTGTTTGCAGTGGAGTTGTCTGTGTAGGAACGACTTAAATTGCATTTGCAATCTCAAACTGGGTACACTGGAAAGTGTCACTGGATGTTCTCTGGCTGTTCATGGGCTGTTTGTCATCATTTGGGGAACTGCGTGTCCAAAATGCTGCATTTTGCAGGATAACCTAAATAGTGCAGCAAGGGCTCAGAAGACTGCCCTTTGTGTGTGCTTCAGTCTTGTTCTTTTTCAACGATGTGGTTATTAATAGGCGTCACTGTGTTCTCCCAGTTTTATATCTTTATATGTTTGCTAGCACAAACCGTTCTGCCCCAGCTCTGGAGTAGATACTCTTTTCTGTTTGCCCTAAATACCTGTCAGTGCTTTGTGCTGTTGCTGCATTGATTTGTGATCCCGATTCCAAATGTCTGTCCTCATAAAAATGATGGATGTTTTGTCTGGATGTAATGTGAACAAAATTGTATTATGCGTGATGAGGATTAGTCTGAACTAACAGAGCTCGCTGAACAAATGCAGCTTTCTTCCCACAGAGCCTATGTGAGAGCAGTGCCATACAGGTACTCTGGGGTACCTTGAGTAGGAGCAGTGTAGCTGTGCGATCCCGTTTCAGCTAGGGAAGAGAGGGCCCTGGACTGATCCGTGTATGCAGTGTTACTGGCACCAATGGCAGAAAATGGTACAACGTGCGGCAAGGTAAGGTATTAGAATCTGGCATTAAAACAAGTAGATTTTCCTTATTTAATCTGTTTTAATTTCAGGGCGTGTGTTTGGACCTAATGCTTGTTTAGTACTTGGGACACTTTCAGAGCTTTTGGGTAAGTGAAATCTAGCCTCAGGGCATGTGGCCTCCAGCACGAGGGAGTCTGGTGCCACCCAGCTGGGATCAGTGATGTTACAGCCCAGGGAGATGAGCCTTCCCTCCCCGGGGGAAGCGCTAGGAAATGCAGGGGCGTGACACGGAATTCCAGCAGCTGACCTCAGAGTCGTGTAGCAGACACCTATTTTCTGCGAATGCCTTGATGTCACGGATTTTCCTTTATGCAGCCAAGCTAATTCCAGCCCTGAAAGATGGCGCCTAGGACAGGAGGTGGGGACTGTACTGGGAGCGTGTGCTGCAATGAGCAGCTTAGTCCTTGGGAGGGACGTGAGCTGGGCACCTTCATCCAGCTGCCGCAGAGCGGGGTTTCCCTGAAGTGCACTGCTGTGGCATGGCCTGCATTCCTCCTGTTCTTGTCCTCCGGGTCCCCTCCTGGTGAAGAGGTGATTATCTGCCCACGGGGAGGATCTTCAGGGCTGGCAGTCTTGTGCTTCTGTAGGTGGGTAGGTTCTCGCTTCCTACAGAGCCTGAGGAAGCTGAGCTCCATGGTTTTCCTTTTTTTTGGGTTTTTTTTTGATAAAGACAGAACAATGAATTTCACTTAGATCAGCAGAAAAAATGGAAACCGTATTTAGCTGCATTGCTGGCTATTTATGTGTATTTTGTGAAAAATTTGCCAAATACCTGTCAGTCCTGAAAGTAAGTGGCCAGACTTAGCATCCTTGCTCTTATCTAGAGAAAGGCTGTGCCTCGCTCAAGTTCATTCTGTGCTCTTTGCTCTATGGACCATTTCTTCCAGTCTTTGAAAAGACCCTTACCCTTCAAAGCAAAGGTCTTTTCTTTCTCTCAGAACCATTTTGTTCCAATCTGTTTATTAAAATGTTAAGGATCTGTGAAACCAGTTCAGCTCCTGTTGTGCTGTACCTTCTGTCTTACAGCAGTCCTGTGTGCGCCGCTGCAGCCCACATGAAGCTAGTGGTGGTCTAGTTAATAAACATTAACATATTTATTATAAGCATGTTAATATTTACAAAAGAGTAAAAGAAAACTGTAGAATTTACTGTGTCCGATTTCAGTGCATGTTGATATATCCCGGCTGATATTACTTGCTGCAACATGGAAGATGCCTCACATCTGGAAGAGCTGCCTCTGCTGAAAAAACAGCTCGAGATTTTCAGGAGATTTGCAAATAACACCCTAGTTCTTCATGTGTGTGAATACAGCTACTTCTGTAAAACTCTTCCCAGTCTTGAGACATCTCAAGACATCGCATCTTTTGCACCAAGCACTGTACTGCCAGCCGGTCGAGGGAGGTGATTGTCCTGCTCTGCTGCGCGCTGGTGCGGCCTCACCTTGAGTGCTGTGTGCAGTTGTGGGCACCACAGTAGAAAAAGGATACAAAGCTACTAGAGAGCATCCAGAGGAGAGCCACGAAGATGGTGAAGGGATTAGAGGGGAAGCCGTACGAGGAGCGGCTGAAGTCACTTGGTCTGTTCAGCCTGGAGAAGAGGAGACTGGGGGAAGACCTCACTGCAGTCTACAGCTTCCTCGCAAGGGGAAGAGGAGGGGCAGGCGCTGATCTCTTCTCCCTGGCGACCAGTGATAGGACCCGAGGGAACGGCAGGAGCATATGCCAGGGGAGGCTTAGGTTGGACATTAGGAAAAGGTTCTTCACCCCGAGGGTGGTGGAGCACTGGAACAGGCTCCCCCGGGAGGTAGTCATGGTGCCAAGCCTGACAACATTTAAGAAGCATTTGGACAACGCCCTCAGACATATGGTGTGAATTCTGGCGTTGTCCTATGCAGGGACAGGAGTTGGACTCGACGATCCTTGTGGGTCCCTTCCAACTTGGGGCATTCTATGATTCCATGATCTCTGAACATATCCTTTAGTGGTTCAACCGCAGTGTAGCACAAACGGTTGTGCTTGGGTCGCTGATACCTTTAACATTTTGGCATTCCTGTGTATATTGCAACCAACTATGGAACTAGGAGTGTGACTTACAAACTATGTGTTTGGCCTGAGCTTGGTGTAAATCAGTGCATGGCACCTTCATTCCTATTTTCTTTGGCAATTTTGGTATTACCTTATACTTGGAATCATGGGCCAAGAATCTTTTTTTTTTTTTTTTTTTAGGTCTCTCCTGCATATGCTTTCGCTTCGTTTGAGATAGCCTTAAATGAGGAGGAAAAAGGAAAGGGAAAAAAAAAAGTAAATTAACTCGGAATGGAAAGCCCTAACTCTTGATGTCCAGATTGGACAGACAGCTGGCAGAGTGAAACTTTTACAGCACTAATTAAGCTCTTGACCTCATTTCATACGATTGCATGGGAGTCCTATACTGGCTCAACTGGTGGAGCAGGTGGCCTGTGTGGAGTGGGCGGCTTTGTGAGGATGAAGCGCTTCCACGGTGGGCTAGGTGCCACGGTGGGGTAGGCGCTCTGGCGGGGCCGGGCTGTCGCCCAGGGGCTGCGTAGCAGTGATGCTTGCTGGCTCCCAGCCCCCTGGTCCGGGTTCGGCCTCCGTTGCCGAGGCCTGGCCTCCAGCAGCAGCCTGCCTCGGGCAGGAGCGCAGCCCAGCCTACCCGGCCAAATACAGGTTCTCCCACAGAAATGCAGGGACATGGCTTGTTCTTGCTGTGGTCTAGGTAAGCACTTGTTTTTTCTCTAGAGTCCCTACTGCACCTAGACTGAAACACTTGTTTTGCTCCAAAGGGAAAAACAGAGAGTTGGAAAGCCACTGAGACGTCAATAAACCCTCTTTAGATTGGCGGGTGTTATTTGCACTTGGAGTGGGTAGCTAAGGCTGAGCTAAACACAGCTGCTCTCTGTATGCTGCACAGTAGCTATTCAGAGTTAACGCTGTGAGGGTGTAGACAGGGCAAGTCCAGGCGCTCCTCTTGATCAGCTCTAGACATTCAGGTTACTGGAGGTGTTGGACAGACTTCTATTTCTTAATATTTAAAATTTCTTTAGAGTAACTTATGAAATAGACTGTTAGCATAGTTCTGAGCCTGCTGTAGTTGCCTCCTGTGCTAACTGCATAATTCAATCAAATAGTCTAATCTAGGAAGAAACACCTTTGCAAAGACCCAGCAGACCTGTCCTTTTAAACACCGCTTGCTGTTCCTTAGACCAGGTTTTCAAGAGAGGATGGTATCTCCAAGTATTGACTCCTTTATCTGTTTTGCTTTAACCAACTTCCAGATAACTTCCTTGTGGTGACTGTTACCTTTTTTGTGAGACTTGAGCTCCCGATTTGCCACTTACTTACAGTACCGCTTGGGCATAAGCTTGGGGACTCTGGCTCATCTGAAACATGGGGGTTTTGTCACATGTAATTTTGGGAATCCCTTTTCTTTTGCCCTTCCAGCACAGCTTGACGTCTGAGAGCTGATGGTATTTTTGCTTGCTTTTACTTTGTGCAAGCCAACAGCAAAACTGTGCCCTTTCAAAGATTACCAGTGTGAAAGTATGTTTTGATTATTTTTGCCTTCTCCCTTCATTACCAACTTAGGAAGGGAAAGTGAACATTTACAAGATGTTTATATCAGAGATTATGCTATGCTAAAAGATGTCTGTTTCAGAATTACCCAGCAACATGGGCACCGCTGTTTCTCTTTGACCTTAGTTAAGAAAAAATACCTGACTTAGATCTCACTAGTTCTAAATGCTCCTGGTTTTGAGATCTGTTGATAAACCTTTAGAGTGCTTGTAACTTGTATCTGTTATTTGGATTTTTTTTTTGTGTCTGCCCTTGAGTAAGGTTTGAAGAAAGTAGATGGAAAAAATCACCTCTTTCCTGGTATTTGAGCACCCGTACAGCAGCAGGCATTGGACTTCGATATCTTAGGCACTTGTCCAGCAGAAACTGGTAATTGCTCTTAACATGGGTGAAGAGCCACTGAACAGCTGCTGGAGAAGAAACTGCTGGGTTTTGCTGGTCTGGATTGATTCTTGCCAGTTTGAACTCTCCCCTCCCCTGCTACCTCTTTTTATACTATATTTACTTTAGCTTACTGAAGAGAGCCGTTTCAATAATTGATTCTGTTTTTATTTCAGCTTTCTAGAAAATGAAGTGCTTTAAAGAAAGTCACAGTAAACAGCAGTATCTCACAGTGTGATTTGTTTGTCATGTTTTCTTGTTGCGATTCCTGAGGAGAGACTTGGGGACAGCTCTGACCGTGCTCCTCGGCACTGTGGGAAGCCCGGGAAGGCTTTGCTGCCAGCTGCCGTTTTGGTTTGTTAAAGTAACACCTGAAAGCTGACCATGCCAGAGGCTCTGTGGTGCCAGGGTGGCACATGCAGGAGGTAAACTTGCAGTCAAGAATAACACCAGGAACGAACCACCAGGTTAGCAGGTGAGTCCCAGCTACTGTCCCCATCTGCCAGACTGGCACGCGGCAGGGATTGGACAAGGACGCTTTCCACCATGCAAATTCCTTGTGGCCAAATTCAATTTGGAAGTGTCGGTGTTTGGACCTGCTCCACTGTGACCAACTGGCACTTGGCAGCAGGGCTGCTCCAAGCCTTCAGGCAGAAGAAACGATGTTCTGCTGCCCACTCCCAGCCAAGCTACTCTCTCCTGTGCCGCTGAGCCGGTGTCTAAGCTGGCTCTCTTCCTCCAGGCAGTCTGTCGGCCTTCTGTGCAGCACGATTCCCTTGGGCCCCTCCGACGCCGACACGGAAGGAGATGGGAGTGGACCCGATCCCCAGCCGCGACAACAGGCAGTCCGCAGGCAGCCGCGTGCCCTCGCGCTCAGTGGCATCCCGCTTCCCCTTCCCCACGCCCCAGTGTCTGTGCGCTTTGGGTGACTAGATCCAGCCGCTGCCTTGGAGCCTGCCATATCTGTGTAAGAACAGCGCTCAGGTGAGCAGTCCTTCAGACGTTGGCAAAAGGCTAAATTTATTCTGCCTGGAACTTAGGACAAGCTGTAAATGGTTAAGTTTGCTTGCTACCACTTAGGTTCTTGTTTGCTGTCCATAAAATCTTGTTGGCTTTTAAAGATAACCTGTGTAATCTTTAAGTACGGCAGTGTATTTGGGCTCCATTTATAATACAAATCGGAAATGCTGTGGTCTTTTTCTTTTGGCTTGTTTGCTTTTATACCATAAAAGCAACAAGGCAGTTAAGTTCTGACTGGCTCATTTTCAACAGAAGAGTGAGGTTTTGGTATCTGGAAACACAATGAAAATGGAATTGCTAAGTTTCCTACAGAAATAACGTGTATCCCAAGTCATCCCTTTTCGTCTACTCACTGCAGTGATAGCTCAAACAAGATTTGGTTGAGTGGTAGGCATTTTAGAGTGAAACCAAGATAACTCAATTAGAGATCAATTATTCCTGATAGTGGTGGCATTATAGTATACTCCATCAGTGAGTCAGGCAAGGCCTGATTCTTCCATCAGTCTGTAGAACAGTCCCTTCTGAGCTATTAAGTGTTCCAGAGTATCAAATTCAGCTATCCGACCATTTTCCAAGACTAAAATCCTGTGAACATTAAAACAGAAGTGTAAGCTTCTGGGATACATCAGCAGCTGTAATAAACTTAGTTATTTCTACTTATTTCTAAAATAAATTTCAGTACTTGCTCGTCATTCAACCAAGCTTTCCAGCAGCTTTTCAGCTGGGAAACGGCTGTGGGATAGAAATAGGTTTCTGAAGAGTGACTATTGAAGTACTGAGTTTGTGGGAGGAGAGTTTTGTGGCAACTGAGACTGGACTAAGATTTGCAAATGTGTATTTTCGCTATTTGTGAACGTGTATTTTAGCTTCATGATTTTATGATGAAGCAAAGAGCTGTAGCCATGGTTTTGCTGTCAGTGGGGGGGAAAAAGGGTATGACGCAGCATGAAATGGATCATGTGGGACTAAATGATCTGTGATTAACCTATTGGTGCCTAGCTGATGTAAGATAGCTCCTACAATCTCTAAAGCAAAGCTCTGAGAGTTAAACAAGAAAAGGACAGAAATGAAATTGCTGTTCACTAACAGTCTGTGGTTGGTCTAGTTCACACAGGTTGCTGTGTCTTCCTTCCTCCTTGGGAAAGTGGCTGAAGGTATTACCTGTCGCAGTCCATGACGGTGTTTATCCGGTGAGCTATTGTTAACACTGTGCTGTCTTTGAACTGAGTCCTCAGGGTGGACTGAATCTGAAGATCAGTTTCTAAATCTACTGCTGCTGTGGCCTCATCTAGAATGAGGATTTTGGCTTTCCGAAGAAGTGCTCTGGCCAGACACACCAGCTGTTTCTGACCAGTGCTGCAAGTAAGAAGAGGGACAGTAAACTGAGAGCGGTAATCACTTTTCCCTGGGGTCAGAATATGTGATTAATTTGAAAATAGTAATGAAAAGGTGATTGTTCCCTTTCCCTGAAAGAGTGATTGAGGCTGGTGGCACTGCAGGTAACAGCACGAAACAACAGAAGGAAATGAAGGGAGTGTATTGCTATAGCACCCAGGAGATCTGCACTTGGAACAGGATTCCAGTGTTTTAAGTACTGTACAAACACAAGCCACCACAATGATTAAGTCTCAAAGGTTTTCCACTTGGTGTCTTTATGATTTGATTTCATGCTGCTAAACAGGACAATAATGCAGCAATTTGCTGTCTGGGCACCATTTTTTTTTTTTATTTCATTTTTTAAAAATGAATTAGACTCCTTGTTCCGCTAGCTCTACGTTCTCCTAGCCCACGGGCTGGCACTGCCCTGCCACTGTCTTTCTGCAGATAAGGTACCTTAGGTTTTCCCCTTGGTCAGTGCATTTATATTCCAACTGATCTGGCAAATCTGCAACAAAGTTCTTGAGCTGAGTCAGTTCCAAAGCTGTCCAGATGTCTGCATCAGTGTATCGGTTTAATGGGTCGAGATTCATTCTTAGAGAGCCAGAAAACAAAACTGGATCCTGAGCACAGAGACAGTACAAACAACTCCTGAAATGAATTCTAAAAATGAGCTCTCCAGTTTTCCCTGCTGGCTGCAAATCTGTGGCTAATGCTGTATCGAATGGGAGACTAGCATGGCATAGGGGTTATTTTCAACTTTGAGATTTCTGAATGTCCCTCCTCTCATAGAATCTTTATAAACCCTTCCTAGCTGTTAAGACTTATAACGCTGCTGAAGCATTTTGGAAATTAATTTCATACCTGGGGAATGACAGTTATCTTGGTTCTAAGGTCATGGAGACCTAGTTGAGCAATATCTAGTCCATCAATTAGGATCGCTCCTTCCGCAGCTTCCACTAATCGCAGCAATCCCACAGCAAGAGTAGATTTCCCAGCTCCTGTTCTTCCAGTTATGCCGATCTGTAAAGTGCAATGGAAAGCTTTTGGTTTTGATGTTGACCGTTTCCCACAGTTGGACAGACCTGTCATGTAGTAGCTCTTGGCCTTTTGAAGAGAGACAGCTTTGCATGGATCAAATCTTCAGGGCTGTTCAAGATTCACGCAGTCTAGCAATACATGCTTAAAGGGAATAATTTATAATTTGTAATTGTTTTGTATGAAAAGAAATCTTGTAAGCCTTTGATGGGAAGAATAACTACAAGACTTAGCAGCTAGAACAGGGCCTTGATGTGGCACTAGATTTAAAAAGTGAAATTCCTCTGCTGTAACTCTGCTAACCCTCTGGGAAATGAAATTTCACTCAGAAGAATGTCTAGTGTATGCAGCCACCCTGGAAACAGTACTTTGTGCTAGAAGAGGTGTGCAGTGTGGTAGATGGGCTCATACCTTACTGCAGCTTTCACGCTTACAAGTTACTAGACCTTGGTGTAGGGCAGGGACTGTGTCTGTCCAGGTCTGACCACTGCAAAGCACTGTTCACACGTTGTGGCTCTTCTGAAACAAGTGGCTTTGCTTACCTTCTCTTGCCCATTGATGGTTAGATTGACATGCTTCAGTGCTAACTCCAAATTTGGCCTGTATCGCAAGCTATAGTTTCTAAATTCAATTCTTCCTTCAGTGGGCCAAACTTGACCTTGAAGTTTGCCATTCAGAGTCCAGGGTGCCTAAGTAGATGAAAACAAACAGCAATGTATAAAGCTGATTTAAATTACCAAATCAAGTGGCCATACTGAAACGGGAAGCTTACGAAGACATCGGTGCCAAATTCCCCTGATCTGTTTACTGTTTCCAAAACAGCAAAAGGCCTCTAACTTTCATATTGCAAATGTTGATTTCTTACTTTGTACAAAGATGCCAATCATCTGAACTGAAAATGGGGATAAACATTTGTTTGCATGCCAGAGTTCTGACATTATGAGTGGTTCAATAAAAAAAGATTTATCCACCCCTGTAAACAGGGCTGTGAAAGTGTCTTTTAGTAGGATCTCAGGTCAGCATATGGAGAAATAATTTTAATGATTACAGAACAAACATGATTGCACTGGAGACTTTTAGTGGCTAAAAGGCTATCTAGCAGCCATCAGTTATCAGAGAGTTGCATCTGAACTTGCACAATAAATACATACTCCAAATATGGGCAGAAAATACGGCTCATTCCATGAGTGTTACCAAGTGAAGCTATTTTAATGGCAATCTAATGCTTAACTCTCTTAAGGAAATAACGATGATCAGAGGTTATAAAACAAGCCTAGTCACTTGGATAAAAACCAAATGCTGCAGTTCTTTAAAGGAAATGTAACTGGCCTTTTAGACGGGGGAAACTAGGGGGTTTGTCCAGGTGGAACAGAGAAGTTACTCGTTTAGTTTGCAGAGATGTTCACCTCTGCTAGTAAGGTCAATAGTTGGTTAGCTACCTCCTTAGGAGTCCTCAAGTATTCTCTCACTCTCTCTACAGAAACAATGTTGTTCTCTATTTCTGTCCAGGAGCGCACCATCCAGTTGAGAACACCAGTTATCTAGCAGAAAGAAACAGAAGCATTTGGGCAGATAAAATAAGTCTTGACCTGTGCTTGCGATGTACCTGGTACTTTGTCTTAGTGTTTAAGACCTCCTCATCAGCTAATTGCTTGCGAAATCATCCCTTAAAAGGCTTAAAAATAACCACGGATCCTTGTGAAAGTTTGTAAAGCTGTGTTTAAAGAGCCCAGCCAGCTCCCCCCATAGCTTCTCCCCAGCAAGTTTATAGAGAATGAAATGCTACCGACTTGGGTGCTAAAAGATAGTGTGACTGTTTCTTAGGTTGCTGTGTAACTAGCCTACAAGCAGCTAAGACAGACACTGCAGACCATGCTTCAGTTGCTCAGAGCATGCTGTGACTTAAGTATGCGTTCAGATGCAGGAGGACAGAGACAGCTGGTCATATGTTTATCAGGTTAATTCTCTCTAAGGGGCCATGTGTTCCAGATGCTCTGGGTTTCAGCAATGACAGCAGGGTTTGGTAGGAGAAGGCATCTAGAAAGCCACAGAAATACTTCATAGCTTCTTAGAAGTTAAAATGGTAGCAGAAATTAAAATGCATGTTGCTTTTGATGAAAGGCAAGCATGGTATTACTTCAATGCTGAGTTACCTGAAGAGCATATGAAATGGAGAAGCCAGCAGTTCCTGGACTAAGATATGTTCTGCCCATTGCTGCAAACAGTGCTGCAAAGAACACGATGCCATTGCCTAGAAACTCCAGGTTTGTAGCAAGCCACCTGCAAGAGGAGGAAAGTACAGGGCTGTTGCTGAGTGCCCTCTTCCTTTCTCTCAACAGCATCTGTGATGACTTTGCAAAACACTTGTGGAGCTGCTGGGGTACAGGGTGCTCAACAAAGCTCTTGTCATGCCCTGGCTGCTCTTATCCAGCCACCTTGTAGCTCATTAATGGCTCCAGTCTGTCCAAACTCATTGGCTTATGGTCTCTGTTAGGATTTCCTCCAAGGCCTGTTGGATGAGAGCAGCCAGCACACAGCTTCTTGGACGAGTTGGTCTAACATCTCTCACTCTTTCTGGTACTCCTCACCTGTTTCATGACTGGTAGCTGATGGCTCTATTGTCTGATGGGTTCTGCACATACCACAGGCCTCGTGCACTCTGTCATGTGATGATGGGCCTCACCAGGCATGTTCTACAGCTTCCTGCATTTTGGACGCCAAGTGATACCTCTAGCTGTGTGTCGGCATGTGTGTGTGCCTAGCCACGCAACAGAGATGGGACCATATTGGTTGTGAGAGGCACGTGGCCAGAGAGGGGCACAGTGCAAGTGATAATGAAAGAGGCTACCCTACCCCCAAAACACTGTGCACCACTGTCTCATCTTCTGTGTACCTCCACCCAAGCCCCAAAAGCAGCCATCTCCACTCACCAAGACTATGGGAATAAACCATCATTTTCTTTACACTGATTTGTACCTGTCAGCAACTGCTCCAGGGAAGCATACTCGCTGATTCTCATCCACTAGAAAATTGCTCTTCAAAATAAACCTCTCCTGGTCCTTGTAAGCACGGATCACACTGCTCCCTTGGAAAGTTTCTGAAATGTGGGAGTAGATGGGTGACCTGCTGGCAGCCTCTATGCGTCTCAGCTGGCAAGAGGTGATGACATAGAAATGCTGATAAAAAGGGAAATGGAAGGGGAAGTGATTAGAAGGTTTATGTCTCCATGGAGGTGCTTCACAGAAAATTTGGGAAGGGCTCAACAAGTTCAATAGTATGGACTATCCTAGTGTTACAAAACCCAATGTGCAGGTAGGAGATGTCCTTAAAAGGTGAGGTAGCGTTTCTGCCTGTGTTATGTCCTATCTTCATTAAGAATAATCCCATGGTTAGTTAATGCAAAGAAGCCAGGGTACTCTGAACTCGGAAAGCCTCTAAACTCACACTTACTTTCTCCTGCAGACCAGCCCTTTGCTTGATGGAGAACAGAGGCGGACTTGCACCCTTACTTGCCCTTCCTTCATATTCAGTCTTAGCTGGCAAAGCATTTGAGGTTTCAGAGCTCAATGGGAAAATTGCATGGCATACATGGATATACTAAAAAGCAGTGTAGGAATTCTGGAGGAAAGGAAAAACGCCTTTGGTCTTAATATGATTGCATTTACACTAATGGAGACAAGGAGTATAGCCCTAGGTAGGGTTTGATCCAGACATCAGAAAAACACAAGCCTCTTTGTGACATTACTCTTGTTCAGGTGCAATTCAAGATGATGAATCTAGTTTCTGCATGTCTCCGCTCCTAAGAAATGCAAGGAGGGTTTCTGCAGGGACACGGCCATGCTGCTTCAGCCTCTCTGGTCTGTGTATCTCTATGAGCTCTTACCTGGAATGCAGCATACAGAACAGTCAAAGGTACTATGGCCATTGCTGCCCTTGGTGTAGCCACTATAATCACAAGGTAGATCTCCAGCAGGTTGAACAAGAATCCCAGCAAGGACTTCAGCTTGTCAGGGATGACAGAATCAATAGCATCCATTTCTCTGGAGAAGCGGTTCAGCAAGTTTCCAATGGGTGTTTGCTCAAAGAAGACCATTGGGGATCTAGCAACGTTCCTCAGCAACTGCAGAAACAGCTTGTGCGATGCTAACACGCCACCTAGAAGGACTGCTGCTGTGGAGACAAATCTGCCAAGGGCTGTAATATAAAAAGTAATAATTATTACTAGGTCTGAACAAATTCACCTTGCGGTTCCCCTTTGCGAGATCATGATTTTCACTTAGTACTGTGAATGCTATACTAGTGAAAGGAGCTGAATTTCTTTTTGGTAGCAATTAAGCCAAGCCTCAGAGCTGCAGGGTAAACTGCCCTTTCTGTAGGGTAGTTGGAGAGGGGCAGAAGACCTTCTAAGCAAGCTTGATGGGGGCCACGGATTCAGCAACTTAAACACACAGGACAAATTCTTTATTCTTCACAGAAGGAGCCTGACTGGAATTACTCTGAATAGTATACTCAGTCTTAGGTTTCCTGCCTACAGACTCACTGTTAGCACAGAAGGGTACCCAACCCTTCCCACTCTTTTCGACTTGTTCAAAGCTTTCTCAATCTTTTGCCACTTAGGCTGAGATTTTTCCAGATTTGATTTCTGTCCTAAAACAAGCGGTTGATTTTTTTTTTTTTTTTTTTTTAAAAAAGAGTGACCAAAATAATTGTAGCCATTTTTAAAGAGAAAGATTTAAAGAAATATAGAATTCCACAAGTTGTTCTTTTATTCTCTCTTTACACTCAAAAGACCTAAACCAAGATTTAATTCAGCATGGAGAAGAGCCACCGCTTGCACTTTGGTAAGATTAATTTATATTAGAGGAATGGAAAGAGATAAGAGGAAGAAAGATACGCAGAAAATGTTGGATAAAAGGGGACAGGACAGAAAAATAAGGATGTTGTAGTTCTTCCATTGTTGAATGTTTTTTAGGGGCTCAGGTCATTTAGTTCTATCAGGAAGTATAGAGGAAGACACTGTTCATGGTCTGCTGAAAGGCGCAGGAGAACACTTCTAGTATACCATGAAGTAGAATTTCAGGCAGTAACGCTGGAACTATTGTTCAGATCCCTTAGAAATCCTCTCTGTGCATCAGAGCCTGTAGTTTTAGGTCCCATGCCAAACCTTTAGGGCTGGTGCCAGAAGCCCAGGAGGCTAAAAGCCCATGGGTATGCACTTGTTTATATTCTGAGAAAACGTCCTGGATATGGGCAAGGGAGATGGAAACAGAGGAGAATTAGGTGAGCAAGTTAAACGAACCTTGAATGACTCCTAGTGCACCAAAGACTCCAACTCTCAGCTCTGTGTGCTGTTGTGTCCCGTTGTGAACAGGGTCATCTGTCCACGTGCTGAGCCAGTAACCACGAGAAAATGACACGGCTTGCTGACACGTGAACAACAGAATGATGTACACACACAGTGGTAAGCCTGTCGCCTTCAGGTAGGCTGCATAAATCGAAGTATTAACCTAGAGCGAAACAATTGGGGGGAAAAATAGGAGAGGTTGGGAGGATCAAGCTTCTTAGCAAGGACAAGCAGCTCTGAAACAAGGAATGATTTATTATGGCTTACCTACTCGGTTATATGTCATGGGCCATAGCAACCATGTTAATTCTTTTCTTGTTTTCCTCATGGATGAATAATGAAGCCATACTTAAATAAATCCATGGTGTTAATGAGTGATTATTATCAACTGATGCATGTTATTGCAATAGGCTCGTGTTACTGCTGGAAGGCACATAAGGCTTTTCTTATGTCAGGCAGTGTTGATTTCATTTGTTGTCAGTGAGGTGAGAACTATCATGTATCCCGCTGACTGCTTGTGTGAGTACCTGCTGATCGGCAGAGGTGAGGAGAATCCCAGTCTGGCTACTACTGTGCTTCCCTAGGGGAAGAGCAGCCCCTCTTTGGCGGTGTCACCCTTCTTACTCTCATCTCTCCTCAGCACCCCTGGTATGTCTTTGCCTTCACAGGAAGGTGCTGTGCTTACCCTGCCGTGCTGAGTTTTCTCTCCCTTGGTTAATCTTCCTTTGGTGGCTGCAGCAGTGGTACAGTCTTGACTTACAGGAATGGTCTCCCTTCCCATAGCAGAAGATTTGACTGAATTGTCACTTCATAAAGAAAACAAAAATCCTTTCAATTTTTAGCCAAGGCAAGGAGTATTTTGAAGCTGGATCTCCTTACCCATCCACCCCTATATTCATGCCTATTTTGAGGGCTGCAGTTTTCAGCATCCTCCAGAGTGACCCCAACCATTGTCCATATTTATCACAGGGGCTGGGCTCTCTCAAGCTATTAACAAACAGAGGCTTTAGCGTTCACTAGCTG
This sequence comes from Nipponia nippon, assembly GCF_047370975.1. Lineage (NCBI taxonomy): Eukaryota > Metazoa > Chordata > Aves > Pelecaniformes > Threskiornithidae > Nipponia > Nipponia nippon. Next base: position 8,369,450 of record NW_028262369.1, read on the forward strand.
TGGCTGGTTTGAAGTGAGTCAGACCTTACAGCCCTGCTGGGAAGTGAACAGCAAGCAAATGTAGCAACATGCCTTGTATGTGAGCTCTGGAACAACTTCTGGCTCCTTGTGAAATATGGAGAAAATGTCAGTCAACATCCACGTTCAAGAGCAGTTTCTTACCTATTCTTGAGTTTTTCTTGTTTGCTCTTATTATTAATTTACAGATCGATCCCAAACCTGTATCATACTCAGAGCCTCCATGTAGGCTTGCGTGGGCTTTTGGAGCAAGTTCTTCAGTGTCTGAGACAGCTTTAAGCTTACCTAAAGAGCTTCTCCTGTGATGGACGATTTCTAGAGGTGATGGTGCCTTTGGTGTCTCCTATCACTGTGAAATAAATGCATTTTTTTTCTAAATGCTTTAGAATTCCATTTTGTCCTGTATAGCCTTTGAGAGACTGGTAATACAGAAGAAAGATTCATTACAAAGATTGTTTCTAAGGTTAGAAATATCAAGGTGAGGCTTGAAGAATAGCACATATAGTGGGTAATTCTGTTTACTGCATTATTGTTGTCTACTAAGATGGAACTGTTTAGTCAAGAACCAGTTTTGAGGTGACGAGTCAGCTAATTTGACAGGCATGTTTTGCCCCACACAAAGCGACAGCTTACTGTGATTGGATCTCTACTTTAAATGCCCATAATAGAACAAATGTAAGACTGGGTTTTCCAGTTTTGTTCTCTTTTCCCTCTTCCCAACTGTGAACAGCAGCAGCACCCCCCCCCCCCCCCCGCAGTTCTTTAATGTTAAGTATAATATTAAAGGAAACAATTGACTGATAGACCTAGGAAGAATGATTCCAGCTCATTTGGGTTACCTGGAAAACCAGCGCCTGTCTTCTCTTCTGCAGTAATGTGTGAATGAAGAAATTCTGCAAAGGCCCCATTTCTCTGTAAAAGTTCTTGGTAGGAACCAATTTCTGAGATCGCTCCATCCACCAGGAAGACAATGTTGTCCACTTGAGGCAAAATGTTGATTGTGTGAGTCACCAGCACGCGAGTCTGCTTGAATAAAGAGGAAACAGTGACAATTGTTCTGGTGTTTCCCTGCTCACTTCAGCTGTTGCAGTCAGCTGGCTTCTGAAGAAAGACGTACTCAGTGCGAGCTATGATTTTTACTAACTTGGAAATATTTTTGTTATTTGTTCCCATCGCTTTTGACTCTCTCTTTGATGAAGTTTATCTTTGCAGCACAGCTTTGTGCCCATTTTGAAAGTGCAGAACTTGGGAGCAGAGGAGTGAATCAACTTGCTTTGTGTGACGCACAGCACAAGAGTGAGGATGGGAACTGAAGTCCCAGGCTCGCACCCTGTGTGTAGAAGGACCTTTTGCTTGGCTTACTGACCAGTTCCATGTTGTTAATTCCCCTCTGGCTGAAGCCCTTAAGTAGACTGATGTTAATTGAAGAGTATGTCACGTTTATTGTCAGTGGTATCAATATTTCAGAATCAAATTTGTGCCTGAAAACTTCATCACCCTGAACGCAGTTAGACTGCAGCCCCTTTTCATTTAAATTTCTGAGCATATTTGCACAGATAATTACATGTAGGAAAGGACGTAAGAAAAGTCATTTTTCCCTAGATAACAAATTGGCATGTTATATATTTCTAACATACAATCAAGCCCTTTCAGTACTGTTTAAGTCTGATACCTTCTTTCTTTGCCAGTCTTTCTATGTTTCAATACAATAATGACATTCTGATACTTGCAGCCAATCTACAGGTGAAGAGAAAAGTATTTGTAATCAGACATGTCTGTTTTAATTGGACTTTCTAATGAAAGAAATTACCTGTTTTCCTTCTACAACGTGAAACCGGATCAAGTATTTGTAAGCAATTTATACCACGAAACAAATAGGGCTGCCCTAGCATCCCTTCTCGTGTAACCACATTTATTATCCAGATTGCTTGACAGCAGAGAAATACCAAGGAATAACAAAATGCAACCAATGCAAAAAAGAATAGAAGTGTTTAACATGGATTTTAAGACTGACGTTTAAGTGATGACCGTTTGGGTGATGAGAACTGTAAAGCTGCCACTGAACTATTTAAAAGTGATGGGATTAGACATTATGATAAGATACAATGAGCTGGAAGAGATCAGACAGCTCTTCCTAACTATGCTAGAAGTAAATCTCAAAAAGGGAGAAGGATAACGTCGATGGAAGACCAAAGAACTATAAACTTGCTGTAGAAGTAAGGCTGGAACTAGGCATGTGGTTTGTATGAGGATAAAGGCAGTCTTTCAGGAGAACCTAACTTTTCAGTCTTCTGCCTCCTAGGTGAGATTCACTGCAGGACTTCCATGTGCTGTGTGCACTGCAGAGGTTACCCGTTCCGCTTCCGCTGTTGTTAACAGTAGTACCTGCTGCCACAAGCGAAAAAGAATTTGGGAGCCTTTGATAAAGTGAGTAACCCACCTTACTGGAAATGTTTCAAGGGCCCTGATAATTAGATACATTTTGCAGCCTTTTACAGTTCAGTATTTATAACACACCTTGTCCTTCAGTAAGCCATTGCGTCCAAGAACATGTTCAAAAATGTGCTGTCCAACATGGGCATCAACAGCTGAGAGGGGGTCATCTAGAAGGTAAATCGAAGCCTTCTGGTACACAGCACGAGCAAGGTTCACTCTTTGCTTCTGCCCTCCAGACATATTTATTCCCTATAAAAATGTATTCACACTGTTTATTCCAAAGCTACAGCATACTTGCCAACTGTTGGCTCCATTTTACACTGAGGTTTTACGACTTGCTTATTTTTAAATCAGTGCTTTCCTCTCTCCCTCCCTTCCTCCCTCTTGAGATACAGAGGCAGATTCTCTTGAGCAACTCCACTCTCCTGCAAAAGAGGACCCAGGAATGACCTGGATTTGTTGATTTTTGTCTTAAGCATCTCTCATATCTCTGGCTAGGTTAACTGTCAGGAGGTGGGCTTCAGAACCTGTTAAATCATGGCCCGACTTTTCAGAAATTACTGAGCACCTGCCTCCTGCAAGTGTAGTCCTTTTGTAGGTGTTTTAAGCAGGACACCCAAAGTTGTAGCTACTAATGGAAAAGTTGGCCAAAATATGAACCTACGCCAGTACCTTCTCTCCTATTTCAGTCTTCTGCCCCGCAGGGAAGCTCTCCAAATCAGGTTGCAGTGCGCAACCATCTATCACTCTACTGAACCATGTTTCATCCATCTCTTTCCCAAAGAGAATATTATCTTCCACTGAAGCATTTTGTATCCAAGCTTGCTGGGGGACATAAGCTGTGGTGCCCTATAAAAATGGAAGTGGAAGAATGTTAACAATCTTTTTCACAAGCTCAACTTGACACTGTGGGAACCTGTCTTTGAACAAAAACTCTCCCAGTTAGCTTTACAGAAATCTGGAATGATCCATCACCATTGACAGGTCTCAGAGGGCTTTGCAAAATATGAGTCTGCACTTTCATTATCTTATAGAGGAGGAAACAGGTAACAAGTACATGATGTGATTTACCACAATGCCACTTCAGCTCACTGTCAAAGTGGGAAATGGAAGTGGATCTTTGAAGTCCTGGTCCAGTTCCCATCTCCAAGGGCCAGGCTCATCTGAGAGGTCTGAAGCACCTTCAGATAATTAAATGTGGGATGCTACATACAGCTGTTGTTAAAATTCAGCACTAAATGGGTTTTCATCAAGTACCTGATGCCTTGGTTAATACCTTACTGTTTCTGAAGACAGCCTAATTAGAAGCAAATGCTCAGGATAAAATTTACCTTCATGGTCATGCGGCCATCTGTCTTCTCCAGCTCACCAAGTAACGCTGACAGCAAGGAGGACTTTCCAGCACCCACCTGGCCAACTACAGCAAGCAAGGAGCCTTGGGGTACCGTAAGATCTATCCTATAGAGAAAAGATTAGTCTCTTATCACCTTTTAGACATACTTTCTGAAAAGAAATTGACCAAAATTCTTCCTGTTGTCTTGTAGCAATAAAAATGTACTAACTAAACCCCCTGATTTCATACTTGAGGCCTCAGTTGCACAGGGTTACTCTTCCCGTCATGCTGACATTTTGCAGCAGAACAGGAGTCATCCCTTCCAAGACACCTCCAACCAGAAAGTCTTCATCCACATCCCCATCTGAGTTTCAAACCCAGATCCAAGACCCAGGTCCCCACTCTGGGGATAGGCTAGCCCAAAGCACCAGACGTAAAACATTCCTGAACATCAGAACTTTTCAACACTGTTTCTTCTCTAAAAATGCAATGCCTTTTGAAAGAAGCATGTAGTGATGTCATACATAATATCTGTATACCATCAATTCTACTTTTTTGACTTAAATTACTGTAATTTCATATTTGGACAAGAAAATTGTGTAAAGAAAGCAGTCTCCATGTATTAAGGCAACATCCAGATACAGGCACCTTCCCGTTTATGTGCTCCCCCGCATAAAAGCAAGATTACATTTTGTCTGACTTTATAATTTTCAGAATTTAATGTTAAATATGAAGCAAACTCAGGGGTCTCTAGATATTCCACACTGGTTTCACTTAGGCCCTGAGGAATTAGTTCATTCAGCATCCACCCTGACCTACAGAACAGAGATGACTAAGGGTAAGTCTGTACCTTCTAAGGCAAGGAGAAGTTTCTTTGCTCCAGCAAAAAGTCCCATTTCTTATGGTGATGCTTGCCTGTACTAAAAAAAAAAAAGAAAGGAGAAATAGAAGACTTACAAATTCAAAGGTAGATAGAGAAACATTCCTCTTTATGTGACTTTATTTTCGGTGTGTATTTATATTGCATAAAATGAACCTTAAGTATGAAAAGAAGGGGTTAATTACCAGCTTAGATTTCATCGTTGGAAATAAAGAGGCCTGAGAGATACAGTGACAGTAAGGGGCAAACATTTTTCGCTCTTGAGCATGGTAGGCGCCCTAAGAGTGGAAGCTGAACAATGGAAGCTACTCCTCTTGTAAGACAACAATGCTAATGCAAAAGCTTACCACAGTCAGCAGTGTTTCTGCTTGAGCTCTCAGGATTCAGTTCTTCCAGATTCAGAAAAGCTGCTAAGCGGTTTAAAGAAACTTTGGCCTGAAATGAAGCAGCACGCAAAACAATAGGATTTAAAATAGAAAGGAAGCTAAAACCCAAAGTGAAGACTCAACTTGAAGACCCACTTAGAATGCTGACTAGGTGCTATGCTGCAGATACTGTACACTTAGATGGACATATGCAGCTCTTCCTTATGTTAACTGCCTTTCTTTCCACTTAGCTTAGCAAACCCCCATATTCTTCCCTGTGTTTTCTCTTCTGTTCACATAATGAAATTGGTGCTTTTTTTCCTCCAATTCATCCTGCAATCTTTCCAGTGTTTGCTTCTGTACATGAAGAGTTGTGCCAGTCTCCTTGGGGTGCAAGAGGGAAATGCAATTTCCCAATTTCTTACTGGACAATGACTTGCTTTTCTCTCTGGCCTGGGCTAGCAGGGTTTCCACGGATCTCCCATGGAGATTTTGCTCCATCTATTCTGATTCCTGTGATTAGAAACAGAACTGGAAACACCTCTGAGATCTAATGGTCCTTGTCATTGGTCCCAAAAGACTTAAGAGTTGTTCTTGGTGACTATTTTGTCAATATATGGAGTCTTTCTGAAAAACAATACTACAAAGTACCTTTAGCTGTAAGTGCTTGCACTTCACTGTTTCACAATAGCAATTAAATAGCTAGCCCTGACGTTCAAAGCCCTACGAAATCCCTACCTTTACCTGTTAATGGTGATATGTACAAAAAAAATTCATTGCCAAAGGAAAAGCCTGCAGTTAACCTGGACAGCAGCGTTTATGGAGAACGGCAGGAAGGAGTGCGCAGTATTGAGAATGTTGATCAGCGTTAAAGATACAAAGGCCTTCTGAGCATCCAGGACGTGTGTGTTATCCACCAGCGTGTAGACAGCAAACATGACAAATGCAATCTGAAAGGGAGCAAAGGAAAAGCAAACCATTTGCTTCAGCCAGAGAATGGTTCAAGGGTGACAGGCCCCTTCCTAAGGACTCTGGAACCCATTTAGTTAAGTCCAGGCTATCACCCATATACGTGGTACCCATCCTGCAAGGCAAAGGTCTTGCACGTTGGTGACAAAACCAAGTCTGATCATTTGACGTTTGTTCTGCTTTAAGGAAGTTTTGGTGCTGCAACCACAGCAAAGTGAAAGCCTTGCCATTTCCCATTGAAAACACATGGCTGAGCTGCAACAGCAAGTGCAAAAGTGGCTTGCGCTGCTACTGACTGTGCCGTGAACTCTGCCTAGCTGGAGGTCTCCAGGTGCTTCTTGCAAAGCAGGCTCAGTCTGCCTGGAGCACACTGTCAGACCAGGTGACTTGTCCATGGAACTGTTAGGACAGTGTGAATGTCTGCGTGGCTGATTCCACTGGGGCTCAGCAACTCCTGTGAGACCACCAACTGCTCTGGGCAGACATTCTCTTTAGCTGTCCCACAGGAAAAATCTGTCTGGACAGGAGAACAAAAAGAAATGGAAGTAATAGCACATGTTTTATGTAGGAAGGTGAACCACTCACCAGGAAAGTTGATGAATGGAAAGAAGCTAAAGATGCTGAGAAGAGAATCTGAGATCTTTTTAGGGCCTGAAGTTCTTGCTTCCGGATACCAAGCACTTTCTCCATGAAGGTTTTCTCCCAGCCATACAGTTTGATTACTTTAATGTCGCTGAGAATGGCATTGGTGAGTTTGGCCCGCTCATCTTTATGTTTCATCTGTGTCTCCTGTAATAAATGTTTGACTTTTATCATTTAATAGGTTGAATGTTTAACGGTGCAATTATTCTGAAAAAAGCACCTTATTCCTGCCTATGAATTCCGAATAAATTTCCCTGCAGTTGAGCTATGTATATTGTTTTGCTTATGAATCTGCCAGGCTGGGAAATATTTTGCTTTTCATCTTCAGAGCTTTATTTTTACTGGCAATACATTAAAAACCACAGAAAAGGTGGGCAAACAAGTTAAAGGACTGAACATGCAAGAGCTTACTCTAAACTTCAAGAAACTTAGCAGGATTTGAATCCTCCTGTGTTCCTTCAGACAGTCATGGTCAGCATGAACAATAAATGTTAAGCTATCACTTGATGTTGAATGTTAGTGATATGCTTCAGTACAACAGTACTTTTTCTTCCAACATGCATGCCTACTGTAATCATCAGTAGCCTTGGGTTCCATGTGATCCTTTCCTGGAAGAGCATGGCAGCCTTTAACTTACATTTAAAAGTAGTATCCTAGCATAATTCAAGTCAGTAAACCATTTTTACAAAGCAAAATGTACCTGAAACCGACTCCTCCTCTTGGTGATCACAAAATTCAGAGGCAAAAGAAAAAGGAATACAGCAATTGAAGTCAAGGCAGATGGCCCAAGAAGCTGCCAGGAGAGAAAAGGAAAGAGGAAGAACTTCTGGTGATAACTATAAACGACTGGTTTCCATTCCCCTTTGCCCATGGCTAAGGCTTTACTCTAATCTTGCCTTTGCCTTTCCTGGGAATCGTGCTCCCTAAGCACTGTGGATTGTTAACTCTCCAGGCAGGGTAACTCCTGTCATCATGCTCTGCCGAATTTATTTCCTTCCCTTTTAGGAACTAGATTAGCACTGAAAGCGATCCAGAGGCACGCTAGCAATTCAAGTAATTTCTGTTTCTTCCCATCTGTTCTTGGATGTGTTAAGGAGGACATCTTGTGGCTGGCATAAGTAAGTGACCCAGAAACAAAACCAGGTTTTGTTTAAAAAAATAAACCCAAACCCTCAACAAACTATTCTTGCAGCATAAATAACCCCGCTTGTCTGAATTTACATCAACTAGTGAGATGAAATGGTAGCATTATACTGTGCCATGTACTCTTGCGACAGCTCTTGGATACCAGGTATCATAATGACTTGAGTATCAAAATAGAGAGCTTGTTTCTCATGGTTTAGTTACATCTCTCTACAGATAGATGGCTTACGTTTGCTGGAGAGGTGAGTCCTGGTATACAGAGAGAGATAAAAGTATTCTCTACACAAATGATCTATGAACACCAGCAAACAAAGTGCTGATTATGCTCCAACTACATGCAACCACATTTCAGCTTGTCAACACTGGTTGCCATACATCGAATTAAGGGGAAAAAAAGGCTCTTTTAGATTATCATCCTTTATTTCTAATTCAGGTCTTGCTTTCTCCTTGCTGAACTCCTTGATACCTATAAAATTCAATGTATCCAATACCCTTTTTCAATATCATATAACTTTGCTTCAAACTGTTTCACTGATCCTGTGGCAATCAGGCTTCAGGATGAGGTATGTCAAATGGCTATTTCAGTCCATTCAGCTTTATGTTCTGTAACTATGCTGAGGAGCTGGAACTGGACTCTCAGCCTGCACTGAGCCGCCACGCTCTGTTGAAAAGAGAGGTGACAGAGTAAAATCTAAGGCAGAAGTGTGTCAGTCAGCTCAGAATAATCGTACACACAGTCTTTCCCCTAAAAGAGACTGAATGCTGAATACACAGGTGAGAAGATGAAGTTGCAGGATCAGGTAAGGATTCTACACCAATAAAAATATCTTCTAAAAAGAGAAGTGAATCCACTATGCTACAGAGCTAAGAAAAATAGGCAATTTCAGGTTATTCAGACCAGCAAAGCTCTAAGCAGAATTTTGAAAGCTCTTTTTCCTTTGATACCTAGAATAGAAAGGGATTGATAAGTATGGTCATCATATTTTACCTGCCACAAGAAGACAAAGCAGATGATAATCCGAATAGGAGCAAGCCAGGTCCCATTAAAGTAGATAATCAGATCCATTAGTTTTTGGACATCAACAGATATGAGATTAACAATTTCACCTACTGTTGCTGCTTTCCTTGATGCATTTGACATAACTAGGATCTAGACAGGGTAGAGAAGAAAGGAAAGGCATCATCAAACAACAGCTTTGGTCCAAAAATCAAACAATTTTCTTCTCCTTATAAAGAAAGGAAAAAAACAGATGGAGAAAAATGTCAAATCCTAGGTACTGAAAACACGCTGTTGCCTGGGATATGTGACTTCACTTTAGGATGAAACATTTGTTCCTTTCCCCAACCATGGCCTACAGCATAAGAAAGTTTATGTTGCTTTTTTGTCTTTCCTTTCCTTGGCTTTTCCTTCAGAGGTAAGATCTGAAAAACAAATAGTGGAATACCTCCCACATACTGTTCAGAGATGAATATAGCACAGAATTACATCCTAAAAGTGGTTTCTAATAACATCTCCCCTGATATTGTTAAGAACAATGTACCAACAATGTCGTAACGACTAACGTAGGGCTGGAAAAAAATGAATCTGAAAAGGAAGCTACAGACTTACCTTCCTGTACACAAGCCCTATTACTGCAGTTTTCAGTCTCAAACCCAGAACAAGACACATGTACATATATCGTTGTTCAAACAGAGTCTGGAGACAAGCCAAAAGGAACATAGTGAAGGCATAGAAATATCCATGCCAGCTAGGTGCTTCTTGATCTTCAATGAACTCCAGGAAAAGGCTGCAAGACAGGAGGAAAATCTTGATGAATCCATGTAGAACTGATGAAATATCAGACACACAAAAATGCAGAAATACCAGGGATTTTTCTGTATTCTCCCTGGCTGATGTTTATCAGTAAAATAGCAGAAGAGTTGGAAAAACTGCTGAGTATCCTATGTCTTATAATATCCCGATTTTTGACACTTAGCCACTCTTGGTTTTGAAGCAATCTCTGATCTCAGCATGTTCTCAGGGGAGACCTCATTTTCAGTGTTAAGAATGACTCCTGAATTTCATGAATTTGTCAGGAATATGCAAATTGGGAGCCATAATCTAAGGAAGTCATTGACATTTCCAGAACTTCTCTTAATCTTAATGACTAAGTGATTTCTCCCTTGAAAATATACTGTACTGGAGGTTTGTGTTGTACCAACACAATCCACAAAGCATTATGTCAACTGACTAAAGAAGCTATTTAAGATGTGTAGGATGCACAGGTGTGCTCTTTATAATCAGTCAGGGAACACGGAGCCTTAATACTACAGCAAGTGGCTGACAGCCTGTGCAAATGACATGATATGTAGAACCATCAAATAACTCACTCCTGTTCTAGTACAGTTGTCAAAAGGCTTAGCACAGCCTGTCCTTTCCACTGCTGGAATACAGCAGTGGAGAAAGTGTGCGCAGCTTTAGACAGTGGTTTGGGTTTTTTTTGCCCACTGAGTTGCCTGTGGGCTTAGCACAAATGATAATCCAGCTCTTTTCATCAGCCGCAGGAGATTTCAAAAGATAAGTGTTTCTGTGTCCATCTCTGTGAGCGCTGGCATACACGTCTCTGTGTGAGCTCATGCACACAGGAATCTTGTAGGTGTGATAGAAATACATTATAAATACGCACGTACCTCAGTAACTTTGGGATGGAGAACAAGAAGACATCACAGATAACTAAGCAGACAGTGCTGAGAAGGAAATAGGTTCCAAACATGTTCCAAAATGCTTTCAGTAAGGGCCCACTCTGACTGTGCTCTGATTGCAGTAGAACCTCTGTCTCTTCAGCTTCTGCTATGCTCGTTTCACTCTTCTGACCCTTTTTAAATGTAGCAGACTCCATTTTTCTAAAGAAAGAAACAATGAGAAAGCTGGCCACATTTGGAGAAAGCCTGGGACTCTCGTGCTTTCAAAAAAATCATTAAATATCTCATACTGGGTTTCATGCCATGTCCAGTATAAATGCTCATCAAAAAGTGATCCCTCTCACAAAAAACTTACAGTTCTGTGCTTCCAGGAATGCAATAATGTTCTCCAGCAGGTTTCAACACTTAAAATCAGATTTGCACAAAGGAACTCACTTACTGAGTGCTCACCCACTGAAGAATAGAGACCCCCAAGTTTTCATAGCAGAGCATTATTTGGACCATTTTATGTATGCTATCCTTTTCTTCTTCTTGTTTAACAGACAACTAATAATTCAGTGGGATTGAATCTTTCAACCATTCTCTTGTCCAGATAGGAAGCACCTAGCAGAGCTTATGTTCAGAGCCTGAATATGTGCCGAAGCAGTCTGTCTAGCCCTCTGTGGGGAATGGAGGGGATTAAACCCTGTTCTGAGACAGCACACCAGCACCTGTGAGCGTATTTGCTTGTATCACCTAGAGGCAAGAGAGAAACTGCCCAGCTGAGCCCATGGCATACTCTCTAGATCAAGTACTCACTGCTGGGATCTGCTATGAGACTTCTTCCACTCTCTTTCAGCCCAGGAAACAATTTCTTCAGAGGAGTCCTCTTTCCTCACTGGCCACAAGTCATCCACCCCCAAGGACTGCTGACAGCCTTTCCAGACAAGCCTGGAGAGCACACAGACTGCTGTAAGGTAAGCGCAGAAGGATTTGTTGTGCATGTAACATTTTCAAAACAGATGGGCTTTAAGTTAGTACATCACAGTGAGCACGTAGGGACTTACATAAAATACTAGTCAGAACTGTCCTTTCCCAGAATAAATATGAATGTTCAGGAACAGCAGTTTTGCTTCAAATCCCTACGCTATCTTCTGTCAGCATAATGAGGATTTGCAAGTAAGCCCTGATTTCTAGTCCATACTGAGAGCTGGGTCTTGGGCAGGGGGGGACAAAGCTCAGTTTAACTTACTCTGTGGCTCAGCAAAACACAGACGAAGCCTTATCATAGTGGACATTAGGCCCAACGTATGTAATCGTTTTACTTCTGAATGCTAAGGAGCAGGCTGGGCCAATGTCCTAATTTGCTATTTTCCCCTTGCCCAGCATTTGGTACTGGAAGGTCTGGCAGGCAGATAGGGCTGTGGTTGGTGTACAGTGATCTTTTGAGATTGCTGAGGTCTGTTTCAAGATTGGGAGCGCACTGGAAGGGCAGTTGGAAGGGGGAAGAGAATTATCTAGAATCACAAATTTGTGTTTGAACTACTTTGAGAAAGTAAGTTAAATTTTTGTAATTTGATCTTGTGAGAATACCTCAAGTCCCCAGAGAAAGAATTTAAATCTGCATAAGCAAACTCAGGGGCTGAGATATTTCCTACTGGCTGTCATCTATGCCTTCTCTTATGCTACTGTTTTTTTCTGATATTCTAGCAAAACCACGTCTTTTTCTGTGTTTTCTTACCCAGACAACCACCAGTATGTGATTTTGGAAAGGAAAGAGCTGCTGGCTTCTGGACACTGATTCTGATGGGAGGAAAAACATGGGTGATATTTATTTATAGAAAAGGGCACGTGTCAGATGAATATAATCACCTTCTGTGCTTCCCTAGGAAAAGCAATCAAAAAGTTACACACACCCCATTCATTGACCCTGACAGTGTAAACGTATTGTGGAGGATCAACAGGATCTGGAGACTTTGGAGAATTAGACTTTGAATAATGTCTCAGATGGAGGAATGAAGAATATCATTCTTCATACCTGAAGACATTTATTTTCTGAAGCACAGAGCTCTGCCATATTCATACCTCAAATAGAGTTCTACTGCACAGGAGAGCATGGGGAAGCACTACGAGCCCGATCTACTGGTTTCAATGAAAATAAACATGAGTATGGATAGAAAAGCTTTCTGGTTTTTCAAAACATACATAGAGAGACAGAGTACTGTTATCCCAAATTCTGCTGGTTACATTTTAAAACCGTCAGCCTTTATACAGAATGACGCATCTTGCATCTCCCAGATACTCATGTTCCTGTGTATCCCCATAAATTTAAATTCCTATTTGAGCAATGAAGCAATGCATTATGAAAAGCTACGTTATACTTACAGGATTGTTGACAGCTTCAGAGAAGAAGGGAGGATGATCTACTAAGCAGAATAACACAAGTTCTCCTAGCACCAGGCTAGCATAAAGGTAAGTTGTAATGTGGCGGAAATGGTCTTCCAGGAAGCCCTACAAAACAGAATACTGTTGAGGATGAGGTAATGAATGTTCACGTGAAATCAGAGGAAAAAGACGGCTTCTCATGTTCTACCAGCCATAAGCTCTGAGTTTTGGTTCAAAGCGTGAGATGCATTTATTTAAACTGTAGTTATGCAGAGCTACTTAAATAGATAACTCCTGAAACTGGAATATCCGAAAATGCTAAATAATGGACATATTTATTATTTATAGTGATGGCTTTATCGTGAGGCTTCATAGCAGTCTGGTCAAGTCAGATGTCCACATTGCATCATCATTCAGGGAACTTTGGGTGCTCTGAGGGATATAAGCTCCTTTCTCACCTAGTGGGATGAGTGATTAATATAATAAAGCAGCTGCCAGGTTTTATTATAAATGGTGTGTCTAAGGGGCTCCATGAAGGGTGCTCTAATTAATTTTGCAAATGAGAAAGAGAAAAAACAAGGAAAAAGTCTGAGTATTTTTGGAACTGTATTTTAGTAGCAAGAAGTGGCAAAGTGTTATTTCTACAAGAGGCCTGGTGCCTGAGTATCATTCAACAAAGCAGGAACAGAAAGTTCCCAACTGTCTTTTGTTTAGTGGCCGCATATTTTTCCCCTATTACTTAAACATACAGGTAACATAAACTTTTGTTTATTCCTTGTTGTGATGGAAAGGCACAACTGTTTGCCTGAGGAAAATGGCCACTGACAGTAAGTCTCAGATGTGTAAACCCAGCCAGTGCTCCTCCACAAATAAACATCCAGCACAAATATCCAAGTAATAAAAATATTATAATATATCAACATATTTATGCTGATGCAAAATCTGGCATAAGGCCAGTTTTTAGTGACAGCATTTATGTTCACTTTGCTTTTATTCATATATGAAGTCTGCCAAGCTCTCAGAAAACCACACTGTCTACATTGAAAGGGATAACATGGATGGAGAGGACAAAGTGTCGTCAATCATTTTTCTCTGCACATATCTTAAGATGAGGAATTTGGCTCTCCACCTCACAATCAATGAGGCAAAAAGAGCCCTGTTGTTTAGAGACTTCATACCCCTGCATGTGAAAGGTACGTGATTTCACTTACTCCTTCCAGGGCATGTTGGACTTTGGAACTAAACATCACAACTGCAGCCATGAATGAGAGCAGCCAGTAAATCAACAGGATACCTGAAGACTGGATGCCCATCATTCTCTCCGCTTGGGTAAGGAACATGGCAAGGATCTGCGAAGAAGTACAAATTTGTCCAAATAAATAGCTGGTAATAGAACGCCAAACATTATTATCAAATTAATGGATACAATAGAGAAAAAAGTTAGTTTCTTGCCCAAACATTTTGAGATGTTCAGAGCTGCAGTATCGTTTCTAAAAGGCTAAAACTGAAAAGCATTATGTGCAATTTTGCACTCAAGAATGTCTCTCCAGAAAGGGCAAGTAATAAAACTACGAGTGGGCCAAAAGGCTGGGAAGATCTGGGCTATGAAGATGCAATGACAGAAGGGGAGGTTTCAGTTGCATTTAGGCATTTAGGTTGAACAGAAATCCCATTTAATTCTAAACCATGCTAAATCGTATACCGTGGTTATGAGAAACTGGATCTTGTCTTGTTGATGTGAGACCTCTTTCTAAACGCTACTGCTACCTCGGCTCTTGCAAGGTGTACTCTGCCCACAGGGCTCTATACCGCAGCTGCAGACCCAGGGGTCTGCCCCAACTCCAAATCCCTGCTGCGTCACGCAGCAGAAACTCACAAAGTGTGTCTCCAGCCTTCTGCTCCCCATCAGCTATCTTTGTGCTCAAAGATACCGAGAAACATGGGAAATACAAGATCTGCCCCAGGAGGGCTAAGCTGCGCCATCTGCAGACAAAACAAAGGAAGAATTACCATTGTGATTCCCACCACGGCAGGGCTAATGAAGAATGCTGGAACCCGTGGGATTCCTTGGCTTATTTCCCACAGTACGAAGAAGACGTTAGAAAAACACAGTATTACCAGGATGAATCCAAGGACCTGGGGCAGAGACAGCAAACACACGTTGGAATGGACTGAAATGATGATGGGACGATCTACTGAACTCAATGCTCCAAGCAGCCTGGGCAGTAAGACTGGGGAGGTGGAAGAGCAGGTTTGGGAGAGAGAGTGTTATGGGAAGTAGCGGGGAACCGAATGGAAGTACAGGGGAGAAGATCTTATGACAGTTCTTCCTACGACTTTAATTGATTTATACTGACCTGACTTAACTGAGTCGGTAAATGTCAAAGCAAACACAGAGATGGATCATCAGAAAAGAGTTAATGGTTTAGAAAAAATTAAGTTCTGCATCAAAGTTGTGATAATGTTAGGATAAACCCCATCCTCCACCCTTACCATTTTGGTTTTGAAGATGTGGGACATCCTGATATAGCCTTTGTTTTTGTGTCGAAGATACAAGTAGTAGAAAGGAAAACAGATCCAAAGATAGGCACAAGGGATCCAAGCAATGACTGTACTCTCAAAGCAGGAGGTAAATCTCGGGGTGTTTGTATACCATGTCTGGTTCCAGTCCTGTCACAGAATCAACACAGAAGTGAAATAGTACAGCTAATGTGTGCAGAATTTCACCAGCTATTGCCAGTTGCTAATGCTACAGCTAAGATCTACTATGATGTTAGAGGAATTTGGTTTAGGGTTTCAAATGTAAAAAACATTCGACAACAGAGGCGCTGCTGGAGAATAGCAAGGTGTCACAGGTGAGGGAGGACTCAGCACTAGCATTTTGGAGGGAATGGAAGTAGAAAGAGAGGGGGAAAAAAAAGATTGGAAAAGTGAAAGATGCCAAAGCAAGAACATCATGTATCACAACTAGAGAGAAAAAAAGAGAGGAAATTTAAGTTATTGAATATGGAATGAGAAAAAATAATTTGGGAATGAAAAAGGTTTTCGGCATTTGGGAACCATCAGGGTAGTCAGTAGGGAATGACCAGTGAAACGGAGATTAGGAGGAAAGAAGCGTCCTAGTGCATTAACTGCATTGCAACTGCATTTCCTTAGCTGTATTTATAATCCTTTTGTAATTTTTTTGACTGAACAAATAGTTGGATCTCATCTGCTAACATAATACTAAAAATACAGCAACTGTAGAGGAACAGGCGAGGGTATTTTTTCCTTAGCAGCTTGTGGAGGTGGTTCGAGTCCTTTATGTGGAGGACATGATGCAACGCAAGGCAAGGGGAAAGGCATCACTTGATGAAAAGAAGCACCAGGTAACGGCTCACAAATTATCACGGGAGTTTATCAACCTTGAGGATGGAAATCCACGCGAGTCTGTACTGATCAACTCATTACAGCCCTTCCAAAGGTATTTCTGTAGTGGGTCATTCAGCAGATACTTTCTGAAGACAATAAAGGGACTAATGTCAGTACCCTTCCAGCAGTGCAGCCGGACTGCAGGCTGCCACACAACTCTCATCGAATTTGCTGTGACTGGATAAAGGCTCGGGCTGTTCCCCGTTCGGGTGAAAACTTGTCCCTGGGAGGCGAGGTCCGTACCACCCGCACTCTCCGAGGGAAAGACGCATCACCGCTGACAGTCTGTCAGCCGCCTTCCTCGCACGCCCCGCTGCCCGCCGCCAGGAGGGCCGGTGGGACGCCGCTCTCCCGGCCCCGCGCAGGAGGGGCCCGCGCACCCCGCGGCCGGGCCGGGCCGGGGCTGGCCGCCGCCGCCGCTCGCTCCCTTCGCTCGCGCCGCGGGGCTGCTCGGGCCGGGCCAGGCTCCGAGGGGGCGGCCCGGCAGCGGGACAGGGCCGCGGCGCTCGCTCGCTCGCTCACTCACCCAGAGCCCGGCGGGGCCCTGCCGGGAGCCGCACAGCCCACCGCCCGCCGCCATGGCGCCCGCGGAGGGGGCGGGCGGGGCGTCGCGCCTCGGCTCGGCAGCCGGCGGGGGCGGGCCGCCTGCGGCCCCGGGCCCTCGGCTCGGTGCCCCGGGGCGCGCCTCAGCGCCGGCGGGACAGGCGCTTCCTCCCCGGCCAGCGGCCGAGAGCCCCCGTTCCCGCCGGGTGCGTGAGGGACCGGCGGGAGCCCCGCGGCGCCCCGTCCCGACCGGGGGCAGCGGGCAAAGTCCGGCCGGGAGCGCCTCGGGGACGCGTCTGGGTTGGCGCAGCCCGGCAGCAGCGGCGCGTTGCATGACGGGGGAGCGGCACGACCGACCGAGGGGCAGCGCCCCGGCGCGGAGCCGCGGTGGGGCCGGGCCGGTGGGGCAGCGCGCTGTGGGGAGCTGGCGGCGGGGAGCGGGCCCGCAGCCCGCCGGGCCGGCAGGGGGCAGCACCCGCCGGTCCCGCCCGGCGCGGGGCGGCTCTTCCGGCAGCGCGGCGGGCGGCGCTGAGTCAGGGAGGCGGCGGCGGCGGCGGGATGGGGCTCCGGGCCTGGGCGGCCGCGGCGCTGCTCTGCGCGCTCTGCTGCGGCCTGGCGCGGGGCTCCGAGGACATCGTCGTGGGCTGCGGCGGCTTCGTCAAGTCCGACGTGGAGATCAACTACTCCCTGATCGAGGTGGGCGCCGCCCCTCCCTCCCCTCCCGTCCCCTCCCCTCCGCCGGCCGGGGCCGGGGCCGGGGCCGGGGCCGGGGCCGGCCGCCCGGCCGCCCTCGCCGCCTCTTCCCTGTCTGGCTGCGAGGGCTTGGCCGGGGCCGGCTGCGCGGCGAGGCTGCAGCCCTTTTGCCCTGGCCGCTGTTGGAGCTGACGGCGGTTGCGGCGTGGTTTCGGTTGAAGCGGGGCTCTGCTTTAATGGTTTTCTTCCGAGCCCGGGACTGAACTCTGCCGGCTTTGCCTGGCAGATCGTAGACCTCTTGCAATAAACCCTTCCCTGTTACCCCCGGGGACACGCGGGTGCTGCTGTGTTAGGGAATGCCTGGTGCCGGCTTTGCTCACGTGTTTTAAAGTATCTTTTTGCCTTTTTTGTTTGTTTCTTTTAGATTAAGCTATATACAAAACACGGTACTCTGAAATACCAGACAGATTGCGCTCCCAACAATGGGTATTTCATGATTCCCCTCTATGATAAGGTAAGAAACTGGAATACCAGTGCTGTCTCCTCTGGGCTGGAGGCAGGAGCTGCCGGCAGATTAAACCTCAGGACAAGAGCCACCCGTGAAACTTTTGAATCAGGACATAATTTTTCAACTGTTTCTTTTTTTAATGCAACTACTTTGTTTCTCAGTGCTAAGTATTATAATGAGAAAAGCCAGGTATCTTTAGCTGCAGTGTTGTGTTTGTGCTATTTATCTGTATGACTGCAGCATTGGGAGCCCGCGTTACTGCCAACAACCGTGTGCCAGCAGCTGTACAAATACTCACAAAAAGTACAGGTTCCTACAGAGTGCAGATAAAGCTTTCAGTTATCTGTCTATAGAAATGAAAATAAATCTGTATGAGAATGCGTTTTGATGTGACTGAATTGAAAATAACTTGAATGACTAATTGCAGATATTAAAAATGTCGTAAGAAAAAAATGGTGCAGGGAGCTCATGATGTATCAGAAGTTTGATGTCTAATTAGACTGGAAAAATGTTTACATTCAAACTAAATACAAGCTGCCCTCAGATGGTCTATGTGTTTTGCTCTTTTAAAGAGCTAGTTAACTTAGGGATCAGAAATAAATCCTTCCCTTCCAAATCAAAGAATGTAAGATGCTTTCTCATCTCAGTGATTTCATTCTTAGGTCTTTGAGCCTTTCCATGGATAAACTTCAGAACATATGTGGTACCCACTGATTTAAAGAGGATCTCTGTGTAGATTAATACTCCTTCCGTGCAGAGCTTTTAATAGGATTGAAATTTTGTTATCCCATGTTTGGGCAGAATGTTTGAGTAGGACCTCCTAGTGGAAATATTAAAGGCTGATTTAGAGCACATCTGTTGGGGCAGGTAGAGATAGATTTGAACACTTTCTAACACTGAGCTGCTTGAACATGAGCCAGATTTAGTCTGGAAGCGGTATAAACATGATGATACTTAATTTTTGCTCTTAGCTGGCTGGATGTGAGCCCAGCATCCCAGCCTGTCTGGGTAGATGTTACTGCTGCTTTGAAGAGAGTATCTTAGGTAGGAGGACGGGAGAATGGGACACGGGAGTCTTGTGCTACTCTCTGCAGCATGATGCTTGTGTTCTGACTTTTTTTTTTTTTTCATCCTTTAGCTCGATTGAATTTAGATCAGTGAAGACAGTTATTGCTTTTTTTATTTTTAGGGGGATTTCATTCTTAAAATTGAGCCTCCCCTAGGGTGGAGTTTTGGTAAGTGCTCATATGTCTTCTTACAGTAGGACAGTGTATCTGCAGTGTGGGACTTAACTATCTCTAACTGGTAGTTGGCAGGGAAAATCAAGTGCTTTTCAAAAGAGATAAGCCCTACTGTATGGTTTTAATAACTAAAATGTACTTACTGTGCCAGAGAAAAATAAAGCTGTAAGGTAGACACTGACAAAGTAACCTGTGAACTGATTTGAAGGAACGTGGGTTTTTGACAGAAATGGCTACAATAGGAGGGGGAAAGAAGATTTTCAACATCAGGTTTTGTAGGTGCTTTAACTTCACTGAGGCAAGACTTCCAGAGCAACACTTCTGTGCTTGAGTTAATACATTTCTGTGGGAATTTTGTAAAGCTAAAGTAGAGTTGCTTCATGATTGCTCTCTCACTAACTACCATGCTGTTTCATTGTTCTTCCCCTCCAGAACCAACCAGTGTAGACATCCATGTGGATGGCATTAATGACATTTGCACAAAGGGAGGTGATATTAACTTTGTGTTCACAGGGTTTTCTGTGAACGGAAAGGTTAGACTCCTTTATCTTTATTTATTCCATCTTATGCTAATTCTACCTTGATAAAAACATTCTACGTCAGCTCTGCAAGTTATTTTTATCCATTTATACTCTGGTTTCTCTTCCTTTTGACAGGTTCTCAGCAAAGGTCAGACATTAGGTCCGGCTGGAGTCCAGGTTGTACTGAGAAATGCTGGCAGTGACATAAACATACAAGCAACTGTTACACAACCTGGAGGAAAGTGAGTGTGGCTGCATACTGTTCATTTACACAAGATTCTTTCAATTCTGCCACATTAACTGGGATTATAGTAGTTCTGAAATATCTTTTTCTAACGTTTATAGAGTCTGAATTGTTTTTTTGTAAACAAATGTTTGTGACTATTTCTGAAGAGACGTAACCCCTTTCTTGCCTTACAGGTTTGCTTTCTTTAAAGTGCTTCCTGGTGAATATGAAATCTTTGCATCTCATCCTACCTGGATGTTGAAAGAGGTTAGAGCCTACAAAAGTTCTGGTTTGCCTGTTTAGTGAGGGTGGATCTGTTACGCCTTGTCTTAATCAACTAGTGTGAGGAAGGGTTTTTGTGAGTGGACAAGGTTCATGGAATTTTCATAAATTTAATTTAGGTAGTCAAGAAACTGCCTCGTGCAGGCCCAGTTTGGAGATAGTGGAGCCAGTCAGGGAATGACTGGCAAATGAGCTCTTGCTTTTGGTCTTCTAATCCTATCCATTTTGCAGGAGCTTGAATATTATAGCAGATGCTCTAATCCTTCTCTCTCAGACTGCTTGCTTTCTGAGGAGGTCTGAGATCCTGACCAATTCCTAAATCAGTGAAACAGGAAAAATACTGTTTTGCAAAAATATCTTTGCTTTAGTGTCTTTGTGTTTTGAATAGCCTGTAGACCCTCTTTGAGTACTGCTCCTCTGGCTGCTCTTTCTGTTGTTGAATATACAGCTGCTGATTTTTATTTAGGTGCTGTAAATGAGACCTAATGCCTACTATTGATGAAAATGTTTGTGTTTCTGTATTTCAGTCAAACACAGTGGTACGGGTGACGAGTTCTAATGCTTATGCTGCTAGCCCTCTGATTGTTGCCGGCTACAATGTTTCTGGGTCAGTAAGGAGTGATGGAGAACCAATGAAAGGAGTCATGTTTCTCCTTTTCTCTTCTTCGGTCACTAAAGAGGTAATGGTGTATCAGTACCTTTTCAGTAGGATTATGGACGTAAATAAGAAGCAGCTTAAATAGCTTCTAGATTCATATTGCCCTGTTACTCATCTCTGTCCTTCATTGAGCTTGGCTTACAGAAAACTTAAACTGTACAACCCCTCAAGCTGTATTTTTTGTTTGTTTTTTGAGGCTTTTTTTTTTTTCCAACAAGGCCCTTGTAATACAACATTTGTGTACATGCTGAGTTTTCACATGAGCTCCATGGCATTACTCAGATGTGTAACACAATAGCTGTCTGTTTAAATGTTGGCAGAATTGAGGCTTAAGGTCTACGTATTTTTTGGACACAAGAAATTAGAACATTCTTTTAATTTCAACTCTTTTGAACTCTTTGTTACTATTTTCAAACAACCAGGTTCCTCAACAAGCAGGCTGTTCAGGGATGTAGAAGACTAAGACCTGAACTGAAGCAAGCAAGTGCAAAATATAATATGGTTCACAGCATGTTATTGATCTGTATATTCCCTGTGGGTCAGCAGGGTTAAGGGCTACAATTTTAAGATAATATTTTTCCAGTTACACCTTTTCGCATATTAAATGTTGGTTAGTAAATGTGTTCCCTCATGAGGATGACACTCCTCCATGGTGAAAGACCAGCTTCTGGCACAAGGCACAACATGTTGCCAGACAAATCCTGAAATTCACTGCACAGTAGCTGTAATTTGTCTTCAGCATGAGGTCTTAATTGCTCTTTGCCCTCTTGATGTGAAGACAAAGTTCATCAGCTTCTATTGCCACTCAGATGAAATGAATGTGAAACATTTGGTCAGGTACTGTGATTTGTTATGTGAGCTCTCTTCTGTAATGTCTTGTCTGCAGAACTGAAGTAGTTAAGTGCAGTGCAGTTCTGGGGTACTGCGGGATGTTGAATTTCCCAGTTTTCTGTCCTTGTTACCATAAAGTTGATTCATTGGTTGTTTTTTCCTCTTTTACCTATACACGAATTGTAAGCCATGCTATCAAACTTTGCCTCTAAAATGGTTTTGTACTTCCCATCCTTCATTCATAGTACAGTATTTTGAACCCTCCTGCATCCCCCCGCAATTATTTTCTCTGTTCTCCCATGGGAAAAAAGCTGTATTGCATTTATTGCCACAGGATGTTGTGGGCTGCAATATTTCTCCTGTGGATGGATTCCAGTCAAGAGATGAGTCTCTATCCTATTTGTGCAATGTTGTATCAAAAGAAGATGGATCTTTCAGCTTTCTTTCTCTGCCAAGTGGGAAATACACTGTGGTAAGTAGCTAGAAAGTTCATGACTTATTTATCCATTGGGTTGTTAACTTTCATTTTCTACTGATCATGGGTAACTTTGTAGCTGTTAAAACAGAAATAGTTGAAATATTTTGAATCAGATGAAATAATTGGAATAGGAACCTCCAACCTAAAGTATATGACAGTGAAGTAAGTTGCTGTGATAGGGCTCTGTGGTGTGGTTTCTGAGAAAGGACTTATTTGCAAATCAGGCTCTGAATTACGTGAATACGTTGGCCAGTCACAGAACCACACCTAGAGGCTGCTGGGAGACTGAAGGTTTCAGTTGACTACAGCTGCCTCATGTCCTTTAAGTTCTCTGTTTTCTTTTTTGCCCGTTCTCTTTATTATGTCCGGACAGTGTAGGAGCATGGTTGTGCTTGCACTGCCTAGAATGATTGTTCTACATTCTCAGCCTGCATGATCTAGAAGTGGGATTCAAACTTCTCTCATTTGTTTAACCCTTCTAGCGATCATATAGCCTCCTATCTGTATGCTCTTGCACATCCAAGTACCTTTGCTGTATTCTGAATAGAGGGTTACTTTTCTGTCTGTCTGGATAATCTCATATGGTTTCCATCAAAGAGTCTTGAAATACTGCCTTTATTCTTGTCTCCAGCCCTCTGAGTTATTTTTTCCAGGAAGTTTGTAGCCCATTCAATCCTTCGTAGAGGTGTCTGATGGTGATAAGGACACAGAAAATGGTAAAGGAAAACAATTCTGTCGTCATAGCTTCTTAGGAGTCAAAACGATGTGTCTTCTTTCAGATACCATTCTACAGGGGAGAGAGAATTACCTTTGATGTTGCTCCATCTAGACTGGACTTCCTTGTAGAGCATGACAGTTTACAAATTGAGGTGAGGCATTCAGAGGAAATAATCTTTTTGTGCCATTCATTCCTGTAACAGCATAACTGATTTTAGCAGAAAGCAGGTGTATTATGGAAAAACATCTTTGTAAGAAGTTTGAAGACATTTGTTACACATACCCTCTTGCACAGCAGCTAGAAGACAATATCTGGCATTGTGCTGTATTTCTACACTTCTATCCTTTTACTAGGAAAAAACAAAATAGGGAAAAGCTGTCTACAGTGCTTACTTTCATGGGCACGTTGCAAACAGGCAGTTATCTTTCAGGTTGCTTAAATTTACTCATTCAGATTGTCAGATCTCTGGATTGCAGAGTGCCTTGTGTAATAGCATTATGATCTGTGACTTGGGCCTTCTGACCTGTACTGATGCAGATAAATTGAGAATCTGTTCCTGTGCTTAGGGGAACAGTATGCCTGCGGATTGATAGGTACTTTCATTGTGATTATCCTGGTAAATTTTCTTCCTAAAGCTGGAAATAAATTTCCATTATATGTGTGTGTGGGGAAAACAGTTGTTTTTGATTGCTGTAGGTGTGTGTTTGCTTTTACTGAGTAAAGATTAATGTTAACTTTTTTCCTATTTCAGCCTGTTTTCCATGTGATGGGTTTCTCCGTCACAGGCAGGGTGTTGAATGGTCCAGAAGGAGAAGGAGTTGCCGATGCCACTGTGACTCTGAACAATCAGATTAAAGGTATGCAGTGGTCTTGATCTTTGTTGCTACAGGGAAGCCTGTATTAAGCTGAAGTACAGGTATAGCGTATGAGATGGAATTAAGTCTTCAGGATGATACACTATTTCTGTTGCAATTTATTTGAAATATTAAACTGGTTTTCATGCAGTTCATTAGTTTTGCATTTTCTGGCTTAGATGAGTGTATTAGGTGTTCATTTGTTTTGCTGTAGAAAATGTCTTCTATTTTCTTTCAACCATATGTCAAGTTGTGCTTTGAAATAGAGAAATGAAGCTTGATCTAGTAAGAAAGCATAATACTGTTTCTTTGTCGTGCAATGTAAATTAAAAGTAGCCTAAAGCAGCGCATGGCCCTCTAGCTTTTTTGACACATAATGATTGACAGTCAAGACATGCTCTGTTTTTTAACTCACCTCTTTATTTGTTACAGTAAAAACAAAAGCTGATGGCTCTTTCCGCCTTGAGAACATAACAACAGGTACATACACAATTCATGCCAGGAAAGAGCATCTCTTCTTTGATACTATTACGGTGAAGATTGCACCAAATACACCTCAGCTAGCAAACATCATTGCAACAGGGTAAGTACTGGTGTCATGATGAAAATGTACTTTGATACATGGACAAGGTCTTGAAAACGGGTGGTCCTTTCCCACGTTGTGCCCAGACTTGCATATTGTCAGGAGCTAAATACTGCTCGAGAAATTGAAGGTACATGGGACAGCATGAGTGTAGGGTAATGTTTTGTCCGCAATATTTTGCTCAATACTAGTTAAGGCTTAGAGCACCCTCTTAATAACCTCTCCCTTGCAAATGAAGATGCTAAGACATAGGTATATTGAGCAATTCTAGAACTGTATGTGAACCAAGAGAGGAACAGAGAGGCTTTCTGCTGATGATGCTGCATTTCAGATACCTCCTTCTGTGCAAGAGTTGAGTTACATAACTGTCCGATGCAGCATTGTACCAAACCTCTACATTTTATTACTCATCACTCTCAAGGTCATAGTTGTCATATATATATATACACATATATATAGTCTTTTTCTTGTTTGTGATTCTTTGACTGCTGGGCATAAGCCCGTATAATGGTAACAGGATGATTTTGGGAGTGTGAGGCAGCGGTGGGAGATACAGTGTGATCTGAGGAAGACAAAAGGGGTGTAATTCTCTGTCCAGGAGCTTCTCCTGGAGGAGAAAATAGTGGCGACCTTCCGGAGAATTAAAACTAGGAATTTACCGAGGCAAATGGCAACTAGCTCATGCAGACTTAGCTAGCTCTTTAGAAAAAAACCCGATGTGCTGTTAAATGATCAGTTACAGTTTTTTCAGTCACTAAATATGTTGTACTGTTGAAGGTGAAAAGTAAGACTTAACAGCTTCTAATTTGTCATTTTTGTCTTGTGTTTTCACAGAAGTAGGCGTACTAGGGTTGTGTTCAAGTGAATTACCTATCATATTTGAGGTCTTTGACACAAAACACTTCAAACCATTTAAACCCTGAGGGATGGCAATCCTAAGTCAATTGCCTGCCTAACTGGAAAAAAAAATAGAAAAAAAGAAAAAAAGCTTGAAGTGACTGGGTTGGTGGGGGGGAAGAGTGAAGCAAGTTGCTTGCAAATAAAAATATAATGTCATGGTGACTTCATTGTAAAAGAAAAGATACCATTAATCATACGGGAGTTTGCACTTGCTTCGCTGTGCTTGCTTATAGTATCTCTGTTATGAACACTCTTTCAGGAGAAATGCCTTCCAATTCATGTGTTAGTACCTCAATATAGTGAGGTTTACTTTTTAAGGATGTTTTAAAACAGGTATTTTTTTATGAGCTTTGTAAAATCAAGATATGTATTCTTACGGCTGGCTTTTATTTAACAGATTCAGTGTGTGTGGCCAGATCTCAGTAACTCGTTTCCCTGACACAGTCAAACAGATTAGTAAATACAAGGTCACCATGATGCCTCAAGACAAGGACAAAGCGTCACTGGTTACCACAGAAACTGACCCTCACGGGGCATTTTGTTTTAAGGCAAAATCGGGTACATACAATGTTCAGGTAAGAATGAGCTTCCATTTCCTCATTGTAGAACTGTCAAGAGGCTTTAGAAGATTTTAAACATTTAATTTCTAAAATTTGAGAAGTTGAATTTAGCTTTTCCTGGTCCGTTTCTCCTGTTTGCACCATTTAAACAATGACAGTGATTTCCTTTTTTTTTTTCCCTTAATAAGCTGAGATTCCCATGCTCCTTGTCCTTTACGCTTGTTAAAAGGAGATCAGGCCACTGAGGCTGAAAGTTCTTATTTCTCTCTCCTCTTAGTTGTGATGTCCCTTAGATCGCTTCTTATCTTAATATATTATCCTGTGAGTGAGACATGTAATGTGTACCTTTCTCAGGTGCCTAAATGGCTCCTGAGGTTATAGGTCACAGCAGAACCTGTAGCACAACCACCATGAATTGTGCATTGTGGGAGATAGTGCAGGCTGGAAGATAAGGAAGTGCATGGTTATAAGGCCTGTAACTGTCCTTATAGATAATGAAATAGCCTAATGTAGAAGCTGCAGTACATCTGAAGTGAAATTCACTCAGACTTTTGAAACTGAGCTGTTTGGAGGATTTTTAGCTCAGTTTTATTGCAGTTCTTTGGAGGATTTTTAATACAGAATTTTGAAAAGTATATTTGGGTGGCTGGTTTTGCTTTGCCTGGGATTTACAGTAAATTTCTATTTTTCTAATTTCTGATAAGTGGATTGAATTCAGCATAGTGGGTGTATTTGGACTGGTATTTAAAAACTAGCGATATCTTGATGTCATATACTCTACAGGTAATTATTCCAGAGGCTGAGACCAGAGCAGGATTGGCTTTGAAACCCAAAATGTTCCCTGTTACTGTTACAGACACACCAGTAATGGATGTGATCTTCTCTCAGTTTTTGGCGTCTGTCTCAGGGAAGGTCTCTTGTTTAGGTAAGCCAATTTTGAAAGTAAAGTTGAAACAAGAACAGAGAACTTTAGCACTGCGTATGTGAATGAGTACTGTTTAGATCAAGACACTTGCTGTGGGTAGCCCCCTCAGCAGGTAAGTAAATTAACTTCCAGCACGTAGGTGAAGGAGCTCTTTTTTTGGGAGACCTTACAGCCTAATAAGGTACCTTAATAAAGTTTGGAGTAAAGTTACGTACCTATTTTTAATACTTGCAATAATAAGCAAGTATTCCTTCCTCAGGAAGGAATTCTGACCAGTTTGCCTTCCTCAGAAGATGGGTAAGTTCTGGAAGGAAGTGCTCCTGGCTGACACTAGGGATACTGTACATCAATCAGAGAAGTATTGAAGGCAAAAAAGACATTAAAAAAGCGGTGCATGTAAAGACCTGTAGGGTAGAGGCTCAGGCTGTTAACAGAACCTTGCAATCTCTCTTCTCTTTCATAAGCTTTTTGTCTTTATTTTAGTCTAAGGACCTCTCTCCTGCTATTTGCTGTGATTACCCACTGATTTCAGGAGATGGTGATTGGAGCTTGACTTTTGTTATTTTTACCCCTTCATTTTTCCTCTCTGAATCCTCTCTGCACTTGGTGTTTTGTCTCTCAGGTGTTTTCTGGGCCCCATAGTCTCTGCAGAGCAAGGTGGACCCAGGAATTTAATGTTGGCCTGTGGTTGTTACTTGCCATTAGAAAAAAGAATATGATTAACAATTTCGAACTTCCTGAAGAATGCAAAAAAGCCCTGGTAAACATGTGCTTAAGAAATAAAAGTAAGAGTTTTAATTGGAAATGTTCTCTACTGGAAGAGAGAAAACATGTTAATCTTAGCACACATGAAGCTTGCTTGGAGTGGGGGTTTTAGAGGCAAAGCTGGCAAGCCAGAATGCAGTCTCACTTTCTGCTGTCCTTTCTGCTCAGATGCTTGTGGTGATCTGATGGTGACATTACAGTCTGTGAGCCGCCAGGGTGAAAAACGCAACCTGCAGCTGTCTGGAAACATGGACTCGGTGGCCTTCACGTTTGAAAATGTGCTACCTGGCAAATACAAAGGTAGGATTATAGGGAACTGCTTCAAGTGTTACCTTAGTAGCTAAATTTGTGACTTAATCTGTATACTTCTGTTGTTATGGATACCATTTACACTATGCCCAACATGGAACTCGTTCTGAAGCTTGAGAGAATCTGGAAAAATACTGTATAACGGTGCATGAAGTGTTCTTAATCTTGTATGTTTAACCCTTTTGTCAGCTTACAGTTCCCCTAAGTTTTAGGGTCTACGTGGCTGGTGTGAGGAAAAAGGGCTTTATAACGAACTGACTTGTCCCAAGCCGAAGAACAGGGGCACGCCCTAGTTCTTCTGCTTCAAGAGTACCTGTCCTAAGAGCAAGATGTGTTTTGGCCAGCCTGCCTTGGCCTACTATGAAAATAAATTGTTTTCCAAGGAAAGGTGTAGAAGGAGTATATACATATTGCTCTATTTATACACGGCTCAGAACATCTTTCCACCAGGTGAAATTGGAGTTAGATTCTGATGTCCTCTAGGCTTCTTTGACTATCACAATGGTAGTGCACATTGCAGAACTTTCCAGGGTGACCAGACTTCATTATTCCTTTTTATAATAGCTTTTCTGTTACGAGATATGCTGGATTCCTGGTGATGCTGTAGTGCCGTGAGCCAGATCTGTTACTACAGTCATTGTTGTGCATCTGGCTTTGAAGATTATTGTCAGGGAAGTTACAGTGATACAAGCTTTTTACACGACAAACCCTGCCCTTATTCACACGGTTTTACGTTACTAAAATGCTTTCTGTGATGTGTATTCTAGTAAGCATTGTACATGAAGACTGGTGCTGGAAGAATAAGTCTTTGGAGTTGGAAGTCATGGAGGAAGATGTTTCAGGAGTAGAATTCAGGCAGACTGGATATATGCTGAGGTGTTCTCTTTCTCATGCAATTACACTGGTACGTAGGTAACACGCATCCCTATGTTTTTTTTTTTTAATGAACTTGTGTAGGTAGGTTGGATTATGCTTGGAATCAAGGCGCTCTCATGTCTCTAGGGAGTCATATAGCACAGCAACGTTGATGTTTAGAGTGCTTTGAGATTTGTCTCTTAGATTTGGTAAAATGGTCTCGTGTTGTTAGCTGCTATAAAAGAGAAGCATTCATGTATCTTTAGGCAAATACTGTTTTCATTTTGTTGTTTGGTAGTTACTAATAGTGAATTGTGTTGTGGCTTCACAGGAATTTTATCAGGATGGAAATGGACCAGAGAACGTTGGTGTTTATAACCTGTCCAAAGGAGTTAATAGATTCTGTCTTTCAAAGCCAGGTAACAACTCTAAAATGTTAGTTTAAAAAACGAAGAAGAACCAGTCAACTAATACTGCTAGGAATTTAAAAAAAAAAAACAGCCTAACTGTTGTGGTTTCTGAGGTTTCTGAGAGGCAATGTTTTATTTACATCTGTATATAAATGCTCTGTTCTAAGTTTTTTAGAATTCTCCTACTATTTAGTCCTTCACCTAAATATAGATTCCAGAAGTAAAATATTTTTTTTTCTGGACTCAGTGAAGGGCTTTGATCTTTGATGAATAAAGAGCATGTTAAAATAATCTTGCTCATTTTCATTTCCATACAGGATTCTTGAGGGATAACTGTTCAAATTACCGCATGGTTATCTATAACAGGAAAAAAGAATGTTTTAAAATTAGACTTTTTTTTTCTTCTTTTAATGTCTTGGAGCTAATTCTCTGTTACGGCCCCTTAGTAAAACAGTTAACAAATATGTTTGGTTTTGATTCAGTTTTCAGCTTTGAACATTTCATCCTTAGAGCCAGTGGCCTCATTCACAATACAATGATATAATGGTTCTATAATCAGTCAAAGGGTATCAGCTATGGGACCATAATAGGTTACTTCTGAGGTTGTTTGGTTTGTTGTGTTTGTAATTATGTTCATCTGTCGTGATGCCTAAGTGTGTTTTCTATCAGTGTACATTAGAACCGCTGCACAGCTTCCAGTAGTGATCTGTGACTGAACAGAGGTGAATTAATTTACAAGTCTCTATGTGAAAGGCAGTAGATATCTAGTCAAATTTTGTAATTGTTCCCATACCTCAGGTCTCATGTGATCTTGAGAATTCAGCCAACACAGTAAGCTTGAATCTTTTCAGCAGATCATTCTTTGACTTAATGTTTACAGGTGTATATGAAGTGACCCCGCGTTCCTGTCACCAGTTTGAACATGAGTATTACACTTACGACACGTAAGAGCAAAATCTGGTTTTGATCTTATGACTATCAGTGTGTTCTCTTGCCCTTTCTAGTCTTAAAAAAATAATCAGCTAATGATAGGCTTTAAAGATGCTTTTGCTACTTCAAATGGATATTTTTTGTCAGCCTTCTGTCTGTTTAACGTTGGTTTTGCTTTGTAACAAAGCAGAGAGATTTCAGTGGAAACTGTTGATCACTTGTGAGAGTTGAAGTGCAAAAGATGATAGGATAGCAAGTTTACTAGGAGGCATATAGCACTGTTTTATGTCCCTAGTGCCATGACTCTGTGGCGATTTGATTCTGCTCACCCCAGTTTTTGCAATCTGAATAAATCTTCACCCTAATCACAAGTGAGCAGTGCCGATCTTCCTAAGCCAGCCATGTTTTATTAGTTGTTTATAGGTTATGGTCTGGCAATGTGCTTAATGGCTCTTTGCTTCCAAAAAGGATTTCTGCTCCCAGACTACTTCTAATTCATTAACATGGCAGAAAACGAACACAGCATTAAAATCTGGTTCGTTTCTGGTGCGTTAGTGAATTAAAAGTACTTCTAAACATGCTAAACATGAGAGCCAGCACAGAGTGAGTGAATGGATAGGAGCAGAAGCCCTCTTTGGGCAGCAAAGCACCATTAGACTTGGGGCATCCCGGTGAACTATGTCTAATATGACAAATTTTTGAGTGTCCTTCTGCTGTGTGTAAAGGGATTGTACATATGAAATCAATCAAATCAGCTTTAGCTTGAGAGGAAGCAGCAGGCACAAAGGAAGGAGTAGATTTGGCCAATGTCATGCAGTGGTTTGGGGTTCAGAGCTGGAAAATGCTCCCTTTCCAATATGCTATCATCTCCACTACGGCTTTGCTGTGTAATTTGTATGTCGTCTTTTATAAAGCACTTTGAATTTAGAGATGGTAGCACAAACTGCTAAATAAGATTTGGTTATTTTCTTTAGGAGCGGGACCTTGAATTCATCTCTTTGTTACTTTCATTTACAGGTCCTCTCCTAGTATACTGACGCTCACTGCAGTTCGACACCATGTCCTTGGCACGATTATAACAGATAAACTGATGGATGTGACTATTACCATTAAGTAAGAATAAAGAAATCTTGGGGCTATAAAAAGGGGAAGAAAAAGACATCTCCTTCATAAAGTTTTACTCTGGTTTTAATATCGCAGTGGCTGCTTTCTAAGGGGATGGCATCCAACTCTAGACTGCAAGAGGTTTTTATACTAAGCTGTGCTTTGAGTTCTTTGTAGATGGATAAATAATTCCCAGCCCTCATTTTGAACATTTTCACTTCATTCCAATATAGCCCCTTTCTACTTGTGTGTCATGGTAAAAAAGAATGATTTTCTGAGTTTTTGTACACTTTAATGAACTGAAATTTCAGAATTTAGAGGGTATTGTTTTAGCTTAGGTCTGAGCTCTTTAGCACTGGCATCTATTTTTTTCCTTTTTTCTTTCCTCAGAATGGCAATCTGCTGCTTTAGAGCATTGTTACTGGTGTGAAGAGGGTTATAAAAGGAAAACCATGCAGAGTGATTACACACTAATGTGCCAATTTATGTTTAGCTGAACAGACAGCTCACTGGGGAGCACTGATTTTTGAACAGCTTTAATTGTATGAGGTGCCAGATCTGCCTGGAAGTGTCTGATAATGATGAGTGCTTTATTAATGCTCTGCTGATGTCCACTTGCTCTAGACTATGGGTTCTCAAACTTTTTGACTGTAGAAAACATCTTGTCAGAGAACAAATTTCCTGCAGAGTATTGCCTTGAGTTTCTTCAGTTTAATGAAGCTATAACTGCAACTACTGGGCAACTACAGCAGCTGGAAAAGAAACATTGAGATAGCAGAGAGCCATTAGGATTTTAAAAACAACTTAGTGAGGAGGTGAATATTATACTGGCCGCCTAGGCTGGTTGGGTTTTTTGAGACTATTGGCAAGTGCTTTGAAAGTAGCTCAGTTGCCACAGCCTGTCTCTGTTCCAGCCTGCCTGAAGCTTTTCAGCCAAGGTCCAATTTGTGAAATGCCATCAACGTAAAAGGAACAGCTCTGGATTTAAAAGCAAGACAGTTGTTTTTAAAAGTCTATGCTTGTGTACCAGATCCACGGTGGTGACCTGTTAACTTTCAGTGAATTAAAAAAAAAAAAACCACAACCCAACCAAAAATAAAGCTGATTCTTAACAATTTTTGATGGTGGCTTGTTGTGTTTGAAAAGTGAGACTGTAGTACTTTATTATTAACATCATAAGACTGTGTGCATGTCTGTACAGTTTTTTAATAGGTTTTAAGACAAAAAAAAATTTTTTATACATTTTTGTATTGTCTCTGGACTGCAGAGAAAGAATTTAAAGCCTTGATGAAACTTAGTGTGATAGTAGTATCTATTTCTCTTAAAAAACACAAAATAGAATATAGATGAAGACTGCAGTGAGACACAGAACTATCCTGATAATCTAAAGTGGTTGTAGGAAAAACAATCGTGATCATTTCATTTTGCTCCTTATAGAGAATTTTGCAATGTTCTGCGACAGGTTTTCAGATTATTGTAGAAGAGAGAAAAGATAACATACAAAGGATGGCTGGAGACTAGAAGAAATTGCTAGGAAAGAGAGGATGTAAGATCAGGGAAAGTGAAACAAGATGCATTGTTCTGAGCTGATTTAAAGAACTTGGTTAAACTTACCTAGCAATCCGTTCAGTGGACAGTGACAAGATGGCTGGGTAGCTAGGTAGATAGGTTAGAACTCAGAACTTTTCCTGGGAATTGCCAGCTATTGGAAGTATTGATTTGTGATAGCAGTTTATTTTCTCCTTTTATACTTCTGAGAGGTAGGTTCTAAGGGAAAGTTCCTAGTACCGAAAAAAAAAAAGTGAGCTTACCAGTCTTTTTGTTTATTTTGTATAACTCATCCTTTCTGTATTACGCTTGTTCTCAGGTTTGGAATTCCAGCCTTTCTCTTTCAGTTTAGGGCTTCGTTGAAGGTACTTTTGCAAACTGGTCCTTTGGCTTAAGAATTTACCACTCCTGCTGGCTTGTCAGTGCTTCTGTGGGAGGTTATTGCTCCTGCAGCAGAGCGAGTGTCTGGTGCATGGTGCAAAATCAAGACTCTCTCCTTACCAAAACCTAAGCTAAGTTAAGATGCTGGCCTCTGCAAAGTGGTTCAGATGTAGGCACGTGACACTGGCTCTGCAGTGGGATGCTGAGGCACGGCAGAGGGGAGCAGGAGGCAACAGGGCTGTAACTTCTTAAATGGTTGTAGCATGATGGGGCAGAATTTGTGAGAGTTGCAAGTAGGTCCCTTCCTGCTAGGCCAGGTAGGTTACCTGTAGTCCCTGTGAATGAGCCTTTCTAGTAGTAACTCATTGAAATGGAGGTTAAAAGTTTTGGTTATGCTTGGAATGAATAGCAGAATTAAAAAGGAATGGATTTAAAAAAAAAAAATCCTGGGACTTGTCTGCTGTGGTATAAAGGCAGTAATTAACAGGTATAACAAGCTCTTATCCCTCCATATGAAAGGAGATGATTTTGTTTTCTCCTCCATGTTTCCAGGTCATCCATTGACAGTGAACCTGCCTTAGTTTTAGGGCCCCTGAAATCTGTACAGGAGTTACGTAGGGAGCAGCAGCTGGCAGAAATTGAGACCCGCCGACAGGAGAGAGAAAAGAAGGGTCAAGAGGAGGAAGGAACAAAGCCACCGGTGCAAGAAATGGTGGAGGAACTCCAAGGACCATTCTTATATGAATTTTCATACTGGGCAAGGTAATACCAAGCTCCAATGGACAAGGTGTATTCTTTGTACTATTGTCTGGTGTTTCCACCAGACAGAATAGCGAGATATTCCATACAGGAAAGGGCTGCTGCCTGTTCTTGGTGACTTTCAGCTAAATGGAAACTCATACTGCATCATATGAATTTTGCTTAGGTTATTGTTGATATTTTTTCCTTGGAGTATTTAGATGGGTTCTTGGGTCAATATGCAGTATTCTGTTCTACATGAAAGCTGCTAATTCCATTTTCTTGTAATTGTATCTTATTTGTGTTTTATAGGTCTGGAGAGAAAATTACTGTGACACCGTCATCAAAAGAGCTGCTTTTCTACCCATCTTATGTGGAAACAGTTGTTAGTGGAGGTAAATATAAATAAAATCTAGTTTGAAAGGAGTAGATTTCTAAGGCAGAAATGTATCCTTATAGATGAATGTATGAATAGCTCTTCCAAGGTCATGTTAGGAAAGTTTCAATTGCAGCTATTTCTTTGGGTCAATTTCACTCTGAAATTTGGAAGCATGGGTATTTGGTAGAGGGTGCAAGTACAGTTTTATCAGCAGAATATGCTTCCAAGTGCTGAAAGACCACTTGGTACAAGAGGTAGGACTAGATTTCTGGACATTACATGAGATTCTCAGAATTGTTCATATTACTCTTGCCTAGAAAAATAGTTGTGCAAAAGCAACGTTTATATTCTGAGTTAGTTACCAAATTCAAGTTTCTGTTAAGTTTTGTTTGTAGTAAATTACAATAATAAAAATATTCACAAAAAAGCAAACTTCAAAATTGTCAGGGTTATCATCAGTCAGTTGATACTACTGGTTAAGTCAATGTCCATCTTGCCCTCAGGTTCCTAAGCGAACATACTTTGTTTGAAATCTCTAGAAAATGTTAGGTCCCGCTTTTTATGTGCCTCTTTGTGCACATTCTAAATACATTGCGGGGGGGAATAAAATTTTACTCATGTCATTAAACACGACATATGCTGACCTGAATTTGATCTCAAAAAATTTTGTCAAAGCTCAGTGTAATATCAGCTAGAAGGGAATATTGTTGGAATCTTCTCCATGTAGCTGCAGTGTATGTAGCTTAATGAATCCTCAAAGCACTTAGCAAATCCAGAATGTTTGTTTTGGAGGTGTGCTTATAGCTTTGGAACTTAGTTATTGATGGTGTGAATGTTGAGATGTTTTAAGATGTATTGGGAGGCCATAGAATTGTGTGGGTTGATCTCTTGTTCTAAGGTAAAATAACATCAGCTGATCACTTTGGAAGTAGTTAAGGTCTTGCTGTTAAGACAGAATGGTGAGTGTATTTTTGACTTTCTTGTTTGTCTTAAATCCCCTTTGCAATGACCAAGAGAGTTGTCCTGGAAAGCTGATAGAGATTCATGGAAAAGCAGGCTTATTTCTGGAAGGGCAAATTCATCCTGAATTGGAAGGTGTTGAGATTGTCATTGGTGAAAAGGGAGCAACTTCCCCGCTCATCACAGTTTTCACCGATGACAAAGGTGCTTACAGGTAATTAACAGATTTGTTTTGATCTTTTGGATTCTTCAGTTAAACTGCAGTGGTGACTTGACAATGTGCGTGTGATATCCAAGTGCTTTTTTTAAAACGAGTTCTTCTTTCCTTTTATTTGAAGTGTTGGGCCACTCCACAGTGACTTGGAATATACAGTTAGTGCTCAGAAAGAAGGGTTTGTTTTGACTGCAGTAGAAGGAACAGTTGGAGACTTCAAAGCTTTTGCTCTTGCCGGGGTGACGTTTGAGGTAATGTTCTACACAGTTTGTGTTCTGAATGAATAGTGTGTGCAGTTAGAGCCAGACAGGCAAAAAAATTAACCCACATGTCCCAGCCAAACACAATGGGTGTGGGATTTGCAGATAATTTTGTCATGGGGAAACAAATCACTGTGGATGAGCGCAGTTGTCGACCATGACTTGCCATGCAGAAGATATTTTGCAAGGTTTATAGAGTGAAAGTTAGAGCCTGCAGTCCAAAAGACTGGCTTTATTTGCTTTTGTAGAGTTGGACCACCTTCTCTTAATGAGTTTTATCCCTTGAGGTGATTTTTTTTTCATGTACTGTCTGGTCCAACTAGTGCCTCGTTCTGCTCTTTGGGATACTTTGTTCTGGGCCCCAGCATGTTCTATGAAGTGGTAGAGAATGACTGTTCTGGTGGCACACGCTATGTCCAGCTGTGACTGCCCGGGTGTCGAGAGCACAAGCTTCCGTAGCCCTGCAGTCTCGCAGGAGGGGGTACGCTGCAGATGTGGCTCGTTTTCTTCTGCGTACAGCTGAGTGCTCAGAGCCAGCACATCTGTGCACTCTGTAGGGGGCTTCTGAAAGGAAGCCTTCTGCGTAAAGCAACCCTCGCTTACACCTAAAACTATTGCTTTTTCAAAAATAGATCAAATCAGAGGATGACCAGGCTCTTGCTGGAGTTCTCTTGTCTCTCAGTGGAGGCGTGTTTCGGTCTAACCTCCTTACGCAGGATAATGGCATGCTGACTTTTTCCAATCTGGTAAGTTGAAATTGATTCTTCTGAATGCGGCTGCATGTGCGATGCTGTGTTACTTTGCCTTCCAAAATAGGGATGCTATTGGCTGTCTTCAGTGACAGGGAGATGTGTGGTCTCCTTTGAAATCATAACCCACAATGAGAGATGTAGGTCCCTCAGAGTGGACAGCACGTACAGTCTTAGTAAGTGAAAGATGTCAAATCTAACCTGGCAAGAGATTTCTGCCCAACAGGTAGTAGATGATGTTGATTGATCTCAGTTACTAATTTGCAGCCTGTAAACACGAAACAAGCCAATTTGTTGATGATCATTTGAGAGCCTTTAGAGGAAAGAAATCTAATTAGATTATTGATCTGTACATGTGTGTAGACATGCCTGAATAGTTTCCTTGCAGACATCTTTCTTTCCTGGTCGCTTTCCTGTCCTTGAAGTCTTGCGGTAAGGTTTTAGGGCCACAGTTTCCTTTCCCTCTTCAGGCTTTATCACCTGGTGGAGTTCCATTGGTTTATTGTCCAGTGTGCTCACGTTTTCCAACCAGTTTAACCTATGGTTGGGACAGAGAACTTTAGCTCTTTAGGGAGCTCTTGCAGAAACATAATTGTTTGAAATTGGTGAATTTTTGTGTCACTATCAGTAAACAGCTTGTTTTACGCCTCTTTGCAGAGCCCAGGGCAGTATTATTTTAAACCCATGATGAAAGAGTTTCGCTTTGAACCATCATCACAAATGATTGAAGTGCAGGAAGGACAGAACCTTAAAATTCGGATAACTGGTTACAGAACAGCTTACAGGTCAGTAGAGCTGAAATGCTGTGCAAAATGCTATGTACTGTATCAGGATGCGTTATGCAAAATGTGTGTTTTCTCCTCATACACCTCTGTTCTGAAGGTATGGCGGGTACTTTTGAAGGCACAATTTAACTTTATTATGCTGTGTATAAGTACTTTTTTTAGCCTTTTCTTATGCATGTGGATATATAGCTAAGCCCGGATGGCAGGGCTGTAAGGGGAAACATTGCTATGAAAGCACTGTGTCAGTGGCACCGGAAGTGGCTTGTGCTATGTCCAGTGGGACAGGAGAGGACTACTGTAGGGATGGTAGACCAATTCAGGTATCTGACTTCAAGATCCCTCCTTTCCTTGCGCTCAGGGGTAAGGGCTGCTGTTCATGGAGGTCAGGGTCAACTTGGATTCCTAAAGTTGTGCTCTGAACTGCAGCCAATTCTAATGCTTTAAACAGTTTTACATGTGCATTATAAATTCCCCTTTCCTTCTCCATGCTATGCTAAATACGTTAAGTACTTTTTCCATCAGTTATAACAATAAAATGTCTTTAAAATGTGCATTAAAACAGCATCTGCACATCTGTAGCAATTGGTTCTCTTCATACCTCTAGCTGTTATGGCACAGTTTCTTCTTTAAACGGAGAGCCTGAGCAAGGAGTCTCAGTAGAAGCTGTGGGGCAGAAGGATTGTAGCATCTATGGAGAAGACACGATAACTGATGAAGAGGGCAAATTCAGGCTACGTGGCCTTCTGGTAAGGGTTAGAATGCTCTCTGTCATTTACTTTTATGTTAGTGTGATAATGGAGCAATAAAATGTGTTTTATTAACTAGCTACCGATTTCTGTTTTCCCATCACATTTGCTAGCTCAGATTCCCTTGAGTCTCTCTGTGTTACACTGTCGTGTAGTGAACGTTCATTCTAGTAAAGGGGGAAAAATCTTTGAGTGTGAGTCTGTGGAACCTGCTGCCAGCGTACTGCGATGGCCTCCCACAAACACTGAACAGTTCCCATGATGTGACATGAGCCCCCGGTCAATGTACTGAATGTGTCTAACGGGTTCAGCAGTGTTCAGGTGTTACAGGGGAAATTTTCTTAGGCAAAATAATTTGGGGAAGCATTTAATTTCTCTTGTGAAAATACTGTGACAGTGTATTTTTAGCAGGATATTGGTTGTATGTATGATGTTGATTGTACAGCATGTATGTGAAGTAAGCTGTTCTGCAGGAAACATGGAAGCTGAATTTCTGGGACCACTATGTATGGAGTAAGCAATTACGCTGAAGCAGAAAGCAGTATTTGATTGGGTTTTCATCCTGTTTAATGTATTTTCTTTCTAGCTAAAACACTTCACAGCAGATGATTTCTTTTAATACAGTAATGTAATAAATTAGTGAAAGTTCTGTAATAGGCCTTTTGTATTTGCTGGCAGTAAGCGCCCCTAATGGTGTGATTGAATTAAATTTTCCATTTGGGTTAAGGAAAACTTTAACTGGGTAGAGTTAGATTTGTTTGGGTGGTGTATCTTAAATGGAATCTCTTACTGTCTTTTAAAATTAAAGTACATATTATTCAGTGTTGGGATTTATCACTGAATGTTGCTTTTAGCCTGGTTGTGTGTATCATGTCCAACTCAAAGCTGAAGGCAACGATCACATTGAAAGAGCTTTACCACAGCATCGTGCAATTGAGGTAATTTTTTCTTTTTTTTGCAGTCTCACTTAAATATGAAATGCATCTGTCTAGACATTATGTCTCGTTCTATCAGCAGCAATGTAGTTGAATGCGTTCTGTTTAGTCAGGTGGCTTTCAGCAAGTTAGCTCCCTAAATATGGGCCCCATATTGTGTCGCAGCACCATAGCTTAAAATTGAAAGAAGATAAAGCCCAAACAGTAAACAGGTGGAAAGGATTCTTTCACAGTCACTAACTATACATCAAGAACTGAGATAATAAATGTATAAGAATACCTTTTAGCATTTCTTTATGATGTGGAACAAAGCACTAGCGACTTGAGGATGTCAAAAATTGTCATATTATGCTATCTTTGTATTTAGTTATTGATGGATAGATAGATTTTGTTATGCTTTATTTGGTCCAAATCCTGCAGTCTTGATGTAGATGAAATTGTCATTCAGACTAGCAAATCTTTACAAAATGTAATAATAACAACTTTGAATTGAAAACTGATGAAATCTTGTTAAATATTCCTCATCTTTACAGATTCAGATTAGTTGCCTCGCATTTATCTCTTGACATCCAGCAAAGGTTAATTAGCCTTCGTTAGTTGTCCAGAAGTTTTCACTGGGAGACGGTCATTATTTGAGCTCAGACGCGCGCCTGACCAGGGTGCCCTCCTTCGCAGCAACACAGAAGGGCAGAAATCTTTCAAGTCCTTAGTGTTTTCTTGCTAAGAGTACTTGCAGGTTGGGAAGGGGAAGAGAATGGCAACCCAAATTCCAGAAAACAATGTGAAGGTTATGTACTGCAAGTGACAGCTGTGTGCAGTAGCTTGTACTAATACTATCCTGGCTAGCGTGCCATTTTCTCCAGGAGAGAGAAGCGTTTGAAAGACACCTGCAGAAAAAATGTACAGCCTCAGTGGCACCAGGCTGTTGATATGGCACCTGGCCTAACCGTAACCTGTCTGTTACTGCAGTTATTATTTGAGTAAATGTCTTTCCTCACTCTGATCGGAGTTCAGATTTAGAAACACAAATGTTTTGTATTTTATACCATTTTGAATAATAGAAAGTTATATATTTTTGAAGTAGGTTATATTATGATATGAGCATATTCCTCATTAATCGACTGTATAAACATCCTAGCATAGTAATATGCATTTCTCAGCACAGTTGCAAAATACCGAGATCAACATTCAGACATCGGGCAGTCCAGCATATGTAACTCAGCCTCTTCCAAAATAATGCGTGCTTTTGATACTTCTTCCATTTTTAATTTAACTTAATGCCATCAGCCTTGTGCTGATAATGCACAAGTCTGCAATTGCAAGCTGTGCGCTCTGGAGGAACAGTACTTGTAGTTGGAAAGCCTTCGCGTTTCCATGTGGTTAGTATAGAACACAATTCACTTCTTGTTTAGAATTATGAACAGTATTTGTGTTGTGCTAACTGTCCTCTGTTAACTGTTCCTCTGTTGGTAAAAACATGACTGTGTTATATGTTGCAGGTTGGGAACAGTGACATTGATGATGTTAATATTATAGCATTCCGGCAAATTAATCAGTTTGATTTAAGTGGAAATGTAATTACATCTTCCGAGTATCTCTCCACATTATGTGTAAGTTCAAGCCTTTCATCTTTTTCAAGCGTATTTGCCATTGGTTTCCCAATGTTTTTTTGCAGGGCCACTGGAAATTGTTCGGTAGCCAGAGCACACATTTAATTCAAATTATGACTGATATTTTAGTGAAGGTGAATTTGAATTCCAGATAGAATTAAGATTCCAGTGCTCCTCACTGCTTTGCTTTAATGTTTCCATTTTTCATGGGAGTATGTTTAAGAAATACTTTCTCGGGTTGGCCTGTACATTTCTGGGTCTGACTCCCTGATTAGGGATGCCCTGTCCATAGGGAGAGCAAGACACCAGGGGAGAAATGAGTCCTCTGTATTAGAGCGCTGCATTAATTCCTGAAACGCCTGGAACTTTTGACATGCCTGTCTGCTAGCAAGAAGATACTATGTGAATGCAATGATACCATAGGACATATGAATTTAAAAGTACAGTTATAAGAGAGAGTATGCGACAAATAGTAAAGCTAATATTTTCAAAATTCAAAAGGCTGCGCTGTGATAGGAAAAAAACTTGCTAAACACCTGTGATCCTTTTGTCTTAGGGTGCAAATGCTGGAAGTATCTGCAAAAGCTGTTGGTGTGGTAGGAGTTAGAGTACCATTTCTCAGGTTTAAAAGCTTCTTGAAATGTTACCTACAAATATAAATGCAGCGCCTGGATTTCTGTCAGACTAGTCCACTATGCTAGATCAGCTAGATCTGTCAGATCTCATTGCTGAGCTGTTGGGTTTTTTGGGAAACATCCAAAGGATCCAACACTTGGAGCAGGTGTGAAGGGAAAACGTATCACCCAACTGAAGAGCACCTGAGCAAGCTTCCTGTCTTTCTGGGGAAATTTAGACTCTTGCAGTTCAGCCCAAGCAAATAGGAATTGATGTCAAAATTTAATTATATGGAAGTTATCCAAGCCTGTACTTGTTTCTTATGAGGTTGGGTCTTGCGTTGCATGTAATGCACGTGTGCTGTTGATGGGTGTCATATCATCACCCTTGCTTTCAAGGCAGAAATTTTTGTCTTTGAAAGATGTGCTAAGATTTGATAAAGACACAAGCAAGCAGTTTTGTGACCTCAGTCTGGTCCCTTCTGGTTGCATGGGCTTGATGAAACAACTGGAAATGCTCTGGTGAGCTGTGATTGGAGCTGCAGCCATGGTAGCACTGGGCAGAATCAATGAGAATTTAGTGGGCTGTGTCTGCAGAGAGAGCTGAGTCTTGGCAAATATCTGATCCAGAGGTTTACAAACAATGGTATAGATGCTAGAAGGCTGCTTCAGAACGGTCCACAAAACCCATCACTTTGCTTACTGTGTCCTCTGGAGGAGGTGCGGTGGCTGATAAACGTTTGTGTGTACAGGCAGCCTCGTGTAAGGAGGCGCTGCTGCCCCTACCAGCCTTATTCGTCTATGATACAACCCTCTTTTAATTATGCTGGTTTCTGAGCAAACTGTATTTGCTGAGACTTCAGGCCTATTCGGTAGCTTGAGGCTGTCTAGCTTGTTAAATAAGTGTAGAGAAATTGAAATCGAGGAAAATGAGCCTATCAGAGAAATAGAAACAACCCGCAGCTGCAAATTCCTGTGAAACTGCTGGGATTATTTAAAAGAATTACTCAGTTCTGGTTGATGCACAGCACAGACTACTTTTAATACACTAGATATGTGAAAATGTCAGACATCAGTTGCTCCTAAATTATTTCAAGTTCTGTAAAAAGGCTGTTTCTGTGACTTTCCACATCCCAGATTAGAACAGTTCCAGGTGTTCTTACTTGACAACTTAGAGGTTTTTAAAACACGATGACTTTTGAAGTGCTTTTATCCCTTAAGATGTGGGACGTCTGAAATATCTATTGTGGTGCAGGCTCAGAAATACCTGGTTTGTGCTTTCTTCTTGCTCTCACAGGTGAAGCTCTACAGAAGTGAAAATCTTGACAACCCAATTCATACAGTCAACTTAGGCCTATCCCTATTTTTCCATTTCCCCCCACTGCTCCGAGATGGAGAGGTAAGAATATTGCTGAATAATTAGCTTAAGTCACTTTAGTTTTTTTCCATAAGGACACTGAAGTGTTATTTCTGGTGTGCCTGCAGTACTGTATTCATGCTGGAGTGACCAATGTCTCAGAAGATTTCGAAGCCTGTTAAACTGACTTTTGCCTTTAAATCTAAATTTTGTCTCAGACTGCTACTGATGCTGTAGACTGAGTGTATTTTTTACTCACAGAATTACGTGGTGCTCCTGGATTCTACATTGTCTAAATCACAGTATGACTACACCCTGCCTCAAGTTTCGTTCACTGCTATTGGATATCATAAGCACATTACGCTGATCTTCAGTCCCACTGTAAGTACAAAATACTTAAATGTTCAAGCGTTCACCTTGAGAGCAATGTCTGGTAATATACCCCACATGTATTTTGTGGTCTTGGCCAAACTTTCTATTAAGTAAATATAAAGAGGTTTATGAGAGGCATTAAAGTGACAATGGATTTGGATTTGGCCGCATTTAAGGCATCA
Source organism: Nipponia nippon (assembly GCF_047370975.1). Lineage (NCBI taxonomy): Eukaryota > Metazoa > Chordata > Aves > Pelecaniformes > Threskiornithidae > Nipponia > Nipponia nippon. The sequence goes on from NW_028262369.1 coordinate 8,412,417, forward strand.
GGCAGGGATGTAATAACCTGGGATGTTGTGGGAGGCAGGTAAGGAGTTCAGGAAGGAGGTGTAGCTATGACACTAACTGAAAGGTTGCAGTAACAGGGGCCTGAAGGAGAAAGATAGGATTGTTGTCAGAATTCCTTTAAAGACTTTTGTGTATATGAAAGAAGCATCACCAGGCCAAAAAGAGAGCTTTAGTTATTGGAGCTGAGGTAGGGGGTAAAGCAGAGGGGTTCTCAAACATCAGGGGAAAACTTCTCCCTTGAGAGACAGAAGTGTCTTTTTGCACTTCTGAACAGTGCAGTGTTTGTTCTGTAATACTTAAATGATCTGTTTCTTTTCTGCATCACTGCATGTTCAGATGCCAGGGAAACACGAGGGAGACATGAAATGGCAGTTATAAATGAAGGATGCAGATGTGCCTGAAAGATTTTGTGCTGGTATGGTTGCTGTAGCATTATCATTGGGATCACAGAGGTTTGGGCAGCATGTGACAGGTAAATCAAAGCACACCAGGTTGACTGTAAAGTGGAGACTGACCATCAGAGAATTAGCTTTAAAAAACAGCAAACCCCAGGAAGAAGGTAACAGATGAATGAATCTGATCAAGGGGAGTGCTTTGAAGTTGAAGGTAAAGTAAATCTGAGAGCAGTCCTTAGAAGGAATTCAGATGGGAAGGGCTGGACACGCCACATGATCCTATTGCTGACGTTTAAAGCTGAGGGATTTCATAGCCGAAATGACTGTTCAAAAAAAAAACCAAACCCAAAATCCATGGTCCCCACTGTTTTCAGAGAAAGCTGCCTGAACAAGATATTGCCCAAGGATCTTACATCGCGTTACCACTGACGCTGCTTCTGTTGTTGGCTGGTTACAACCACGATAAGGTAGGTCATTGGTTTTTTTGTCTTACACAAATATTGTCCTGTCAATGAATACTTCGTACTGTGCTAAGTGAGCATTTGTTGAGGTGGTTACTCAGGCAGAGATGCAGTCAACAGTCACCTTATGTGACACATTGTCAGAAAAGGCACAATGTACCTAAGTTTTTGGACAATTACCTTCCTTTAAAAAAAACTTAATGTGAAGGTGAGTTCCTGTGCCGCTTCTGAATTTTGTCTTCTCATTTGATGGCTCTGGAGAAAAAAACCAATGCAACATCATTCAAATTCAGATAACCAGACTCAGTGATAATAGGAATGAAAATAATTATTTTATTGGCTTCAGGAACAATCAGACTGGAAAAAATCTTGCAAATCATTGAGTCTGGTCTCTTTAGCTTTACACCCTCCTTAGTGAAAAGCTCTCGAGAGGAATATAACTACCTACTATATAACCCCTCTGTCTTTGTTAACAAGCCATGCTCTTCTAGTCTTTTCTGATATAACTGGATTTCTGTTTTGCTGATAAGAGAAAAGAAATTTGTTTGTGTAGTTTGATTTCCTCTCAAACATGGGTAAGAGAGCACAGAACATGGGATTCTCCAGGTTTTTCTACAGTGTCATTGAAAGAGCCTCCACTGAAAATAGTGGTCATTTTGTAGACTCAGGACTCAAACTGTTCTTCTTGGCTAGATGACTGCAGGAGAAAAAGTTACTGACAATCATTTTCGGTTTTGATTATCAGAAGTTCCCAGAAGTTTAGTTTGATTCCTTCCCAAGATTTGCTGCCATTTTCTGATATCTTTGTAGGTGTGCCATTTATGCAATAGATTGTTTGTTTGGGGATGCATGGGTCGAAAGAACGTTATCCTTCAGACCTTGCATAGCATTGTAATCACAAGCTGCTTCCCCCCCGCCCCTTTTTTTTTTTCCCCCAGCTTATTCCCTTATTGCTACAGCTGACAACTCGACTGCAAGGAGTACGTGCTCTTGGACAGACAGGTTCTGACACAGGTGGCTCAGAGGATGCAAAGAGACAAACAAAAAAACAGAAGACAAGACGGACGTGAGATGAAAGGAATGATTGCACGAAGTGGTGCTCCGTCAAACTGGAGCCTGAGGAAGCGAAGCCACTAAAACACATTCATGTTGAATTTGCAGACTTTACATTTTTGTTGTTGCTACATGAGTGCCGTTTGTCACACTAGCTCCATTTTGGTTGTAAATTTTCTATGGAGTCTATAGATTTTCTTGTTGTAAAGTAATGAAATGAATGCCTCTGTTGTCACTGTGAGTGCATCTCCCATACTTGAAGACAATTAATGATTATTTTTTTTTCTTTTTTTAAATCTTCAGCGGAACATGTCATGCTGTCTTCATTAATAATTTGTAATAGACTGCTTGCCTTCACTTTCAGTCTCTAGATTTTGGGATAATTTTTCCTTACCTTTTGAAATACCCACTTTACAGAAGCAGCACATAGGGATTTTACTGAATCAGTGGTGCTTGAAACAAAGTTTTGGGGGACACACATGAACTGGTGAATTATGTCTTTGGCACTGCCAGTTCAGCAGCTTGATTGAAGAGTCTGTCTTCTGCACAGCTGTGATTTCAGCTCTTATCCAATCATTATGTTATCTTTGATTAAAATCAAGTTTTTGCCCGATGAAGACGAATTGTTAATGTCAGGTAAGGCTAGTTGTTAATGTCAGGTAAGTTCTGATGATCCTACTGCAAAAGCAGTGTCTAAATTTGAGTTTCATATACAGTGTGATCTCTTCAGACCTCCAGTGTTCCTGAAGCAGCTCCAGCTGGTCGTACTATTCTTTCCACAGCCGTACTGTGTTGCTGGTGATAACCGTTCACCCGTGTGGCTGTCGCATCTCCTGCTCAGGCCATGTGCAGCCTTTTTGCCAGTTGATGATTGGTTTTTCTTTTTTTTTAACTTTTTTTTACTTTAAGAAGTGTGAGCTTGTCGAAATCTCCAACGTGTAGGGTCCCAATAACATAGTCTGTAATAAATAACTGTTTCTTACAGGCTAGCTTTTGATTCTTGTTTGAAGTAGACAGTTGGACATACACAGTTTAAATGTTAATGGGGCTTTTTATTGACAAATAGTATAAAGGTTAATAGAGCTTTTGAAAGATGCACATAAATGCCTGCAAATATTGCAAAGACATTGGTACTGCCAGTAAGTGGCAATGTTTCTCTTTTACAGTACTTGAAATAAAGTCCCTTCACATTTAAATATTTAAGCTTACAAACCCTACTGTTCTTAGAAATTTGGATGCTAAAGGTTTTATGCTATTTTTGTTGGTATTTTGCATTAGTTTGGGCCTAAATAATTAAAACTTCATTTGGTGATCATTCTGATCTCTCTGAGGGAAATTCTATCAAGATCATAATAAAAATGAATGTTGAAAAAGCATGTATGTATAGAGTTTGAGATGAAGCTCTAATAAACTATCATGCTCTCTACTTAATGACCTTGAATTTTATATTACTGTGATGAAGTATATGAGGAAAAAACAGTGTTGTAAAACTTAGAATAAATTGTACATTTTCAATACATCTTTATTTTAAGCTGCTGAATGTTAAGAAAGGTATTGCTACTTTGGGGGAATGTATGAGGAAGAAATGCACATGTCCCTGTGCCTTGAGGGAGTACCAGATATTCTGACCTCTGAACTGTGGGACTTGCTAGTGATTGACCTTCAACATTGCAAATGCGGTTAATAAAAGAAAGAAAGAAAAAAGTGTTAATGCTTGCTAATTTAACGCTTGCTTCTAGACCTAGGATTTCCCCAATGTCTCTCCTCAAAATTTTCTATTCTTTGCCTTCTGCAAAGACCACACTGGTGGCCTACTTGCTTCCAGCCCCGTGTTTTAAGGTTTATTCTGCTTTTGAAGTGTTTATTCCTAACAAAAACTATAGCTTGCAGTTTCTCACTTGGCAGAGAAGTCATGGTGCTCTTTGAGAACACGGGGAAAACTAACGCATGAGATAATTTCTAAAGCAGAACTAAATGCCAAGAAATCAATATCTCCAATTATATTTAGAAACCAATAACCAGATACACAGACCCAAGCAGAAAAATCAGCAATGTGGTCTCTGAAATCCCCAGAGCCACATCCGTAAGGCGAGGATAGACTGAGGTCTGTGCGCGCTAGGGACGAGGGGTCAGGCTGGGGCACTGGGAGGGAATATTTGTATGAACATGAAGGTCTGCATGGGCAACCTCCTGCCGCCAGCTCCTCAGCCCAGGTACCCAGGTACTCTGCAGTCTTCACAGCTCTGTACCCACAGACCTGGGGTGGTGGTAGCTCTGCCTCGGTGGTGTAATAGAGTACATAGCTCTAGCGGATCGCCTGTATACAGCGTGACTGCGTTACAGCGCTTTTCAGCACAGAAATGGTGGATTCAGTTTAGGCTTACCTTCTGTACTCTTCCGAGTTGAATATTTAGGTATTATTTGCGTATCTAAGGTTTGCAATTGATTTTGTGCTCTTAAAACCAAGACACCAGTACCAGTTGGACTGGCCTTTTCAGTATTTCCTATTGAAAATGTCAGCTAAAGCTGCTTGTTGCATCTTCAGTTATTTACGTTAATGCAGAGAATAAATGCAGAATGGGACTAATATTTAGATGTTGCTTCCTACCAGAAAACTTTCAAGGCTCAGTGTTTACTACTCTTTTTTGCAGGCATAATAGCAAAAGAATGACCAATTAGTTTGCTTGGTGAGCTAAATACAGGCAAATGGCTGAATCCTGTTGGAAATGAGAGTGAGGCCCTCCGGATAAAGATAGCATTGCATGTTACTTGATTTTTCTATCAAAAGCAACAATGAACATTACATATATTTGGTTGGTTCATCAGTGATGCTCAGAATTCTATTGTTTAAGAATGAAATGGATCGTTAATATTGAATTTTACAATTTCTTTATAGAGGTTCAGCTTAGTTTCTAAAGCATCATCTTTATTAGATGGCTGTCAGATTCCAAGGACAAGTGTTTTTGATGCATAAGCAACAATGTTGTTAAATAAAGATACAGCAATTTAAAAAACAAATGTGCTTAAAAGCAAGAAAACAAATGCTTAAAACAGAGAAATGAGTATTCTCAGCAAGGGTGGAGAAGCACAGGTTTCTTCATAGTTAATAGTCTTTGTTGCGTTTATTTTTAAAATCTAAATTTCAATATTTGCTGAGTTGCACTATTCAATGTAAGACACAGAGTTGTATGAATCAGATTCTTGGCGCTAAGTGTTCGTTTGTTTTTCTTAATTAAGAATATTTAGGGGTATAATGATAATGTAGCGCGAGATGGGGTCTGTAGATCTCTTTGGGGCCGACCAGGGCGGGAAGTGCCCAGCAGGCCAGCGAGCTCAGTGCTTCCCTTCCTACGGCCGACAGGATTTCAGGAGGAATCTCTGAAATGAATGTTACTGCTTTATGTGCTGATACACTGACCGAGGCTCCCCGCCTCCTACCAGCAGAATAGCTGTGATCCTTGCCAGCTTCTCTAACTCACCGAAGAAGGAAAGGAAAGAAAATTAATTCAGGCAAGGCTGACAGCAAACATGCCACCTTCTGATGTGGCAGTTCAATACTATGGTGTTATCCTTAGATATTTTGCTTTCTATCAGCAAATATGTCCGTACTATGAAAATAAGAAGGCAACGCTGTGGGCCTTCAGCATCACCCATCTGAGACCGCAACTTGATTCCTGCTGCTCTTCTTCCTTGTGTGAATTTTGTTCTTCAGATATTGAAAGTGCAAATTGCAGAATTAGCAATTTTAATAAGTAATGAGTACCCTTCTCAGCCCTATGCTGAGGAAACAGGGACTAAGCACTGAGGCTTTTGAAGGTAAGACGGCTTTGAAAATCGTACTAGACATCTAAGTAACTGACTTGTCAAGAAAAGCTGAAGCTGAATGTGGAATTGAACCCTGAGATGATTGGTGTCTAATTTTCCTCCTATTCAGTATTCCCTGCTTTGTACGGTATCTGTATTTCTACTTTTTCCAGTCTGAAAGTAATTTAAATTGCACTTCTTGCAAAAGTAGATGCAATAAAATGAGTGGTGTAGAAAAGACCTGAAAAATAGCAAATTTCCTGAGCTGAGCACAACAGCATTGGCTCAAATCACACCCACTGGCGGGTTCACGTTACCTGTGTAAGTTACGTGTTCCTTGCAGATGGATTGGTGGCTTTAGAAAATCTCTGAAAGTCTCTGAAAATCCAGTAAATCTGGTGCGTTACTGACTGATGCCAGAACTCTGTAATTTTTTTTTTTACTTTTAAAAAAACACCAATGAGTTTAGTCTCTGTCATTCAGTCATTTATTTAAACCTGGAACAAGCCCATACGTCCTTGTACAAATGAAGAGCAGCTCTACGCTAATTAGCATTCCCTGAGCCTTCATGGATTATTATTAGCAAGTGCAACTTTTTCGCCTTGAATGTTTTACAGAGCTTTTGTGAGCTTTTTACATCAGCTAGCTTGTCCTTTCAATATTCTATTATACCTTTTGTAATTGCTTTCTGTCTATATTTGATATGTTGTTGCTTTACTCCAGTAAGTTTCATTATCACTTTTAACTGTTTGCTATTACTGGTATCAACATGATTGCATTATTTACTCTGTTTGCTTTAAATATCACTTTTTGCTCGTTCTCCCTCCTCCTCTCCCACCATCTTTCTGGGAATATTTGAGCTGCGCAACGAGATGCTGTCTGAAGTCTTATTTGTTACCTTCAAGCCTAAGACCATGATTACTTTAAGCCCAATGATATATTATCATAAAGCACTAAACACCCACCAGACCATTATTGAATTTCTCATATCTAAGAGCTCAATAAACAGTGAAAGATAAACCTGTTTTTTACTGCCTGTGGAAGTCAGCAGGTTGATTCCTCCTTTAATTCTCATTTTTGTCAACACCAGAATAATTAAATCTGCATCACGAAGAGTCTAGTTTCTTCACAGGTCTCTCATCACACTGCGTCTAGCTACCTTTTTTTTTTTTTTTTTAAAGCATAGGGTTGTGGTAAACCATCAACAAAATCCCACTCCAAGCCTTCCTACTCTCAGGCACAAAAGAAACTAATAGCGGCTTAAGTAAAACACATGAAAAAGAACTATTTTGTTTCTATGGTCTCTAGTGTTCGCTGCATTAAAGTGGTTTCTACAGCAGTCATTAGGAAGCACACTGATGTGCTCCATTCTGTACCGTGGGGCTTGCTCCTTCTGGAAGGAGGGGACAGGATGCTGCCCAGAGCCTCCTCTCCCCTTCCTCAATACACGTGATGTGCGACAGACATGGATGATTTCTCTTAGCAGACAAACTCAAGAGTTCATTAAGTGCACGTCTGCAGGCTTGGGGGCTGGAGTGTTTGTTTTCTGCTATGCAGAGAGGCCTGACAAAGTTTAACCAGTACCTACGATTCCCAGCCAATCTGAAACAGCCCTCTCTGTCACTAGAGGAGCAAAGTCCTTTATGTGCAGAGAGAAAAATTATTTTGTTTTAATAAGCATGGAAATTGGATGCAAATTTGCTTATGCATTTAAAATCAGAAATGGTGTTTCCCTTCTGTTCTGCACTCCAGCTGTATGTACTGTTCTCCTTGGGGAGGCTTGGTGTGATTGTGGAGCACAAGGGACTCTGTCATTCTTTCTGGCGTAAGGGGAGGCAAGACCAGCTTTAACTAGTAAGTGTCAGCCCTGAAACAAGCTCTGTAAGGAGTGTAAGCTCGTATTAGTAAGGGTTCATGTGGCTATGTATGCTCACACAAAGCTCAGTACAGCAGTCTGGCAGTGATATCTCAAGTCATGGTGAGCAGATGTCGAATTGGTGATATACAATAAAGTCAGAACTTCACAAAGTAAACAGTTTTTTAAAAAAAATACATTCACATGTTGCTTTTCATATTTATAGCTGTATAAATCTTATCTGTGATTGTGTTTATATTTTTACTGTTCTCCTCAGTAAATTTTTTCAGGTGTGAGAATGGAGTAAGTGATGCCGTGGTGGTTCTGAGCAGTGAGCACTGACTGAAGGACAGGAAACAAGACCATGAATTTCACTTTTTATAGTATGGATGGACTTTGTGAAATGACAATTTTGCTTTCAATGCTTTTTATTTCTGGTGAGCGCCAGGGTAGAAGGTGACCAAAAAGAGACGTTGGTGCTTTGGGAATTAACTTTCATTTGTCTGTGTGTAACTTCCAGCTCTAGGAGCCGGCACTTTGGTTCACGGGGAGTCAGATCCTGGTCTGAGACCCACGTGTACGGAGCAGTTCAGGTATTGTGACGAAGACAGAACAAATCTTTTCTCTCGCTTTCCACATGGTACGTTACAGAACTGCAGCACTGCAGAAGGGAGAAACAGCAAGAAACAGAGACATACTACTGCTAATAACTATGTGAAATGACAACAGATACCCATACATCTTGGGGGAAGATAGGGTGATTCATATCATCAGTACTGAATCTGATTTGCATTAACATCACAAAACCCTAAATAAAAACCCAAGAAATTTGTCCTGTACTTCATTAAACATGAATATTCGATATATTTAATGACTTAATCTTGAATGCAGGCATTTGTCCTTACTGGTAGCTGAATTAGACACCTAGCTTATCCTTATTTGCTCAGTTTTTCTTTTTTTCTTCTCATTAAAAGAGAGTAAGGGGCTTCTAGGACATGGTTAGCCCAGCGGTGCTCCTCACCTTAGCTGGATGCTCTGCTGTTCCACACTGACATTTTCCTAATCTTCCTTAAAATACGAGCAGGCTGCTATCTTTCTCTGTAACTCGGCTTCCCGGAGCACTGAAGGCCAATAATTAGAGATATTTCAGTACTTAAGAGATGGAATTTCTAAAAGGATGTAGGCAAGCAAGTCCATTATTTCACAGGGTTTTAATAAAACTTACAGAATTACATACTTCAAAATATCTAATAAACACCTATTTGCATTTTCAGGTACCTAAATAAATCTCTTGACACTTTGGTCCTGTGAGCCCAGAACTGTGGTCTCACAGCGCTCTTTGTGATGACTTCTTAGGTCGCTTTGTCCTGTTTGCCCAGATCAGGGAAGTTTTGCCATATGTTACAATATGGGAGCCAGCCGTTCCCGCATTCCTGACTGACAGCTCACAAAGCAAGGTGGAAGTCATCGCAAAGGCCCTTTGAGGGACTGGGATGCTGAGGCAGGACGTTCCAGCAACACTCACAGACACTTCAGCAGCAAGCCAGGTCATCTGCCTCCTAGTCCTGCCAGAGCCGTTTCTCAAAGTGGGAGTGGGGGGAATCTAGGCTTTGAAAATCAAGCAGTAAGAGTTACAATAAGAATATAATATCCATTATGAAATGAAAATCTCTGCTTCTGGGCCTTGAAACCTGGTACCAGCTCTCCTTGCTGTGTCTTAAATGTATAGAATAGATGACTATTTCATAAATGAGCTGTTGCTTTTCCTGCATCCGTTGACACAAGGGCACTGGGTAGTCAAACACCTACTACCAGGCTGCAAGCATGATCTCTCCAGAAGACTGAGGCTATGCCCCAGCAGAATGTTTGTTGTGTAGGTCCAGGCTCAGATGTGGGCTTGCGTGTAAACGTAGCTTCAGTCTTTAGGTATGTTTCAGTTGCACTTTAGCTATGTAGACAGATCTTCTACAGCAAAAAAATGCGAAATACTGAAAAAGCTCAGCTTTTCAATAAAGAAAATATGGCCTACACAATTAGGCTTCCTCTTTGTTGTAGTCTTCAGTCATTTAACTATCAGATGAATAAACACAGAAAGGAAGTGGCAGAGAAGATAAAAGATGAGGGCACAAACATATTTGGCTATTTAGCTTTTATTCCTCATTTTGCTGTGCAACGTTTCTTTTCTCCATCAAACTAATTAGCAAAAAACGCCATCCATAAAGCCCTGCCTGAGCTTATTGCTAGGTCAATAAGCCTATATTCTTTCTGGTAGTGAATGGTGTCTGTGATTATTGCATTCATTAATTTTTATATAGGAAATAATACCTCTGCCTTCATCTATATAAACACATAGATTTCTGTTCCAAATCAAGCTTCCTCTGTAGCATGTGCTGTTGCTGGGAGGGAAGCAGAGAGCTAGTACAGTGTCAAATCAAGTTAAGGAATGCAATTTCATAAAAATAACCAATGGTAGTTAGTGCTTATTATATTATGCAAGATAAACTGGGGCAGACAAGTTGCATTGATTACATATTGGGTGATTTGTAACTCTGAAAACAAAACATCCAGTATGTCCTGACTACTGACATGGATGTGCTCTTAGACAACTAGGCTCTCTTCTATATGCTCAAGATACAGCATTAGATAAGGCTGGACAATGATCTGCATTCACTGGCCATGACCTTATTGTTCAGATTGTTGTAGGTCCTCCCCATGGGGATGATGACGGTAATCTGGAGGATGAAGCCCCGGTGTGAACGTTGCAGTGCCGAGCACTAGGTATAATCAAGGGCAATTCAAAGAAAACTTCTCTCTCTGACCTGCACAAAAAGACAGTGGTGTCCAGCATGGAAAGAGTTAGCTCCTGGCATAAATGGAGTCAAAAGTCCTCTGCTAACATAGTTTTGATTATCAAGCTGTCTGTAAGGAGAGTGGTGCTGATGTGAAGCAATTCTCTCCAAATCAAGCTGCGCAATTACTGTAGGAACACCACCGTTATTATGCAGCCTGCCTTCCTCTGAAATACCCCACCAAGAGGCCATGAAATCCAGTGACTCCATCTTTCCTAGCTGTGGTTCCCAGAGGTTGAGAGCTTGCGTGTGACACAGAAATGGCAGCGGTGATGGAAGTGCAAGGCACTTCTGCTGTCTTTTCTCATACAAGGTCCTTAGATCAGATGACTTTTCCTACTTCCCATCTGCTGAGCCTATGTCCCCAGTGCAGAATTGTCCCACAAAGTCACTCAGTGCTGACTTTTCAACAGCATGTTTTGCGCTCAAGTGTTAGCCAATTCACAAACTACATTTTACTCTTATGTGGAGAGAGAAGAGCCTAATTCCACATCTTCCGTCTCATCAGGTTCGTTTTGTTCAGCCATTAGAGACATCTCTGAGCCGTTACCTGTGAACTGCGCCTTCCAGCTCCTTTGTGAATTTGCTTACTATTCTGCTTTCTGATCTTACCTTTCTGATCTCCCTTGGTTTGTGTGCTTTTTTCCTTTAATTGTTTAAGCCGCTGTCTCTCAGGTATCCAAACTCTGTCTCTAGTTCTGGTGAATATAACCCAGATCTGCATCTAAAAATCATTCTTTACTTAACAAAACTCACTAAATTCTAATTCCTTGTGTCTTATTAATCGTATTTGCTGTAATATTTTCTTTAATAATTAGACTAAATGTCAGATTCTACAGCTGACATCCAGTAAGTGGTTTCACACATACTTCATTCCTCAAGAATCCCTCATATTCACTTGCTCCACAGCTGTAAGGTACGTAACAGTCCCAGCTTCCAAACTTGCATTACCTCTTTTGAGAAAAAGGTCTGGTCAAGAGCGAGGAATTTTTTAATCTGCTTTTCAAGGACATACTGGAAATTTTGGATTTTTTAGTGCTAAATGGCATGGGCATTGTCCCAAATTGTTATTTTTATTTACTAGCTGAAGTGTGGAGGCTTTCCGAAAGCCAAGCTGAAGATCTAATGCCCCATCGTTCTAGACACCTTGCCTATCTATGTAAGAAAATGTCCCTACTTAAAGCCCAAAGGCCTTACAGTATAAATGGATCAGATAGATAAAAGATGATAGGAAATTCAAGTGTGCATAGTCTATATGATGGCCACCAAGATCCAAAGAAGTCAAGACCCACATCTCAGTCACCAACCATTGCAGAGCCCAGTCCCCAGGTAGCTGCTCCCTGCTAGAGGGTCCACACCCCCACATCACTTAGACTCCTGGTGGACAAAGCCTTTGGATGTACCTTCAAGAAGACAGCATGGTGCTTCTGGGGTCTGGGAAAAGGGGACTGAAAGAAAGCACGTATTGCCACTGAAATCCCTAGTTTTGCATCTTCTCCTAAAGGCAGGAGCTTGAACTTTATTGATTTAAGATAGAGCAGAGAGAGTTGGTCTTTTAAAAACATGCTGATACAGCTCTCCTGAGCATTTGACAACTTACTTCCTCAAAGTAAACCTTAAATAATTTCCTTTCTCCTTACATGAGCCCTTTTTAGGTGTATTGTATCAGTTTTGTTCTCCATATCACAAGAGGAGAAGAGTAACAGATGTGCTTCTCCATTTTCTTCAGGGTCTTGCAAATCTTGCCTGGGGATATTTGTTAGTTTCTAGTTTCTTCTAATTTCCTTCTGTTTGCAAGAATAAGATATAATAGGATGAAGCCATCTGCATATTTGTACTTCTCAGATGAGGATTATTTCACTTGCAAGGAGCTTAATGGAATTCTGTAGAATCAGATTTGTTTATCATTTGAGGGAATAGGATGACATTTCTGCTTAAAAAATAATGATTAAAACGTAGCACATTTGTGAGACCTTGCCCGGATTGAGAAAAAAAAACCCCAAACCCAACACATTCTCATGAGAGCTATTGGTCCTTTTGCCATTTGTAAAACTGATGCTAAGATGATGGCTTTAGTGATTAAAGACTGAAAGAAAGAGGTCTCAGAATAACCAATGGATTCTCCAGCATATGTTAATATATTCTGTTCGGAAAGGTTACTTCCATTTATATTCCAGGTGAAAATACTCTGTGACTTCATGGCATGTAATCACATTTTTTTCTACAGAAGCTAAGTACCCTGGTTAACGCTGGGAATAAGAATAAAAAAAAATTGTGACGGATTAAATTAATGAGGAAGTGTTGATTTCAATAAAGACACATTTTAAAAGATTGGAAATAAAGAAACATACTGATAGGGTAAATTTTTTCTCTTAAACAATCTTTTCATTTTATTATATCATGTATAGTAAATTTCATACTATAATGGTAAAAATAAAAAATGGAACAAGAATTCTTAATTTAATAAAAACAGGTTTGCATTTGCCTAAAAAATTTATGGAAATTCCATTTTACTGGATTTTTATGTTTTTTCATTTCATGTTGTAACAGAAATAAATCCAAAATTGCCAGGTCTTTCTCCTGGAAAGGAAACTTGTATATTCAAATGGCTCCAGCCAGAGCACCCACAATGTTTTGCAGGGAGCTGAGCCTTTTCTTAAAAGCTCACATTTCTGCAGACCAGCTGTCTAGTCTGAGAAATTCAAGTGGATATGTGATACACCTGGCCTTCCTGGCAGGTAGTGGGGTCCTTCATCTATGTCTTTGCCATTGTGAGAAACAAGCTTCTCTCCCTGCAGAAATTTGCTGCCTCATCCTTCACCCTCCTCGGGGGAAATCAATCTATCAGTAAGGTAAATTAGGTCTGAGCAGGAAAGAATTTTCCAGATCCCTACAGCGGTCTGGAGCTTGGCATTTTTTTCCTTCCTTTTCCAGGCTAGGGCAAAAATAAGGCCCTCCTCATTTTTTCCCTGAAATGTTTTCCACTCCTTTACATCCAGTCCCACCTTTGCCACTTGAAGCACTCATTTGGAGAGTAGGAAATCATTCAGATCCCAGTCATTCCTCCCTCCTAGACTGGGTGAAGGGGAGCTCAGCATGTTAAAAAGGTGTTTTAAACATAAAGCTAGGAGACACAGCGATCTGGGCTGTGAATTAGCTGCTGCAGCATTGAACTCAGCACAGGAAAACCTGAATAAATCAATCAGGGATGGTAGCTTCACAGCACCCTGGTTAAAAAGCTGCTAGCACTGAAGGGAACGAGTTTTAGGGAGCTCAAATGTCTCTACGAGACACTGCAGTCAGGTGGCTGTGACCATCCCCTCAGCTGATGACAATAACATGTTCTGCAGCTGCAGATAGCAATAATCCCATGCAGTATTTGGAGTCGGGGGGTAGGACTAGCAAAAAACAAATCTCTGAATAGTCCAACCTGTTGGAGCCACAAGGATTTTTTAACCAGGGAAAGAGATAAATAGCCAGATAGATTTATTATGTCTCCTAACGTGTAAAGTACCAGACAGGCTATTGCTTAGAGCGTGGGTGCTAGTAGCCTCCCAAGAAATTGTGACATAGAGTGTGCAGTGCATGTGGTGTCAGCAGGACCACCTAACTGCCGGTGTCAGTCTTGCAAAGGGGGAAGAGGGCCTCTGCCTGCTCTGCAGTATTCCTTTTGCAGCACCACTGGGCTCATGTAAACCCCTGAAAGCAGAAAGATCCCCTACAGGATGTGCTCTTTTCACTCTGCAGAATAAATATGAGCCCCAATTCATATGGTCCAGTAAATGCCTCCTGGCCTGGTCAGCAACATACCTGCAAAGAGCAACAATATACCTTTCCTGCTTCAGAAAATTTTCCTTGATTATTGATGAGTATCTCAGAGGACCATCATCTGTACTCTCCTCTTCCCCACTTTTTAAATAACCTGGCTTACAGAGCTCTACTGCTTAAGTTTATGCTGGCGGCGGCGGCAGCAGCAGCTTTACTGTCCTGTTCACCTTTCAGCAGCTCCCCAGCCAGGGTATGGCCCAGGGCAAGGTGGCTGCTCGTTAGTGAGATGAGTTATGGCTGTGGGCTGGTATAAAAGGCCCAGCCCACAAAGAGGTGAAGCCTAAGTTTAGGGTCAGTTTGTGAGAGAGGAAGCCTGGTAAGAAGGACTGATGCAATTTGGGAGCTACCAGCATGGCTGAGGTCTGCACCAGTGGAGGGAGGTGGCTATGACCAAATTCCCTGTGGAAACAGGGGCTGAGAAGTTTCCCCTGTCCTGGGAGAAGACCATGCTTAAACTCCTGGAAACCGAAAACTGTAGAACAAAAAAACTTTACAGCCAAAAGGCTTAAATTTTGTGAGATGAGGGGTTTTCCATCTGGGCCTCCTGAAGAAAGGCTTTACCCTGGAAAGCTGCAATGCAAGCTGAGTTTGCAGAGGAGAAGACAGTGAGGGGACAAGTCCTTTTCCTGCTCAGTGAGGTAAGTTCTACCACCGGGTACTTTGTCACTTTTGGGGATGGCATTGTGCCTCAGCACTTCTGTGTGTGGGAGTGGATATAGCTGCCATCAGTGGGGTAATAACAGAAGAGCTGGCTTCCAGTTCCTGCAGTTACTGTGGTGTCCACTGGTATTGGGTGCTTTCTTTTATGGATAGTGAATGACTTTCCCCCTAGAAGAATGGGGCTTAGCACTTTGTGCAAAAGCTTAACAGAGCAGCAATCTTGCGTATCTTATTTGACCTGTTCCAGGAGTCTGCTGTGTATGGAGATGAGTTGGAAAGCAAGGAAGAGTCTGTAGCAAACTCCTGGGCTTTGTAAGACTGAGAAAGCCTGCTCGTTGCAAAGGGTGTTCTGAGGCTTCCTTTGCTGGTCAGTCTGAGCTCTTCAGGTGCTGTTTTGCACTGTGCAGCAATTGCTGCAAATGAGTGCTACTTTGTTGAATGCCTCTTCTTTTGACTGGGGATCTAATTATTACTAAAATGAAGATGCATTTGCAAGCTAAGTGTTTGAGCTTGCAGACTGTTTTGGAGTTAACTTTGAAAAATTACTTTTCTTCCCCAGTACTTGTTTTAGTATTCTTCTTGTTCCTTTTCAAGTCTTGCTGTTCCTGGGAGGAGTGAGGAATAGATTTTCATTATCATCGTTTCAGAATGGGGGGCAGGAGATCGTAACGATCCTATTTCATACTTTCGTGCCTTGCCATGTGGTGATGACATACGCCCTCCAGCAGGAAGTACTACCAAGTGGCTCTCAATTTGTGCTGAGCCATATTGCCATTCCCAAAACTCGTATGTTTTCTGCAGTATGTATAACCTGGTACTCCCTAGACCTTTGTAAATAATTGATATTCATAATTCCTATGCAGTAAGTCAAGGATTTATAGCGACATCTCTCAGAAGTGCTGCCTTCTACTTCCTATCTGTTCCTTTGGTGTCAAAGCAGAAGAGTTGTTTAATAGGCGCAGCAATAATACATGCCCAAAACAGAAAAGAAAGCTAGGGCTGCTTGATAATACAGTGGAATTTTAGTAGGGCATTATTATGGATGAATCCCAGGCAGCACATGAAACTTAAAATGTAATGTCTAAAAGGGGAAAAAGAAAGTTAGCGTTTTATTTTGACCCACTGTGATCTAAAAGAAAGATCATCTCCTGTGTCCCACTTGTGATCTAGAGCAACTGTTCTCTTTGTGGTTGCTTTTCATAATCTTTAGTGTGCGTATGTTCTCTCTCAGGATTGCGATATGAGATGATGTGGCTGTGAGCCAAGCAGTATCTTTAGTGTTGAGTGCTTTCAAGAAAGGAGAGCAAAGCCTTGCTGATACAATGAGAACCGAAGTATCAAAACACAACTGATCTTTCTTGAAGTGGTAGGAAGAACTGTACAATATTTGAATGTGATCATGCTGGAGCACAGATTGACACTGTACAAACTTTTGATGACTAGGTGTTAATGTGTGCAGAACAGAAAGCTGAAGAGCAGTAGGTAAATGTAGTGAGCTGCAGTGAAGAGTCAAAGACTGGAAGAATTTGGAGGTGAAACAAAAAACCTGCATCTTGGTAGTCCTGTGTAGAGTATCAGCTGTAGCAATAATAAATATCTCTGCAGATAGCGTTGAATAAGTGTAACGTACAAACGTGTGATTTCTGGTATGTCACACATGAAACAGTCTTCACGGGATGACCCAATGTGTGTACTGGGAAAGGGGCCAAAGATTTTTCTTTTATTTGTAGTAAGCAAAAAGACATAAATAAATCAAACCTGAGAAGAGTAACTTCTGTTCCTAAGGTTGCTCGTCAGATATGAATATGATAAACATTAAATGACAGCAATTTCAGTATAAAGTCAATTATCTGTGTGTAGCAAATTAAAATTAGACACATTCTTTAGTCTGGAAATTCATTCTAATGGATGATGTAATTTGCTTCCTATTGAAGAGTAGTGCGTCTCTCTTGGGTATAGCATCAGTGTGCATCAGCTCAGGAGGAGCATTGACTTGACAGGCATGGTGTTGTGGTTTAACCTCAGCCAGCAACTAAGCACCGCACAGCTGCTTGCTCACTCCCCCTGTCCCCTCGTGGGGTGGGGGAGAGAATTGGAAGGGTAAAAGTGAGAAAATTCGTGGGTTGAGGTAAAGACAGTTTAGTAATTGAACGAAAGTAAAATAGTAGTAAATTAGTAATAATAATAATATACAAAGCAAGTGATGCACAATGCAATTGCTCACCACCTGCTGACCAATGCCCAGCCTGTCCCTGAGCAGCGATCTCTGCCCCCCAGCCAACTCCCCCCAGTTTATAAGCTGAACATGACATCCTATGGGATGGAATAGCCCTTTGGCCAGTCAGGGTCAGCTGTCCTGGCTGTGCCCCCTCCCAGCTTCTTGTGCACCAGGGAGAGCATGGGAAGCTGAAAAGTCCTTGACTGGTGTAAGCACTGCTTAGCAACAACTAAACCATCAGTGTGTTATCAGTGTTATTCTCATGCTAAATCCAAGCCACAGCACTACACCAGCTACTAGGAAGAAAGTTAACTCCATCCCAGCTGAAACCAGGACACATGGGAAGCCACTGACTAATACTCCTAATACCTCCTAAGCCCTCCCTAATACTGCTGGAGAACTTTTGCAGGAGTGAGATGGCAAGATTCCATTATTCAGAATGTTGATTGAAAGCTCTGAGCCTTTAGAGGATGATGACTGTGGTTTTTAATTTTTTTAAGAACTGTCAGTATTTCTCCTCCTCATGTCCTTATAGATTCAGGCATGTAGCGTAACCAAAAATAATGCAGAGTTACTGGAACACACATGTTTCAATAGTGGAACCAAACAAGAATAGAGTTCAGAAGTGAAGACGGGGGGACTAAAAGCAAATGGAGTTAGTTTCCTGGAGACGTACTCCAGAACATACTCTACTCTAATTCGGAAAATCCATCAAAATAGTGTTTTCTTCCTCTTCTAGAATTGGAGGAAGGAGGTGGTGGTGATGGGTTGGAAGAAAGGGAGGCAGTTATTGAGAGTTTAGGGTAGGGACACAGATTTTGAAAAGATTTGCTTTTATTTCTGCTCTCCCATATAACCTGCACTGGCACCTTCATTTCTGTCTGCTGCTTTCCCTTCCCATGCTTTACCTTTCCTGAGTTTAGTCTTGCTATGTTGGATACTGTTCCTTTTGCTTGTTTTTTTTTTTTGTGTTGTAATCTGAGGTACTTGAATATTGTAGTCATTAGACTTCTGTCATAAGCATAAACCAAGATGTCTTCAGGTTATTTAAAAAAGAGTAAATTATTAATTGTAAGAGAAATTGAGAAACCTGCAAATTTGGATGTCCTGTCTGCACACCCACCCATCATGATCTTTATACTCAGCTGGAAATAATGTATGAACCATTTGAGGATGGGGTGGAACTTCCACCTCCCGTGTGGTTCAGGTCTTTCTAAGACATATTATTCTCTGGCTCACAGGTATGTAGCTTGTATTTCCAATGGCTTTGACAGAGTTTTCAGAAGTTGTCAAAATATCCAGTTCTAATGCTGTGGATGTATTTAAAGGGAAGAATTCTCAATCCATAATGCAATAGGTAATGATTATTAAATTACTTTCTGATACTGTGTCAATTTATTTTATAACCTGTTGAGCCACTGGTCTTGAGACTGTAAAAAGTACACCAGAATGAGCCTTGGTAGCATCTGATGTTCCCTTTAATTCTGCAGTGCTTTTCTACCCTTTGCAGTCTGAGAAGGAGAGGAAGTGTATCAGAGGCAAATATAAAAGATAAAATTATAACCCAGAATCAAGCTATTGGACAAAACACCCTCTAGTCTGTTTTGAGAGACTGGAAGGTTTGTGGTAGAGGGAACAGAGTCATGTTTACTCTCTGGCACTTGCTGTGCTGGATTGTGTGCTATGCTGCTGTATGAACTGCCCCATCCTATGTGGACAGGGTATGTTCATGCTTCACTAATGGCAGTTCATGTAAGTATATCTAAGCAGGCTCTAACCTACCTGTAGGAGTTCAGATCTCAGCCTGTGTTGCAGAACAGGTGAATATTTACCCATCTAGTGAGATTCAACTACCCAAGAAGTTTCTGGAGGGCTGTAATAGCGGTATATGACTGTCCTGCTGCTTTCCTGGAGGAAGCCTGCTGTGGGTCTCTGCATGAACCAGCTTCCCGTACAGCTGCTTGCTTTCTTGCTGCTTTCCTGTGCCACATCTGTTGGGGACTTGTATGCTTACAGCAATGAGCGGCATCAAACTTCGGTACTTCTAGGGGTCTTCTGGGTTCCAGGTAGGACGGACTGCCATCCACTTCAGAATCTTGCTAACACAGTGAAGCTGGTAGCTCCCCACTGCCAGGTGTTTTCAGTCAAGTTTGTTAGGATCCATTTTAAGAAAGTTGTTCAGCACACACTTAAATTTCATGTGTGCTTGTGTGGTTTGGATGAGAGTGGACTTCAAAGAAACAAGAAAGGAATTTAAGTGCTTAAAACTGTTTAGTTACTTGCTAGACTTTTGAAGATAAATCTTCTTGAATATAATTCTTCCTGTGTCTTGCATTTAAATAAGGTTCATGTATATTCTGTTTGTTCTTATCCTGTCCTTTGGAGTAGTCATCATTAATCATGCCAGGTATTGGTACAGATCTGGTAACCAGAACCCAGACTGTTGCAGTGCACTGGAAAAGCTCAGAAGAACTAGAAATATCCTCTTACATTAATTTCCATATGAATTAGGATTTTTTTTCCCAGATGATTGGAAACAGCACTACAGGCAAACCACACACTACTTCCAAACCAGACACCTTTAAGATTTCATGTATGTGGTGTGAGAGAGGTCCTTCAGAGGTCCCCGCTTTTGAGCAAAGAGTCAATTCCTGCAAGTGGCTCTAGGCCACTTATGTTTGGACAACTGATGAGGCATCTTCTGGTGTGGTGCAGGATCTGATCTGGTAAGCCATGCTGCTGATCTGGGTCTGTTTTCCATACCAGTGCATGGGCAGCAGTACCTCTGTATGACTGACTAGTCCTTTTTCTTGGAAACTGGGGAAAAAAAAAAATCTGTCTTGAAGGAGTGATCTGGAGTTAATGTGTAAAATTAGTGTATTAGTTCACTGATGGATTTACTTTTGCAAAATGAATAACTAGAAACTAGCACCCGATTTATTTAATGGGAATATAGGATGAAGATAAATCTTGAAGTGGGATCTTAATGGCTACAATAATTAATGATTTAATCTAAAGCACTTACAGGGTGCTTTGAAAGGCCCAGTATGATGCAGTGTGGTGTAGAAACAGGTGCAGAGCTGGTGCTGGAGGAGGGTGGCAGCAGGGCAAGATGGCCGCTTGCCCACGTCGTGGGCAGCACAGCCTCCAGTGCTCCCGTGGGGGACATCTTACTGGATTTAGCTTGCTGCCAGTCAGCACAAACTTCAGATCACTAGTCTGGGTATTGAGGCAGGATGAACACAACAGGTAAATAAACATCTCCTCTCCCCTCCCCAGTCTTGACTTTCTGCATCTTTGCTGTGGGTGCCAAAATGCCTTCCCCGAGGTGATGGGAGTTTGGGGTGGGGGGCTGTGTGCTTGTGCCCGTCTTGTCATCCTATTCTTTGTGGTTCCCTTCCGCTCCTTTATGAGAAGTGGGTGCCTGCAGACCTCCTCCTCCATGCCCTGCTGTGGTGAGTAAGGGTTCATGGTGTGGTAGGCTCATCCCCTGCACTTCACAGGGCTGTGGAGCTGGCTGGGACCAGTTGTGGCCAGGCTGGGTGAAGGGAGCCGCGTGCCTGGGGCTCCAGTGGGTGCTATGCCCGAGGTGGCCAGGCTGCCTTCCTCCAGTGCTCTGGAGACCCAGGGCCCTGTGTGGGTGCTCCTCAGGCTCATGAGGGCACCTGGAGCTGTTAACAGCAGCCAGCACCCCTGAAAATGAGTGTTTCATGTTCATCCCTCAGCGTGTTTCATGTTCATCCCTCAGCGTGTTTCATGTTCATCCCTCAGCGTGTTTCATGTTCATCCCTCAGCGTGTTTCATGTTCATCCCTCAGCGTGTTTCATGTTCATCCCTCAGCGTGGCTGTGAGCACACAAGATGGCGGCTGGTGTTACCTCAGGGCTGGAGCTGACAGGTTGTGTGGGACAGGATGGCTGAGCTGAGGTACTGGTGATCCCTGTGGCTCAGTACTGAGGGTGCCTTCTGTCTGAGAGCAGAGCAAAGCATGTGTGAGGAAGACTGTAATATCAGAATGATAACCTGATTTTTTTTTTTCTACCCAAGATCCAGCCCATGTAATAGCAAAGCAAGGCTTGGAGGGAGATGTGATCTCTCTTACTAGACTAACAGGTGTAGTTGGAAGAACCAGCAAGTTTTAGGGTATGTTAGTTTTTTCCTTTAGGAAAGCATGTTTTCCTCAGGCTTCTACCCTCTCCACAGTGTGGGGACTGCCGCTCTCCATAAGATGGCTGGGAGGTGCTCACTGCTGTCTTTGGAGACGTGGCTTCCAACCCTTTGTACAGTGCACATACTGGTTAAAGCATTTGGTGACCCTTCAAGCTTTGCAAATAGGGCTATTGTGTGATGTTTTCCTTATCGTGTTCTTAAAACTGTGCTTTTAGTCCTGGGAATATTCAAGTTGATTGAGGATACCTGTGTACCTTGACATTTATTCTGTAGCATCCAGTGTATCCTGACAGGCTGCAGATGCTTACCTGATGTATCACTTTGCTCTCACTGAGTTCAGCGGGGCTGTTGAGGTGAGTAAAACACTTGCAAGGATGCGGTTTTCTAGATCGGGGCCTTATCTCATGGATTTTGTCTAAGATGGGCTGTCCCGCTTGCTGCAAGTCTGTGGTGTTTTTTCCTTCTTTTAAAAATGTTGACAAGAGGGCGAACACCTGCACTCATAAAGAGTCCCTGCAATGGCTCTGCAGGGGTGCTGCACAAAACGTGCTCTGTGTACTGGTGTCTTGGATTTCAAGTGAAATCGAAGCAAGGTCTTGGATGAGAACTTACATGCAGCCAGCTAGGGTGGGAGTTGGAAAAGAAGGCATTCATATTGCAGCATCTTCTTGTCACCTGAGAAGGGAGGAGGAAAGAGGAAAAGCCTGACTGGTATATTCTAAAAAGCCTGGTATATGTAAAACTGAGTGTGGTATATATAAAAGCCTGGCTGTGGTTTATGCTGGTCCTTCTGCAGCACAGTCTAGTCCCAGCCAAGCTTTCTGTACTTGCTCACCAAACCTATTCATTATTGAGCAAAACCCTGTAACAAATGTTTTATCTTCCTCCTTGCTGTAGGGAGAAAGTTCCTCTAGTCAGTTGAACCTAGGAAACTTGTGTCTGAAAGATTTCCTACACTGTTAGTTCAAAGGGTGCTTGAACAAGGTCACATCTCCTGCTGTGGAACTATTTTAGGAGAAAGAGTGCTACTTAAAATCAAAGTACTTTATTTATGTAAATCTATTTTACTATTGCACATTAAGGAAGCAGTTAACCTTAGGTCGTCCTTGTACTTGAAGAACTACTGTTAAGCTTTTTTGACTTGTGGGCTCTTACAAGTTTTAGGCACGTATTTACAAAATTGGTTCTCAAGAGGAATGCAAGCAACCTGCCAGTCATTCCTGGCTGACAGGGACCTGTCACTAAATGGCACTCCCTCTTTGTGGGGGGGAGCAGACATCTAGCAAAGCCTTTCTCCTCCTTGAAGCAATCCTGCCAGTTGGCAATGACTGTGCTCCAGTAATGGAAGACTTTGGCAGGCAGCAGGGTGAGCTGTGGTTATTGAAAAATAGGCTGAAGTAGAAGCAGCTGGCAGCTTGAAGAATTTCTGACGGTGTGATGATAACCTGTCTAATACTGTCATCCTCTGAGCTCAGCAGGACCAGAAAAAATCCCGATGACCTAGAGAGGGTATGGAAAAGTTGTGTTATTTTTTTTCCTTTACCAAGGAATAATTATTTTCTTGCAGCATGAAGGATTGTTTTAGCATTTGCAGAAATAAAGCCAGAACATCTTGAGTGGCCACTAAGGACAACCTGACCTAAGTGTGACAGCTTAATTTTCAGTAGGAAAAAAATGAAATAATCAGCTTAAGTATCACATTTGTTTTGGAAATCTTATTGCTACAGCAAATACCTGTCCCTTTAAGAGAAAGGAGTTTAAGTTACTCCTCTTCTGTTTAATGCATGAATTTGGCAGCACGTTGGCAGTTCATTTCAGTTTGCTAAAGTGGGTAGATGATCTGCAATGTAACTGGGAAAAAGATCAGATGAAATCCTAAATGGCAACTGGGTGATTCCTGGGTACAGAAGCAGGCAATGTTCCCAAGTGATAAGGAGCTCTGGAGCTGTGAAAGATACAGGGTCAGCAGGGACAACTATTCCCATCTGACAGGTCAGATAATTCTGCAGCCACCATAAGCACTACTGCAGGGTGCCTAATTGCTATTTAAATGAATATCTGAACTTCACAGTTGTGAAGAAGCCAGTGTTTTAGTCTGGGTTGAAGGCCTGCCTCTGATAGCGTTTGGCTGGCATTTTGGAGAGTAGCATTATTGACTGTCCAAATGAATTATTCCATGCAGCCAGACTGAAGCTAAATAGGCCCCATTTGTCCCTTCTGGAAAGAATGTGTGCCAAAACAAGGGCTACTATGGTGGTCATTGAGAGATTAAGATGCCAGGCAAACTCATTTCAGCGTTTGGTCTGCAGATAAGGCACACATTTGTATTTAGAACTTGAAAAATGAATTAAGCCTGTCTTTTTCTGGTGAGTGGAAGAGGTGCACCAAAGAGATTTATATATGCATACACACAGAACTGATGTTTCTGGGGCTAATCCCAAGTACAGGATATTGTCCTGCAAATAGATAAAGATGGATGCATATGGCAGAGCTCCTGTATCTGGAGAAGCTTGCCCATCTGCACTAGGTATGGATCTGAATCAAAGTGTTGGAGTGAAAGTCAACTTCTTGGGAATTATGGGCAACTTTTAAATTCTGGAACCAAGCCTTGCATTTCAACTTAGTCCAATGCTTTGCTCAGACAACCATTAGTTCTCATTAGCAGCTACCTAAAAATGCTCTGGGAGCTGTCTTATATGAATATAATAGAGTAAAATACAGTGAGTATTTATACAGTGCCAAGTATTAATTAACATGAAAGATACCAGCAATTGACTGAACCCTCTGCAAGTAATTTTATTAATATGCTTAATCCTTATTAATGACATATTATAATTATTTGGGTACATGTTTTCATAGCACATTTAACATTTTCAGGTTTATTCCTGGGGTTTAGCTTATCTCTATTGTAAAGGAAACAGCAGAGCCTGAGCTCTAGTTTTCCAACCTCTAGTGAAGTCTCCAAGCACTTCATTTAAAGGATCTGCTGTAAAGGGATGGCAGCATGGAGACCATCACCAGGGGTCTCTTGAGTACAGGTATGTATTTGGATCTAGGGAGGGAGGCAAGCCAGTGTTTCCCCAGTAAAACTGAATCCCGTTTGAAGGTGTGCGTCTGATTCCTTAGAGCCTTTGAAAATCCCATCTGAGGTATCTGCTTCAAATTGTTTTTAGCCAGATTTGATGTTCCAGTGACATGCTTGATTAAAATTTACATGATGGAATGAATGAGTTCTTAGCTACCTGATGAAAACCATGATTATATCTAAGGCTGTATTATGGTACAGTACTCGTCTGAGCTACAAGTTTGAGATACTGTGGCATATGAGCCAGCTTGACATTGAATTATGTTTTCAAATGACACGATTCCTTTTCCAGCCACCCACTCCCCTCTGCAATCCTTGGACGGATGGATGGAAGGTTTCACTGAGTGCTTTATCGGCCAACTGGCATTCTCTGAATGGTGGCTGATAATAGTGTGATGACCTTCCAGTGATAAGAGTTGCAAAGAAAAAAAAAAGAGCAAAGAAGGTAATTTACACTTGCAAGGACAAGGACAAAATATACAAATCATATTAGAGATAAAGAAATCATCAGGCTTATGATGACAGTGTGTTGTTTGTATGTGATGTTATCACAAGATGCTGTAGCTAGCTTATCTTGCAGTCTAACACACAGACTAGACATGCCGGTTTAAAAAACAATTTCAAATCAAAAGAGCTTGTGGGAATTAATTTTGCCATGTGCTTTGTTCTCTTGAATGAAAGCAGCAGTAAGAGCTAAAACGCAGTGGTGAACGCACTCTGTAGTCTATTGGCAACTGATGCCTTCCTTGTGTTATTTTTTTGTTGTACTTGTTTTTTGTTGATGCACAAGCAGCATTAGATCAGAGGACAAAGTACAGGCTTGCTGCTGTGGAGCTGGACTCTCAGATGACATGAACTGAAACTGGTGGAGCCCCAGCATTTTACACATCCTCACAATTTTGCATGTACATTGGTTTGTGTCATGTTAATCAGTTTATATTCCTATTGATTTTTGTAGTGGCTTTGAATTACCATACCCTTGACAGAATAACATTTTATTCATCAGGTCTTCTCTAAGTGACTTTGGTAGCATGCTGCTGGGTTAGATGTGCACTTGAAGTAAACCACAAGGCTCACTCAGATACTTCTATTCCAAATGTCAAACAGTGACAAGCAATAAATGATGCCTTTGAAGGTGTGCATCTTTACAAATGCATGTATAGTCATTGCAATAAATGTTAAGAGTTACACAGTAATAGGAGAATAATGCTTTAATTCTGGAATAGCATCTTGTTAATCTAAGGAGTGAATAGGAGTGGAGAAAAGAAATGAGAAAATGAGTTTGGTTCTTGAAGCAATGTTTCATTAATTAAAAAAAAAAAAACAAAACACAAAACCCCTGCATAGCTGCAAAGCTTGTCAGTGCAGGCAAATAATTAATTTTCATCCTACCAAATATATTTTGATTTCCAGTAATTATAGGAAAACCAGAAATGTTTCTTCTAGGAATTGTTTTTTCCAATTACTGTATTAGTTGAGAATAGTTACTAATGGCTGAATATAATGACTATTACTTTTCACTATCTCGATTTTTCTTTAAATGGAGCTTGCTGAAGGCACTTCAAATCCATCCCAATTAGTGTATCATACAGTTATTGTAAAACTCATAATTAGACATGATGCTTTTCTTGCTCTGCGCTGAAAAGCTTGCTTTGCTAATATTGTGTGATTTCCCCAGTCACCTTTTTAGTGACAAATGTTTATTACCACAAATACTGTAAAGTATGTGGCAGAAAAGTCAAAGGCATTAAATTGTGTTGTGCAGGGGGCTGCTAGCAAAGCATTGATTGAATGGACTAGTTGGCTGATATACAAAGTGTTGGTCTTTGTTATCGCCAATGGTGAAAACCAAGCATTGTGTTGAGAATTTGGTTATACCAGCCATGTGTTAATGTCTGGAACGAAGTGTTGCATGTTTCCTTGCAGTGGTGTGGCTCTTGGGGGCTTGTCTCTGTCCCCTTCTTGAGTAGTATGGTTACTGTTCAATGCAACCTCCCTGCAGCTTTCCTGGGATTATGCAGTCTAAGCTCCTGCTGCTATCTGAAGTAGTTAGCTGGCTCTGAGTCTCGATGGAGCACGTGGGGTATCACCTGAACTGCCATGTGTGAGTGTGAGCAGTGCAGTAAATGTTCTTGATGTGGTTGCAATGCGAGACCTGCTGGGGGCTGAGATGTCACTGAAGAATGAGAAGCTGATCACTTTCAGGGAGCAAAGAGACAACTATATTGCAGGGAGCTTGAGAAAATGTCACTTCACGCTCGACTGTGCAAGCATAAAACCTTGTGATTTAAAGTTCATATTTTATCTTATAAATGACAAAACTTACTGGAAAATTAAGGCTGCAAATGTTAAGATTTGTCTCTTCTGAATGCAGTTGCTTGATTGAGGAGGTAGCATGGACTACTTTACATCTACTTAGATAGTATTATTTGTGGGTCACAAAATGAAGTCATGAATAGGTGTAAGAATGACAAAATGGGGGAAGAAACCATTAAGAAAGTCACTTAATATCCAAAGCATGAGTGTTTATGGAACATTAGGAAATCATTGCTCTCTGTAGGGCCACGCACTCTTCTGGTGTTGGCCAGCCTGGCTATGCTGAATGTGCACGTGCCAAGGTCTGGCCTGTGCTCAGCACTGCTCTTGGTGAAGGGCAGTTGGGTGGCAGGCCCCGTGGGAAGCAGTGTGTGCTGCTGTGAGCTGTGTACTCTTCCTGACAACTTGGTTTTAACTCAAATGGAATAGGTAATGAAAAGTGTCTCCGTAGTACTGCGTATTATGGCATGTGCTATATCTGAACAGCTGTGAAGAATTAGTAATGGTAAAATTATAGGTGAATCAAATATACTGCTTCAGCAAAGTTGACTTTAGGGTAAAATAAAACCCTGAAGGCATATCAATGAAAAATATTAAGGGTGTCAGGCAGTGGATAGTAATTTAAATAAAATTAGCCTAACAACCTAAAATACTTAGAATAATAAACATCTCTAGCCACAAGAGGCTCATTTTACTTAATTCAGAAATATTAAGCAGTCTGTATAATCATACTTGAACACATGATGAAGAATGCATATGGAAATGAGAATCCTACATTTGTTAAGTCTACTGGATTACAGAGTCAGAAGTGTACATCAATACCTAATATCTACTTTTTTTCTCATTAAACAGTGCGGCTGTCTTCATCTGGAAATTATATTGACCACAAAATGGAGTAAGATGCTTGTTTAAGTTTGCCAATAATAAAGGCAAAAGATGTAATATGACAGAGATGTGGGTAATAATCAAGAGTACAACAGACCCCTTCCTTGCGGTTTACCCATAACCCTTGGTCTGGCTGTTGGTGACTAAATACTGCTTGCTGCCTATGGGATGGTATGAAAAGAAACTAAACAAAATGTATTGAGTGTCTCTGGACATGGGATTATGTGAAGAGAAAAGAAAGCTTTGCTGATGGCTTATAATTCCCCTTCGTTACCTTTTTAGTTGCTTGCCATGGAGGGGGGAAGTCAGATGGTTCACATGGGTAGTTTTTTGTAGATGGTAGGCTAACTTTCCTGAAAAATGTTGGTAAATATGTGGTGATGTCCAGGTTGTTTCTGTGCATAAGTTTGATACAGGAAGGATGCCCTTCCAATTAAATAAATAGCCCAGGTTAGCTCAATCCTCAGATCTATCAATTCTTCCTTTATTCTAAAAGCTAGAAAAATAATTTTACACTTGTAAAATAAGCATTAATATCCTCTTTTCTCCTCTTTAGTACATTTAGATGACAAACTCTTCTCTTAGCATATAAATGGTCCTTATGGCATTGCATCGTAATTTTTATAGGGGACTTTAAAAAGTATGGATTAACTATTTACCATTTCCATTCAACTCTGTTATGAGACTTACAGGGCAGCCGTTAGTAACTATCCAGTGTGTAAAGCTGGAGAGAGATAAGATCTTCCTGATTAATTGATCATTATGCTGTCAGCCCCAATGGGTGGGATTATCAAGTGAAAGAGGGGCATGATTTCTTTCTCAGGCACCCATTGGTAGAGGTGAAAAAAAACCTCTTCTGGCTACTTAAAACAAACAGGACATTATTCCTGACAGTGACAGCACTGGTTTAAGGTGATTATGGCTTCCATAGATTCCTGGGGGCTGTCTTTTTACTTGGACAATAGTTGGCCTAGAAATCTGACTCCTATGTAACTTTTCTTACACTATTGTGTACTGTGCGGATGAAACGGTGGAGATTTAAAGAAAGCTATAAAAGGCAATGAATGGCAGATTCTGTTAGCATTTCACTTCAAAACTGCACTGTTATCCTGAATTGAATCTTCCTGTTATCCATGCTTACTACATGTTGGGTTTTGGGGGATGACTTCAGTGCTTGTGATACTTCAGATTTCTCCATAATAAATCAAGAAGCTGCACTGTAGGTGCACTCTAACCACTGGTGCAGGTGGTCTTTGATGTCTGCAGGACATCTTCAAAATGTGCACGGTGGAAACATACAATATAGGTGACCAGACTAAGTCTAGACCAAAGTAAAAAAGCCTTATATTTTACAAAGTGTCAATGCGAGTGCCTTAGCACTAGCTGCTTCAGTTACTGATTGCCTACTGCAGCCCTGAATTACTGGAAAATATAGACATAGTCAGTCTGACCCTATTCTTGCCGCCCAATTACCACTGTGGGTGGAAGATTTAGTTGTTCTCCATCCTGAAATTCCTGATTGCATTGGATTTGTGTGAAGCTGGAGTGAAGGAAAAGAGCATTTTGGATATTGCAGTAGGGAAGAATATCTATGATGCTTAGATCATGACTTTTACATTAATATTTTCTTCTACTTTTTTTGTTCAGGAGTTTTTCTCTGTTTGACAATGTGTAGTGCTGTAGCCGTTAGAGATAGACCTGAATTGAAATCTGGCTACTCGCCAAAATCCTGGGTTCTTGTTACACCAGTCTAAACTCCTTCCCATTTGGGGATGGTGGATTCAATACTGAGCTTGCATCCACAAGAGCAGGGCTGGAGCTCTGAAAACAGTTGGATTCTAGAAATTCACATGAAAGGTTACCTTAATATTAGAGGATACCTAAAACCCAGGCTGCACTGAAATCAGTAGCAACACTTTTATTCATTGAAGTGGGGCTAGGTGTTTTCTCACTGCTACTAAGTAGTTACAATGTGAAATATGTTACTGCTGTATTAGATATGATGTCAGATGCAATGCAACATCACCCCCACCAAGAAGTCTGAGCATCTTACTGAGGAATGAGTCCCAAACCACTATATGGACATGGACTGTTAACAGGTTTAACTGGAAACATACCAAATAATTAGATTGCTTCCTAAATAGCATGTACTTATTGACTGCCAGCAGTGGTCTGATCCTTCAGTAAATAATAAACCTATCAATTTGAAATGGTTATGGGTTACCCTAGCAGAAGTTTATGCAATGACTTAAAATGGGAGCTGGGAATGCAGAAGAGGAGGACTGTTAAGAAAAGTAATTAACATTATTGAAAATAGGATTTGTTCTGTGAGGTGGGAGTGCTGATTTAACACATGAGCTCCACTTATTTTGTTGTGCAATAGACTTTTTTAATAACACCACAGGCAAATTGTGATGGAAAAGAGAGAATCACTGGAGTAGAGATTTTTTGAATGTTTTATTTATAGCAGCTAAGGAAGGATGCAAATGGGTTCTATGTGAAATAGCTGTTCTGCAGTACACTTAAAGTTATGAAAGAAAAAAAAAAATCTAAACTGATGTTAAAATTAAATAATGTTTGCTTGATGTTAGTCATTGCAAGAATGTCACGTTTTAGACTAACAGCTTAGCTTTGACATCTGAGCTTTATTATTAAATTTTCCTTTTTCCAGCTGACAATAGAATTTTTTACATTAAATCAAGACCTATTTAAGAAAAATGTATTTCTAAGCCTTGGGTATCTTTTGGAGCCCTCAAAAGTATGCATGTACTTTGTCATTAATATGCGTACACGGACGCTGTAAAATGTATATCCTAGATATTGTGTTTGTACATGAACTACTGCAGCTGTGAATTGTTCCAAGTCTTCTCCTGCAATCTGTCTAACCTTTACCTGTTTTCCTAAGCCAATTTTTGTTTTGTTGTGGAGGTGGGGGGGAACAATGGCACAATCTTCCCATTTCTTTCCTAAACGTTACGTGTATATATGTGCAAGTAAGTACTGTCTAACTCTTCAGTGTCACAGTAGATTCATAACACTGTCCAACAGTGATCTCCAGCTTTTCAATATCAGGAAAGAGTTATTACCAAGGCTGTATGAATGGGGAGCTTTCAGGTGGTGTTAACTTTAAGATGCTCATGGGGGGGGAAGGGGGGTGGAATTGTAACAGATAAACAGACACCTATGAATGTGCAGAGTGGTTGGGTCTGTTGAGACTTAATGAAGGGAAGGTGTTTGCTCTACTATTTTAGTTTCCATTGACCAAAATTTTTTTGTTAATAAACTTTTCTGTTGGGGTCAGGGAGGAAAATATGGAAGTTAGCAGTACAATATTTAGATTCTTCACTTGCAAAGACTTTTAATTTCAAAATGCTCTACGTTTATTTAAATAAGGGTAAAGTAATACTATGTTGCTGTGAATAAAAATGTGTTTTTTGTTCTGTCAGTGAACCAAAAAATCAATTTGCTTGTACAGCTTTGCTGTGGAGTAGTGTGCTATTTTTTCACTACTTGCTTTCCTGACTGTAAATGCGTTTTAATTCTATTTCACTTTAACATTCTTCCATCTCTTGGGGTTTTTCCTCCCAGGTTTTTATGTACAACCTTTGAATTACATGGGCAAGATAAGGATGCTGCTCATTGAAAAGTGTGACAGGCTGGCATTAACCTGTCCAGAATTCATGTCTGATAGAGCAGATACTGTTTAGATGAATTATATATCCAGTCTCTAAAAGCTTTTCAACAGTAAACCCTTTACTTTTCTTTACCAATAATGTAGTATGAGATCAAATCCCTTGTATATTTTCAGTAATCCATGGTCAACATGGAGGCACTAGTACAGTGTTACACAAGCACATCTGTATTTTGGAAAGATGGAACAAGCTGTTTGTGTTGCTTGAGCTCTGGTTTCTAGGTTGGTGTTGTATTAGTGTGGTGTTTTCCTTGTGGGATATTAAAAATCCATCAACATGTAAGCAATACCTGACACTGACAGACGGCTCATTCACTGCACCTATCTGAAGCAGTGACTCTGTGGCCAGCAGCTACGTGGGTGTTTCCTCTCCCTTGGTACCTTCACCTTCCCTTGGACTTTATCGTGCTCTACAACTGCCTGAAAGGAGGTTGTAGTGAGGTGGGGGTCGGTCTCTTCTCCCAAGTAACAAGGGATAGGACGAGAGGAAATGGCCTCAAGCTGTGCCAGGGGAGATTTAGACTGCATATTAGGAAAAATTTCTTCATGGAGAGAGTGGTTAGGCATTGGAACAGACTGCCCAGGGAAGTGGTACAATCGGTCTCTGGAAGTATTCAAAAGGTGTGTGGATGTGGTGGCTGGGGACATGGTTTAGAGGTGGACCAGGCAGTTAGGTTTAACAGGTTGGACTTGATGATCTCAGAGGTTCTTTCCAACCTTAATGATTCTATGACTGGCCCTATGTTTGGCTGTGGAGGAGCTGGTGTCATTGGTGGTTCAGCACTGCACTGGCTGTCTGAGGGAAAGACTGCATGAAGGAGGCTGTTCTCTCTGGCAAACCAAAGAACCTTGTCTGTGGAGACCTAGATTAGGCTTTTGCATTGTTCCTTGAGAGACGGGTCCTCTCTTACCCTAGCTTCAGTTCAGGTCCATCTGTACTTTAAGTAACTTACCCTCTAAGGCAGTGCTCATGGATTCCAGGGTGTATCAAGGACAGTGCTAAGAAAAGGCTAGGTTCATTTGGAGAGAGAAAGCACTGCTGGGATGATTTGCAGCAAATGTTGCCACTAGTGCATGTTTGCTGCTTTTGTGGATTTTTATTTCCTCTTAAACCGCACTAGATGGCAGTGGAGGTGAAAGGGATTGCCTGGGGTGCTTGCCAGCTTCTGTTTCTAAACCTAACAGTGGCTGTAGACACAACTGCCCAGGACTGGCTGTGGAAGAGCTGGCCTCCCTCTTTGTAGAGCTTTTGGACCCTAGGGAACCCAGCTGATGAACTATACTGGCCAGGCAGAGGACTATCAGCTGGTCCCGGGTGGAGGGGGAGAGCCTAGGACACAACTGGATACCCAGCCAGAGACCTAGCTGGGAGTGGGCAGCTCTCAGTGAGCGGGTGTGAGGCTGAGCCACAGGGGGACAGGACAGACCCCCATGAAAGGGGCAAAATGGTGTGGAAAGGAGCTACTGAAAAGGTTTTTTTAGGTGTTGGTTCAGGAATTGCCTGTGATATTTAACACGTTTATATAGAACAATCCTTAGCACAGCCCTGCTAGTGAGCCTTTTGAAAGCTATTTGTTTCCGTATCTCTGACATAGTGTTGTTGCTGTTCATCTTGGAAGCCTGCATGTCTTCTGTAGTTAAGCTTTTTCTCTTGCCAAAGCCTGCTGGCAGAAGGCCAGGGCTCTAACCTACCTTCACCTGATCAGTCTCTAAGCCCCAGTGGAAGGAAGTGGTGTTCAAAGCTGACCTTGGGGGTTTAGCAGAAGATATGTCCTGCTGATATACCTGAGTCTTTGGCCTGCAGGGTGGAGTACAGCTGTCAGCTCTGTGGGAAGCCAGCTTATTTGTCCTGAGGATCTGGAGCAATTGGGTTTGTGAAACTCGTTTTCTTAATTGTTCATATCCACCAA
This sequence comes from Nipponia nippon, assembly GCF_047370975.1. Lineage (NCBI taxonomy): Eukaryota > Metazoa > Chordata > Aves > Pelecaniformes > Threskiornithidae > Nipponia > Nipponia nippon. The sequence continues at coordinate 8,445,615 of NW_028262369.1, forward strand.
ATGAAAGGTCTTTGTTCTGTTCTTAGAGCCCTGAAAACCCCTGATGTGCTGTGCAGTGTGAGTGGTTGAGGCTTTGGACAGGACGGAATTCTCAGCATGCAAATTGAATGGGGTTGTAGACATAACATGTTTGTGGATCAGCCCAAGTGTGTGAAACTCCCACTAGGAAACAAGAGATGCAGTGCTAGTCTACAAGGAGAGGGTGGTGGGGAGTGAATCACAGGAGACAAATTTGTCTGTCTTTTTCAGGAAGAGGCTGAGAATGACAAACTGAAACAGAGATGGCAAGTCTACAGTGGAACTGTCATAATTTCTTTGCTGTCTTCTGCACATCACCAAGGGTGGAATTTCCCCTGTTGCAGACAGCAGGGGGGAAAAAAAAAAGACTGGGCTCTTGTGTTGAATCAGGCACAGCATGAACTCCAGGAAGCCAGTTGTTGCTTCAGGGATGAATTTGGCCCAGTGAATATCACATTAACACATTCGGAGCACAAAATGCTCTTTCTGAAAATTTCTATTGATTTTTATGACAAATGAAATATCACAGAGTATGAACACAAATGCATTATTCCCTTTCTGCAGAGAGGTTTTATCAGCCTTCCAGTAGCAGAAGGGGGCCTACAAGACAGTGGGAGAGGGACTTTTTACAAGGCCGTGTAGTGATAGGACAAGGGGTAATGGCTTTAAACTGAAAGAAGGTGGATTTTAGATTAGATATGAGGAAGAAATTCTTCACTATGAGGGTGGTGAGGCACTGGAACAGGTTGCCCAGAGAAGCTGTGGATGCCCCATCCCTGGAAGTGTTCAAGGCCAGGTTGGATGGGGCTTTGAGCAATGTGGTCTAGTGAAAGGTGTCTCTGCCCGTGGCAGGGGGTTGGAACCAGATGATCTTTAAGGTCCTTTCCAACCCAAACCATTCTGTGATTCCATGATATTACAAATTCTGTATAATAGTAGTGGGATACTATAATAATACTTGCTGCTGCAAGGGGACTGGTTGAGTCATTTAAACATGAGGGGGGCCTGATGGTAAATCTCAGATGAGTTTCAGAATTAAGGTATTTCTGTTTGATTCAGCAGGGCTCAGATTGCTCATACTGAATGCACACCAAATAATTTTTCTGCTTTGCCAGGCTATTTATGACCAAGGCACAGTTGATCTTGAATGATTTCAGTGTGCATAATTCAGAGGATCAAGTTATATGGCATTTGTGTCCTTAATGTTGATTAAGAGCTCTGCCCTGTGTAATTTCATACTAATAATGAAGTACTTCTATAATGGTAGAATATTGCCAGGTATTCTTATCAGTGAGGATAGGATTTTATAACCTATACTGCTACATGATGTGTACCATGCACATACACTGACTATACACGTACTATACACTGAGGCCTATTCTTCTCCCTCCTCCTCACACCATGCCTTTCTGTTGTGCAGTCCCTGAGGGTGCTAGGTCCGATTGAAGTTATTGCTGTTGCTGTAGCAGGTCTAAAGCCTTGCTGAGACTGAGGTCACTGTTACAGGCAAACATGATCTAGAACCTGACTGGTCTCACCTCCCCTTCCTCTTGAAGAAACTGAACTTCTCTAATCTACATTTCATCCCCACAGTGTATGGGTCTGGTAGTGACTCCAGACACATAGCAGATGTGTCTGGCTCAGAGGTTTGATGGGGAGGAAGGGAATTGCGAGGCGATATGCAAGACACAACTGAATGGTTGGGCCTGGAATGTGAGACATCCAAAGACTGACAGCATCTTGTCCCTGGCACAGATTGCCGCATTGTAGGCACCTCATCCAATGCAGTCCCATTTGGAAGCTTAATGCGGTTCTGTATAAAGGTTGTGTCTTTGCAGTAAATGATGGGTGTTCCCTCAGCAGCAGTGATCCCTTTGAGCTTGAGTGAACAAGGTGTGTAAGAAGAAAGAGAGATGCAAAAGACAAGACAGCGATTGTCAAATAATCCCTTTTGTGATCATTTACTCCTTCTGTTGCAGGCTTTTTAAAATGTAATTTCTGCTTTCTAGAGCTATTTTCTTCTCCTCTCTGGATATGACCAGAAACTTTCTTTTAAAACATGAGTCAACAGTAAAATACAATGCATTGTATGACAGGGCTGAACTAGCAATGAAAAATGGGAGTAGTCCTGCTAAATCTAAACCAACTGTAAAAAAAAAAATTTGCTACAGACTTTAAGTGTTAATCTCGTTTCAGTGGTTACACTTATGCAGTAGTAATAGGAGGGGCAAAGTGCTGGACCAACTGGGATCTGCAAGAGATAAGCATATGCCAGCATGTGCAACTGAGCAGACACAAGGAGTATTGGACTAGATGCTTCAGATATTTTTCTTGGAGAAACAGTTTGAACCTTCATGTTAAAAATGAGTGAAGGTGCCTGTGTTAACTTTAAAATGTCTTAATCCCACACTTACAGGATGCTTTTTTCCATGGTTCACTGCAAACCAAGAAACTCTTTTCAGAAGCTGTGCATTATCAGGGCTGCTAAACAAATAAATGAAATTAATGAAAAAATTAATTCAGTTCTGCTTTAATAGGCAGAGGAATTGCAGATTATCTACTTCTGGTAGTCAAGAATTTCACATGTAATGAAATCTGAGCCCCACTTTTACTACCAAAGCTTATGAATCATGCAACTGGAGCCTCTGGCCACTTCAACCTTTTCTAGGGCAACAACATAGAAGCTTATCTATGGCACATATATGGTGGCTGTTCTAGCACCCTCTTTACCTTCCAGGACTGGGTCATGTGGAATTTGTGCTTGTCAGGTCACAATGATGGTAAACTTCCCAAAAGCAGAAGTGAAACCTCCAGGGAGCTTTGCAAGAATATAAAAGCTGTGTATGGATATGAGTGTCTGCTTTTGGTCTCTTGGTTAAGGATAAGAGCCAGTCCTGGAGCCTTTGGCCAAGGCAAGGTTTTCTTTCACTTCAAAGAGGAAGTTATGGTGTAGCAAGGAGAGCCTTCCCTTCAGGGTATTGTACCCGACTGCTGGCCAGGTCTGAAGGGATATGGCAAATGGAGCTACCGCTACTGGTTCTGCAGGGAGAATCCAGCCTTGCTTTCCATATTAGGGGAATGGAGCCAGTGGTTTGTTTTGAATTGGATCCTGTAAGGAACTGTAACCTCTTGTATTCCTGGTATGTGGCCTTGGAATCTGGCCAAGTGTTACAATTCCCATAACCTGTTATTCCTGCAGCATGGAAAGTTTTCCTGCATTTTCTGATTATTTCAATGATTGCAAGGACAAGAAGCAGCTCCTTACTGGTTATGTCACTAAACCACTATACTTGTTTTTCCTGTCATGGCCAATATGTTCTGTTTACCTACTTCTGTATTCACTTTCTTCTTATACCTTGCTTACACATACAAAAGTATAGATGTGGTATTTAAAATTCTTCATTACAAATATTTCCCTTCAACTTCATTCTCTCTTCCCAAGGCAATGGAAATCTATAGCATATTCTCCACAAGACCTTTTGTTCCTGTAAGATGAGTTATACTTTGGCTTTGAACACATCATTGTTGTCTTTTTAATTTGAAGCTCAGCAGCAGAATTTTCCTCACTTCAGTCTGAATATTTTATTTTTCTGAAGTGCTGCAAGAGAAAGTTCTGGTAATCAATCTTGGATATAAGCACAGGATTTAAAGTTTAGCTAGCAGAGAAAATGAGAAATAGCTGGATCTTGCAGTATTTTAGGTTTTAATATGGTAATAGGTGAGAACTTGACTAAAAGTTAAGTGGGTGTAACTACACACATATGCTTGGGCTTATATTTGTGCATGTACATATATAGGTAGCTGTGGCTGCCAGTCATTATAGATCAGATGTGATGATGATTAAGCATGGTTTGGGAGATTAGCCTTTAATAGAGGTATTTCCAGAGTCCTCTTCTGTGACTGCATCATCTGTCCCCTGCTGTGCAACCTTTTGTGTTGTCCAGTATGTGGGAAGCACTGCTCTGCTGTTGCAAGGTGGTCAGCAGACAAAGCCCATCAAGTACTGCAGTTCTAGAGCAAAAGAAAGCGGGTCACTTGTAGGAGCTGTCAAAGACATCTTTTCTTGGACTAGCTGCTGTATCCCAAGGTGTGAGACCAGCGCATGCTAAGATCCTTTGTATGAATAGTGACCAAGGAGCCCATGGGTACAGTGGCTGCATTCGAAAGCACTTTCTGCTTTCAAGCCCTCTATTCTATACCCTGAATTCTCTCTTGAGTCCTGATGTGGGATCATCTGCATTCTTCCTATGTACAAATAACACACTTTTATAGTTCCCTTGTCCCTGCCTTCTCTACCTTATATGAGTTTTTGGGGGGGGTTTTGTCACAGCTTGGTCTTAATTTCAATAACTGAAAACTCTGTGAATTAAACCTTCCTTTTAAATGGGAAATACATTACACAGAAACATATACTGGTTTTATTGTTAGACATGTATTTAAGGGATGCAATTGAAACATGTAGGTTAAATGTTTTGGCAAAGAGGCTTCCCATGTGAATAAGTTTAGAAATCAGATTTCAAAAGCAGGACTGTGAGGTTTGCTTTTACAATGTGCCGTGACAGGCGTACAGGCAGCAACATCTGTATCTATGGATGATGATTGGTAGTTTTGTCACAGGAATTGGTGGAGCTGGGGTCTCGTGCCCCATAAACTACTGGGCTTACAACACTGGAACAAATGTTTGCATATCTAGGTAAAGTCATGAGGGAAGAGCTTGTGAAATTCTGGAGGAGGTCCCTTATGTGACTCTGAGTTGATTTGAGTTCTTAGTGGTTTAAAAGTGACTGCCCTGCAACAAAACTAGGTTGCTCAGTGAAAACAAGGGAGACGCTGCTGGGTTCTCATGGGTTTTGTGCATTCTAACATTCTTTCTTTGGCACATTGCCTTCCAGTAAAATATCATTCTTGATTTTATGTTGGTCTGAGTCTCTACAACCAGTTTCCAGGTATGCTGTGTGGACTGCTACATATACTGGTAAAGCAAAGTCACCAACTCGGTGATTTTTGTGAAACAGTCTCCTTGCTAAGGAGCTGTTGGTGGCCTGAGTCTTTGTCTCTTTAACAGCCAGGCATTATCTAACTACTCGGCTCCAGTTTCTGAAGGGATATGTTCAGTGGGGCAGGCGCTCAAGATGGTCAGACACTCAAGACAGATCTCTAATGCGTTCTTGTGTGTTCTTCCTGTACATTAAAAGTTTTAATGTGATTCTATCACTATAGAAAACCAATGCATCTCTGAGAAGAGTATGCTGGTTGCTGAAACTTAAATACTTAAGGGAATGCATATATATGCAGGGAAATGCATTAAAACAGTAGTTTATTCCTAGAAATGCCAGCAAGCCTGTTGTTAATCAACTGTGTATGCCCAGGTGTTCTTCCTGCACATCTCAAGACAGTTTCCAAGATTTATTGTGCAACAGATGTTAAACTTTATGGTCTTCAGTTTTCTGGTGTGTTTCTTGACCCTTTTCTAAATAATGGAGATTTTTGCCATCTTCCTGTTCTGTTTATAAAGAAATCAAAAGGTGCACCAGAAAACTCTAGTACTGGAAGTTCAACAGCTGTCGTAACACTGGAAAGAGATTATTTTGAAAAGGGTATGTTACGGAGTGACAGTCTGCTGAATATTCAAGTGTATTCTATGTACCTTGTCATTCAAGGTACATTCTGATATTCAAGGAACAATTAGATTAATCACTATATACAATCTTAACTTTTCAGAAGCTGATTTGTAATATTTGTGTAGTCTACCATAGTTTATTGCTGTTACTTAGAGATGATGTAGGAAAAGCTTTAATGGCTGGGTTGCAGCCTACGCTTCTCCAACTTGGGGATAAGGCAAGAGAGCAGGGAAGAGGTAATTATGAGCAAAAAGTGGGATGTTATTAAATTAATAGGCCCTGGTTTGAAATTTCAGTGTGGTATAATTGCTATACAGGAGTACTGTGGGTTACTGTATGCTTCATCTCAGATGTCAAATCATGCAAATATTTATTGCAAGCCTTAAATAATAAATGGAGCAGTCTGTGTAAATCTGTTGTGCTTAGTTTCAGCTGGGGCTCCTGATGGGTTAGGTGTGCAGTCCAGCCTGCTGCCCCTGCCCTCCCGAGGTGCGCAGCAAACTGCAAGGGTTCACTGACTGGCACTCAAAAAACCTGTCCTGTGGTTAGGAGTGCTGGTTGAGCTACCAACAGGGAGCAACAGACCATTTACTTAAACAGCTTTTTAGTCCCAATTTATTGCAGTTTGTCCTTCAAAATTCCAATTTTCCCCTTGAAATGGTTCACAGACTTAATTTTGTCAAAGGTTTGATTCTTTTTATTTAAATCCTAGGAAACTTTTGTTCTGATTTCCCAAGCCATCTTTTTCCTTGCTTCTAGCTAGACATGATGCCTCTGTACCTCCCTTTCTTCTCTTGTTTTTTTAAGGTTAAAACTTTTTATTTACTATTTAAGAGTGGCTGAGCTGGGAAACTAGCTACCTCTATATTTGCTAGCCTAGGCTGGCTGTTTGTTTGACTCCTACCTTGTGAAAACACAGTAAGGAATGTGCATGGAGAGAGTGATTTTGCTGGCACAGCCTGGAAACACCTAACTTGCTTTAGACTTGCTATGGCTGTTCATGGCTGAAAGGGTTATTCAACATAACTAATGATGGCAGAGCAGGGTCCTGGAGAAACAATTATACTGGCTGTCAGAAAAAGGTTTGCCTCAGAGTAAAAAAAATTTTGGCATATCTCTAGCTTACTGCTTGCCAAATGCTGATAGTAACAGAGAAGTGAAACTCAAGAAATGGAGTTGCATAAGTAAACAGAAAAGCCTTCCTTGTTGCAATACCAAATACTTTGGGCATGGTGTTATGTTCTGAACATCTGATGTGGTTATCTATATATATAGATAGGTTATCTATATATAATATATAATATAGATAGATATATAATATAGATATATATATATATATAAATATAGGTGATGTGGTTATCTATATATATAGATAGGTTATCTATATATATATAGATAGATATATAAATATAGGTGCCTAATATTGTAGTATGCAAATCAGAAGAGGCCTCTCCCAAGTTCCCTGACATATTTTCTCTACCAGCAAAATAGGAATTAATGTCTGTTTGTGCTGGAGGTAAATTATGAGTTAGGGATTTCTATTTTCCTGAGGCTTTAGTAGTGGTTTGAAAAGTCTTCTCATATTGTTTCCTGTCTCCTGATACAGGTTAATACCAGTCTACTAGTAGGGAAATTGAGACAGGGAAGTCAAAGATAGATATATATATCTATATATATATATATTTTTTTTAAAATCTGTGAGTGTGTTTCTGAATGTCTTTGCAAAGTAGCCTCTTTAATGCTCAGGAGACGTTTTAAAGGTGCAAACTTACTGAGTACCAAACACTGTAGACACTTTCTACCCTCAAACTGCAGAATCATTCTCTTGGTTGGGGGAATACACATAAAGAAACAATTTATCTAAGAAGAAAACAAATAATATAGTCTTCTGTGTTGCTTACAGCTGCTGTTGGCCTTATGTAAAAGTTACTATGCTTTTTTTAGGGCAGTGGCACTTTGGTGTACGTTCAAGTCAGCTGGCAGGACAGAATGAACCCAGCAGGTTTTATGAGACTCCTTTGTGTGAGTGCATACGAAGAGGTATGATTAGTTAATATGTTCACTTTGCTTGAATGAAACACTTGAGAATTTCTTTTGTGTAAATCCAGTGCAAGCACTGGTAGCTTTAGTTTGCATTGGAGCTGCACTGAAGTTGCACACTGAGTTAAAAAGAATAGTAGGTATTTTTGTGATTAACACAACTTCTGATAGCTGATGTTGTTTTTTCTTTGCTTCAAAGCTGTGCTTTTGTAACCCTGCTAATAGCCAGGTAGCATTGAAGATTAGAAAAATAATAAATATACCTCAACATTTCTTGGAGTGTTTAGTTTTATTAGTGCTGTATGAATGCTTATGAAAGTAAGTTATTAATAGCATGGAACTTGGCTAGTGCAAGACATGCTGCATAGAGATGGCGAACAGGATTTTTTTTTTTTGTGCAACTCTGATGGTACTTCTTAGTCCTGATCTGAAGGAGCTTTTAATTCAATCTTTAACTGAATTCACCTGAGCAGAGAATACTGGATGACAGGCTAGTTGTCAGTGGTAGGCTATAACTTTGTGTCCTAAGGGCTGTAGCAATTTTGGGAATTTATAGCAAGGTTTAGAATTTGCTGGGTTAAGGAACCCATTGACTTGTCAGATAGGAATCACTTGTGGCTAACAGTTAACACCCATGTGAATGCAAGAATGATAAAAGTTAGGATGAGTTTGGAAGAACAGAATTTTTTTTAATGCATGTGTTGTGGTTTAACCCCAGTTGGCAACTAAGCACCACACAGCTGCTTGCTCACCCTCCCTTCCCCCCCCCAGTGGGATGGGGGAGAGCATCGGGGGGGTGGGGGTGTAAAACCTGGGGGCTGTACCCTTTTGGGTCCTTGAAATACCTTCTCCTGAGGTAGTCTATGCCAAGGGTGCACAGGGCCTCTGGGCCAGTCGCAGTGGGGTGCCTCTGCCACTTGTTCCCAGTTAGGCTCACTCCAGCCTCCAATACAGTCAGCTGTTGGGATCCCCCTGTCACTCCAGAAATACAGATGGGTTCTGCCCCTTTCTAGCTTGATGGCAGTAGGGTACACTGTGCACTGGTGTCCACTAGAGCCTTATACTCCTGGGGTTCTGCTGTGCCAGGCCATCGAATCCACACAGTCCAGTAAACCCGGTTGTCCTTTTCCTCCACCTAGCTGGAGGCAGGGCCCCTCTAGTTCTGGTCATAGTATCTGTTACTCAGCTTCTTGTAAATACGAGTCAGGAGTTCCTTTGTTATAATCAGGAGTAAGATCAGCCCTTCTGCTCTCTCTGGGGAACTGCTCACTGGAAACTGGAGCAGTAATTTCCCTGGAGGAACCTCCTCGTGTGATTGTTTTTCCATGCAACTCATGTACCTGTGCCTCTAGGGTCGAGGTAGGTTTTCCATCCTGCTTCTTGGTGTCCTCTCCATGGTCATGCAGGTAAAACCATAGGGTACCCTGTGACGTGTACCCTCTATATCCTCTCTCTTGAGCAGAATGCTGACTCCTAATAGCTGAGATACTGGTCCTTACAGGTGAATGGTAGGACATATCCTCTTTGAGTTGCTGGAACTCCCAGGACAATTTTTCCACAGCTGAGACAAGGGAGAAAGAGACACTTTCTTCATATTCCCAGAGCTGGCTAGCTGCTTGATCCACTGTTGGTCCCTCTTCATCTTTCCAGGGCAGTATTGCCAACAAGTTGGCATACAATGCTGGTGCAATCTGTACCAACTTCTGCCACGTGGTTCGTGTGCACTGGACTTCATCCGGATCTCTGGATAACCGCTTGTTGTTCAGGTCACCATAAATCACCTCCAGCATGGCTAATTCCCTCAGGTATTGCAGAGTACTTTCTTGAAGGGGTATCTTTCCTTCATACCTGACAGTAATCGCCTCCAGAGGCTAAGGGCTTGTGCCCCTTTTCCAATCACTTTGTCAATGCCCTCTTCCCTAGAAAGGGATCCCAGCTGTTTGGCTTCCTTACTGTCTAATTTGGGGCTACTGGCCCCATTATTCCAGCATTGGAACAGTCAGGTGACAATGTGCTTACCTGGACTATGGCCAAAATCTTTTCGCATATCTTGTGGCTCCCTCAAGGATAGGGATTGGGTGGCTTCAGTCTCATTTGAGTTCTTCCTCCTTCTCTCCTTGTGATGGCCCTGTTTTTCATCATCCCTTTCTAAACAAGTTGACTTTCGCTTCCAAGACTTCTTCTTGTGTATAGGGGTGACTGATACCGGCACAGGTTGGTTCTCTGGAGCAGCTGCAGTGCCTCCTGCCGGGGTTGGAGTATTCTTAAACAGTTGTTTAACCCTATGCAAGACCTGACACACGTTCAGGAGACATAGCAATAGGAACATGCTGGTTTGAACATTGCAAGGATATTAAAAATTCTCAAGAGCTATTGGAATTAGCCTGGAGAAGGAGGGGAAGATGGAGGAAGAGATCTCCCCATAGGCTGGCTCTCCAAGGAGGAAAAAGTAAAAAGTGTAATTATTAATAATTTTGGATAGATGGCTCCTGAAGTACAGTGGTGATGGCAGTGCTGAGTACAAATACAAGATTGATCTCATGACCAATAATTTTATCATACCATAAGCCAGTATTACATAGTATAGCAAAGCGACAACCTTAATCCATCTCCCAGAGGTGACAACAGCGCATAAATACTGATAAACAGTATATATGGCAAGTAAGGTGTGACATAACGCAACTCTGAGAGCAAGTAAATCAACATTGTGACCAGCAATTACTAAAGTAATAAAATGAATGCTTATAACAAATTTGTTTTAACACACTCTGGTCAGATCTGTTATCTCAACCCTTTGAGCCCCATGTTGGGTGCCAAAAAGGACTGTTGTGGTTTAACCCCACTCAGCAGCTAGGCACCATGGAGCTGCTTGCTCACCCTCCCTTCCTCCCTCGGTGGGATGGGGGAGAGAATTGGGGGGGGGGGGGGGGGGAGTAAAAACCATGGGTTGAGATAAAGACAGTTTAATAGGACAGCAGAGGAAGAAAAAATTACAATAATAATGATAAAAGAATATACAAAACAAGTGATGAACAATGCAATTGCTCACCACCTGCTGACTGATGCCCATTCCATCCCTGAGCAGTGATTGCTGCCCCCTGGCCAACTCCCCCCAGTTTATATACTGGGCATGATGTCATATGGTATGGAATAGCCCCTTCGTCAGTCTGGGTCAGCTGTCCTGGCTGTGCTCCCTCCCAGCTTCTTGTGCACCGGGGCAGATCATGGGAAGCTGAAAAGTCCTTGACTGGTGTAAGCACTACTTAACACACTGATGGTTTAGTTGTTGCTATCAACATTATTCTCATCCTAAATCCAAACCACAGCACTACACCAGCTACTAGGAAGAAAATTAACTCTATTCTAGCTGAAACCAGGACAGCATCCTAGATTCTTTTTCCACTGACTCTACTAGGCATAATAGTATTAAAAATTTCAGAAGAGAAAGGGTGGGGTTTTTTTGCCAGTAAATGCTGAATCAACGGAAATGAAAAACCTTGTGAGATGTTTTGTCAATATATCTGAAAACTGTTTGAATTCATTCATTTGTAAGTCACAAACAGGTGATGGAAAGTGTTTTGAAATAGTCAGGTACAGCTGGAAAAAGGTGACATTTTGGTTAGCAACATCAACTTTTCTCTATAAGCTATGTGGAAAATGAACTTGGAAACATTAAAAAGTCATTGGACCATAAATGCAGGGTTTAGCACTATTAGAATTTCAGCTCAGTGGCTGTATTAAAACTCAGGGTCATCTAAATAGGTTTTAAGAGCTGTCATGCTGTACATAATATCTAGAAAGGGGAACCTTAGCCTGCTAGCTTTGAGTGAAAACTATTTAAATTTGTCTTCATCAAGTATAACATAACATTTCACAATATACATTCATTAATACACACAATGTCAATCATTCAATGTACAACTCTGTATATGCTGTTATGGGTGGTTATGATGAATTGTACAAGGGAGAGGCTGGAAGAATTACTTGACTTTGTCTTCCAACCTAAGATTTTCTCCATGCTTGCTGTTACATGGGAAGATGTAGTTGTACCAAAGATTGTCTGGTCTTGAACAACATGCTAAAGATACAGGCTTTGCAAGGGGCATGAAATGAGAACAAATATTTTGATTTTTTTTAAGTTGTAATTGAGCTTGCTCTTTGAGGGAACAGAGCGATGACAATTGCCTGCATTTACAAAAACACCTCAGGAGTCTCAGCAGAGTTGTATTTAATGTAAGATGGGAAAGAGGTTATTTCTGTCTCTTCCACCTGCCCCTTATGATAAACTGACAGTATTTTCAGTCTTCCTTGTAGATAATTTTCTAAACTACTGATTATTTTAATTATTGAATTAGCTGCTGTTTACTTTCTGGACTCTAATGGACCTGCATATTGAGGTGTAGTGCCCCCCAGCTGGACACAGCCTTCTACCTGAAGCCTCACTGGCAGCATAAGGTGCGATTCTGTCATGTACAGCCTAGCATCATTGGTGTCTGTCTCTGGCACAGCTTGGGGATATTGACTCATTTCTAAGTGGCCACAGAAAAAGTTTTTTGGATGTTTTCTTTAAAAAATTCAATAAAATGAGGGGACACACGCTGAAAACGGTTTACTACTGAGCTGGGGAAACCCAGTTATCTTGGTATCATAGAAGCATGAGCAGCCTGTTTTCAAGGAGTTAGTGGTTGTTTGGAAAGATGGAATAGGAGAAGCAGCATAGTGCTAATGTTGTGTTATCCCACTGAGCAATCCTTCAGTCTGCAGTGTGGAGGAGTGATCTGTAATGCAGCGAAGGAGGGCTTCAAAGGCTTCAGCAAGCAAGCTGAAGGGTTGGTTAGGTAACTAGACAGCTTGGGAGCCAACGATGAGCAAAACAGGAGATATCCAGCATATAATGTGAAGCAATTGTCCACTGCAAACAGCCATGGCTGTGCATCAATGCTGCTATAACACTGTTTATTATCACTGTATATATTCACCTGTGGTTATAGAAGTATTATAGGTCAGGATGAAATTAGCTATTATAAATTACTATTTACTAGCCACACATAACTTCTCCTGTTTTCTTGTAAACTGCTCTGGCACACCTCACATGTGGAGAGTAGGCTGATGAGCAGAATAAATCATTCCTAAGGCTTTGTAAAAGCTTTAATCAAACACAAATACTATGCATCTAAATCACAGCCACTGATGCAGATTTTAGTGTCAAACTTTGACTGTACATCATTGGATTAATCTCTCCCTACAACAAATTTATGAAAATATATGAAATGTCTGCATCTATCTTGCTGTCACCTCATGGCTCTGTGGAGATTGACATATAAATGTTAATGCCTGGAAAAGAGAGAGATTAGATGGAGCATATTGCTGTAATCTGCAGGGAAGGTTACTCATGAAAACTTGATTGTTTTACATAATCCTGTCAAAATGCCTCCTAAGGTAAAGTAGGAATATTGTTAATGTGGTATTGCCATGTCAATCTCTCCCTATTTAAGCTATCCTTGCCTTTTTATATAGTACTTGAGCTAACAACTACCCCATCTGGTTTTTGACTGTCTGATGAGATGTTGTTTACACTTACACAACTGCATTTTAATTTTAATGTCAGATCTTACTGATGAGTGCTTATGTGTATAAAATAACTCTAGCCCCTTCAAGAGGTGACTTGTAAGATATTGGAGATACTGCCAGGATAAATGCACCTGCAGTGAAGTTTTCCAGCCTCTAGACTATGGCAAACTATGCCTCCTTCTCAATTTTTGCTGCTACTGGAAATCTTGAGGTTGTCTTAAATCATGTTCTTTCTTTGCTAAACTTTGAAGGCTGTGTGTTGTGTCTTGCCATGAGATGTTTAGTGTAAAGAAAGCTTAGCCCTCTTGTGCTGCCTCCTGACTCTCCTGGATGGAGAATAGAGAACTTCAAATCTGAATATCCCCCTCACTCGCCCATAAAGAGTGTAAAATCCCAGTCTCACTCTGAGACTGCAGTCTGGATTGAGACAGGCAGTCAACAAGCTACCACATGAATCCTGAGCATTTGATGTAGGTTGCGTTCGGCTTAGAGCAGCAGGATCTGCAATGTAGCCAGGAGACAGCTCTCCGCTGTTCTGTGTAGCGTCACCTTGTAGGTGCTGGTGTTAAGACTTAAATACATCAGGCAATGGCTTTGTTTTGCGTAAAGACATATTAATATTTTTTTCAAAAAAAGTGTGAGGGGGTTCTTAGTGTGTAATGTTTGGGTTACCCAATAAACATGCTCTACTAACAGCAGTTAATATGCTCTGCTTGTCCATCTGCAGCCAAGTAGGACAGAGGTGGTTGTACAGAGGGCTCCTTGAGAGCAGCATAAACTGTTTAATAAATTTCCTTTGTCTGTAGAAATTGTGATTTATGGTTGTGTTAGCAAAGCTTAGGAAGTATGATTCTGTGTTTGATCAACTTTGGCAGATATGGCTATATACTGTAAGGGACGTATAAACTCTATTTGCATGAAATGTGGCTGGGTAAATACTGGGGAATTCATGCTGGGAAACATTCTTGGATGACCAAGAAAACTCCTTATACTATTTAAATTTCAATTTTGAAGTTATTTCTTTTTTTTGGCTTTTGGTTGAAGCATTGTAAAACAAACAAGGTGACAGCTGATTTGGAGGTGAATGATGTTCCTGGTGGCAAAATGCAATTTCCTTGTGAGAGTGAGACACTTTAAAAAAATGAATGAAAGCTGCTAACAGTACTAGCTTAGCACTCCCTCTTTGTTCATATATAATCTAAAAAAATATTGTGAGTTGTATTGGCAAGACACCAAGTCAGCAGACCAAAGTTTTGGACTCTGAGCTGTATTTGAGGGCTTAGATGTAGATGGTATAGATCACATTCAAACAACTTTGTGGTTTTTTTGAAAGAGCCGGCTTTATGTTCTTTTAAAGATTAAATTTTGGTCACTTTAAATATACCATTTTACTTCTCACATTTAAGCCAGAGATTTAAGTGAGAAATGGTTTGCTCTTAAAATTCTTTGTGTAATACTAAACTACTGTGTTCTGTAAACTCATCCCAATATAATTTTTATTAAGAACCCTGTGCATTGTAACAAAATTGATCAGTAGCTAACCTGGAAGACTTCTGTGCTGCTCTTGTATACAAGGGACAAGGAGTAAGAAATGTAGTCTGATCTAGCTACTGTTCTAAAGTAATACTTTTAAGCAGGAGGGATTTAGCTAGCACTGTAGTTCAGAAAATCTGGGAGGTATTTCATATGGTTACCTTCAGGGCAGAGTTTAAAGCAAGAGGGCAATGCATTTCAGTAATGATTGCAGAACTAAAGAAAATGCGCTTTCAGTTTAGCAAAATAAGCTCTTAATATAGTGCTAAGTTTGTCTTTTTGGGATATTATCATGTGTTCAATCTCTTTGAGAAACCTGTTTTCTCCTTGGTGGTGTCACACTGCTGACTTCCTATAAGGCCTGTATCTCTAGTATACCCAGAATGATCAAATTTTGAGCAATGCAGACTGCTACAATTCTAAAAAAGGTGAAATGAGCTACTTCCTCTGAACTTCTGAAAGCATGAGAGACAGCCCAGCCATATCCCCATTTCTCTGGCATGGTGCCTATTCTTTGCCTTATCAAACCAAATGCAGGATTAAAACATCAGGTGTCTAGAGAGGGAGTGATAGGAATTGATGGATGACGTACATGTGTCAGTTTATCTGTGTGATCAGATAAGAGGTGCCTCTAGACAGATATTCTGTCTTCAACGGTGGGTAGATATTAAGGTTGGGGGGAATATAAGAAAGTATAGAGTGTCTGTTCCCCAGTCTCCTCTCCGGGAGTTGATGGTTTAGTGACTCCCTAGCTGGGAGCTGCAGACTGAATATCATGATTCGTATCATCCCTGATGAGCCCTATGGACTCATCTAATCTCTCAAACCCACTTATACTTTTTTGACCGTTGCCATGTCCAGTGGCAACAGATTTACTACCTATTGTTTGGCTGGGGAGGGGTGAAAGGGAAAGGAGGATTTGTCTGAATTTACAATGAATTCTGAGCAGATTAAAAGGCAGGGTAGGATTAAAAGCAGGTAGAAGGCCTTATAAGGAGGAATAGAAAGTCTTTGAGGAAACAACAGGCAAATTTAGTGTCCACTAGACAGGCAGTTTTGTTTCTCTGAGAAAATCTATGACAAACAGCTGTTAGATAAAAGCACTTGCCTGGGTGGGACAAAGGTGAGGCAAGGGGGTTTTCTGCAGTGTTTTGGAGGTTGGCTGTTGGTTGGTGGCAGGAGGGATGTTGACTGGCAGTGACCAGGAGAAAGGAGTTGGTGGCAGACTGGCCTACCCAACCCACAGAGATATCTAGTTCAGTAACACTTGCCAACGCTTCCAAGGTAAAAAAGCAGTGTACCAATATGAGTAAATAAGTGCACAGCCTTTTTCTTTATGTATTTTTTTCTTCATTTTTATATGTCTGGGTGAAAGAATAAATGCATTTGTGGTGGTGTTTTTTTGTTCTTTGAAAAGCTGGATGAGTGACTGTGGGCAGCAAGATAAAAGCTGTCATTCAAGGGATTACCTGGAGGCTGCAATTCCCTCTGGGATTATGCAAGGTGCTTCTGTGCAAAGTGGTAAAGGCAGGAGCCTTTACCTCCTGGAAGCAGACACCAACAGTTTTTAGAGCAAACAAAGACTTAGAAAAATGAAACAACCGTGGTGCAGGAGAACACTTTCTGTGAGTTTGAGACTGTCCTGTAAAAATGGAAAAGTGTAAAGAGAGTCAGAATGTTGTAGGCTGCAGGCAGTATTATCTGAATTTGTCTGAAATTCCCACAGGATTCAAGCAAACTTAAAGTTAGTGTAAAACCTACCTGAATTTTTTGGGATTCCCTAGTGAACTCATGTTTACTTGTGTTCTGCTGACTTGATTTTGTTTTTCCCTCTTGGACCAGTCAGATCCTGAAAGCTGAGGTTGCTTTCAAGTCTGCTGTTTCAGCATGGCTCAGGAGGGAGGAGGAGAAACAGAGATCACTTTCTGGCTTTTAAAATGATTCAAGAGTTGCCTTTACACTATCACCCTCTAGCACTGTTCTGAGGAAACTGAGAGATGTGCTTATGTGAAACTTTAACCTAGGGAGTTTTAATATATTTTGAAGAGCAATGGCGCTTGTTTGCCTTTTGTACTTTAGAGGTACTGGGGTTGCATCCCAGCTGTATGGTTGTGCAAAATAGTGTGATGTAAAATTAGTACAATACAACACAAATTAGGTTCTCCTTAACCTGCATCACCCAAGTCTTGGTTTCCAATAATATGCCCATGTAAGTAAATAAGCCAGACCCCTTTTTAAAAAGAAAAAAATCCCACAACACCACATGCCCCCATCCCCCATCAAAACCATAGTCTACCTAAAAGAAAAGGTATGAGCAGAAAAAAACCCTCATCATATGGATGAGATTAGCTGGTAATTAAAAAGCCAACCAATTTGAGTTAAGAGGTGGATTAATTAGATAAAACATCAGGAAATCTAATTTACTCAGCAATTTATTTTTAATCCAAGTCAAGAAGATTTTTATCATGGCTTCTATGAAGCTTGTAGGAACCCAGTCAGATTTAATTATACTCCCATGTAATGACCCACATCTCAAGTTTTATGCATGTTATAATTTTTTATTTATAAATAGATGTACACTTAAGATCTAAAGAGAGTATCAGACCATTTGATTGGCAGTTTTGATGCATTAATAGTGAAACTGCAGAGGGAGATAGAGTTTTAGGTCTTATCCCTGAAATACAGCTGGTGACCTAAAGTAGTGCATTTTCTTAATTCCCTCCCATATATGAAAAATGTATTTTTCTATGCATGGCGTTAGAACTGTCTTTTACCACTGGGTACTTAATTCTTTATGGAAGGTGGACAGGTAGCAAGTGCATCTTCCCTGTATAGCTGAACATACTTTGAAAGCTAATTGTTGTCCTAAACAGTTTTCTTAACAGACACCTTAGAAAACGTACATATCCAAAATTAAAATTGCATAGGACTGAAACAGGGTACTAGTGAAGACTCTGCAGATAAACACATTTGTGCGGGATTAGATGAAGCTGTGCAATAACTAGGAGCTTTGTAATATGGGTGCACAGGCATGGTTTTATTGAGTGTCTCCAACTGCCCTGTGTAAACAGTCTAATCTCGTATTGATTCAGCTCAATCTGAAAGTACATGAAGGATAAGCATCTTCAGGCCTGTTGCCTGGTTGCAGGATTTTCCAGGGTGATGATTAAGAAGGGTTCAATCATGTCTTACCATGTACCCCACAGCAGGGCATGTGCCCAAGGTCACACATCAGGTCCAAATGCTCTGACTTCTGCAGCTCCTGCCAGCCTCAGAGTCCATGTAGTTATTTCATGTTTTAACTGATGCACTTAAAAAGGAGTGGAAAACTTAACTTGGATATACTTTTCCAATGTGCATCTGTGTAAGCTAGAGCTAACTTGTCTTTGACTGAAGAACGTATAAAAGACTGGAAATACAGAGTCTTATAACTCTCTTTAAAAAAACCAACCAAACAAAAACACAAACGAAAAATCCCCCCAAAAAAACTAGTTCTGTTGCAAGGACTAAAGAATAGAAACTGATGGCTTTCTCATTATTGTCTGTGCACTGAAATTTTAAAAGTAGGGAGTCAAGAAGATCTATGTGCAATTAGGACTGCAGGATTTTTTCTGAAGAAGAAATTTCCTAAAGAATGCATTTTTTTCAGACATAATGCAGTATTCTAAAAGTGGCAGAAAATTTCTTAGAAGTGTTGATTGTTAAAACTTTTGAAATAAATGTTTGCAGTTGAGCTATTTTTAAACCTCTAGTCCCCTGAAATCCTTCAGAGTAAAACTAGAGATTGACCTAAAAAGAGAATTTAGATTTGTCTTCCTTTAAAACACCTTAATATTCTATTTTTTTGCATGAGATGAATGAACTTTTTAACGTGTATTTTGGTTCTGCTACCAACCCAAGATATACATTATTCATGCAGATCTGTATCTCCAGATAATTATAAGGAAAATCCTGAGTAACATCAGAGGTGTTTATGCCAGCATAGAGAAGTGACTCATGCAGCAAGAAAAACTTCTCACAGTTCTGCTTATGGAGAACTATATCCCAGAAATGACTTGCATGACCAAAGAGGAAATTGCTGTAATTGGACTTTGTTCAAAAAGGAAATTTCTGTTCTTTCAGAAATTCTGCTTTTATGGTTCCACTTTCAGTTTTTCTTATTGAAACTGCAGATAAGATCTGAATGTGCTTAGGTACAGCAGCTAGATTCAAGACAAGATGTGTCTGGGCTGATGTTCTCAAAGTATATGTTCCATACCTATGGGTATGAGAAATATTACTGAAATGTTTTCAGGCCCCAGATGTTAAACCAAAGTTTGTGCTTTAAAAAAGAAAAATGCACTCCCCCAAATAAATCCAAAGCCAATTAAAAAAACCACACCCAAACCAAACAAGCATCCCATACCAAAACAAAAACCAGTGCCTTTTGTTCTGATGTCTTACAATGCTTACAATAAACTAAGGGCTTAATTCTGAGAAAATGATCTTTTTAAAAGTAGGAGGAGGTTCTTAGGTTTTTTTTTTTCCCCCTGAGGATTTTCCAATTCCTGTCAGCATTGGTGTCATCTTTCCTGTGAAAGAGTTTGTAGCTTGGTGCTCCTTTATCTGTGAATCATGGTTGGCCAGACAGCATAACCCGACTGCCTGGTACACTCCTACCACTTCGTAACTCAATAAGAGCAAAGAAGCCAAAAGGGCTGCTGAGGAGCACAGGCTGTGCTCTGGGGTTAATGCAAATGCTGCACTGCGCAATGTGCAGCAGCTGTGGGAGATGTGCTGCCAACAGGGGATGGATAGTGCTGTAGATGTAATACCTTGCACAATTCTATGCTGAATGGCCCTGCAGGCTTAACAACATAAGTTGGAAAGAGAACACTACTTGATTACTGTTGCAGTAGATTCAGATGCTTCTATCTTGTAATATTTTTCGCTGTCAAACAGTTAACCTTAAGTACAATTGGTATGTACTAGTGCCACACTCTGTTACTTTTCAGTAGGTTTTTTGGGTCCTCCTGGAGTGGTCAATTCATCACGCTCTGTAAAACCTAAACTTGCTAACTTACCCTGTAAAAGCTTGATCAGTTTTAGATATCATCCAAAGTATAATAGACTCCACAATCTATGAACAGCAGAATGTAGCTCTCAACAGCTGTGTAAAAAGAGCTAAAAGCCATACTTGGGTGTTTTGTAGAAGCAAGGGACGGGAGAGGGGGGGGGAAAAGTCTTCAAATTGGAGTGTTATTTTTTTGATCTGTAAATTAAATTCATGGTGCAATACTGGTAAAGGTGTCCTATGTTGTTTTTTTTTTTCCCCAAAGGTCTAGTGGAGTGATGCTACTTCAGAGAAAGGTAAATTAACTACAAAGGGTAAATAATTGCCCTTCTTGGGACACTCAGATAAGATGTGCTTATTTGTAGGCAGCTTTAAATGCATTATGCCTAAATAACTGTCTGACCACTGCATTTGTCTTCACAATGGAGTCTAATTGTATACTGAGGCTTTAGTATAATGAGTTATTTCACATCTCTATTAAACTGATTAGTGATGTGACTGAGACATGACTAGCCCAAATGACAAAGTAATAATAAGAGTAAAGCATGGCTGACAGACAAATCAGGTCTGCAAAGTCAGCACCACTGAAAATGTTTGGACTGAAAACTTGTGTGTTCTGTAAGTGATGAGTGCTATTGCTTACTTAAATGCACCTTGGTGCACTGGTGTAAACTTTATTCAGATTTCAAACTAATATCTGTAAAGGGGTACTCATTTCTATGTAACTCAGGTATTGATCTACATTAATGCTGCTATTTGCCAATTGTAATGTCAGAATCTTTCGCTCGGTAATTCATAACAATCTTCTTTAACCTCCAGTTGTATGATGTGATAGTTCAGTAAATGCAGCTGTATTTGAAGACCCAAGTGTTTTCTCTAGCTGATTTCCAGCCTTCACCTGCTGGATCTGTGGCATGTAGGCAGGTCATGCTTTTTAAATTACAAGGTGTGTTTTATGTAAAGGAGAAGCTGTAGGCAGCAGTACTGATGTCTTGCCATCCTACCAATGCACATCTTTCTCACCTTGAGTGCCACTCTGTGCTTGAAGGGCCAAAGCAGAGCAAGTGGTAGCTGGCTTATGTCAATTGCTTATGCAGTCTGTCTTATTTGGTAAGACTACTAGCCAAGGGAACTTGGAATAAAGGCACTCAAAAATAACACTTTGTTCCCATAAGATAATTTGTGAAAAATACCACTGCATGTGCTATAATTATCATGGGCACAGTATGTCTGACACTACGTTCCGCTTCAAGACCTAAGACTCGTGATTCGAAAGTGCAAATCATCCACAGACTGAGTGGAAAAATAAAAGCACAGTTTTTTAGAAAATCTTAAATTCTAAGACCTTAGAAATACTAAGGAAAACTTAGAATTGGAGCTTCCCAAAGAGAAGTTCATTGCACAATGAAAATGTAATTCCTTAGTCAAGGTAGATGATGGCATTAACCAGAAGACCTTCCTCATTCAGTGGTGAAGTGAAACCAGTAACTGTAAATCAACAGACTGGTGAGAGAAGTAGGAAATGAAAGTAATAAATGTAAATTAAAGGTTAAAAAACTGTTAAAATTAAAGGGAAGACATGGAAGGGAAAATAGAAGCAGAAGGGGAGAGTCCTTGAGTGATGGGTGGTAAAAGCAATGAGTTTTATGTTTCTAGGAAAAGAACAGTTGTAAGCAGAATTTTTGGAATTTGTATAACTTTTAATAAGGATTCATAAAAGCTAAAAGCTCTTGGGGAAATATCAGTTCTGTAAGTAGAAGAATTTAATTAAAGTCCATCTACATAGCTTTGTAGAAAATAACCCTAGGCAAACCTAGAGCTTTCTCCTGAGATTGAGTTTGGATACAATTGCATTAATTTAACTTCCCTAAACTCTTTAAAAACAGTTGTTTTAGAAGTCCATGGTGTTTTGATTCTTAAGCATATAGATTAGGAATGGGCAAATCGACTAATCTCAAAGGTAGAGGCCAATAGGCCATCATTTGCTTGGTCTAGGGTTCTGTGGGACATGTTCTTAGACCTGATGATTGATGTTTTATTCCATGATCGTAAAGTAATATAAAAGCTTCATAGTATTGTTGGGGTATGACATGTGAGTTAGGGGATTGCTAAATAAAGCAGGATTTTTGCCACATCCAGTGCAGTCTAAGTTTGTACCTGAGCCGTGGTGGATTTTGAGTGAAATGCATACTGTAGAGGACAAAAGTCCAGTAGGGACTCTTGGGAGGGGAATATACTGGACAAT
This sequence comes from Nipponia nippon, assembly GCF_047370975.1. Classification (NCBI taxonomy): domain Eukaryota; kingdom Metazoa; phylum Chordata; class Aves; order Pelecaniformes; family Threskiornithidae; genus Nipponia; species Nipponia nippon. The sequence continues at coordinate 8,467,696 of NW_028262369.1, forward strand.
CAAGGGAAGTGTGGTACCCCAGAGCAACAGGAACAAATGGGCCTCTGGGCAATAATGAGCAGGGCTTTGAGGAAACTAGAGGCAAACATCTCTCTGTTGCAGGTAGTCCTGGAGACCTTTTTAACATAGAGGTTGCAAAATGAGAGGGTATGGAAAAGATCTATAAAAATGCTTTGGAGGTTTCAGAATGTGTTCAAGAGAAAAATGTAGGAGTTCAGTCCACTTAGTGTATGAAAAAGAAGATTGAAAAGTTGCTTGATTAGAAGGCATTCCTGGGGATAAAATCCTGGGTATTGAGGAGCTCTGGAAATTAGTGCAGAGGTACACAGTAGGTGTTTCTAACTGGGTGTAGAAAGGGAGCTGAAACCTGAGTCGTGTGACTTCACATTAGAAAGAAACGAAAACACATTTGTATCAATGAATGAGGCACCACAGAAGAAAAAGCCTAGGGCACTAATATATTTTGCTACTTTTATTGCTGAAACAGGACTAAATAGCCTTTCTGGAAGAGATGTTTTAATGAAACACAAGTTCTGCTAAGGGTAAGAGAAATGGGTTGGCTGTTCCTTTCTGAATGGAATGGGAGCTAACCCACATCAGATTCACATATATGTAAGTGATGGCCACATGCTCTCCAGAGTCAGCACTGCTTGCTGAGTGAATAAAACCCTGTCTTTACTGTTCTCCTAATATTTTTGTCTTTATCTATAGTAGTAAATAGCAATCAGTTGTTGATCTAATAAAAATATTTAGCCAGGGTTAGGCAACTTTACTGGTATGGTCTGTCTACAGTACCTCCTAGTCTGCTGTGTTATACTTGTCCAATTTAAACGAGACTTTTCCTCTTTCATTAGGTTAGCTCCTCTGCAGCATTTGGAGATTAATTTTCATGGCCTCTTAGCCTCTGACCAGGTGTTAGCTTGCTCCTCTTGATTGAAATCCTGCCTAGGCTGACCTTAATGCTTCTCCCCCTCTCTGTGGAGTTACCTGCTGTCTCTACATTTGAAGCTCTAACTTTCCTGGTCAATATTTCCATTCCTGTCTGCAGACTTTTAATTGCACTTTTGATCCCTTCGCCTTCCCTGCTGGGTGCCTGGGCTCTGTAGCTCAGATCTTTGCTGTTTTGCCCTTTTGCTCTTCCAACTCATCAATTTGCTCCAGTTCACTGGCCTCTGTGGATGGCTTCACTGAGTGTCTGCAGCAGAGTCCTTTGTTGTGACATCCAGACATACTTCTCCCTCCTACCAGCAATGAAGTGTTTGGGCTAAAGGTATTTTATAATGCATCTTTCTTTTTTTTTTCTAATAGCCCTCTGATCTACCTCCTAGCATTTCTCTGGCCTGCTGCTTCCACTCTAAATATTGTGTGAGTCAATCCTTTTGTGCATCATGTTAAAATTACTATTACAATGTCTCTTGGTCACACCAAACCCTTCAGTAGCTGCTGGTATGTACATATATACACACACATGCCAGGTTCACCTTTGTGCCACAAAGACCATGGAGATTCCTTTTGCTCCTTATCAACAGAGCTTATATTTTAGGCCACCCTCTTCTGTAAACATCTTGGGCACTAAACTGAGTGCTTTCTCAGAACTCCTAATTCTTCAGATAGACTACAGCCTTGTCCTACCTGGTGCTGTTTGTGAATGTGCTTGATCCCCTCAAGTACATAAACTGAGTCAGTCTCCTGAAGCCTCCATTCATAAACTGATGTGTCATACACTGGAGTAGGGGATTGCTCTGTCTCGTTTCCTTGTATGCATGTATTAAGGCAGTCCTGAACAGGGAAAAGTGGCCAAAACTGGAAACTCGAGGACCAAGCTTCTTCCCAACTCTGATTTGCTACTAGAATTAGAAGTTCCTTTGCTCATTCTGATTTCAATTTACTCCAGTAATGGCATAGTTTGGATGGAAAATCAACTAGTAATTAGCAAGTTTACCAATCGCTGCAGCATGTTAATTATTTGCAATTCTAATGCTGCGCCTGCCATGTTCAACATTTTGGACAGAACCTACAATGGAAAGAAGGTTCCTTATTTCAGCAGGTAGATTGCAACCTCTCCTCTTTTCACTACAATGTAGTGATTTTTTTTTATTTTTTTTTTTTCCTCTGGTCCTGTTTTTGGTGCCTTGGTAGTACTTTCAATACTGGCAGTCAGCCTGAATCCAGGAGCTCTGAATTAAGGAGCTCTGGCTTAATGTCTTCAGAAGACATGCTTGAGCCCCAGAGATTTTTTTTTTAATGTAGTTGAAATCTAGATGACTTTCTGATAGCTTGCAATTATTTTAAATGAAACTTTTCTGTTTTGGGAGAAGAGTAATTGACTTAGCTGCACTTGGAACTCCTGCCAAACTCCAGTGGAACCTTGCTAAGAGAGAAAGTGCACTTCTATTTACAACGTGCAAAAGTGTGGGTTTTTTTGTTACCTGAATTTAAAGGGAGACCTGTAGTCTTACTCCCACATCTAAGACTGTTTCTCTACCTCTATTGGTCCATTAACAAATACTGTGAATGCTGGAAAATGTGTTAAAATAAATAAACAGCTACGAGTAAGTTAGTAAACTGACAATGTTGCTGCAAAACAGTATTTGTGATGGGTATTTCTGTGGTAAAATTAAGAGACAGTATATGCTGAAGAGCCTGTCTGCTGAAATAATGTAATAACAGCCCGATATCAGCTTTTCTAGAGCTTGGCAAAGCAACTAGATCATAGCTACTGCAGTGACATCAACCTAATACATCCTACAGAGAACCTGATTGACTACTTTGGAGTGGCTTTTACTGTAGCCTTTTCCTTAGAGGGGCCAACCTAAGACAAAAGTGTGGACTAGCAGAAGAAGAGGACAGAGAAAAGAGAGAGCAGCCTGACCACCAAGCCGTATCATACATACTGTTGGAAATTTGTTGCCTACTGGAGGAGAAAGTATTGATACTGTCACTGAGAGTTTTCCTTTACTACTACTACTGCCGTGCGCGGATCACCCATCAAATAAAGAGCTACTGAGGAGACAGTCTCTGTTCTCTGGTTCTGTGCAGAGCTGGATGTAAACCAAGTTGCCTCTATTTAAAGTCATAAGGAACATCAGCACTAATATTTCTGCACAATGAATAGCCCCCAAGAGTAAGAATCATATTTTTCTTCTGTCTGCTTATTAAAGCCTGTACACTAAAAGAAATGTAAAAGTTAATTTCCCTCAGAACTGGGGATACTTATTCCTGCATGTCTACCTACGGGGAGATTTTATCCATGGATTTGTATCTAATATTTAATGTTACCATTTTACAGAAATAGGTGTTATAAATATTTTCAAGGGATCTCACTTTGCTGATAAAGTACGTAGGATAAAAGCTGCACAGGGTGTGTGTGGGAACATGAGCAACGGCATGTGCCAGGCTGCTGAGCTCATTTTCTACTGGTTTGATTCTTTCATTTGATATGAAAGTAGTGTAAAGTAAAAGAGAATCGGGTCCATCTAGGGAAACCAAATACATTCTTCATGTTATCCTGTGAGGCAAAGGAATAATTTACTCTGAGCAGAGAGAATGCTTTAAAGTTCTGTGAAGTCCTACGCTAAGAATTTAGAGCATTTTTTGTTCATCTGTCCTATTTCTGTTTGAGAGCTGATTTTGGCAGCTTGTGCTTGTAATTGAAATCTGATGTTGTTCATATTAAAATATTGTTGATATGCAAAATGGCACACACTGTTTGATTTGCAAACGGCTGCTTTAAAATGGATGATCCTGAATATTAATGAGGCAGGCTTTCAAATAAACTGGCATTTTCTTTCCCTCCTCCTGTCCCCTTTTTTTGGTGTAGGTGCAAAGGGTTTGACAGTATGGAAATTATGAAAATAAGCAAATTCATTTCATCAAGTGCACCATTAATTATTCATTAACTATTTGAAAGGCAACATATCAGCTCTCTGTGTGTGTGTATAATATATATAGTGTCATTCACCATCTACTCTATGTAGTGTTCTCTGTCTTGATTTCAGTAGCTGTTTGTTACTCTGTTTATCATAACTTAGTCAAAAGACTGTGGTTCCCTTAATCAGATCCTTTTGAACTCATAGGACCATTATTACTCCTGTTCTAACTACATGGATGTTTCAAGTGATGTATTATGTGCAGTGCATGCTTTTTGGCAAAGCATTGTACAACATAGCTTTACAGCTAAATTAAAGTTGCCTTCATCCTTAAGCTGAACATTCAGTTCATCCTGTGCATCCTGCTCTGTAGAGCAGATTTGTTTCACTCTGCGCTCATTTCTGTTCTCAGAAATTTACATTCCAAGTCTTGATGAAGAGATTAGAAATTGTATTGCAATGAACTTGTTCATCAAGGCCAAGTTCTGTCATAAAATGAAGTAAAAGGAAAATATGAACTAGATCTTGTTTAAAAGCAAGATCTTGTTTAAAAGCAAATTACAAAATAGGCATGAAGGTTATCCTGTCATTATTAACAATAAGGAAAAAAGATGAAAACAAGTCGGCACAGCAAACTGCTTTCAAATCCCAGATGGATTTCAGGTAGATTGTCCTAGGCAGAACCTATGTTGCTTTAACTATAAACTTAGGTCCAATATCTAATGCTAGGGTGTTATTCAGAGCAGCTTTGTGAACTGATTTGCTTTACTCAAGAGACTAGAAGCATTATGTACTTATAAGTGCATATGAGACCTATGGAAGTGGGTTTTCTGATTCTCATTGGACTCAACACCATTATTTTGGTCTTGTCTCATGCAAATAAAAAGCTTTTTACAAACAAGTTCTGAGTGTCATGTAATTAGATGCATTTGAAAATCAATAGTGTCTGTATAAGTGATGTTGAAAAATTATTAGCACATGTCTAATCAGTTACACAATGGAGATCACATACACTGCGCTAATCAGATGGGGGGAGGCTATAATCAGCAAAAGTTGTGCAGCTTCAAAGAGAACAACAGATGCCCAAAGACAAGGTTGATAATAAAATCAGAAGCATCCCTGTCTATATAATTTATTCTGTTTACTATGCTCTTTATCCAATTTGCCATATGCTATGCGATATAAATTTTGTGTATGTGTTCTTTTTTTTTTCTTATATGCTGATCATTACACAAAAATACTAAAAACTTTATCAGGAGAATGCTAAGGGTCTGGTGAGTGCAAGGATCAGTGAAAAACAAGGACGTTTCAGAGAGGTTCTTTCTTTGATTATAACATGGGCCATTGAACTTGAGTTTGTCAATTTATGATGGTAGTATGTTGTGTGGACTATGCTGGGCTAATAAACTGCACTGTCCTGACCTTGATAGCAGCAAAGGGAAAAGGAGGCTGGGATCTGAAACTACTTTTTTTTCCTGGTAAAAGCTCCAGGGGGAAGGGAGAGAGAAAGGATGAAATACTGACTTCCACTGTTTTTGCTTGGGCTTGAATTCTTGTAGGGCTCACCTGTGTATGAAGGGATACACTGATCCGGTCCTGTAGAGCACTAGCTCTATAGGTGGCGGAGGTGGCAGAGCTGATGCATCCACGGAGCTCTAGAGCAAAGTTTGTGGCCATTAATTACTTCCTTGTCAGAGGGAGTCTCGAATCATATAAGTAGTAGATGATTTTGGCAGTGTCCTCTTCTGTCATCTGAAGTTAGCCTGCACTCATAGACCTCTGCAGATCTGTGCTGTGATCCAGGAGATGTGCCTTGCTTCAGTACCAGGAACATTTCTCCTCTGCAAATAAGTATTTCTAGATTATGTTTATAATTCTCTAAATGCTAACTGGTTGGAGACAGCAGAGTCAATCTGTGTTTTATTTCCTGCCTGTCGTGTGTGTGTTTTTGTTGTGTGTGTTTTTTTTTTTTTAATATGGGAAAATCATGTCAGAAATGGCAGGGAGCTAGAAACTAATAATGAAACATGTTTCTTTTCAGAGAACAACAGAACACTCACTTAAAGGCAGACAATCTGAGGATGTATTCAGAATACGTAATTTAGCAAACATTAAGGAATAAGGCTTGAAATATGAAGAAACAAAGCCTGCAGTTAAATTAAATATCCAATTAAGCTATCTGCTTGGCTGCAAAATATCTTCTTGACAGACAATTAGTTCTGGGCAAGTCAAACATTTCAGCTTAGAATTCATATAGGGCAATTAAGGAAACTAATCTATATTTGATGTGAGGAAGTGGTAAATTGGAAAGCTTCAGAATGAATATGGAAGTTTAAACTATGTGGACTTCCCTGTAGTCTTGCCTCTGCATGGGGAAGGAAGTGGAGATTTTTCTAGATGACCCTGTAGTACCTTTCTTCTCTGTAGAATGTCTCCAGTTGGATAGTATTACTGATTTCTAATACTGGAGATGCTGAATGCCAATTCAAATTTAATAGCCAGACACAAAAGAAGAGTACACAAGATTATAGGTAATATGTGGAATAGCCTTCCAAATTGTTTTGCTAAAACTGAATCATGTCTCTTCTTGACTCAAAGTTTTGCTTTGCTGCTGGAACCCAGAAAACTGGTTCTCTCCCTGACTCCAGGATCTCTTCTTCCTTGCAGATGCACGGCTCAGTTGGTGACTGGCCTTTGATGACTGTCAGTACACAGCACTGCTGACATTACCAATAGCATCTTCCTCCCCACAAACAGAGCCAGCATGGGGCTTTTCAGCAGTGTAGGGCAACTCAGATTTGTGCCATCCCAAAGCTGATCAGCTGTGGCTGGCCAAGGACTGGGCTGCTTCTGCCCAAGCAAAAGAGGGAAGGGAAGAGGGATGGTGCTGAGGGAGGCATCCTGGAACTAACTTTGAAGCTCCAAGGGAAGAGGGATGGTGCTGAGGGAGGTATCCCAGAACTAACTTTGAAGCTCCAACTGCTTCTAGAGGAGGTGGGAGCAAGGAACAATTGGAGGAATAAGAAATGACAGTATCTGTTTCTAAGACTCATCTCAAACTTGGAACTTATCAAATGTTCAGCCTGAATGCATGTGTTACTACTGTCTCATTTGCATGCTAACACTGTGTTACAGAATGTCCCTTTTAATTTTCTCTCGAAAAAACTTGGCTGTTATTAATTTATGAGGTAAAATTGCCCAGGATACTGTTAGTGATGTAGAGCTGAAATAATGTTGGTGCTCTTTTTCTCCTTCATGTGTCTCCTCTTTTTCTTAAGAAATTGCTCTTGATCCTCTTTTGCTTATCTCCTGAACTTGTAGTGAATACAAATTTTGGATGTACAAGAAATTCAGGGCATGACCTCCTTGTGTAAGCTGTAAAATACATGGTATTTTATTTTTCCTAGTATGAAAATAGCAGGGCTTCCCCGCCCCTCCCCCCCAACTTCTGGCCCCATGGGCTTTACTTTAACCTGTCTAAGGATCTGTTCTGTTCCTTATCCCTGCAATGCCAGAGACACTGAGAAAAGCTTGGAAAAGGCTATGGAAAAAAAAAAGTGTCTTTGTGTAGCCAGTATTGTCTCACTGTTCACTTGTGTTCCTGGAAGCAAACTTTCTATTGTGTTGTGTGTTGTCCTGTCCCCCCCCCTCCCCCGCCCAAAACTATGTCCTGATCCTAAAAAATTTTAGCCATTTTAGGTGCGGAGAACTGCATCTGTGCTGATAACTTGGTGATATACCAAGTTGTAGTTTAATACAAGCTAGAATTGCTGAATTATATGAAGGTCTTGAAAAGCAGGGTTTATAATGGAAGCAGCAACTGACTGTTAACTATAGTGGTGCTACTGAGGCACTGCTATAATAAATTGTTCTGACTTTATGAAATGGCGACATAAACAAAGCACATTTGGTTTTAAAGTATAATTATCTCATTATTCTACTATCTGAATTTTGTTTTATTACTCTTTCTCCTAAAATAAATTTTATTACAACTATAAGCATATTAAGCCATAAAGAAGTCTGTCCCATGGGCAAGTGTTTGCAGTTTTAATGTATTCTTTGTATGTGTAAGACAAGCCGTATATTATGTGACATGTGCAAGGATCATAAACTCTACTAGCAATTGAAAACGCTAATGTATCACTGTAATCACTATTCAAAAGTTTGTACAGGTTTCCACATTAAACCATTGCTGAGCAAACATATTGCACAATACATGAAGCACAACTGTAAGACCTATTTTCTGGGGGAAGTTTAGAAAACGGAACAAATAGGAACTGTGTGGTTTTGGTTGTTTTTTTTTAACTTACTGAATTAGTATCAGTTCTGTGGAGTTCCATCCACTGTTCTTTGAAGAAGCCTGTTTGATATTTTAGTTTGGGATAACGCTGAACTGAAGACCTGAACTTCTTTGGAACTACTCATGGAAAAGAAGTGGCTAGGGCTTATCTTGTTCACTCACCACTTCACAGGCTGGAGTCTCTAAGATACTATTTCTAGATCAGAAGCATTGTCTCGTGTTCAGGTGTAGTTCTTCTGTGATTGTAGGCATTGGGTTTGGAGGGACTGAACCACTAAATCTAAGCAGATACCCAACATCCAGGCTGGTAGGCTGTCAATGGATGAACCCGGTGATGTAAAGATGTATATCTATATTCTGTTTTATTTTGTCTTCAAAATAGCATGTTAGTTGGGGAAACGTTTTCCATTCCTGTGTATCTTAAAGCAGAACTATTACCCTTTTTTGAGAACTTATAGGCATTATCATTTATTTAGTCAACGTGAATCTTCCTTTAGTTTCCTGCTATTTGTTTGTGTTTTTCTTTTTAGATATAGGTTAATAGCTGAAGGTACCAGCAAGGGTTTTGGTCCCTATTGTGATTGGAGAGGTGCCATTAGAGAATACTTATGGCTTGTCACTTCTTTATTCACTTCTGACATGTTGATATAATCTCTCTATGGGTCAAGATGATTTTAAAACAATGAAGATGGGCAATAATTTGCTTGGAAGGCATACCCAAGTTATGCCCATCCAAGCAAGGGATGCCAGATAAGAATAATAAGGCTCTGCTGCAGTGAGATGCCGAAGTTCGTGATTAGCTTTACCAGGCAATAGTTCTTAAGTGAACTAACAACTCGGTTCCACCCTTGACAACCTCTGTCTGACAAGGAGCATACTTGTGATTAGACTCTAACTGCTAGACCCAAGTACTGCACTTTTCACTTGCTTTTATGCATAGAACGGTATTAACTATTTCTTTCTCCACAAACCTCTACCTAGGGAAAGAATTAGTGTTAGATGCTATTTTGCAGCAGGCAGCCCAAAGCCTCCCAAACCATGGTGGTGGGTGGGGCGGCAGAGAACTTGCTGCTTTAAAGACAGTTTAATCTTAATAGGCACCTGGACAGTGAAGCTGGTACAGGTTATGATGTAAGAAGTAAAAGCATGAAGTGGAAAGCAATGCTAATAATTCAGAATAACTTATAAAAGCATGACTGAATAAATGATGAGGAAGATTATTCCATACAGGCTTATAGAAGAACATAGATTTTTTTGAAAAAGAATATGCCAAGGTACTGTTGATTGTATTGGCCTGAGGATAGCCAGCAGACTTGGACAATCAACCTGGTCTGACCTTTGTCATAACATGCGCTATTGGATTTTCCTGAATGACCTCCTTCAGCTCTCACAGCTTGTCAGCTCTTTGGCCTGTTCTCCTAGTCCTTACATGAAAGACTCCCATTAGAGATGATTGCTGCTGGAGCATCCTTTGGGCAAGTGATTGCTGCAGGGCTGCCCAAGTTACTGTTAAACTAGGTACCTCTATCTGCTGCCTACTTACAGATTGATTAGGAACAAAGCATACCTGGAGCGGTAGCAGTCAGGTTACATTTCTGCCACATCGAGTAATGAAATAAAACATTGTTGGTGCCATTGAACATCATAGAGTTATTTTGTATTTACATATGAAATACCCAAGAGTAGAGTTTAGCTCAAAGTTGTTTTTCATATTGGATCCTTTGCTATAGAAAATAACAGATGACAAAATAGACTAAGAGAAGATGCATAAATCAGGTAAACTACTACTGAGCTCTATTTGTCTTTAGCTCCTTGAGCACAATGCTAATAGACCATGCCTAGTTTGCCCAGTCCTTTGGGTTTCCAAGTAGCTACTGTGAATGGGAGAGATAAAGCTGTAATTTACCACTGGTCTCATGTGATATCTGTTTAATAAATGTTTATTACTTGGAGAAATGATTCAGCCTTTCAGGCTCTGTTACCATCTATGGCTATTTACTACATAATTACAGCAAGTCTTGTTATGAAAAGGTTCTGTCACAAAACTGTTCCTAAGGGCTAGTCATCTCCTTGCCAATCTGAGCACTTTTCTTTATAAAGGGGTGAGGGAGACATCAATCTCTGTGGCTCATCTGGGGCTCCAGTCCCCCAGCTACTTCTCCTCTAGACCTCATTTTTCATGCCATACTGGCTACATGTCTAAAAGTGGATGCTCCTTCATCATAAGCACCTCTTCCATATGCTGCATGTCGTAATTGTGGCTGTAGACTACTTCTGTTTCTGCAATGACTTTCCTATATCATGGTGAGTGAAATACCTGGTACCTATAATGCTACCTGTATGTGACTGTATTTATTAGACAAAATGATGAAGCAGGTAGAAAGAAGGAAAGAAATATCAGCGATGCCAGCAGACTCCTAGGTGTGATGGAACGCACTTCACAGCAGCCTGTTCCTCTCTCCCTGATCTCCAAGGTTATCAATTAAGAGACAAACCACAGGCAGCTCTTGTACAGTACCATCTACAAAAATAACTTATGCTCATGTAAAATATTTATTCACTGTTCTGGTGATTATATGAATTCATGTTGTGATGAATTCTGTGCATCTGAAAAAGAACAGATATTAAGTGTGAGCTGCATATTTAATGCCACTATTAATAATATGCAGTAAAATCTTTGTAACTTGCAAAAAAATAGTCGGAGAGCACTGAGATGTTATGGAACGTGTATCACCTACAGAAGAAAAAAAAAAACCCTTCCTTCTGTATTTTGTATAAATAGATCCTACCTAAAGCTTGTTTGTTTAACTTAATTCTTTTAAGATGGTAGGGAACTAACAGGCTAGTATGTGGACCACCTCACAAGGCAAATACATTATTCATAGGGAAGTATTGACTTGTGTGCTACCCTGCATGTGTTCTGCCTTAAATTTGGAAAGCCATCATTTATCTTCTTCATAGTTTGACATTTTCTAAATCTTTCTGGGCACTGTACTCGCTGGTTGCCTGCTCTCATTGGGATTTAGCTGGGCATTTGACCTTGCCAGCATTCCTGACTCTCTTTATCAGGAAGATTGTGTTTGAAAGGGGTAATCTGTAATAGGTGTCCTCTAATGATTAATGTAATGGAAAAAATAATGGAAGGTTCTGGGGAATACATTGAACATTTTTTCAATTAGAGAACTGCTAACATTTTAATTAATTATCAGAAAGTTAGTCGATTAGGTATTATTATCCCTTTCAAAGATGTTAGGTTTCCCCTCCCTCCACTCTCTGCTTTCTCTCTGCTTTCACAGAATGTTAAATTAAGGAAAGTGGTCTTTCTTGGGAATTAAAGTGAATGCACCACTGACAACATCCTCATTTCACAAATTTGGTGAGGGTGAAATCAGTCAATTCCCAGCTTGGAACAGCCTGGTGCAGTTTGTGCAAATGGTGCAGTCTGCTTGCATGAGAGTAGCTTTGGGAAGCAGAAAGCATGGGGTAGAGAGGCAGGCGAGAGACGGATCATCTCATACTGAATCCCACCCCCTCCTACCCCCTCCCCCCCCCCCCCCCAAGTTATTTCAACTTGATCCTGAACGTCACAAGTGAACGTGAGCTGGAATGCTTCTAGGAAATGTTCTTCACAGCCTGTATCTTGCCCTGTATAGGAAGAAAATCTTTTGCGTAGAGGCCTCAAGTTTCATTTGGATCCAGCTGGTGCTTCAGTGGCAGAAGGTACAGCTATCTGTAGGACCTCAAACAGAATAATGTGGATGATTCTCAGTGGGGAATGAGCAGGGGGAGGGGGCTGTCCTCTGTTGCTACCTTTCCCATTGGTTTCTGCCAGAAGTGGTTTGCGTTGTGCATTTCTGCGCCCTTAATAAAGTGTCGTGGTTTAACCCCAGCCAGCAACTAAGCACCACACAGCCGCTCACTCACTCCCCCCCGGTGGGATGGGGAGAGAATCAGAAGAGTAAAAGTGAGAAAACTCATGGGCTGAGATAAAGACAGTTTAATGGGTAAAGCAAAAGCCGCGCGCACAAGCAAAGCAAAGCAAGGAATTCATTCACTACTTCCCATCGGCACACAGGTGTTCAGCCATCCTCAGGAAAGCACGGCTCCATCACGCGTAACGGTTACTTGGGAAGACAAACGCCATCACGCCCAATGTCCCCCCCTTCCTTCTTCTTCCCCCAGCTTATATACTGAGCATGACGTCATATGGTATGGAATAGCCCTTTGGCCGGTCTGGGTCAGCTGTCCTAGCTATGCTCCCTCCCAGCTTCTTGTGCACCTGGCAGAGCACAAGAAGCTGAAAAGTCCTTGACTAGTGTAAACTCCGCTCAGCAAGAACCAAAACATCAGTGCGTTATCAACATTATTCTCATCCTAAATCCAAAACACAGCGCTCTACCAGCTACTAAGAAGAAAACTAACTCTATCCCAGCTGAAACCAGGACATAAAGAAAGAAACCACGCGTTGTCCTCCAAGGACAGAATATAATATGAGTGATTTTAAAAAGAATGGGTTTTACCATCTCATTTCCTATACCCTCCCTCCCCCAAAAGAAAACCACCAAAAAGATAGCACCCAAAAGCAACAACCCATGTGTCTATTTGTATTTCCCTTCTGTTATGTACTGTCCGGGGGAGGAGCTGGGAAAGATGACATTTTGTCCCCTTTTTGCAAAACTCTTGAAAGAGGTGGGCTTTTTTTTTTTGCTTCATTTATTTCCAGTTCTCAAGGTTTCAGGTGGGTGGGGATGAATTCTGCAAGCTCATACGTAATTTTTCTTTGCTGTGTGATATAGTGCTTCTCCAAATTCCGTGGATAGAAGCAGGAAGCCTCTAGACTTCAGTTACAGCTAGCAGTTGTGATAAAGGACTTATGGCTCCTTAAGGGGACACCCCCCCCCCCCCCCCCAGTTATTAACTTCTGTAGAATCAGTCTCTGGGGATTCATAATGGTAAGTGAGAGATAAAGTTGTTGGGTATTCTTTTTTCTGTTTTTCCCTACGTCCAGATTTTTAGCCCCCAATTTCAAAGAGTTTCATCTACCTTTCATTAGGGCCTGTTGTCATTTCTTACAACCGGAAAAAATAATGTAAGAAATGAAATTACTTGGATGATCTTTAATATGTGCATTTGTGCATATGAAAAAGGTTTCCTGCTAGGCCCCTTCTTTTCCTTGTGTCTCATGTTTTAGCTTGAAATAGAAGCGTTTGTCTGATACGTGCTTGGAAGAGAAACACCACTTGCGCTTTTTTTTTCCCCGTGTTGTTGCTTAAGGGGAAAAGTGTGTCAGGATGATCTATTGTGGGCAGTTAAGTAAATCCAGCTCCAATTTGTATTCTGCACTTTTATCAGTAGAACATTTCCCATGGCCTTATCAGGGCAATTTAAAAATATGCAAACTATTGTCAGATTCCATGGAGAAGAACAAAAGGATTACTGAATAATTCAAAGTGAAGCTCTAGTGGTGGGTCTGTCTCCAGCCTTGTCATTTTTCATTGTGGTGTATATAAATGACTGACTAGCTGCCTCTGTCCTAGTCTTAGATGTTGACCTTCCTGTACCGACAAAGAGATTCCTTACTCATTTGACAGTAACCTTTTCAATGCGATCACTTCTATGCCATACAATATTAATGGAGCAAGGATGAATAATAAATGCTTTCCAAGACAGCCTGCTTGTTTCAATTAGATCATTGGATTTCCCAGGAGTGGCTCCCGTATATTGTCAGGCGTGATGTAGATGCTCATGCTGGCAAGTACAGCCTGATGTTTTAAGAAGAAAAGGTAGCTGGTGTTGCTTGAACATCTATAAGCACAGGATACTGTGTGACAGATAATAAAAGCTTCATAAATTGATGCTTGCCATGCAGATATACATATGTATGCTGTAATATGTGAAGCAGAGCAGAGCTTTTAGACCAAATATATGTGGACTCTCCAGCTGAACAACAATATTAGCATTTGTGCAAGGTAGTTTGGACCTAAACCTCTGGCATGTGTTGAAGGTGAATAAATGCTAAATTGTTCTTTTGACTTCTTACCACTGTGGAGTGGTCATTTCAGTAGATATGACTCATTTGAGATTTGAAACAGTCAGGAACCAAGACCATCTATAAAGCTTTTCCAGTTATAAAAAGGGGCTTTTTCAAGGTCTTTACATAAAACCAAGAAAGCTTCCACCTTTATTCTGACATATTTGGGGAGAAGGGAGAAAGGAGAAACCCATTTATTTCAAGAGCTGAAAGTAGAAAGATCTTGAGGTTAAAATAAAAAAATCAAAGCAGCATGTAAATTTTCAATAGCATAGAGGAGTGGATGTGCATTAATATAGATTTGTGCTAAAGGTCCTACTGCCTGCTGTGAGGAAGGGTTATTGTTTCATTGCAGGACTGGATTTTCTTGGGAGCATATCCCACCAGGCGTTTCCTCGAGATCTTTGCAAAGATTTTGCGTTTCTAGGTAGCTCATCCATCCCACCACTCCTGCCTGCCAGTGGAATTATGGCTGCACGTGTAGGTGAGAAGTTTCACATAACTAAGCACCTAAGTTTTAACTGAAATCATGGGGGACTGGGTCAAATATTTGTCCAACACTTCAGACTTCAAACTGACGTGGCTTCACACCAAAAATAAGTAATAGACATGTCTGGAAGTATGGCTGCCTTTCAATTTTCTGTCCATAGAAAAGAACCACTTGTAATGTTTCCATCAACAGACATAGGGCAGAAGGGTGAAAATCTGTGCATCTGTGTTATTTTGCTTTTAATTTTGTTTCATCTCAGATTTAATTATTTATGTATTGCTATTAAGCTATGATAGGGGAAAAAAATCCCTCTAGTTTAAGTAGCTGAATGACCCATGGCCATTTATAACTTCTTTAGCTGGTTATAAAATCTGACAAACCATATTAGGTATAAATTTAAAATGAAGTCCCTCTGTTGCGGACAGTTAAAGCAGTGTAGCATTAACAAAACCTGCTGCAGGATTCCTGTAGGCGTTTCTCACAGGGTAATAAGCAACCCTGTTTCTCCTCCTGTGCAGCAGGACAAAAGCCCTGCTTTTATAGCTTCGTGCAGGGTTTTATGCTTGGTAATAACCTGCATTTGTTTCCATTGAGGAACTATGTTTGAAAAAAAAAATCACGTTTTCTGGTATATCTCACCTAAATACGTTGGCTTGCTGACTCCCCTGCAGGTTGCCCTGTACGGGAAGAGAGTCTGTTTGCAAATATACTAATCACAGTATTGTAGTGAATATAATTTTTTTTTTCTCCTGAAAGTTTCTTGCAAAGGCAGTATTTGTATTTCTTGTGGCTCTGTGTGAGGTTTGTTTAGTCTTCTCATGTTTTGGCCAGAGAGATGCTTATTTTCCATAGGAGGAGAACAGAGCCATGGTGCTGAAGCAGAGGGAGATGACATAGGCTAGTGTCTGAGTTTCTCTGTTTCTCTAGACTATTCCTGAAGGTTAATTAAATTGAACACCCAAGTGTCCCAGCTAAGAGCTATTTTACCTGTCTGACTGACACAAACTCTGGTATATGCGGCTGGACTTTCTTCTGAGACCAGCACAACCCTGTTCCTGTATAGATACTGGTGTTAAAGGCAAAGAATTTAGCTGGACTGAATCCCTCTGGACTACAAAATGCTTCCAAGCAAGGAGGCCTTTCCAGAGGGCAGAACTAGAGTGGATCACGCTATGTGTGTTTAAGCTACTTGCATAGAGGGAACAGCAGAAACAAAGTAGGTTGGCTCCAGGTGAGGGTGTGCTGCTGTTTCTAAGGTACTGAAATGAGTGGGGTTGTACATCGCTGCGGAATCTCTGCTCTGGGAATTGCAGTTCTGGTCCTTTCCCCTATCCCTGATTCCTGGACTAGGATCACACTACCTTCTTTCGCTAGTGTCAGTGGTAATGACAAGCTCACTTGATATTGTATGGTTGTAACTTCTGAACCACACAACTTCTAATTAGGTCCACTTTACCTCTTGTTAATGGCTACATTAGTATTGTTGATTGATAAGATTAGAGGAATTTTGGATTTTGCTGTCGTTCACTGAGATGAAGTAGAGAGAAGGATCTTTTGGCGTTTTTATGCTAAACCTTTGACACTTTCAGGGAGCAGGTTTTTGTTTGCAAGTAATTGATACTTGCTTGTTTTTTGCAAAGCTCTATTAAAAAAAAAAAAAGAAAATTAAGTGTATTTTTGTGAAACTGTAAAAAGTACAGAGACTGAGGCTGAGATTTTTTTGGAACCGGACAGGCTATGCTATATTTAAACAAGAAGACTTGTTTTAAAACTGGTCATTCAAGTTTCTTCCCCATAGTGCTTTTAGACAACCCACTGATAATGGTAGTTGTTAATTGGTAACCCTTCCACAGCAGGAATTTGGAATGAGGAGTAGGTTTAAAAAAAAAAGTCATGTTATCCTCCCTCCCTTCCTTCTCCCACATGGCTTGTAAGCCAAGGAATGCTTCAGCATTCTCCATTGGTCATTTTCCTGACATCCTTCCGTGAGGTTGTGTGTCCAAGCTCACAGAGATATTTCAGCATGGGTTTCTTTTGGGATTGTGGGAAGCAGGCAGGGGAGCCACTGAGTGCACAGGTTGTACAATGTCAGTGATGTTGATGGATGAGGTGTACCCTGCTCTGACACTTTACTGGGGAAAAGCATAGCAGTCGTTCATAGTTGACTGGACAGGGACCTCGTTTCATCCCTTACCTAAAGCTGTTGCAAAACATACCTCCATCACTGGGAAGAGTTAAGGAGCTGGCAGTGCTTCTCTCTGCACTCCCTCTCCTCAGGGGCCTCAACCTATACTTTCTGAAATGCCTCCCTCCTCATGGAAACTTCACTGAACAGTCCTTAGGAGGAATGGAAACAGTGGTGGAGGTGACGGTGCAGAAGGAGCTTGCACACGAGACAGCTGTCTGAGGGAGAGCCACCTGGTATTCCCCTTCTCCAGACCCCAGATCTGGGCTGCCTTCTGTGTAAGGAGAGGGAATGACCTGGTTCACAGTCTCACGAGCCTTTGCTTGCTGTTTCCCACAAGGCTGGCAGCTAGACAGTATGTTTCAAGAATGTATTGTACACTCCTTGAATTTCTGTGAGCCTTAATATGAGTGCACTGAACTGTTTTGCACTTCTTTACAGCATCTGTCCTCCATCCCATTACATCCTGAATGCTGCTTCTGCATGATAACTTAATTGCTTAATGTCATCTGCAATGTTTAGCTCTTGAGCTTGAAAACCTGAGCAAGGGTTTTAACTGAATATGTGAGTGTAGATGGATTGTGAAAGCATGAATTTTCCCATGGAGAGAGAGGCTGCCAGATCCTGTTCCCTTAGCTATTGTCTGTATTGGAATTGGCTGATCCAAGAAGAGATTTTTGTTTTTTGTATTGTTGGCAGAACAGGATCAGGAGATCATGTATCACCGCATCTTTGATAATATTGTGTTATATCATGTAGCTGTAATATATGTGATGATATCATGTATTATACCACTACAGATATGATTCTGCCAGCCACCAGGGCAAAACAAATCAAACAGCCATAGAAACATCGTGAACACAGTGAAGTCATGTAGGCATCCCCTGTGACTGAGGGCCTCGCTTTTAGGAAGGAGCAAAACGTGAGTGACTACATTCATCCTTAATCTGTGACCCGTGTATACTTTAGTGGAACAGCTCGAGGCTGAGCACAAAAGTAATTCTGAAGGATCCAAGGGTCCGCAGGTATAACAGAAGACAGGTTTTGGCATGTGATTTCCAGTTCAGTGATATCAGGGCTGAGGTGATTGATGTAATAGCTTATTGCTCTCCAGAAAGGTGTCCCTAATTAAATTTACAGGGGATTTTTTTTTCAGAAATAAATTTGAAATATAAGCATATAATAGTTTGAATTTTGTTTTGTCTTTCCACCTCCTTTTCTCCTCCTCCTCCGCTTCTCACACATTTTCTTATGACTATTCTGCTTTTCTTTCTCAAATTTCTCCCAAATTCACTTTAGCCTATTAAGTTTGTAAACGTTAAATCAAAGTGGTGATGCAGCTTTACTGGGGGGGGAAGCGCTAGGGATGTTTGTAAGGTTGCTTTGAACCAACCAACCTGGTATCGCTGTAATGAAAAAAAAAAATGGAGTGGCTTTAATTATGTTGCACACAGTAATTTGGCAATGAAATTATTTTGAGGAAAAATCTACTCCCAAAGTGCCAGTGAGCCAAAAACCAGGTAATGAAGAAAGAAGATTAAAAATGATCATTGTTGGGAATATCTTTCAGCTCCTGCATGAATAAAACAAAGTTATGAAATATAGATATACAAGCAGGTGAAGGCAGTTCATAGCATCTTTAGGTATACATCAAGCAGTCTTTCTGTCATAAATTTTATAGCGCCTTTTGCCACTCTCGGTATTTAACTTGCAGATGAATTACTCTTTGCTTGCATCAAATGCATCATATGTGGATAATATTTATGCAAATCACAAGCTATTCTCCATGAGTTAATTTTATGGTTAGATATTTGAAATAATGTCTTCGTACTGGTTCGATTTTCTACCTTTGACTTGACACTGTTCTTCTAAGGGGTGAGCATTTTGATAAACAAGGCTGAAATGACAGATTTAGGCTTTAAATGAAATTGTGTTCCATAAACTGTGAAACAAAGAGTCATAACTTACCCATAGCTACACACATTTCAGGGAAAATTATCTTTCATGCTTTGATCTACACTGTATCATTTTACTGAGTGGCCTCGTGTGCAGTATCAATCAAATCCACTGAAGATGGGTGAGAATCTCATTTAAAATTGGAATACAAATCATGGATTCATCTGCTTGGTGGGAAGGAAAATGTTCCATGAGTCCCAGTTTCTCCAATTACAACTGAATTATTTTTGTAAAACTCCAGAGAAGGGACTCCTGCAGTCTTGGTTCTCATCTATTTATCCATTTGGATTGACTACTCGTGGGAGACTTGGTCCAGGGCTGCCTAAGAGCTGTATGGGAGCTGGGCACCCAGCTCTCTTCCTGAACTCCTTCCACCCCTGCTTGTGCTTGTCATAAACGTCTGGGCCTGGGAAGACCAGAATGGCAAAGTTTCGTTTTCAGTAGGGTAGGTATTTTAAACAACCCTTTCCACAGGGTGGCTGTCATGCCGGGTACCCACACTACCTCACTCTGGTCCCCAAGGTGTCATGGAGAGTTCATAGCCAGGAATCCACATGGCAGATCCATTTGTTATCACTCATACCCTGATCAAGGGCTGGATCCAATGATGGACTGGGAAGGGGAGGAGGCAGATGAAGGAGGGATGTTGCACCTTCCTGTTCACTGTCGAATGCTTCCAGGTTCTGATGGCAGGGAGTTCACCCTGAGCCCTGCAGTCGTGGTGAAGGACTATCCTTGTGGACTGGCCAGAGGATTCCCCCCGAGAAAATTGTTTCAGGCTGCCAGTTCCCAAATTGCACCGCATTTGCTGCACTCTAAGCAGAGGGGAAAGAAAACAGAGGGAGGAAATATGTTCTGAGAACAGTTTTTAGAGCTGGAGTGAGAGTGATTGTGTGTCAGATGGGGAATCTTTATGCAGGGCAATGCTTCTCTCTAAATACAGTTCTGTTTTCCAGTCATAGCTTATTGTCTCTTGCTTGGTATTTGTAGCTATATCAGCATGTTGCCAGGGAAATAAGGCTTCTGATGTGATAAATTCTGTGCTAGAATTTCAGTCCCAAGATAAATGAGATCAGAGATGAGAGAGGAAAACAATTTTTTTTTTTAAATGCCAATGGTGGTGCTAATGAGCAGAAGTAGGAGGGGAGTTAACTCCTGCGGGTGAACTCTGTGAAGCGGGAGGACTTGCAGAGCTGGTGAGAGTCCACAAACCTTTTCCCCTTTTATTTCTTCAGCTGGAAAAAAGTTTTTAATGATTTTCCAGAACAGAGAACTTTGGAAGAGCTGTGCTAGCTGCATTAGTGAGAAGAAATAAAAAAGCTATACATCATTCCTCTTCACCCAAGCACTGGTTTCCCAGTCTGACTTCCAATGGGACTCCAGTTTGGTGGGCAAGAAAAGGTGGTGATTGCGATCTGATCCATCTAGCGTGCACTGAGTGCTTATGTGCTGTTGTAAACTGATAATGATGAAAATACATATCATGGCTGCTTTTTAATAAAAAAAAAAAAAAAAATCACTTCTCATAGATGTCTATGTCCTTGCACCTACTTTTGGCTGCAAGACAAATTGCAAAGAAAGTTATTTAGCTCACTAAACCTCTCTGTGTACAGCTGCTCTGCCTGTAATTACCTGCTGAGATGATCGCACAGTAGGTTTTACAGGCATGTAGCTCTAGATACTGAAACATTTAATCTGTATCTCATAGAGTCCCTTCCAGCATTCTCTACCCCCCACCCTTTCCTTGTCTCCGATTTCCTGGCGATTCCTAATCTTGCAAGAAGAAAGGCTTAGGAAAAGATGTAGAGAAATGTGATTATGAAATTGTCCATGTTTTGTACCTTTCCGTGTTTTCATTTTAAAATTTCTAACAGATTTACTGCTGTTTTCTATAGAACATGTGTTGAATGACTGTAAAACACCAAGTTGGTCATACAATGCTAGAGTCTTGGATTTTGTAGGCAAGAGACTGGTCTTTCTGTGGCTATAGGAAAGCTGCTGTATTTTTTCTGTTCCCTTCAGTACCATTGCTTTTGTTCGTCAGCTTGGCATGAGCAGGCTTATGCAAGACACAAGGAGAGGAATGGTGTCACTTTGTAAGATGTCTTTCCCCAATCTGCTTCTAGTCTCATTTCTGTCCCTCATCTGCTTGCTCCAGACACCTGCGGAGACCAAACGGGACAGTCTGCTCCAGGCTACTTTGATTCTAGCTGCATAGGAGATTATAGAAAACCTGATTTGTGCTACAACAGACACCCATTTTTCATTCCTGAACTTCCCCTTTGGAAATGCACATTCTTATTTCTCTCAGATTTGTAGTAGCTTTTCCTGCCCATGTTACTGTCTTGATGTCTTACCTAGCTCCTATTCTGACTGCTGCAGTGCTTGGGAGCTGGTAAGGCAAAGATAAGCCAATAAAATGATCTTTTGGATTCTCATCTCTCAAAGCTGTGCTGCCTGGTCTCTGCTCACTGCCTGCCATTACCTTTAAATAATAGTATTCCTTATTAATATCACTGCAGGTAAATCAGACCCTAAAACTGCTGAGAAGCAGATATTTTTAAGTGTTGTTTGCTTTGCCTAGGGTACTCCAGCTGCCTGGCTTGGCTCAGCTCTTTTGACCTGCCTGGAAAGGGGGATGTCTGTGGCTTCAGGGAGACTATGTGAGTGGCAGATGCCCTGCAGGATAAACTGAACACTTGAGGAGCATGGTGCCCCTCTGATCTTGCCCCCAGCCTGTGATGGAGCTGATTTAGGGCAAGTCTGCTAGGCTGCCATTTGACATTTTTTGCAGTGCTCTTCTTCAAGCTGATTTTTATTTTAGGAGAAGGTTTGGAAAGGTTTTCACGTTCTCCCTTTGTCTCCTGTCCTTGATTTTGGACTCTCAGGAAGAAGTGTGTTTTCCCCTTCTATCAGATTTCAAAATGTCATTGTTTTCCTCTTGTTTAGACTGTAAGAGCAGTAAGGGATGGGCTGCTTGCTGCTGCTTTTGCTGTGTGTTGTTAAGTAGCAGTGGCTCTGATAATAGCATTAAACATGTTTGTCAGCAATCTGAAATCTGCAAGAATGTGCCCGTTTCCCCTGTGCCAGTGTGGGCACACTGGCAGGGACACTGCCAGCCTTTAACCTTCTTGGAATATCCTTGGAATAGCCTTCTTGGAAATCCTGGAAGCTCCCTGAGGCAGGTGCAAGCTCCTAGCAAAAGACTGAGCAATGCTTAGAGCAAGGAGACACTGCGCTCTGAGACCTCATGGCATTTTTGTAATATGGGTAATAAATCCCAGAATTTTCAATCTGTATGGAGATGATCAATAAGTTATCTGCTTAATTACATCAGAAAAACTATAGGAGTCAAGGTGCAGTATACCCCACTCTATAGCACGTTGGGAACCTGCTGTGGATACAAAAGTCCTTTGCTCTTTAGTTCCTGGCTGTTTGTGCAGGTATCACGCAATGTGCTCATAGCCTATACCAGCTGCCTGCGTTTTGGTATGAGAACGTGGATTTTCAGAACTGAGATAGAAATCCCATTTTAAATATGCTGGGAGGGGAACATCTGTGAAAAATCACAAGAACAACTTTAACATCTGCCCCTCTAGAAGGAAATTGCTGATGTTCTCATTTTATATCAGATAAATCTTTGAGTGCTGCAATGTTTACATGTTTAAATGCAGATTGGAAATGGAAGAAGTGACTAATTAATTTAGCTCAAGCTCTTAACATTTGCATTGTTTTTAATTTTAATTGAACATTTTGTTCACAGGGTTAGTGATTTTTACCACAGCTCAGACTATGCCTTTAAGTAGTTTTATGCCTAGGAGGGCCAAAAGAGAGAAGACTGTATGGAAAAGGGGAATGTATGGGATTGTTGCTAGGAATCTGAAAACAAAAGGCTCTGATGTTACTCCACTGTGTCTCCTCTGCATTTCAAAGGGAATGTTTTTGATTTTCTTCACTTAAAGTGGGACCAGAACTGGACATATCACGCAGCTTTTAATTCAGATGAAAATAAGCTTCAACATCATGGCTGTGAGCTGATGACCTTTGGGTGAGGGAAGCCTGGGAAGATGCTTTTCTAAAGTTAATAGCATTACAAAAGTGAGAGAGGGGCAAACAGCCCACAGGTCATCTTCTGCCCGTGTGAGACTGTTCCAAGCTACCTGTTTTGGGGAGGGGATGGACAGGTAGAGAGTGTTTTGCCTACAGTCTGCCTTGAAAAAAAAACCAAAACATTTTCACCACTTTGCTGTTCCACCTCCTAAATTTCATTGCCTATGTGGGATATAATTACCCATAGGTTTCTTCTGTTTGTCCTAATTTTTTCTATTAACTTCATGCTTTTCTTCTGAGTTCTGCCCGTCTAATGTGTTCTGTAGAAAGAGCCCTCTTGCCTTGGTATTTGAGGGTTGTGAATCACAGTAAACAAGTTATTGCATCCTTCCTTTTCTCTGGTGCTTACATTTTTCAGATATTTGTATTTATTGCTGTTATTGTTTATCAGCCCACAGATACATGCCCCCCACATAGGCTTCTAGCTAACCTCTTTAACCCTTTAAATCCTGTGTGTCCTCTTCCTCCCTCCTCTGACCTCTAGTTCAATTTTCTAGTGTACTTGAGCAGCACAGTATCCAACATGAATGCAAGTCGGATTGTATGAGGCCATTGCACTGGTGCTTGTCCTGACAAGAAAGATATCTGAATCACTCCTCCCCACAGGTTCTGGTAGATTGATGCAGAAGGTTAGGCCAACGTAATAACAATTTTCTCTCTCTTCCTGCTCCTTCCCCCCTCTAAAATGAAAGAAGAGACTTCTACCCTGATGCCAGGGCCATCTGACATTGGACTGCAGGTATATAAACCTCCTGCAATAAAAAAAGGCAAAAAGGTCAGTGTACCTGTAGAGCAAAATGCACTAGGAATTTGTAAAATCAGAATTGCATGGGCAAGACACTCATTTCCCTCTGCTCTTGTCTCTTCTGAGTGTAAGTTCTTTTTGGCTTGGATTGTTTCTTAC
The DNA here is from genome assembly GCF_047370975.1 of Nipponia nippon. Lineage (NCBI taxonomy): Eukaryota > Metazoa > Chordata > Aves > Pelecaniformes > Threskiornithidae > Nipponia > Nipponia nippon. The sequence goes on from NW_028262369.1 coordinate 8,491,541, forward strand.
TTGTGTAAGAGACCATGTTTTGTGTCACACTCAACTCTAGTATGTGATTTGGGCCTGTGGGTGGTAAAGCAGTATAAATATTGGCACTTCTAAAAAAGATTAAGCAGGCAGAAGTCTAGAGGCAGTGAGTCTGGGAGCTGGTCTGCACTCCAACACAGCAGAAAATGTGTTTTCTGAATCATTACTAGGCTCATGTTTTTGTCTTTTTTCTTTCCTTTCCATAATTCATATGGAGACTGTGGTGATTGTCCTATACAAAATTCTGGAAATAAGCTATAAGCATCCCTATCTGCCAGTGAAGGGAAAACGACCCTCTAGAAAAAGAGCTGCTCTACAAGTAGGTCAACATTCATATCTAAAGTAGTCTATAACAGTTGTTTTGAAATACTGAAATCATCCAGTTTGAATAATACCTGATACTCCTCTTGCATGCGGAATAGTTATTTGTGCAAAAGATGAACTTCAGACTGTTGAAAATATTAAAAACAGTTACTACAGTTTCTAAACAGTGGATCTTCTGCTCCCAGTTTTGCTAGCTGGAGTGTTTTTTCCCGTCTTCCTGACTTTGTAGCAATGGCAAGGTGAGAGTTTTGTTAAATTAAAACAAAGGAAGAAGACTCCTACGGTACTGCGTGTAGTACGGCAGTTTGTTTCCTTACTTGTGGCCTAATGGGCCTAGAGAGGGTCAAGATACAGCATGTGTCACTAAAAATTGAGGTGTATGTTGAAACTTATACCAACATCATAACTATTAGGAAATGATAGGTTAAAGCAAATAGCTATTTGTACTAATGGTGTAGGTTCTAACAGCACCAAGCAAATACGGAAACAGAAGTTGACAGGTTCACATAATGATCAAAGCCAATGTTGTTTCTGCTTGAGCAGACAATTTTGATTTAAAGGTAAGGCTGCCTGTGGTATACTTTTCACCAGCTTGTCAATCAAGGGAGACAAGGGGCTGTAGAAAACCTGCCTCAGTACATTGCATATCACCTTTCTATCAGACAGTTCAGTCTGTTCTGTATTTCTTGTGCTCTGAAAATCCCTCTGGGATTTCTGCTATGGGGATTGAGAAAATTTTAAAATTTTACTACAGGAAGATAAACAGAGGAGACAGAGTAGCAGCCCTGTGTGAAAACAACATTTGGTAGTGTTTGCTTCTAATTTTAGGCCCTTGGAGGAAGATAATTACCACAATGATTACATATTAATGTGCAGAGCAACATGCTGGTGTCAATTTAAAGCTAAAATGTATCTGAAGATCCAGCTTGTTTGTGTCTTGCTGGCACTTATTTATTTTAGTTTATTTATACAAGCAATAGCTTTGCTGCATTGTGACATAACGTGTCACTTATGGGAGGATCTGGCAATACATCACAATCAATTGCAAGCAACAGATTTTGCCCCCCTAACAAAAAGGTAAAAATTAAATTATTTATTTTATGGAAGGATGCTTGGTGAGTGCTGGGGAATCACCCATCTGTTCCTCCCAGTGTTGCTTGTGGGGTTCCATGAGAAATCTTGCCACTCACTTGTATTCTTCAGTATCGTACGCATGCGGATGAAAGACCTCTGCTTTTTGTCTCAGTAGTGACTGCATATGAATTCCTCAGAATCTTGGACTGGAGAGCTATGCATTTTTTGAAATTAAAAAATAGAACAAGTGTTTGTTGTTAGCCTCATGCTGTTTCAGCAAAACTCATCTTTTCTTTTATATTTGTAAGAGAGAAGGAAAAATTAGAAAAAAGTGATGGAATGGAAGGTTGTGTTGGAAATGTTAATGATGCACTGCTTTCACAGATAACATGAAGAGACTGTTAGCATGTTTTAGTCTGATTCGAGTCCTAATCTTCAGCTCGTGATTGCTGCTGGTAACTGTAGTTGAACTGGTATGATCTTGTAGGAGCCAGTCTGTCCTCTTTTTATTTGCACTTGCTCGTGTCAGCTTCAGTTCTGACGTGACTTCAAAGGAAAACTATAGAGGGTTTTCCAGGTATCAAATTGGCTGGCAGAGGCTCTAGTACAAGGAATGAAAAGGGGTCCCTGGTCAGTTCTCCATGCTCTCTCCTACTTTCCACCACCTCTTCAGCATCTTCACCTATGGGTTTCAGATCACTTGTGATTTCTGCGTGCCTGATAGCTGTACTGTGACGTGCAGCCCAGTCTGTATTGGCTTTCTCCTGGAAGATATCACTGCAGAAGGAAGGCTGTCAAGGGGCCATCACACAGGGGGAAAAAAAGTGGCTTTATGGAGTAGCTGAGGAACAGCAACGTCTACAGAATGATACTTGTGTGGAAGGAATCGAATTCAGCTTCTGATATAAGCCTTGATTAAAGAGTTACATGAGAATAGATTTTGATATGCAAATATAGAAGGTTTTCCTCACTGAGATGGATGCAAGAAGACTGTCAAAACAACTTTGAAGTGGATGTGAGCATGTGTGTATTTGTTTCTGCAGAAGCAGAACTTCCGGGACCTTAGTGGGAGCACAGGATGGAGTAAACCTTATCCATGGTGGCTCTGTTATCCTCGTATGCTTTCAACTGGTCATGACTGGGTCTGCTGATTTTTACTGCCTTCCAGCTTCTGCTTCCAGTGGCTTGCATTTTGACCTGAACTTCATTGTTATGCCAGAATGTTCTCTTGAATCAATAGCAGGAAGTCACTTATGCTTAAAAACAGTCACTGGAAACACACAGTGTAGTAATTTGGAACAGGAAACATGTTTTTCTGTTACTAGATAAAGTGGGGTACTTCTACCTGCACAGTTTTGCAAGTGGTAGATGCTGCAGGTTTGCTTTCTCTCCCTCACTACTGGAAGCTCTTGCTCTTTTCTATGAAACCCCATCTGAACACAGCAGCATCATTCTCTACTTCAGAAAGCAATGTTTGCTGGCAGGAGCTAATGCAATTATTAGAATTATCTTCTGCTCCATATCTGGGAAAGCAGGTAGTGACAAGGGCATCAGTGCTCCCTTAGGGCAAGTCTTAGCCTTAGTACTGGCTCTTGAAAGGTGAAGATACATCTGTTCTGCTTTTTACTACAGACCAGTATCTTCCCCAATACTTCTATTCTTAATTTTAATCTCTGCCAGTCAGGCAGAGACTGATGTCCACAATGAGTTGGCTGGAACCCCTGATATCACTGCTTTTCCCACTATCATTAGAAAAGCTAAAATCTACTGTGTACTACGTGTGTAAAAAATTCCTTGAGGTAGAAAAGAAAACGGCTGTTATTCTTTGCCAGTCTTTCAGAGTTAACAATGTAGCAATATATGAATGGGCTTTTTGAATTCCTTGCTCTGGTGTTCTGCTAGTTAGGGGACAGGAATACTTCAGGAGTAAGAAAGCTGAAAAATTTTATGGCTGAGTTTATTTAATCTAATGTATGAATGGAAAAAATCCCCATAGTTCATAGCTATTTTTTAGCATTATTATAACTATGTTTCATTTTTCCTGATATTCTGTAGCCCTTGCTTTTAGCTGATCATGTGATTTAGTTCTATTTATTTTCATTAGAGGGTGCTCAGGGACACAATTGTTAAGGGAGCTTTACAAATGTGAATGAATAATTGATCAAGATAAAGGATGTCACTGAGCACCTTAAATCCTCCCTCTTCTAACAGCTTTGAAAGACATGTACGTGTATGCACAAGCACACACATGTACTCCGTCTTCTATTTAGTGATAAAGATTTCAGAACAACCAAACCACCAAAGTTACAGAATACCCATTTCTGTGACAGCACAGAGCAATGCTTACCAGCCCAGAGTTCGTGCATTCACTCTCAGGTAAGCTGTTTGCTGAGGCAGACCAGGCTGCACAAAACCCACCATATCATTCTCTTAAAAGTTGACTCAAAAGTTTTTTTCCATCTCCTGAACTGAAGAGCCTTTTGCATGCAGTATCCCCTCTCTTTCTCTCTTCCATTCCAAGTGTTTTCAACATTGGATGAAATTCCAGCATAAAGATAATAACTTACTGAAATCTGAACTGGACTCAGTCCAGGAAAATGTTATTGACTTTGGTAGAAATTTCTAAACAAACCAAAAAGTGAAATTGAATTTTTAAGGTGCAGAAATGATTTGTGGGTGAAAACAAAGCCTGTGAAGAAGGCTGTAGTAAAGCTCAGCCACCACTTAAAGGCAGTTTTATGGTTCTGACTAGCAAATACAGCTTCTTGGTGCATTTAACCTGTAGTATACCAGTCAACCCTGAGGTATCATTTTCATTAATACAAAGCTCACTCAAGTTTAGTGCAGGAAACCCAACTGGCCTGTGTGCTGCTGTATAGCATAGACACTCCCATATGCTTCTGTTTCGCTTCTCCTTCGGTGAAGAAGTCAAACTCTGTAATACCACAGTCCTTAGCAGAGGTAGTGGGATTTATGTTAGCTGTGAATTTGGACTACTGTATTTGTTATTAGCACAAAGCTATCAAAATCATTGTTCCATTTATTGCTTGCTTTTTTGAACTAGCCAATATTATTTTAAAAAATTACCTCTAAGGGTTATTTTCACAAAGCTCATCTAATATATATATTTGATATGGATTAGTTTGATTTTTGGTTTATTCAGAAAGCTTCTGAAGGGAAAGGGGACATCTCCTCAGCCCCCTGCCATCACCTCAAATGCTCTTGAATGATCTTGAATTTTCTTTCTGTTTTCCTACAAAGAAAAACATCACCTCTTTAATTTCTGAGCACATAAAAGTGCCAGACCAGTCAATGTGGCATCTAGAGATGGTCGTCTTCCACCTGAAACAGTGTACCATAGCAGGTGGTGATCAATCACATTACTCGGGTCAGAGTAATCTAATAAAAGTTGTACCTGTCACCTGCTTCATATGTAAGATGATACCAAGCTAAAACTGAATGCTTATCAAAAGGTGTGTATGCTATAGTTTGGGAACAAAGTTGTCTGCTGCTTGTAATAAAAGCTCATGGAGTTTGGTACCAGAATAATTTTTGAAGTCTAGTCTTTCAAAACCCTGAAGTGAAATGAGAAAAAAGGGAAAAGTACTTGCTATCCTGTTCTGCTCCTAATGTTAAGCAAATTACTCTTAATTCAGGTGAAGGGCACATTCTTGCTGTTTACTGTGGGATGAGGCAGAAGAAAGGAAGAGAAGAGATACCATGAGGAGGAGCTGTCAATCTTAGCGCCTAGATTTTTTTTTTGACTGTTACTAACTTAAATATCATCACTGTTGAAATAGTTCTTTGTCATCTTTGTAGTCTTTGAAGATACATTCTAGCTATCACTTCTGTTTGGCTGGAAAAATCTAGACAGCACTCCCATCGTCTGGTGAATTCCAGCATTAACTGAATACATGAAAGCATAATAATTCTGCAACAACTTAAAAGGCACTATCCTCAAATTTTAAGGGGAAGCAACACTAAAACTTCCAAATAATGTTAGACCTTTTTCATTGGTTTTAAAGTAAGCCTGTAACTGGTGCTTGCAAACTTTGCATGTTTGTGTCTCTTCAGCTGGGTAACAACTATTTTGTACAACCAAAAATAGGGCTGTGTATTCCAACCTAGAGGTGGGATTTCAGGGCTCATTTCCTGAAATCAGACCCTCGGGAATGCTACAGCTCCTCTTCTCTGCAGTTCACCTATTATGTCTCTTCATCTCTCTGCTGTTAAGCTTTCTACAGTAGACCTACAAATAGTAACAAATATAAAAAGAAAAAAGTTACATATGTGCCTCATTTCTTCCAATATTATTGATCCTACAGCAAACAATTTCTAGATTAAATGTTCTAATTCCAAAATGCAATTGAGGAACCTCATAAGAAAGATCTCAAGCATTATAGTTTTCTTATGAAAATCTTGCTATTAACCTCTAGATTACATCATCCATATTGCATTGTACTCTTTGCTCTTGTTGAGGCAAAAGCAGACATAATGGCAGGGGTGTTATGCAAAGTGAAGATGGGCTGTCGGAGAAAGAAGTCTTTTGGAACTGAATGTCAGCTGTAGGCCAAAGTATCTTGGATTAATGTATTAAGTTTCTTGATTGGGAGAAAAGCAAATACTGTTAATGGAAGACATTTTTAAAACAAAAGCTTATAGAATTTTTTAATTGGAAACTCAAATTTCCATTTAACTTTTTTCATTTGTTAGCAGTCTATAACTAAAATCCTCTCCTGCATATCCCAAGGTGATTTGCAATTGGGTCATCACAGAGCAAATGTGTGATTAACTGATGGAAATACTGTGTTGCCTTAGATCTGTCCTGTGTTTTTAACAGCAATATATTCATGGGGTACATAAACTGCATGGTTGTTGGTTCAGTCTGGGAGCAAACATAGATTGCTGTGAATAGATGACACAGTGTCACCCTTGGTTTTGTATGTGAAGTACAATGTATTGTTAAAATGATCTCTTTAACCCTTGTCTGTCTCTGCTTATAACCATAAATTCCAATTATCTTACAAACACTGCTCTTTGTTCAGCTTATTCTGCCAGATGTAGAGATGTGCAAAAATACTACTCTTTCAGGAAACAGAGCCGAAATTGCCTTTTTCTTGCAAACAAAACAATACTTTCAGCTTCCCAGTATCAGGCTTTCTTAATTAGAGAGGAGGCATTGCTGAAGGTCAAAGCCTGTGACACTTGATTTCACTCAGGCTGAATGTTACCCAAAGGAGTCACCAGCTTCAGCTGTCACAAAGAGATGCTTTGGCAGAGAAGGCAGAGCTCTTGCTGTCAGTGTGCATGAGGAAAGAATCAGAAAGAAAATGTGTATCACATTTTCACGTTTCCCTGAGATACTGTGTGACTGCTGCCTGAGCTTTGAAATCCTCATTCTTAGGTGCTGAATTTTTAGGCTTTAAAGGTTGTGGGGTTGGGGTTTTTTGTTTGTTTTTACAACTAAGTGATTTTTAACTTCCTATTTTGTGACTGTTCTGTAGCAAGAATGGCCATTAGTGATAAGAAAATGCTGAGGTTTGTGTGATACTGTATTTGGGCTGTTTTCACAGAAGATGTTAACCCTCTCCCATGAAATTTGGATTTAGGGAAAAAGATGTGTTTGCAACATAATTAGATACAGAAGTGGAAAGCAGAAGCGTAAAGGTAATGGTGTGAAGACCTTGGACATGGGAACTTGTAATATGGCTGCTTGTTGAAACTTCTCTGAAAGGAGAGGAAGCTTTTTCTTCACCCATAGTGTTCATCTAGCAGAAACAGAGGACCGTAGCCAAGGTCGATGCAGAATGGGTGACAGCTTTATCTTGCATAAACTGGTGCAACTCAAACAAAAGCAACTCCGTGTCAGCAAAAGCTGACATAAATTGGTGTTGGTCCATTTTTCTCTCATTAGGGTAAGCCTGTTATGTTCTTAAACAACTCCATAGTATTCAGTGATAATTTCAATATTACAGTTCAACAGAAACGTTTGTTGTACTTGCATAATGAAATTTTACATATTTATTAGGTCTTTGTTCTATCTGGCTAAATCTGTGTTTTCCATCCATCCAGATAAAAACTTTAAAAAATGTGCCTCAGAAATTTTCTTTGAAACATCTCTTTGGAAAATTTTTAGGAATTGATATTAAGTTTGTAAAGGCTACAGTGTATCCAATAAATAGTCTTTTGCTCTATAGCTAACACACCTTCCAGATGCTTTTAAGTTATTAGGGCCATTTGGAAAAAATTTCAGTGGTTGCACGAGGTATGCTATATGTTTTGATTGATATCTTGTAACGGTTCTGACTCCTGCTCAATTGACAACGTGTATCTTCTCACAGGGCAAATTTGTGCTATATTATCAGTATCTCTTGAATATTGATTAAGTCTTTGTTTTCCTTACATTTTGTCAAGTAATATCCTAAGTTACAGGTAGGAGTTCTCCAGTAGTGTTGTGTGATACCTTGGCTAGCCTTCACAAGTTGATAGGATCAGAAAAGGGAGATCATGAGCTGGAGGTGGCATGCCAGGCCTTCTGTTCCCAGGAAATGGTTCTTAATGCCAATGCGAGAAGCAATCCAGTGCCATTTGCTTGTGAGGAAAGTAAGGTAACAACGTAAATTAATTTCTGTTTCTGTACTAAGTAGGCTGCCATCTAGCCTATGAAATGATCCACGGGGACTTAGCTAATAGATGAGACAACATAAACACGACTTGGGCAGCATGCATCCTTGGTGTGACTCTGCTGAGCTTTATTAGTGTTTCAGCTGGAGACAGTGTGGCTTCTGTTCTTTCCTACATTTATGCTCTGGCTCTTCAATTGCATTGTTCAAACTAAGATTTATCATAAAGTACAGAGTTAACATTTAGTATATTAAAGAACATCTATTGTTAACCCAGCAACAAGTCTGGTTAAAAAAATACTTGCTTATAGGACTAGAATATCCTTTTGAAAGACAGAAGTTTGGTTTAGGTGGAAAGCTTGTTTTCAGTTAATTCATTGCCTGTGCTTAAGTTGATAAACCACTTCAATTTAATTCTTGTCTTTTGCCTCCTCAACTTTGTAATTTAAAATTTTCCCAGACATCTCTGCATGGTAGGATTTTCTCTTGGAGAGAAGTTCCTGTTGCAAGCTTCTCTTGCAAATACATTTTTCCAGTAATCTCTAAACCGTTTGGCATATTTCTCTTCTACTGTCAAAATGCAATGGCTTAATATAGATCTATCAATCTTACTTGTCTACAGTCATATATATGTATGTAGGCCAACTAATTTCTACCAGCATAGCTTTCATCTTGAAAACTGGTCCCGTATTTCTCCATCTACTGTTGCATTTCTGTTGAAAACCTGGCAACTGTTTAAACCCTCTTACTATGGCTAAAATAGCAGTTAAAGCTTGTTAGTGTAAGGTGTGTAATTTATAAATGTGAAATGTATCTACATAAAGAATAAAGCAAACTTTTGAAAATGTTATTTTCTGGAGAAAAGGCATAACTTTGCATGTTCCTTATGTGAATGTGGGAGAAGAAGTTTGTAAGGAGTCTGTCACTATGGTGAAACTTGTAATTGAAGTTTTTCAAGCACTATCAGAGTACCTTCACCTCGAGTATTCTGGCTTTATTGAAGAGGTGTAAATATCCCCTTGATATCTTATATTCCATTATATTTACAAAACCGTGGGCTAATACACAAAATTCCTGTTTATACACATAGATTTATTAGTCGTTTTTTTCCAAGACGTCTTTTAATCTTGCTAGTAAGTAGTCATAAAAGCTATACTTCTCTTTGTCATATGTCAGTGAGAAAATTCCTGCAGCTTTAATTTTAATAAAAATGTATAAAACAGAACAATATCAACAATATCCGTAGATTCAGCATCCCAGCACACATTTGAAGTAAACATGCTAGATACGAAAGGCATAATCTTCATATAAATATATTTGTATTTCAAATCTCCTTGGAAGATAACCTTTGAGAAAAAAGTTGTTTGTGCAGTGATTGAGAAGCAGCCTGACTTTATCACAATGACTCTTGACAAAATTACTTTTTACACAACACAGTGAACAAAAACCTAATTTAATTTGTTTTATGATGCATAAAGATGAGCTGGAAGGTTTTGTTTATTTCCTTTCCTGGTTCTTGACCATAGATATATTTGGAGCAGCTGATCTTCCTTAGTTTCGCTGGACTTGTCCTTTGAACATCGAAAAGCTTTTTAATGTCATCTTTCTCTGATTCTGCTTCAAGGAGAGGAGTGTGTGTATCTTCATTTTACTGTGTAAGCCTTTTTTTCCAATCAGTTTTCATTCTTTGGCAGAAACTGGTGCTGATGAAAAAAATAAACAAAACAGAATTATAATGTAGTGTGTAAAACTTCCTCATTTCACTGTTTACACAAAAGTAGAGAAGAATTATGTATACTTATTGGTGTCCTAAATCCTCTATTTGCATTTTCTTTGTAAGATGTGATAATCAGCATTTTTCAGGTTAAAAATATTCTCTTTTAAATGTTGGTGGTTTCCCATACACTATCATCATAAGGAAATAAAATATCTTAAATCAGTTTTCCAATTCTCAAATAACAGTTTTTCTTTTCTTTTTTTGTCATATTGTTAGATGTAATAGGAGAAATTGTTCCAAACCTCGAGCATTTCTGGGTGCAGGTGCCTTCATGCTTCAGTCATTACCTACATCATCATTAGTCAAACTTTAAAAACGTTATTCCACTGCTACTCATTAATCTGGCATCAAGCTGGAGATGTTATAATTAAGGTGGTGGCAGGATTTCCATTACTGACTGTTTTCTTCAGCAGAAGGAATGGTTAGTGCCTGCCAGCGAAGGAAATAAATTATGATTCTGGCTGCCTGGTGCAGCCATCAATTCAGTCTCCTCTGTCTAGCTGACCTGCAGTCACACTCTCCCGAGATCATCCTTGAAAGGCAGCGCACAGGTAGGGAATGATGATTAATTATTATATGTGCTACAAGGAGTGTAAGTGATATTGGGGATGGGGCACATAGGGCCTAGTGAATTGCTTATACCCTACCCAGACTCCTCTTCGTGTCTGTGGACTTTGGCCCTGTTTTGTTAAGGACTGGCTGAGGTATAGGGGCACTGCATCCTGTGTGTGGGACAAGCTGGTTTTTAATACGTACATTTTTCAGTCAGTTAAAAAAATTCAGCTGTTCATTGAAACAGACTTGCAGTATTCAAAGGAAATGAATTGGGTTCAAATTTTAAAAGCTGCAAAAGAAATGAAGCTAATCCTTGCAAAACAAGCATGGCATCCACCATCAATATTGCAAGATATAGATATATATTAGCTTAACAAATCACCTCAATTGGTATTATTTGCTTGTACTGGGTTATGCAGACAAGGGACTCCAGCACATTAGTGAGTGACTTTGTCCACTACGTAAATCAAGAAATGACATCTTGGTGTTTGAAGCATCTTTCTCTTGCTTCCTCTTTATTTTGTGTTTTCACTTGCTGAGTGTCTCTGCCCTTTGTGAGTCCCACAGCACATATAGCATACCTTATTTTTGGAGACTGCTGGTCTAGCAGATTAACACCAAGGAGAGCACATTTGCATTTGGCATGATGTGAATGTTTTTAGGAGGATCATGCAGTGGTCAAAGCTGTGTGCCAAAAGGATCCTGCCTCTCGGTGCCATGAGCTGCCAGAAGGTCTGACCACCTGTATGGTGTATTCACACACCATTAGAAAACAGGGTTTGGGGATGGCTTTGTAGTAGTTATTCATGGTCAAAAAAAAAAAAAAAAAAGGTTTATCATGTAGAATCTGTATGGAAGTTGATAGGTCTCACTTCTAACTTTCATCAACGTCTCCAGTTAGCCACAACAAAGGGGTAGTTTATACTGACACTGTCTTGTGGAGTTCTCACTTGCTAAGGCCTGATCTCCCTATTGGCATTCTGGCTTCCTACAAATATAACACAGTTCTCTGGAAGGCCATATCAGAGCCCATATTCCTGCCTTACCTGTAATTCCCTTGTGATGGTATCTTTTTTCCTACCCTTTGCTTTTAGCCCTAGCATTTGCAGTTAATTCTCCATTTTTTTAATATTTTCTTCATATGGCCACTTTTCTCCTTTTTTCTATTACTATCCAGTCTTCTGAATCTTTTTGATTACCTAAAACTCCTCATAGTCCCTTTGGCATCATCTTTCACATTTAACCATTTGTTTGTCAGTCTTGCTATCACTGTCTCAGTCTGCCTTACTGGATGCTTTGCCTTTCAGTGTAATTTTCCTCCTTTATGCTGTTCATGTTTAAAGAAACATTTAAAAAGAATTTTTAAGTCTATTTCATAAAACAGACTTTATTTTTTATTTTTCTTAAAGTAGTCTGTGACAGGTATGGCAGCGCTTGTGCATTGCGTCCTAATTGAGTAAGATCTAAATTTCTGTAGTCCTTCTTCAGGAGATTCTTTTGCTTAAGGCAGAATCATCTTACCATCATGTTGCAGTGTTCTCGAGCTTCAGGCATGGGAGTGAGAGAGGAAAGAAAGCCCTCTTCTGCTTTGAGCACTGAATTTGGTTTGTGTTGTAGTGAGGAGTGGAGGAGCTTGCTTTAAATATTTAAGAGGATCTCTTCTTCCACTGTTATTTCTTCTTTCAAGACCCTTGTATATCCTTCATTGCACTGGCAATCTCTGCCTCTTCCCCCAAACCTTGATTTTATGTTGCAGATCTGTTCCTTCCCATGGCTTCTGTCCCATTGAATGTCATTTTAGAGACATGGTGTCCAAGGTGTGATACCATGTCATCTCCAGTATCAGGGAGAGCACTTGTTTGCTCTGTTACCCCCCTAGCAGCTGACATTGATTCTACATGTTCTGCAGTGCTGTTCTACATTTCCACCTCCCCCTGAGCTTTTCCACTTCATCTTCTTCTGGGGACTGTGGAGATAGGGGAGCAGCCTTGCAGATCGATCCTGAATTTAGAGCAGAGCTGTCTGCTTCAGACTCTGGAAACCCTCTATGACCACAATCACTCACGATGAGAAAGTAGCTAATTCTGACTTGGTTTGTAACCATTTCCAAATGCTTATACTTCCTGGCAAGTTGCTGTCCTACAAAGTAGTACATAAGTTGACAAGTCATTTTTAATGAATCCTTCGCTGTACAGATGGTTTGGGAACATATATGCCAGTTGTACCAATTCCTGAAGACTGATGGGTGGTATTTACAGTCTCACAATTTACATTTGTGTGTGGTAATTGGGTTTTTCTTAATTAGGGAAAGTGGGCGGACAGTTTTGTCACTTAGCAAGGTCCTTACCAATTAAAAGGATCAATAACTTTCTTCATGGAGCCTCTAGACTGAATATACACAGAACAGGTACCTGAACTGGAATAGATGAGTAGGGTAATTCTTTATCTGAGTTGTTTACAGTAGGTGAATGTTATGTGTTAAAGCAGAGTCTAGTTTCAGCTGGATGCAAGCCAACAAATACCTTTTTGCAGTCTAGCTGCCTTTTTTTTATGCTACTTGCTTTCTTATGGAGAAATTAACTGCTGTGCAGAAAGCAAGCCCAACACCCTCAGACACTGAAATCTTACCTATAACACATTTAATCTTTTAATTTTTTAATTAATTTTTTAATTATTATTTTTTAAATGGTATTACAGAGGGCATAATCTTTGTACTGTCTCTACTGCACCGCCATCTTACCTTGTAAGACATGGTGCAGATGACCCTGGGGTACAGGTGATTGCAGGCTATGTATTCTTCTTGCGCTGCTCTTCAGAGGGCGAGAGTCCAAATGATGCTCAAAGCCTTGTGGCTGCTCAACCCTGATTCAGTTAAATGCGAATTCCCAGAGCTGTACTGTGCTTTCGGTTTAAAGCACAGAAAATACCCACCTCAGCCTGTGAGACTGTTGTACCTAGTGTTGTTTTTTCCCCAACATAATTTTTGATTTTTATCTTGCCTGAATAACTTAAATGACTGAATCATTTATTTTTTTATTAAGAGGAGTGTAAGAGAGTGATGTTTAAACACAATGACACAAGCCACCCATTAATAGCTTGCTGTTAAGTGACTTTCATCCTGGAAGATCAGAAAGTACTGTAGAGACAATGTGCAGTGATGACTTATACGCTGCTGAAATGAAGCTACCTCCACAAGGAAATGCAGAAGTGCATCAGAAAGGCTCGGGTAGCCTTGTATTTAAGAAAAGAAACAAAATGAAAAGCAGTTTATCTGCTGAGAGGCTTAGAGGGAAATCTTGAACTGTGGGGGATGTGTTAACTGAACGTGGACATCTGGGTGATTATCACCTTGTGCATTATGTATATTTGAGCATATCCAGGTGCTGCATGGGAAAGCCCTCACCCTAGATTTGAAATGGTTGTGATATAAAAATGAAAACCTTGCAAACAGTCCCGTACTGCTCCCTGCTCCTGCTTCCCTCCATCCCCAGAACAGAGAAGCATGGGAGAAGAGTAACTTCAGAATAATAGTAGGATAGCAGCCAAGAGATTTGAGAGTAAATGACCTTAATTTTTGTAGGTGAACCTGGAGAGATGGATCTTGATGTATGGTTTCTAATGACCGATACTGAGAGGTGACAGACAGATTGGGAACTGTGTGGAAATGATGGAGACCCCCAGTGAATATGAGCTGTTGAGGATGTTAGCATCATTTGAAAATTTGTCTGATTTTAATTAGAGAAGCCTAGTGGGATTAAAATTGCAAATGAAGCTACTGGAATTCTCTAAGCAAATAATTTTATTTGCCCTCGGTTTGTATTATTCAGCAACTGACTTCATTACTTGGATCACAGTTGTTTTGGAGGTTTTTACTGTGTGTCAATTCAGGATAAGGCATATTCTTTCTCTTAAAGGAAGTATGTAAAAAAGGAGAGTTTCCAGCCCTGTCTCATTAGCTTCCCGCATGCCACACCATACAATGAGATGTTTCAGTATCTTTATTGCCTGGCTCCTCTGGAAGGTGAGAACACTGTCCTGTTGTAGTGCATTGAGCTATTTTTTCAGACAGCCATAGAGAAGGAACAGATCCTGAAATGCTGTATTGCTCTCTGTCTCTCTTGCCTTCAGAGCAGCTTTTTGAAGCAAGTATAGACCTGGGCTCTTGTTACTTCTCTTAAAAAGCAAAATCCCAGGCTAATATGCTACAATTAGATTTTTGACCTATGACAGCTTATTTATAGATCTTATGTAAAGACGCTGAGTTTTATGAGAAATAAATTGGTGAAAAATATTTTCAAGCAAAGAGGGGTTTTGCACCCCGTCTTTTGGATGGTCTCTACAGGGAGCTGCTGCTCATATGGCTGAAGTTGGCTCCCCAGCAGAGCTATTTCTCTGCTATGCAGGTGGTAAAATAGTCAGTATTTTTTTCACCAGATGTGTGGAGAAGTTCATTAATTGGACAGTTCTTCATCCGTTCTTGCCAGCACTCTCTGGCTAGCAGACGTAGATTTTGGCAGATGGATATGATAACGTCATTATCTGCAAATAACTGATGTACTACTTGATCTTGCTGTAGTCATATTTATTCATATATAAGCTTGATTGCTGTGGCCAGATTCTCAGCCTGCTGGATGGAGTTTTGAGCTCCTTTCACTGCACGTGTATGGAGCCATTGGGCTCCTGTTGCACATCACCAGCCAGACATTAGATATGGCAAGAATCCCAGCCTGCTTCTGCTGCTGGAAGAAACCTGTGTTCCTGGAGGTGAGGAACAAGTGGAAAGCCAGGATGCAGCAACCTTGACTCCTGCTGGAGTCCTTAGCATCTGCGACTGTTTCAAGGACAGTTTTGTGGGCTAGACCAAACAGCCCATGTTCTGCAAGTCATCCTAGTGAGTGAAATCACTGTGGCAAGCAGCAAGTACTACAGCCTGCTGTAAGAGCTTCTGCCCTTTGCTTTAAAAACTTTTAGTGCCTTCATAGTGGGATCTTAAATGACTTTCTTTGATAAAAGGAGAGTCCTTTGAATCTTCACCTGTGTTTGCAGGTTGCTAGAGGTAAAACCCTTTGTAAATTGGGGGTCTGAGGAAATTTTTAAGGAATGTTAGTTAATTAAATGTTGCAGAATTTTACAGCTGGAGCTCAGCAGTGTGGTACACAGAAGGACAAATGGAAAAACAATAAGGGGCTGTATGATGCTTAGACTTACTTAAGTTGGTAAGAAAAAAACCTGAGATACTGGAGGTAAACTACAGTCTGGAAACGGTTAAGGTTGTGATCATAAGCATGTTATTCATGAGAGGGTAAGCAGGAAAGTCAAGAAATATTTATGCACTTGTGGAGACTCGCTAAAAGGATGGAGCAGTGATCACAGAGGATTCCAGTTACCTCAAGTTTGACTGGAATAAGAATTGTTTAATGCCTGAGAAAAGATACATGTGGTAGTGTAAGATTGTTTTCTCTTATAATTTATATAAGCAAGTAAAAAAAAAAATCTCGGAGGATATTTTGTATGTAGTCCCAGGAAATGAAGCAGGACCTGTATGATAAATAAGATAGATGCTGGTGAGCTTTTATAAGGTTGAGTGATCATAATGCTATTGGATTTGAAATATTCATGAGGCTACAATATGTACAAAGAGTAGTGGCACAAAAATATTAAACTTTGAAAAGTCAGTATTCGAAGAAGTGTGTAATGAATTGAAGAAAATTGATGGGGATGCAACTATTGTCCCCAAAAATGTGTTGTGGGAGAACAGAGGAAATGTTTTAGGAACAGATAAGAAAGATGCAATCTACATTCTTTCCAATAAAATGTAAATGTCAAACATGTCATCAATCATCTCACAGTAACATTTTAGCAGTGAAATAGGAGACTGCAAAGGGATTAAAAAGGGGAATCAGCCTTGGTAAATTGTATAAAAAAGAAAATAGCATAGGAGCAAAAATAATACATGGAGGATACAAAGTGAGACTTGCAGTACCATAGAAAATAGCAAGGCAATTATGCTCTGAAAATGAAACTTTCTTCTGCCTAAAAATAATAATGAGAATTAGACAGATTAGAACTAAATGAAGTTCAGTTCAAAAAAGCCCATCTGTTCCTGCCACTTCATGGTTTCCTCATCCTTTTTTTTTTTTTTTTTTCATCCCCACATACCTCAGTTCTTGCTCTTCAGAATGATAGTTTGTGTGGTTTTGTTCGCTTACATTTCTGACTAGGACAATCTCTAATGAAGATCCTGTTTGTGACTTTTGCATTTATTATTCCTGTGCAAATTACCAATTAATTCCTACTATTCCCCTACTCCTTTTAAGACCATGCTGCCTGTCTTTTGAATTTATTGGTATCATCCAGGATTTATCAATATTTTAAAGCTAGATTGGTTTTGACTCTACATGCTTGACTAAGGGTTAAATAGAAACAAGAATCTTTTCTCTTTATGCTAACCAGGATTACTTAGACATTGGGTTTGAAAGTATAGGCTTACACAGTGGGTCTATCCTGCTTAATTACCTCAGTGATGCTGAGCCTAGACCCTTATGCCCCTAGTTGTAAGAATAAGTACCACCTATGGGGTCAGACTTAGTGGTTCCTCTAAGCTGGTGTCCTTGCTCTGATAATAACCAGAAAGTGATATTTTGACCATCTAGGGAGCAAGGACAAAGCATGGGGACTGATATTGCGAAGTATAATCTTTCCTGAGTCTGCTTTTTCATAGCGAAGTTGGCTTTAAGGGCTAGGTTACTCTCACTCTTGTAAGAGGTTAGAATCACATGCTCTCAAAAATGAAATATTGTTTGCTCACAGTCACTGTTTTCTATTAAGGGCGTAAAGATGGCTGAAAATATTGGTGTAGAATTAATAAGAGAAAGGGAGGCAATAAAAATGAATTTCTGATTGCCTTACTGACTACTGGCACAGCTTGGCTGGCTTAGTAGAGGTCCTGCATGCACAGAAGGAGCCCACTGAAGTCCATGGAGTTATGCCAGTGTTGAGTATGGTTGGAAATCTTTATACATGAACAGAATAGATCTCTCTCAGTACAACCTACTGTAGTTCTCATTAATTTGCTGGTGATTTCAGTTCCTTTGCTGCAGTAGTTGCCAAGTTCTTTCCTCCTCAGTGTTCTGAATGATGCCTTGTTTTGTAGCGAACACCTCTTCTATTCTTACATGTGATATTAATCACATGTCAGTGGCAAAGACCTTGTGGGATTCGATGGCCCAGCTGTGTAAATGACCCAAATTCTTTATTTGAAGCTCTTTGCTCTTTCCTTGTGACTTACTCTATGCCAGGAGGAGTAATTACATATTTCTTATGCAAGACTGATGGTTCCTGATTGTTTCACAGTTATTGTAAAGATTAACTAGTGTAATCTGCCGTGCTCTTCGATTGCTCAAGTGGACTTAAGATGTGCTCACATTTTTGTGTTTAATTAAAACGACTGACAGATTTGGAACAAAAATTAACTTGAGACCTTCCTTGTCTCCTGAACTAAAAGTGTGTTTTTAAACAAATAATTTTGTAGCTGGCATCATTAGAATTTTGTAATTCTAAATTGATCTTTCAGACTGTCAAGGAAATCTTCTCTCTTCTACATGATTGCAATGCACCAAAAGATGAATATCCAGTTCTAACAATTAGTTTATTAAGTTTTTTTTAATTAGGTCAAAAAGCGACTTAATGATCATTTAGCGTTGACCACGAATCTGCTGTTCAGAAAGGATTGGAGTCTGTATTTGGGGAAGGGATCTTTTGGCCTGCAGCACTACTGCTACGGAGCCAAAATTGTTGTTTTCATTACTGGAAAGCTCCGTTTTCCATGAATTGCTGTCATTCTGATTAACCAACATCCCACTGTATTTTGTTCAGGTATATTCTGAACATACCGTCAGTGTTTGAATGTATGTATTGTCCAAGTTTTGTGTTTGTCTCATATCTGAAATGTTCATGTATATCAGGTCAAAGAAAGACTTGTGTGTCTGTATTCAGGAACTCCTACCTATCGAAGTGAAAAAGAGAACCACAAGAGCAAAAAGACAAATGAAAAACAAGTGGTAAAAATGAAGTCAGGAGAGTTAATGTCTTCCAAGGTCGAAGCAGGCGAGCATATACACAAGCCTGTTCTAATGCTCATTTAGCTCTTTTTTCTAACTCTTGACTTGATTTCTGTGGTTACGGACCTAAAGTTGTCTATAGAGAGCTCAGCTGTGGCTGGTATCTTATACTCTGGGGGGTTATTATATGTTGAAGGCGTCCATCTGTGAATATGGTTTGGAAGACACAGGTTGCAATTTAGACCCTCCAAGGTTTGCCTTCTCCCCATCCTTTCTCCCCCTCTCAATGATATCTCTGCTAGGTAGGAGGCTTTTTTTCCCAGGTAAAACTCATTCCACAAGATTTCAGGGAAGTACTCAAAAAGCAAAGATTTAGTATTTTGTAGTCTATAGGGAAGTTTGGTTAACTTCATCCCAAATTTATATTTATGGAATCTTGTTGGTGGTGATAAAGATCAAAGTAGCCATCTCCACTTAGTCTAAATATTCCAGTGAAGATATTTTACCAAGTCCTAGAATATACTGACACCAGTAGTGAAGACATGGCTTTTAGTGAAGTCTCATGGATTAGTCCCAAAATAGCTTCCTGCTGCTAGCCCAGCCATGCAAGTAGGTGTGTACTATACAGAACAGTTATTGCAAGCATTGTACCTGGTAGGGCTTCTCTTCCTCTGTGTCCTCTCCTGGGTCTTCAATATTTTGACCATACTTTATTCAACAGGTGCTTTTTAGGTGCTTTTTTTCTCATTGAAGAAAAACCTTTGTGCCCTTATTTTTACTGAATTGGATTCTCCTGCTCAACTGACCTTAAAACATTCATTGTTCTGTGGCTGATTTAGTATGCTCACTTACATGCTTGATAACAGCATAAATGCCATGCTTATGAACCCATCTATCTTGTGCTGAAAGGAACCCAGAATCCACCAGAGCTGGCAGCTACTCCTTGTGAGTCAACTCCAGTTGTGGGTAGTGAGTCCAAATTTTCAGCTGGTGTAATAAGCCTTCCAGCAAAGTCAGCGGAATTGCAACAATTTGTACCACACGACGAGATCTGTCTCACCATGTCACTTGTTTTTGAGATAAAAATGTCCGAGTTGTCCTGTGATGTGAAATTGTTGTAGTGTTTGTTTGATTCATGGTATCATCTATGTCCTTTGTGAAAAGCACTATGGATGTGGGCATCTGATTCTTTGTGTAATTCAGGAGACAAGACCGGGAAGAGAATGCTCTTAATTTTTTTTTTTTTCTGTAAAAGTGGTTTTCTATGCTCATTTAGCATCTCTTAAGTATTTAAGTGTGGGCTGAACAATGTGGAACAAGGCATCCACATTCAATGTCTTGCTAGTGGGATCACTTACAAATTCTCCCCCCACCCCCTTAAATATTCTTTTCTCAACAAAGTCAGTCACCAACTTGTTCAACTCAAGACTCCTCTGAAGTCGTCTTCTGTGATGAGGACCTTTTGATTAAGATTCACTTTTTATAAGAGAGCTTCGCTGTTGTTTCACTGGAAATGATGCTTTTAGCCTTCTACTTATTCTGTGGGCTTTTTGGTGCATACGCTACAGTTTTAGCCCAACTAATTCAAAGGGTAAGTCAACAGTGTTCATATCCTAATCATTCCTTCCTCTCTGCTTTCAAATGTCTGTCTTGTGTAGATTTTTGATCTTTACATTCTGAGGAAACTTACTTTTCTGCAGCACTGAAAATATTTTGAATACATCACCAATAAATAAGAGTTGAAATTATATATGGAGGAGAATAGTGACCATAATTTATGGATAAACATCTCAAAGCTGCTTTCAAAAGGCTAAAACTGAAAGACAGGCAATAATAAGCTAGGCTGCTCTCCTCTGTCAGTGTGTACAGAAACACGGACATCAGAAGAATCTTCTTTAATTGAAGTTGTTTTGAAATTAAATCTCTCCAGTGTTAATACTTGTAGGAATGAGGATTGCTTTTCAACCCATTTATACCTCTGGTAATGAAATCTAAGAATTTGCTGCCTGTAGGAGTGTTGGGAGGATAGGAAGATTTGATTGTCTTTCTTGAGACCATATTATGTTAATTTTTCTGCCTAGACTATGGAAGCACAAAAAGCAATAACTCACTTATATGAAGACGAAGTTCTTAGGACTGTTGTCATGGAAACAAAGTGGAAGCAGCTCCTTTTCCTTGAATAAATTCAATAGCCAGGCTAACAAAGACTGAAGACACAACTCATACACACTCTCACTGAATGGTACTGATAAGGGCAGCAGCAGTCTGTACCCAAACCTCCAAACGTCTGCCCATGTGTGGGGGAGCTGGGCCTATAATGCTCAGACTTTCCTAGAAGAGTTAAAGATGTATGTGGCCTTGGGCTGATGTAGTGTGTGCTGGAGCAGGAGACAAGGACAGTATTAATTTGTTTGGACAGATCTACCATGGACATTACAAGACAGGCTGCTCTTTGTCTGTATTTTATGTTGGCTTGATTCAAAGTTCAAGTTCATTAACCTTGGTAGACTTTGCCTCCTGCTCTGAATCAAAGAGACTTCAAGAGCTGTTCTGTTCATTGGTACAAATCTTGTCTGTGTTTACAAAGCTGGGTAATTATATTTGAGAAATCAATGAGAAGCAAACCCAGGAGCTCCAGAGTATTAGTTTTTTTGCCCTAAAGGGTACCTCAGCAAATGATGAGCTTGCTTTTTCTGTAGAGAAAAAGCCAGTAGCTTTCCAACCTTTGTGCACACTTTTGCACTTGGAATATGATATTTTATTTCTAATGATTTATCATAATTCAGCTTTCTTTTAGCGTTTAAGTACCTGTTTTATGGGTTTGGCTCTGTCAAGGAGGAAGAGTTTGCTATGTATCAATCCCGATAGCTTCAGGACAGCAGGGAGTAGAAGGAAGAGAACTTGGAGGAAGATGGGAGGATTATAAATTATTTTATTTCAGTGAACTCTTGGTAATTTGGTACTATTGGCCTGTTGGGCCTGAGCCAAAGTGTATTTGAAGTCAATGGAAAGGCTTCTGCTTAAGTGTTAATGTGCTTTAGGATGATACTTTCCTATGTTACCATGAAACCATACAGTTCTTCAGGAGTGTGGAGTTAGTTTGCTCTAAAGGGATATAACGCTTCTGAATATCCTGAAATAAACTATGGGAACATGTGACAAGCCTTCAAACATGACATGGCTTAATGCACAGATGCAAAAACTTTGAGGAGAACTGAGGTGGCTAAACTGAAAGTATTGTGTGGCATTGAGCAACCTGAACGTATATTTTGTTCTTTCTTCCAGAGGAATTGGCATCTGGTCTTGTGTTGCCTTAATGTCCCTTCATTACTCTTTTCACGTTATTAAATGTGAGAAGGGCAAGAATTACGCTTGTAAACGGTCATGCAGATTGATTTTGGCTTGTGCAGGAATTTTACATTTGAGAAGCTTGACAGCAAGTACACTTTGTCAGCACTGCAACGTGTAGTCAGTACGTGTAAATGCTGTGGAACAGCAGGCAGTACGATCAAAGTTCATTATCAGAGCAGCTGTAGCAGAGTATATTTTATTTTGTTAATCGCATGAGATGTGTTATCGGATTCATGTACATTTTACGTTGGGTGCAACGGGAAGCCTAGAATGATATATGAGCAAAAAGTCTCCATATTTCTGTTGGTGCCTAATATGACATTCACTGGCGTATATGGTAACATGAAACACCCCAGTGCAAGCCAGTACAGCTGCAGAGCTAGCATCTCATGTTCAGAGAAGATGTTATTTAAATTTAAAAACAACTACAAGGCTGAATCCCTAATCCATTTAAGAAAAAAAAATAGTATCACAAAAAAATGAACTTGATTCTGAGTTGAATTTGTTTCAATTAAACTTAGGTGAGTAAATATCTGAAGAATCCAAGTTTTAAATGTGCTTGGCTGTTGCTGTTTGGTGTCTACATGGCAGGTGGAGTCCATTCCTGCTTATCGTATGCCTTTCCTTTTTTATTGGTGTGCTTTTTTTAAAGAAATAAAGAAAAAGGAATAAGGGCACTTTTTTCTTTCTTGCTCCCGCTTCTTCTTGTTAACCTTGTAATTATTGATCTGATCTTATTCTGGAGGTAGTGGGAAAGTTTCCCATTGCTTTCTCAGGGAGGATGTCTGTATTGTAGGCATCTCTTGTGTGCTTCAGTGAGAGGAAAAAAAAAGAAAGAAAAGAAAAAAGCTGTCTTCACTTACTAGGTGAAACTGAGTTCTTGATCTCTCTTCATACCTTCCATCTCTGTGTTGCAAAGGTAAATCCAAATATTAGAGCAGAATGAAACAATCTCCTTTGCTACAGAAATTTGAACAGCTGCACATGAAAGGATAAAAATGTTTTGCCAAGTTAATCTCATATGATTTACTGCCTATGCCTAATCTGTTTGGAAGCAGCTATGAATATTCTAATACCTTTTGGAAATTACTGACTGGGATGACAGCAGCTGAGAAGCTGTGAGAGCTTTAGGATGGCTGCCTGTGAAACGCACACCTGCCTGCATGCCTGGAGCAGTTGCAGTCAGACTCTTGGAACAATGAAAATTCATTGTTATTTGTTGTAGCAATAAAAATAATGCTGTCTGCATTCCCAGGAACTTCTGGAAGAGTCGGCAAATATGTGGATGACATCTGCAACCTGTTAAGCAAATTTATAGTTTGCATTTGGGGAGTTAGTGCTGCAAGGAAGGTGAGGCAGAAAGCCTCAGGGAGGCCTACCCCAGCCCTGCAAACTGATGGCAGTCACAGCTCATCCATGAACGTGGATTCTCTCTCAGTTTCCCTGTTTCACTGGGGAGATGCACGCTGCAGCTGTGGGACAGGGAGGGCATTGCACCCATGGGCATTTGTGCGCTTACGCTAACCTCGCTGCGCTGGTGAAGCTCCTAATACTGACATGGGGCACCATGTAAATATAGGGTAGGGGCATATGTAAATGTATTATTTGTTTTTACTTAAAAATAATTAAGCAACTTTTGATGCAAAATTATCTTTTTGTAGAATTGTTGAGGCAATCTGCAGTTACACCTGTCTACTAAGTTTAGCACACTGGCTGAATTAAATGCTGAAGGTTGCTTAGGTGATATCTGTGTAGGGTCACTTAATTTCTGTAAAATTCTATTGGTTATGTTATAGAGGGCTGTTCCTGGTTATGCTTTTCCTTTTTGAAAGAATGGTAAACCAAAATGTTGCAGAGCAATGAGCTACCTCTGAAGTAGCTGTGTCCAGGAAGCGTCGCAGAACATAGAATGCATGGTTACGTATTGTGATAAGTTGGCAGTTAATTTTAGTGTTTTGCCACTGTCCATTAAAAAAATCCCCTGAGATATTACCTGTACAACAAAGGCAGAAAGAGGTTAAATACATATAAATGTGCTTGTGTCCTTATGCAGGCAATATTTCTCCATTCCCATCTCTGGGGTTGCAGTACCTAACAGAAAACTAAAAATACACCTAGGACTGCAGAAGCCCAGCAGCAGCCTGCCCTTCCCTCCCAGCCAACTCATGTAAAACTTCACCTCCAGCAGCTGAGGAAAGGAGGGAAAATACAGGAGCCAAGGTCCCGGTCTGCTGCCCATAGCTACAGGGGGGGATCATAAAGGTTTAGCTCAGAATTGTGTGTGTGGACATGCCGACACGTGGATGGATGTCGGCATGAACCAGCAGATAGCAGATTTTGGTGTCACAAGAAAATAAGACTGCAAGACTACTTGCAATGAGCCTCTATTTTACTTTAAAATGAAAAGCTTAAATGTATTTTTTTGTAATTCTGTAAATACTTGAACACATGCTTAATTTTTGTCTGGTGAGGATTTCCCTCAATTTTTAATGGTCCTGCCATGCTGTGTCCAGGTCAGCCTGCCTCGGGCTCTTTGTGCAGCGTGTCAGCGGAGAGCAGTGGCGCAGCTGTCTGTCAACATGGGAGGTCCGAGAGAGTGACAACTGTAGAGTTGGGTTCGTTAGTACGGGCACAACTGTAAGATCTTCCAATTAAGCCAGTTTTGCCTGCTGATAGTCCTTGAACTGAGGGCAGCATTGATACTCCAAAGATGTATGAATCCAGGATTCTGAATGCTTGAGTCTGGTGTGAAGCCCTCTTCAGTCATCTTGCTGATTTCAGATCAGCAGATCTAAGTCTTTAGATCTGATCTAGCAAAATGCAAACGTTACAAAAAACTTTCAAGGAAAAGAATGATTTTTCTTTTTTTTTTTTTTTTCTGCTTAGATAGCTGTGGGATACAGCTTAATGACATTTAAAAATTCATTTTCCTTATGTATTTATGGTATGTTATAAACGACTCTTACTCTTCACAGTAATCACTGAACGCTGTTAACAGTACAGGCTTGTTTGACAGTGCTGAAAATTTATGGCAGTAATTCTAAATACAGGCAATTTATACATTGCTAGAAGAAAGGAAATATTCTTCCTATTTCATCTTAGTTTTTATAACTCTAAGTGCTAGCATGTTCTACAGAAAATCTTATAAAACTTTGCAAATACGTTCCCTAAATCCCATGTTTCAGCTATTTGTTTTTGCAGTCATTATTCTTTACAAGTTTTATGTTATTTTGAAAATACTGCAATTTTTGCAAATGTAACTTTTTAATTGGGACCTAATTTGAATTGAGGATTTCAGCAAGGGGATTGTAACAATGAAAAGTGATAGATTCTGTTAAATGCAGCTGTTGCTAGTACATACCAGAGGAAAAAAATTACATTACTCAACACATCATATTGAGATCTAAATAATCTGTATCAGTCCAGAAGAGAAACTGAGGTGTCACTGTGGGCTACTCAGTGTGCAGCTGCAATCAAAAAAGCAAGTGCAATTCTCCCATGCGTAAGAAATCTGACAAATAATGATCCATCTGGGAAGCTGGTAGGGAGCTTGGCCGAGCCATCCTGCCCAGTCTGGTGCACAGTGAGCTGCAGTTGTTTCCCTCTCTCTGAATTTGTTGGAGAACTGGGGAAGGTTTGGGGAGGAGGGAACAGTTACATGAAGAGACATTTTAAAAGCTAATTCCTTTATGGTAATTGATAAGGTAATTGATAACTGATTCAGGTTTTTTTATTAAAACATTTTTCTCCTTTTTACCTTTTAGTATTACTGAATACCCTTTTCCAAGTGTTCAAGAAATTCTGACATGGCAAAAGGAATTCATTCTCACCCACATCGCAGGACTCATTGCCATGAGGGTGAACTGGAATCCAAAAATTCAGAGTGGGACTGGAAATCTACATAAGTACAGGACTATTTAATCTACCAAAGTCTTTAGAAAAAATAAAAATCTCATGCTCCAGAGTTCAAGCTCATTTTTACCTAATGAGAGTTGGGAACTGACCTCTGGTAGACCTGATTATCTGTTTCTAAATCTTCCCTTGAGCTTCAGGTAGAGCACAGCCACAGGAGCACCCTGTCTGACATAGTGCGGTACAGGACCTGATCAGGAATTGATCAGGAATCATGTGCCTGACCTTCGGTAAAGGGCCTTGCTGAAAGGGGAAGAAATCTGTTGTAAGAAGTGATGGCGTAGGTCCCTGGATATCTGAGCTTGGTTCTTCGCTGTGCTGCGCTTTTCTTGAGTTTAATACAGGAAAGTCACATTTATTTCTAGCAGGGACTGTTGAGCTCTAAGACTTGCATTAAACTATGAAACTTTTAACTATTATACTTGAGTTACCTAGTATGCTAATGCAATGGTTTGTCTATATTGATTACATGAGTAACAGAGAGCAATTAAACTCCTGAATTAGCCACCTCAGTTAATTGCCAAAGGTAATTTGAAAGATGGATCAGGGCCTAATGTAATATAAAGAGAGAAAGACTGCACATTGAGCTAAATCAATTTAGCTGAGATCAATGTGTCCTCTGACTGGTGGTGGGAGGGACAAAACAGTAACATGAGCTTGCTTTGTTTTTGTGCCTGGCTCTCCCAGGAAGAGTATCTGGTAAACTCAATGCTTTTTGTTTTTCAGGGGGAAGCTAACAATAGAAAGCAAAGCAGATCTGATATAATTTTCCCTTTGTTCCATCTTTTTGCAAATTTTCTTTTAATGCTTATGTAGTCTAGGGGTTCAGGAAAAAAAATACTTTATCAACAGTGACCTATATTAGTCAAATAGTCATCAAGTCTCGTACTTTCAACAGAACAGGAAGGGTAGGTCCTTGAACTCTCCTGCATTAGGCAGTCCTCAGTAAACACAGAATGTCCTTTAAATTGTAGGCTTTTATAGGTTAATACTGGCATTTGCACTGTCAGTCTGAAGTGTCAGACTTCAAGCTGGGAGAATCCAGCTTTGGATGTCAGCTCTGACATGGTAACTATAACTGGACGTAGCACTTGCCCTCCATTTCTCTGGTCACTTTTGAAATGTTGTGGCATCAGTTACAGCTGTCAGCTGGAGTAATTCGGAGTCTTTCCTGCTAAATCCCATTAAATGATGGGCTCTGTCCTGGCTTGTATTTGCTCCAGATCTGTCTGTTTACAGGGTGGCTGAATGTGTCTGAAGAAAGAAAAAAAGTTTCCATTTCACAGAGATTCATATTGTGGCTATGAAAAGATTCTGTTCAGTTTGAGCCTGGAAACTGAATTCAGAAAGTGGGAATTGCTGTATAATTAATGATGGATTTTTGTGTTCATAAACACAATCTATTGCAGGCACAGAAGGGTTGTTTTTTTCCTCCCCACCTTGTGAAGATTGTTAGAAAGCTGTGTATTTGTCTACCAGCAATGAGACAAAAGATCTTTCAGAGATTTCTGGAGGGATGTGGGAAAGGAGAGGTGAGGGTCTGTCAGTCAGGGCAAGGAGAGACAAATCGGTGCCCCTGCTCTGCCCGGCTGTCACCCCAAACTGGCAGCCCCATCTTCCCTGGACTTTCATAGAGCAGACTTGAACCTGCTACTGGGGAGAGGATCTGTATCAATATTTTCTATACTTCTGGGGAAAAAAGAAAATGTTGGGAAAACTTTTGTTTGGGTCATATCAGTGTTCTTTGAGAAAGATGTCTTCTGTTGCAAAATTCCTGGTTTGTCTGCTGCTCTTCTTCAGGTGAAATATTTTGGGGCTGGTAGAAAGAGTCATGGCTTTTCCTGCCATGCCAGGAAAAGGAAGCCATGGCTTTTCCTAGCTCTGCCTCTGACCCATGTGAGTGGGAAAGCTTTTAACCTATTTGCAGGGCAGGCCCTGTGTCTGCAGGGGGTTTGTTGATTGCTGCCTTGCTTCCGTAGGGCACAGGCTGTGAGGGGACCAGCAGGAGTGGCCTCTGTCTCTCTGAAGAGCTGTACTACCGGATTTTGTTTTAAGCCTCAGTACAGTTCAGAGTCACTGAAAACCTAGAAGACATTACAACTATAAAAATGAATACAGTGCGTTCTCAGAGCCAATAGAGACTTGTATTCATTTGCCAGCTAGCTTTAGTGATGGCCGTTAAGTCGTTCTTCCTTTAACAAATCTTGCTTTGGTACTTGAGGTTATTTATTGCAGATTTTTTTTAGTCTTACAAAATAGAGGCCGCTATTTAGAAAGTACTCTCTTAGCAGCAAGATTTGCTGTGCATAGTAACTTCTCACCTGGCCTGTCCTGCATGCTCACACCAAGACCTCCAGCTGCTCCAGAAGTCATCTCTACAGGGCTGATCTACATCACTTTTAGATGTTACTTGTGATTATGGGATGTAGGGGCTTGCCAAAGTAACTTTGGAAGAAACTGTTGTGAAGTCTTGAGTATGATGTATTCACAACATTATTGTTACAACATACTTGTAATAACACATTAATAACAGCTTCTCATTGCAAACTAGGCTGAAGGTGCCTTCATTCCTAGGGGGTGTGTTGATGTGCCAGATTGATACGCTTTTAAAAATAAGGTCATCAGTGTGTCACGACTTGGACACTCCAGAGCACAATAATGTTTGAAAATTTAGCTCCGTTTATTTTAGCCTATACTCAGGATCTTAAAGGACAGAGGTTGCTTGAAGGGGCCAAATTATACTTAGCAAAGATGCCTTTCTGACATTGTTCTGTTTCCCAAAAGTAATTGCTGCTGCCACAGGGAAACACTGAGATGTGCTTATACAGCTAGGGATTGTGTGCTTATTCTGTTTTTTTCACAGTGTTCCTATATTTGCGTATCCATGTGTACATAATTGATGTTTTAGTACTTGCACTGCCTGCATGTATTTATCTCTTTGTTAATAAGACTAGTCCTCCTAGACTCATAAAAAAATAGCTGACATGAGCTAAATTGGGATGTCCTGACTAAAGACCTTAAGTAAATAAACAGACTTTAATATGGGCAAGTAGTGCTAACTGTAATTACCTGGGGCTGTGTGCCATGGAACCGGAACAAAAGTCCAAAGAAGCTAATTTCATTATTTTAATGGAAGTCTGCATCCCATTCATTAGACTGACATATGACTAGTCATTAGTAACAGTTTGTTTCAAAAGCTATGGTGGATGAAGGTTGATTAAAAATTAATGAGGCCCAGACCCATTGCATTGCCATAGTGTCAGGCTTGAACTCGTTCTTTAAGTCTGTGGAGCTAAAGTAAGAGCAGGCTTTAAATACCCTCTTGGGATTTTCTATTTTATGAGATTTATGTATTTTTGCTCTCTGCCATGGAGGAGCAAAAACTTGTGAATACCTTGCCTTGCTGTAGATATCGCCAATAAATTACATGGTTAAATAAATCACTAACAAAACAGATTGCCATGTCATAATGATGTTTCTGCGATGCATTTTTAGAAAATATATTTTGCTGATAATCCAGTAAATGTGGGACTTCATTAACTGGAGCTCTTGTTGCCCTGAGTTTCCTGGGAAGTCAGTGGCATTTGATTGGCACCTAATATGACAGTCAATCATGACTTGGGTTGCCTGCCCTCTTGCCAGCATCGGTCGTCCCATTTTGTTTTAGGAGCATGGCTCCACTATGAGAAGACCAACCTGTTTAAGCATGAGCATGTGGGCAATTTCACTGGAAGCGATAACTGGAAGACTGAATGTAAATGCTGACAGTGGAGGTCAGGCTGATTTCTATCACTGTGTGGCTGAGGCCATTTACTGAAGCTAGAAACTGAGTTCTGAATTCTTTGGATATTTGCTTAAATATTTGCAAAGATTGAGTTAATTTTAAATTGATGGTTTTCTCTGGTGCAAAGAGGTGCCTATTTACATGGGGAGGGGAGAGATTAGAAGGAAAGGTTTTTAAGTAGAAACAGCAGAAACCCAACCCAAAATCTAGTCCGTAAAGTCAATATGGAAATCTGTTTAAAAAATAAAAAGCGGAGGGGAAGACATGAGCTGTTGAATAGTAGTCAAGACCTGCAATTACATTTTAGTTGCAAAAAATCTTGGAACAGCAGCCCTTCTGCATAGTTATACTCATTCTTCTGTTGTCTAATAGTCAAGGAGGATTGCAGGGCCCAGGCTGACAGCAAGGTTAGGCAGTCTTTCATATATTTTAAGATAAACAACAGCTGAACTTAAGTATTCCTAACAGGCTGTTCTAGGAGCTGTGCTCCCTATAGTAAAGTGGAAATGACTATAGGAGCTGCTTCTGGCATGAGTAGTGACAAACTTCTGAACTCCAATAATCTGAAAGTGGTGTAGGAAAAGATCTAAGAAGTTTTGTGCCAATTTCAGTGTACTCTGTTACTGCGGAGCGCTAGGTCTTCCATGGTAATTGTAGGACAAGCTGTAAATGAGCAACAGCATGCAATCTTTCATGACCCTGATTCCAAAATATTTCATAATCACAATGTAATTAAATTATATGGAGCTGTGGTCAAAGGGAACTTCAGTGGGATGTGTTTGGGAGAAGGGGTGGGTGGAGGCAGAATTGCTTGTTAAATTCCTAAATTCCAAATTATTTGAGTTGGCTTGGCTGTCCCTGGAGTACTTCACACCACTATGAAGCAGTGGCTTAAGATATAGTGTGAATATCCTTCCTGCTCCACTCCTCGGGGAGTATGGTAGTCCCTTACCAACCTCCTGGCTGGAGGTGTTGATCCCACATCTGCAGCAGCTTTGTTCTGGCACTTTGCTATGGAGTGGAAGGACTGTTAGAGCCCACTTGTAGCTTTTCCCTTCTTTGTTGCTGGAACAGAAAGACTGTAGCTATCACTGTCTGGGCTCTGGAGAGAGGGAATGGTGGAGGAAGGCAGAGGCATGGAAAGACTGGGTTAGTTTGCATAGTGTAGCAGAATGTGGGGTACAAAACTAATGCAAGTGACAATACCAGCGCAGAATCATGATACTCGCCTAGTACTGGCTTTTCTTCATCCTTGCAAGCTTTAGCAAAATGCAATTAATTTTCACCTAGGTGAATAATACAGGTACATAATACTAGTCTGCTGTTCACTTCTGAAGGCAGCACAGGATGCTGTTAAGTTCTACAAAGCTTTGAATACGATGTATCTATGTGTCCGTCTTCCGAGCAGCTATGGTGTGTCACCACACTTCAGGGGGTTCATCGTGCTCTCAGGGTCATGCTTCTGTTCAGCCCAGCAGCCTTGTTGTGGTCCTGTGAGGTCTGGGGATCAGCGTACACCTCATCTGGTTGGCCAGACCCCAAAGACCAAAGGTACTAAGCATTTTATTAACAAATATTAACTCATTCAAATAGCAGTCTGCACTTCTTAGTAATTTTACAGCCCCCACTGAAATATCTTCGTTGCTTATCATTATATCTTCAATATGTTTAACTTCAGTTTAAATGTTCTGTGAAACAGCTGAACTTAAACCGGAAGATAGTCAGAGAAATCTGTAGTGACCATATGGTGTTATAAAATTACAAAAATGTGAGAGAGGGTTGAGCCAATTCCAATTGCCAAACTTGCTACTTGCTTCTAATAAACACTGAACTATCTGGCATCTGCTATCCCTCAGGTAATACCATCAAGAGTGAAAGTAAATGTTTCCTTTTAATTGCATTGTTTGTGTCTGAGAGGGTCCAGGGAGATCATATGATGTTTATCTAGATTTTCCATGCATACTGAATCAGCCATTTCAGGGAGAACTTGATATTCTCTCCAATCTTCTCTTCAATTAGGCTGAAGTTTCACTTGCCATTTTTTGGAGTCATATTCTGTATGTCTGCAAAAGTGAATGTCCCAGCAGTTACTTTCAGTATCGTTTTTGATAGGATTATTTCTTTTCTTTTCACTGTTTATTAGTATTTTGGCAAGAAAAACCTGGGTCAGTGCTTTCAAGGAAAACCTCAGATGAAAAGTGCAGAATGCTACAGATTTAGGGCTCTTGGATCAGAGAAGGGTTTGGGAATCGTATTCTGTTATTTGAACTAAAAGGAATTTAGTAGAGCAACAGTTGAGGGGATTTCTGTGTAAAAGTTCTATTGAATGTAAGTGCCCCCCTCCCCCAAACAGTAGGAATCTATTAAAAAATGGAGAAAATTCTTTATGCAATGACTAGGATTTTGTACAGCTACACAAAAGTCCCTATAAAAACAAACAGGCAATGATGCCCTTTAACCATGGTCATTCTTCCATCAATAGCAAATTTTATTTTAACTCTAGGTATAGAATTGATTTGGTTTTGCTAAGTTCTGTTGGGCTTTATTAGGAGAAGGAGCAACACCTGAACAGCTCTGCATTATTCTGTATTCTGCTGACAAGTTAATGGCTGTGTGGACTTAAGCCTTTCCACGACCACTTCCAGATCACTGGGTGGCACAGAGTGGGTCTGAGTGGATGCTGCACCTAAAAAGCCTCAGCAGAGAGGGTGAGAAATAGGTGTAATTTTGGAGTAGCAGTGAATACGTATTTATCTGGGCCAGATATGATATTACGATACATTGTATCACTATCAGTTAATAGCATAACCGATAGTAAATATGGATTTGTCTGCTACCAACACAGTTGTTGAGCGTTGGTTGGTAATTATGATATTAATGTATTCTTAGTCTACACAAAAAAATAACATTGGATTTTAAGGCCTGAGTGTTATGCTGTAGACAGTTGAGATGTCTACAGGCAGACACGCTGGTTTCTGAAAAAATGGTGGGCCACAATCTACTTGCTGTACCGATAAAAATGATGCAGGTGGTAAATAGACAGATTCTTCTAATGTGAAAGCTCTTTTTAATATAAACTCTACTTTTCAATTCTTTCTTTTACTGTTGCCTCATCTTCAGGAGCCACTGGCATGAAAGTGCATGAGCTGAAATGTCAGACTGTGAAAGGGAATTTTTTATCTTTAGACCAGCTCCTGAGCTCTCATGCTTTGTGTAGGACATAATTAGGATCAATTGTGATTGTCCTTCTTGGAATGGTCTTTCTGTGAATAGAGGATAATCTTGTCAACAGGATGTTTCCTAGCAATGATCCTGAACAGAAATGAACTGTTACCTTTAACGGTGTTAGGAAACATCTGGGACATGCTCCCGATTGAATTGGGAACTGACCCGGGAGCACAAGGAATTATGTGGCATAAAGAAGGATTTGCTGTGTCAGTGGTGAGATCTTTTGATTCTTGCATAAAGGCTGGGATTCGGTTCAGCTAAACTGAATGGCTGCAGGAGCCACCGCTGGAACGTGCGCAGAAAAAGCAACTACACAAAAGTAGAAACCTGTCAGTTTGACAAATATTGCTGTACAGCTCATGTCACCCTGAAGCAGTAATTCCCCATGGGAAGTACATGTCTGATTGGCAAGGCCTCGAGATAACTTCCCCTCCTGGTAGAGGCTTTCTCTGTGGGTACCAGTATGAGCTGTCACAATCTCTTCCTGGGACTCTTCTTCTGAGGCCTGGACACATTCTTGCTTGATGCAAATTGTCAAATTCCATAAACATCTCCTGAAGTATTTGGAATTTACTGCTCATCTACAATGTGTGAGAAGGTGTTAAGAAGCACCAGTTCTGTGAGAGATAATTTTTAGGACCTGATACAGAGTGCTAGATCAAGAGAAAGTAATGTATGGCATTAGAAATATTTAAACTGAAATACTGAAGAGCACAGTGACATCTGATGGGGAAAAATGCCATGTTGTAAGGTCATCTGCTTTTGTTCAGCTGTTCTTGAGATAGCTTTTCATCAGGGAGAGAAGTATGTTCACGAACAAGACAGGATTGCTAACCTGTTTACTTGTGTGGATGTAATTATTAGAGAGGTTGTCCATATTTGTCATGTGAAGACACAAAAAATGAAAGATATGGCTGAACCTGAAGTGTAGGGCATTTATGTGTCCTGAAGCCATGGAAAGTAAGGAGACCTCTACTTCAATGGGTGGATGAATAAAGCTGTGAACTGCCTCCGAAGGCTAACCTGGATTCCTGCAATGCTGGAAAAAGAGGCTCTCTGCCTCCAAGCAAGATGAGATATTATAACAGAGCAAACTTACTGGCATTTGTTCCCTGCCCAAAATTCCTCCAGCATCAACTTGCCTGGCTTAGTGCTCTGAGCTCCCAGACATGAACAGACCGATAAAAGCACCTGCCTGGGACAGGGAGAAGGGGGTCATCAGAAGTCTGTTCAGTCATCTTCCCCTTCCCTAAGAATCACATGCAAATAAGGGAAACTAATGGTGCAAATTGAGGGCTTTGCTATCCAAGTTGTTGTGTAGGGCTTGTTGTCTGACAGTGCTTGCAGCACAGATGGCTCAGTGACTGGGGAATGGGGTAGGATGGTCTCTCGCTGAAAGCAGGCACCTAAATGGAGTAAACTTTGGAAATTCCCTTAAAACAAAGGCTAAGGCCAGAACAAGACAGGGCCAGATAGAACAGGGTAAGTAGGAAAGTATCACTCATTAAAGGCTACCTGGGAAGGTATCCAGTGAGCCCATAAGCTTGGGGCACATGGGAATTGTTAGATTTAAGGGGCAACTTCTAGCTGTTTGAACCCGGTCTTTGTTGGTGCTGACAGCACCTGGCAGATGTATTCATCTTTTTACGTGCAAGTAATTAGGTTTCTGTCTCTTTATCGCCACCTCCTTTTGTGCCAAACTACAGGGTCTTTAGAAAAGTGATGGCAGACTTAATATTTGAACTAGAGAAGAAAGATAATAAAGATCACGTATTGTTGGGGGGTTGTCTGTTTGTGATGATTCAGTCATAAATAATTCATTGTGCAGGTACCAGTGATATGGAAAAAGATTCATAATTTCTTTGAGCCTGTAAATATCCAAATGTTACACTCCAAAATTAATTAAAAGCAGTTAACATCAAACATATCCTGCAGCACATCTTGCTTCATCTGAATATGCAGAGCTGCCAGTTTTTCTGGGCTTGTATTTCACCTTAGAAATAAAGGGTTTTTATAAATGTTCCATGTATAGGTGCTGTGGATCATGGAGGAGATAAGTTGTTTAATATGGTCTGGTCTTGTCTTATTCACGTTGTGGCAAAGGAATTGTACAATACAGCTGTATATACTTATATAGGGAGTTTTTCTAACACTGAAAGATTAAGGTAGGTAGGAAGTCTGTTAAGTCACTCCCAAATAGCTCTGTGTCTGGAGCTTTTTAATAGCAGATGATTTGGCAGCCTCTATTATCTTATATTGATTCATTTCTATGGCAATAACATGACTGTAGAGGTGCACATTTTGGCAAGTCAGAGTGAAGCTCTGAGAGTTGGAGGCCCTCTTGGGCATAGCAATCATGAAGGGATAGAGTTTTTGATTCTTGGAGGAGTAAAGAGGGGGGTCAGCAGAACTGCTACCTTGGACTTTCGGAGGCCAGACTGACCTATTCAGGAGCCTGGTTCACAGAGTCCCTTGGGAGGCAGTTCTGAAGGGCAAAGCAGTCCGTGAAGGCTGGACATTCTTCAAGAAGAAAATCTTAAAGGCACAGGAGCAGGCCATCCACGTGTGCCGAAAGACAAGCCAGCAGAGGGGAAGACCAGCCTGGCTGAACAGAGAGCTTTGGCTGGAACTCAGGAAAAAAAGGAGAGTTTATGACCTTTGGAAGAAGGGGCAGGCAACTCAGGAGGACTACAAGGATGTCGTGAGGTTATGCAGAGAGAAGATTAGAAGGGCCAAAGCCCAACTGGAACTTAATCTGGCTACTGCTGTAAAAGACAACAAAAAATATTTCTACAAATACATTAGCAACTAAAGGATGGCTAAGGATAAGCTCCATCCTTTATTGGAGGGGGGGGAAACATAGTGACAAGGACAAGGCTGAGGTACTTAATGCCTTCTTTGCCTCAGTCTTTAATAGTCAGACCAGTTGTTCTTGGTGTACCCAGCCCCCTGAGCTGGAAGGCAGAGATGGGGAGCAGAATGAAGCCCCCATAATTCAAGG
Source organism: Nipponia nippon (assembly GCF_047370975.1). Taxonomy (NCBI): domain Eukaryota; kingdom Metazoa; phylum Chordata; class Aves; order Pelecaniformes; family Threskiornithidae; genus Nipponia; species Nipponia nippon. The sequence goes on from NW_028262369.1 coordinate 8,527,248, forward strand.
GGAAATGGTTAGTGACCTTCTACACCACGTAGACACACAGAGGTCTATGGGGCCAGATGGGATCCACCCCAGGGTACTGAGGGATCTAGCAGAGGTGCTCACCAAGCCACTTTCCATCATCTAGTCCTGGCTAACTGGGGAGGTCCCAGATGACTGGAAGTTAGCAAATGTAACGCCCATCTACAAGAAGGGCTGGAAGGAGGATCTGGGGAACTACAGGCCTGTCAGCCTGACCTTGGTGCTGGGAAAGGTCATGGAGCAGATCATCCTGAGTGCCATTGCGCTGCACGTACGAGCCAACCAGGGGATCAGGCCTAGTCAGCATGGGTTTATGAAAAGCAGGTCCTGCGTGACTGACCTGATCTCCTTCTATGACAAGGTGACCAGCTTAGTGGATGAGGGAAAGTCTGTGGATGTTGTCTACCTAGACTTTACTAAAGCCTTTGACACTGTTTTCCACAGCATTCTCCTGGAGAAACTGGCTGTTCATGGCTTGGACAGGTGTATGCTTCCCTGGGTGAAAAACTGGCTGAATGGCCAGGCCTAAAGAGTTGTGGTGAATGGAGTTAAATCTTGTTGGTGGCCAGTCACAAGTGGTGTTCCCCAGGGCTCAGTGTTGGGGCCAGTTCTGTTTAATATCTTTATCAATGATCTGGATGAGGGGATCGAGTGCACCCTCAGTAAGTTTGCAGATGACACTGCGCTGGCCAGGAGTGTCGATCTGCTGGAGGGTAGGAAGGGCCCTACAGAGGGATCTGGACAGGCTGGATCACTGGGCTGAGGCCAACTGCATGAGATTCAACAAGGATCAGTGCCGGGTCCTGCACTTGGGTCACAACAACCCCATGCAACGCTACAGGCTGGGGGAGGAGTGGCTGCAGAGCTGCCTGGAGGAAAAGGACCTGGGGGTGCTGGTTGACAGCTGGCTGAACATGAGCCAGCAGTGTGTTCAGGTGGCCAAGAAGGCCAACAGCATCCTGGCTTGTATCAGGAATAGTGTGGCCAGCAGGACCAGGGAGGTGATAGTGCCCCTGTATTCGGCACTGGTGAGGCCGCACCTCGAGTACTGTGTTCAGTGTTGGGCTCCTCACTCCAAGAAGGACATTGAGGTGCTGGAGCGTGTCCAGAGAAGGGCAACAAAGTTGGTGAAGGTCTAGAGAACAAGTCTTATGAGGAGTGGCTGAGGGAGCTGGGGTTGTTTAGTCTGGAGAAGAGGAGGCTGAGGGGAGACCTCCTTGCCCTCTACAACTACCTGAAAGGAGGTTGTAGCGAGGTGGAGGTTGGTCTCTTCTCCCAAGTAATAAGCGATAGGACGAGAGGAAACGGCCTCAAGCTGCGCCAGGGGAGGTTTAGGTTGGATATCAGGAAAAACTTCTTCACCGAAATGGTAGTCAGGCACTGGGACAGGCTGCCCAGGGAAGTGGTTGAGTCTCCATCCCTGGAGGTCTTTAAAAGAAGTGTAGACACCGTGCTTAGGGACGTGGTTGGACTTGGTGGACATGGCAGTGCTGGGTTAACGGTTGGACTTGATGATCTTAAAGGTCTCTTTCAACCTAAACGATTCTATGATTCTGTGAAGCCGATGTCTTGAATCGGCACCCCTAGGGAACGGCATTGTTGGGTGAAGCCTGTAGATTTCCCTCACCCTGGCCTGGCAGAGGCACAGGAGAGTGGCCACCACCCTCAGCACCAAATGAGGTCATGAAAAATTTTCAGGGTATCAGTGGTTTTGAAAAAATATTTTAAAGGCAATGATTTTAACTGAAAATCAATGTTATTTTCATAAATACAATATTTTTCTTCTTGACTGGGATGACTTCCTACCCCAAGAGACTTGGGGATGTTGGCAGCCAGCACACACCTATCATTGTGGTGCAAATTAATGATTTCTGATTTGTGATTAAAGGAGGAATGAGGCTGATTTTTGAAGAGAATAGAAGGGCTGCCTTGGTGTGACACAGGCATCAGGGGCAACTGGAGTTGGTTAAAAATGAAACCAAGATACCTGTTTTAGAAAATAATTTGTATTTTACAGAATTGGAGTCAACAAGGGGTTTTCATTTTTTTCCCCCACAGATGGTTAATTTTGCTTCTCCTTTTGTCTTTTTTGCAACTGAAATGCAGTAAATGAGAACCAGATCAAAGAGTGGCAAAGTGGAAAATGTAACTAGTTCTGCTATTTTGTCCCTTTGATTTTTGAAAGCTAAATTTGGGAAATGAAATTTTTTGGGGGAGATGGCATGTTTGGAATTGTAGACATCCTTCCTTTAATGTTTAAAATGAGAGATGGGCTAAAAGAAAATCAGCAAAAGAAGGGTTAAAGTTTAAATTGAAATTTTTATTTAGGAATGATTTTGAAAAATATGGAGGACTTGTGACAATCCTACTGAATTCATTAAGCCTGGATTTCATCCAGTTTTTGTCCCAGTCCAATTTAACTGCAGGTGACTAACACAGATGGGAGCCTTGATGTAGGTGCATAGCCAGTGATAGTTTTGCAGTGATTTCTCTCATTAAGATGAAGTTTGAAATAGACTTGGGCAGTGCATTCATGGTGTCTTTTGTGATGGCTGAACAGCACAATGTTGCTCAGATCAGGTGTCTCTCCATCTAGTGCCACTTCTCTGAAATCAAGCAGAGGGGAGACTCTTGTATTTTCCCCTGCTTTTACAGACAGACAGTAGTCAGGGGAGCAACTAATAGGGGTTTGAACTAATCTTATATTTCTAATTAGTGTAAACTGAATAATTTAAAGATTAAAATAAGAGCAAAACAATAACAAATGCAGCAACTTCTGGTTGCTTTGTGATGGTAAAATGGAGCGTTTGAGAATCTTAAGCTTGTTCCAACAATCCCTCCCCCACCGCTCCAAACTGTGGGAGGGGTATTTCTTCATCTGGAACAGACAATGTATATCTTTTAAATACCTATCTCCAGATTTTATAAATAATAGTTAGACCCAGTCGTGTACTGGAGATGTAGTGTTTATTTGTTTAATTAGGAAGCTGAGCTGAGCTGAATTCTGTGGCAGATGTTGCCATGTGTAATGTAATAAATAAAAGTCTTTATGGGACCCAGCAGGCAGCAGAGCTTTCAGTTAGCAGATGGCAAAATATTAAACTGGCAGTGCAATAACTTAGCTGACTGTGTCAGCTGGACCATACCCAGGTTTAGCACAAGCATGAATCAACATCACATAGGAGGTGTCAACCAGCCCCATGTTTCTGCAATGGATGTTAATACTATTTTTAATATGATACATGATAAAAGAAGGCTTTTTATCCAGCAAGATGATGTTGCCATAAAAGTCAGTTTAGGCTTAACATGATCTCTGCTGTGCAAGACTACAAAAGATCTTTTACAACAGAAGAACAGCTATTAAGCAGAACAGATGTGCTACTCAGTCCAAAATAAGTGGTGGTACAGGGATTGGAGATGGCAAACCTGCTACAACTAACCGCTCTGCAGCCTAGCAGGTGAGAGGGTGCCTTGTCCTTCTGAGGAGAAGTTGTTGCATAGGGCACTTGGCATCAGCTGTCCACCACGATCCTTGAGTGGGTCTGTGAGAGGGCTAATGTAGAGAAGATGTCCCTGCCTAACTAGAGCTAATTTGTCCATTGGCTTCACAGATCTCAAGTCCTGGAGGCTAAAAGGACTTCTACAGTTCATTTCCATGCGGACTGGTTATGTTTTCACCCTAATTTACCTACTTGTTTTCCTTTAGGTGCCCGTGTAAACATACGCACATATGCAGATGTATAACTTCAGGTGTTATTTCAGTGCCCCATGCAGGGAGCTCCATCTCCTGAGGTTCCCTGCACTGCAGACTAGCTTCTCCAGACAGCAATCTGGGAGTACGTTCAGCCTGCAGTTTCCCGCAGTCCCATCTCTCTCCAGATCCTTAGGTGATGTGCCTCCCAACCTACATCTGAATGAAAAGCCCAAGTTCAGACGGTGCTGACTTCTGTCCCTATCTCCTCATCATCTCTCCTTCCCATGAAGAATTCTGGTAAGGCATTTTCCCCAGCGCCAGCTCAGGCTCCAGTTTTAAGACCGATGTTATGATGTTTTAGGCCATCTTAAATGTAATTGTCAGAACAGCAGGTGTTTATGACAGGGTAAAACAGGATAGATTGCAAAGCAACTGGGAAGGCAAAATTTTTTGTGTGACCTTCAGAATCTAGCATAAAGAGTTAATCACCCACTTACTACAGTGGCTTGCATGTGCATATGGTGAATTTAATATACCTTTGTGTTTCAAAAAAAATAGTCAGGGTTTTCAATGGTTAACTGCTTCTTTTATTTTTAGGGAATGTCATAAAGTAGTGATAGTGAATATGGGCCTTTTGGCTGTCCTGTTTCATTTAGTCTCTTGATGTCTCTCTTCTGTTGGTAAGCAGCTCATACCAATTTCTGAGCAAAGTGGAAGATTAGAAAGGTTTTAAAATTAGTTTGAAAAAGCAAACAAGTTGTTAACATAGCTACATCTTGAAAATACAGCCCAGGTGAAGTGCAGCTTGTAAAATAGCAAATTGTTTTGCTTAAGGCAATGTATTGTTTGTTATTTTGGTTATATTCATTTAACTGGACAAGATGCACTAAAACTTCCATGCCTGTGAGTTGATTAAACCTTGGCTTTTTAAAATACATGTTGCCTCTTGAGAAAACAACTGACCTGATTTACTGCAAGTTTTTTTTCTGAACAACTCTGGGAAGCTGGGATGGATTTGGGTTGAGGTAGAATGCCCGGTATCCTCCAAGAGGACATTGCTGTTCTACAGTCAAGCTCTGCTCTGACTGTGTTGCATCAAAACCCCACAGGAACAACACAAGTAGCCCATTCCCTTAGAAAACACTTTTTGAGACTGTGGGGATCCAGGAACATTTTAGTTCATTTAAGGTACCTAGAAGGTGTAATAGTAAACAAGTTTTATTTTCTCCCATGCATAATGAAGGCCCAAAGCTCTGAGTACAGTTGAACAAGAGGGGAAGGTGGCTTTGCACTGGTTTGGTTTCCCTGCATTATGAGATTAACCAGGATTGTTCTTGCTCCTGCAGTCCAAAGACTATTCTAGCAGCTGATAGTCTAAAAATATTGTCTAACTGCTGAAAAAGACTTTCTGACTGTACCACACATTATGCTGATGGTCTTGAAAAATCAATGAACCTTTGTTATGGGAGAATCCTGTGGGAGGTGGTGATGGCTAAGTCTCAAGTGTAAAGCAAATGGCAGTGCACAGAGCTCATTTCCTTCTTATCTTTGCTGCCTTACTTGAAAAAGTGGGATTACAACAGTTGCCAGAATTTCTAGGCATTGATATGTTAGTGTTAAGTTAGGAAGAATCTTGAATCTGGATCATCTAGTTGGTCACTGAATCCAGGTGTCCACTAGAGGACTAGTTCAGAAGTGTCTGCGGAACTTCAGCTCTATAGACTTCTTCAAATATCTTGGTAAGAAAGGATGATCACCAAGATCACCCACAAATGATTGTATTTTGAGATGTGAGAAGCCAATCACGTTGACAGATATCAAGAAGGTATAAAATTCTTGAAGGTGTATGTATATGTATTAGGAGCACCAAATCAAATCAAAGGCATCTAGAATGAGAATCATGTTCAGAAATAATACAGTTCAATGTAGATGCTTTGAATGTCAGAGTACTTCAGAATCAATTTATTGCCGCACTTGCACTGTAAGTCTGGAAAGCAACCAGTTTTTTACTGTTACCTTAAGATCTGCCCACACTCCTCCAAATATAATTTATTCTGATACAGCCAGATGAGAAAGCATCATGTTATTAGAACACCTGACAACAAGTTTTGAAAGCACATGCATCCACTGTTGAGTGTGAGGACAGGGAAGAAATCTGGATCACTTGTACTGCACTATTTACTCTCATCTTTTCAGGTAGCCCTTTGGGACTCAGTACTTGCTTGTTGAGATTAAAACAGTCCTAAGGCTGCTCTAAGCTTTGCAAGGATTAGTACAAAGTTATGCTCACAGTCAGGGACCTGTAAGCTGGCTGTGCCCAGATGCTGTACCAGCACTGGAAGATGAAAGTTTAAGATCAGGCAGTGCTGAATTACGTTTTCTACTGTATTTTTCCTGAAACAGTCTAGACAGAGAGGACAGGACTTTGGTATTGCTAACCACTAGCATAAACCTACTCCCACCAAGTACTAAAAGTCCTCAATTTCAGACAAGACAGTTGAGGTTTGGAGAGTCTCACCCTGAAATTCAGCTGTTGAGTCCCGACACCTATATTAGTATTAAATGGAGTTATTCAATGAAGGTTATTCTTAGCCTGAAAGTTTGCTGAGGAAATCTTTCAAATAGCGAGTTTTAAGTCCATTTAGGTTTACACAGTCCACGTTAAACGTTAAATGCAGATCAGTACAGTGCCCCCAGTGATGGTTAACATTGATCCTCTATCTCCTAAAGACTGTGGAAATTATGTTCTTTGTAAGAATTTACAAAGCAACAGATGATGTGTCAAGACAGTAATTTAAACCATGAATCTGCACTTGCTTAAAGATGAACTTTTGGGGAAGAAAAATGAATAAAACACTAGTGGCAGACAAGCAGAATCTCTGGATAAATGCATCAATTTTTGTTACTGGCAGATCTTGTGCTTGTAATAAAACTAAAGTGCTGAGGTCAGCATCAGAGTGAAACCACACTTACTTTCACAAACATATTTATGTGATGGTAATAGTACCTATTAACAGGGTTGACATAGCTATCTGCCAAATAGAAAAATGAGTTCTCCTGCATCACAAGATGAGCAAAGTTGGGGGAATAATAAATCATAAAATTAGTTAAGACATCATTTATCTTTCATGGCTTTCCTACATTGCAGCTTAGAGTCCTTCAGGACTTAAATTCATTTATTGCATTTTATTGTTATGAAAACCTGTCAAAGCTGGTAGCAGGCTGTGGGAAGTTAGATGAGCAGAGGCAACAATATGTGTTGTTAATTAAACAGGTGTTTGCATGCTTTCATTCAAGATGTGGCCAGTTTGCTGTAACCTGTTAAATTACCCTTCTTCCTCGGAGCCCTGTAAGGTAAATGAGAAGATTCCAAAATGAGGAACTTCTGTTTAAAAATTTGTGGTTATGGCTATCACTGGTGCTAGTGAATGGATGGCAGTAACTGCTATATAAAAACAAGATGAGGCTATACCCTCTTTAACTATTCATATCTATGCGTAGGTTCTGTGCAGTTAATCTTGACTTTCAATTTTTAATTTTAGGCTCTGTCAGAATGAAGAACTGGTGCTATCTAAATTTTTTATTGCGTATCTTTTTGTCCTTTATGGATCCCCAAGTATTTTGTAGTTAGATGTCAGAGGATTGCTTCACTTGCCATGGAAATGCACATGCCATTTCTCTGGCATTGCTTCAAGACACACGCTGCCATTGCATGATAATTAGGAGGGCGAGAGGATGAGATGAATGGGTTGATCTCAAACTCTGGAGAGGAAAAATAGTAGAATTCTGTCATTTTGTACTTTACACTCTGCTGTTCCCTTCAGACAATAGCTAATCATATGCGATGAAATTATCTCCTCAGTATGGGGTTATTTACAATTTATGTAATATTTTGGAAACTGAAGGAAAACTAATTGCCTAATACCAAGATGCACATTTTAAACCCCCGGCTTCAATTTTGCTTTTAGTCTGTCTTCAAATCCTAGAATGAACACACCCGCAAAACCAGTGCTAAATCTTGAACCAAGGAAATCACTTAGCTGTGTTCTTTCTCCAGAGAAGTTTGTGAAAACTACTATGCAAAAGTCATACGGAACTGTGAGAATGTGCACAATGCAGAAATTGAGAGAAAGAAAATGGATTTTAATTTGTGTTGCTTTTCTCCTGAAAATGTTAAAGCATTCCTTTATATGATACCTTAAGCTATTAAAAAAAAAAAAGTCAGAATTATTTCTTCCCTGAAGGCCAATCAATGTGGAATTAATTTTCAGACAGTATCTTGATTGCACCTGGTGAGACTGCAGGGGAAAGGGATGGTGCATAGAGTGTGCAGAAAACTTTGGACATGTTCCTTTCCTTAAAAAGATTAATAAATGTATATTTAAATGGCTTTAGAGGGTGGGATAAGCCAGGGATTTTAAAGCAAACCTCCCTGTTATCTTATTTTTCTCCCCCTCCTTTAGCCCATTTCTCTGGAGGACTCTCCAGTCTCTGAGTTGACCACTTTTCAATAATGGTTTTTAAGGGATTTCACCACTTGACCACTTTTCAGTAGTGGCTTTTAAGGGATTTCACCACTGAAGTGTTACCACTGCTGCCTTAGAGGAACTTGCGTCCCAATTAGTGTTCCCTGTGTCACTGGAGAGATTTAGCTCTGCGCTGGAGATGCTCAGTGCTGTTGCAAACTACTTTTAAAGTAGCAGGGCCATAATTCCCTGACGTGACTGTTAATTACATATTCCCAGAGAAACAGTGAAGATTCAAGCTGTTCCTGTGGACTGACCATTAATGCAAGAACAAATAAGGATTCACAAAGAAATGAATTACAACATATTAGTAATTTGCTAATCTTAGTGCAGAATAAAAAGGATACCAGGTAGGACACAGCACTTTTCTTCACTGTCACCCCTGAGTAGTTGTCAGGAGGAGCAGATGATGTCACTTTTTCCTTGGTTCTCCTTTTCTTCCCAGACTCTCATCTTTATTTCCCTCCTTTTGAGTTGTGAAAGGAAAAGTTTCTTCTTGTTTTCTTCTGCCGAAGAATGATGAAAGCCTAATTCAAGAAATAACTTAAATTTATCCCTAAATCTTATTCCTGTTTCACAAAGTGGTTGAAACACACGCTTTTCTGCCTCCAAGTGTAACTACTTGGGCTCAAAGTCTTCAAAGAAATGCAATTGTCACTGGTATATTACTTTTAAAAATTTGAAGAATGTATTGAGTCCTTCACTGCGCAGCTCCTGTATGGCAGGATGTTAAAACACCTGCCCCCCACGATGACATGACTTTCATGGAGCTCTGTGATGCATGTACATATAGGTCATCTCTAAGAGCCGATTTCTTTAACATATGTTTTTGCAAACTGACAGCAAATGTCTGTCATCCTGCTTTGAAGTCATTGCATCCATGAGGGAATATTTGCACAGGTGAACTTTTTAAATGCAAAAAGCTTAGCAGAAGCAGAGTATGTGGAACTAATTTTAAGTGACTTAGTCTTCAATCTCGTGACCGTGAAGGTAGCAGAGGAGTGTTCATATGCAGTTTACATTGGCAGCTTGAGTATTTTTTGGAAGTGTTAAGCAGTCACTCCATCTGAAGCCCATGGGGAGAGGTTGGGCAGGAGACAGAGTTTCTGCGCTGCCTGAATGTGCTCAGCAGTGCCAGGAATTTGGAGCAGATTCCTTGAGTGGGCACGATGCCATTCTGAGGCATCAGCTAGTGTGGATGAAGAGGGAGGGAAGAAGCTGCTGGAAGGAAGGATGTACCCAAAGGGTCCATATTGTGCACTAATACTTCTGTAAAGGTCTTGCCAGATTTTTATGAGAAATGCTGGAGGACTGGGAAACCTTATCAGGAGATGAAAGGTTGAATAGGCTGGTTTTGGAAGGGAGGAGTCAAAGTGTAATTTGTTGGCAAAATGACCATACTTTTAGCTTTTACTTTTTTTAGCAGTATTTAGAGCAGAGACTCAGAATTTTCATCAGCTGGGATTTTTTTGTTCTTTTCCTGCTGAACATGTTATTTAGTTTTCCACAAGAATTTTAGCATCACCAGCAAGCAGCATATCAGTTGTATAACACCACTGACTTTCTATCTGTCCTAGGAGCTGAACTGCTCACAAATTGCTACTAGTGCAGTGCTATATAATGAGTTGAGTTTCTAGAATGCCAAAACTGTTTTGTTTCTTTGAAATGCAGGTCAGGTAGCCCGTGGCACCAAGCACAGAATCACTGATGTGGTCAGCGTGCTCCCAGGGTCACATGAAGATTCATTTACACATACAAAGATACAAAGGGTATGTCCTGCATATGCGGGAAGAAAAAGGAAGGATGTGGTTTTGCTTTTTAAATGTCTTGATATATGTTCTTTGGGTCCTGAAAAAGGAGGTACTTAAGCATGGATTTGCAAAGAGAATTCTCACTTCTGTCACTGAGGCAAGGAAGGTCAGCTGTAGGTCATATGGACTTTGTTCTAGGCTGTTATTATCCTATGCTATTCTTTCATACCTCCATTCCCATGTACAGCTGCTTTTCACATACAGCAGATGCATGCATTCACAGAATATACTCCTAATGCAAAATAAGCTGGTCTTCTCTTTGGAGACTAAAAGCCTCAGCAGGGGTAGCTCTAGGTTTGCCATGACTGTGGTTGACTGAATTGTACATCTGCTCACTACTAGAGGATATGTTTTTGAGTACTTGTGGGCAGTGCTGCTATCTCCTGACAGTTAGGGGAAGAAGCCCTGCTACTATTGCTTTCTAACTGCCTATAGAAATGGGTATCTACTTTATGCACCTCATGTAAGGGCAGAGCTGGTTGGAAAGCTTTCAAGAGTAGAGGACTTTATGTTCATGTGGGAAAACGCCAATCGGTTGAAGTCACAACAGTTTCTCTGTTTGAACGAAAACTTTGTCAGAGAGGTTTTAAGGCCAGGGTGAAGCTAAGCATGGGTGGGAAAAGCAGTTCAACATAGTCACCAGCCTGGGAGTGGGCACTCTTCTGGCATGAGGATGGCACAGGTCTTCCTGCCATGAGTTAGGCAGAGCAGAGATTTGCTGGGCCAGGATTGAAATCTAGTGAAGTGTGGGGAGGTGAGAAATAGAGGGGAGAAACTCTTCCTTTCCAGACAGCTCTCTTAGCAGTGCTTTAGAAGGCAAATAAATGCCAGTGCTGTGCTCTCTTTTTGGGCCAGGCACATAACTGTTGTTTCAGCCCCCCATTTGAAATCTGCACAATGTCATTTAGAAAGCAGAATTGCTAAATTATGGCCTCATTTATGTGGAAAAGCTTGTTTGCTCCCTGAAACAGACAGGTTTCCTCAAAAAGTTTTGATTTTTGACTGTTCAGGAAAAAAAAAAGGCATCTTTTCTCTGGGAAATGCCTGGCCAGCTCTGAGAACATGGGACATGAGCGGCCCTCCAGGAAGCTAGGCTGTCTGGAGACAGCAATGGCAGCAGTGAGCAGGTATATAATTAAGGCAAATCACCTAACTTAAACAGAGCCCTACCACAGGAGGAAGCAGAGGTTAAAGCTGTGATGTGCAGATAAGTGGGAGCTCCAGAGAGAGGCTGTCGTGGATGGTTTCCAGTGGCAAACCTTGGGCTGTAGGTTGCAGTGCAGGTGTGGTGCCTGGTGTGGCTAAAGAGGACCTGGAGTGCTGAAGGAAAGCAACGGGGCCAAGAGAGAGGCAGCTGCATCATCCTTAAAAAGAGGTAATATCTTCTCTGAGCTCTTGTGCAGATGCACTTTAAAAATCCCAGTATAGATGGAGACTGCATCCCCTCCTGGTAGAAATCCACTTGTTTTTGCAAAAGGCCGAATAACTTCTGAAATAAGAGATGTAGGCCAGGTGGAGAAGCCAGCTAGGCATGCCTCAGGCTGTGCCCCTGGGCAGATGGAGCTGGTGGGGAGGTGGGGGAGATTTGCTGCCTCAGCAGCTCAGTGACCTGTGCTCTTGTGGCACAAAAGAGAAATATGGAGTGTAGAGAAGGAGGCTTGATGCAGTAGCACTTCTTTGGAAGAGGAGGTTGTTCCCACAAAGGTGCTTGTGATTCTTTTCAGGTGCCTACATAGGTAGGAGCATTGGGAGAATGGATGAACTGTTCTGATGAAGCATGGGATGCAGCTGTTATCCTCCTCATGCCTTTCCTATTCTCTCTTGTATACTGCCAAACATCTAAGCATCTAAGGGCAGCAAGTAGCAACTTAGTGGCTTAGGAAGGAAAGGTAGAAGCGTAATCATGGAAATAGGTATGTTTTAGTCACTACAAATGTTAATACATGCCTCTTTGGGGTGGTATGGCTTGATCGCCTTGCCACATGTGCACCCTTCCTGCCTTGACAATGCTGCTGCTCAAATCTCTGTTCCCCATGCTCTCCATGCAGACAGCTGTGCTGCCTTTGCACTGCTGGAGCTTAATCCCTCCTGTGCATCTCCACACATGTATTGTCTCTGTAATGATGAGGCTTGATCCTTACAGAGATACTTACACCCTTGCTTTTGTTTTTTGATTCCCCTCTTCTGCCCTCTGCTACCCTCTGCCTTCTGTCACCTCCTGTTTACTTGCATACATTTGTCTATCCCCTTCTTCTGCTGTCAAGGGACACCACGGGGAGTTAGCTGTCAGCTTGACTGGGCTTTTGCATCAGGTGTGCAGAAGTCTCTGGGCTTTGAAGACTTTACCGGCTGCTGCTCTGACTGAGATGAATATTGTGTATCTGTGCAACACACAGCAAGTAACATAGCACATCCATATTCTCTGTGCATTGAGCAGAATTTCTCACTTCATACATCATTCTCAGCTTGCTGCAGCAATTTCACAAAGCTAATCCCTATCCATTAACACATAGGAAAAGCAGTGGAGAAATATACATGCGTGGCACAGGATTTTTTTTTTTTTTACTTTTGAGAAGGTTTTCTAAGCATATTACATAGGTTTTATCCCATTGCACTATCATGAGCTGCATCTAATCCTCCAGAGCCAAACCTCCTTTATGCTAAATAACAAAAAAATAAGTCTTTGGCTTTTTGACATGTTCTATGCAGGAGTTAACTTCCCTGTCCATCATGCGTTGATCACAGGCTTGACTTCCTAAGTTATGTAGTTAATTCATCTGTAGATGATCACCTTGGCATACTCAGGGCACTATCTCTGACCCTCCTTTCATAATTTTTCTGATCATGCTTTTTTGTATCCTCTAACCTAAGTTTCCAGCATGGGCTTTTTTCCTCTCAGCCAAGTTCCAACAAATCTAGCCACTCAAATGGTGATTTTCCACTGTAAGAAGGGATCTTGGAGGCTTTTGCACCTGAATCTCCTGATTTGGAGTGAAGATGCATGGAAGGTGGTGGGCTGGCAGGTGACACCAGAGTTCTGGTCAGCTGGATGAGCTGGCAGAAGTGTGGCCTGAAATGCTGCTCTCCTCTGGCATGGCCAACACCCAGCCATCAAATTATCTTGAATTCTCACATATCTTTGTGTCTGGGAGCAGCTCGTTTGCCTCTGATAGTGCAAAACTTCCAAATTGTAAGAGCTGAGGTCTGCTTGAGTATCTTGTGCTGCCCATAAAAACCATGGGAATGTGTGTGCTTCACAGTGGCGGATGGGGAAGCAGGTACTGAGATGTTATTTCTGTGTGCATGCACACCAGTTTCCTTCATCAGGCAGCTGGGACTTGCACAAACGTGGGGATCTGCGTTCGTGGGCTATGAGTTCTTATTGTTTTGAGTATACTATTCCCAGTCCCTAAACTGCAATGGAAGTGCACTCTGCTGCCATCAAAGCACAAAACCAGATTACGTAGGTGAATATTTGATTTCCTATGGTAGAAAAATCCTGAAGTTCTGTATGTTAAAAGCAAAGTTCTGGCTTCACTTCTTTAACATCAGATTTTATCTTGGGCTTCAGAAGGCACCTCATTCAGCGGACAGACTGAAGAAACAATTGGAAAAGACTGGTGGATGTATTCCTACCTGGAATAATCTCATTTCCAAGCAGGGACTCCATAAACTCTTCTCTGTGAGGAAGTTGCTACAGCATTGGCATGAGTTATGGAACAAGCTGTTTGAGTGTGTTGCTCTGTGAAATCATTTATGCAATGTCAAACTCCTGTGGTGTCACGTTTTAGCTCAGTAGCTGCAAAGTGTTGTGTGATGTGCAACAACCCAGTGCAGTCTGCGGCATTGCTGGGAAGCTGTGTCCCGCTGCTAGTCCCACCCTTGCCTTTGCGGGTACCACATCACTCGTGAACTTCGTTTATAACATGTGATCTGTGAGAGGCCCCTAAAATAATTCAGCCAAATTAACGGCTGCATGCCTCCTCAGTGTTCCAGTTTGTGCTTACTGCTGATGCTCACTCCTGTCCAGGAGGCAGAGATGGTCTCCAGTGCAGCTCAAGCACACAAGCTTTTAGCATTGCCAGCGTCTCCTCGTTCCAGAAACCTTTGATTGGAGTCATGCTTCCCTACAGAAGTGGCGTTGCAGATGGGTCCCCATCGTGTTTCTGAGGGATTTGATATTGTTGGCTGGCTCAGTTGAGTGAAAGCAATTTTGGGAAGAATAGCTGGGAGCTGGAGCAGGTAAGTGGAGTTGCTGGAGCAGGGAGAAGCTGTTTGGCACCTGTGGCTCTTGCATGCTCTAGTGAGTTGGAGCAGAACTCGTATAGGAACTGCAGGCTGGCATTGAGCATCATGCTCCAGCCTTCTTGGGCTTCTGGAAAAGAAAGGCTCCTATCACACTGGAGCAGACAGAGTATGGCACGCTGCACACAGGAAGCAGGCACATCTCCGTGCTAATGTCACAGCTGACAGGCGACAACCATGTTCTGCAGAGGCGGGTGGTACAGAGCCAGGGACTCCTTGGAGAAAGCCCAGGGAGGCAGTCTGTCTTACAGATCTGCTCTCGCAGCTCCCTAGTTGAAAAGCAGTCTGTGGCACCCTACTTAGGCCTGTTACGTATTTCATTCTCTCCAAGCAGCTGGGCTGGCTGGCACCAGGGAAGGAGGGCTGCTTGTCCCACAGCCGCCATGAAAATTGCTCCCAAGAAAGAGCAACTTGGCAGCAGCTCCCTGGGATTTGCGATTTTGGCAAGTCGTTAATGATAGGGAGTGGGGAAGAGGCGTGAGGGAATTATTCCATCTCCACAAGTTTATTCCCTTTGGGGGGATCCAGGCATAATCTTCCTCCTCCTGAGCTTCCCTTGTTGATTTTGTAAATCTGCAGCATGTAGGCAAGGTCCTAAATATTACCTAAAAATATCTGCCCATAGTGGAGATTTATTCATGCTGGGCCCTTATGGAGCATCTCTGCCTAGAGATGTTTTTTCCTGATGTGCAGAGTTACGTGGCGCTTACATGCAGACACGGGACTGCTTCTGTCTACTTCTGGTAAGACAGATAGAAAACAATATGAAGAAAGAGTAGGAAAAAGCATAATAAAAAGTGGAAGGAGAACAGCACTGAGCTGGACAAATACAGTTTCTCCAGCCAAAAGAGAAGTTTGTAGAGCAAAACAAGCAAAATGCACCTATTATCTGCTCTTTGTAATGAGATTCACAGCCAGTCATTTCATCACTGCCAGTTTCAACAATAAAAGGTCACGAATGAAGTTTCCTCCCCCAGTCCTTAAAAGCACTTGTTATATTCCCAACAGTATTTGAGGCTAAGCTGTTTGCAAGCATCTTACTATAATTAGAAATTTAATTTTGTTTTTAAAAAAGTGTGACTCATTCACATGGTTCCTGGGTTTTGGACATTGAAGAGATTGCCAAACCTTTGGGAAGCTGAGATAAAATGGTGGGAGCTGGCAATACTGCATCTTGCCCCTTCTCCCTGTCCCTAGCAGATATTTATGAACTAATATTGATTTTCAGTCATTGATTTTTCAGCAGTCAAGTGCTGCATGGATTAAAAGAAGCAGCAAGGGAAAGTCACAGTCTCCAGAGACAGACCAATGCTGTGCGAGAGGGGGGCAAGAGGTGATTTGCTGCTGAAAAATAACATCATTGGGTATGTGACTGCCCGTCTGCATTTTATAATAAAGAGAAGACAGAGGTCTTTATAAAAAGAAAGCAGTCACATTCCCTGTGTAACTCCTGATGCTAGGAGAGCTTTAACCATGATAAGGTCAGAGCAGGGACCTTGCGGCTCCAGCGCAGCAATCTGGGCATGAGAAAAATGCCCAGCTCGTGGGGTGGCCAGGGCGTGCAGATGGCGCCCTCGGAGCGTGTGTCCACCGTGCCGGCCGGCTCCGCACTGCTACCGCAGTGCTCGGCAGACGAGAAAATGCTGAAGGCAAGTGCTTGCTTCTTGGTAAACAACCTAATCTTTTATCAAATAATTTATTTTATGTAAAGGAAGGATTTTAGCTTTGCAAAGCTAATCTGCCTTGTCTAAACCCTCATTTTTATCTTTGAAGCCCAAGTAAGTGTCCAATTTATAGTATTTAGTAGATAGGATTTGGGATTCTTATCGACTTAGCAATCTTGGTTTTGGACTTTCTGGTCACGTTCCTAAGGAAAAAAAAAAAAAAAAAGCCCAAGAAACTGACATTTTTGACAGTGTATTTGCTTTTCTTGTTCTTGAATGCCTGAAACATTTCTGCTTGGGAAGTGTGTATTACCATTACCAGAAGATTATAACAGTATTCTAAAATCTTCCTCAGAGTAAATGACTGTAAAAGCCCTCAGTGAGGGAATTTTCTTATTTCTCTTGTTTCAGGATTGTCAGTCAAAATATTCCACAAGAGCCAGGAGATACCACATATATTGGGGGGGGGGGGGGGGTAAAAATCAGTGGCAAAAGAGGAAGGGACTTAATCAGAGTTGCAGGTTTCACTTTGAGACATGCCAGCAAGTTTTTACTTGTAATTATTTCTGAGATTTGTGTCTTGAGATTCTGAATCTGATGGGCAAAAAGTCCCCACTTTCCAAGGTGCTGAGCACTTGCTGAAGCCTGGAGGGCTCAGACCTTCAGTAGAGCAAGGCCTAGGTCACCTCTTCATGACCCAAATGTCCCCATCTTCATGAGTGTTTTGGTACAGCAAAATGGAGTATCGCAGTACATAAAGGCAGGGGTGAAGCTAATCTGGATAGCCCATTTTGCATGATCCGGTTAGTACAAGTGAACCACCTCCTCTCTTGGTGAGCTGCTGTTCTCAAGAACAGTTGCAAAGAAGCCAGTGTCACTGCTTGGGTGAGTGAACAGTTAATGGACTGACCCTCTGTAAAAAAAAATATATATAAATTGTTTCTACGGCAATCATTAAAATTAGCCTAGAGGTGTTTATATAGCTGTTATTTCAGTTGTTGCCTAATGTTATGTGGTGTTACTTGTTCATGGTAGCATTCACAACTGTGGCCCTTGCTGTGCGAGGAACTGCTCACATAGGTATGTGTGTCTCGAGCAGCTGCACACAGCAGACACTAATAAAATACGAATGGTCAAGTGCTGCAGCTGGGGAGCTGAGACCTACGCAAAAATTGTACATTACATATAGAGGCTGTTGTCTGTGCCTCTCCTGGGACCTGGGCTGACCTCTAAAGCACCAGAGAATTCACTCGTGTAGTGTTAATGTTGTGTAATGAATTTGTATCTTGCCCCAGCAGATGCAAAATACCAGCAGTTTTTTTACCTGAAACAGATTTACTGTAAGTAACACCCAGGGGAGAATCGTGTTGTTTCACTGCTGCCATGGACTTGTTCCTATTCTGCCTTCCCTCCCCCGACATTTCAGGTATTAGGCAATTACAGATTAGGGGCAAAGGACAGGAATTGTTTTGAGAGCGGGATGCCACCTGTAGTGTTTTGTGATACTTTGTCTTTAAGAATCTGTTGCTGTCCTGTTGGCATTTCTGGCTGAGTTAATACCTGCGTTTATGTGGGCAGGGAGCTGTGTGCTGGGCGCTGCCGAGGAGCCATGTGCAGGAGGAGGCAGCTGATTCTGCTTGCCAGCTGGCGTGACACACGTTGGTGGGGCCCTCTCATCGTGGCTGAGTGCGGTGTAAAATGTCTGTCAGCATTAAGATAGATGCTCTTCCTCTGTATGTTTACAGAAAAATGCCTGTGGCCATGCTTGAGCTTACCACACACCGGTATGTGGCTGAGGAGCCCTATCAGCATGCCGGTGCACACTCCTGCCTGTTGGATCGCCTGGCTCGATTCTTCTCTCGTACTGACTTTACACTGATGAATTTCTCTGGCTTCTGTGAAATTATTCATTCCAGCCTGCCCTGGTGTAAGCGAGGAGATCAGACTGTCAGTCTGGAGACTGTGCTGCATGTAGTTCGTCCATCATGCTGGGTGGATCTGTGGGGAAAAATACCTATGAATATTCTTAGAAGACAGCCTCAGGCATAGATTTGGGTTAAAACAGATGTATAATCAGATCTAGTTTGTAACCTCTTCAGATCCAGGCATTAAGGTAGTAAGATTCATTCCACATTATGCAGTTCAAGCTAATGTTCAGTATTGTGGTACTGATTATATCCTTGCAGCACTTGGTACACCAGCTGGGGGCAGGCCCTCTAGTGCTAGGGGCTGCACAGACATGTCCAGCATCTTGGCATGCCAAAACAACACAGTGACTTCACCTGCTGGCTTCTATCTGGAAGAGTTTGTATCTGATTGCTAGGAGTTTTCTCATCTCTTGGCCCACTTGAGGACTGGGGACGAGCAACCTCTGATTTTGAACTCTGCAATTACGTTTGCTTGCCTGACTGTGTCCTTCGCGCTTATCCTCCAGCTTGTGTGAATGGCTTTTGATACCCTGAGAAAATCAGCCCAAATGCATGGATGCTAATCAGTCAGACCTGGAAGTGGCGAAGGATATGTCTTCTCATATGAAATCTGTGCCCTCAACTCTACTTCCATTTTGTAATGAAATGGTAAGAAGCCTTTTTCCAACTGCCAAGTTTGGGCTGATGGATGTCTGCTGGGGCTTGTCTGTGTGGTTATGGGTCCATCCTGAGGACTTGGCTAAAATGGCAGGAACATTTTGTGGCAGCAGATGTGGCTTTGTTTTTTAAACTGGGTATCAGTGACATAGTGGCTGTGTCTTGTTTTGCCTTCCTCTGGCTTGGAGATGGACTGGCAGAAGTTGTGCAGAGATTTGTGTAAGGACTCTTAATTATATCCATTATGCTCGAATGTGGCACTCAGGAAATAAATGTCTACAGATGCTGGCAAGTAGGTGCTGTTAGTCTGTCTGCTTCTGGGTACAATGATATTTATCTGTGGAAATCGTTGGCTAAAAAACCCCCTATCTTAAATGGTTGTTAACAACAGGCAAATTTGTAGCCTATCTGCAGACAGTGTTTTATTTTGTTCTGTCAGAACCTCTCTAGTTTCCAAACACAACAGATTTCCCTACATAGCCCTACCGGTCACAGTTCTGACTTGTAACTCCTTTGCTCTCTTGGTCCATGGTCCCTTCAGGATAGGATAGCTAAATTAGGTCTGGTTTTATTGGATTAGATGGGATTTGATGCAAACAATGAAGCTGACTTTACGGTACCTCATTAAAACAAGAGGGAAAAGCATTGTTTTTTACTTTGAGACCTAGACACAGGTTAGACCTCCTTTGGAAATTATCAGGTCTGTCCTGTTGCATTTCTTTGAGTCCTTTTTCTTAGTGGACTTGAAAGAACTTTTTTTTTTTTTTTTTTGCTTCAATCCCTCAGGGAAGGTCAGTGTTCTTCCGAATTTCAGCTGTGGCAAACTGTTCTCCAGAATTAATGTTTTCAAATGAGCCAATGATTAGGTTACAACTCAGAAACATGGGTTATTTTCATAGGCAACTATGATCAAACTTTTGACTATCCTTGAATGTGAACCTAAACCTTCAGAAGGAATTATCAGTTGTGCTACTGACCACTGACCACTGCTGAGTCAATGGGTGTTAAAGCATGTACCTTAAAACAAAGTGCCTGTCATTATTTTGTTTTAGTGGCATGGTAGTTTTAGTTTAGTGTTGTAGCCCAAGATAGAAAAAGAGGTAAAATTTTTATTAAGAGAAGTGGAAGGTTTGGAAGTAGAAGACATACAGAAGACATGAAGAAGGGTTTGTTTACCCAAAGTTTACCTATGTTTTACCTAAGTGTCCTAGTGGCTTTAACTAAAAAAAGAAAATGTACCACCCCTCCCTACTAACCTTCCATTTCCATCATTACGTTTGTGCAGTCTTGGGACTGATTTGTTAAACACATCATAAAATTTTATATCATGTAAAGTATTTTTAGGTTAAAACATTTATCTTAGTTTGCAGAAATAGCTTCTGAATCATATTCAAAGACACTGATTTCACATTCCCTAGTCATCAAATTTTAGCCGCAATAGGAAAAATTATCAATGAAAAATCTCAAGTATAAATTGCATTGGTAGCTGGTATTTTTTTTAATGGTGCTTGTGACTATTAGATTCTTGGTACATATTTGTGGGCAACAGATTAGCTGCCTACCTAAGGATTATATGCTTTGACATAAAAATAGTATATAAACCTGTGTGGTACTGCAGTTTCTAGGATAAGCATGGCACTCACTACCCATTCCTATGGCAGATCACAATAGGCATTTAAAATCTGTTCTCACTCTTCGGATCAAAGGACTCCAGTGGGGATTGGTGAGACTGTGTCCTCCTGCCTTTTCTTTTTCTTAGGAGGAGGCTGGCATCACTGAGGAAGTATAGAAAATGCCACC
Organism: Nipponia nippon; assembly: GCF_047370975.1. Classification (NCBI taxonomy): domain Eukaryota; kingdom Metazoa; phylum Chordata; class Aves; order Pelecaniformes; family Threskiornithidae; genus Nipponia; species Nipponia nippon. Next base: position 8,547,651 of record NW_028262369.1, read on the forward strand.
GTGCAGTTGTACCAGTGATTTGCAGAGGATGTTAGGCTCTCTGCAAAGGAAAAGTCTGAGAAGAAAAACGTTTGTCGTGATATTTAAGAGTACAGCTTGTGAGATTGGTCTAAGTGCAAAAATACAGTGTCATACAGTGATTTTTAAGTGACTTCTCAACTAGAAGGGGAACTGGGAGCAGCGTACGGCACAGTATCCCCTGTGAAAAATTCAGCCTCTTAATGTGAACATGTAAATTTGTCCTGGGCTATATGAGCATAGCATAACATACAGGCTTCTGGAGTTTGAGTTAGCTTTCTCAGAGCTCTCTGGTGAGTCTGTGCATGGCATGACAGGCCAGGCATATTTTTATCTGCTATGAATGCTCATTTAAAAAACATGAGTTACACTATACAAGTGTGGTGCCCATTACTGATGCAAGCTGGGCAGAGCACGAGAAGTCTATTTTCTGATGAGAAGCATAATGTCAGCCCTAGCAGCAAATGAAAGGAAACCATGTTACTCAGGAACAAACTTAGGAATGACACTGCAGGACTGTCACTGTCCTTTGCATGTCTGGGTTCTCTACCAGCCCCCTCCCTCCCTGCAAAAAAACCCAACCAAACAAAAAACCAAACCAGGAACAGCTGTGACAGAGATGGTGAATGTGTAAGCAGGATGGACTGTGGTGACCATCCCAGGCATGAATTAAATACTGCTCTGGCTTGACTGAAACCCTAGATCTGAACTTTTTTTTTTTCCTTCTTCCTCCCCTCTCTTAAGCAGTGGGGTGGCCGAATCTAGATTGATATTTTGCAAATACTCTATGTTTCTATAATAAGCCAAACTGGAAGCTGTAGATATGAATGTAGTTGCTTCATAGAAGGCAGGGGAGTTGCATTTAGATGTGGATTTTCATAGCTAGGTTTTCCCCTCTGACTTTACCTTCTGTGTAGCTAAGGATGCTTATACTGTATGTGCGTGCATGAGTGCTTATGGAGGGTGCTAACCCGTGCTGATATTATTTGCATGGTAATGAAAGTGCTTTCTCAGACTCATTAGCATTATAGCACAGGAACTTGTGGACATGTATGCAATACTTGAGGGAAATGAATATTTCCAGACAATAAAATCTGAAATGGTCATACATGATTGTAATAGCTAGAGCATTTATTTATAGTAGAAAGTGAATATATTAGTTCTGTCTGGCTTAGTGTGGAAAAGATGTCGCTACCAGAAACATCTGCGTGTGAAGAGAGAGGAGTTTGCTATTTTGAAGGACTGAGGTTACGTGCACAAATCTCCCCGGAAGTTTATTCTGGAGTCTGAGGCAGATGGCAGGTGAGGGTGAAATAATGTTATATATCTTTGAACTGCCTTTACTTAAAAACAGAGTAGAGTGCTGTGGTTATAGTGCTTCTCTGGTTTTGGATACCAAGAGATAGAGAGTGGAGAGTGAACTGACCAGGCTGTCATTGTTCTCTGGGAAGAACCACCCCTTGGGAAGGCACGGCTCTGAGACCGGGAGGGCTGAGCAATGCTAAAGGCACCATGTCAGGGAACTGCCATGCATGGGAAGAATTGCAGGCTCTTTGAACTAGCACTGAAGAATGGCTGGTGAGACCTCTTTGGGCATAAGTGGTAGATGACCCTGAGGCATTAAGAATACGTGGTGTGTTGCGCACAAGTGGGACAGGCAGCTGAAGTGCATGGCAGTTGTCAAAGGCAGGGGAGCCTTTTGAAGCAAATAAAAGTGGTGCGATGAGTGTAACAGATGATGGGAAAGGAAGAGATGGAGCAGGAGAAACCAAAAGGAGAGATTACAAGGTTCCTTCAACACTGTCAGTCTGATCTCAACTGATCTCATGCTGCCTAACATAGAAAACTGTTAAATGCTTTGTTTCGAAGTGATCAGGGAGACAGGCCATGCAAGAGGTTGACAAAGAAATATTAAGTCTTTGTTGCATACTTTGTGACTCTCTCCTGCTGTTGATGGTATAGGTATAAGTCTCCTAAGTTGAGGTACCCAGCTGATAATGTGTGTATCCTCAAAAATCATGTTATATAAAGAACGATCTCACTCTTAATTATCAGCACAATATCAGCTGAGTTACGCTGTGTTGTGAGAGCTCACCTTGTGATGTCTTCTTTTCAACACCATCTCCAAATAGTATGTTTGGCAACAAACCAGGCCGATTAAAAAGAGCAATGGGTCTGAAGCTCCTTTCCCTTTTCAGCAAACAAATGACCAAGGCTTTTTACATAGCTTAAAAACAACAACTCTGCAGATCAAATTTTGTAGTGCCTAATTCAGCCACATTCACCCAATCAATTCATTTTATGCTGCCTCTGTCTGTTTAAAGCTGGTCTTAATAAGCTGTCAAAAAGCTGTGCGCAGTGGTGGGTAATGTTAACACATCAACTGAAGGAAAATGTGGGTGAGGGACCTGATGTGTATGAAGTGCTGAGGTTGTTTCTTCTCATCAGCTTTTGCTTTTTATATGAGCCAAATATATAGCTATGGAGGTAATCAGCAAGTATAAAAATAAGATGCTTCTCTACTTTTGAATGTGTGTGTTCTATTGATAAAGTGTTGGCTGCTGTTTGGGTTGGAGTACTGGGAAAGCAGAGGGAGGTGAAGTCCACAGCATGAGACATTAATCAGAGGAGACAATAGTGTGAACGTGCTGTAGTACACTCAGGTGAGTCTCTGGTACATGTTGATTTGTACGTTATTAAAACAAACTTATCAGTTACTTTCTGGTACCCTGAATATTGACAACTGATTAGTGTGACAATGTATTTTTGTTAAAGTCAGACACAGGGGACAGAGAGCATATTCTGCGATAGTTCTCTTCTTAGTCTTGCTGGTCCAACTCTATTAAGAACAGATTTCCTCACATTGCTCTGCTGTTATCTGTCTTTGGCGTAACTTTTTTTTTGTTTTCCATCACCACGTGGGTACTATGTGAAGGAGGAACTGGTTCTTCCACGATAGAGGGGATTAGTTTTGACAGTTTCAGCAGCTGTTGCAGGGGAAATGCAGGATACAAGGGGAACTTGCAAAATGGAGAGGTTTTAAACTTCGCTTTTGCTTGTAAATAAACTTGCAATGTTTGTATCTTCACATTATTTTTTGGGAACTTTATTTACTAACTGAGGAAAACAATTTTTTTCCTCAGTGGGCTAAATCCAAGCTCTAGGCTTTGTTTTCTGGAAGGGATAGCAATTCCAGTCTGGAGACAAACTCTAGGGTTTAGCTGCCATTCCCAACAACTTGTGAAAATGTCAATAAAGTGTTACCAGTTCCTGTGCTATTTCAGGGCTAGTATGGGACTAAGTAGTGGCTAGTGCTGGCTGCAGCCTCTTACCCAGAATAAGCCTCTTCCCTCTTCACCCTGCTGAATAACTTTCAGTGCGTAGAAGACCCAGAATCTGAAATGAAAGGAAGTTTGCAGTAGAGCAGTAGGTCAGTGGAGCAGAAGATTAAGTGGAAAGAACAGTTGTGACGAGTCAAAGCTGAGACTGTAGAAGGTGTTAAATGCTCAGGACAGTGAGGTGAGTTCCCACTCTGACAGTGTTAACAAGTTTTGCCATAATTCAGTTACACCTTGGAAACAGTTAAAGCAATTTAACAGCAAACTTGGTATAATTACTAGTTAATAGCCAGAGCCAGTGCTCCTAAAGTGTAAATTGTTTCTGTATTGATCTAAGCCTACACTGTCAGCATTCTGTAGAGACTGAACTTTAAGTGCTTAATTTGGCTGTATGCAACCAATAATTTTGTTTTTATCTCCCAAACAAAAGTGCCATTGTTTATTCTATTTTTCTACAATAATAAAATCAATTATATTATTTTTCCCCAAACATAGCTGACCTTTGTAGTCAACGCATTTGGAATGCCAACATGTGGAAGGAAAATTATGACAGGATCTTATGCTTATTAAGAGAAATGCAGGACTTGATAGCAAGTTAACACTGTAGCTACAGGCCAGGTCTTCTTTACACTGATTTCCAACGGTGGAAGTGCTGCAGTCAGGTTTACGTACTACCAGCTTTCCTGTAAGCTTACCGTTCTGGCTCTAAATCTATTCCAGTGTAGTTCGACATTTAGTGCCTAAATTGTTACCTCTTGGTGAACTTCAAGCAAAGCACAGATGTGGCAGCTTCTATCACCATCAGCACAGAGGAGTGTGAATGGAGTCAACGCATGTATGAATAATTGGAGACATGTTATTTGCAGGGTCAGCTCTCCATCTCCAGAATGGAGGAACTGCACAATTGGGGAGACTCTGTCAAAGTCTGTTAGAGCTGTCTAACAGTGAGACTGAAAATGGGGGATGGCATGAGGACTAGGAGAAATTGTTTCTCCAGCCTTCTGCCCAAATTCCTCGTGTGTCAGCAGAACTGTGCTACCTATCCTGGTGAGAGTGTGATATGGAGAAGTACTGGGCGATTACTACTGTTAAGTACTTTGCAAATAGAAATGATCAGCTACGCAGGTTTTGCATCAAGTGTTTTCTTCTTGAACAGTAGGCAGATCCTACTTTTAATATGTTTGGAGGTAAATCTGAAAAACAGAGTAAGATATAGAAGTAAATAAAATGAGTAGCTTGGGCAGGAACAGATTGGTCCTGGTCACAGTGGTACCCACAGAGGTCCCTGGCAAAGGAGGTGCTGTTAGTCCTCTGGGTGGTTTAATCTTTAGCAGGCATTAGTCTTGGTGTCTGCCCAACCCAGGAGACAGAAAGTTCAAAGCTGAATCAGATTTAAATGGGTCTTCAGCAGACCAAGACTTCAAGCTGGTCAGCTCTCCTGTGAGGAAACATATTGCTTTGTTTGTCAGGAAGGACTGGAGAGCTGTTAAAACTCCACAGAACAATTAAGAATAATGTTGGGGTTTTTTTCCCCCTAATTAATTTGATTTTACTTTGAATTTTTCTCAGTCTAATAAAGACTCTAATGAAGCGCTCTACATATCCTTCTGGGTTTCATAGCCTCCCAGGCAAAGCCTATTGTGATTTAATTTTCTCTCTTCCTCTAATTTATTTATGTTTCATAGCCCTGCCTGCCTGACAAGCTTCCCCTTGTCTGGCCATCTCTTTAAGCTCCCACTTGGTTGCTCCTATGAACATGTATTACATGTTTTATACATAATATAATTATCTTCACTGGGAGGACAGGACAGTCCATTGGTTTCAATGGGCACTTGGACACCAGATTCCCTTTGGGACCCATTTCCTCAGTTTGCTAGCTACCTGTCTGGATGGGGGGCAAGAGGTTAAAAGTGTTGCACAGAGATGCTCATGAAAACAAACAGTAATTTGTTCACTTCAGAGTATCTGAAATGGAGAGATGTCAGCCTGCTTCCAGGTAGAACAAGTTGAGGTGCACTTGCAGGTGCACAGGGATGTCTTCCCTCTTCAGGTTCCCCTGGAGTGAGGCAGAACAGGTATTGAGCACTTGGCATCAGCCTTTGTGGAAGGCTGCAGTTAGACTGTCTCTGTTTAAAACTGCGGGGAGAATTTATGAAGCCAGAATGTCATTAGTGGAGCTGGAGCTGAGCTGGGAGGGTGGAGGGGGGGAAACCACCCAAAGCTCCTGCAAGGTGCCAACAGGGACAACGGTGACCAAATCAAGCAGAAGCATTTAGATGCAGAGATAATCAGCCACATTTTTCAGCCCAGCCTGTATCAAGGAGGGCAGTGCTCACACAGTAATCCAAGTGCACCCGTGAATAATTTAAAGGAACAACAGACTTTCAGACCTTTAGAAAAATCAATTAAACTTCACAAGCAATCATATTTTGCCACCAGCAGAGCTGCTGGCCTGAGAATGAAAGGCATCATTGTACCTGTTGTTCAGTCATGTGCTTAAGGGGGAGCATCACTGACAGAGGTAAGCATTTTTCTATTTTTGGCAATATTAGTATGTTTATGTTTATTCTGTTGGTTTTTAGACATCTTTTCAGTAACTATCTTTTTGTATCAAACTGTGACTTCCTTATTTTTTTCTCTCTGCTTCTTACCATAAATCAACAGCGTTTCTTACTTGAGAGGAAGAGTATGGAGTGTGTACTTTTGCCTCCCTCCTACCTATCCTCAAAATGAAAGAAGAAAGTCTTAGGAAAAAAGGCAATTGATCGTTGGGCAGCTTTTTAGGCTTATGACTTCTTTGGAAACTGGTATTTAAGTCTATTCAGCATGTGAAGTAAATATTTCACCACATGTGCAAGGAGGGACCACCGAGCTCAGTCTGCTTTTGGGGTAGGTGATGAGTAGGTATGATTATGGCGAGAAGGCAAAAGAGGAAAATATCAGTGGATCCTAAAACAAAAATAGCATCAACAGAGGGACATAAACACCTGGCCCCTGGGTACAGGCCACTGCCCTGAGCTACTGCTTAGGTAATATATGGAAAAAGAGGAATGTTTGTCAGGATTCTCAAGCAAGCAGGCCAAGGCAGCCAGAGGAAAATGCCTGGAGAGAGGGATGTCTCAAGTCCTGCATTGCTCCAGGACTTGGTCACCTACAGTTCTGTACAGAAGCCTTTAACCTTCATTTAGGATTCACACTCCTGAATCCTCTATTGAAGTTAGGCACTTTGTCTATATTTTTATGAAAAGGCCACAAAAAGAGGCTGTTAATGCTGTTAAAACATTATGGGATGTGAAGTTTTTGCTGCCCAGCTACAATTTAATGATAGTTGAGTGGCTAGGAGGGTCAGGATTTCACTCAGGTGGATTCCAGAGCTTTCTGGATGTCCCTTGACTGAGTCACCCTTTCAGGTGAAATTATCCATGTTTAGAAAATAATCCAGGATTGACTTGAATCAGAGTCAAAAATGAAGAATGAGCCCAGGTTCCAAGGCATTTCCCCAGGGAGAGTATCATTTTAAGTACAAAAATGTCCTTGGTGCCAAGACCAGAGCCTACCCTGGGAGAGTTCCCTAAGTGCCGTGCTTAATGGATTACAGCCAGGGTAGTATGTTCGCTTTTGTGTGTTTCTGATTTGGACCATCTTCAGTTATGCTCTGCAAAGTGCCACAGCACAGCCTGAACCCGCGAGTGGTCAGAGCTGTATGCAGGTCTCCCTCACCTTGCCACTGAACTGGAGTAGGAAGGGCAAGCAACATCACGTCCTCTAGCTATATTTAAACTACAGCTGCTGTTTTTTTGTAAAAAGCCTATTTCTGTCACCTGCCAGACTGAACTTCACTAGAAAATAGGCAGCGAAGCGCTGGTATTTGAGGCTGAATGGTTCTTAGCCATCAGTTGCACCTGACTTCTGCCTGAAATCTGTAAATAATGTGGTTCCCAAATCCTTGAGTCCTGCTTCTCTGTTTGCAAGGAAGGTAGTGTGCTCAGCTCCGGTCCTGCTTCCAGTGCCCATGCTCTCTGATGATGCTGGCCATGACTTGTAACCTTTGGGTTGAAAATATGGTTCTTGGGAGTTCTCAGAAAGACTGCTCTCCTGAAGAGGCAACGGGGAGTTTTGATTCAGTGTCTTTTAGCAGGAGCAATCAGAATATTCCAGTTTGTTTCTATTTTGGGAAAATTTTTTTTGGTGCAAATCTTATTTCAAATTCTTTTTATTGGAGAAAAAAATATGACAGTATTAGGATCTACATGCTTGCAAAATAGCCAAGCAGCTTGCTGGAAAAGTAGTGCATTCTTTCATAAGAAATTGAAAGAATTGTATTTGGTAGTGAGCTGCTCATTAGCTGTATGCCTGCCAGGCTGCACGTTGAAGAGCAGTCAACTGGTAGCTAATTAATTATAGCTCAGTACAAGTGGTGGTTGTCCACACCACTCTTATCAACTATAGGATGAGTCCTTCCACACTTTCCTGAAGGGCTTAATCAAGCTAAAGACTGAACAATATATAAACCATACAAAAGCCAAATGGAACATTTCAATTTACTGATAGCAATTGGTTATTTAATCCTTAGTTGCTTCTGAACAGATGTTTCTGATTTGCTCTTTGCATGTGGCATTTCAAGACTAGTTCCTTGAATTTAAAATCTAATGTCTCAAGTATTTATGAAAATTTACTTTTTCCATCTGCCTTAGAGCGCATATTATTACAGAAATAATTGCTTTGTCCATGAATGGATGCATTTAATTCTCAGTTGCTTAACATAAACCTATATCTCTTGTGCGCTGCGCTGCAAGTGTAGTACCTATACACTGCAAACACAATAAATGATATCATCATTCTTTCAGTACAGCCAGCACCTGCAATGTAAAACAGTGGGTTCATAATGTTTTGATCAGACTGTCGAATCAGACTGTGCCTGAATGACAATGTGCTGGCACTTTGCATGATTTACAGCATTTATTCTTGAAATCTAGAAGTTCTGATTCATGCTTTTCAAGTCTTTTCTTAAACCTCATGAAGAAGGAAGTGAAACTGATGAAGGGCTAGTAAATATTAAAATGCTACCAAACATACTTTTGGTCTGATCTAGTTGAATCTTTGTTATTAATCAAATGATCTCAGTAGCCAAAGATTTAACTGTCCAGCACTTTACAAAGTTCTGAAGAATATGATTTCAGCATATGTTTGAATTTTGCTAATTTAGAGGATCGGGCATCCTTCAGTGAGTCCAGTAGAGTAATTCTGGACACATGCACGTCCATCTGACAAAGCCATATAGTCTAGTGACTTCATTATTGCTCTTAATTTTACAGAAAAACTGCTCCCATTTTATTAATTGGCGGTATTAAAAAAACCCTAATTTTGCATAAGGAATTAAGAAAAATATGCTTACTCTAGAAAACCAACTTTGAAAAACTAAATGGAATATTCAACACTAAGGTAAAATTACATCAATAAATAAGACTATAGGAAAACAAAGAGATTACTATAGAGTGGCAATAGTAATGGTGGTTATTCAGTGTTACACTTCATCTTGAAATGATGTACTACCTTGTCAGCAAAGAAAATTCTTAGTTCTCATCTGCTAAGAGCTCTAACAAGCAATAAAAGAGAAGGTTTTGGTTCATTTACCCCTAGAAGCCGACTCCAATTCAAAAGTTATTTGAGTTAATGATGTATGACCAAAAGAGTATAATACAGATTTAGCCAACACAAAGGTCTCATACCTGACATATAGCATAATGTGCAGTCCCACCAGTCGTGCTGCCTATATGGTGTTATGCTATGTTGTTTCTGGAAGCTGCTAAAGAAAGGGGGTTCAGCATGGCAGAGTTACCACGGCAAAGGTAACATTAGAGTTGTCTGGACAATGAGCGCTTCGGCAAATACTCTTACAATTGCTTTCCTCTATTTTCTCTTTGAAATTTTGCTTTGGAGAAGCATTTCTATTCAGTTCTTAACTACGAGTGTGCTGCTGGGTTTAAACTGCCTCCGAGCACTTTCTACCAGGTGATACACTCTGTTTTCTGCCAGGACAATTGTAGAAGCAACAGCACGCAGCCCATCCGGGAACGCTTGATCCAGTGCAACTAACTGTCTCGATGCACTTGAATACGTTGCTTCCCCCTGTTCTTTGAGGTATGCTCCAGGGATTCCTGAGCCTCCTGCCGTAACAGTTCTAGACATACTATTATGTTTCAAGGAGTGGTAACTCTGGTAAGAATAGATTGTGTATTGCAGATCTAATTATGCAGCTTATTCAATATGAAGCTGACCGTTGATTTTTAGGAATTGTATCAGACCCAAAACGTACAGTCTTACATTGGAGAGTATGGAAGTGATATATTCCTAGCACAGTTCTAGGAGAACTTGGTGTTTGGTTTTTTTTTCCTTGCAGATTTTGTACAGGAAAAGGGAAAAAAGCCTGCTGGTGCAGCATATTTCCTTGCTGCATTGCGCACAATTTACAGGCCAACAGTAGAGGTGTGGTGCAACTCCTGACTCCCCTATTTGGAGTGAGATGTCATCAAAAGATGGATGGAAGGAATTCAAGAAACATATTGTGACTTGTTTTGCATCCTCACAAATCTTCATGGTCTGGTTTGTTGCAGACGTTGTTGTTCGTAGGAAGTTTTTGCAATATGGTTCTACTCACTAGGATTTCCAGATGAAGTACTTGCAGTGATTGATTATGATCTTGCAAGACATTTCATTCGCAGACAAATTTTGAAAAACATTCTCTATTTCTAGGGATGATATTTTGCAAAATGTACTCGTTCGCAGCTTTCTCTTTCCTCCCACCGCATGGAGTTTCTAACAACCTAGAATTAAGGTGGGAGAGATGAGTAACACAGAATTGAAAATATCATCATGGCTCTTGCATATGCAACAACAGCTTTGGAAATGCTAGCTGATAAGTTTTCTCTGTATTTGCATGTAAAAGGACTTAACTTTTCCTTCCCGCTTCCCAGTGTGGAATTAAATAAATTTCTCTCCATAAGAATCAGATTCTACCTCCATAAAAGGGATGAGAAAGAACTCTGGTTTTGTGTGATGTACGGCCATTGAAACAGCTCTAATTTTTTTAAAGGTTCATTTATCTCTATAACTTGGTAATGGTGATAATACCACTTACAGTAACCATTCCGTATTAATGGGCGGATCAGCACAGCCTAGCAACTGACCTGGGGACTTGGTATATGCTCTGCTTTCACCTTGCTACTGACTTACTGTATGACCTTCAGCAAGTCTACGGCCTTTTCTGTGACTGTCAGTAATCTCCCCATTACTAAAGGTAATGATACTGAAATATCTTTGTAATATGATAGGAGATCCTTGGATGTAATAGACTTGCTGTACATACATTGCCATGTATGCTAAATTCTCTTCTGCTTTTATTATAGTGTGGCTCCCAAGAGAATATTAAGTGGACAGGGTGACATTTCCTATAACACACAGTTCTGGTCTAATTCCACTCTTCTAAAAGTTTATGGGTACTTTGACTTCATTGTCCTGTGAATCATTCATTGCGTTAATCTCTATATGAGAGCCATTCCAGAAGATGGTAGAACACTTTTCCCTAAAATTTCCTTCTCATCTCATATTACATAACTGCTTTTTAATCTAAATTGGAAGAAACCAGTGGAACTTAAGGGGGTGATTTGGGGTTTTCAAGTCATATATGGTTTAGGTGCTGAGTGCCTGAAAGACCATTTATTTTTTTCAAGGGACGACATAATGTTTGTCTCAAGATAGTGTAAGTTCTAGCACACCTGACTGGAAGAAATGAAGCTGTTGACAAGGCTTTATTTAAAATGCTTCTGTCAACCCAGGGTGGCTTTCAAAATCCAGTGGTCCAAACTAAAGCCTATTTTTAATCATAAGAAGAGACTGAAGAAGGGAATGTCATTTTCTATGTGGTTTTATGGCACCATTCACAATGAGATCCAGGCTGGGTTGAATTCTGCTCACGACTGCATTAGCAGTGTTTTAAATCAGTGGCAATGGCATTGCAGTTGCAGCGCTCTAAGGATGTAAAAAATGTAATGTTCATATGGTGAAGTTATACCTTTGGTTCAACCAATGTGACCAGATAAAGCAGGTAAACTTTCAGGCAACAGTAGTAATGGTAAAATTATAATGTTTGTAGTAAATGTTAATGCTAATAATAATTGCATGTTCCTTAGCAATAGTGTTAAAAACAGAAAAGCTTTATTCTAAATATAAAATACTTGCTAAACTAAAAATTGCACCATGTTTTGAATCACTGCAAAAGACCTTAGCATTAGTAATCTAACTGTTACTAGTTGTCATGAAATACAATTAGTTATTATAACAATAATTGTGGTTACAGGCTTAATTATAATCACTTTCATGTGGATTTCAGCCATGTTTATGCCAATATTTTATTCTAATAATTTAAACTACTGCTTAAGAGAAGTTGTACCAGGAAAAGCATAAAATTATATGTAAAGTAAATTAATATTAAACAGACTCAAATGAACTGCAGAATACTATTACAGCAGTTGGTTAAAAACACTACTTACAGCTAAGTCTGGTTCCCCCTCTGTGACCAAAGTCTTACATTAATGTGATGGTGTAGTGTTCTGGTACGATGTCCTCTGATTTGGTACAAAACGTTGCTGTCTTTGTGACTAGCTGCCAATACAGTACCTCGTGGCTGGAGCTGGTGTGCCAGAGGAAGGTCTTGTCTGGCTACTGGGCAACCAACCACACCAATCCTTTCTTCTGCCGCTGGTGGGACGTGTGTGAAGAGAAGCCTGAGGGACTCCCAGGCACAAGAAAGTAACGGTGGATGTTGGGGTTAGACCTCCTGTGTTTTGGTAGCTGTGAATACAGAGCAGGAGGAGAACGCACGAATCCTGATGCGCTAAACTGGGCTGGGCACGAATCTTACTGGCAGCTCTCCCATGGCAATCAACTGACAGGTTACTTCAGAGCATGTGGAACAAGACAGCTTTCTCAGATTTGTTCTTTTCAGCACAAGGGGGAAAAAAAGAAAAGTGTGTGCTGCCTAGTTATGTGAGTTATTTTTAGCTGGTTGCATGCTGTTTTGCCTGTTGTGGGGTATTCAGAACAGAAACTCCACTTTTCCTGTCCATCATGTCTTAAAGACTGTTTCCACAAGTGAAGATTTTTTTCCCTTTGTACATTATTAACATTTTAAAAAAAATCCTCTCAGCAACGGACAGAGGTTTATGGGGAGAGAGAGGTGTGTAAACCTCTTCATAGCAAAGAAAGGTGGCCCTGTGCTGACCACTGCCCCGGGACTGCTCAGTGATGAATGATGTGGTAATTCCAGAGCCAGATAGGAGCTCTCTTGAGAGTTTTATGTAACATCTTGCCACAATTTCATTTTGCTTAGTGGAACGAAATGATGCTATTGTGAAGTATTAAACTGTCTGCAATTACTGCATGGTATTGCAACTATTCAGGTGTTTCCACACTGATATCAGGACAACTTAGTCAAGCACAGCTGTAAATAAAGAAGTAAAATACTGGTTAAGAATGATTTAGGTCACTACTGAAGATTCTATGTCCCTGTGTCCCTCCTGAGCAATACGGTGAGATCCCTTTGGACCTGCTGCACTGTAAGGAAGTAGTTGACTTGAGCCAAGCAGCTCCAAGGTGGAGCAGAAGGGCTGAAGAACTTCTCCAACGGCAAATGTAGAAGCTGCTTTTAGTGTAATATGGATGAATGCGATCTAAGCAGCCTGAGGGTGATATAGGACTCCTAAACACCAAGCTATAATAAACAGAGAAACAAAAAGTGTTGCAGTCTTTCTTGGTGCATGGATGACAACTGTTTGCCAAATTTTGCTCTGTCACTTGGGCTTTACAGGGAGGAGAGATCAGCCTTGTCGAGAGTTCTTGATCCTGACTTATGGCCACCCAGCTGATGGGAGCTATTGCCTCATCTGTTCAGTCTTAGTATGTGAATGTCTGCATCTTCAGATACCTAAAAGCAAATTTCTGATTTGGCTTCCAAGGACAGAGCAGAAAACAAAAATAAAGGGTGTATTTCCTGATTCATAACCAATGTCATAACCTCCTTACTGGTCTGACCGCTCCAGTTGTTTGTGTCTTTCTCTTAACTGTACGGTTGTTCCTAGAGGATGCTTTCTCTGCTTCCCTCCTAGAATAGCAAAGCATACACTTTGATTGTAATTTTTTTTTCCCTACTCCTTTTGTAAAAAATATTTCAAAGCAACTTGTCGTTTTCCCCCTAAGATCTAATTATTATTGTGTGATTGGAGGCTTTGTCCAAATGTCCAAAGCTTTGGCTTATTAATAGCAGTCATGTTCTTCCAGCGGGAACTTCACAGGTCACTGTACAATTTTACAGAAAATACCCTGACTGCATTAATTGTTTTTAACATGTTACTCTCACCATATTTCAAACTCCCTTCGTGCTGTTCATATCTTGTTCTGATCTAGGCAGTGGAAAGATACACTGATTTTCATATTTTTTTCACTGCATTGATTTAAATCTTCCTGATATTTGTTAGGTGAATTTCCCTCTGGGTTGTATCTTAGGAGATATTTTCACTGCTAGGAGGAAACATAGGTGGCAAGGTGATGAATTTGTTACTCAGTGCATTTGTTATAGGAGGGAAATTCCTAATCCCTTGTAATTTTTTTTTTCTTGAATCTGTTCACTCTGTAGGAATAAGCTTGGAAAAGAAATCGGTGTTGGGCTTTGCTGATGGTCCATAACTAGGTCTGCATTTCTAAGAGCTGAGCGCCAAATTAGCACTAAATAACAGACACGAGGGTTTGCAAAGACATCCAGGATTCTCAGCTCTAATGGAAATCTGGCCCAGTGCATTTGCAAGTTAAACTGTGTAAATACTCTGTCACTGTTGTCAGCATTTCAATATTCAGTGATGAATTAGCCAAGTAGAAACATTAACTTTTCTCTGGAGTGCAAATTTGCTGTTGCTATTTTTTCCTGCTTATTTTTGAGGCATTTATTATTATAAAAAAGACTGAAGTGATGTTGATGGGAAAAAAACCCAGTTACTTTCATTACTTTCTCCTTTTCTCCGAGACGAATTCTGCTTTCTAACGCAAATGTGAACGAAGCCACTCAAATGTTAACTCTCCAGTTTGATGCATCCTTCCAGGGGGAGAGAGTCTCAACTTGACAGTGAATTAATTGCTGGGGAAGCCATCAAAAAAATATGCTTTTGGCTCTCATTTCACTCACCCTCATCTTCCACTCTCCATTGACAATCATTTTTCCAAAGGTGTATTACTACTGCTTATCCAGGACTACTCTGAACAGGAATGTCACTGTTTATCTAGCAGGCGCTCTCATTGCCTGCTGGTATCTTTGTTGCATAATGAGACATAACTTTTTCTCAACTTGCAAGTGCCTCCCCTAAAAAGTCCATTAGAAGGAAACCGAGTCTAGGAAAGGGAAGAAATGAAAAGTATTTGACAGTGTCATTCTGCAGGGCTTTTTTCCAGCAAATATTTAGAGCAGGTGCTGGGGGCTCCCTTCAAGGCAGGGTAATATGCCTCCAGCTGGGATAGGAGTTCTGCTCTTCACTGAAAATGCAAAGATTGCTTTATGTCTGCAGAAGGTGTATAGTCACAGGGAAAAGACAAGCAGCTCGGCACTGTTCAAATGGGACAAAATAAATTTTATATTCTTTTGTGGAAACAGGACAGTTGAGAAACCTGGAGATCCAAAAAGTGCCTTGAGTTTATATAGCTGATAAGCAATACTGGTTTGCTTTAGAAGTGCGCCACTGACTTGTGAAAAGCTTAGAACTTCCTCATTACGAAAGGCTTGTTTAAAAAAAAAAAAAAAAAAGAGCTTTTGGGTGCTCAGAAGGTGGTGTCTTGAGTGCCAGAGGCAGCACACTTTTTTTGCTGTGAATGAACGCAGAGAATTATTTTCTCTTCTCTCAGCCTCTTCCTATCTGAGATCCTCGGACTGGAGGGAGAGTCCCTCAGTGCTCTGGAGCCACAGCGCTGTGACTGCTTTCGCTGGTATGCAAAGGTGGGAAGGAAGACATACTGGTCACTCTACTCCTGGCCTTACTTTTGATTCTTTTACCCCAAAATATCAGGAGAATTGAATTTCAGCATTTATCATCTTGATCGCAAAACTATAGCTGTTAAGTCATTTACAGTAAAAAGATGATGCATCTCACCCATAGGTAAGCAGCAGTTAGCAGTCACAGCTGGTCAGGTCCTCCCTTGGGGTAATCAACAGCACACTGGTGCTGAGTCCTCATTGAGCAAGTATCTTCAAGTGAAATTAATCTTATGATAATTAATTTTACTGAAAACAACAAAGCTTCATACAACTCCAGATGTACACACTGTTAAAAATAATACTCTCTGCAAATGAAGTTAGCATTGACAGGGCAATTCCCCAGTACTAGGTGGCAGCATTAAGAACACTGTAAGGAATTTCCATTAGTTTTCTCTGGCTTTGCTTTGCAATCAATAAGAATGAGTGAGCAATATGTTGCATTTGCCTTTCTTGGAATGTAAAAAGGCAAAAGTATAATTTCTTATTGATTAGTCTAACATAGCTAGACACAAAACAGTGCTTCAAATGCTAAAACAGGGAGGAAAATAAGTTAAAGAGTGTAATCGATGTATTGAATTTCCAAACGTGTTTGTGGTCTGTTTTGAAAAAATTCACCATGAGTTCCCAGCAATTTGATTGATGAAACTTTTCCTTGACAGTCTCTGGACAGTGTTACAAAGAAGACAGAATTCAGAGGAAAGTATACCTGGAAAAGCCTGTCTCGCATGAAGATGGGAAATCAGAGTCCTAACTCTGTTAGATTGCCTCAATAAGAAGAGTTAAAGGCTAACTGAATTACTTTGTGGAAGAAACTTCTACACAAACTCTTCCAAAACCTTTTTCCATTAAGATGTAGCACCTAGGTCAATGACTCATTTGATTTGCTCTGTGTTGTATGCCCTGAGTCTCAAAAAACAGTTTAAACCCTAGTAACTG
This sequence comes from Nipponia nippon, assembly GCF_047370975.1. Classification (NCBI taxonomy): domain Eukaryota; kingdom Metazoa; phylum Chordata; class Aves; order Pelecaniformes; family Threskiornithidae; genus Nipponia; species Nipponia nippon. The sequence goes on from NW_028262369.1 coordinate 8,564,016, forward strand.
TCTGATCTTGTCATTCTGTCCCTCCTGATTCCAGCCCTGAAGCATTACTTTCCATTTTGGGATTCTTTTCAACACAGGGCAAAGTTGACCAGGTCTTTACAATATATATGCTTGGATGTATAAATATACAAATCTGGGGAAACGTGGGGAATTCCCCCTTCTCATTGCATCAAACATTGAGATCCCTCACTTCTGTTCTTAGCTATATGCCTCTGATGCTGGCCTTGGTGGTTTATTGCTGTATTTCTGCATTTTCTAAACGTTGGGATGTTATTTGGATGAGTTCTGTTGCTGTTAGCTAGAGCAATCCTAGGACCTCTCTACTTGCACTCCTCCAAGATCTCCCTACTTACCCCCAGTTTCTGTGTTGCCCAGTTTGTATTAGTAGCCCATACATAGTGCGTTCACAAAATGCATGCTGCCAGTCTTACTCCAGCAGCTTTAATCTACGGTAAGGCTTCCTCTGTTTCCTCCCTGGACTGCAGAGTCAGCATGTGGGGAAATTTCAGTGAAGTCAATGAAGTTGTACTGGTTTACATTGCCTCAGGGTCTGACCCTGGGAGCTTCCACATTTAAGTAACTTGCAGGATTCACTGATTCTGGGTAGGCAGCCAAGATGTGGGTAGCTCAAAGGTATTCAAAACGTAGGTTTGAAATTAGATCCTCTGTATCTGACATAGCAAGTGAAATGCTATTAAAACCAAAGGGCAATAATGCACCTGAAAAAACATGCTGCTGCTCCTCCTCTCTGCAAAAGAGTACGTGTGAGTATGATAAATCTGATGGCATTTTAGTTGGTGGTGACTTCAGTCCCTGCCCGTGCAGACATGAGTTACAGTTCAAACAGTTCTGGAGGGACATGCACCTCACCTTTCAGCATTTTCTCTGCTAATGCTGTCTTATCTCATATCTTCTTTATAGTATGATCATCCACATAACAAGGAACTTTGAAGTTTACTGCAATTTCAGTCAGCATGTCATTTTCTGCTAGAAGTTTTAATCGCTGTACAGTGATATGTTTCAGTGTTGTAAACAAAATATGTAATGTCCAAGCCGTTGCAATGCTTATGTACTACAAGGCAAGAACACTTGCTGGTTCATCTTGGCTCACCTTTTCCAAAGGCAAAAGAAGATACTCTCCTTTAGACAACAGTATATAAGAAAACAGCTGAAGACAAAGTAAACCTGAGTTCTCTACATGCGTGCTGTAGACATTAGGAAAGCCCTGGGTGATGTGAATGGCGGGTGGGTCAGCATTTTGTCCTCATTCAGAATCGTAATGGAACTTGACACATATTTAAGCACTTTATTGCTGATGTGTATTAAGGGAGAAATTTTTAAAAGCTTAGGTAAATTAATCTAAGAAAAAAATTTCAAAACCTTTGAAAAGCTAAGAAGAGTTTTATCTAATTAAAAATAGTATCATTTGATCTCCTGTTTATAGTAAGAATTTTGTCTGATGGAAAATTGAGGAGTTGATCTGATGATCAGAATCAGGTCCTCACTTTTTACTTACCTATGGTGATTAATGTTGTAGCTAGCCAAATAATGTTGTTTGCTGCTAATTAGTGACTGCGTTTAACTACGTGCTAGGTAAAATTTCCAAAATTGTTTAAGAAAACTGAAGAATCAGTTCCTCTTGGGGATGCAGTGTTCAGATTCCCAGATTGCTCAGATAGGCTGGGCTTAAATTTAACTTCAGCAGATGATTGATGGGTGAATTTGTGAATGAATTGGGGCAAAATTCATCACAAATCTTTGCATTTATGTTGTTTCTCTGGAACATGGAAACATGCATTCTGTAGACTTTAAAATCAAGCCCTGCAGCATGTAGTGCACAGCTGCATGCTTGGAGGTTTGCAGTCTGGTGGATGTGGCCTGCATATTTTTGGAGTTAAGGAGTACATAAGTGATTTAAAATTTGGGAGTTCTAGTACTTGATCTGCTGTACTATCTGTCAAAGGTTTGCAATGATTCAGGAAGGTGGTAAAACACCGGTTCTTAGTGAAGGGCACTGTCTGCCTCTCACTTGTGCCCATGACATCTCTCCCCAGGAGACCTGCCTTGGTTATAGTTTGTGCTTGAATCCTTCATTATTGTTTGGACAAGAAATAATGACCAGGTTATGAACCGCTTTCCTGTTCTGGATGAATAGTTTATTTTTACAAGTCCTTTGGTTTATCCAGGAAAATAATGTTAAATGTTGCACAGAAATAACATCTCAATGAATACTAAGGAACACAGATTGTGGATCTGATCTTCAGAAGTTTTCCAGTTTTGATACCAATAGTAGTATTTTAATCTTCTATTAATAGTCATTAGATTATTGTGTAATTTGATCTATAGAAGTGAGTGTATCCACCTGTGAAATGCAAGAAAACACTGGTGTGTGTATCCTATTAAGGCATTTCTATAAAGTTTATCTGAATGTATTTCAGGTAAAAATTTCTCTCTCGCCCCCCCCGCCCCCCCGCCCCGATTAAAAGAAGGATTTGCTCACAAGTATGTTTTCCTAAGTTTGGCTGAAGTAGTTTTGAGATTAAGTGGTTTTGAAGAAATATGTCAGAGCAATATAGTATCAGTCAATCCTATAAAGTTTCTGTAACCCTCATAAACCCTTACTAAGTCAAGCATTCTTTCTTTTCAACCATTTGAAACAGTAGAAGCCTAGGAGCCTCCTGATATAAGCAATAGGTATGTGAATTGCTCTGTAGTACTTTGTTCCTATACCTATGCTTTCTTGGGGATTAAATTCTGGTTTGGGGATAGTGCTATATAAAGAAGGCAGACGTATTGCATCTTGGCTCCTCACGGCTCCTTGGTGATAAGAGATTATTATTTTTCACTCAGCCAGGGCAAAAGAGTACAGGACAAGCTTCAGGATCTTGTGCATTTTATCTCAGATATTCGTTACCTACCTGCACAATCTTTACTCAGTATTTGCATGCTTTTTCACCAGTAAAAACAGTAGATTTAAGTTGCTTGAACAAGTTTTGTTTGGCTTGTTTTTGTTTGAGAGAGCAGTCTCCACTTATGTGGGGAGCAAAATGCAAAGAGAGCCTGAGTTTCTCTGTAGCAGATCTGAAATTCAGTCTTACCTTATGTTCCCAAACTTTATGGTTATAGGAATTACTAAAAGTCCTGTAGGTAGCCTACGCTTGCTCAAGCTCTTGTTACTGTGGCTTTGAGGACATCGACGGCGTTATAATCTCAAATTCTCTTTTGGAAATACACTTCATGTGGCAGCAAAATGCTTTGGCAAGATAGTGCAAGTAGCATAGTCGCACATTTGGACAGTGCAACTCTGGAGCTTTAATTTCATAGGGAAGAAAATCTATCCAAAATGTTCCTTCTGCTGTACCTAGAGTGAATCTGAGGGGCCAGCACTTATGGTAATATCTGCAACTTGGAAGAGTGTTGAGAAAGTAAGCTAAGGATTATGGAATGCACTTAATTTGGCTGTTCTTGGAGATATTCAATGTTAAACTATGTCAGCATTAAGATTGTGATCTGGTCCTTTCTTGTTCAAGTGCAGTTTCTAATTGTTTTTTACTTTTGTTAGGGGAAAATATAAAAGCTAGAAAGAGGTATTTTGAGTTGAAAGATGTTTGTCAGCATATGTCTATGGAAATTGCTGAGAAGAAATAGTAAAAATGCTTTTCAGACCCAGTGCTGCTCACCCTCTGCCTCCAGCCCTGCAGAAGACTCAGAGTTCAAATCTTACCACTGTGATACAGCCTATGCTCCGAGCTGCTCTGTCTCAGGAGATGCTCCTGGGAGCAACTGTGACTGAGATGTAAAACTCTGCATCTTTTCTTCCTTTTTATAGAATAATTTACTAAGTTTATTGGCTTTTCTCCATGTGTTTTTTCTGCTTTACATGTGGATTAAGGCTGTGTTGTTTGACCTGCTCTGTATCTTTGTCTTCTCAGCTGTGACTGGGGAAAGTGGCCCTAAGGCACAAGTCCCACAGATGATCAGAGAAGCCTCGTGTTTGAGCTTTCAAGTCCTCTCATAATTGGAACTCGTCCCTAATACTGAATGACACTGAAAACACCAGAATGTGTAAAAGAAATCTTTCCCATTTTGAAATATTGTCATCTGCTCTTTGCTGGAATATCAAGTTTAATTCATCGAATGGCTTCACTAATCCAACAGAATCATTCAGAAAGACATTTGATCACATGCGTTGAGTCGTAATGGCATCCTAACTACTTCTGAAATCATCTGAAAATCTATTCCTGTCACAGAAGCAGTAACGAGATTGTAAATTTGAAATGAAATAGAAAGGCATATAATTGGATCAATGATTTGTTAATGATGATATTGAACAGCTCCTTCACTGTTGCTCAGTGATAAAATATAAAAAAAACCAGTGTGGGCATCGTGTCCAAAACTGACAAGGTGCCAACACAGAGCTTGTGTGCAGGGATAATGATACTGCTCGTAGGGCTCCTCGGCAACCATGCCAGGGAGCAGAGCTTTTGGCACAGCTGGCTGTGGTGGAAACCAATTGTGTTTCTCCCTGCACAGCTTTGGCTTTTGTTAGATGAGAGGGAGCAATTGTTCCCGACTTTTGCTTTTCAATATGCTGTGCAGGAATTAGGAGTCACAAACCCAAAGCACGTATTAGTTCAGCCTGGAGGTCCTTCCCCTGGGCCAAGCCAGCTATATATTTCAGAGCAGCTGCAGCCCAGTGTAGAGGAGACATGACCCATGGCTGCTTTGTACACTGCTTTTGATATTAAAAATGAAAATGTCAGCATCAAACTGACACACATCAAATTCTGTTTCTCCACCACCACCTTTGCCCATGCAGTGGAAGAGGCTGAGCAATGCCTGCCTGTCAGTGTGCTTGGCTGGTGCAAGGAACTGCTCAGACCACTCTGTGACCCTCTGCAGGCTGCTCAGATGTTACTGTTCTGAGGCCTGTCAGTAAATGAACGTCTAAATCTCAGCCCAGTGTCTAATTTACAAATGTCTGGGAGAAGAAGCCTGATTTTAAGATTTTTTTTTTTTTTTTTTTGGAGGGGGGGCAGGGTACAGTGACTCAGGTATGCAAACCTGGGTGTTGATTGCAGATGTGGCAAATAACTGACCTGGTATTTAACCCCATCTGTGTTCTGCAATGTGTGTTATTACCGACTGGGTGACATTTAGCTATAAACAGAGTAGGCTGGTTCCTAAAGTAGCAAACTTCCTGCAGACGGGCGGACAGGACCCCATCACCTCTCTCCTCCTGGCTTCCCATCGTTCTCCTTGCTGCTGCTGAGGAGTACACGGGAGCAGCTAATGGCAGGTGTCCCCACCCTGCTGTCCCCTAAGGGTGGGAGCAGTTCCCTGGCACGATAGTCCTGGTAAATCCCTCATCTGGAGAAGGGGAAAGCATCTCCAGAGTTTTGCTCATGCTTCTCCAAATTCTGGAGCTGGCTCTAGTAAATTAGACCTGTGGAACTCATTGCTCTGTCTCAGAAAAGAGATGACAATCATGTATTACAGAGGATCACTTTCAATTTTAGGTGGCCTTAAGCTTCTCATGTCTCCGGGTATGTGCTAACTAATGCCACTGTTTTGCAGCCCTGTTTGCAATATATATTTTGTAAGCTACTTCTGACTAAATTTCCCAAAACAAATTTAGTTTGTTGTTTAAATGTGTCTCAGATACAGTCCTAGGCTTTGCTTTCAGCAAGCAGTTGTCTGAACAAAACATAGTGCTCATAAATATTTGCTGAAAGCAAACAGCTGGGGCAAAATTCTGTTTTTAAGTGGCTGAAATGCCTCTGAATGTATTTGTTGTTTGCTCACTTTGATTATGTATCAGTCTCCATCTTAAAAGGAGAATGGAGCTGAAATTATATGCAGTGCTGCCAAGTAAGGAAAACAAAGGCTTTGTTAGTGAAACTGGATGTTACAACAGCTTTAGGTCAGTTCCCCTTTACTACTTGTGTTTATTTTTTCACTGAAACAGTAATTTCAGAAAATACAGCTTGCTTACCCTGTGTGTAAACCTCTTGGGTTTTTTTTTTCTCGTATCATCGTCATAACGATTTGCTGATGAAATAACAATACCAGAATCCATTGACTTGCGATCTTAGTTTTTACGTGAAATCTGGCATGTATTGGTACGTTATCACATATTCATAGATGTCAGAATCCAGTAATTATTAATCACTAATGGTTGGCTGACAGTTACACTGGAGTTTCTATAGCTACTCAAGTGCTGTGTCATCAGCAAGGGGACTCTTGCTGAAGTGACAGCTACTATCCTGTTATCACTTTTGCATTTACTTCTGCCGTTATAGCTCAGTAAATGCTATTTGGAAAAATCTCTGTTACCAGCATGGGCAAATGTGCTTTCCAGGCAAAGTTCGCTTTTAAGGTAGAAATACATTCAAAACAGCATTACACAAATACACAATACAGGTGTTCTTCACTGTGAAGGAAGTGCTGCTGTGTGTTTCTCCATGCTTCGCTCTGGGAAGCCAGCGACCTGTTAGAGCTGGACACGTGGTGGTTTTGAAGTGCCAGGCTGTTAGTTTATTTTGCTTTTGTTTGGAGGTCTGCTTGCTGTTGAAAGGCGCCTCTTCATGTGAACTGCTGCTGTGGAGGCCTCCGATTCAATCGGTAAAGCGTAACTATAGAAATTGCACACCCAAGCCTTCTGTTGCTATTGGCAATCCCAGTTTGTAGATGGGCTTTTGAATCCAGCTTTACAGGATGTATCCTTCCTTTATAGGTTGTAGTGTACTTGTATCAACCATTTTTTCCCATTGCTTGCCAGAAGCTGCATTAACACAACCTCGTCAAAAGTGGGCACATTTATGCTTTCTTGGTGGGCACCATGCCATAGGCCCTCTCTCAAACTCCTTGCAGGCAGCTTAGCAGAGCGTGCTTCCCTCTTATGTGAGACCACTGAATTAGGCATAATAGATGCAGACTGGTGTCTTACCTCCTACATCACACGTGTAGGATGGCTTCCTCACCACCTTGTGTTTGTGAGGCAGTGGTCTTTCCCTGTTCCTAGCAGTTGAATATTGCCTTTGTGCTACTTGCCTCTACAGAGGAGTCTTTTTGTCACTCAAGCACAGAGAGGGAGGAAAGCCCTCAGAGGCGTTTGCAGGAACCAACTGGTTCATGCAGATCATCAATCATTTTTATGTCTAAACCTTGCCATGTAATTGTTCTTAAATCCCATTTTATTGTAGATTTATAGTTGGATCTAGTTAAAGATGATTCACATAGGAAGCAGAGGTGAGGAAAGAAGTTGGCTTCCACCTTTCCTCACTATTTTAATGTGTGTGTTTCTTTTGTGATCCTTTTCTTCCATACGCCAGTCTGCCCTATTTCCCACATTGAGAAGCGGTCGGAGTGGTGGATCCCACTTGGTGCCCACTTACTGAATGGTTCATTAGGTTTTTTGCCAGCACTCACATCTGGCACGGAAGCATGGACAGATTGACTAAAAAAAGGCAGCTGTCTCAATCAGCATCTGGGATGCTTCTGCAGCAAGCTGCAGTTTTACAGGAGGGGAAATATCCTAAATCCTGGAGGAGACTGTATGGATGCTGTACAGAACTTTGACATGCCAGCTAGAGTGGTTATAGCTGAAAAACATTAATTACAAACATCAGACAGAAGTTGCATAGTAAGGAATCATATGAAATAAAGGCTTTGATTTTAGTAAGCTGCTTTTATTCTCCGTATGGCAAAGAATAAGATTTGCCTTAACTCATGAATTTATAAATTGGTCTACCAGTTTCTTTTTAAAACATTGTCTAGTTTCTAGAAGAGAATAGAATATTAACAAGGAAAAATTACTGTGCCATGAACCATTTAGAGTTTCATCAAGGACTCTGTGAAAGTAATCAGCTGATGATAAAGTTTGGACACTAAATTACAGAGAGTGTGATTTAGAAAAGTAGTTGTATTAATGTCAAGAGAAATTGCCTAAATGCCAGAGATTTCCAATGCGTAGCAGTCACACGTATGAACGTGCACTGTTGAGTTTCCCAATGTGCTGGATGAGGTGTAAGTGAGAATGACCTGTCAAAGAGCCTCGGGGTTTTACCTCTGAAGCCATTACTGCACATTCCTAGTGCCAGAGCCAGTGAAGCAGCTGACGTGGACAGGGGTGCAGTGTGGTCAGCATGTAATGAGTGTGATGTGTCTTATTTTCTAGTGCTTTTGAAGAGAAGGAGCTCAGAGTGGTTAAAGCTGGCCACTGGAAGATGGATTACTTTGGTCCAAAAGAAGGGGAAACTTCACAAAAAAATTTTTTTGACCAGCTTCAGTCAACACAGTTGCTGTAAGTTTTAGATGCATTTTCCCCTTTGTTTCAGTGACGAAACTGTTTAATTCAGAGGATGGTATGATTTGATCCCAAAGTCTCATCTGTGATGGAGTTCATGGGCTTCAGAGGCTGTGTGATGCAGGGGTCTTTTTAAATGCAGAGCCACAGATATGGATAGAAGTCTTGTGAAGCTGTCTTTCATGGACAGCATTTGAAAAATAGAAACTGAGGTGTTTTCTTGTCAAGGGGAGCACTGAAAGCAGCAGAGTTGAATGTTTCTGCTAAAGTAACAGGGGCACAGAGCTGAATGTTGTATCAACTCCAGAGGAGGAGCTGTGCGTCAGCCAGTGTGTTTGGACAAGTAAATGACAAGAACATACAGTGAATGCAAAAAAAAGTCCTGTAGTATGTATTACAGCAGTAGTTTCAGGAATGCTTGTACTTGATAACACAGGGTTCTGACAGTGTGGTGAGTTGGATCTGAGACAACAGGTATCTAGACAGCTGACTAGATGAATAAAAGGAAAAGAGAATAGTTGGGGTCTTTGCAACATGTGGGAATCATTGATGTGATTCCCAGCATGGGGCATAAGAAGATGAAAGTATTTCCCATTGTCTTGGTAGTGTACTGTTCGTGTGAGGCTTAAATGGCATTTGTCAAGTGCTTTCAACATGGAAAACCCTAAACCAACTCTTAGTATTAACAGCACCTTGCATTAATCCTTAGCATGAAAAGTAGCAGTAATTAACTGCTTATAAATTAATAAATAATGAGAGCAATAGTAATAGCCCATAAGGCAATGTACATTGAAAATCGGAAGGTTTTCTTCCTCTGTGAGCTGCAGAGACTCACCTCAGGGTCTGACTGCTCAGATATGTTCGATATGGCTGGGCGGGGGCAACTAGGGGTGACGTCAGTTTTGGCTTGCAGCTGGCAATTAGCTAATTTTTCAGTTGATGATAAAGGAGCCTGTATCCCATGCTCCTGCGGTGGAATTTTTTTGGTGGGGTGAGGAAGAAAATGTAAACTTGTGACTGATGTTGGATCATGGAACTCAGCCTGATTCCGACCTCTCTTGCTCTTACTCCTGTTACGTTGCACGTGAGCTTTGCGGGGTTCTTGATTTACACTGCTGTAAGCAGAACCAGGGATGGATCAGCAAGAACAGCTGTTTAGAAACCTGCTATTTTTCCCAGCATCACAGAAATTTAGCCTTCGTCTGGCGAAGCATTAAAGCATACATTTAAATTTAATATGTACTAATGGCTTTCTGGATCAGGATGTTTAAGCAGGGTCCATGGCTTGATGCAGCTCTTTTGGAGAGGGTGAGCAGATTGTGTAGAAGATAACTGATAAATAGGTTGAGAATCTTGGAATTGGAGATGGGAATTCAACAAATATGTTAATGGATTTTATGCTGAACAATATCATCATGGCATCTAGCAAGGTTATACACCAATACCACTATTGATCCACGAGTGATATAAGCCTGCTCGTGAATCAAAGGGGACATCAGAATAAGAGGGGGAAAAAAAAAAAGTATTTTGAAGTTCTCTGCCAGAAGATACTAAAGAAACCTGAAACTGCCTTAGATGAGTTAATACATGAAGCTCTATATCACTTACATGGGCAGCAGGCAAACACTGTCTCCATTTTATAGATTGGGAATTTGAAAAACAATGAAAATAAGCATTCTGCTTAAGCTTTGGAAACAACCCAAGAAAAAGTACTTATGTCTTCTGCCACAGTCATTTGTTAACTAGGTAATGGTCTACGGAAAGCCAACACTTCAACTACATATATATATATAAGGGTGCAAACCATAAGAACCATATGCCTGAGCTAAACCTTAGGAGAACTAGAAAAGTAATAACACAACTATCAAATTTTGCTTCTTGTATCAGCACTAAGCCTAGGATTTATTTATTTTCCAATGCCTCCTGACTTACTATGCTACAGCCAGACCTGTCTTCCCAAGTGATGTGAATGGAAGCTTCAGAGCTGATACAGACATAAACAACTTTTGGGATTATAAGGACCTAAGCGTTTTTGCTGATTCTTGTTCATTTTTCATTTCTCTCTTGCCAGTTGCTGAAGTGTATGCATCTTGCCAGGGGACTGGGGGAGGCAGAAGGGAAAGTGATGGGAGAGGAAGATCATTAGGAAAACTTTGCACTAGAAACTTTGTGTCTGCATCTGAAATGTGATGAGCTGTGAGGTCCGTAACTGGTCTCTACAGCAGCAGCTGCTGTGGTCAGGGGGGAATTCAGACTGGTTTCATTGAAATCAGGTAAATGACAAACTCCTGGGGGAAATGCAGGCACCTGTAGCAGACCTTTCTGGGGAAGTTAAATGTAGATGGGTGGTTTGTGTGCTGTGTGCCCTGGGTGTGATGTGCTCCATGCCTTCCCAGAGCAGAAGGACCTGCCCACACCACCAGTTTCTCTCTGACCCCTGGCAGCGATGGGCTCCCTGTGAGGGATGTCATTGTGTCTGTGGAGGATGGAAGGTGAAGAAGTGGGGATGGCTCAGTACAATACAAACACACAGGCAGAGGCGTCTTGCTCTGATCCTGCCTCTCCTGTTACCCCACTCAGTAGCTTTGGTTGCTGTACCTCTCAGGTGCCCTGCAGAGATGGTAAAACTGTGTACAATAATTGCCTTTGATTCTTAAAATCTAATGTAACTCCACCCCAGCAGCAGCCCAGCTGTCCCGGGGGGGCTCAGCCCACCTCCAGTGCTCTTGTTCAGGTGCAGATGCCAGAAATTTTCACAGCTAATATCCCTTTTTGTGCTCTTGGAACTAAACTGAGGCCCTTGCTCAGGCACACGCTGGTCACTTGGGGAGATCTGACTCAGCAGTGACTGGAACTATTGGCATGGCAGGCAGAGATAGAGAGATGATGTATGGAAGGAGGAAAGCAGAATAACTGTTTCTGCCTCATGCTAGGGGTTTGGGTTTGGTTTGGTTTTCTTTTTGAGTCTTAAAAATATTTTTTCTGATGGTGTAACATATTTTGAATTAAGGCTTCTTTCAGACCTCCCCGACTTCTGTGAATGAGTTGATATTTATTGGTGAGTTTAAAAACCTGCTGCCATATACAGCTGGGCCTGGAGCAGAAGCAGCTGCTGCTGTATTTTTTCACAGCTGGAGGTTTCTGTTTTTAAGCAGCGAGTGCATTCTCAGGTTTGCTCTCCACTTGTCCATAGCCACCAAAAGCAAAAACCAGCGGTAAGAGTTCCTAAAGGAAAAGGAATTGGGCCCATTTCTAATAGTAATATAAAGGGGGGGTGGGCAGGGGAAGAAGCAAATGTAAATGGTTTCTCGGTTCCTGTGTGCCGCAGCCGGTGCCCCACTCCCAACCCCAGCTGTGCCGTCCTGTGGGGCAGGTGGCCATTGCTGTGGGCGAGCTGGTCACGTACATCTCCTTTAACGGGTGCCCGGGCCCATCAGGGTGGTGGACGTTGGGGCAGGCACACGGCCTGGGCTGGAGCTGGCGGGCTGTCACCCACTGCCGGGCTGTCACCCGCCTCCTCTGAGGGCTGAGTGAGTTTTGTGTGTGAGCTCAGGTTACAGTGAAGGTGTTAAACCCCAGGTTAAAGTAACGTTTGGTCTGTGACAAGAACTTCATCCCACCGAGGATCCCTAGAGAGTGTGCCTGTCCCCTAGTGCTGGGTGGCCCTCAGCCAGCTTAAAGGGGCTTCTGTTTTATTCAAGTCTGCTAAGAAAGTATGGTGTTTCTGCTCCAGAACAGTATCTTTAAATAGTCCTCGAGTGCTGCCGTTAGTCATCCCCAGGGATCTTCCAAGTCCTTTGTGGAACTGTTGAAGTAAGAACGAAATTCCTATCTGGGAGTGGAATACCTCGGTCTGCATCCATCTGGGAACCATCTCAGCTATATATGCAGTCAGAATAAAAAAAGCATTGCTTATTTTTTTTTTCAATTGCAATTCAGAGAGAATGAGCGATATGAACAAAAACCTTTTCTTATCTCTTCCAACACTATGAAACTAAGTTTTGCTCTAATCTATATGGAGCGTTTCTTTAGATGGACAGAATTAACTGGGATTTAAACTGCTGATTACACATTCACAAGCAGGATTGTGAGTTTCTTAGGGAAAAAAAAAATCAATGCTTACATGCTTTATTGTCCTTTACAAGTGAAATTCAATCATTTGGCTCATCTGAGAAGTTCTTTTGTGCTGTGCTTGTACCTTAGGTCATTGAAATTTAGGCATGACTGTGTCTTATGTGTTCTCTGCAATAATTTGCTAGGGCACTAGTCAATCCTTTTGCTCTGTTAACTGAAATAGTATTTCTTCTGAAAACAAAAGAATAGAGATAGATATTCAGAACTATTAAAAACCTTTTCACTAGTAAACTCCCTGCCCCCACTCCCCCCAACAAACAAAACCACGCCAAAAAGTGTGTTAATTTTCTATCTGTAATGCACACGTTAACACCCTAATAGAGTTCAGGCACACATGATTTTACTACGTGTAAACTGATTGGATTTACTTGGCATGTTAAATGTATAGCTGTCCTGTCTTTATAGGATTCATATAAAAAGATTCTTTCTCCCTCTTCCCTGCGTTCAATTATTTTTGGTGGATCCTTTGACTTGCAGTAGTTTTTTAATCCCATCCACAAAAAATACAGAGTATTACATATAAAAAAGATTTCTATTTTTCTAACGCTGGTTACCTCCAATTGTTTTCCATAAAAGCATATTTTTATTATTTTTTTTAAATCTGTGAGTATCGTGCATTCCTTGGGAGATAGGAGTAATTAGTGTTGTACTGTAGCCAGTTTTAGATTGCTTTTGTACCTGTAAATACTTCCTCAGATGCTCAAGTGCAAGAAAAGGACCTACAATTAAATTAGGTAGTCATTTGTTTTCTATTAATTAGGTTTTGTCCAAATCTCCTTTCTAATTTTATTAGCACCTGTATCTATTTTCTCATTTCGGATACTTAATCTAGTTGATCTGTCATTGGAAATGCTGCTCTCTTGTGTAGCTATTGTAAACGGGTAATTAAAAAGTGTGTCATCACCACACTCTTGTTTATTTAGTTGCTGGCTCTTAAAGTCTGATCTCTATTTTACGTGCCTCCCTGTACCTAACAGAGTAAATTAGAGGTCCACTCTTGAAGGACGAATGTCCTGTGCTCAGGCAGGTTACCCTGCGAGCGGAAGGAGTCGAGTCGCCCATGAACTAGAGGGGTCAGTACAGTCAGCTCTCCTCTGCTGGGGACCGTGGGCCCCTAACATGCAGTCCCCTCCTTGCTGTCTTCAGGCTTGCAGGCACCAGGGGATCTTTGCACTGCGCTACTGAGAGCTGCCTTGGGCTAATTCCTGTGAGTGTAAAGCACCATCAGATTATTCCATTTTGTCAAAGAATATTCAAACAGATAAATGTCTCCCTGCTCCCAGCCTGACTCAGCATGTCCTCCAATAAATCTGCATCATGATTCCACCTGTGCGTTGAACTAAAACCTGGTGTGTGGGCCAGGTAATGCAAAAGGAAACAGTTTTCAGAAGAATAATACCCACTTCTAAATTTTTAAGTGGAATCTTAACACCAGAGTAATTTTAGATATGAAATGAAATGCACATTACATTTTTATGCAATAACTCCTGAGACTAACAAGATAAAATTAAAGTTCAGATCTTGTAGGAGCCCCAGAGCGTAGAGGATGTCTTACGAATATCTGCTGCAGCATGTCCTGGTAAGGTCCACTTGTTCAATCTGACCCTTCAGAAACAGTAGGTATTTTTCCAGTGGATGAAAAAATATCAGTCTTTGTCTTGCCTTCGTTTTGAACTGTACAAATGCATTTGCAGAGGATTGTGCCAGACGTTTTAAGTCCATTCTGCTTTTTCTCGAAGATGATCAGAATTGGCATTAAGACCACTGAACACATTTTCACAACATAAATCACATAGTTTCAGTAAATCAGTGCTCACACTCTTGATTCTGTTTGTTTATATGTTGGTGTTTTTTTTTTTTTTTAAATTAAACTGCTACGATTTAGGCTATCTCTTTCCAGTTATTTAATGTGTGTTGTTGAAAGAAACTACAATTTGTGTTTTTAAAAAGATGGTATCTTGCAAGTCCTACCAGTCCCTAATATAAATTTTCCTTAGTCATGCTGATTGCATTTCAGTCTTGGCTGTTTGGAAGAAACCAGTGCAATCAGAAATACTAAATGGTAGGCTTATAACAAAAGTGAATAAATGCTTTCAGAGTATTTGTTCAACATAAAACTGTTAGAATATATTTTATTATTGTTGTGTAATATACCTATATTTAAGCTTCCTGAAATGAGTGTTTAAAATATAATTTTTCTTTCCAATAGGAAAAAGACTTTGAGAAAATTGGCTTTGCAAGGTTAGATAATATGTCCTAGTTATAGAACCTGAGCCCAATAGGCTGTATCAGAATACAGTAAGTGACGAAGAAGAAACTAAAAGAAAACAATTTTGCTTGAGTGATTGGAGCTTATATAAGGAAAGAAAGCAGGAAAGATTAGTTTCATAAGGTTGGCTTGAAGCAACATAAAGCAAGCTAAAACTTCTGGGTTACAGGCACATAGGGAGATCTAAGGACCCTGAAAAGCTGAAGATGCAGCCTGTGTTTGTAATGCAGTATTTATAATTAATGTGAAAACAGTTAGCATCCCCTTCACCTGCCCTCATTACACCAGTAAGATAAAAATAAATTGTGCATTGCTTAAACTCTTCATTGGCAGGATAAACATTTCTTGGAGCTGTTTAAAGCTCCAATCTAAAAGTATATCATCAAGGGACTTGAACATCAGTTGGCAAAAAATGTTCATATGATTAAATTATAAGTCTAAAAATCCCTTACAAATAGAATACTTTGTGGAGGAAGCCAGTAAGAATGAAAATAATTTATGTTTTATATTGAAGATAATGTATAAGAAGCCATAGATCTTTCTGGTTAGTGAGTACAGAAGCTAAATCACACTGATTATTTTTGTATTGAATATAAGCTGCACCTGTGAGGCCTCTCCTTGATGGCAAGCTCATTGTTTTCATTGCTACACTAAATCATGTCAGAAAACTTCTCCTGCCCATTGGAGTAACTTCCAAATAATCTGTTAGTTGCCCACGCTCCCTGTAATTCCAGTTACCAGTACAGAATGCAGAATCCCAAGATTCAGGCCCTGCTCAAGGTCACGTGTGAAATCTGGCATCTGAATCTACGTTTCTTCTACTGGAACGGATGCTTTAGCAACCAGACAATCCTTCCTCTGTTCTTACCTGAGTACTTCTCCATTGTATCCTAGATCGGAAGCCCAGTATGTGCAGATCAGACATTTTAACATGCACTACATGGTATTATGTGGCGTCCTTGTTTCAGAGCACCTTACTTCTACCACAAGGTGAAAATTTAGTTGTATGTTACTAATAGTCCAGATAGAGCTTATTACTAGCCAGCTGCAAAATGGTAATGTGTGTTAGTGGGCAATGACCCTGTGAATTAAACAGTGCAAGTATTTGTCCTGTACATCTATGGTACCTGCAGTATCCAAGGGCTGTGCTTTTATCAGCTCAGAAACTAAAGTTCTGAAGAAGTCCAGATTACTTTTTAGAACAGTGTGTCTTGCAGAAAATGCATTACTTCCAAGCTTTGGGATCTGGGTTATTTTTTCTTCTTTTTTCTTTTCTGTCTACTGCTTTCATACTGGTGGCACGTTAGACCAGTATATCCTCAAAATCTGAGCCAAAAGCCACCAACATCCAGAGTCCTTCCTTTGATCTCAGGCATCTTGAAACCTGTGTATTTTTGCAGGTATAACTCAGCAAATAAAGCTGTTTCTCGGAAGTTCTTTGCTCATTAATAAATTCAGAGAAGTAAAAGGGTTGTTCTTGTTTTCTCCTGACAGGTCTAGTTTGCCTTTTTTTTTATTTTATTTTTTTCTCTTTTCCTCTTTATTGAGGGATGCAGAAAAAACTGTTTTGTTTGTCTGTATAAGAATGTTGTAGTTATTAGGCCTGGTTAGTGACCCTCTCTCTGTGATTCTGGGGAGAAGCTAGGAAAACCTGGGGAGCGAGTCTATGCCGGGCATTTTAAACTCTGCTCAGGCCAGGGAGGAACAGTAGAGACGTTCTGCCAAAACAACTCTGATTTACTGTCTGGTCTATTTGCCTGTTAGAAGCTTGGACTGTTGGTTTGCATGTTTGCTTTTTCTTTTCTCTTAAACCTCTTTACCTCCATCTCCAATTTAATTGCAAGTTTAGATGGACATTCAGAGAAATGCTGTTGGTAGGTTATTTCTGGAGTCATAGTTTGACTAGAATGAGGGATGTAACCTCAGCCTCACCTCACTGATGGAAACGATAGTTATGATGATAATTACTTCTAACACTTCTGTGTCTCCGCAAGTCCAGGTAACATGCAATTATATCCCATTTTTCTAGTTAAGGCATAAAAACCCCCTCTGCCTAAAGACTTAATGGTTATTTGTAATTCTTAAGGATAAACTAAATATCTGATCTTTTGAAATGCTGCTTCTGCCTAGTCAGTGATTCCTTGAATTAATTTTATTGTAATTAACAAGGACACTATATAATCCTTTTTTACCATAATATTCTTGCTTTGCATATGCTTTTCTGATAGTCTTTGAGCGAGCTCATGTCTTTATCCCACTTCCCGTGCTAGCCAAGCCGAATCATCAGACAGCTGGAGCCATTCACATTGTAATTTTTTAGGAGATAAAAAATAGCACTAGTTCAGTGGCAAAGTGTTCCACAATTTAAATGCAAAAATGCCCTTCTGCTGTGTAGCTGTGTGACAGCGGGAGGGACACGGCACAGGAGCCACCCCCACCGGTGGGTGCTGAGTAGGGCGCTGTTCTGAGCCTTCCCTGGGCTCTTCCTTGGGCTCCTCTGTAAAGATGCACAAAAAGTGAGGAAATTACTGACCTGCTGCTATGACCCAATGCTAGAGAAGGGGATATACAAAAGCTTTTGGTCTTGCGAAAGATTTCTTTAGCTAATTGGGGATGCATGCTGGGGTCAGGAGTTGGGCTCTTGCTTATTTTTGGAGCATCTGTAGACAAAAGCAACACGTGCTCCGCTGTGTTATTCTGACTTGCTGGCTTTGCTGTCAGACTAATGAGCCTGTCACAGGAGGCTGCATTCCAAATGGTAACAGTTATTTGGATGAAATAGTACTAGAAGGTGTAAGAAAAATTCATATCCTATTTTTAATGTAAAAGGGAAAATTCACCCAGCAAGATATAGCAGCATCTGCTGCCTTCAGGTTATTACACAATCACAGGCCTCTGGGTTTTGGGACAGAGAAATGGGCCTCAACACAATCAGAAGGAAGATGCTGTTGGGATCTGAAAACCTGGCACTTGCGAGACCATTTACCTGAGTACTTTGAAGGTCATCTTTCTGGAGCATTTTTTCAAATACGTTGCCAGCTCATTGACCGTACAGCACATTCCTGAAATAATATCCATTCTGGTACTGGGTACAGCCTGGATGACAGCAGTGATGCTTCCAACCCTTGTTACCTTTGGCTCATATTTTGGATATATTGTACAGTGAAAAACTACAGATTTATCGGTGATCAGTGATCTGAGAATTTAGCTAAAATACAGTTGAACATGTTTTGATTATTAGGATTGCCAGATAGAGGGTAAGAAACTGCAAGCAGATTTTTTTTTTTTTTTTGTAAGGAAATTTGAGAAAATATTGCTATCTCAACTTACACAGAATAATAAAGATAGTTGTTTGTCTGTGGTTCCCAAGATCACCTAGTGACTTTTGAAAAAATGGGTAAAAAGATTCCTTAGTTAGCATGATGGTAATTTTAAGGATCATTTACAATATTTTGTTATTGTTTTTAGAGCATTGCAAAGAATTAACTGAAAAGTGGTGTCTCTGGTTGAGAGGTGAAAAACGGTGTAATGAAATCTAAAAGTTGAGTGGTCAGAAGAATGAAAGAACTTCTGAAAGCCCCTGAGATTTCTTTGCCAGAAAAATTCACTCTAAGAACAATTTATGTTGGTCTTTCACCATAGGTAACCAGACTTACATGAATGAATTCGGAGTCATTGTATAGACTAGTATTTAGCAAGGGCATCTCCTTTGGGGCAGCTGGAAGAACTGTCCTAGCCACACACACATGCAAATGGTTGTAGTAAACCGAAGAATGGGTGTGGGAGCAAACCAACTTTGCCAGGTAAAGAAAAGTGAGTATAAATGGCAAGGGAGCAAATACTCAGAACACATAAAAGGGAACAAAGCCATTGCTTGGGATGGAAACCACAGCAAACATCATCACTTGGGATGGAAACCACAGCAAACATCTTACAGGCAGCCTCAGTACCAGCAGTTTCCAACAGTCCTTAACTGCACCATAGCAATTGTTCAGACAGCTTCAGCAGAGCAGTTGATTTCCAGAGGGGCTAACCTTTGTCAAAACATCAGGGAAAGCCCTGAGTTAGTTTTAAAGGCAAAAAGAAAGTGAAGGGGCAGCCGAGTCTTCAGCCCAGCAAGTTCTGAGGCTCATTTGCAATCAGCTTCTCTGCTAAATAGACATTGGCACTCCTCGTCCTGTTTAATGCTCAGGAACCTCTGGCTTCTGCAGCTCTCCTTGGTGCAAATTTATATTTTGGAAGTGAATAGCAATCTCTGAGTGTGGGTCATCATGGAAAGTGATTAATGCTCACCTGATCGTGATAAGCCTTTCTGCTTCTGAACTTCTGGTTTGCACGTGAGTTTTATTTGTAACCTTTTCTCAGCATTCTTGAGGGCTAGCAACTGGGAAGGAAGGAACTGAATTTCTCAAGTAATTACATCAGTCTGGGTACCAAAGCTTCAACAACTGCCCCAAACATTGTAGAACTTAAGATAAAAGTTATGCAACTGAGATGACATGTTCTGCGAAATGAATTGCAATGACAGAAATATGGCATAATGAAGAAAGATGGCCTACTTGGAGTTGTATTAGCCTCAACATATGCAAATGCATTTCCAAGCACCAGGCAATGTTTATTTTAGGTCAAAGCACAATTAAAAGGAAAGAAAATTGAGGTCTTTAAGCAAATGTGAAGTTTTAACTGCAGTTAATCAGTTCTGATGGCAGATACTGCCCTCTTTCTCTGCACATAGGAAGAATTCTTATGAAGATATCCACCTGTACCATAACATACTGGCAAATATCACTGACAGCATAATGAGTAAACTGTCATTTTATATGATAAAGTTGTTCTTGCATTTCAAGCTACTTTTTTATGATGGCTTTTTTTTTATGATGTCAACTTGGAAACCAGGTTTCAAAACTCTGCTCCCAAATTTTAAACCTTTTTGCAGGCAGCAGTCTTAGAAAAGAGTTCCTTATAAAGAAAGGATAAGTTTGGGAGCTGCTTTTATTTGTCACAATTTCTTCAGCAAGCGGGAAAATCTGCTGTGAACGTTAAGTTTTCTGTGGGGCCGTGCTGGGGTTTCAGGAGGTTGGGGGAGCACGGTGCTTGCAGGACAACTGGGGCTCCCAAATACCCGGTGGGAGGTGAAATGTCTTGTGAACATACTCGCCTGTCTCGTGCAGTGCCTGCAAGAGGGTCCGGTCCCCTGTCCGACCTGACCTGCGGTGCAGTGTGTGTCTGGTGGGGCCTGATGGGGAGATGGGAGGGTGTAACGCCATGGGCAGGGGCTGCTGAGCTGTTTGCCATCTGCCTGCAAAGCAGAGACCCAAGGGTGGCGGAAGGGAGAAATGTGGACACTTTTGGTATGCCAGACGCAGCCAGGAAAGGGGTTTTGATCACAGATCTTTGTCTCCCTGCTTTTGGGAGTAGGAATTGATGGAATACGCATTTCTGTACGCAGCCCAGCATTACAGTGCACAGCCTCCACTGTTCTTAAGTGCTTCTTGCCATGTTTTATTAAAACAGCAAGTGGGAAGGGAGCTCTTCTGACAAAAAGGAAAAGCGTTTTAACACTGGAGAATACATTTAATACATTGCCCTTTCATTAAACAGGCAGGGAACTCATTCTGTTTTATTGATGCAAAGGGCCATGCTTTTATTAAAAGAATAAGGTATTGTATGCACGGGAAGCAGCTCGTGTTTGGGAAGTTTTGCGTTTATGGAACTTTAATTGCTTTTTGAATAAAAAGCTTTTTACAGGATATAGAAGGACTTGAAGCGAACAGACTTGTGCAAGGCTGTGACATTAATGGTCAGCCAAGGGAAGGCAGGATGAATTTGGGAACAAGCATCGAACAGCGTATACTGAGAGTAACATGCACGTATGCACCAACATTGTGGTTACAGCCTGGCTTTCTGCCTGTGATTCTTTCTTATTGAGTCAGTTGTCAACGGAGAAATTTATTTTGTTGTGAAGGGCTTGAAAATTATGTTCCATAACGGGGTTGAGCTGGGAAACGTCCTCATGGGTAGATTTGCCTGTGAGTGTTATTGATAACTTGCCTGGGAAGTGGTTCTGTCAGAGGCTGCTATGACCTATGGGATCATATGTGGGCCGTGATCTGTAACTTGTTGTGACATGATCTCCCAAAAAGCAGTTTTTCTGCAGCCTCCATGTGGTGCTGTTGTATTTTGTTGCCTTTTGTAGTACCTTCCCAAGCTGGCACTCACCCCGGCAAAAGCCTTGGGATTTTTTGTCTCTGGTTGTTAGCCTTGCCTTTTCTTACTGATGATCAAAAAATTCTTTAATCCTCGTCCATCTTCAGCATCTAGACAGTACCTCTTACACTAGCAAACAAAGTTTAGCTGGGTGTAAATCATTTGACCAGAATGTCTTTGGGAGCAGAGATCTTCAGATACAATGCCTGTGGAAGTTAAAGAAAACTATCAGGCAGTTTCTGTACTTTATTCAGGCTTCTTGGCAGCAGTTGGAAAATACATTTTCTTGCAAGTTTGTAGAATTTTCTGAAGTTGCTGTTTGAATTTTGAGAGATGTTGAAGATGATGCCTGCAGGGTGTGCTTAGGCTCAGGAAATACCAACATGCATTGGAGTCTTATAAAGTGCATCTGGAGGAGTCTTGGCTCTTCTCCCATATGGTTAAAATCACCCCTCTTGGGGTTAAAAAACAGTGTTTAAAACGGCACAGAAATGCTGTGTGAGCATCCCAGCTGGGAAGGGATAAAGCAGAGTCTTGAGGTAGGATGTTCCCATTATCACCTTCCTATGTGCCCATTTCAGTCACAGCTGCTTCTACAGACCTGGAGGGAGAATGGTTGGTTTTACATTTGATTGCTTTGGGGTCAGTCCTGTGCCCAGCTAACCTCAGATGCAGCCTGTCTGTTGCTTCGATGGCGCGGAATTGGGTCTTAGTTGGCTGTGCTGACTTACTGTGCACATGCATCTTGTTGCTGTAAAGCTGAATTGCTTGAGAGACCTTTTGCTGTGAATAAGCAGCTTATGTGCTCCCTTAATGATGAGTTTCTTTGGTGTCAGATCTATCAGCAAAACATTTCCCTGACCAGACTGTTTATCCTTACATGACATTTCTACAGAGACGTTGCCTGTAGCAACGCCAATGCCAGAAACCTACCAAGGAGTTAACTCTTTGGACCTACCACAAATATTCAAGGATTTCAGCAAAAAGTTAGTATTTAACCAGGAGATAAGTAGTGTGCGCAAGGTCTTAATTCCACAGAAATCCACGTGCAATTTTTGGGTTTCGTATGTGACTGTAGTACCTGTGTGGAGGCATATCAGGACTTGGTTAATACTGTAACCAGCCAAACCAGTGTGGTGTTACAAGAGTAACTCTTCATTTCAGCATTCTTTACTTGCACTGCATCTGTGGCTCCATTACTCTTTTGCCTTCCATTTTTCTCTCCCTTTTGTCTCTTTTGGATTTCTTTTTTTTTTTTCTTTTTTTCTGTGTTAAGCCATTTAAAAACTATTTCTCTTTCCACTACTTCTGCAGAATATCCTGAGCTTGAAACAGTCAGCTTTTCTTTGGAATGAGACTTCTGGCCCCAAAGGAACGAAATTGGGCAAAAGAAATGTATCCTTCCCAAACAGAAACCAAGGAGAATTACCGATTGCTTTCAAAGTTTTGTTTGTTTAACAGCAGAAAAAAAGTTCTTCCCTTTTACAGATTCTGTTTATTATTAGGATAATAACAGCTTATTTTCAAATTTGTATACAGTTGGGTTTTATTTGTCACATATTCAAGTCTATTTTTGCAAACAGCTATTTGGTACTCATTACTTAGACAAATAGACATATTATTAAGACTTGGGGTGACTGCCTGTCCTCTGGAGAGTGATACAAAACACGAGAAACATCTGAAATAAGAACAGGGGAAACAGGTGCCACTAACACCTGACAGAAGATAACTGAGGGGCTGAGAGAGCGGCTATGAAAAACACACATCCTCTGCATTGCCTGGTTGCATGAGTTTGGAATAAAAACACTGCAGAGCTTTTATATGGATTGATGTTGCCATTTGCTGTAATTTCTAGTACTTTTTTCATCAAATTAATAGCTGGAGCTTTTCCTAACATTCTCCTCCAGGGGGAAAACAAAAATCCAAACCAATAACAACCACCCTTATCTCAGTGTTTGCGTGAAGCTGCTTGGGAAAAAGAATGTCTCGTATTCAAAGAGTGACTTGATTCAAAAGGAACGCGACTAGAGGGAGCAGAGGCAACCTGGAGGTAAATGTTATAAGCTCAATTAGTCCGCAAGTGACATGAGTTTGGGAGCCTGAATTGACTGCTCTGATTCCAAGAGCAGTCACCTAAGCCCACCCCGTGGTTTTACGCAACTGTCATGTCTGCTCTGCAATGTAGATCTAAGAGAGGGGCAATGCAAAATGGGACAGAGGTGGACAGGCGGTTTTATATGTAGGTGGTCTGCACAGAGCACCGGTGTGCGCAGCAGTGATTCATGGAGACAGATTGCAGAGGGGAAGTTCAAATTCTGGGTGATGCTTAAATCACTGTTTATAAAACCAAAGTTCAGAAGCTGCAGTTCTGCAGCCATGAAGAATGAGTTACAGTAACCCAGATGTGATTATATGAAAACACAAATAGTGGATTGTTACTGAGGCTTGGATCTTTCTTCTTTTAGTCTGTCATGCGCTATGCTGGATTTTGTGGAAAAAGCACTCGGGGGAGATCTGACACAAGCAGATGTGTCTCACGAGCGCTGACCGAGTCGGGGTCAAGAGTAAAATTTATCAGTGTATAGAGGGGGGAGCAAGAGGATGTAGTGGCTGATAAAGCAGCTGGCTGCTGTTATAAATGAGGCTTCATAAAAAGCTATAAAACCAATTACCCATTCCCCAAACACAGAGCACAAGCATAGGATAGACTATTACTCCAGATTGTGCTCTTGCTACAGCAACATAAAAGTGAGTAACAACATAGAGAGGCAGACTGCTGTTAATGTACAGGGCTGGAAGTCCACCATAGCCAGTGAATTGTACTGCATTTACAGCTGCATCAGTGGAAAGCTGTGCTTAGCCCCATGGGGTAGGGCTGGTATTCTTGAGTCCTAGGGCTGGGGCCACGTCCTGCTCAGCGGACTAGCAGCAAACCTCCATTGCTGCCTTTTTCTCCCTGGTATAGATATGCTGCAAGTCTTTCCTTATGATAACCCATGCCTGGAGTGAATTGGAGGACTCTGAGAGGTACCCCAAGCTTTGCTGAAAGTCTTCAGAATAGCTGGAGAATAACGTGTTTCAGCCAAGGTTGCCTCACCTGTTTTCTGTGTTCTGCCCCCGCATCCAGGCACAGAGTCATGTCAGTGGCTGAGAGCTGCAAAGAGAAAAGGGACATGGTGTGTAGTACAGGCAAGTGTCCCTTCTGATGCAATGGCTCCCTGAGAGTTTTAAATCTCCCCTTCCTGCTCAGAGTCCTGACTGCCCATAGTCCTGCAGCTGGGGGACCGCTGGGCTTGCAGATCTGTGACTCCAGCATGTGCCCAGCTCATATACTTGTGGAGAAGCATCAAAACTGCAAGTGATACTGGCTGACCTAGATCCATTGCAATGTTTTTATGCTCAGCAGGGAACATTTTCATTCATAATGTGTTTATTCCAGGAGCCTACTTCACCTGTCCTGTGGCTCTTTGATACAGCTGGGACATCATGTAAGATTTCAGAAGAAGAAAGGATCGATCCCTAGCACCATAGGCTTGCAGCTCCCAGGGCTCTGTGGAGTCTAGGAGTGTAATTGTGAATAGAATTTGATACTTAGAAATCAAGTTTTACTTGGCAACAGAAATTTACCCCACACAAATGACTAAAAAATAAAAAGGTATATTCTTTATTAGATGAAATTTTTTATTAGGTGATGTTTGCTACACTCAGTAAAGAGAGGAGAACAATAAAGCATGAAACAAGGGAGTGAAAAGCTGAATTCAGTGAATACAAAAGCTATTGATGAGTACTGTACAAACCTGAGCCTGTCTTCTGTTAAAGCATGGATATACCGCTTCATTTCCTAGCAGACAAAGTGACCTGAAGCTTGATGAAATGTCAGTCATCCTTGAAAGCTGAAAATGGCTTACACACGTTTTGGTTTTAGATGGAGATATCATTGTGTGTCCACACTCAGACTCTTCCTATATAAATCCAGATGCTTACAAGTAATTCAGGATAGGCACAGGCACCTGCATTTAAGGGGGGCGGGGGCAGGAAATAAAAAAACAGGGCCACACAAACTGCTGCAGATTACATAGTCTTCCATATGAAGAGGAGGACAAAGCTCTGTTCAGGTTGAGGTTTACCATATGTTTGGAGGTTGTTATTCATTGTGCCAAGTGAATTCAGGATAAGGCTAAGGTTAGGGTTAATTTCCAGAAAAGCAGGAGCTGCAAAACTAGTGGAATTCCTGAACATTGCAACGTTACCCAATTTAAAATTAAGCTCCATCCCAAACAATGTGTGGGTATATACTCTCATTTATGGATTCTGACACCACGCAGAATGCAAATTCAAACAAAATTAGCTTTCAGGTTGTGGTCAGGAAAACCAGGTGTTGCAGAACTTGGTTCCTGTATACTGCAAAGATGAAGGTCTGTACCAGCTGGCATGGAGGACTCGCCATTCATTTCTGTGTTGTTTTAAGTCCAAGCACAGTAATTAAAGCTGTGATTAGGGCTGGGAATAGTCTGTTTGTTATACAGAAAACGGGATTTGCTGATACCGGTTACAGACAATCTGGTATTCTTTGGGATATCTGAGAAGCTTGGACTTAGCTGGTGGGGTTTGGGAGCCCATTCAGAGAAGTGTCCTGGGGCTGGGCTCTCTGGACCCATGGCTTCAGACCATGTGGTCTGTACTGTGTCATCAAGGCAAAGCATGTGGCAGATCCTTAACTCTAAATTAAACTTTTCAACTTTAGGTGTCACGATTCCATTTTCAGTGGCAGCAAATGCATTGTATCTCAGTAACAGAGCAGTCAGAGGTTTGGTGTTAACCAGGACATGATGTTAGCTTTATGCACTGGTAGTTTCATTATTCAATGAGAAATTAATAACCTCTCCCCCAGAATTACGCTCTCAGCAAAATGTATGGTTGAAAGTAACAGGAACCACCAAATGTTGGAAAGTTGAGTTTGACTGTCTCCTCCTATGGCACTGGTTGGGGACTACGGAAGAGAGTTGGTTCCCAGCTCTGTCCCCAAGACAATGTGATTTCAGGCAAGTTGGTTTGCATT
Source organism: Nipponia nippon (assembly GCF_047370975.1). NCBI lineage: Eukaryota > Metazoa > Chordata > Aves > Pelecaniformes > Threskiornithidae > Nipponia > Nipponia nippon. The sequence goes on from NW_028262369.1 coordinate 8,589,993, forward strand.
ATTTTATTATAAGGTTCCTGTCTGTATAAGATGGGTTAGTGCAACAGGTGGCTAGAAGGTTCCGTAGGAAAAGCAGAAAGATGTTTTTAGAAGCATGAGTCACTGGTGTATGAACATACTTCTAGAAATGAATTTCTGGAAGCCTTTTCAAGCATTCTGAAAAAATAATATCTGATGACTTTTATTATATACCTGCTCTGTTTTACAAATTTACATTCTTAGCCGGTCTGGTTTCATTTTTGTGAATATACCAAATGTTTAAGATGTAGGTTTATGTAGCATTTGTTTTCTTGCTGTGTGGGGATTAGTCTCAGTGGATATATTTTGGTGAAGGGAATCGATGCTTTTCACTAGGGCAAGAGAAGCATATTTTGTCAACAGATTTTCTGTGTCTCTTTTTTTTAAAGAAAATTTACAACACGCTTTTTGTCAAGCAGAAAAATAGAGAGCCTTATTGCACTAGTATTCAGCATTACTTTCAGTCTGTAACTTTTATTTCAATAGCTACTCTAATTTACATCAGATGAGCATGTGACCTATAAGAAATTTCAATTTTAATACTAATGGTGGACCATATAATACCTATAAAGGATTACATCTAAACAGCATTATGCAAAGGAACTATACATAACAGAAAAGAACAAATAAAAAAGTTAACGCATTCCTTTCCTTTTTACTCATATTTCAATGTTTCTAAATGAGGAAGTCTCTTTGAATCTATTTACAGAATATTGAATGTCAGTTGGAGAAAGGTAATTGGGGTTCTAAATATTGATGCTCAGAATTTCAACCATATGCATATGGTTTATACTATTAGTCCTTGCTTCATAACTGTTGCAGAAGTTTTTAAACTGGATAAAGGAGCAGTGATTTCTAAAAAAAGATTTGCTGGTGAGAAGGAACTATTTTTAATTTCTACCCTTTGCACATATATTAAAATATGTTTTGTTACTGTGCTGTGGGTTTGGGTTTTTTAACATTACATTTCCATGTAATCTGTTGGACATTCACCACATTTTAATGAGTGAGTGAGTAGAGAGGCAGAGGAACAGAGAGGGAGAAGGTTCTCAGCGGTTGAGAATTACTTCATTAAAATCTTCCTGCTCCCCAGGTTTGTTGTTTGGGATTATCAAAGTGGTATCTTATAATCAGGTATCACTTAGCAAGAACAAAATGGGGAGGATTTCTTAAACTATGTCACACGTAACTGTAACTCTTGTTACCTTTCGTTAATGTGTATCTCTAGAATAATTTTCTGCTTTCCTCCTTTGTAAAGCAGATGATTTTGTTGAAAGGCTACTCTGACAAATGCAAGCGCGTGTATTCCAGAAGGATTTTCTCAGTGTTTCATTATTGTGTCTGACCTTTAGTATTAATTTTTGTTCATTCAGAATTTCCATGATATTTGTCTGAATATGCCAGGTTCAGGAACTTAAAAAAATTAATAAGTGTTTGCTTTGATTTTCATCAGTGGTCTGATTGGCAAAGCTTATTTCACAGAAGCAATGCTTATGTAGGAACAATTATACTTGGAGTAGACTCATCAGGAAATAATATGTATATTTTAAATATCAGTCAGGGGAAGACGTAGTTATTAGATGTTTGGATCTGAGATTTTTTGCTAGTTACCAGAAAATCATACCTGTATATGTAAATTATGTTGCTGTCTCTCTTTTCAGCCTAGTTTAAGAATTTGTCTCTCCTCCTCTTATGTTTTTCATGCTTCAAAGAAGCCATTTAAAAAAAAAAAAGCCAGTACATGGTTACTTTGATTTTTCATAAAGCAGACAAGGAGCCCATGTGTATTTCCTAACTGGCTTCATCTCTGGTGTACTCCAAAGTCTACAGTGGTATGGATGATTATGAAATGATGATGATGCTTCATCAGTGTCATTCAAATTATGCACTAGAGACACGATACTGCAAAGCCCACAGCTGAATCATTAGCCCAGTTTCCATATAGTTCTACTTTCTACACTATTAGATGTACTGTGTGACCTTGGATGAGAGGTGGGCCATAGTTTTTCCAAAGTAATCCCTTATTTTTGCATGTCCAAATTATTGCAACAAATTCATTTTGTTCTCCTTAATTACTTTTTTAGAAACGCTGATAACCTGCAGCTCCCAATGATTCAACGGGACTTGTGTGTAATTGGTGCTTCTGTAAGATGAGGTCTGTCAGCTCCAGCTGGACTCTTGAACACAGGAAACACAGGAGCACTACAAAAATCAATAGCCAGTTTGGAAATGTTGGTCCTCAGTACTCTGTGCCTTGCTTCCCAAAAAAACAAAGTTGGTACGTCATTACCAAGATTCAGTTACCAAATCTCAGCTATGTTCCTTCTCCATACTGTCTTTGGAATCAGATCTTATCGGACTGAAGTGGTTCACGATAAACTTCTTTAGTTTGATAAAACAACAAAAATTTCACCTCTGTTGTAGAATTTAACAAGTATTGGCAAGAGGAAAATGGGTTCAAGACCAAGAACTTTGGTACTGTATCTCCAGTACACAGTGCTGTAAAACACCATGCTGGGTCTCCTGGGTGGAAGCTCCCTTCAGAAAGGGCATGCAGCTCATTGAAAGCGCAAGCCCTGAGAGTTAGCTTAAGGTCTAACAGTGCTGCATTATTTGTGTCCTTAATTGTGTTCATAAAATGCTTAACTGTTTTCCTTCTGGCATCAAGAAACTGCTATGTGGGCTTTATTTCTAGAGATCACATTTTAGAAGTGGAGGAGTAGATTTTTCAAAAGCACAGAGAGGTTAGGCTTCCTCCTGCTGCTGCAATGTGGGGAGAATTCACTTTGTAATTCCCACCTGTTTCTCATCAATCCCAGCAGTTATTGGGGTAATGCAGCTGTTCAGAAATTATGCTTAAAGTACCATGAAGACGGGCTGAGTTTTAATTGATTTTTTGCTATAATCCATAGCTAGGGAATAGTGGCATAATTAGCCCAGTTTGACACAAATATATTTCTGTATATGCACCTGAATGAGTCACAGGCATGGGGAATATCATCTACTAGTATTCCCGTCAGAAAAGGATACTGTTTTTATTAAAAAAAAAAAAAAGAGAGAGAGAGAGAGAAAAAGCCAACAGTTAGACTTCTTTCCTTCCAGCCCCTGAGAGAATGGTGATTTTCACTGCATTTCAACAGAAAAACAAAGAATGCGGTGCTGTGGATATTGAATAGATAGTAAAATGGAAAGTTCAAACACTCCTTGCATCCATCCAATACACCTTCAATCCATCTTGCTGAAAGCCAGCAAACAACTACTCCATCCTGAGTCCCATTACTCTGACACAGGAGGTTACTGTAAACTATAACTTCACCTATACAAGTTTCCAAATTAGCAAGCCTGGAGTCTAGAAGAGCTATCAGACCTGATTCTTTGGCTGATGTCAATTGTCATTGAACAACTTCTTTACATTAGCTGAAAATGCGCCCCAATATATCTACAGTTTCAGTCAGTGGGTGTGCTTTAGAGCAGACCAGCAATTGCATAGCTATAGTTGATCCTGTGTAAGGGCAGAAGGATGTTTTGGGAGACTTCAAGTCCCTCAAACCCTACTGTTCTATGCTACAGCATTGTCTTCAACATCTTGGCATAAATGCTATTGTTTTTGCAAGAGCAGGATCAGAACACAGCTGAAGACAGCATTTTTCATTCATGTTGCGGGTACATGCGTCTCATGAGTTTAACCATAACACGAGTTTCATCCTGTGCGTGGATTATGCAGAATGTCCTGCCAGCACAGAATCAGCTGAGTGGGATTATTGACAAAGATGATAATCATTTTAGCGAAGGAAGTAAAGTCAAACACATGTGTGGATAAACCAAATAGCTCTATAGCTAGCAGTGATAAACCTCCTCCAAAAAACAAGGACCATATTTATGAAAAGTAATTTTCTGCCTGGCCAACTAAATGCAATAGCATTGGAGACCTTAAGAATGGAAAACATCACCAAATTAGATCTAGTTTTATACAAACGAAAATCTTGACTTTTCTGCACCCCTGATCTCAAGAAATCTGTGGCAGAACATGGGGCTGAATTTGTCTATGCAGTTTGTAACTACTTCATCAGCAAGTGGCCAGACTTTCCCTGTGCCCATTTGTCATAAGCTTCTTAACCTCGTTGCCCCACGCAGGCTCTTTTTGGTCAAAAGCAGCTGAGAACAACACAGAAGGGTCTAAGCTGATCAGCCATAAAATCATGGTCATGGAGAGCTCCCTTTGTTTCCCAGTCTTTTATCCTACCTTAAACACAGCTTGGCCAGGGAGAATTTAGTCCTTGGGTCTTAGTCATTAGACTCTCACTCAGGAGTTTGTCTTCAGTATTTATGTAGAGGCACTGGTCTGTGCAAGCTGGCTCTCATCCATCCTTATGGAAAATGGAATTTTCTGATAGGTTTTTTTTGTCATTGCTTGTGGGTTTTTAGCTTTTTATATAAAATATCTGTTGCATTTTGATGAAGAGTTAACTTGTACAATGTTGGCAGCAGTTCTTCTGGACCGTCTTACTGGTGCAATTCAGGAGTAATCCTGGTAAGAATTGAAGGCATTTTGCCTGTGTAACTTGAGCACAGAAGAATTGCTGGTGCAAGTGAAAACGGCAGGGAGGTTTCCAGTAAGCTTCTGTTGGCTTAGGCAGGAGGTTAATGGCTGAAGGAAAGCAAGTCTGAGGTTGACTATGGACTTTGATGCAATGGTTTTGGCCTGTTCTTTCCAGCAAACTTCAGTATGTATGAGTAAGATAACCCCTGGGGCTGGCTCTCTGGGTTGTCAAGGTCCTCGGAGAGTAAGACATGTCAAGATAGGCACAGCTTTACATCCCAGGGAATGAAGAGTTTTATACCTCAGTGCCACTTTTTATGAACTCTGTGCAATGCTGTTGACAGGTAGTGTCAGATCAGCAAATGTGTGGAGACTCCTGGGGAGCTGTTTGAGGTGATGTGGAAAGGGAGGAGGACTTGTAGGGAGCAGCTTTGCAAAATGATTTGGAAGCAAATATTTGGTAGGTCTGTAGCAAATAAACTTAATTTTCCCTAGAGAAATAAATGAGCCACCTTGAAATTTGCCCCTCTTTGTAATGAAGTCAAAACCTTTGTTCTGTATAGTTGTCTCTCCTGTTTGAAATACACACAGAAATGTAGAAAGTCCTGCAAAATTTAGATAATTAAAATATCTGTTAAAAATGCCAGCGATGCACCCCAATGGAAAGCAGTAGCGCAACTAGGGAATATCTAACTTTAATTCGTATTTTGAGTTTGTTATTGAACATATTGTCTGGGTACTATGGAAGTGATCGATGGAGAAGCATCTTAGACTGACAGGCTGATTTTTATATTGTTGATTGTTGCTCTCTCCCCTCAGCTGATATTGTATTCCTTGGACGTATCTGGAACAACTGGGGAAAATAAAAATACATTAACTCCTCCATTGTTTCCAATTTATTTAATTGATTTTTGAACTGGACCTCCACTAGAAAGCAAGCCTTACTATTTAAAATGTGAAGTATTGCCACGAAGGTAAATATATATATATATATATGGAGAAATGTGGGGTTTTTTCTCTCTGGTCATGGAGGTGATATACTACAAAAGAATCTCTATTAAAAAAGTAATGATATTTTGAAAATTAATTATTCTGAGACACCTCTGAGCAAGGCTGCCTCTCTCAGCAACGCTTATGAATGCATATGAGACAATGGGTGGATCCCCTAAATCAGTATCTCCTGTTGAGAAGTCTTTCATTGCTGATGACATTGAGAGAGCGTATCATGCTGAGTTACGGTAACAATTAAGAGGTTGTATTACTGAAACCTGTTTTCATCATAGAGTCCCCTTGGATCATAGCATTTTTAAGTCTTTCAGCTTCTGTATCCCAAAAGACTTTGATCTTAGGGAAGGGATTTAGTGTGATAAATTTAGCAAAGAATGAAAAATGCTGGAAGACTTCTGAACAGCAGGTAATGAGTTTAACCAGGATCTTGTGTAATTTGAAGGATTTATCCTGCCTACAGGACCTCAGGCCACAAAATCTTTTCTTTTCTGGTTTATAGCCCCTGTCACTTACTGTCTTAACTCCAGACATGATGATCTGCCCCTTAAAATTGGATTCTTTATGAAAGTGAAGCTTTTTCTTCCCTTTGCCAGGAGTCACTTCCTCAAAGTATGTAACCAAAGGGCCGGCTGGTCTGCTGAAGTGACTGTAGCGTGGACGTGAAGGGTTGTGATAATATGGAGGATGTTTTTGGTTTTTTCTTTTTTTTTCTGGTAGGGGCAAGGGAAGAGAGGAAATAAAGCCAATGGGGAATTGAGGATGGCTGATGCTTTGGAGAATTGAAAAAAAAATTAAAAAATCTCTGCCATTTGGTATAGTCTGACAGCAAAAACATTGATCTTCAGAAGTAGCTTTGAGATAGGGATAAAAGTCATGCCTGGAAGGCTTAGCAGTCTCCAGAGAGGGCAGCAAACGTTCCCAGCGGTGAGGACAGCCCCTCGCAGCTCAGGGCAGGGGAAAGCCACATTCTTTCAACTGCTGCCTGGGAAATGCTTTTGGAAGACAGCATCTGGTCTCACTCATTTGGGATTGACTTGAGCCTATTTGCTTTTATCAGCAAAGAACCCAGCAATCTAAACCTTGTTCCTCAGCCCCTGTCTGTGCTGTGATCCGAGCCAGCTCAAGTGCCTGAAAACGCTTTTCCAAATAAGTGGTCTTTGGGAGATGAAGGTACAGAAACCACAGGCGTGCTGGGCAACATGCTTCAGCTTCTTTTGCAAGACCACTGGGGATGAGGTAGGGATGCTGATGTAGGTGGCAGCCCCCAGTATGCCCTAACTTTTCAAATAAATTGAGAAGAGCTGCCAGGATTTCCAAGTGGAAAATTATAGACGTGTTTGTGTAACACGCTTGTCACGCAACAGCCAAGATGACTGGACCTGGTGCCCTGGGGAGCCCTGGTCTATCTCCCCACATGAGTCTGCAGAATCGCTTTGTAACTTTGACTAAATCCTGACTCTCTCCCCACCCCCGACATCCAAGAGGATATGTCTCAGTTTACCTAAAGTTTGTTGTACTGTCAGAAGAAAGTTTCTGTTCTCTGGAGTCCTTTTCTGTGCCATGTAGGCTTGCATCTTTTGAGCTCATTAGTCATATTCTTGAGGAGGAAATATGATTGTATCAGTAAGCATAGTTGGCTCATATTGTTTCAGATTAATATACACAGAAAAGTCTATTAATTTTTTTTAACGGCCTGATTGATTTTATTTTTTTTCCCCCAAGGGAACTAGTTCTTTCCTTTATGGGAAAGCCTGTGTAATTAGCAGGGTTCCATAGAAATTGATTTAAAGTTCTCCAAAGTGTAATAGAAAATTATAAGCTTACTATGGGGTTTTTAACTGTATGACAGCAAAGATATGCGAGAGCTGCAATGGGGGATGGATGCTCCTGTAATCTACCCTGTCCTACCTGTGCCTGTTCCTTTTGGAGCAGGAGAGGAGAGGACAGACCCCGAACCCTCCAGCCACTCAGCTGACACCTTCTTTGCTGTTTCCTTCACCCACTTTTTCCTAGTGCTTTTGTGAGAGAGAGGCCCTTGCTTGTAGTAGATGGCAACACAGACCCGTTTTATAGCATCAGATTTCACCTGGAGCTTTGAAGGACACTTTTGCTTTTTCAAATTGCCCTTCCCTATCTAGAGTTGACTAAAGGAAGTACTGTGCATGCTCAGCGCCAACAAAGATTGTTCTTAAATGGCAGCTATAACCAAGCCTTTTCCTCTGGTGAGTTTGTATACAATGGGTCTGAGCAGATTTGTGGCTAGGACAGATCTACAGCCAAGGATGTGGACTTGTCTGGGGAGGAGGCCATTTTTGCCTCCTCTGGGGACAACTCGGTGGTTGCCCAGACCTCCGTGTTTTTTTGACAAGTAAATTTTATGACATTTAAAATTTTTTCATTTCTTTTCATTTAGAATATTTTCATTTCATTTCATTTCCGTAGCAACTTGAGCCCAAACGGTTTTTGCCAACAGTGAGGTGTCACCATTAACCTGCATTTTGTGCGTCCCTCTGAATTCTTTGGCCTATTTGCAGACAGTTAATACTATCAAACAGGATGCAGTTTTGGCAGAGGTGAGGTGTTTAGCTGTCCTGTAAGTCAGCACCTTTCTGAATGCCTCCTTGTAGCCCTGATTTGTATCCAGAACTTCCACAAACGATCTTTTGTTGTAAAATTTTTTACCTCTTGGAGATGCTTTCAGTGTGAATTCTTTAAAAGCTGCCCGCGATCTTTCATCTGTGTTCTCTATTCTTCATGCAAATTGCAGCCAGCTCACATACTTGCATTTCTGTTGCCAAGGCAGGGTGGAGAGGATCAAGACTTCTTGATTTAATACCTCCCTTCACTGGGGTATAAATATATTTGGCAGTTACTACACTATCACTAAAAGAGCAATTTTACTCTTTCACACTTTTGCAAACAAAAATATCTTTATACTAAAATGTGATTGTACCACAGCTGTAGTGTGGCTTAAGATGTGCAATGGTTGCAAATGAAGATGTGACTGTGATGTGGAGATACCTGCTCAACTGACCAGTGTTTTGGTTGCTAACGATCATGAAATGCCTTAGTGGGACAATATGCTGTCCCATTTTGGATCTCTGGAGGAGGACACTACAACACCATTCATGAACTCTTCAACCGATAGCATAGTTGGCTGTACTTAATTGATGGATTGTAGGTATACGGTAAGTAGTACTGTATGTTCAGCTGGTAAGGGAACAGCTAATCATGCATTTCACTGGTAAAGCTCTAATCTGGCCATATGTTGACTATAAAGCATAACTTTTCAGACTGCTATGGATGAATAGCCCCAATTCACTTAGATAAATAATCAAGTAAGAAAAAAAAAAAATCACAGAACGAAGAACATGGTTTACTGGATAGAAGACCAGGGCAGTAGGTGTTTTATTGTGCTGGCTACCTGAGGTAAATAATAGAGGACAGTCAAGATGTGTGTATCCAGAAACAATGGTTAGCTGCTGTGTTCTTCTGATGGGGCAGGGGTTCAATAAGTACAACTCATCCTGAGAACCTGGAATGGAGAAATACATCACAGTGTTTAAAGAAAACTAAACAAAAAAGATATTAACATGTCCACTTCAAGAAAAAGGTGCCATTTCTTAAGTCCAAGTGTGAAAGCCTTTCAATTGTCATTATTAAAATGAACTATTATTTCAAACCAGCAACAGTGGAAACTTGTTTTTACCCTTGCTAATGTTTCTCTTGCTGAAGATAGTAACCTATGCAATAGTACCATAGCCCTATATTAAACCTGGAGGTGGGGTAGACTCTGAAAGCTGGATTGGCTGTCTCTCTATAGAAGGCCAGTAAGTTGCATTCCTGCATTGTGGTTGTAAGGGGCTTATCCACCGGAAAAGATCTTATGAAAGAAAAAGCTTTGTGGTTTGCAACAGAAATGAATAATAGTGCAGTTTATAGGGTATCACACTTTCTTCTGGGTTTTCTAGAGCAGTGATTTCCCACTCTTCTCATTTGCTTTGCTTGGGTAAGCAGTTTTTCATGTTCTTGATACTTCCTGTTGTTAATGATATCCCCAATACTATCACATCTTCCCTCCTAAACCATTTTCTCCAGCTTGAAGGCTTTTGTTATGCACAGCCAAAGAGGTAAAGTCTCAGGCCTATTATGCTGGGGAGAGGAAAAACCACAGGGCACCAGATTTGTAAATGCGTTACCTTAACCTTCCACTGGGCTCCTTATTTGAAAGTCTTTTTCGTGGCTTCAGGTGCAAGCCGTTTGAAATCAAATCATAAGCATTAAAAGATACATAAGTATCATTTACATCTCTGATGAATTGAACACGTTATCAGCATGGGTTTATTTTCCCTTGCATCTTACATGAAATGGTTATTTACTTGAAAGTATCTGTATACTCTTGCAGATCACTTTGCTTTGCAAAAATATGTCTGATAACAGGAGATGTGGGACCATGAGAAAGGCAACTGTGAGTCCTTATGAATTTGAGCAAGACACTGTGGCAGGCAAGATGCTGAAAATGATTGTAAGGGCCATAGAGGAAATACAAGAAAGCAGCCCAAACCGGAGCAGCAAATGTTGTTGAAAGCTTAGCTATTGTATTTCAAAGTAGCAACATCTCTGGCTTTAACCCTTATGGTAACTTAGAACTGGGCTCAAAATCAGTCACAATTTTAAACTGTCATTCTGCGTTCAAAGGTTGAGTTTTTCCATTTCAAAAAGCAAACAAAATATAAAATGAGCATTTGTTATTTAAATTGTCTTCTATTTTTCAGCTTTAGTATTTAAAATAGACTTTAGAATTTGAAGGTATTATTTTACATTTATGAAATAGTAAAACTTTATGACTATAATAATGTTGTATAGTACCAAAAGAAATATGCGAACACAGATGAATGAATCTGCTCTTCTGAAGTGTATATTTTATTCTTGTATACGTGTTCCCCTTTCGTAAACAAACACAATCAAAAGATACAAGACCTTTAAAAGGAATAGGACAGGTGCTTTGTATGAATGCTAAGTCCTGAATAGCTTTTTCAATGTTAAAACGAAACAGTTGAACACTATTGATTTCCATCTTTTTAGCCTCCTGAAGGATTAGCTTAAATATTGCTGTTAAGAGCAAAGACACGATGGTGGTTTACTGAAAAGATGTCTGTAGCAGACATTGTATATTCATTTCATGTTCTGCCTTTTCTCATGCCGTTTTACAACCAGCATGGACTATCTTATATAGAAAGTCTTCGCTTCCATGATCTGGTGTCAGTGAAAGCCTGACAAAGCTAAATGAGATCCCCTTCTTTGTTAGGTTTTGGATCAGATCAATGGTCCTCAGAATATGAAATGAACACAACTGGCTGTTGCTAATTTCTGGTGAAGCTGCAGAAAGAGCCATAGGTGAACCTAACAAGTCTTGTTAAATGGGAGAGTTGTTTTCTGCTGTGGTTTGTTTAAATCTTCTCAATAAATCATTTTTTACTCTGTTCCCTCCATAAATTCATTGCGTTCTGTCTTAAGCCCATTTTCATTAAAAAAGTCCAAGGCTGGCCACCTCCCAGATGCTGCTATTTCAGGTATCAGTCTCACTTCCCAGTCCCTTACCCAAGCCATTTCCCAGACTCCTGCCATGTACAATGAAGAAAGAAACAAAAGATGAAGCATTTCCCTTTCTCACTTGCCATCCAGGGGACTACGTGTCTGCTAAGTGTTAAGTGAAAGAGAGTCAATGACATCTGTCTCTTAATTAAAGCGGACAGTTGGAGTTGGGTATACCCACAAGACTTTATTATAATAGAGGCAGCCTGAAGAAGTGGTATCAACAGACTCATTAGTAACCACAGAAAGAAGGTGTTAATTAGGGAATGTGTGATCCTACCATCAGACCAATTTGGGGGGGGCGGGGGAAAAAAGTGAATGATACGGAGATGAGCTGCCAGTGATATAATATATCATAATTATTGTGCACATTGCACTGGCATTAATGGTAGTGGAATAGCAGGGTGGGATGCTGGTTAATTTACATTAGTGTCAAGTCAGTCAGTTAAAGCCTTAAAAACTAAATGAGGAAGTCTAATTGCCTGTTCCGAATCAAATAATGTGGACTTTATTACCAAATTCCACCATTAACAGCCCGGAAAACCACTTGTGGCTGACAAGAGAAGGGACAGCTGAATTGTTGAATGTAAGGAGGGAACCGGCTGGCTGGGGATCGGGTACAAGTAGCAGTACTGGTATAGCAGCACGCAGGAGTGCAGGGCTCTGGAGAGCAGGTGCTCGCGCTAAAGAAACACATACGGTCATTATGCTGGAGAGCCTAAAAGCAGAAGTCACATGCAGGTTAAGGATAAACAGCAACTCCATGGGGTCAGTACCTGATCGTGATTTCCACGGAGATTTGGAAGAGAAAGAAAGCAGAGAAACTTGATGTGAGGATGGAGATCCCGTGTGCAACTAAACTGCAGAGATTAGACGTGATATGATCACTAGCTTTCATGATCTAAACCGAAGATGCAGGTCTTTTTTCATCTGCACACAAAGCAGAACCTTTACCTGCCTTATATCTAGCCTTAGTGTTTTTTTGTGGCTTGAAGTTGATGAAAAACTTTGCTTTTATGTGGTTCAGAAAAATAGTAGTCTCTGAGTTCTTGATAGAAACAGTTTTCCTCCAAAGAAAACACTGGCTGTCCTCAGAAACACATTCCAGCGGCATGTGTTGATGGACCATTGTTTTTCCATATCCCTCACAATACCTCAGCCAGGTGGTCTCAGTTCCTTGATGGAGCTGCCAGTCATTGAAATTATTTCTGGCAAGCTGGCAGTGTTATACACTAACATATAGACAATACTGACCTGCTGTTATGGCCATCTTTGGTGGTAGTGCTGTAGTGGTAGTACTGTAGTTCAAGTGATAGGTGTCTGTTGCTGGAAGTTGGTTAACTGGTTTGGGTGTCACTGTATGCAGTCACATTCAGACTGGATGTATGAAATAGTGACCAACTAGCATGAACATGTAGGTCGAAGAATTTAAAACCTGTGGACCCAAACCCTTCCATGATTTACACTGGGTTCAATAGAAATGATTGCTTTCATATATTTCTATTTGATGGAATGGTGTTTGCGTTTTCTAAACAGCCTCTCATGACATCTCCAGCTGAAATATTCTTGCTGCTGATAGAAAAACTTTCTCATGAACATTTACACACCAAAGGATCTTAAGGAATGGCTGGTATTTGGCCAGAGGCATGAGTGATAAATGGTGTAGACACATTGCAGCAAGGGTGTTGTCCAGTTTCTGAGTTTCTGGCTTTAATTATTTTGATAAAGCAAAAGAATGTCATGTGCCTGAGCTTTCTAGGTTTGTTCCTTCCTGCCTGCCCCCCTCCTCGTGCCCGGCCCCCCCCCCCCCCCCTTAATTTTAGAAGCTAAGTGTATAGGTGGAAGCAGCCAGACTTTTTCCTGGTTAAATGAACTCACTGAACCAACCAGCTGAGTTGCTTATAATTTAAAGCAGGAAAGGGGAGAGAAAAGATGTAAACTAACAGAATAGGACCTGAGCTTTAATTTGTCTTTCATGTCCCCATTGTGGAGCAGAAGTTGGTCCATTCAACTCAGGGAAGTCGTGGTAGGGCTTACAGGCTATGGTATCTGGAAAAGTTTATCTTTCTTATTAAATAGTTGGTGCTCTTTAGCCTGGAAATGAGATCTAAACCTGCCTTCCGAGCTGTGCCCTGTGTGTGTAGACAGGGCATAGCACAGTGTGGATGTAGCTGCTGAAAAATAAACTCTGTTCTCTTCCTCGTGTAGTTCCCCATTATCGCGTCTGTGATGTTCTTCATGCTGGGGCGGCATCCTGCTGTCCATTTCAGGGCCACCAACTTCATCCAAAGAAACTCTGCTGTTAAAAAAACCCCATAGCTATTGCTGTTCCTCAGTCTTTCCTCTTTTCTATCTTTTAGCAAAAACTTAAGCAGCTTTTTTGTAATTACACATTTTTTCCCCTCACTTTCACAATATGTTCTTTACAATCAAGATTTCGTCTTACTTAGGCTGCTTCTGAAAAGGAAAAACAAGGTTGGTTTAATGCAATGGAAGAGCAGAGCTATATTCCTCCAGAGATAATTACTTTGAAGATAATTACAGTTGAAAAAGAGCGCTGTCAAAACCCTTTCACTTATTTTTCATAGGATTTAAAAAAAATTGTCTCTTCTCAGCAGATATGAGTTCTGGCTTTGCTTGCACCAGACTACAAATCAGAATGTAAGTTGGACTATGCTCATCTCATCCTCTCCCCAGGGGGCCGAGCACCAGGCGCCTCAGAAGACAATACAGGACATCCTACAATAGGCAGAGGTGGAATAATCTTGCCCAAGGAGAGATATTTCTACTAACTTTTAAATATTTAGTTTGACTCAGAAAGTAGCTTCACAGCATATGTCAAGCTATGCTGATGGAACAAACTGTTAATTTCTATCCCTGAGACAGAATCCCTGGGCCTCCGATGTCAGCTATGTTGATGTACCTCCAGATAACGGCACTCAGCTTGGCTAAAAACACCAGCCAGCTTGAAATCAGACTCTGTCTGTAGGTCTTTCGGAAAGGATGTGGGTGTATAGTCTGTGATCCTTTTAACCTTCACTAATCTTCTTTGCAAGAGCATATTCTGAGGTGGTTTCCCTTTAATGCTGTTCAGTTCCACGGCTTATATACTGTTAGTCTCACTGCTAAATGAAGTACCTCAATCAAGTAAGTGCTATTCCTAATCAAAGCAGGCATCCCAGGGTAATTCAGTGATTTCCTTCTGGGCAATGTGAAGCCATTAGCAGGTTCATACCATTTTGCCTTTATTTAATTACACCCTGAGGAGAGGACTGAGCTGGCAGGATAGCTGAAGGCTGAGGTGACCCAGTAAGGACTCCAGGCATGAAGGCTTCTTTTTAATATTTCATGCAAAATCCTTGCAGCAGCCTACAGCGGAAGGGGCTTCGGTTTCACTCAGTGCACACAGGCAATGGCTTTTATTCATTGCCACGGAAATATCCATTTCCGAGGCTATCATACAGAATCATCAAATGTGTATTAGCTTTTTGAGGTCCAGCAGCTCTTCCCAGACTAGGTGATTGAGCCAGAGAGAGATATGATGCTGAGACCTCCCTTTATTCCCTTGGGGAGGTTCAGTGGCAGTATTGCCACAAACAAAACAGAGCATTTGTGTCTGGGGCGGTTAACGAAACCCACGATAATAACGAAGTAAAGTCTGCTGTACCGTGAAGGCATATGTTTTGGCTCAGACCTCCGTAGGTGTGGGTGGTGGGAGTGCTCTCCTTGTGCTGTCAGCACGGTGCTTTTATGGCGCTGCCAAGCGTACGCCTGGTGTGACGCTCGCTGCTGCAGGGCTGCGGTGCCAGGAGCTGTCCTCTCTGCAGGGAGCGCTCTGTCGTAATCACCTGAAGCATCCAGGAGACATTATTTCTTCTTCCCTCTGCACCCCTGCTTAGGACCTATGCCTGGTTTCCCTCTTCTTTGTAGAGGAAGATGCTCTCCAGAGACCTATTTAAAACAGCTGCAATCTCCCACCTCTGCATGGGGGTACACCCTATCCTGCAGCTCCTCTCTGTTCATGCAGAGGTGACTGATTTTGCTCGAGCCCTGGATTTAGGTGGACTCACCTGGCTGATCTGGTAAACACAGAAGCTGAGCAGTTTCCAGTGGAAATGCAGCTGTGCTAGTCGTATTTATTTAGGTCCTGTGATGATCTGCTCTTACTCAGGCAGACTTCAGTATTTATTCATTTTATATGTATGAACTACTTTTTGCACTTAAAAAGGGCTGTTGCAATGATGGGATACTTAATAGGAGAAGTATGGCTGAGAGGGGGAAGAAAGGAATGTAAGCAGAACGGGTGGAAAGCAAGTTGAATATTAAAAATCAGGGTTCACACCAAGGTTTGTGCCATTCATTTCAGCTAGAAGTTCTGCTTACAAATCAATGTTCTCAAGAAATTTGATAGTCTGCAAAGCCAGAAGTCATTTCCTCTAGTGAGGAGTTTTAGTACAGCAATTAGAATGCATTCATAGCTAGAGAGAAATTTCATCTTGCTTTGCCTATGACTATTGAAAGAAAAATCCAACAATGAGTTTGCATCTAGCATTAGAAAACTGAGATCAAGACTGAATAAGTCAGACCTGTGGTGTCTCGAGATTTTAGGGCTTTGCACAGGTGTGTATCTGGTCCAGCGTGAGTGTACTCATGAAATCTGACTGTCTGCATGTGAACTCTCAGCATGCCTGACCATTTGGTTTATACAGCTAGCCATCTCAAACTGAAGCTCCTTGCCATATCATACGGTATTTTTATTTGATCATTTAATCCTTGCTGTTCTTAAACTTTGACATGCTGAAAGCACACCCAAAGACTAGTACCGTGGGTAGAGATGACAGAATCATACTGTTCGCTCTAGTATTTAATGTTTTTTTGGTTTTCATATTTTCATTCACAAATTTGCACAGTAAACTTACAATAAGATAACTTTGACTTTCCTCACCTATTTAAAAAATAAGTAAATACATAATTTAATATCTGAAACTTTCTTTTGAATAGAAATGTGCCAGGATTTGTTTTTTTTATGGCTTGTAAAATAATTTTTACGGTTACCTTTGCCTATTATTTGACAATGGAATTATTTCAAAGTGAAGAATCAAAATATTTCAACTACACATAGTTGAGATGTCAGGAACTTTGCAACCCGTGGTGTCTTACACACAACGTTCAGACTAGAATCTCAGAAAGCAAATGACCACTTTTAAAGACAAAGACCTTTCCTTTCTTAGGAATTAAAATTTGGTGCATCTTAGAAAAGGTCAGTCATTTCTTTAGACTGAGTATTCTCAGTTATTGTTAATGGACACAGCATTTTTAAAAGAAAGACTACCTCGTGTTATTTCTGGCATATAAAAATGCAGCCCTAGAGAGCAGATTACACTTGTTCACAGCTGTTGCCCACTTTGTAGGCTATGGGCATAGTCTTGCTCTCACTCAGTTCAGTAGGAAAATCCTGATGTATTTCATTGCACGAATAGGTATTAATTGTACCTAACCTTTTATTTCAGTGGTCCAAGATATAGAGGTGATATTGGTTTGTGCCATTTTTGCAAAGTCCTTTTTTTGCTGCCATTGCACCTTAACAGCCACTACTATGAGGTAGCCTGGAATGATGTCTTGGGGAAGGTGTGGTCATAGGATTCATTTCCAGTATCCCGTAGCCTGAGACTTTGGTGGGAGCACATTTGGCGAGCACTAAACAGCCAGCAGTGAGTCTTGCAGTTACCTGGCTCCACATTTCACATGGCTGCACACACGAGAAATTCAATGAAAAGTGACAAAATAATATCTAGAAATTAGAAGTGCTTGATGTTTCTCCAGTCAGGGTAAAAGATAATGAGAGAAAAGTAGCAACCAGAACTGTAATCACAGTTTTAAAAAAATGTAGAGATAATTTGGACTGTTTCTATTTCTATTGTAAATAGAAGCTTAGGTGACTAAGGACTTTAAAGTATAATTAACATTTTCTCCTGATAAGCTTCAGACCTTTTTTCCCCCTCTTATTTTCTTCTGCCTTTTATTTTCTCAGCTTGTTTTCCATCTACCATCCCAGAAGAGAAAAATATCTAGGAGCTGCTAAATTAACACTCACAGATGAGCAATTTTTAATAGACCTTCATCCTTTCCTGGTCTAATTAACGATCCCTAAACTTCCACTGGTCCCTCCAGTGATCCTTTGACAAGGAAGTGTCTTTAAAACCTCTGGAAGTTTTAACTTTACAAGGGGAGAGTGAAGTAAAGTGAAACTGGAACTATTTAGGGTGGGATTAAGGAGGATTAATAACAAATGTGCTTTGGAGTGCCTTTTGATAAGGGAGTCAATCCTAGACTTGCTTCTACGGAAAGTTTTCTTTACTAGACTGATTCAGATCTTACTGGGGCTAATCAGAGTATTTCTTTTGATTTCAGTGGCCTTTGGGGCTGGTTCAGGGACCAAGTTCTGCCTTGAAATCGCTTGAAATAGAAGGAACCGTGGCACTTTAACATCACTGTTAGCCACAAAGAGCTGGTGAATGTGCAGATCAGAAGCTGTCACCTTCAGGACCGCATATCTGCATTATAAAAGGGAACAAAAGGTGAGTCTGGCTGATGACTGTATAAAGAAAGAGCATAATAAATTGCAATACCTGTAGACAGGGATGTGAACCAAATAGGAATGGAAAACTAACATGGATTCTTGAGTTTGTATACAGCCCATACTCTGTTGCTCTGTGCTTCCTCTTGTCAAGTTCTCCCCTCCTGATGGTTAAGCTGTGCAAACCTCAACCATACAGGCCAATTTATTTTATTTTATTTTAAATTTAGTCATTGCTGTTAAGATACAAGAATGGAACTGTAGGGAGAAATTTATTGTTTGGCATTCTTGAAAAGTTCTGTTGACATATCTTTGAGCTCTTTGGCTGCCTTACTCTCTGGGACATGGGCTTGAATGGCAGAAGGGCTATTAGGGAAGTTCCTTTTGCTGAGGGTCTAACTGGATTCAGTTATAAGCCTTTGATAAATGATGCTTGTACAGTCGTGGTATAGAGTGTTTAGCTGCTAAATTTCCTAAAGATGATCTGTATGTTGGCCTGCTCCTTTCCTCCAGAGCCAGCATTGCTCAGACTGTCTGGGCAGGCTGCTCTGCTAGGGCAGGCGAGCCTACGTGTGCCAAATAGGCAAGGATAGTGTCCTCACCCACAAGGGTGCTGTCCCACAGTACCCAAGCAGGATGAGCAGAGCAGGTCTGGTGATGGCAACTAGGGTCTGTCACAGTCCAGAGGTGATGAGGCAGGGCCAAGTTCAAGCTGGGATGTTCAGTCAGCGAACCAGGACTGAGACTGGCAAGGTACGTGGCTTAAATGCAGCTCCCAAGTAAAGCCAGGTAGACCTCTGACATGAAAGCTTCTCGCAGCTTTCTCACACAGCAGTCAGACCCAAGGTTATACAGCTGCACCGCATCCGAGCTGGCTTGGAACACAAGCAGCCAAACCCCAGGGAAGGATGAGAGGTTGGAGAGGCCCTGCGGCTCACTTGGGTCCCTGATAGTCTGCTCCAGCACTTCATGGCTCTTACAGGTTAACAGAGTAAAGATGTTTACTGCAAATTACTGCTCAGGACTATGAGACCCCAAGTCTCTTCCCTGTAATAGCTTTTTTGAGGCGCTCTAGGCTGATGTGTGGATGGACAACGCGTTGGATAAGAGCCTGTCTCTCCTTTACTCTCAGTGGTTCATTTTCTGATTCTGACTCAAAATCAGATTAGACAATGCCACATCAGAAAAGCTGAACAGATTGGGAAGAACAGTCTAGGAACTGGGAATGATAGTTAGAGATAAACGTTATCTTGCTTAGCAGGGCAATAGCTCCTGGATCCACTGATGGAAACAGTAGCAAATAGCTTGACGGAGAGATTAAGATGGGAGGAGAGATTGGAGAAAATGGTTGGTTGAGAACAGAGACTAGAAAAGGAAAGCGAATGGAACAAGAGAGAGCAAACTAATTTGAGGGGAGACGTATCAGAGCAGAGGTGAGGCATCTTGCATGCTTCTCTCTTGACTTTTCATCCTGATGAGTGTTTTGTGTAATTATAAAGAAAAGGAGTGTTCAAAAGCACAAATGGGACTCAGATGCACAACTCCCACTCGTTTTAATTTTCTGAAAATTTTGAAGCTACTGTGGTTTTAAGAGGGTCTCCCACCATCTTATCACAAGTAAAACCTATTAGTTTATCCAAAGCCTGCTGAAAGCAAGAGAGTCTCCCCCATTAATTTCAATGTGTCTTCTACTGAGCTCTAATAAAATGTCAGTCTGCCGTGGCAAATTACTAAAATGAAGCTGTCAGTGAGTGTTCATAGCATCAGACTGTATTTCATGAGCCAGGAGATACATCACCCAGAAAGTCTGAAAGCACAGTTGGCTGAATCAACTTCTACTACGTAATTATGGTAAACCTGTCGATCAATATTGGGTGCATTTTTAATACCTTCATATTGAGGCTTCTGATCTCTCTGTATTAATGCTGATAATAGTTTTGCTTCTCTCTGCAATCAAATAGCTTAAGCCTGAGGTCTCTTCCTTCTTGTCTCTTGATCCCACAGTTAATTGCTCCTTCAGCTCTGGAAAGCAAATAGGGAGTTCTATTACTTTATGTTTTTTACTTATTTTGAAATAAAAGAAGGAAAGCGTCAACACCAGGAGATGGGCTGGTGGAGTGCAGACCCATGTAGACTCTATTAATGCAGTCCCTAGTAATAAACCTTCATAAATCCTTTTAAATATTGAAGTCTAACGAGCAGCATCTCACCAACAAGAGCTCATTATTCACCTGTCATGAAAATACATTTAGCAGTATAATACTCTGTGTTCAGCCTTCCCCAGAACTTCGCTTCAGCTCTCTGCTTTCCCCTTGCTTGCTTCCCCCTCTACATCGTGCTGTATGTGTCAGTTGTTTCAACACCGTCACAGTTGGTCCAGCTCCAGTGTTGTGGCAGGTTGCACAGCAGAGCTATTCTTCAGGAAGCAGTTCAGGTTTCTCTGAGGAACTCTAAGTCTACCTGCCTGCCATGCAACTCACAGTGGGGGTGAGAGGATTTTCAAGGCTGTAAATCATCATCATCATAGCTTAATTTGAAGACTAACGTATTTGAGTTCCTAAGACAATGTTGAATTCTGTTAAGTTGCATGCAAGTCAAGCTTAAAGATGCCTATAGCCAAGGACTTTGGGGGCCATTTAAGTAGCTTCCATGGTCTATCCAAATATTTAGAAAACGAATTAATAGAGAGAGTAGGACACTTCTCTTATAGATTCTGATTTATTGAGTCACTGACTTAACTAATTGTAACAGACTGCAGATTGCATCTCCAGCTTGCAACCTTGCTTGTCATTACTGCAGTGCAATCCATACAGCTCAATATGAATTGTACTTTACACAGGATTTTAGCTGAAACTCAGATTTAACACTCAATATATTTTATGAAAACTTTTAGTTACAACAGGGGCTAGGTTCTACGAAGTACACTGTAGGCAGCCTCCTACATCTGTTAAAACCCACCAGTTTCATATGGGTGCAGAGTCTCTGTGGAGGATCAGAGCCATGCTTGGCATAACAAACTACAAGCAGTGTTGAAGTGTGCAAAACCTACAGCTGTTGATCAGAAAAAGTCCGCTTATAATTACCCCTCTCATATTAACTATGGGACTTTCATGAACTGCACAATATATCACACTCATGCAAATGCCAGTCTAACTTTCCTAATGAATGCAAATCCTAATAATCCAATATATGTCAGAATATAGCCGCAGACTCATAATCTTCTCTGTCTGCCATTTGATTCTTTCCATTCAGATCCTAATTTGTAGTAAATCTTCTATTTGGAAGGTGCTGTGGCTTGTACCATTTGTATCAAGGCCAAACTGGTAACAGGACTACTATCTTCTAAGGAACTGGTGTAATCAAAACCAACTATTACGCTGGTTTTGAAATGGAAAATTAATATATATTCACTTTCCCTGTTGTCAAACTATATGTCACGACTGAAATCATGACCAGCAGCTCAGCTGCATGCAGTCCTAAAGAGAGAATGGTCCTGAGCAAAGAGGTATACTTAGCAATTTCAGAACAGACACAGGACAAGAAATCTGGTTTTATTGGTTGGTTTTGCCCTGATTTTAATGTATAATACGTTGCGCACGATAACAGTAAACATTTAGAAAATGTCTAGGTTGGATAGGAGCTTTTTTCCCATTTTCAAAAGGGACACAGGCCTCCAGGAGGTTCTCTCAGCTACTTTCAGTAGGATGGGACTCCTAAGCTCCTTTTCAAAAAGGGACTGGTCTAAATTTGCCAGAGTTTATCAGAATTTACAGTTTCTTTTCTGGGAGAAATGTCAATATTTAATGTTTATTTTCAGCCCAAATTGCTTCAAAAGATTGAAGATTAATGATTTTTTCTTTCTTTCTTTATTTTTTTTTTGCTAATAGAACACAAACTTTTAAAAATAGATTTGGGAAAGGCACTATTTACCATTCAAGCAAAATTTTAATTTTTTAAAATGAAGTTAAAGTTGGTCTTTTAAGTTAGTTTAGTAGGCAAATTCATTTGTCCAAAGTAGCACATTACATGTTGTTCATGTAGGTTTAAGTTTGTTGTACTTAGAATTATAGAATCATAGAATTGTTAAGGTTGGAAAAGACCCTTAAGATCATCGAGTCCAACCGTTAACCTAGCACTGCCAAGTCCACCACTAAACCATGTCCTCAAGCACCACGTCTACCCGTCTTTTAAATACCTCCAGGGATGGAGACTCAACCACTTCCCTGGGCAGCCTGTGCCAGTGCCTGACTACCATTTCGGTGAAGAAGTTTTTCCTGATATCCAACCTAAACTTCCCTTGGCGCAGCTTGAGGCCGTTTCCTCTCGTCCTATCGCTTGTTACTTGGGAGAAGAGACCAACCCCCACCTCGCTATAACCTCCTTTCAGGTAGTTGTAGAGGGCAAGGAGGTCTCCCCTCAGCCTCCTCTTCTCCAGACTAAACAACCCCAGCTCCCTCAGCCGCTCCTCACAAGACTTGTGCTCCAGACCCTTCCCCAGCTTCGTTGCCCTTCTCTGGACACGCTCCAGCACCTCAATGTCCTTCTTGGAGTGAGTGGCCCAAAACTGAACACAGTACTCGAGGTGCAGCCTCACCAGTGCAGAGTACAGGGGCACTATCACCTCCCTGGTCCTGCTGGCCGCACTGTTTCTGATACAAGCCAGGATGCCGTTGGCCCTCTTGGCCACCTGAGCACACTGCTGGCTCATGTTCAGGCGGCTGTCAACCAACACCCCCAGGTCCTTTTCCTCCAGGCAGCTCTGCAGCCACTCCTCCCCCAGCCTGTAGCGTTGCATGGGGTTGTTGTGACCCAAGTGCAGGACCCGGCACTGATCCTTGTTGAATCTCATGCAGTTGGCCCCGGCCCAGTGATCCAGCCTGTCCAGATCCCTCTGTAAGGCCTTCCTACCCTCCAGCAGATCAACACTCCTGGCCAGCGCAGTGTCATCTGCAAACTTACTGAGGGTGCACTCAATCCCCTCATCCAGATCATCAATGAAGATATAGAAAAGAACCGGTCCCAATACTGAGCCCTGGGGAGCACCACTCGTGACTGGCCACCAACTGGATTTGACTCCATTCACCACCACTCTCTGGGCTCGGCCGTCCAGCCAGTTTTTAACCCAGCGCAGAGTGCACCCATCCAAGCTGTGAGCAGCCAGCTCACTTGTTGATCTTGAATTAAGCATATCAGTTCAGTTCAACAACAGGTCACTACCACATAGCTTCAGGTGAAATAATGTAATTTGATTTTCCAAAAGAAGATTTTCTTTATGTTGAAATTGATTGTTTTCTGAAAAACTGATGATTCAGCGGAAATTAAGTTTTTAGTCAAAAATCATTCGAATGGCAAATGCTCATTCAGTGCTAACACAAGAACTGGACCAATTTTACTGTTCAGATATGCCTGTACCGTAGTTAAAGCAACACTTTGACTACAGTGTAGGTATTGCCAAGCTGGCTTTAAAGTAAAGCTGTTTGGATGCCGGGCATAATAAAATTGCAGGAGCAGAATATTGGAGTCTGATTCAGCCTGCTGAGAAGCAGAGCAAATTACTCCATGCTGAGATGTGACTCAGCAGTGTAGGCATAGTCCGTCTTTTTAGGCTATATTTGAAAATGTGCAAAATTACCTAAAGACCCCGAGCTGCATCAGGTAGGCTTTCAAAAGTCTCAATGCTTTGTTTGCATCTGATCCCACTGGAAGTCGCGTGCCCCGCTGCTCCGCATTTCCTCCTGGTGAAATACTTGCGTCTCTCCTAAATATCTCTTGGAGTGAGATCTCTCTGACGCAGCTCCCATCAGTAAAATGGGAACTGTTAATATTCTCTTCATAGAGGGTTTTAATCACTTTGAAGTTAAGTGATAAAGTGATGCTGTATTATTGAAGCAAATAGCCCAAGTACCTAATGCATAAAATAGCAGCTTGCTAAAATCTTATAAATTTCAGGGTGAATCATGACTGATGTGAAATGAAACAGCCTTTGCATTTCACATGGTGACTCAATCTCTGCTAAGATAGCTCACAGTACCTGAGACAAACCAGTAAGGCTCATGTTAAGGCACATAATGCTGGTTTGTTTGAACAAGTACTTAAAATATGTTTGTGCTTTTAACATCAGGAATGTAAAAGTTTATTTTTGGAAATGATTCTCCGAAGGTGACTGAGAAGCAAAATATGGTTTTAGAGAAGTGCAGAAAAGGAAATCGTTTCCAAGCTGAAAATGGAATTTATTTTCTTGCACAATGGTTATTGATTTTCTTTTTTTAAACAAAAATCTCCTATGGGATGAAAAAAAGCATTGCTGGTAACACAGTTCCGGCATAAAAATACTTCAGTTAAAATGTCTTGGCATAAAAATGTTATTAAAGTTTTTCAGCATTTCAGGACTTCCAATTTCCTGAGCCTGCTGCTGTGTTTGTGGAGTTCAGATATTCTCCAGATCAAGACACTATGGAGAATGGTGGTTTTTTAATCCTTATAATTAGCAATGAAAAGACAACTGACATCCCTGGGATTTTGAATAAGAGCTTCTCTCAGCACATTCTTCTCTGCTTTCAGGTGTAAATACTCCACAACACACATTTAAGCAATCTAGAAAAAGTAATTTGGGAATTAGCTGGAACTTTACTGAACAGATTATAATGGGATGTTACATGTAAAACATTTTTAAACGTACAGAGATTGAGCGGTTTGGAAGTAACTAACAGGGGCTCATCAGTGGATGCTGGAGAACGTGCAGTCACAAATCAAAATTTAAAAAGAAGATACAAAACAGAGGCAAAGATAGAGGAAAAAGAGTCTCAAAACATTCAGGACTGTAAGAGGGCTGGTAGCTTAGGAGAAGGCATATTTTGAAAACTTGGAAACAACTAGGAATACTAGTTATGATGGACATAATTTTGTACATTAACCATTTAATTGATGTTGGTGACCGAAATATAATTCAAATTGGCCCTCTAAGATCGTGATTTGAGATGTAGCATGAGGATTTGTAGTTTTTATTGATTTTCATGTTGAACAATCCCAGGTATATGTGTAATCTGCTGGGTAAGGTCATACTTACTGTGGCATAAGTCCAGTGGGACCTGTTGATGTGTGCCATAAATTTTAGCCACTATATAGTTAAAAACGTATGCTCGTACTTGAGCCACACATTTGTCAAATGCTCAAGAAAGGCAAGAGAAATCTCTGAAGAGGGGGGAAAAAACACCTTGAGAAGTTAGGATGTCATCTGAGCAGGACATTTGCCTTGCAGTGTCTATGAGCGTGATTTGTAAGTACAGGACAAGATTAAATACCTTGGGCAGAACTGCATCCATTTTATGAGAAATGGATGGCAGGGACAGCAGAGAAATTCCATGGCAGGAGACTTGAACAACCACCATAACAAGCAAGAACTGCTAAATTTCCCCCAGTCACAGTACTAGGAAAGCTGTTTTTGCTTCATCAGCAGCTGTGGCCAGAGTCAACAAAGTCAAGTACGGGGTCCCCCCCCCCGAAAAGTATGCCAGTGTGTCTGGACATTAGGGCCACAGTTAAATTACACATCTGTGGCATATTGTCTGTCTTAGAAAGTTTGGCTCTGGCAACAGAAGTTCATAAAGTGCCAGACAATACCTCTAACATCCTTCCTATCTGAAATAATTCACTCTTTTTTAATTCTGGAAAATTAATTGTGCAACAGTTTCATGTACGTACAAACTACCAGCAATCCCCAAAACTTACTTTTTTCTCAAAGTATTTGTTGTAGTAATAGTGCAGTAAATGTTGTTAAAACTCTCCTAAAGCAACAACCAAACCCACAGTGTCAGCGGTTATTTCTCTTTCTACAGTTCTGTATAGGCCTCTGTTTTCAAAAGCACCTTGTGCTGGATTGCCCACTTGAGATGTCATTTGAGGCTGGATTCAGCAGGATGGGAGTCTGGCGCCTGATGAAAAAGCAAGCCCCTTAGGGGCTTCTCAGATCAATCACTCTGGAATCTACATGGCTAAATACATTATCTTTTAGTTTTGTTTCTTCATAGGGGAATCACAGAGAAGCCGAGACCTCCCAGCACACTCTGACACAATGAGGTTACTGCAAAGTGCATCAGAATAGCGCACAACCTGAAAGCACAAAGGATCCTAAAAAGACCCCTTTGAAAACAACACATGCTCAGAAGATGGTTTTAACACCAAAAGTTGACAAGCAATATCATTCTGGCACCTCATTAAACCATTTTTTCTGCCTCACTGTGCAGGTAGGAGTACACAAGTCTATGAAAAAGTTCATAGCTAGCCTTTATCTAGAAACATTTTTTCCTACTTTTTCTTTGAAAAATATACTTTTAAATGAACAGCATTGATAGTAGCGCAAACATTAGCATATCTATTTCAACCATGGCATAATAGATGCCTTTTGGCTTGTTTTTAATGCACAGTTCAGCCATTACAACATAGTTTTATTGAGATGTAAAATTTTTCATAGCATTATCTGTCATCATATGCAGTGTTGATTATTAATTTGCACCTATAAGTGACCCCAGATAAAAAGCAAGCACGAGCCTCTCAGGTAAGTGACACTGTGCAATATTTTAATTGCAGAAATAGGTTCTATTGGATTTTTGCTAGGTAGGTAGGTATGTAGCTAGATTATGCAAGGGAGGAACTGCACGTAACTTTCCTTTTTTAAAGATGACTGCTGAGAAAGCATTTACAACCACTTGGGTCTCTCGAGGAATTCTGTTTTCCTTAATTTCAGATTGTATTTTGCATCTACACTGATCATTTGGTATGAAGATTAGTTTTGTGTGTTTGAATCATTCCCTTGGATGTTTTGTTTCTGTACAATGTGACATGGCCTCAAATGTAAAAATGCCAAATTTCACCAGCATAAAACAGAAACTAAATATCCACTGTGTTGATACTCCATGTATGTGACTGATTTTACTGTTTTCCAAGCTAGTGTGTGTTACAATATGCTGAAATGGGAGTCCGGGACATGCATGAGAGCAGACAGGAACACTGCATATCCAGAATTTCTAGAAATCCAGGAGCAATTAAAAAATCTATGGAAATCTATTCTGCAACTGTCTTTACCCTGCCATCCCTGCTCCTGTGGTTCTGCCCAGAGCCAGTGTTGCAAGGGTAGGAGGTGGCTCATGTCCATCTCTGAGATCCCACAAAGCTGCACCTCAGTTCCAGGTGAGGAAGAGGGGTGGGAAGGCTCACACACTTCCTCAGGCCAGCGCTGCTTGCCTTTAACTCATTATGAACTCATTATGAACTCATGCCCAAAACTGGGCATTTTCCAGTGTTCAGTTCTCTTATGTGTTTTTTTTTTTTACAAATGGTCACTCTTTCACTCTATAAAACCTTGCACTCAGAAGTTTTTCAAAAGATTAGCACTCCCAGCAATCTCCAGAAGTGTCGGTTCCTATTACTGCACTCCTGTTCTTCATTATCTAGACTTCATTACAATAACAATGTCAATAGTGAGTCATCATGTGTGCACTCAGTGGAGCACTTTGCATCTGAAGTGAAAGCCAGGAGACAGCTGTATGTGTTTCAAGAGGAAAGGAACGCTTTTCTCACTAGACTCCAGGGGCTGAAATGCGGTGGTTCAAATGTGTTATCATACAAGTGGTATAGGAGTGATGATAAAATAATCCTACTTTACCATTCAGTCATTAGTAGTCAATAACTGTCACCTTATTTAGCTGCTGTTGGTTGCACATCACTGGTTTATTCTTATGAATTCTGATAGATTTTTTAATGCTAAATAGGTT